>NW_026606143.1:6591666-7839583 GCF_029834395.1 Sorex fumeus | reverse complement strand
TAACTTAGCCCAAACTTATTATCCTCCTTTGGAAAAACCTCTTAAGTAGCCAAAGATCAAGTCAGAAAGATCATGGCAAGGTTTTCTCTTTGAACATTTGTAGTAACTTTGGGGCTTAGTTTTGCTATTTTGTTCACTCCTTGGAGGGGGTTTGTTCTAGGACTATATGCTGGTAACAGTCAAGCCATTAGCCTGGGGCAATACATCTGTGAACCAGTTTTAAGTCTGGGGAAGGAGGTTTTAGAGATGTTTCAGTGCATTTTGTCCTGGACAAGAAGTTTCACTACTTTTATTTCTAGCCCTTTCAAAAGGAGTGGTAGATTTTTGCCTGCCTTCGGGGCAAAGGATGTAGGCATTTGGGTCTGAGGTCTAAGAGAAAAATTGGTTGAAGTTGTTACTTCAATTGTGAAGAATGTTTTGGAACTTACCTCTGTTAGGATGTGTTCTGGTACAAAAAAAAATACAAACTTCAGGTTATGTCCTTGGAAAGAAATTGAAGGATGATGACTAATGTGTGCAAAGGAAATGTTTTGTTGGGTCTTTGCACAAAGAGAAAGATTTATTAATTCAGGTTTCACCTTTTCAGAAGATGTGCTAAAGTCTGTTTCTTTGTGACAAAAGCAGGAAATGTGGGATCTATGTTTGCACAAAAGGTACTGATGCATGGTTCTGTTCTGATGAGAGAGTTAACTTTGAAGGTTAAGGCTAGGAGCTGACTAGCAGTTTCTAGTCATGCCCTATCTGGGAATTCAGAAGCTGGCAAGGTGTCTCCTGGCCCTGCCTTGGAAATTGTTGCCAAGGGTGGGGCTACAAGCAATTTACAGGTTTTAGCAGAATGGCTTGGAAGGGAGACCTCCAGGTACGGGGGAAAGTTCCGTACTTGGCACACAGGTCTCATGACTTGGCTGAGAGAGCAGCCACAAGAACATAGCTCTTCAGGCCCAAGACAGGTGGTGGCTGTAGGCGCACCACACCACAGAAAGCTTTTTGTACAGTGCCTGGTAAAATTAAAGGAAAAGTTTCTGGGCTGGAGAGATAGCACAGCGGGTAGGGCGTTTGCCTTGCACGTGGCCGACCCGGGTTGGACTCCCAGCATCCCATATGGTCCCCTGAGCACCGCCAGGAGTAACTTTTGAATGCAGAGCCAGGAGTAACCCCTGTGCATCACCAGGTGTGACCCAAAACACAAAATAATAATAATAATAATAAAATAAAGGAAAAGTTTCTGCTTTTGGCTAAGGGTTAGTGGCTGCTTCCAGACCCAGGATAGTTTTGAACCCCACTAGAGAAATGGCTCCTAGAAGTGGCGGTACAGGAAGCTTTTAGGTCTCTAAGCAGAGAAGTTCTAATGGCCCCACCCCTGAGATGTGCGCCCGGGTGGTAGTTCTTTTTTTTTTTTCTTTTTGGGTCACACCAGGCTTTGCACAGGGGTTATTCCTGGCTCATACACTCAGGAATTACTCCTGGTGGTGCTCGGGGGACCATATGGGATGCTGGGAATCCAACCCAGGTCGGCCTCATGCAAGGCAAACGCCCTACCTGCTGTGCTATCGCTCCAGCCCTCCCTTTTTTTTTAAATGAATCACAGTGAGATATAGTTACAGACTTACAAACTTTCGTGATTACCCTTCAGTCACACAATGATCGAGTACCCATCCCTCCACCAGTGCCCATTCTCCACCAATAATGTTCCCAGTATCCTTTCCGTCCCCCACACCCCACCTCTGTGACAGGCACATTTCCTTTTACTCTCTCTCCCTTGGGGTGTTATGGTTCACAATACAGGTACTAAGTGGCCATCATGTTTGGTCCATAGTCTACTTTCAGCACACATCTTCCATCCCGAGAGAGCCCTCCAAGCATCATTTACTTAGTGGTCTCTTCTCTATCCCAGGTGCCTTTTCCCCCAGCATGTGAGGCAGGCTTCCAAGCTGATAAAGAACTCAGAGATGAAATGTTGAGGATGTTCAATGAACTCAAAGAAGCGATGGTACAGGCATCCAGTAAATTAAAGGAGGACATGAAAGGAGGTAGCTCTTGAGCCCTCCCAGTGGCGATTGCTAGCGTCAAGTGCAAACCATGTGAGGAGAAGCAGAAGTAGGGACTTCCTGCTCAGATTCACAGGTCTACAAGTTACTGGAAGGAGGCGTTCCCCCAAGTGGAAGTACTATTTGGAAGACAGTTTTCAGATCATGGTGTAGTCTTGGGAATGTGTGAGCACCCAAGCTCAGTTCTGTTCTAGGCATGGCCACACCCTATGGTGCGGCCTTAAAGGCATGGGCTAAGGTTCCCAGAGACAGGGAAACTCAGGTTTTGAGTACTTTGGGCACAGGGCAGCTCCAGCAGCTGCAATGCCCGCCAGCTTAACTTTGTTTCAGGAAGGTAACCCACAAGTCTGCTCAGGACTGCAACTGTCAGAAAAGATGGGGCATCCCAGGCTTCGGTTTCAGAACTCCCAGGTGGAAAGGGAATTGGCTCAGGTGAACTTTATAAGCAGCACATCAGGTTTTCATGGTTATCTGGAGATTTCCCAGAGAGTGATGGTCAGGGCATTTTTTTTGCTTTTTTTAGGTCACACCCAGCAATACACAGGGGTTACTCCTGGCTCTGCACTCAGGAATCACCCCTGGAGGTGCTCAGGGGACCATATGGGATGCTGGGAATCGAACCTGGGTTGGCCGCGTGCAAGGCAAACGCCCTACCCGCTATGCTATTGCTCCAGCCCCGGTAAGGGCATATTTGATCTTTGACTATACCCCTCATGGAGTGCATTTAAAGGCTCACAGACAAGCGGTTAAATCCAGGGGTCAAGGAGCTATTTTGTGTAAGGCATATGCGGAACTGAGCTCTGTACTCAGTGGGCATTAGGTCTTGAGCCAGGATAAAAGTGAGAAATTTTGGCACAAAATAATTGTGTCTATTGGCAAGTTTGCCCTGGCAGACCAAGAATAACTTTGTGCAAAGGGGCTCAGTTACCTCAGTCAAGTCAAAGGTGAAGAAAGTTTCCCCAGTTTCTAGTCTTGATTCCCAAGGATATCTTCCAGGAGCTCAATTTCTACATCAACAGACTCCCAGGCTTTTTCTCAGAACCTATGGTTATATAACAGGTCGAAGGAAGGTTATTCAAAGGCTCAGACTGGTACAGTTCTGTTTTGGGGGAAGTGAACTTCTACTCCTAGTTCATGAGATGCCGCCTCTGGAAAAATAGCCTCAAGACCAGTGGGTACGTGGCAATTCTCCCACTCAGCAATTGCTTATTGTTGACCCAGGGGGCACAAAGATGTCTCATTTCTGGGTGCTCGCCCACTCAGCCATTACATTACAGATGCTGAATCTGGTGAGGATGGAAGGTATTGTCATTAGGACACTTCTGCTTGTGTGTGTGTTAGGTTATAAGGCAGGTTATTTCTGATATCAGGAAAGAGCTTCTTCTTTTTTTTTTTTTTAGGAAAGAGCTTCTAATGGAGGCTGTGAGTCTCAGCCTTAGCCCAGAGGAAATCAGAGAGCACTGGAAAATGAGCAAAAGGACTTAAGGTGGTACAAGAGGATATCTCTTAGGCTGACTCAATGAACTCAGGAATGCTGCATCCTCAGACTCTCACTCTCATGTAACGCACTGGATGGTGCCACACTGGCCACCGAAATGTTTCTCCTGTTGATATGCTTTCAGATTGGGAACTGCCAAACAGTTCCAGATGTCTAGTGAAAAAAACTGGGAAAAGAAACTCAAAGTTCCTCAGTAAGGAAAGACTCATCCACTTTTGTACCAAGGTCTGGCCACAACAGTTTTGAGAGGTCAAGAGGTATGGCCAACACAAGGAAACCTGAATCATGGTACTCTCTGGGAGCTGCATCAATTTTGAAGAAATATGGGTAAGCATGTAGAGATACCTTAAATCCTAATACTATTCAAGAATTAATCCTTAGAGAAAAATGATAACGCAGGCTGCCCCAGATATACAGAGAAAGTTCCAAAGGTTAGGCTTAGATCCGGAGGTTAGCCTTGGAGAACTATTGAAAGTGGCTTTGATGGTCTATCACAGCAAGGAGCAAGAGGACACAGGAAGGAATAGAGCCCAATCTGGTTTTCCATTTGAGGACTTCAAAAGCAACTCAAGGGGGAGTTGTCATTTACTGTCACCAGGAAGGGCACAGAAAAGTGAATGTCCAAATAGAGGAAACCTCTGCAGAGACCCTGTCCAAGACCATAGTTAACTGCTTACACGACTGCCCACTAAGTCCTAGGTGACAGAAATAGTTGCTCTTGATTCCAACACAAACCACAAGGACAAGAAGTCTGAAGCTCAACATCTAGAAGATCTGAAATACCTCTTCAAGGCTACTAGTTAAGCATGTTCTTCACTTGGTTCCTCTATACATTTCTATGGGTGTAAAGGATTTCTTCATACTTTCCACTTCTTCATATGGGAATACTTTCTCCAATGTTCCGTGGTTTTTGTGAAATGTTTTTTAGTTGTCACATGTCTAACTATGTCTGTCTCTCCAGAGTCCTGGAACTCCAATAAGCATTCAACCAGCCATCAGAGAAACTGGCTGTTCCACTACTGCTCCAGTTAGGGAACAGGAGTGCTACTCTAGGGGCCCCAATAGAGGCCAGCACTCACATGCCAGCAGGAAGTAGTTTCAGAAGACGGACTTTTGCCCCAATCCCTACCCTAGCCCCAGCTCTCCCTCTCTCCCCTCTCCTCTCTGTCTTTTCATGCACATGCACTCTGGACTCTCTCCGCTACCCAGAAGTACAGTCAGGGCTCAGATACCCAGGTTAGCTCAGATGCCCAGATAGTGACAAGTTACTGAGCACAGGACTCTCACCCACACACGTGGCCATGGCCAGAGAGTAGGAAAATCTAGAAAAACTGGAACTAGATGACAAGAACTACTGGGATACAGTTTGGGAGGCCCAGCAATGATACGGAACATAGAGATCTTGTCCAATGGATGACTATGGCCGGAAACAGAGGAAAGCGTACATGGGATAGAGTAGCGCAGGGCAGGACCCGGCCGTCGTGCACAGGGGGCGAGTAGACAGTGTGAGAACGACAGGGAAATCATTCACGGGACCGGGCAGCGTCAGGGACAGGACCTGGTCATCCTTCATGGGTAAAGGAGAGGCCTGGACATCTGAGGAGGGACCTGGAACCATCTACCTTTTCTGTACAATAAACTATCTTTCAATTTTCTGAATTTTGTATGCAAATCTTTCATAGAATTCTCAAGAACCCACCAGTGCAGGAAAATCTGCTTTTGCACTACTAGTGATGGTGGACGTGGAATAACTACACAGTACAAGCATAAACATTATCACTATTATAAACCATGCTACATTGATTTAAAAAAAAAAAAGAAAGAAGATAAATCCCATCCGTGGATAAACACTCCAATGGGCCCCATGACTTTCTAGCTAAATCTTAGGTAATAGTCATATCACCCCTTCAATTTACTTATTTATTTATATTTGGTCACACCTGGAGATGCTCAGAGGTTACTCCTGGCTCTTTACTAAGAAAATTACTCCTGGCATTGCACAGGGGACCATATGGGATGCTGGGATTGAACCCAGGTCAGCCCCGTGCAATGCAAATGCCCTACCCACTATACTAACACTCCAGCCTCACCCTTCCAATTTATAACTACAGCCTCTCCTTTTCTTTTTGGTTTGGGGGCCACACCTGACTTTGCTCAGGACTTAACTTCTGGCTCTGTGCTCAAGCATCACTCCTGGCTGTGCTGGGGATCAAACTTGGGGGGGAGGGTTAGCCATATGCAAGACAAACGCCTCCTCGCCCCCTCCTCCCCCTGCTTCCTCCCTTACTGTAGTAATTCTCCAGCCACTTCTGTAACTTTGAAGATGGTGAGAAAATGCTCATTTGGCACCTCACTCTAAAGTCCACATTGCCTGTCACTTGAAGTTTCTGGAATCATTCATTTTCACTTCCTATTCAACCCTGTTCAACCTAGAGTTCCCACTCCTGAAAACGAGGACATCACATTTTTCTTTTTACTGTATTGAACGTGATGTCCAGTTTTCTACCTGCCTGGTTAGCCTCTCTCCCTTTCATCTCTTCTGAGTTGGGTTATTTAGCTGAGTGTGCCAGGAGCACAAATGAGACTTACTCTACCCTGTCTAGAAGTCAAAGCTAACCAAAATCCTCGACAGCTCTGCCTGTGACCTAACCCTCTGCATTGTAACAGCCATGTCAGTGACTCCTTAGCTGGGTGCTCGGATCCCTGGCTCCTGGGGGTGGCTGGCTGCAGGCTCCTCACATGAGTAAGTCTACACTGCTCATTATGTCCTACCACTATGCTCTGCCTCATGGCTCTGTGATCTGGGTGGATGGAGTTATGCAGTATCCCCAGGTTTCCCAAGGCTTCCCACCCCCTTCTCTCCCGGCCCTGAGAGCCTCTGTGTTCATGGCTTGAACAGCCCTCCATGTCTGCTACCTCCACTGACCTCCCATGTCTACTTCTCTTCCTGTGGAGTCGTTGGAAGCCTCATTTTTTTCTTTTTGGGTCACACCCAGCATTGCACAGGGATTACTCCTGGTTCATGCACTCAGGAATTACTCCTAGCGGTGCTCAGGGGACCATATGGGATGCTGGGAATTGAACCCGGGTCAGCCGCATGCAAGGCAAATGCCCTACGTGCTGTGCTTTTGCTCCAGCCCCGGAAGCCTCATTTTTTTTCTGGCAGGGCTGGGGGACCCTATGGGATGCTGGGGATTGAACCCATTGAACCAGGGTTGGCTGTATGCAAGGCAAATGCCCTACCCTCTGTACTATCGTTCCTGTCCCCAAGGAAGTCTCATTGGCAGTCTCATTTTTCTGGCTCAAAGCTTCTGTAGCTTGGTGGTGGGAAATGTACATTGGTGAAGGGACAGGTGTTGGAACATCATATAACTGAAACTCACTCATGAACAACTTTGTAACTGCATAGCTCACTGTTTTTCAATTTAAAAAAATTTCTCTAGCCTGTTCTGTGGGCCAGATGGTCAGCAAGATTTCCCTTATTGATAATTCCAGGCTTTCTCCACCTCGGCCTGCACCCACCCGCAAGGCCTCCCCTGCCCTCCAGTGCTTGGCCTTTCTCAAAACTCAATGGCTCAGGCCCAGAGACTGAGTTTCGTGTTTCTGCTCCTTCTTCACCACCAACTCCCTGAATGCTGATACTGTCAGCAGCCTGGCCACTGTGATTTTTCAGGCATTCAGTGTGCCCCATGACATTTGGGCTCAGTCTTAGGTAATAGATAACCAATACCACCCTTACAATTCACAGCTATAGCCTCTTTTTCCTGACTAGAATATCCAGTCCCAAACGGCCTTCCTGGTTCCTGCCTCCTAGCTCAGGCCTGTTCTGGTTAATCAACAGATGTGGCTGTCTTCCTTTTCCTTTCCTTTCCCACCTCACATTTTCCCTTCTCTCTTCCCCCTCCGGCTCCTTGGGGGTCTGAGGGGTGGGGGTCGTGGAAGTAATCTTTCTCAGGAGCTGGTTCTTTCTATAGGTCTGGCAGGGATCTGAAGTCAATTCTCTCTTCCATGGGAGTTTCCCTGGGCCCCTCGATGGTCCTCAGTGCTGGGCTTCTGGGCTGAGGGGGTGGATGTGTAGGTGGGCACTGCTGCCTTCAGCGCTGGGCACTTGGTGTGCTCATCATTTTACTCTTGTATTGAGTCAGGTTTCTCCAGATGACTGCCTGCTATTCATTTTCAGCCTGGGATGCTGGCTGCATACAAATAATAGTCATTTGATGAGTACAAACTCTCCACCCGCACACCCCCTCCCTCCCAGGAAGCATTGAGTGGCCAAGGTTCATTAAGAAGCTATACAACTGGCCTGCATGCTTCACCCGCAGGACCTGCTCTTGGTAGGAAGGTTAGAATACCCCGATCTTCTCCACCCACACCTCTCAGGCATTGAGGGCAGCCTAAGAAAAGAATGTGAGGCATGTTCCAAATACCAATTTGCTCCATGAATCTGGAGGGGCTCCTCTTGGAATGATCCAGGGGACCCCCAAGACTCCTGGCATCTGTGTCCACAAAGTAAGAAGTTCCCACTCCCCCCCCCCCACCAAGAAGCCAGAAACAAACCTTAACCAACAGAAAAAGTGGAAACACTTTAAAATTTATATTTTTCAAACATTTTTATTGAAGTACTAGAATTTACCATACTGTTAATCATACTTCTCTGTGCAGACATCATTCCAACACCACAACTCTTACCAGAGAGCCCGTTTCCCTCCATCAGTGCCCTAAGGAATCCCCAAGGTCAAGCTCCATGTGATCTCAGTTTTATACACAAAAATCTTCAGTTCCGGGGCTGGAGCAATAGTACAGCAGGTAGGGCGTTTGCCTTGCACACAGCAGACCCGAGTTCAATTCCCAGCATCCCATATGGTCCCCTGAGCACCGCCAGGAGTAATTCCTGAGTGCAGAGCCAGGAGTAACCCCTGTGCATTGCCGAATGTGACCCGAAAAGGAAAAATAATCTTCAGTTCCTATGACTTTGACAGTTCCTATGATAGTTTAGAAAAACTTTTATTACACACTGGGCATTGTTATCTTGGGGAGGGGCAGCAGAAGGAGAATTTTTGCCACCAGGGAGGTGAAGAATTACATTGCAGGTTTCTTGGAGCCCGTGTGGCAGCTGGCCCTTTCCCTAGCTGGGAATTGCAGTCCATATTGCCTGAGAATTCTCTTCAGAGATGCAAGCAACTCTAACAGGTGTTTTCCTTTGCCTGTTTCAGAGACCTGCGACATAGTGATGGGTTAATATCTGAACAGTGATTAGGGTTCATGTCATTGAGTGATAGCCATTGTGGGTAGATCTTTACAAAGATTCCTTCCTCTCACCCCTGGCTTCAGGCAACATTTCTATGACTCCTGAAAGTTTGAAAATTGTGGATCAGGGGCTGGAGAAATAGTACATGGATTAGTTAAGACACTTACTTGCCTTGCATCCTGCCGACCCTGGTTTGAACCCCCATAGCACCACATATGAATCCCCTGAGCATGGCCATGGGTTCACTCCCAAGCACAGAGCCAGGAATTGCCCTTAAGCACAGCCAGGTTCCTTTTCCCCAAAATTGTGGATCACCCCAAAGTCCCCCTGGCATGTCCCAATTCCCTGGATAATGCTGGGGGGTGGGGAGACTATTTGAGTTGAATTCTTTTATAATTAACAAATACCTGCACAAAGACTTTTTGGGGGGTGGCTACACCCAGAGATCCGTGGGGGCCATTACTGACTCAGTGCTTAGAGAGTTGCTTTGGGGGACCATGTGTTGCCAGGGATGATCTTGGGGTTCCTGCATGCCATGGATGTTCTCCAGTTCATGAACCTCTATTACCAGCCTCTGAAGGATGTTTCTGATTTGACATTAGGGACAGGTTGGGGATTCCAGAAAGTGGTGCGCAATAAAAATCCATTTCTAGGATTACTCTCCAGGTGGTTTTCCTTGAAATGTGTAACATTTGTGGGACCGGAGTGACAGTACAGTGGGTAGGGCGTTTGCCTTGCAGGCGGCTGACCCAAGTTAGATCCCCACCATCCCATATGGTCTTCCAAGCACCGCCAGGAGTAAGTCCTGAGTGCAGAGCCAGGAGAAACCCCTGAGCATTGCTGAGTGTGACCTAAAAAGCAAAAAAAAAAAAAAAAGTGTAACATTTGTTGCAAATTCTCGTTTTTGTCCTGCTGGAGTCCTGCCAGTTGCTCAGCTGTGTTCTTTCTTTACTTAGTGGGGTGCCTTGTAAAGAACATGCTAAAAGCTGTGGGAGGGAGTGTGCTTTTCGAGTTCGCTATTGTTTGGAGGGTCCTTTGCTTTAGGTGTGTCCTTTCAAGCTTGATACTGTATTGTAGTAAAGTGGGGGGGGGTGGTGCCTAAATCACCCTTGATCCCAAAGTTTAGAGAGGAGCCGGGCAGAGAAGAAAAAAATCAAGTGGGATTTTGGAGAATGAGAAGTAATGGGTGAACAGGCATCAGGGCCGCAGTTTTACCTGTAATATGAGTGAAGGGTAGAGCCATAGTCCCAAAACACAGACTCAACAAAACTGAAAATGTGAGACCCAAGCAGCAACCACTGAAACTGTAATGTGTCTGTCAAGTTGACAGGTGCGAGTGGAGTGGGGGTTGGGGTGCAGAGGGAATCTGGGAACACTGGTGGAGGGAAGTTCACACTTGGTGGAGGGATTGGTGTTGAATTATTGCATGCCTAAAACTCAACTATCAGTAACTTTGTAAATGATGTCTCTTTTTTTCTTTTTCTTCTTATGTAGGAGTACTGCTATTTATTCAGCCACTGATTAGGCTGATTGAATTTTGCATGAACTCCACTGTAAATTATGTCTCTTTAATAAATGTTTTAATTTTAAAAAAGTACAGGGGATAGGGCACTTACTTTGCACATAGCCAATTGGGTTGTTCTATCCTTAGCACCCCATAGGGTCCCCTGAGTCCTGCCAGGAATGACCCCTGAGCACAAAGCCAGGAGGAAACCCTGAGCACAACTGGGTGTGGCCCCCCAAACCAAAAACTAAATAAAAATTAAGAACATAAAAAGTGTGGCAGAGTCCTTGCTAAACCAGGTTGACTACTGTTCCTCGTTCCTGTGTTCACAACAGTTCCCGTTATCATCTCAGCTTGTCCAGGAGCAATGACCAGAGGGCATAGCTGAGGGAAAACAGAAAAATGTGCAAAAATGCCCCCAGAGGTCACCAGCTGATTCAGCGGTGTTCCCAAGTCAGCCATCCATGTACACTAGCAGTTTCTGCTTAAGTGGAAAATTAGTCCTAAGGGGAAATTGCTGCCCTTGTCTGGTTTACAGTAAAGCCAAAGGTTTCCATAGATGGAGACAGTGTGGCGCGGAGACCCGCAGCTTGGTCATGGACATACGCAGAACATGCCAACCCCCCACAGTGAATGTGACATAACCAAATCCAAGTTCTTGACCTAATTCCATGGGAAGCCACAAGCGTGCACAATTGTCCTGCAAGCAAGACTTGGGTCCACATAGGGCCACAATATAGCATTTTAAATTTTGTGGTTTGGGACTTGGAAAATGATTCTTCCCCTCTCCCCCTCCCTCTCCCGAGGAAAGCAAAACAATCTTTAAAATGGTTGTTAGAATCTTGGTCAGATTCTCTCCAAATGCTATGTAATTTGGGTTGTGAATCTGATACCCATCTCTTAGAATGAAAAGCTAGCTGGAATTAGAGCCAGAGAAAGAGTACAGCAGGTAGGGCTTTGCAACCAGCTGATCAGAGTTCTATTCCCTGCACCCCATATGGTCCCCTAAGCACAATCAGGAGTGATCCCTGAGTGTAGAGCAAAGAGTAAACCTGAGAATCACTGGGTGTGACCTCAAAACAAACACACATACACAAGCACACACACAGACACATACACAGAGAAAGAAAGATAGACATAAAGAAGGAAGGAAGGAAGGAAGGAAGGGAAGGAAGGAAAGAAAGAAGAGAGAAAGAGAGAAAGAAAGAAAGAAAGAAAGAAAGAAAGAAAGAAAGAAAGAAAGAGAAAACTTAGCTGGAATTAAATATTAAACATCCTTTAGGCAACAATAATAAAAACCCAGAAGTTCAGAACAGAAAATAAAACAGGTTGAATTCATTGGAAAAACTAGTGTTTAAGGAAACGAGACTTAATAGAAAGTAAGGAAGAAGTCATTTACTTTGGGCTTGAATTTTTATTGTTCTTGCTATGCTGGAGTTCTAACCAAAGGTCCCCCACACATGTGAGCCACTTGCTCTACCACTGAACCAGATCCAGCCTGGGTGACATGTGAATTGGTATTTCTGGGAGTTCTCATAAGATTTAGGACTTGAAGTTACTGCCTCTTTTTAATCTAAGTTTCCTTCACAATTTATGATCTTTATGGGGAGTATGGGAGGGTCCTCACACCTAGAGATACTCAGGGGTTACTTCCTGACTCGGGGATCACTCGTGGTAGTGCTCACGGGACCATACAGGGGATCATGGATCAAACTGGGGTAGGCAGCATGCAAGGCAAGCACCCTATTCTGTACTGTAGCTCCAGCCCCTCTATGGGGTCTTTCTTTAAAGAATACAACTATAGCACAAAACTGCTTTGGTTTCAGTCATCTACATAGGGTTGGGGTGGGGGGAGGGTGTCAACTTTCCAGATGAGACTACAACAGATCCTTCTGATTTCTTATTAAAGAACATTTGATTTCAGTCCAACAGAATAGCACAGAGTATCTGCCCTGCAAGCATATGGTCACAAGTTCAAATCCCTGGTGTCTCCACATGTGCTAAGTATGATTCTGGCAATTGTGCATTCTGTTATCCCTGGCATTGTCAGTGTGAACACCACAAAAAGGGGTGCATCCTCCGATGAGCACTGCAACTAAAAAGGTACTCAAGTGCCAGTATGAGGAAGTATATCCCTGATGAGCATATGTGTGGGCACACAGTGGATCAACCCCACGCCCCCCGCCGTAAGCACCACAACCATCACTTATGAGCCTCAACTAAGAGGGAATCCCAGTGAGCACAGGAGCAAGCCCTGGTCAGCACCACAGTGGGGCATGTGTGTGTTCCCATGGTTACTGCCCCCACATTTAAAAATGAGGGGAAGAGAAAGGAGAAAAGAAAGATTCTTGCTTTCATTGCTCTCTCTCTCTCTCTCTCTCTTTTTGCATTTTGGGTCACACCCAGAGATTCTCAGGGGTTACTCCTGGCTCTGCACTCAGGAATCATCCCTAGTGGTGCTCAGGGAACCATATGGGATGCTGGGAATCATACCTAGGTTGGCCACATGCAAGGCAAAAGCCCTACCCACTGTGCTATTGCTCCAGCCGCTCTCTCTCTTCCTTTTATAGGAGTCTCACACACACGGGGGTGCAGGGCCAGAGCTCTCACTCTTCATTGTGATATTAGGGTTCCAAACAATAATGCTGCCAGGACTATGCTCAGCTCATGAGTGCAGTGCTGGGGGTCAAACTTGTGACCTCAAGCTTACAAGGATGAAAAGATGATAACTTGTCACTGAGTCATCCCAGGAATGTTTCCTCCCTCCCTCCCTCCCTCCCTCCCTCCCTCCCTCCCTCCCTCCCTCCCTCTCCCTCCTCCCCCTCTTGTTTTTATGGGCTCCACCTAGCAGTGCTCAGAGCTTCCTCCTGGCTCTGACCTCAGGGATCACTCCTGGCAGGGTTCAGGACCACCCCAGCAGTGCTCAGAAGACTTGAGCACTTCACCTGGCAATGCTCACGGGACCATGGGCTGCTGGGGACGGACCTGTAAAGCACCTTTCGGTATTCTGAAACAGCCTGGGGGCACCTGGAAATAACTCTAGAGCAATATTCCATGGCTGACTGGAAAAATAGCTTCCTGGCTCTCCCATCTCATGGTTCATTAAGTTCTTGCATGTTTCTCTCCATTCTCTTTCCAAGAGTTAAATTCTTCCGGAAGAAAGAGCAGGAGAGGAAGTAGGACCTGAGTTGAGAAGCATGGTGACAGAGTCTCTGAGCTTTCTCGTGCCATGGAGATGACTTCAATAGTGTCTATTGACTTCCTTAGTGCATTTTCACTCAGTGGCTATTTTCTGTTTGTTTGGGGACCACGCCTGGTAGTAATCAGGACTCACTCTTGGCTCTGCGCTCGGCGATCACTCCTGGCAGGATTCAGGAGATCATAGGTGGTACTGGGGATCAAACTTGGGTCGTATTCATGCAAGGCAAATGCCTACCCGATGTCCTAGCATTCTGCCCACGGTTGTTTTGTTTGGACTGTGAGGCTAAGTGCACTGCGATTCCAACAAAGGCTGGCAGCTGATGATAGGCTTGTCACCGAGGTGACAGAGATGGGCATTTCACCCATTCCATCCTCCCTAAAGACTGACACAGGCAGCCCTAAGTGAGGAGCTAATCAGACAGACAGAAGCTTGGCAGACAGCATAGAGAGAGAACTGGGCACAGGCTTTGCATATGGTCCAGCACCACATGAACCCTATAAGGCCACTGGGAGTGACTCACCCCCCAGCACAGAGCTGGAAGTGGTCCCCCCTTCTGGCCAGGTGTGCCCCCTGTAGCCCCCCAAAGAGACAGAGAATAGGGGTGTGTGTGTGTGTGTCTGTGTGTCTGTGTGTCTGTGTGTCTGTGTGTAGGGGGGGTGTTGGTGTGGTAACCAGTGGGAGTGGCTTCCTTCTAGCTGGAATGACCGGGAAAAAGATTGGCCTCCAAACTCCTTGTCCAATGAATGAATCTATCGTGATGAAGGCCCCGCATACAGGAGTGCAGAGTCAGGTAACCCACAGGGATGCTATAAATAGCCTGACTGAAAACAGCTCCATTCATGCCATCATTGAGTTACATCCTGGCGAATGACACAGGCTCTTCATCCAGGCTGGGAACAGGCGAAAAGATAGAATGTGTCAGCAAGGACATCATCAGGGAAAAAATAATAAAAAACCCAAAGGGGGCAGGGTGAGGATCTGTTTCCTGACAGGAGAGTTCCATCCCATCTTCCTGATCTTTCTCGACTTCCATGTCAAACGACCGAAGTAATCATTTCTGTTTTGCTGGGTTCAACTCCCTGTACGCCCTTGACCCTATTGTCAGTACTGCCCAGGGCCCTCACAGTGAGAAAGGCGCTTGCGAGCTGTCACCCAGTGGTGACAGCTTCTCAGGCCAGTGGGGGGGGGGGGCATTATAAAGAGAAGTGGCTGTGGAAAGCATTTTCCTCACCCCTGCCCTTCCCCAGTTCTGTGGGACTCTCAACAGGGCAGCCTGGGGTGGAAGAAATCAGGGTGTCAGCAAGGGCAGAAGCCAAAGGGACCTGAGCCCGACCCCTTAACCTCAGAATCTCTGGCCTTTCTCCACCAACACTTCCCCAAAGGGAACTTGTCTTGCTTTTCTTGCAACTTCTCCATCCCAATGCCTGCTGGGTTCCCTCAAACTGCCAAACATAGTAGCAAAGTTCTTGTTAACATGGAATGTTCAGGTTCCTTTCCCCTGCATATTCATATGAAATTCTAACACCACTTTCCCTTATCCCCCAAGTGATGTACTTTGGAATGTCATAAGGGTGGATCCTTCACAAATGGGGTTCACGTTCCCAAAGGCCAGCCCTCACCAGACCTCGAATCCCCCAGCTCCTTAATCTTGGGGTTCCCAGCCTGCAGAAGAAAAGTCTGTAGCTGATGGAGCCAGAGAACTAGTACAGTGGGCAGGGCCGTGAGCTTGCATGGAGCCGACCCAGATTTGATCCCTGTCACCCTATACGGCTCCTTGATCCCTGCTAGGAGTGATCCCTGAGCACAGAGCCAGGAGTAAGCCCTGAGCACCATTGGGTGAGTCCCCTCTCAAAAACCACACATGGAGCTTTAAAGGTACATGGTAAGGGAGTTACAAAAGACCAAATGTGGCGGGGCTGGAGCAATAGCACAGCGGGTAGGGCATTTGCCTTGCACGTGGCTGATGTGGGTTCGATTCCCAGCATCCCATATGGTCCCCTGAGCACATCCAGGAGTAATTCCTGAGTGCATGAGCCAGGAGTAACCCCTGTGCATCGCCGGGTGTGACCCAAAAAGAAAAGAAAAAAGACCAAATGTGGTACAATGGGAGAAGTGATCTACATGACTGAGTAGGGTGGTTGGAAAGGAAGGAGTGTTAGGGTCCTTGGGGAAGGGAGGTGGATACACTGGTGATAGCTATGCTATTGGAATCATGTGCATGGAAAACCATCACTGACAGTATTGTGTAAATCACAAGAACCTCAATCAATAAAAAAGAAGTTAAATGAACAAACACAAACCAAGAAAGAAATGAGACAAGGGAGCTGGAGAGAAAGTTCTGTGGTTGTAGCACTTGCTCTGTATTCAAGAGGCCCGGGACAGCATGTGGAGTGTCCCACAAGTCACACTGCTGAGACCCTGAAGCAAAGAGCCAGAGTAGCCCTGAGCACTGCCAGGTGTGGCCCCTCAACTCAAGCCCAAACCCCAAACCCAAAAGCAGCAGGATGAGGAAGTTGTTATGGTTAATAAACAACCAGGTAAGGAGCATTTCCTGCTGTTAAAGTTAGGTTCATTGAAGAGTGTAATTGCCCGCTAAGCCTCTGAGGGAAGGAAGGGACAAAGGAAAGTGCAGCGTGCACATGATAGCCAGGTTGATATTTCTATTTATTTATTTTTATTTTGGGGTCACAACCAGCGATGCACAGAGGTTACTGTGCATCGGTTGCTCAGGGGACCATATGGGATGCTGGGAATCAAACCCAGGTCGGTCGCGTGCAAGGCAAATGCCCTACCTGCTGTGCTATCGCTCCAGCCTCTTATTTATTTTTTTGATCTTTTGGGGGCTTGATATTTCTAGACACTCTGCAAATCTCAGATGTTTAAGGAAACACTTCACCGCACATTTGTCAGGAGATTTTTAGAAAGGAGAGTGAGGTAATTTCAAATGCCAGGAGGATGGTAAGGGGAAGGTATTGGGCCTTGAAAAGAAATCTGCTGCTGGAGAGAGAGCTCCCAGGGTTGGGCTGTAGGTTTTGCATTCAGGAAGACTGGGTTCCATTCCAGAGTATCCCCCCAGCACCAGCAGGGGTGGAGCTGCTGGGAGACCTCAGTGCTTGTGTGGTGAATGGGAGTGAAGCAGAGATGCAGCGAGTTCAAGTGCTGGTAGCAGCAACACTGCACTTGTGCAGATGCCATCCCAGCGCCCCGGTTGTATGGGCTCTCTGGTACCCCACACTCGCAGACTGTCACACCTAGCAGCAAAGTTCTTTATATACATGAAAATGAGAGTTTGGGCCACACCTGGCTGTGCTCAGGGCTTACTCCTGGCTCTGTGCTCAGAGATCACTCCGGGCAGGGCTCAGAGACCATATGGAGTGCTGGGGATCAAACCCAGGTGTGACACGCTTGAGCCCCTATACCATCTCTCTTACCTATAAATGGGATGTTTGAGCACAACAAAAAGTGTGACTCCCAGAAAGTATCACCACAAAGTGTGTGACCTCCTGTGAGTATCACAAACAAAATTAGGGTGCCCCTCCCCACATCACAGAAAAACCAGCGGTGCTCCTGGCTCTGTACTCAGGGATCACTCCTGGGGAAGTTCAGGGGACCCTATGGGGTGCCGAGGATTGAATCAGAATCAGCTGCATGCCAAGCACCCTACCCACTGTACTATTGCTGCAGCCCCTCATTTGTTTGGAGGCCATACCTGGTAGTGTTCAAGGCTTCCTCCTGGTCAGTGCTCAGGGATCACTCCCTGAGGGGCTCGGGGGACCATATGTGGCACCAGGGATTGAATCGGGATGGGCTGCATGCAAGGCAAGTGCCCTACATACTGTACTATCTCTCTGGCCCAAGGACTCCAAAATTTGAAGACTTGAGATATACTTTCATTGCCTCAAAGTTTTCGCCTATGGTATTTCAAAGAGAAAAGGGCTGGAGAGATAGTAGAAGGGTTAAGATGTTTGCCTTGCAGGTGGCCAACATGATCCCTGGGGACATGTTCCAGGTTCATTACCAGTTATTAGTGATCTAAAAAGGATTAAAGCACAGTGACCTCATGGTTTGTTTTTTTTTTTTTGTCTTGCACTGGACTGTTGTAAGGGACGTAAGGCTGACTGTGGGGAAGACAGGGAAAGGCTACGACTGGGGGCAATGGGGTGGCAACTCCTTGCTCCCCTCCTCACACTTCTGTTGTCAGTTATTGACCACATGAAATTCTAGCATCATCCACACACAACCGGTCAGGTGTATTGTGTAAAGACATTTTCTATCCATTCTTCTTTTTCATCAAAATCACCTTTGGGTCATCTTCTAGACTCTCTCGGCACATCCCCCATGACTGAAACCAAAATGGATACCCCCATGAGATTAAAAGAGAAATCATAAGCCATAGTTCTTCCAGAATAAAATAACACCTGTTTGTTCGAACGGGGGTCTTCAGTGGGAAGTACTGGCATGAAGAAAGGTGCGGCTGGGCCTTGTTTCGTAACAGTCCTTGGTCCGAATTTAGCAACGTTCATTTGAGAAGCTTAAAGGACTTGACTCACATGACAAGCTGCCTCATTTTGCACTGACTCTTCGAGGAAGTCAAAATGAGATTTATTATGCAGTGGCCTATATTCCAGGAGAGTCTGACGTTCTCTACACGGGTAACTAGAAAAGTACGTCCAGTGACACACTGGGTGGAGATCATGAAGTGAGAAGGGAGGATGAGTCTACGGTTTAGGCCACAGTTAGCCTCCAGCAATTCTCTCCAGTGCCAGGTCTGATCTTTCAAATCATTCTCCCAAGTACCCGAGGCTCAAAACCTAAGAATATTTTTTTGGTCTCATATCTATTTAATACCTCATCCTGTCCCTTCTCCTTGGGTTGAGTCCCCTCTCGCCTTTCTATTTCCCTTTCCTTTCTATTTCAATTACAGTTTGGGTTGGGGACATGACATTCAGCTACCCAGTCTTGGATTTTCTTGGATTCAATCTATCCTTTATGCAACTGTGACAAACAGTTGGGTTCACCTCCATCAGTACTTATATTGAAGGCCAGAGCAATAGAACAGAGGGTAGGGTGCTTGCCTTGCATCTGGCTGACCCAGGTCCTATCCCAGGCACCTCCTATGCTCCCCCAAGACCGCCAGAAGTGATGTTGGAATTCAAATCCAGGAGTAAGCCCTGAGCACCCAGACAAAAATAAAACATAAAATCAGCTTAATCAATGGTTGAATAAATAGCAATACTCCTACATTAAAAAATTAAAAAAAAAACATAGTCAAAACACTTAGTGAGTCCCTCCAACCCCCATCCCCTCCACCATTTTATTTAAACACCATGGTTTACAAAGTTGTTTGTGACTATTTGTTACAGACATTTAATATTCTAACACCAGTCCCACCATCTCTGTCATCTTCCCTCTGCCATTGTCTCCAGTTTCCCAATCACCCCCCCACGCCTGCTCCCGTAGGAGGCCCACAATAATTTATTTTACATTGCTTGTTACCACTAAATGGTGAACTGAATGATCAAAAACTGTTTCTGTAGAAGAAAATTTGTGAAAATTGTTGTAACACCATGGGGACATTAAGTCCTTGTCTAAGGGTTTACAAAAATTTGTTGCAAGTTCAGCCTTGTGTTCATGTTTTTGTTAGTTAAGATTGGCCGGCTTCTATGTTACATCCTATTCAATCTGGTGTGCCTGGATTGAATGTCTGGATGTCAGTGTTCGAGGGTTTGGAGACGTCGCTCCAGAAAATCCAGGATATTTAACTGAGCAGTCTGGCAAGATATATGGTGGTGGCTTTGGGATGTGGGAGCGATTGTCAGGGTTTTGTTAGGGTGGGAGCTGAAACACCTCACTCCCAAGATGGCCTTGAAGTTCTCAGCCAGGAACTGGTGCCTGAGAAATTTTTGTGGCTAGCTGATCTCTTTGAAGATTTATTTATGGGTCTCTAGAACAAGGCTGATAGATGAGATTACATGGCGGCAGCAGTGGGACATGGTGTAGCTGCTGGAGCTTCCAGAAGTTTGGGGAAGTGGGGGGGAGGTTGCCCATCTCGATTCTGAGAAGGCCTGGACTTTTCAGCCCCCTAAACCCATGTACCTGAAATTTTTAACAGATTAGATTCTCTGTGGAGCTCAGTTCTGTGGTGGTGAAGTCCAGCTGGAGGCATGGCAGTGGCTTTGGGGTGTGGGAGTGGCTGCCAGGGCTTTGGTAGGGTGAGCACTCGCTAACCCCCTTATCTTAAAAGGGTGGAGCACAGGACCTGGGGTTCAATCCCACACACCACATAGACTCCTGGGCACCATCCTAGTGACTCCCAGCACCTGTTGGAGGGGATCCCTTCCCCAAAAAGCTCATGAGGAACAGGCTGCGTGTAGAGTGCAGTATAATTCCCTTGGCTCTCTTGCTCAAATGCTATTCATTTGAGTGTCTGTCCTTTTCTCCAACAACGCCACATATTTTGTCAGGTACTCAGGTCTTCTGGAATATTTCCTTTTTTTGTTGTTGTTATTTTGTTTTTTGGGTCATACCTGGCGATGCACAGGGGTTACTCCTGGTTCTGCACTCAGGAATTACCCCTGGCAGTGCTCAGGGGACCATATGGGATGCTGGGAATTGGATCCGGGTTGGCTCTGTGCAAGGCAAATGCCCTACCCACTGTGCTATTGCTCCAGCCCCCAGAATATTTCCTTTTTAAGTAATCAAGAACCTACCTTGGGTTTGGGAAGGGAATCCCTCATGTATAACAGTGAGGTCTTGGGGAGGTGATTAGTCCATGAGGATGGAACTAATAAATGATGATGGGATCTGAATTATAAAAGAGACCCTGATAGTTCCCTCGTCTCTCTGCAAGGATACAGAGAGAAAGGAAGCAGGCCCTCACTAGACTCACTATTTGCTGCCACCTCGACCTTGGACTTCCAAACCCCAGCACAGGCAAATGTCTGTGTTTATAAGTCACTTGACTACACTCTTCAGCTACTTCACTCCCAAAGGACTAAAACAGCAATTGGGACAGATTCATATCTTACTTGTACAGTTCATTCTACATATTTCCTGCTGGAGTTGTTTCTCACTGCTTTCAAAATAATCTAAATACTTCATTCTCCATGATCAGACTCAGTTTACCTTCCCAACCTCTATCTTTTAGTTTTTAGGACAAAGTATCTTCATATTGTGAAGTTCTCAGGGCTTATCCCTTGACTCTGCACTCAGGAATAATTCCTGATGGTGCTCAGGGGACCATATGTGATGCTGGAGATCAAACTGGGATTGGCTTGCATGCAAGTGCCTTAACCCCAGTATTATCTCTTCCACCCATCTCCTATGATTCTTTAAACATGGTGAACAGATGGTAATGCCCATGATGTCAAGGACTGGTGTCTTTCTCATTCACCACAGTATTCTCAGCTTCTAGCTTAGTGCTCTGTAGTCTTCAATTTTTGTTTTTGTGGTAGTGAGGGTCAAACCCAGGACCTTGTACAAGCAAACCAAGTGCTCAGTGAGTGATTCAGCTATATCCCAAGCCCACAGTCTGGTGAGTTTTCTTTGTAAGGGGCCAGGGGGGCATACCCATCATTGCTCAGGAGCCAATCCTGGTGATACTAAGGATCTCTGCCCTCACAGAAGGGGCTCTTGTATGCAAAATATGCAGTGTAGCCCTTTCAGCCATCTCTGAGGTTCTTAACAATTTTCTTGAGTAAGTGAATGAATGGTCTTCTTAAAATCATTTTTTCTAAAACTTACTGAAAACCAGTGGAAGCTCCCTAGATCATTTTTACTGTTCTCCCTGACTTGCATCCTGTTTCCACAAACTAGGTGTCTTTTCTGTCATCCCCAAACCCACTTTCATCAGAAACAGTCTTTCCCTCTCTGATGATCTGAATACTATAACTGACTCCAGGTTTGAGTCAAGATGCAAAAGGCAGCCAAATCTTTCTAGACCAACATGAGTATTTTCCTCCTTAGAACAAATAATACTTGCATTTTTGGATCACACTCATTTATTCATTCCACATTTATTAAAATGTCAACACCACACACAAAAGTTTTAAAAGCTCACAACATGTAGATGGCACTCACCACACAATGGGCTAAAGATTTTTTGTACATCTTGAACCCCTTCTGTGAGGGCAGAGGTCATGTTTTATTTATTTATTTACTTTTAAACCAACTTTATTTATTCTGATTTTCGGGGCACACCAGACGATGCACAGGGGTTACTCCTGGCTTTGCACTCAGGAATTACTCTTGGCGGTACTTGGGGGACCATATGGGATGCTGGGAATCAACCCAGGTCGGCCACGTGCAAGGCAAATGCCCTACCCGCTGTGCTATTACTCCAGCCCCCAAGAGGCCATGTTTTAAATGTCTATCTTTCTCACTCCTGGTGAAGGTAAAGTATCAAATCAAGTTACATTATTATTTCAGTTCTTTAAAACATGTTTTGTTTCATTTTGTTTTAGAGCTACACCTGGTAGTGCTCAGGGGTTACTCCTGGTCTGCACTCAGGGTTTGTGGGGGATCAAACCCAGGTGAGCTGCCCGCAAGGCAAACACCTTACCCGCTGAACTATTTATTGCTTGGACCCCTCAAAACAAGTTTTGAAGGACTGAAATAATAATGTAACTTTATATTCTATTTTCCTCTCTCTAGTTTTATTCTACCTGAATAAAAATAATTTCCTTTCGCCTGGCTATGCTATTCAGGGGTTGGCTCATGACCTTTTTTTTTAATCAATGAGGAAACTGAGGCACAGAAGAACGAATCATTTGTTCTAGACTGCAAGTGAGTCACGATTACTTCATTCACAATAGAGGTGAAAGGTTTTATCTGTTTTGTTTTGTTTTGGGGGGGCATACCTGGTGATGCTCAGGGATTACTTCTGGCGCTGGGCTCAGGAATTACTTCTGGTGGTGCTCGGAGGACCATTTGGGATGCCGAGGATCGAACCTGGGTTGGCATGCGTGCCACCCGCTGTACTCTCTCTCCGGCCCCAACAGAAACAGCTTTGAAACTGCACATGGCTCTGTCCCTGTGGTGCTTGTATTTAGACATCTCTCTCAGAGCTGCAGGCAAATGCTGCTAATTTGCGCACGCACAAAATCGCAAGGAGGAATGCTTATGTTTGAAAGGTGATCTTGGTTCAGGCGGAATACTGCTTGTTCTTCCTTTCCAGATCACATTCCGTGCAAGGTAGCATAGGAGAATTCCAAACCATTTCAGAGAGGAAAGAGTGGGAGGCAGTTGGTGAGCTGCACCATTTTCACTTTCATGGAACAATTCTTGGGGAAGAAACAGCATTGCTGCCTCTTTCTATTTTCAGCACAAAGTAACACTTAACTAATCTAATTATTATTCAAGTGAAGGTGTATAGCCACAAACCTTCATTTATGCTGCAAGTTTGGCCCAGACAACCAAGTGACCAAATAGCGGATAAGGCAAAAATGGAGGGGGGTGAAGGGGGGTAGGTGGGCGGGGGGGAAGTCCGCTGGCAAAATGAAACTCACAGAAAGGGTTTACAGATTTTCCCATTGCATTTGGAATGCGTATAAAAGGATATTTATAGCTGATCTATGAGGCAAGAAGAATAGAGGAAAAAAAATGCTCGTGTACCCATCAACCCTGTTTAGCAAACAGAACAGTGCCAATAGTGCAGTGCTGTTTAGGCGCATACAGGACATTGACACGCTCCAAAGAAATGGGCTGCTGTCAGTTCAAAATCAGGCCATCCCTGCTCAATTGAGATGTCCAGTCTCTTTGGAAACCCTGGCAGCTCTGGGCATGCAGCGCCATCAGGAAATAATGGGTGGCTCTGTGCTGGGTCGTGCATCCACTTCATATCCCACCCAGCCTCTCAGCTGGCAGAAGTTTCCTTTTGGGGGTGGACAATCTGCCCTCATTCAAACTCTCCTTTTCTGTACGTCTCCTGCCTCTGTTCTGGGGTCTCTTTTCTGTGAGAAGCTGGGGCCTTTCGCAGGCGCTGGGCTCGCTACTAGAGAGGTGCAGATGGAAAAGAACCGACCCTGCTCTTAGGGGTCCTGCCCCAGCAGAGGATGGGTTTGAGTGCCTCTCTCTCTCTCTCTCTCTCTCTCTCTCTTTCTCTCTCCCTGTGTGTGTGTGTGTTATGATAAAGACAAGCAGCCCCAGGAATGGGAAAAGGGGATAGGAACATGGAGCAGCAAAGAAAGCTGTGTTAAGCTTCTTCTGAAAAAGAGAGTTAATAGTCTCTGTGTGTGTGCATGCGTGTGCATGCATGTGTACACATGTGTGTGTGCATGTGTGTGTGCCATTTTGCATGGAGGGAATCTTGTGAACAAAGGAAGGGACATGGACAACCTGAGGGTGCTCAGAGAGTAATGAGCAGTGTAGCAGAGGAAGAAAAAGAAGAAGGGGGCTGGAGTGAGAGTACAGCGGGGAGAGCATTTGCCTTGCACGCGGCTGACCTGGGTTTGAGCCCCGGCATCCCATATAGTCCCTGGTTCGCCGGGTGTGATCCACAAAGGAAAAAAAAAAAGAACAAGGGTGGAACTGGGGGTTGGTGGTGGGAGCAAGGTGAGCAGAAGCAGGGAAGTCTGATTGGACAGCTCCTGGGAAATAACCTGGAGTGTATGAGGAGGTGCCCAAAGCTCAAAGGAGCAGGGAAGTGGCACTGCTAAGGCTATTTTCAGAAAACACTGACAGCCTGGTCAAGGGTGCAGGAGTGAGTGAGGCTAGAGAAACAGTACAGCAGATTGGGCGCTTGCCTTGCATGGGGCCAACCCTGGTTCAATCCCTGACATCCTATGTGGTGCCCCTTGCACTGCCAGGAGTAATTTCTTTTTTTTTCTTTTCTTTCTTTCTTTCTTTCTTTCTTTTTTTTTTTTTTTTTTTTTTTTTGCTTTTTGGGTCACACCTGGCGGTGCACAGGGGTTACTCCTGGCTCTGCACTCAGGAGTTACTCCTGGCGGTGCTCAGGGGACCATATGGGATGCTGGGAATCAAACCCGGGTCGGCCGCGTGCAAGGCAAACGCCCTACCCTCTGTGCTATCTCTCCAGCCCCCAGGAGTAATTTCTGAGTGTAGAGCCAGGAGTAAGCCCTGAGCATCGCTGGGTGTGGCCCCAAAATAAAACAAGACAAAACCAAACCAAAGGGTGAGGGAGTGAGTGGCAGCAAGGGCAGTACAAAATTTCTGGATCAGGGGCTAGAAGGAGAGTACAGAGGTTAAGGCACTTGCTTTGCATGTAGTGACCCTGGTTTAATCCTTGATCTCCTGAGCACCACCAGGAGGGACTCCTGAAGACAGAGTTGGAAATAGACCCTGAGTACCACTGCATGTGGCCCCCAAATCAAAACCAAGAGAATGAGGAGCTGAAGAAATAACAGAGCTGGTAAGGTGTTTGCTTGGCACGTGATGACCTGGCTTCCATCCCTGATAGCACATAGGGTCCCCTAAGCACTGTCAGGAGTGATCCCTGAGCAGAAGCTCTGAGAGCAGCCCCCAATTCAAAACAAACCAAAGCAAACCAACCAAACCAAAAGGCTGAGATTTGGACAGGAGGTAAGTTGCTTGCCTTGCACGTTGTGGAATGAATATGACCAATAGTGCTCAGGGAAGTCCCCAAGGTCACAGCCCACTCCTACTGGTTGGTCATGGTGATACCGGCCAAAGTTTATGGGTGAAACATCCTTGGGCTGTTGACCTGGAGGAGGAGTTAAGGCCTCATTAACTACATTATCCATCATTATCCATCGGTTCTTAAAAACTGCTGCTGAAAACAACACCACCTAATGCTGCTTCATTCAACACTGCCAAAGGTGTCTTTGATCTCATCCCTGTTCTTACCAAACTCCGGGGAAGCAAAGAATGTTATTCAAGACCCAGCACTCTGCAGCCATGCTGGGTGTGGAGGCTCACCCGCTTCACATTCCACACCAGCAGGGGATACTTTCTGGGGTACAGCTGGTTAGAAGAAATGATGAACTGAGAGATTCTATTGTAGCCACATCCAGAGGGTTATTAGAATGTTGCACTCACATGGGGTGTGGCTTACAGGAACTGTGCCTCACTGGCAGAGAGATCTGGTACTAGCGTGTGGAGAAACTTCCCCACTGTGGTGGAAAGGCAATGACGTAGAGCTGAAGGGAGAGATTGGTATTATTTTTTGTTTGGTTTTATTTTGTTTTAGGGCCACATCAAGGATCACTCCTGGTGGGCTCAGAGGATCATATAGGGTGCTGGGGATTGAACTCAGGTTGGTCTCATGCAAGGCAAAGGCCCTACCTGCTCTGGCCCTAGAAGGACAAAAGACAGAAGGCAAAACCCATTTCCCTCTTCTGTGGAATGAAGCCACTTCTGCAGTGACATTTGTGCCAAAAGCAACTCCAGCTTGGAAAAGCGCTTTCTTTGGCTGCTGACAAGCAAAGTGAGAACCTGAACTTGGAGTCTGTGACCGTGGTCACTTTTTTTTTTTTTTTGGGTCCCACCCAGCAATGCTCAGAAGTTACTCCCGGCTCTGCACTTAGGAATCACTCCTGGAGGTGCTCGGGGTTCCAAATGGGATGCTGAGGCTCAAACCCAAGGTAAGCCACATGCAAGGCAAACACCCTACCTGCTGTGCTATTGCTCCGACCCTCCTCTCCCCCATGCTCGCTCTTGTCCATCAGAGTTGGTAATTCTGTGAGTGGCAGT
This sequence comes from Sorex fumeus, assembly GCF_029834395.1. Lineage (NCBI taxonomy): Eukaryota > Metazoa > Chordata > Mammalia > Eulipotyphla > Soricidae > Sorex > Sorex fumeus. Next base: position 7,813,414 of record NW_026606143.1, on the reverse strand, counting down.
GATAGCAGGACCCCCAGATCAAGCCCTGCACTACTGTCTTTACTTTCGAGTGCTTAATAGGAAAAGAAACCTTTGGACTCCAAATGCATTTGCATTTCCACAAGAAATGGCAAAACTTCATTTTTTGGTCAAAAGATGGGCTACCAGATTCCTTGCATATTTCCACTATTGCCCAATTTTCAATGAATGCGTTACAAAAAGGTCTGGGCTCACTTGTGTGAATGCAGTTCCTCCCTGATTGTGACTAGCAAGTATTTGCAATATTCTTCACTAAAAAGTCCAGCTTCTGTGGGCTGGAGAGATAATACAGTGGATAAGGAGCCTGCCTTGTACGTAGGAGACCCAGGTTCAATCCCCAGCACCACACAGACTCCTCTGAGCGTTGTAAGACATGACTACTGAGCACAAAGCTAGGAGGAAGTCCTGTGCTCTGCTGGGAGCGGCCCCTAAGCCTAAAATAAAAAACAAAAGGAAACATGGGGGCCGAAACAATAGTACAGTGGGTAATGCACTCGCTTCACATGTGGCCAACCCAGGTTTGATCCTTGGCATCCCATCTGGTCCCCTAAGCACCGGCAGGAATGATTCCTAAGCACAGAGCCAGGAATAAGCTGTGAGCACTGCTGGGTGTAGCCCTAAAACAAAACAAAACAAAAAGCAACCAAATAATTCCAGGATCAGTCAGAGCAGGCTTGGGCACTGCTTGAAATCTCTGGGAGAAGAGACAAGTTTTCTTTCCTGGGAAAAAAACTTCTAAAGGTGTCCATATGCAAAAGCAGATGTGTTCATTCCAGATGTGTTCACTCCTATTAGAAGTGGACAACAAGGCCCAAAAGGCCAGAAGAGGAGGCCCGAAAGGCCGGAAGTGGGCAGTGAGGTAGCAGATTCATCTGCAAGGCCATCAGAGGGGAAGAGGAAGAGGAAGGGCCTGCTCGTGGACAGAGGGCAGGACAGAAGGGAAACTGCAGAAGTATTAGGTTTGAGTGTGACACTGCTATGATCTGAGATCCAGATCACAGGATGAAATTGTTGGGGTACTGATGAGAAATCCTGTTTGGGCCTGGCTGAATTAGAGGAGGCCATGGTGACACCTCAAGTGATGGGCAGCCTATCCTTGTGCCCCCATCTGTAGAGTGTGTATGTGGGGAGGGTACAGTTCCTTCCTTTGGGGGTGCTCTGGGAACAAATGAGTAAGATGGGTTCAGCCTTTGGCACAGTGCTTTGAAACAGACACAGCAAACAGACAAACAGACACAGTGGGAAACGCAGCTCCATCTTCCCAGTGGTCAGGCCTTACTCCTGGCTCTGTGCTCAGAAATTATCCTGGTTGGATCCGGGGGACTATATGGGATGCTGGGAATTGAACCTGGGTCTGCCGTGTGCAAGGCAACTGCCCTACCTGTTGTACTATTGCTCTAGCTCCTCACAATTCTATTTCTTTATAGGGAACATGGGTGGGCCACTGTGATTTGGATTCCATTTACTCCATTTCACAGCAAGCAAGTCTCTGGCACCAGCCGGGTGTCTTAGAATTCAAGTGGGAGCTGGAGCAATAGTACAGCAGGTACTTGCTTGCCTTGCACAAAGCAAATCCAGGTTCGTTTTCTGGCATCCCATATGGTACCCCAAACACCACCAGGAGTGATTCCTGAGTGCAGAACCAGGAATAACACTTGATCATTGTGGTGTAGCCTCCCCCCCTCTCCAAAAAAAAACCCTCGAGTTGATTTTGGTCAGAACCCACCAGTTAAAAGCTCAGTTCCCCAAGACAATCTATGGTTCAATCCCTCCTCACCACCACTGCCACTTCAGGTGCCAATCACAAGTCCAGACTTCCAACTGTGCTTTCTATAGATTGGAGATTCTAAAGATTCCCCAGCTTGGATTTGGTTAATTTGTTCTAGTGCCTCATAGAACTCAGAGAAAGAAACCTTTGACTTACTAGATGGTTTTGGTTTTTTGTTTGTTTTTGTTTGGGGGCCATACCTAGCGATACTCGAGGCTTACTCCTGGCTCTGCTATTCAGGAATTACTAGTGATGGTGCTTTAGGAACCTTATGGGATGCCAAAGATCAAACTTGGGTCAGCAGTGTGCAAGGCAAACGCCCTACCCTCTATACTATTACTCTGGCCCCTCACATACTAGATGACTGGTTTATTTCAGACTGCTATATGCCTTGGGACCAGCCTGATGGAAGAGCCACACAGGACAGGGGGAAGGGGGATGGAGAATCCCTGCCTCTCTCTAGGCCCCCAACTCTCCCCACATCTCCACCAAGGGAGTTCTCTGAGCAGAGAGGCATGAGCTTTTCTGGTCTCATTTTTGTTGGGGACGGGGTGTCACACCTGGTGGTGCTCAGGGCTATTCCTGGCTCTGTGCTCCTGTGTCACTCAGGCTGCCCAGGGTACTATGCGGTGCAGGAGACTGAACCTGGACTTTCCCTATGAAAAGCCCGTGCTGAGTGTTTTGATCTCTCTCAGACCCTGCTTTTGGATGTTTCTGGCGGCCTCATGACACAGGCCTGAAGGATGGACTCTGGAGAGTGGTGACTGATGCATAGGGGTTACTCCTGGCTCATGCACTCAGGAATTACTCCTGGCGGTGCTCTGGGGACTATATTGGATGCTGGGAATTGAACCCCAGTCAGCTGCGTGCAAGGCAAACACCCTACCCGCTGTGCTATCACTCCAGCCCCTGAACTCCAGTCCTGCTCCCTCCCCAGAGTTTGAGGGGGGCGGGGGCTGAAAGTTCAACCTTCTAATCCCATAATCGGCTCCATTGGCAACCAGCCCCCTTCCAGTAGGGTTTTCTTAAAAGTCACCTCATCAGGCTGGCTCTCAGCCTGTTCTCCCTTGAACACATATGTCACCTGCTTGTCTTGATGTTTCTCTGCTTTTCAAACCTAGGTTCTCGCTTATGCACACACTTCTCCCTCTCTCGTTTTTCACTTTCCCCCCTTTCTTTTCACTTTTTTCCTTTCTTTTCTCTTGTTTTGTTTGTTTTGGTTTTGGGCCACCCCCAGCAGTGCTCAGGGCTTACTCCTGGCTAGCTTGGGGGACCATATAGAGTGTTGGGTATCAAACCCAGGTTGGCTGCATACAAGGCAGGTGCCCTACCCACTGTACTAGTGCTCTGGTCCCCACTGACATCTTTCTAAATAAGTTTCCATAAAAACGATCTTGCTTCACAATAATAATAATAATAATGAAATAAAAGTCTCCTTATGGAAAGTGCTCAAGGGAATTTTGCGTAAGGAAATCAGTCAGAGGGACATCACAAGGACTGAATGGTTTCACCCTGTGTGCAGGGTAAGGCTCTAAAGTTCTTTTTTTCTTTTTTAATTTTATTGAATTACCCTGAGATAGTTACAAGCTTTCATGTTTGGGTTAAGGCTCTAAAGTTCAACAGAGAAAACAGAGCAGGATGGATCAGTAGACACAGGGGAGAGAAAGTTGCCCAAGGAGAAAGCGAGTGGGAGGCGAAGAGAGATAAGGTGAAGAGCATGCAGAAAAATATGGACTGCTAGCAAAGAGCAAGAATGCTGAGCCGCTGCAGACTGGGCTCACAGGACTCAAGCTTTGCAAACGGGAGACTCGGGTTCCACCCCCGCCCGCGGCATCCCCCTCCCCCCAGTCCTTGAGCACCAGCAGGTGGGGTCAGTAACGCGAAAACAAACAAAAGCCATTCGTTAACGTAACAAAAGAGCTTTACTTCATTCTCCTCGGAGGAAATCCTAAGGATTTTAGGAGTTCCCTCGCCAAATAAATAAGCAAATAAATATCTCTAGAATTCAGAGCCTCTCATTTGCAAGGCTCTCTCCCTCTGAGGTCCCTCCCCAGCCCATATATCTTTCTTTCTTTCTTTCTTTCTTTCTTTCTTTCTTTCTTTCTTTCTTTTTTTCTTTCTTTTTTTCTTGTAATATGGCAGATAAAGACAGCCCGGCTGAAAGAGCTAAGAGACGAAAATTTTTAACAAATGGTGAAACCTGGGAGCAGATGAGGACAATGACAGCAGTGCCTGCATGCAGGAAGGTGTGGGCCAGAGCGAATGCAGGGGCAGCGCTGGCGAGGCTAACCCCGGACGGAACTCATTCGTATCTATGAAGTGATGGCCAGGCTCCAGGTTGACATCACTTTGGAGAAAAACTGCGGGAAAGGCGCCCTTTCCTGAAGATGAGCCATGAGCATGCAGTGTAGAGGGCCTGTGGCCCCTCTCCCTCCATGGAGCTCCCATCTTCTCCGGCTCTGACCCACAGTGCTTGCCCCCCTGCCCCCCACTTCTGCCCCAGGCTTCCTGAATAAAGGCGGGACAATGGGTTTGAAAATACGTTTCGCATTTGGGAAGCTGCCTAGAGACAAACATTTGGTTTTTGCCTTGCCATCTTTGTGAAAGGAAAGGTACCAGATCGGCTTTTTGGGAGGAAGATAATTGTCTAAAAAAAAAAAAAAATCCCTTCCCAATCTTGTTAGGGCTCAGCTCTCACTGGGGAGAAGCAAGGCGCTGAGCAACAGCCTAGAACCTATGGCTCCTCTTTCTCCCTTCACTTTTATCAGTCTTCCCTAGCGACAATCTCCTAATTACTGAAAATTACCTGGCTTTGGGAGTCCATCTGCTTTATCTCCAGCCCCTAACAAACAAACAAAACTCCATAAAGGCTATTATACATTTAGAACATAAAAGGAGGCTCAGTAAGGAACTGCTTTTGCTTCCAAACCTCTAATTAGCTTCTGATTACAAGGGAGTTCCACTCCCCAAACTTGACTCTTGTCAAGGACTCAGCGCAGTTCTGGGAGGGATGGGTCAGGCTGATTTCTGAGGCCTTGCCCCACAGAAATGCTGCAGGGGGTCTTGGTGGAAGGGGGGGGAGCAGGGCCGGAGGAGAACCGGCAATCCCCAAATGACTCAAGGCTGGGCATTTCTCTTTTGAATTTCCCCCCCTCCCGCTTTTTTTTTTCTTTTGGGGTCACACCTGGTGACAGGGGTTACTCTTGACTTTGCACTCAGGAATTACTCCTGGAGGTGCTCAGGGGACCATATGAGATGCTGAGAATCCAACCCGGGTCGGCTGCGTGCAAGGCAAAAGCCCTGCCCGCTGTGCTATCGATCCAGCCCCCCCTTCTTTTTTTTTTCATTAAAAAATATTATTGAATCACCGTGAGATATACAGTTACAAAGTTGTTCATAATTGAGTTTCAGTCATAGCATCGGAATCCCTTTTACTTCTGCTCTGCGTGGAGCGACAATGCTCTGCAAGGCTGACTCATGTCTCTGCAAGGTTGTAGAGTTTTTGGCATGTGCTTTGTGCCGATTTCAGTTTAGTTCAGTCCCTGAGAATGTGCCTAAAGCTACCTGTGGAAGCCAAATCAGGGACCCATTACAACTTGCTCGGGGCGGGCATGCTTCTGTGACCAGCAAACATCTCCGGGCCATCTGTGTGCCCTCCCTCTGTGCTGTCCTGCCTTTGGCCACTTCCCTCTCCTCAGGAGAAGCGCACACTCAACCGCAGCCCCACGGGATGAGTGTTCTGGGAGCCAACCCAGTGCCACAGCGACCCACTGGACTGGAGAGAGATGACATCCATGTCTCCTCCAGGATTGAGATCCCACTCCTGACAAAAGCCCTCTCGTTCAAGGTTCTTTGAGTCCCAACTACTTTTTTTCCTTTTTGGGTCACACTCAGAGATGCACAGGGGTTACTCCTGACTCATGCACTCAGGAATTACTCCTGGTGGTGCTCGGGGGGCCATATGGAATGCTGGGAATCAAACCCGGGTCAGCCTCGTGCAAGGCAAACGCCCTACCTGCTGTGCTATTGCTCTATCCCGCCAACCCCAACTACCTTTTTTTGAGGCAGAAACTGCTTTTTTTTTTTTTTTTTGTGGTGGTGGTGAGACACATGAAGCGATGATGCTCAGGGGTTACTCTTGGTTATTCGTTTAGGAATTATTCCTGGAGGTGCTGGTGGAGGGGGGCGGCAGAAAGGGGTATGGGGATGGGGGACTAAACCCTGGCTGGCCGCGTGCAAGGCAAGTGCCCTTACCCACTGTATTATCTCTCTAGCCCCCTGATTTGCTTCTGTTAGAATCCAAGGCACTGAGGCATCAACGAAGTTGAGCACAAGTACACAGCTTGTAAGCCGGCTTCTGAAAGGTCAGTGCCAGGATCTATAGAGTTTTCTAGTTTTGGTGTTTGGTTGTTGGTACTGCTACCTTCAGGACTGGAGAAGGGGGTGGGGGTGAGGTGTGGCGGGGGGGGGGGGGGTGGGTGGTGAGGGTGGTGTAATTTTGTGAAGTTGCTTGAATCTGGGCACTTCGCCTTTCCTGGGACAGTGAGCATGCAAACCCAAATCTCCCTGGTTTCAACTTTTCCTACTCCGCTTTTTAGGTCACTTCAAATAAAATTAGCAAATGTCTGCTCAGTGGAAAAGTCATTTGGAGTTGCTGTGCAAGTTGGCTCGTTCTGCCACCTCAAGTGCACGCATCCTCCTTATTTCTGAGTGGATGTGTTGGCCAAGAAAACTTTGTCTGTGAGCCCACTTCCTTTCCCATTTGATATTCCAATTATAACATATTGATTAACAAAGCACCCTGGTGATTTGAACTCAGTATGCCCATGGGCAGGGGTTAATTGAAAAGAGGAAACTGCTCTATCTCTTCATTCTTCGTACTCCCACAGCGGCAGTTCCCTGTACACCAGCTGGATTCAGAAGTGAAATTAAATTTTTTTGGGGGGGGGAGGTTGTTGTTTTGTTTCTGTCTGGCCATCTTTCTGGCTCCTATAAGTTGGGGGACTTTCTGCGCCACAGGCAGGAAGATGGTGGCTAGAAGGACAAGAAAGTCTCTGCAGAGCTAGAGAGATAGTACAGCGGGTTGGGTGTTTGCCTTGCATGCGACCGACTCGGGTTCAATTCTCAGCATCCCATATGATTTTCCTGAACACCATCAGGAGTAATTCCTGAGCGCAGAGCCAGGAGAAAGCCCTTAGTACCGCTGGGTATGGCCCTAAGCCAAAACCAAAACCGGAAAAAAAAGTCTCTGCAGTCCAGCCACTCAGTGGCAACGTGTTAGGAAAAGTGGAAGGTCCATATCTGGGGTACTCTGAAAATGATTAGGCATGGCAAAGCCAAACTGCTCATTGGGGGCAGCAACCGCCCAGCCTGGATGAACTCTGCAACCCTCTCCTATGCCATGCTGGCCAAAACAGATGCCTATAGAACCGTGTCAATACCATGGAATTGGGCACAGTATGTGGAAAACACCAGAGTCTGCACACTGGCTATCATGGAGCCAGGGGATTGGAATATCACAAGTGTGGCAGTTGCAGACTGGTGAAAAGTCAAACACGTAACAGTTTTCTGTAATCAGACTGGGCAGAGTGTGGGGCACGGGAGATAGGTCAACTGGCTGGACTGCATGTTTTTTTCTTTTTTTTTTTTGGGGGGGCCACACCCGGCTGTGCTCAGGGACTACTTCGGGCTCTAGTGCTGGGGGGTGAGGGGGAATGCTCCCAGTGGTGCTCAGGGGACTAAAATATGGATGCTGGGGTCCAAACCCAGGTACCTGTATGTTTTGTATGTACTCCAGCCCTATCAGCTATATCCCTGGACATGGTGCACTTGCTTGGCATGCTGAAGCACTGGGTTTAATCCCCGGCACCTCATAGTCCTCTGAGCACAGCTGAGAGTGACCTGGGAGCGCTGGCCTTGGAGGAGCCCTCACTTCCAGCACCACTGACTGTAACCCCAAAAGAAAACAATAAATAAAAAAAGGTTCCCAGTTTGTTCAAAAAGTAGTTAACTTAGGTCATTTGAACTGTCAAAATTCAGTCGGGAGATCTTATGTTTACCCCGGTCCATATGAAGAGGTACCAAGTAAAACCAAGTAAAAAACACACTTTAGGGCTGGAGCAGTAACACAGCGGGTAGGGTGCTTGCCTTGCACGCAGCTGACCGGGGTTCGATCCCTGCATCCCAAATAGTCTCCCGTGCATCTCCAGGAGTAATTCCTGAGTTCAGAGCCAAGAGTAACCCCTAGCATTGCTGTGTATGACCCCCCAAAACAAAAACCCCATAAAACCACACTTCACCAAATATTCCTTGGGCTGAACTGGACCCCGGTCAGCATTAAACCTGTGGTTCATTAAAGCTGGAAATCATCGTGGAGATTTGTATACTTTTGGTTGTCTAATGACTGGCAAGGGCGACGGGTCTCTAGAAGCACATTCTCTATTTCATCCTGATGCAAGCTGAGGACTAACAGATCTTTTACTTAGAAATACGAAATATTTCTGCCCGGTTTGGATATACAAAGACCAATTCTCAATTTGGGCCACTCAGGTGGTGCTCAGGGACCATGACATGCTGGGGACCTAACCTCCACTACCACTTGCAACTTTGCAACCCTTGGAGCCATCTCCCAAGCCCCTACAAGATGAATTATTGAAGACGCTAGCTACTCTATCGATTAAAAAGTTTGGAACAACTGGTTCCAAAGTTGACCCGCTACAAAACAAAGTAACTTAGCAGTGGGGAGTGTAACTCCTTGAAAAACAAGGCATTAGGGACCCGTGTAGCATCAGTCCTGAGGCTAGAAGCCCCTATGAAAACATATTGAAACATTCTTGCAGTACTGGTCTTTTGCTTTTACTTTAGTTAGGTCATAGCTTCTAAAAAAAATTTTTTTTTTGAAAATTGGAAGTTAGGTTTATATTATGGGAGCTCAGATTCCTTAGCACAGACTGGTTAAAAGTGGGGTAGGGGCGGTGTTATAGGATCCCTGCTCTGAAAAGGAGCCCACTCTTTAACAAGGATGAAGTAGCCCAGCAGAGATGAGGACATTGAGACCCAAAGCAGTTAGGGAACCCGTCCCCGACACGAGTGTTCTATTATCTCCCCCCTCGCTGAAATTTCACTTTCTATTCAATTAAAAAAAAATAGACGGGAAGAGAAATTACGTGGTAAATTTTGTGATGAGAACGAGCTATTTGAATTCTGGCAGCGGAAACGCGGGGGGGGGGGGGAGATGGTGGGAAAAATGCGTTTTATTTCTCAGGCTGAAGACCAGGACTGGCTGAAAAGCACTTTTCTAGTGCCTCCCTTTGCTTCTATCCAGGGATCCACTTCTCGCCTCCCTCACCCCCTTTTATTTTAAGGGCCCGTGGCACTTAAATTGGGACCAGGAGTGGCCTGCTTAGGGAACCATACGGGGGTCTGCCATCGACGGTGGAAACCCATTTCTTTCCATTCCCTTTCCACCGCAGTGGCCCAAGGGTCACTCGGAGCACTTATACTTCTTTGGCCGGCTGAGAGAGCATCTAGCCATAACCCGCACTACCCTCCCCATCCCCCGCGGCCCCCAAAACAGTTCTGGGTGATCGCCAGGATCCGCAGGTTTGGGGGGTCGGACAGCCCTGAGCCCGAGTCCACGGGAAGAAACTAGGAAGCAAATGGAAGTTTCAGTGGAGGGCTGGGGTGGAAAGCACGCGCTCAAGTTCAGCGCTGGGTAGTCTCATTGTCTCCTGACCGCGCCAGGCGCGCGGGAGGGGGTGCGCTCGCTGGGTGGGGGGGGTGGAGGTGGGGGCTAGGGGGTGCAACAGGAGGGGGTGCTGCATTTTTTTAGGCAGCGCTGCGTAGGCAACCGTGTTACAAGGAGCATGGCCAACAGTACCCCTCCACTTCCCTCCACCACACCCCGGTCACCTTTCCCTCAACCACCCCCCTTCCGAATCTGAACACTACTTTAAACCACGATTCCTGCTCCACAAAATGGCCACCGCGGGCGACACCTGTGGTCACGTGACCCCCACGGTTCCAGGCCTCCTTTTACCCAACTGTAACATGGGGGTGACTAGTGAGCCCGCGAAAGGACAAGATCTGGTTACGCTGGAAATGATTTACACATCTCCAAGTCAGGGGCGCTGAAGGCGAGAGAGCAAGCGAGACAAACAAAAAAAAAAACCAAAAATAAAAGGAAGAAGAACGGGAACTGGGGGCACTGGGGGAAAAGAAAAAAAAAACACCCCTGAGGTTAAATTTGAAGGTTTTCCCAGCCAGCGGACAGCGGGCAGACGAGTTCTCGCGAGATCGCGAAACGGGTGCGGGTATAGTGGAGAATCTGGAGAAGCGGAGCTTTTAGCGAATTAGGACAGCCTTTGGCGCTCACAGATCTGAGGTAAGGACGCTGAGAAACGGACGTGAATGACGAGGAAATCCCGCGAGATTTGAGCGAGAGGAGCTCACAGTAGCTGGGCAGAACTTACATCGGCAAGGGGGGAGGCGCTAGAGGGCGGGACTACGTCTTACGTGATGACGTCTAGGCCTCCGAGTGGGTATATTAACCCAGTGGCGGCGCCGTCTGCTCCAGAGCTGCAGATCTCCCGTGAGAGGTCCTTCGTGGAGAATCAAGCACTCACTCAGCGGAAGACTCCGAGTTCTCGGTACTCTTCAGGGATGAGTCATGTGGCGGTGGAAAATGCGCTCGGGCTGGACCAGCAGGTGAGCTTCAAGAGCGGAATTGGGTAGTTGCTGAATGCGTCCCTCAGCCTAACCCAGCTGATGGCGCAGCGCTGAGGGGCATCTTTCATTCCCCATTAGCGGGGCTCCTCAAGCTGGAGAGTGCTTATGCCCTGGGGCTGCGGCCGACCGGGGAGGCGGCTGCAGTACTGGGGTGGGGGGCAGTCGCTCGGGCCGGGGCGCGGGCTTGGCTCGCGGTATTGTCCCCGGGCCGAGCACAATGGCGGCTTTTGTGCGTGCGTGCGCAGGCGGGCTGGGGGGGGGGGGGCATGGGGTGTGTGCGCGCACCCGCGGAGTCACGTACGCGCGCACCTCGACATAGGAGTGACCCACGCCTTGGGGTGAGGGGTGCGCGGGCCGGAGGGGGGCGCTGCGCGCGGCTGGAGGTGCCTCAGGGCCGTTTTCCTGCTTGAGCGCGCGGCCCGGATCCAGCTCCTCAGTGCTGGTGGCGCCAGCGTGTGAGTGCGCGCGCGCGCGCAGGAACGAGAGCGCGCGGGAACGGGAAGGGGCTGGCGGTCCTGGAATGTGGGAGGGGGCGGCGCGGGGGGGGGGCTCCCGGGCTCGGGGTAATGGCGACCGCCTCCTTTGTGTGGTGCAAGGTGGTTGGGTGGCGCTGCGGGGCCCGCTAGCGGGCGAGAGGGTGGCGGGGATGGATCCCGAGCGGAGATTGCGCCGGGCAGCCGCTGGCTCCCGGGCTTCCCGGCCTCGGCCGGCTCGCTCCATCCCGCGCTCCGCGGGGCTCTCAAAAGCCCGGGGCCGCGGCGGGCGAGGCCGCGTTTCCGGAGTGGAAAGTTTTGTGACGCAGAAGATTCGGGAGAAGTGTGGGGGGGGGTGAGGGGAGGGAGTCACCGGCCGCGGCGGGTGCCGCGGCGCCCGGCCCTAGAGAGAGCGCGGTGGAACGCGGCTGTTAACTAGCCTTGGCTTATGGACTTGGAGCGCCCCTTTAATTACAGAATCACTCTGTGGCCCTTTGGCCCCGGGCCGCGCTCGGAGGCACACAGAGAGCCCTGGAGGGTCTGAGCGGGGCTCCTAAGATGTGAGTGGTAGCAGGTCCCGAGTGAGCAAGGGGGGGGGGGGAAATAGTTTTGTTGACTTGTTGCTCCTTTCGGAGTTCGATTTTGAAATGGGTCAGAGGCCCCGGGGCCGACTTTGAAGCCAGAATTTCCTAGTCTGCGGGTTTGGAGGGAAGGGGAGAGAGGGAGGATACGTGATGGGGAGGGAGCCAGTGTGGCAGGAAGTGGGCATCTCTGCAGCCGTGGCACCCGGCTACAGACCGGCACTTCCGTGGGCTGTCTGGGAACCCAAGCTGCCTACCCGGAGCTCCAGGACAACCCTGAACCGAGGCTTTGCGACACGCACACATTAGTAATCGAATGTGCAGTGAATTGGAGCACTGATGGACACAATCTAATTCCCAGAGCCAGGCTCTGTGGAGTTTGAAGATGCTCCCCCCCCCCCCCCCGCAGCCATTGGCAACGCTCTGTCGAGTTTGAACTCTTCCCCCCCCCCACCTCCCAGAGAACAAAAAGGTTGCAAGTGCGAACCAAAAACCTCACCTCCGTAATTGATAGAATTGAGGACAGCAGGGAGGAATACCCCCAGTCATTAGCAGTTTTTAACGAGAAATCCTAACACCACCAAGTACTGTTTCATTGTTTCATGTTTTCCAATAATCAACTTACACCGAAACTTGCCCCCAAAGGACGTTCAATATAGTATCAATTCTGTTGAGGGTCACTCGGAGTGAAAGCGCTCAGCGTTTTTGCTAATAGATGTTACAAATGAGGAAGGTGCCTAAAAAGTGCAGTGTGCATTTGTTTCTTTTTTGGGGCGCAGTTGGGGTTTGCAACATCTGGCTCTAATTTTTAGTAACACCATAGATGGTGCTTGGCGATTTCACCAGCATTTTGAACTTTAAACAGAGGACCTCTTAGGCTCTTGCACTTTGTAAAGAGTTGACAGCAGGACTGTGTGTCTTTTGCAGTTTTACAAAATAGGTTTCTTCTTGCATGTAGTGTGAATAACAAATTTGGACGGCGTTCCTCTGGGTGGTCTCCGCATCTTGGTGTGCTGCTTTATGCAGTAACATCACGCCAGTGTTGCATCTGCTTAGAACCTTGAAGTTTTTCACTGCACATTCTGGATCCCATTTTAACTAGATAGTTTCACAGCCCTCCAGTAAGGGCCGGGCAATAGTGCTAGTAAAGGCTAGCTGGTAGGACTAGTTCTCGGGGCAGTATTATTTCCACAGGCAGCTAACTATTTCCCTTTCTTCTAGTTCGCTGGCCTAGACCTGAACTCTTCAGATAATCAGAGTGGAGGAAGTACAGCTAGCAGTAAGTAAACCATGTAATGCTTCTGCTGAATATTAGTTCTTTTGTTTGACTTGTTCAAATTTAACCCCTTCAAATTTTGCTGGGGGTGGGGAAGCATATAGACAAAGGATTACTGTCACTACTTAGTGACCAATCCAGTGGCTAAAAAGCCTTGTGGTCTTTTGGTAACAAAAGGGGGCTAGGCTAGTTTTCTTGGGTAAAAGCAAGACATCATTAGACCGTAAAGCAGCCCTTATAGTTAACTCCAAGAAGGGATGCTCTTCTCCTTAGAGGAAATCTCCTATATATAAAGTTTAGTTTAAGGGAACATGCCTACTTATTTGCTACAGAAAAAGGAGCTTTATCGGACTCTTGGGAAGATGTGGGTAAGATTTTAAATGCTGTATTTTTTGAAAAAGTTTTTGGAGGGGGGTTATTAGGGGACAGTGTTGGGGGGGGGGTCTACTTCTGTCTCCATAGCAGGGGGAGACATCTACCATGTAGTGGTGGGATTGAACCCAGGCCCACCCTTACACAGTGTTGTCTTTGAAAAATAAGTAAGAGTAACATTTCATTTTACTGCTTAAGAGGGACTTATAGACCTAGCTAGATGAGACCAGTATTGAGGTGTTAGGGAATCTTGGTGATTGATGATTGTCAGCTCTCTTACAGGCACAGGCATTGTTTTGAATTTCACCTTAATTTGTTATGCTAAGGATATGTCAAAATTGATCATTTGAATAGTGATCCTTTGCTATTAATCCAGAAGTTGAGAAGGACATCAAATTGCAGACTTTTGTAATACAAAAGAGATTTGATTTTTCTTGGATATTTTAATTTTGCTTACATATTGTTGAGATTGCATTTGTCTACATACATTTAGCTGTTGACTTAATTCAGCAAGTCTTGTGACCTCCCGTCCCGCCCCATCCCTGGAACCACATGTGGTCCCCAGCCACTGCCAGGAATAGCCCCTGAAGAGCACCAGTTGTGATCCAGCCCCCCAAAATACCACCCCCCCCCAAAAAAGCAAAAAAACAGGCCTCCCGACTAGGGGGATAGCTCAACTTAAAAAATAAGAAAACCCAAGAAACTGGCCAGTCCAAACTTGTAGTTTCTTGAACATTTTCCCCTTTTGCAGCATTGCCACTATATTTTGGAAATTGGAAGAATAGAAACAAAAAGGCCTTGGTGGCAAATTGTGTGATTTATTATTGTATAATAGGCAGTTTTTATGTTCATTTTAATAAAGCTCTCATACAGATATAGTGATTAAACAGACAAAAGCACAACATCCAATAGATGTGTTGTAAGTTGAATGCATTTGTGGGTTTTAACAGATTCCAATCAAATTGTTTGCCAAGTCGCCCTTCCCCTTCAGAATTCTCCATTTAAAGCAGTAACCCATTTAAAATTTCACTTTTCAGATTTCAAGTAGTCAAAATGGAAAGCCTGTGAGAGTTAAAGCTTTTTCCAGGATTATTTTATTGTTGAGTAGAAAGTTTGGTAAAAAGCCCTAACTTGAACATTTGTGGCATTTTTTTTTTTTTCAGAAGGACGCTATATTCCTCCTCACTTACGGAACCGAGAGGCTACTAAAGGTAAATTTATACAGATCCAATCCTTACTGTTTGAAGGCAGAACCAACCTTAGAGAATGGGTGATTGCTCTGTTTCCTAGTACAACATTCGAATTCACTCCTTTTGGGAAAACTCATCTATATTTCACGGTAGAATGGTTCTTAATGGTTTTCTCGGCATATGACTAGTGTTTGTAATTAAATCCTGACTTCAATTTGAAACAGGTAAGTAGATGCCGTACTGTTTAAACTAAATTACGTGATGATAACCCAGTTTCTTGTCTTGCAGAGGTGTCAAAATGGTGCTGGTGCTAAATGGAAAGGATTACGATTACGACACTAGATGAGTCAGAATTTAGCAAATCCGCACCGTTTTATTTCTCCATCTTTAATTCTCCTAGCAAACCCTCCAGCCCACCAAGAATAGTGGAGGGGTTCTGACTCAAGGAGTCTTGTTTCAAGTATTGTCAATTTATTGATGGACTTTTGCTTTTTATTGAAGGGTTCTACGATAAAGACAGCTCAGGGTGGAGTTCCAGTAAAGATAAGGATGCATACAGCAGTTTTGGATCCCGTGGTGATTCCAGGGGAAAGTCTAGCTTCTTCAGTGATCGAGGGAGTGGATCACGGGGAAGGTAAGCGGTTTCTGCTTGTTTTACATGTAGATAGAAACTTAGGAATTAGCCCTTTAATTGGTAAGTTCTAGTTCTTGTGCTGACCATTAGCTTATTCGGTGGCGAAGCACCTACCTGGATGTTACACATGATGTCTGTTTAGTCATTTAGTATTTTCTTACCTGTTGAACTTGGTACATAGGAGTTAAGAGTAAAATAACATGCCCATTAGCATAATAAAATTAATTTTTATATATTTCTTAAAGTGAGTTTGTCTAGTGAATGCCCTGAGTTGGTTGACGTTTTTATGTGGGTATATTATATAACAACTTTTTAAACACCTTATATTTCTGATTATGCAAGTGTGGCACCTCTCATGCACCTCATAGCTGTGGTTAGTCCTGTGTGTCCTGATTTTTCGCAAACAGGCCTAAAACTAAAACATCTTAATCCAGGTAAGGATTGTTTTCTACCTTTTATCCAAAGTCTGTCACACTGGTAAGTTGTCCTTAAATGACATCCTAGTATAACTGGGACAATGGATGTTTGGTATGCTGTTCTTTTTTCCTCCTGCTAAATATATCTGGATGAGAACTTTTAAATGGAAGTAATGTGCTGATTTCAAAGATGGGAGACTTTAATTTTGAATTTCGTCATGTGAGATCTGTGTGGGGTCTATAAGTTATACAGAAGTGATACTCATTTGATCACTTACATAACTATGATCTGGCTAGAGGACCTTATTTATTGAGAGAAGGCATGGAAGATTTGATACCCTTTCACATTAGCGGGCAGAATTCTGTTTGCAGTTCTAGAGTGGCGGTAGGAGTCTGATTGTGGATCAGGAATCTGGTTGCATGAATTGCTTGTGCTTTTCAGGTTTGATGATCGTGGACGGAGTGATTATGATAGCATTGGTGGCCGCGGTGACAGAAGTGGCTTTGGCAAATTTGAACGTGGTGGGAATAGTCGCTGGTGTGACAAATCGGATGAAGATGACTGGTCAAAGCCACTCCCTCCAAGTGAACGCTTGGAACAGTAAGTTTTTGGAATATATAGCAATTATAACTAAGCTTTATGAATCCTCAGCTTAACTAATACTAACAACCTTTTGATTCCAGGGAACTCTTTTCTGGGGGCAACACTGGGATTAACTTTGAGAAATATGATGACATTCCAGTTGAGGCAACAGGAAATAACTGCCCTCCACACATTGAAAGTGTAAGTATTCAATGTTACTGCTACTCATCATTTGACCTCAAAATAGGAATCTGCTCAAATAAAGTGTATGTAGGAAGGAGATTGTTGAAGGAAGATTGTTGATGATGACGATGTTTGCCCCCCTCAAAATGTCACGTACATTAGGCAAATGCACTAAAAGTGTATGTAGGTTATTAACTATTTTCCATTGTTATATCAGTGTAAGACAAAAGCGGTTCCACATAGTGTTCAAGCTATCTGATCCTGTTGAATTTCTTACCAGTTCAGCGATGTTGAGATGGGCGAAATTATTATGGGGAACATTGAGCTTACTCGCTACACTCGTCCAACTCCAGTGCAAAAGCATGCTATACCTATTATCAAAGAGAAGAGAGACTTGATGGCATGTGCCCAAACAGGTAAGCTCACTGGGTGAGATAGTCTTAACAGGCTGCTCTCAAAATTAGCACCAAAGAAAATACATCAAGTTCTTGGAAATTTCACATGGAAACTTGAGCCATGTTTTTTAGCCTATTTTGCTTGAACTAATTGCTGGGTGGCATCTGTCCCTTGAAATCAGTACTCTGATACTGCTACTTCTGTTGGTGGAAAAGTTAGTGTGAAATGTATCTGGACTAACAAGGAGAAGACTTGAGGTGGGAAATATACTTCTGTGGCTCAAGTAATGTGATCTTTGTAGGGAGTTTATTGGGGAGGGAAAGAGAGAGAGAAGGAAGCTTGGGGTTTCCATCTCTAAATTGGATCCAAGCTTTATTATCTTGAGTCTGTGACCAGTTTGAAAAAAGGATGGCAAAATGTCCCTAGGGCTTTAGAAAACATAGTACTTAACCGACATAACTCTTTGAGGCCAAATTCTCTGCATTTTGCTAGACATGGAGAAATTTTATTTGAGCATAAAGTAACACTAAATTAACTAGTAGGATGGTTAACAAAACTGTCTTTACCGGTAGTTATTCAAAGTAACAAATAGTGGGGTTTTGTTGTTGTTGAGTAATATATTTTCTTGATAGGATCTGGGAAAACTGCGGCATTTCTCTTGCCCATCTTGAGCCAGATTTATGCGGATGGTCCGGGCGAGGCTCTGAGGGCCATGAAGGTAAATATTTCTTTATAACATGGGAAATTATTCTAGGACTTTATAGGAACCATAAAGGCTTAGTCCAGTCTAATGAAAAGCACATTTTCAGGTGTAATCTGCAAATTAAAAGGGGAAGTTGCTGTAATGAACATGTAAAACTGATAAGGGAATTCTATGAACATGTAAAGCAGATGAGAGTTTAACATATAAATTATTGCTTAGGAAAATGGAAGGTATGGACGTCGCAAACAATACCCCATTTCCTTGGTATTGGCACCAACTAGAGAATTGGCAGTACAGATCTATGAGGAAGCTAGAAAAGTAAGTATGCATTAAGTGTGATTGCTGCTTTCCTTGCTGATCATGACAGAAATGTTTAGTGGCCACATAAATTTTTCTCGGCCTTGAAGGTGATAAAATTTCTTTACTTACAGTTTTCATACCGATCAAGAGTTCGTCCTTGTGTGGTTTATGGTGGTGCCGATATTGGTCAGCAGATTCGAGACTTAGAACGTGGGTGCCACTTACTAGTAGCCACTCCAGGACGTCTGGTGGATATGATGGAAAGAGGAAAGATTGGCTTAGACTTCTGCAAGTATGTTAATTTGTTAATGTGTGGAATGCAACATTAATTTTTTAAAAAAATACTGGCAATTAGGATAGGGGAGATGGCTCTGAGGGTTTGAGCAGATTTTACATGCGGAAACCTGAGTTCTGTGCCTGTTCCTCAGCCAAATGACTGACCATTTTTATTGCGGTCTTCGTTAGAATGTCTCTGATTTTAACATCAGTGAGTGATGTATTTTCGTATTTTAACTTAGCAAAAAATAAATACCGATGATTATTATGTGACATTTCTTAGTGCTGAGCCACATTCCTGGCCCTTTGTGGCAGAATCTTGATCTTTGAAGTCCACATGCCTTATACTTAGAGCTAACTACTGTACTAAAGAACAGCCCGCATTCTAAATGGAATTGTTTTTCGTAACAGATACTTGGTGTTGGATGAAGCCGATCGGATGTTGGATATGGGGTTTGAACCTCAGATCCGCAGAATAGTTGAACAAGATACAATGCCACCAAAGGGAGTTCGCCACACTATGATGTTCAGTGCTACATTCCCTAAGGAAATTCAGGTAATTGATGCTGGATGTTAAATAATTTCATTTACTCAGGAATTTGTTTGCCTGGAAAGATAATCAACTTAATCTTTCAGATACTTGCTCGTGATTTCTTGGATGAGTATATCTTTTTGGCTGTTGGAAGAGTTGGCTCTACCTCTGAAAACATTACACAGAAAGTGGTTTGGGTGGAAGACTTGGACAAGCGGTCATTTCTTCTTGACCTTCTAAATGCAACAGGTAAGATACTGCTCTGGTGCCTTAGTGTAATGGGCATTTGTTGCATTTCCTCCCAAGCTGCTGGTGGTGACTAAAATCTAATTTTCTTTAAAATTCAGGCAAGGATTCACTGACTTTAGTGTTTGTGGAGACCAAGAAAGGCGCAGATTCTCTGGAGGATTTCCTGTACCATGAAGGTTATGCTTGTACCAGTATCCATGGAGACCGATCGCAGAGAGATAGAGAAGAGGCCCTGCACCAGTTCCGTTCAGGAAAAAGTCCAATTTTGGTGGCTACAGCAGTATGTATATTATGATCTTATGGTTTTTCAAATTCAGCATGGTCAGTGATTCACTTTCCTTTAAAAGTGAGCTGTGTGTAACAGAAGTTATCTCCCAGGTAGCGGCAAGAGGACTGGACATATCAAATGTGAAGCATGTCATCAATTTTGACTTACCAAGTGATATTGAAGAGTATGTACATCGCATAGGCCGTACAGGACGTGTGGGGAACCTTGGTAAGTGGTTAATGTTTTGGTGGTTTATTTTTTTCATCATGCTGCATATAGCAAAGGAAATTGAAATATATTGTCCAAGTAACACAGTGAAAGTGCTCTCTCCCCTAGTAGAGGTGACAAAAGATTTTTGAGTTGGTTAAATGGGAACTTGTAAACTTTTGGGTACATATGTGGAAATGTAAATAGCTGTGCCACTTGATGAGAGACCTAATACATACTTTTGGAACTGTTCTAGGCCTTGCCACCTCATTCTTTAATGAAAGGAATGCGAATATTACCAAGGATTTGTTGGATCTTCTTGTTGAGGCAAAACAAGAAGTGCCGTCCTGGTTAGAAAACATGGCTTACGAACACCACTACAAGGGGAGCAGTCGCGGCCGATCCAAGAGGTGAGGCAACAGATGACCTCAAGTTGGGGGTGGGGTGGTGCGCGTTGTGCCCATAGTTAAACCGAGAAGTTTGGAACATGTCTACTTGCCTCAGGCTGCCTCCACCCTTTGGAAAGGGCAGCACCGAATTGATGACCAACCTTGACTGCTGGGGCCTTTCAGATTGCTGTGGAGGAAAGGGCTGGGGTGGCCTTGGGAAGTTTTAACAGAAATTGGGGCTGTGGAGTGAGATTTTGTCTCCTTTCGTCCATTTAGTAGTAGATTCAGCGGAGGCTTTGGTGCCCGGGACTACAGACAGAGCAGCGGTGCCAGCAGCTCCAGCTTCAGCAGCAGCCGCACCAGCAGCAGCCGCAGTGGGGGCGGCGGCCATGGGGGCAGCAGAGGATTTGGTGGAGGTGATGTGGATTTGCTTTTCATACATGAGACTGGGGGAGGGTTTGGCCTGGGCGTCCTGTACCTTGGCATCACGGTGCTTAAGGGAACAAATGCTTGTCTCCCATAATGACAGACTTAATTTCTCTTTTTTTAAATCTCATTAGGTGGCTATGGAGGCTTTTACAACAGTGATGGATACGGAGGAAACTACAACTCCCAGGGGGTTGACTGGTGGGGTAACTGAACCTACTTCGCAGTAGGTCACCCTGCCAAACAAGCTAATATGGAAACCACATGTAACTTAGCCAGACTATACCTTGTGTAGCTTCAAGAACTCGCAGTACATTACCAGCTGTGATTCTCCACTGAAATTTTTTTTTTAAGGGAGCTCAAGGTCACATGAAGAGATGAAAGGAACAATCAGCAGCCCTGTTCAGAAGGTGGTTTGAAGACTTCATTGCTGTAGTTTGGATTAACTCCCCTCCCGCCAAGCCCCATCCCAAACTGCATTTATAATTTTGTGACTGAGGATCATTTGTTTGTTAATGTACTGTGCCTTTAACTTTAGACAACTTTTTATTTTGATGTCCTGTTGGCTCAGTAATGCTCAAGATATCAATTGTTTTGACAAAATAAATTTACTGAACTTGGGCTAAAATCAAACCTTGGCACACAGGTGTGATACAACTTAACAGGAATCATCGATTCATCCATAAATATTATAAGGAAAACACTTATGCGATAACCTGCATTAGGGCTTTTTGATACTTGCAGATCGGGGGAAAACAAACAACAAATGTCTTGAAGCATATTAATGGAATTAGTTTCTAATGTGGCAAACTGTATTACGTTAAAATTCTGATTTGCTCACTCTATCCTGGATAGGTATTTAGAACCTGATAGTCTTTATAAACAAGCCATTCCAGTCATGATGAGGTGATGTATGAGTACATGCATACATTCAAAGCACTGTTTTCAAAGTTAATGCAAGTAAATACAGCAATTCCTCTTTCAATGTTTAGGCAGATCATTAATCATGAGCTAGCCAAATGTGGGCATATTATTACAGGGAAAGTTTAAAGGTCTGATAACTTGAAATAGGTTTTTAGGAGAATTCATCTACTTAGACTTTTTAAAATGCCTGCCATAAGTGAAATTGAAATGGTAGAATGGCTGACCACAGCAATGACCAGCCCTCGTTAGGGCCCTGGATGATTTTTGGTCTAATAACGCATGCTAGTGTTGATGTTTTTTGGTCAAGAAGGTATGAACAGGAAGAATTAATGCAGCAGGCTTTATTTTAAATGCCGATTCACATTACTCTGTTCAAGCTGCGTTGAGATGTTAAACTGGCTTACTATATAGACTTTGTAAAAATGGCTCCAGAAGAGTAACAAACTGAAATCTTTGAGATCACACAGGTTGGAAATATGTACATAACTGCACAAGGTGTCAATTCTGCTATACAGTGCAGTTTTAGTCAGTTTTAGTTGCATAGGTTTCCATTGTATTTATAGTCTGTTTATGCTAAATCTGGCCAAAGATGAGCATTGTCCACCACTAAAATGCCTCTGCCACTTTGAATTCTGGGCTAATTTTGTGGCCAGAATGCGGTGATCAAAACGCTCAATCTTTTTACAGTGGCACAGGAAGACTGGCAAAAATTTCCTAAAGTGCAATAGATTTTCAAGTGTATTGTGCCTTGTTCTAAAACTTTTATTAAGTAGGTGCACTTGACAGTATTGAGGTCATTTGTTATGGTGCTATTTCAATTAGTCTAGGTTTAGGCCCTTGTACATTTTGCCCATAACTTTTTACAAAATACTTCTTTTATTGCACATTCAGAGAATTTTATATATATGTCTTGTGTGCGTGTCCTTAAACTTCCAATCTTATTTTGTCTCTTGGAGATTGTTGAACGCAGCTTGTCTAGGAAGGGGATGGGAGGACTAGATTCTAAAATTTATTTGGGACCATGGGAATGATAGTTGGGAAGAAAACTCTTTGCACACGACAGATTTCTAGATACTTTTTGCTGCTAGTTTTATGTAATATTTATTGAACATTTTGACAAATATTTATTTTTGTAAGCCTAAAAGTGATTCTTTGAAAGTTAAAGAAACTTGACCAAAAGACAGTACAAAAACACTGGCACTTGAATGTTGAATGTCACCGTATGCGTGAAATTATATATTTCGGGGTAGTGTGAGCTTTTAATGTTAAGTCATATTAAACTCTTAAGTCAAATTAAGCAGACCCGGCATTGGCAGTGTAGCCATAACTTTCTGATGTTAGTAAAAACAAAATTGGCGACTTGAAATTATATCATGCCAAGGTTTTGATACACTTGTCTTAAGATATTAATGAAAACACTTCAAAACACTGATACGAAGTGTCCAGATTCTCAGATGTTTGTTGCGTGAGTTTTGTTTAGTTGTGTGTATTTTTTTTTCCAGTGAATGTCTGGCACATTGCAATCCTCAAACATGTGGTTATCTTTGTTGTATTGGCATAACCAGTGACTTGTACATTCAGCGATAGCATTTGAGCAAGTTTTATCGCAAGCAAATAAAATAATTTCAGTTAATAAGGTTTCAAAATTACTTATGAGTGGATTTAAACTTGCTGAATGTAAAGATTGAACTTCAAGTCACTGTAGCTTTAGTAATTGCTTATTGTATTAGTTTAGATGCTAGCACTGCATGTGCTGTGCATATTCTGATTTTATTAAAATAAAAAGTTGAACTGCACAGTCTCTTGTTTTCAATTGTGGTTTATAATTAGAGGTGAAAATAAAGTTGTGCTCTGCCTGAAGAATTGTAAGATGTAATTTTTTTTGCGGTCCAATGTTAATTTTGAGATGCTTTACAGAAGCTGAATCCCTTAGATAACCTGAGTGTGTTAGAAGATAAGATGGTGTTGGTTTGGAGTGGGGGCGGGGGGGAAGGATTTTTTATAGTGGATGGAAATCAAGGTCCTTGATGCACAGCAGGTATTACAGGTTGGTTTGAACTCGGCTTAATACGGATTGGGGTCCTTGTTCTAAGCTTTTGACTTTGTGAGGGATATTTGAAGGTAGAAGAACAAATCAGGTAAAAATCAAATGCTTTAAGGGCTGAGGATGTGGCTCAGCAGTAGGCCCATGTCTTTATACAAAGAGGCCCTTAATTTGATCCCCACTACTGTATGGTATGTAAGTACTGTAGGGTCATTTTTGTGTGTGTTCAAGTGAAATGTCTGGGCACCACCAGCTCTTCACCTTGAGTCCCTGACATTCGTATTTTGAGTTCCCTTTGATAAACCCAACATTCTGTACCCTGGTGCAGACAGTACCAATTAACACCTGACGTGATAGCCATGACTCAAGAACCAAAGTAGAAGTGAGGTGTGAATCATACAAAGATTGCTCTGGGTTTTTTGGGTCAAAATGGTTTCATAATTACGGAGATAGGAAAGAAGATTTGAATTGAGTCAAAATAAATGGGAAAGGTGTCTGGGTGACTAATTTAAAAAAAAATTGTCAGTGGCTGAGGGTGATTCAAAGTGAAATTGGCTTCTAAGAAGAGCTGGAGGATGTATTGTGTCAAATGAGAGGACTGGTGGTTTTGTGTTAAATTTTACGGGGAGAGTTCCAGGATTGCTTATTTTTGGTGAAGCAAGATTGTTCTATTGAAACCTCGATGCAAAGGGAGACAAGTATGTCTTTGAGGGGGCTGGAGTGATGGTACAGTGGCTAAGGTACTTACCTTGCGCGCAATCAACTTGGGGTTGAGTTCCATTCTTGCCATCCCATATGCTCCCCTGAGCATTGCTAGGAATGATACCTGAGCGTCCCTGGGTGTGCCTCCCCCACACCCCCCTCAAAAAAACAAAAGTGCTCCAGAGAGAATAGCCTTCTCTAGGGAGAAATAGGCAAGCAAAAGAAGCACAAGTACATGAAATACGTGTTCAAGGAAGAACAGGGGCTTGAAGAGCAAGCCAAGTTTCAGGATTAAAAATTATTGAGGCATTGTGATTTACAACATTTAATGGTAGATTCTTACATCATTTCAATACCAAATGTTTCAGGTTATTTCTAGTCTGCCAGGGCTAGGATGTTAGCCCAGGTTTTTTTTTCCCACCATGTTTCTGTAGTTTAAAATTATTCTACTTGAGTATTTTAAATGACACACTAATGGGTTCTTGGTCTCTGAGTTTGAACACCAGTGTGTGTGTGTGTGTATGTTTCAGTGTGTTTGACTGTCATATCTATGCTTCAATTATGGAGAAGATTTTGTCCTGGGAGGCTGTTTTCCTATGCTCTTTAAGTGACAAGGCTAAATGGTCACATTCTCAGGAACCCCATAGCAAGGACTCTGGGTGTTGCCCTTGATCTGTCTCACCCTCACATGAAGAGGTTTTATCCACTGTTGTTCACATACTTTGATTTTAAGGCTATCTGCTTTCATGAGCTTCTTTTTTTTTCCCTTTTTGAGTCACACCTGGCAATGCACAGGGGTTACTCCTGGCTCTGCACTCAGGAATTACCCCTGGCGGTGCTCAGGGGACCATATGGGATGCTGGGGATCAAACCGGGGTCAGCCGCATGCAAGGCAAATCCCTACCCACTGTGCTATTGCTCCAGCCCCTTTCATGAGCTTCTTGCTGTTCTGTTGAACATTTAAGCTTGCTCTGCTTCTTACCTTGTTCTCATGGTCAACTCAACATTTCCCCCCAGTATGTTTTTTTTTTGGGGGGGGGGGGCGGGGTGGAGAGGAGCACACCTGGCAGCAGTTTTCAGAGTCTACTTTAAAGGTCTCAGAAGTCACTCCTGCCACCCCGCTCAAGAGGCCATATGCCAGGGATCAAACCAAGGCCTGCTGCATGCAAAGCCTGCACTGCACCTCCTCGGGGGCTTAGTCCTTCTGATGTAACTTTCCTTCCTGTAATGGTTTCTTTCCTCCTTTTCATCATTGGCCCCCATCTGTTAGAAAAGTTAGATTCTAACTGATCATGACTCCACATGACTAGGTTCTCTTTAGAATACTCCTAAAAGAAAGTTTTGGACACATTGTTTGTTGAATTACATTGTGAAAGACCTGGAGATGATCCTATGGGAGAGTTAAAAAAAATCTGAAAACACATTTGAGATGTCTCAAAACCAAGTTAAACCACTGCCAATTACCTATGACTCAGCAGTTTTACTCCCAGGAGAATTCTACTTAGGAAAAAAGTAAAATGAAAACAAGTCCACAACTTGGGCTACTTTTTAGGAGAGGGTGACTGGGTGCGTCATCCAGCTGTGTTGGAGAAGTGTGTGTGGGGGTGCGGGGAAACAGTGCTTTGGGGAACTTTACCAAGGGCTCCCACATGCAAAGCATAATTCACTACAGCTCCTTGAGTCATCTTCCAGGTCCCTACAGCTTGTATTTTTTTTTTAAGTAAAACATTTTATTTGGAGGTTTTGAAGGGAAGGAGAAAGAGAAAATGGGAGAGAGTGGAGAGTAACGTGCTCAAGAGAGAACCTGGGCTTCTCCAAGGGTGAAGAACCCCTACACACATCCCAGCATCAGAAATGAAAAGCACACATATCAAGAGGAGAGATGCAGGCGTCACATGTGCTCGGCCATATGGGCGCAAGCAGCACATGGGCTCAGGCAGCTACAACTTGGGTTTTTATGCGAATGTGTATAACATTATAACCAAAAAGTGGACGCAACCTAAATGCCAATCGACTGGTGGATGAATAAACAAAATATATGTGCAGAGAATATAATACTCTTTGAACATAAAAGGAATCGAGGACAAATGCTCTCTAGCCTCTAGAGACTCAAACATAATTTTCCCATTCACAAGATCATTAGGTGGGCCTGTCAGTATTCAAATAAAAAATTTCTGCATGCGACTGCAGTGGCCATGACCCTAGTTTGATTCCCCAGCACCACGTATGCTTCCTATGGAGCACTTTGCAGGTGTGGCCTGAACAAGAAAAGAAACTCCATTCTTTGGGGCTTGAGAGGAGTACAACCTGTGTGCCTTGCCAACCTGAGTATGCTCTCTGGCATCAAATATGCTTCTTTGGGTATAGTAGGAACTGAGGTGCGGAGCGTCAGTCACTTTAAATCTCTGCCCATGTAGGTGTAGAATGGGATCAGAATGTAGAATGGGATGGCTGGGGGTAGGATTTGGCAGCAAATAAAAGGAAGTCCCCAGCCCTCTCTCTCTCTCTTCTCTCTCTCTTCCTCCTTCTCTCCCTCTCTCTTCCCTCTCTCCTTCTCCCTCTCTTTCCCTCCCTCTCTCTCCCTCCCTCCCTCCCTCTCTCCACTACTCTCTCTCTCTCTCTCTCTCTCTCTCTCTCTCTGGACTCTTGTCTCTCAGGTAGGGCTGTGTGCCCCAGAAATATGACCCAGTACTGGCAGGCCTCATAGGCCAAGACAGGGGCAGAATCCAGGCAGGACTCAGACATCCAGGAAAGCTCAGGTTACTGTCAGGGCTCGAATGCCCAGAATAGCTCGAATTACAGGTAGGGTTTGGATGGCCAGGTAGTGACAAGCTTCTGAGCTCAGGAGTCTCACCCACATGCATATGACCATGGCTGGTGACTAGGAAAGCCGGAACAGGACAGCAGGAACTGCTGGGGTACAGTTGGCAGGCCCAGCGGCAGGTACAGAGCACAGGGATCTCACCCACATGCACGTGGCCATGGCTGGAGACAGGAAGGTGTACACAGGATAGAGAGAGCGGTGCAGGGACAGGGCCTGGCCATCGTTCCTGGGAGGTGAGAAGACTGCATGGGACAGGACAGGGGACCTGGCAGCGTTAGGGACAGGACTGGTGATGTCGTTCATGGGTGAAAGAGAGGCCTGGATATCTGGGGAGGGAACCAGACCCATCTATCTTTTCTGTTCAATAAAATAGCTTTCAACCTTCCGAGTTTTGTGTGCAAATCTTTCATACAATTTTCAAGAACCCACCAGCGCAGGAAAGTCCACTTTCTCCCTAATATATTTTGCAACCCTGATGGCATCGTACGGAAACCAGTCACAGGAGCAGGAACCAGAGAAGCAGCCCAACAAACAAGCAATGGCTTAAAGGCACTGTTTCTCTTATCCTCTCGAGCTAGAAAAAGAGAAAGAAAACTTGGAATTTGTAGCTAATTAATTTCAGCTCACCAAGCAT
Organism: Sorex fumeus; assembly: GCF_029834395.1. Classification (NCBI taxonomy): domain Eukaryota; kingdom Metazoa; phylum Chordata; class Mammalia; order Eulipotyphla; family Soricidae; genus Sorex; species Sorex fumeus. Next base: position 7,786,319 of record NW_026606143.1, on the reverse strand, counting down.
GGTGGGCTGGAGCGATAGCACAGCGGGTAGGGCGTTTGCCTTGCACTCGGCCAACCCGGGTTCGATTCCTCCGTTCCTCTCGGAGAGCCTGGCAAGCTACTGAGAGTATCCCGACTGCACGGCAGAGCCTGGCAAGCTACCCATGGCGTATTCGATATGCCAAAAACAGTAACAACAAGTCTCAAAATGGAGAGGTTACTGGTGCCCGCCAGAGCAAATCGATAAACAATGCATGCATGCTTGCAAGCTTGGAAATGATGGAACCAGAGATTTAGGCCGGTCTCTCCCTCACCACAGCTTTTCTCTACTTATGGCTCAAATCAGTGAGAAGTCAGGAACCAGAGAGGTACAGCAACTAATGTCAAGACCTCTAAAGAGCTGGGAGATAGAAGAGGAAGAAATATTAAAAACACATTGCAAGCCCGAGCTTACGAAAGCGATATGGAAAACCCAAGCAGGCTGAAAGCGATAGAAGTATATTTTGCTCATATGCAAAACTTGAACTCGAAACCGGTAGATACAGCAAAATACCGATCCTTAGATAGATGGAGAATTGAAGGAGCATATGGTACTCAGTATTCTGCGCCTGTTCAGTCTCCTCCAGCAAGGGAATTTCTTAGCTCAGCTCCAATTTATGATTCCCCCATTGGAAAAACCTCTTAAGTGGCCAAAGATCAATTCAGCAAGATCATGGAAAAGATTCTCTCTTCGGACTTTTGTAGTAACTTTGCTTCTCAGTTTTGCAATTTTGTTCAATTCTTGGAAAGAAATACATCTGACTCAAAAATGTAACAAAGGGTTTTGTTCTAGGACTACAGACTTGTAACCGTCAAGTCATTAGCCTGGGGCAGTACATCTGTGAACCGGTTTTAAGTCTGGGGAAGGAGGTTTTAGAGATGTTTCAGTGCATTTTGTCCTGGACAAGAAGTTTCACTACTTTCATTTCTTTCAAAAGGAGTGGTAGATTTTGCCTGCCTTCAGGGCAAAGGATGCAGGCATTTGGGTCTGAGGTCTAAGAGAAAAATTGGTTGAAGTTGTTACTTCAATTGTGAAGAGTATTTTGGAATTTACCTCTGTGTTTACTAAAAAGCAACGAAAGTAGCATGTGTTCTGGTACAAAAAAAAATACAAACTTCAGATTATGTCCTTGGAAAGAAATTGAAGGATGATGGTTACATGTGTACAAAGGAAATGTTTTGTTGGGTCTTTGCACAAAGAGAAAGATTGATTAATTCAGGTTTCTCGTAGATTGATTAATTCAGGTTTCGCCTTTTCAGAAGATGTGCTAAAGTCTGTTTCTTTGTTCATGAAAAAAGCAAGAAACAGTGGATCTATGCTTGAACAAAAGGAATTGATGTATGGTTCTGTTCTGATGAGACAGTTAACTTTAAAGATAAAGTGCTTCTTTAGTTCCTGGCTAGCAGTGTTTAGGCGTGCTCTAGGGGGGAATTCAGATGCTCGCAAGGTGATTCCTGACCCACCGTGGATATGGTCTCCGAGGGCGCTGATACAAGCAATTTGCAGATTTTAGCAGAATGGTTTCTAAGGGAGACTCAAGGTATAGGAGGCAAGTTCCATGTTTGCCATACAGGTCACATGACTTTGCTGAATTCAGTCTCACACTGAGAGAGCATCTACAAGAACGTGGATCTTCAGGCCACGTGGATCTTCAAGGCAGTGGCTGGAGGCCCACCACATCACAGAGAGCTTTTTGTACTATGTCCGGTAAAGTTAAATAAAAAGTTTTTGATTTTAGCCATGGGTTCGTGGCGGCTTCCAGACTCAGGATAGCTTTGAACCACACTAGATAAATGGCTTCTAGGAATGGAGGTACAGGCAGCTTTCAGGTTTCTAAGCAGGGAAGTTCTAATGGCCCCACCCCTGAGATGCACCCCAGACACAAAGGTATAGCTCTTTTTTTTAAAATTTCATTTCATTTTTTATAAGGTCGAACATAATAATTTACTACATTCAATATTCCAATATCAATCCCACCATCTTAACACCTCACCCACCAGCATTATTTTGAATTTTCCAACCACCACCCAAGCCTGCCCTAATAGCGGGCCCTATGTAATTTATTTTGTATTGCTTGTTATAAATAATTCTCTAAAAATGGTCAAAAAGGTTTCCTTAGAAGAAAGTGTGTTGTATCTCACCCTGGAGCTATTAAGCCCCTGCATAAGAGATTACTAGCATACTAACAGGTTGAGACTTGTGTGCAAATATTTTTTGATTGAGATTGGTTGCCATCTTCCTTACATCCTATCCAATATGTGCTACTCCTGGTACATCAGTGGTATAGAGTATGAGATGTGCGACCACTAATGTGTGGCCACATGCTCCAGGAATTCTAAAATTTTAGATAAGGTGATACAGCTGGAGTTAAATTTTTAAGTGGATGGTGACTTTGGCGGCTGGAGCGATAGCACAGTGGGTAGGGTGTTTGCCTTGCAAGCGGTCAACATGGCCGACCCGAGTTCAATTCCTCCGTCCCTCTCGGGAGCCTGGCAAGCTACCGAGAGTATCTCACTCACACGGCAAAGCCTGGCAAGCTACCCGTGACGTATTCAATATGCCAAACACAGTAACAATTGTCACAATGGAGACATTACTGGGCCCGCTCGAGCAAATTGGTGAACAACAGGAGGACAGTGACAGTGACAGTGGTGACTTTGGGGTCTGAGACATCTCTTCTGAGATTTTTTTTTGTGAGTCTCTCAAAGGTATAGCTCTTGAACCCTCCCATGTGGTGATTGCCAGTATCAAGTCCAAGCCATGTCAGGAGAAGCATAGCAAGGACTTTCTTCTCAGATTCATGGGTCTGTTCTCACGGATAGGATGACAAGTTATTAGAAGAAGGTGTTCCCCCAAGTGGAAGTACCATTTGGAAGACAGGTTTTAGATCATGGTGCAGTCTTGGTAATGTGTGAGCTTCCAAGTTCAGGTCTGTTTTGTTCATGGCTGCACCCTATGTGCCTTTCCCTAAATGGGCTCAGGTTCGCAGAGACAGGGAAACTCAGGCTTTGAGTACTTTGGGCACAGGGCAGCTCTGTCAGCTGCAATGCCCGCCAGTTTAGCTTCATCCCAGGAGGGCAAACCTCAGGTCTGCTCAGGACTGCAGCTGTCAGGAAAGATGGGGCATTGCAGGCTTCTGTTTCAGAACTCCCAGGTGGAAAGGGAGTTGACTCAGGTGAAGCTTACAAGCAGAACATCAGGTTTTCATGGTTATTTGGAGGTTTACCAGAGAGTGAAGGTAAAGGAATTTTTGATCTTTGACTGTATCCTTCATGAAGAGCATCTAGAGGCTCATAGACAAGTGGTTAAATCCAGGGGATGAGGAGCTATTCCGTGTATGGCATATACCGAACTGAGCTCTGTGTTCAGTGGGCATCAGGTCTTGAGTCAGGGCATAAGTGAGGAACTTCAGCATTAAAGAGTTGTGTTGATTGGTGAGTTTGCACTGGCAAGCCAAGGAGAACTTTGTGTAAAGAGACTTGGTTACCCTGAGAGCCATAAGTCAGGTCAAAGTTGGGGACAGTCTACCCCAGTTTCTAGTCTTGGTTATCTTCCCAAGGTTATCTTCCAGGAACTTGATTTGGGTAACAACAGATTCCCAGGCATTTTCTCAGAACCTATGGTTATATAGCAGGTCCAAGGAAGGTTATTCAAAGGCTGGTACAGTTCTGTTTTGGGGGAAGTGAACTTCAAGTTCATGAGATGTCGCCTCCGGAAAAACAGCTTCAAGTCCAGTGTGTACGTGGCAATTCTCCCACTTGGAAATTGCTTATTGTTGACCCAGGGGGCACAAAGATGTCTCATTTCTGGGTGCTCGCCCACTCAGCCATTACAGATGCTGAGTCTGGTGAGGGACGGAAGGCATTGTCATCAGGACACTTCTGCATGTGTGTGTGTAAGGTTATAAGGAAAGAACTTCTAATGGAGGCTGTGAGTCCCAGGCCTAGCCCAGAGGAAACCAGAGAGCACTGGAAAAAATGAACAAAGGGACTTAAGGTGGTGCAAGAGGATATCTTTTAGACTGACTCAAGGAACTAAGGAATGCTGCATCCTCAGATTCTCCCTCTCATGTAAAACACTAGCTGGTGCCACACTGGCCACCAAAATGTTTCTCCTATTTGTGTGCTTTCAGGTGGGGAACCACCAAACAGTATAGATGTCTAGTGAAAAACTGGGAAAAGTTTAACTCGAAGTTTCTCAGTAAGGAAGGACTCATTCACTTTTTTTTTCTTTTTGGGTCACACCCGGCGATGCACAGGGATTACTCCTGGCTCATGCACTCAGGTATTGCTCTTGGCAGTGCTCAGACCATATGGGATGCTGGGAACTGAACCCAGGTCGGCCGTATGCAAGACAAATGCCGTACTCACTGTGCTATCGCTTCAGCCCCCTCATTCACTTTTGTATCTAGGTCTGGCCACAACAGTTTTGAGAGGTCAAGAGGTATGGCCAACACAAGGAAGCCTGAATCATGGTACTCTGGGTTCTGCATCAGTTTTGAAGAAATATGGGTAAACTGTAGAGATGCCTTATGTTTACCTGTTTTATGCTTTAATATAAAAACCTGAAGCTGCAATTGTAAAGTGAATCCACAGTTGCTTGCTAGGGCCCTGAGACCTGAACCGTGGGTAACCCTTAAAAACTCTCTTCCTGAGGTGCCCACAGCCCCATCTTTGCCTCTGCAGTATGTATACCTGCAAATAACCAGCAGTAGGTCAGAAGATTTAGGGCCTATGACTCTGTACCCGCTTTAGGAGGTACTCTGAGAACCACAGAGGAATATCCAGAATTTATGTCCCCTTCTCCTTCAAAGATATAGGGCAAATGAAATCAGATTTGGGGAGATTCTCAGATGACTCTGATAAGTACATTACAAAGTTCCATCCATGGCTTCCTGCAAATGTATGAAATGGTATGGAAAGATCTTAAATAAAACCTTAACAAACAAAAACAAACACTGTCCTCCTGTTGTTCATCGATTTGCTCGAGCGGGCCCAGTAACGTCTCCATTTTTTTTGAGACTTGTTGTTATTGTGTTTGGGAGAGATACTCTCGGTAACTTGCCAGGCTCTCCAAGAGGGGCGGAGGAATCGAACCCGGCTCGGCTGGACTGGCTGCGCGCAAGGCAAACACCCTACTGCTATGCTATTGCTCCAGCCTCCCCAAAAACCTTAACAACAAATGAAAAGAGTAGTGTCCTTACATTTACATTTGACAAGTGAAAATTATTCAACAGGGGCTCTGGCAGTCCCTCATGTGGACCCAGGATGGGATTATAATTCACCAAGTGGTTCTTGGCTCCTAAGACACTTTATGAACTGCACAGTGGAGGGCCTAACAAAATGTAGAGAGAAATCACTTAATTCTGTTAGGTTAATCAGTATTAAGCAGGAACCAGGTGAAACACAATCTTTTTAGAAAGACTCAGGGAGGACACACTACCTTAAATCCTGATACTATGCAAGGTGAATTAATCCTTAAGGAAAAATGGATTATGTAGCCTGCCCCAGACATACAGAGAAAGTTCCAAAGATTAGGCTTGGGTCTGGAGGTTAGCCTTGGAGAACTATTGAAAGTGGCTTTGATGGTCTATCACAGCAAGAAGCAAGAGGACACAGGAAGAAATAGAGCCCGAGCTGGTTTTCCATTTGAGGACTTCAAAAGCAACTCAAAAGGGAGATGTCATTATTGCCACCAAGAAGGGCACAGAAAAGTGAATGTTCAAATAGAGGAAACTTCTGCAGAGACCCTGTCCAAGATCATAGTTACTGGTTACAGGACTGTCCACTAAGTCCTAGGTGACAGAAATAGTTGCTCTAGATTCCAGCACAAACCACAGGGACAAGAAGTCTGAAGCTCAACATCTAGAAGATCTGAAATACCTCTTCAAGGCTACTAGTTAAGCATGTTCTTCACTTGGTTCCTCTATACATTTCTATGGGTGTAAGGGATTTCTTCATACTTTCTATTTCTTCATATAGGAACACTTTCTCCAATGTTCCATGGACTTAGTTAAATGTTGTTGTTTTTTTTTTTTTTTCAGTTGTTGCTTATCTACCATGTCTGCCTCTCTAGAGTTCTGGAACTCCAATGAGCATTCGACCAGCCATCAGCATAACTTGCTCCTCCACCTCCACTTCAGTTCGGGAACAGGAGTGGTACCCTAGGGGACCAAAGGGAGACCAGTGCCCACATGCCAGCAGGAAGTAGTTTCAGAAGATGGACCTTCACCCCAATCACTAAAAGAATTTAGAGTAATCAGTCCTTGAGTGGGGAATAATACAGCAGGAACTGAGGTGTGGAGCGCCAGTTCATTTTAAATCTCCACCGATGGAACAGGTGTAGAATGGGATCAGAATGTAGAATCAGATGACTAGGGGTAGGATTTAGCAGAAGATAAAAGGAAACCCCCAGCACCATCTCTCTCTCTTTCTATTTCTCCTTCTCTCTCTCTCCTCTCTCTCTTCCTCTCCTTCTTTTCTTCTCTGTCCCTCCCTCACTTCTTCCCTCATTCATTCTCTCTCTTTCTCTAGCACTCTCTGGTCTCTCTCCTCTCTCAGGTAGGGCTGTGTGTCCTGGACACATGACCCAGTACTGGCAAGCCTCATGGGTCTAGACAGAAGCAGAGTCCAGGCAGGGCTCAGACGTTCAGGAAAACTCAGGTATAGACAGGGCTCTGATACCCAGGATTAGCTCCAATACAGGCAGGTCTTGGATGCTCAAGTAGTGACAAGGTTCTGAGCACAGAAGTCTCACCCACATGCATATGGCCATGACTGAAGACTGAGGAAAGCGTCCATGAGAGAGTTGCATAGGGACAGGACCTGGCCATCATTCCCGGAAGGCGAGCAAACTGAGTGGGACAGGACAAGGGACCAAACAGTGTCAGGGACAGACTTATGACATCTCTCATGGGTGAAAGAGAAATCTGGATATTTGGCGAGGGACCTGGACCCATCTTTTCTGTACAATAAACTAACTTTAAATCTTCCGAGTTTTGCATGCAAATATTTCATACAATTCTCAAGAACCCACAAGCTCAGGAAAATCCACTTCACACTAACACCCTCAAGCTTCTCCAGGAGTGATCCCTAAGCAAAGAGCCAGGAGTTAGGCCTGAGCACAGCCAAGTGTGGCAGAAGAAAAAAAAACCTAAACAAGAACCAAAAAGTAAAACAAAACAGAACCCCAATAAGATATACAGGCTTTGCTGCAAATGTCCAGTTTCTGTTCTGATATTATATTTAGCATCGTCATTATTTGTAATTTGGGGTACTCTTTCTTATTATTTCGAAGGTAATGCTTTGGGAGGTGGGGAGTCACGCCCAGCTCTGTTTGGAGGTTTCTCCCTGCCCTGTGCTTGGAGGACTCACTCCTGGTGTTGCTTGGGGATCATGTGATGCTGGGGATCAAAGCCTGGGGCCTCCTGCATGCAAAGCAAACACTTAGCCTGCTTATCTCTCTGGTCCTGAATGTGACGTTTTTTAGAATTAAGAGTTAAGTAGAGAGGCCAGAGGGATAAAGCCTTGCATGGGGCTGGATGTTCTCTTGAGGATCACTAGGAGTGATCCCTGAGGACCAAGCCAGGTGTAAGTCCTGAGTACAGCCAATGTGTTCCCCCCCCCACCTCAAGAATTAGGTAGAATTAAAAGGTCTCTTCAATTTGTGGCTGTAAATTGTGGTTCTTCCCCATTTCATCACTCTCCCCCAAATACTGTGATTCAAATGTAGGTGCATTCCATCCTGCCATTTACCTGACACTAGTTGTTCACTGGCTCACAGAAAAGTTACTGACTCTCCACCCCTAACCTGATAGGATCTGGCATGTTCTCTAGTAGACATTTGCAAGGCAAAGGTGTTCATGTGGTCTGCTGAATATTAGTCATTGGGTAGTGAATGCCCACTGGAAATTGAGCATTTATGACTACTGAATATTGCTTACTGAATATTACTCTGAATTTTGGGCATTGCCTCACCAACTGTGTGTTGCCCACAGAATGCCTGTGACATGATTCTAGGACAACTGCTCAGAGAACCCATCTCTGAGGCTTGTTTAGGAAGCCGTGCTTTCCTTTGACTTTTCTTCTTAAATATCTCAGCTATTGCCAGTGGAAAGCTCTAGTAGGGAGCAATTTCCTCTCCCTTTATTTGTCTTAAGATTGGAATAATTTCCAGATTCCAAATTCACCATATTAATGACATTATTTTGTTTGTTTGTTTTGGGGCCACACCCAGCCATGTTCAGGGGTTACTCCTGGCTCTGTGCCCAGGAATTACTCCTGGTGGTGCTGGGGGAACTATATGAAATGCCGGGGATTGAACCTGGATTGCCTGATTGGTCATATGCAAGGCATATGCCCAACCCGCTGCACTATAGCTCTGGCCCCTTAATGGCATTTTTGTTAAGTGTTTTGTTAACTAATACCTCTGACCTGGTATTAGTTTTCCTTAGCAGCCTTTGACTTGTTTCCCGTACCTTATCCCGGAGCCAAAGGCAATACTCCAGCACTGCCTTAAGTGTTTGTTCCCCCTGCTCCTTCTAACTGGAAAGGGAGCTAAATTAACATCTAAAATTGTTTCATATTTTTTGCACTCAGAATATTGAAGCTGTCATTTACAATTACTAGTTCGATTCCTCCGCCCCTCTCGGAGAGCCCGGCAAGCTACCGAGAGTATTCGATATGCCAGACACAGTAACAACAAAGTCTCCAATGGAGACGTTACTGGGCCCGCTCGAGCAAATCGACGATCAACGGGAGGGCCTTTACCTTTACCTTAGTGATACAGAGAAAATAATTGCTCTAATGAGTGGAGGAAAGTAGGTTACAATTTGAATGTGCAGAATGAACTCAACTAGTTCAACAAATATGTAGACTAGAAGGGAATCTAAAATAGTGACAGCTCTTGCTTCTGGTTTAAATAAAAAAGAAAAAAAAGAGTCTTTGCTGCTTCCTACTTTTATTACCAAACACATTTTCAACAATTAGAATATATTTTCTAGTTAAGATAATATTTTAGGTTTTTTTTAAAAAAATAATTATAGATTCACAGGAAGTTGCAGAGATAGTAAAGAGAGGTTCTCTGTGTGCACCCTTCACCTTGTTTCTGTTGAAAGGAACTACATTGCCATGTCAAAGTCATAAAATTGGCATTGATGCAATTCACAGACCTTATTCACACTCAACCACTTTTATATGTTGTGTGTGTATGTATGTTTTTTTTTCCATTTTTTACCTGTGTTGATTTCTTTAATTGCCTGCATGGAACTGACTCATCACCACTTCTGTAGACATGGTGACATCTTGTTCTCTTTCCTGCTTCCCTACCATATCGCTCACCCTTGGCCTCCACTCATCTGTTTTCCATATCTAAAATATCATTTCAAATTTTTATGTAAATGCAATTGGGCAACATGTGACTTTTTGGGCCTGGATTGTTTGCTTGTTCAGGGCCATGGCTGCCAACCTCAGCTCTGTGCTCTGGGGTCACTCCCTGTGGTGCTCAGGAGAACCATGTGGTGCTGGGGATCATACCAGGTATCCTGCATGCAATGCATATGCTCAGCATGTGGCGCTACCTCCTGGATCCCTGAGACTAGGCAAGTGCTTGAAAGTCATCCAAGTTGTTTCAAAGTTTGTTTCTTTTTATTGCTGAGGACTATGGATGCCCCTTCCTTTGTTTCTCCTTTGGTTTGCTTGTTTCCACTTTTAGACTGTTACAAATTAGAGTTGTTTATGAATATTGTAGATAAATTTGTGTGTGGACATAATTTTCCATTTTTATGGCATACATGCAATCAGTGGAGTATAATTGCTGGGCTAGATGGCTACTATGTTTAGTTTACAAACCTGACAAACCATTTTCCAGAATGGCAATGTCATTCTACATCCCCACCAGTCATTCATGTGAGGGTCAGTTTCTCTGCATCCTCAGTTGCATTTAGAGTTGCCATCATACTTTATTTTGGCGATTGTTCTAATTGGCATGAAGTGATAGCATATTGTTTTCATTTACATTTTTCTGATAGCTAGTGATGTTGAACATACCTTCAGTTACTTATTTGCCACCCTTATATTCTCTGTTTTGTTTTGTTTTGTTTTTTGGGTCACACCCAGTGATACACAGGGGTTACTCCTGGCTCTGCACTCAGGAATTAGTCTTGGTGGTGCTCGGGGGACCATATGGGATGCTGGGAATTGAACCCAGGTCGGCTGTGGGCAAGGAAAATGCCCTACCTGCTGTGCTATTGCTCCAGCCCTGCCACCCTTATATTCTCACTGGTAAAATAAATGTTTGTGTCTTTTGCACTTCTTTTTTGTTTTTTTTTTTTTGTCACATCCGGTGATATTCAGGGGTTACTCTTGGCTCTGAACTCAGGAATTACTCCTGATGATGCTTCGGGGACCATATGGGATGCTGGGGAACTAACCTGGATCAACCATGTTCAAGGCAAGTGCCCAGCTTGCTGTACTACTCACTCTGGCGCCTTTTATAATATATATTATATATCTTTAATAATATATATATATATATATATATATATATATATATATATATATATATATATAGCAGGCTGGAGCGATAGCACAGCGGTAGGGCGTTTGCTTTGCAAGCAGCCAACATGGCCGACCTGAGTTCGATTCCTCCGCCCCTCTCGGATAGCCCGGCAAGCTACCGAGAGTATCTGGCCGGGCGGCAAAGCCGTGATGTATTTGATATGCCAAACACAGTAACAAGTGTCACAGTTTAGACGTTACTGGGCCCGCTTGAGCAAATGGACAAACAATGGGAGTACAGTGCTACAGCGCTACAATGTAGTGCCAGGAATCAAACTCAGGGCTGCACACCTGCAAAGCAAGTGCTCTACTGTTGTGTTACATCCCTACCCCCTTTGTCTATTTATTATTATTATTATTATTATTATTATTATTATTATTTTTGGATTTTGGGACCATACCTGGTGATGCTCAGGGGCAATACTTGGTTTGTTGCTCCAGAATTACTCCTGGCTGTTCCCAGGGGCCAATGTGGTACCTAGGATTAATCCCTCATCTTCCACATGCAAAGCATGTGCTCAATTCATTGAGCCATCTCTTTGGCTCAACTGTTGGTCCCTTTACCCATTTCAAATGAAGCTGTTATTCATTTATTTGCTTATTTGTTTATTTATTTAAATTTCAATTTTGTTTTATTTTTATAAAGTTGTTCGCAATAATTTATTACATTCAGTACTGAGCAAGCAGAGACTGGGAACTGGAAGACCCCCTCCTCAGCTAAGGTGCCCAAATGAGCACCTAGGCAACAGTTTCAGAAGTACGCTGGAAGTAAAACTGTAATCCAGGACCAGCACCAACACGGGGCCCCTCCTGGACAGGTACAGCAGTGGTGGGGAGGAGTGTGGCCTACAGGACAGTGGTTGCTCATGTGGCCACCAGTTAATTTCCCCTTTCATAGTGCATTGGATTCATATCTCAGCCTCCATTACCTAACTCTTACGAGAGCAGCCTGGCTAACCCAACCATATTAGGCCAATAGTGCACCAGCCTATTTCAATCAAAATGCTCCCCAAAGTCACCAAAAATAATGGTGAACACAAGAATCTGTACAAACTTAATCTAAAAGAACAAATCCTCTGCAGCTGCGCTAGAGGCCCCACATACATAAGCCATGCAGGAACACCAAAGAGGAAGGTCATATCTTTGAAAGAGGAGACCATCATCAACTGAGCTAGTCCAGAGTCTTCTCTGGTAGTGAGAAGGGTACACTGATAGTGAATTGGAGGGATCCACCTCCAATCCTCTGCAGCTGCGCTAGAGGCCCCACATACATAAGCCATGCAGGAACACCAAAGAGGAAGGTCATATCTTTGAAAGAGGAGACCATCATCAACTGAGCTAGTCCAGAGTCTTCTCTGGTAGTGAGAAGGGTACACTGATAGTGAATTGGAGGGATCCACCTCCATATTAACACAGTATCATGGGGAAACAGTCCAGATCCTCACGATGAGGAGTGGATGAAGAAAAGAGCCCTGAAGCTTTAACAGGGAATACCCACATACACAATCTCTCTGGTAAAGAATTCAGAGATGAAATTGTAAGGATGTTCAGTGAACTCAAAGAAACAGTGAATGGACATCCAGTAAAACACAGGATGATATGAAAGAAACAGTGGAATGGACAGCCAATAAAATACAGGAAGAACTAGAGCAGAAATGAGAAAGCTACTAGTTAAGTTGCTAGTCCTTTGTTGGCTCTGTGGTTTGCAAAATTATTTTCTCCCAGGGGCTGAACAGATAGTACATAAAACAAAAGCTGAATATCTGTGTACTGCTCTACCATTCCAGATGAGGTCTCATCAGTAACCTGTGCAATATTAATGAGTCCACACCACATACACAAACACACAACACATCTTGCAACAAATTATACACTGCTCACAGTTATACTTCCTGTCATTTGGTGAAGATGGGAAAAGAAAGAAGAGAACAACCCCCAGCATAATTCCTTGGAATCTTCCAGGATGTCTAACTGCAAAGACATAAAAAATTATGTGTCAACCCCAGTACAGCAAGAACACTAGAAAACCGGGGCTGGAGCAATAGCACAGCGGGTAGGACGTTTGCCTTACATGTGGCTGACTCGGGTTCGATTCCCAGAATCCCATATGGTCCCCCGAGCACTGCCAGGAGTGATTCCTGAGTGCAGAGTCAGGAGTAACCCCCATCCCCCAAGCATTACCAGGTGTGACCCAAAAATTAAAAAAGAAAAGAAAAAAGAGCACTAGAAAACCAATGGGGGAAATGCCCACTAAGTTCAATGAGTGAAAACAGTGTCACTGAAGGCATAAACAATACTCAGAAGCACAGTAAATCCTCAGTGTCTTTATTGACTCTAATGAGGATTTGTAATGAAATCAAAGAAACGATGGTACAGATTGCAAAGCAATATTACAAGAAAATAGTGGTAAAAAAACTACTATAGTCAGCAATGACAGAAATGAAGAGCATGGTATGTGATAGAAAAAGATATCAATAGAAGCTCTGAACAGCAGAATAGCAGAAGCTGAGAAAAAAATATCAAGGAGCTCCAAGATGAGAAGGAGGAAACCACCAGGAAACAGAAGAAGGAATATAGTCTGAAAAGAAACAAACAGCACACCAAAGAACTATGGAATAGTTCAACAAGCGCAATATAAAAAAAATCACTGGAGTCCCTGAAGAACAGGAAGGGAAATGTGATGAAGAAATAATATTTAAGTCATCAATAAGAGTTAACCCAGAGTTGAGAAATACAGACACAGAAATTCGAGAGGCCAGAAGGTAGCACTATTCACAATAGCCAAAATATGAAAGCAACTCAAGTGCCCAAGAACAGATGGCTGGATAAATAAGTTAAATTATGGTATATATGCACAATGAACTATGACTTGGCAATATATTTTCTTATATTAAGAAAATATAAGAAAATACATTGTCATGCAATTTTCTGTTACATGGATGGATCTGGAGAGTGTCATGGTGAGTGAAGTTAGTCAAAAGTAGAGGGACAGACACAGAACATCTTGTTCATATGGGGGATATAAAGAAACTTCAAAAGGGAATAACAAAACCAAAAAGGCAATAAAAACAAAGAGCAGGAGAATTGTTATTGAGTAGGAAGCTTGCCACAGGATTGGAGGTGAAGGGATAAATTAGGGAAGGGAACACTAGAACAATGGTGGAGGGGGGAAAGTGCCCACTCTAGAGAAAAGCTGGGGGTGTGGGAATGAAACTGGGACATTGGTGAAGGAAATGGAGACTGATAATAGGATTGGTGTTGAAACATTGTATACTAATGAAAGGTTTGGTGTTGGAACATTGTATACTATTGAAAAGATTGGTGTTGAAACATTGTATACTGTTGAAAGGATCAGTGCTGGAACATTGTATGCTTGAAACATAGTAATGAACAACTTTGTAACTCTGTAATTCATGTTGGTTAAAAGTAAAAAAATGATAGAAAAAGGAAAACTGGGCATGAGGCCAAAAACAAGAGTCAACTAGGAAAATTCACATTGCACTCAAAATAACAAAATCTAAAGATAGAGATGGGGCTCTCCTGCACGGCCATGGCTCCAGAGGCACAAGGACTTAATGCAGAGCCCAGCAGCTTGAGGCAGAAAAGTGAATGGACTATGCGTTAAACCACGACGCCATGCCTCCCTGGGACGAAAAGGGTGTCTCTCCCTTCCTTCTCACTCCCCTCCCCCCCCAGGCAGCAAGGATGCAAGGTGGCCGCTGCCTCAGAGCTTATTGGAAAGCCAGGTATAAGCCCACAGTGATGGGGCAACTGCAGCCTCATGGGAAGAGGAGCAGTACTGGCTCATCCTTCACGCCCTACCTAGGCCATGAGTTGCCCCCCACGAGTGGCTCTCCGGCATGGCCATGGCTCCAGAAGCACAGAAACCAATCTCATAATTATCTGGCTCTTGACAGAAATGCCTCCAGACTTAATTATTAAAATATCAGAAATCCAAAATTGCGTGGCCATAGTAGCGGCCGCCTGACATCATATAGTTCTCACAACCAGTTATAGAAAACAAATTATTTCACAATGCCTTTTCAGCAGTTCTAATTGTTGGGTGGAAATTCTAAACAACAATGGTGCATCTTTTGTCAAAATAATGAATGTAATCAAAGTAGAGAGAGAGTTAAGTAGAAATCATCTGCCTCACAGGCATTGGGAGGGGTGGGAGGGGGGTATATTGGGGTTCTTAGTGGTGAAAAATAAGTATTGGTGAAGGGAAATGTGTTTAATGATTGTATGACCGAGACTTAAACCTGAAAGCTTTGTAACTTTTCCCACAGTGATTCAATAAATAAATATAAAGGTAAAAGGCCCTCCCGTTGATCATCGATTTGCTCGAGCGGGCCCAGTAACGTCTCCATTGGAGACTTTGTTGTTACTGTGTTTGGCATATCGAATACGTCACGGGGAGCTTGCCAGGCTCTGCCGTGCGGGCGAGATACTCTCGGTAGCTTGCCGGGCTCTCCGAGAGGGGTGGAGGAATCGAACTCGGGTCGGCCATGTTGGCTGCGTGCAAGGCAAACGCCCTACCGCTGTGCTATCGCTCCAGCCCCTAAATAAATATAACAAAAACAAATAAAGAGAGAGACAGAATATTGAACGCAGCAAGATTTAAAAAGGAACTTATTGGGTGTTGTGGTTTGCAAAAGAGGCAATGGGTGGGATGGTGGGGATGGGCGGTGGGAGGGATACTGGGATCCGTGGTGGTGGGAAACGGGCACTGGTGGAGTGATGGGTATTTGATCATTGTATAATTGAAACCCAAGCACAAAAATTTGTAAGTCTGCAACTGTACCTCATGATGTCTCACTAATAAAAATTAAAAAAAAAATTAAATGAAAAAAAAGGAACTTAGATACAAAGGAAAGTCCATAAGACTCACAGCAGATCTATCAAATGAGACTTTATGAGTCAGAAGAGAATAGAGTTAGAAGAGAATAGAGAGTCAGAAGAGAACAGAGAGTTTTTACTCAATGAAATGAGCACCTCACCAAGAATATTCTATCCATATAGATTATTATTCATAATTGAAGAAACAATACAGAATTATTACTCATAATTAAAGAAACAATACAGAGGGACAGGCATCGAGTTAGGAAATTCATAGCCTTAAAACTAGTCTTGCACCTCCAATCCAGTGGCAAGCTTCCTATAGGTGGTCTCAGGGGACCACAAGCTTCCTACTTGTGGGTTTAGGGGACCATATGTACTGCTGGGAATTGAACCTGGGTCAGCTGTGTGTAAGGCTAGTGTCCTATTCACTGCACTATCTCTCTGGCCCTAATTCACTCTTATTAAATTTTACATGTGTAGGTTTTTCCTATGTCATGGAAACTCTAAAATATATAGCACAGAATTTTAAAAAAGCTTTATTTATGACAGGGAAGATATGATAATTAACACAATAAGTCAAGCACAAAATAAATTTTTAAAAAATATTTATTTTCATAACTTTGTTCACATTAGGGGCTGGAGTGATAGCACAGCAAGGAGGGCATTTGCTTTGCACACGACCAAACCAGGTTCGATTCCTCCATCCCTCTGGGAGAGCCCAACAAGCTACCGAGAGTATCCCGCCCTCAGGGATAGCCTGGCAAGATCCCCGTGGTGTATTGGATAATCCAAAAACAGTAACAACAAGTCTCACAATGGAGATGTTACTGGTGTCCGCTTGAGCAAATTAATGATCAACGGGAGGACAGTGCTACAGTGTTCACATTAATTGATTACATTCAATATTTCAACACCAAGCCCACCACCAATACACCTTCCCACCACCACTATTTTGAATTTTTCCACCACCATTCAAGCCTGCCTGCCAGGGCAGGTGCTAGATAATTTATTTTCTATTGCTTATTATGAATATCATGAGAGGCCCTGTAGCTGCAAAAGTGGCCACGTGCTTCTGGAATTCTAAAATTGTAAATGGTTGGGGTCCAGAGACACCTCTGTAGGGAGCTAATCCATTTTGAGATTCATTTGGATCAAGGCTGTTGATGTGCTGAGATGGTGCCCAGAGGCAGTTCATGGGCATGACAGCCAGGACCCCAAGCGGGCAGGGAATTGGGAAGGGATGGCCCATCTCCACTGCCGCCATGTGGCCTGGAGTCTTTGTCTCTGAACCCGTGTACCTGGGTTTTTCTTCTGGAAACTCGTGGCCACCGGTGTTTCATCTGGAGTGGGCAGAGAGGACACACCAGCTCCATCTGAGGTGCCCAGGTGGAATTGGCTCGGTATGGGGTCTGGAGAGATCTTCAGCTGGCTGCTGTCTTCCCGGGATTCACTGCTGTGTCTCTGGATCAAGGCCATCGATGCACCACAAAATACAATTTAATGTGGTACATTTTAGGTGCCAGAGTTGAAAACTTAGTTATGCAAATGAGAATAGGAAGTGTATTATATTGTATTAAATGATTTGGATTTCTTTACATAGGTTAGAATTATAAGGTAATCAATCATCACAAACTGACTTTTATTGATTTATTTTCAGATAATTCATTTGCCATTCCAGTAAATTTTGTTGGAGCAAGTAATCTGAAGTAAATTTGCTACATGCCTGCCAAAGGGACAGACTGCAGGGTAGGACGCAACCTGGGGAGTGACCACAATGGTGGTGGGATTGGTATTGAACCTCGCCCGAAACATCACTGCACTCTATTATGAGCAATTTCATAAATCACGGTGTCTTAATACAAATGAAAAGAAGTCAAAAGCAAAAACTCTGTTCAATGGGGATTCAGGTTAGTTTCTGTGTGGACTAATTTGAGTTTAGAGGCAACTTGCTGTGACTGTGGGAAGTAAACACAAGGTCTCCTTATTCAATCATCTTGGCCCCACCCCTATTTACTTTTTCCTAAAAATCGTGATGTTTTAAATTTAAACCTATGATCTATTGTAAATTAAAATTTAAGGAGTGAAATTTAAGTTAAAGCTCACTTTTCAATCTATGGATGACCAATTGTTTTAGCATCATTCATTTGCTGCCTTTTCTCCATTGATTTGCTTTTGCAATTTTGTTAAAAATCAGGCCATCCTACCAGGTATATGAAAAAGTGCTCATTATCATTTATGATTAGGGAAAGGCAAATCAAAACAATAATGAGGCATTATCTCATGTGTGTGAGAACGAAACACATGGAAAAGTCTGGAAACAGCCCTTGTTGGTGGGATTGTGGTGAGAAAGGAACCCACATCCCCTGTTGGTGGGAATGTCACTGTTGGTTTATTCTTTATGGAAAGCAATATGGAGATCTATCCAAAACATAGGAATAGAACTCTTATATGACACAGAGATACTACTTCTTGGCGTCTATCTCCCAAAACCAAACAGTAATTAATTCAAAAGGACGTATACACCACTATGTTCATCACTGCGCTTAGTACATTAGCCAAGATAGGGAAACAGCCCAAGTGCCCAATTATGGATGAATGGATAAATAAGTTGTGGAATATATACACAATGGAATACTCTGCAGAGGTGTGCTAGAGTATTTTGGTATACTGGTGATGGGTGTAGTGTTTGAAGTGTATGAGAAACTATTATTATTTGTATTCTAAACCACAGAATCTCAATCAATAAAAAGCAAAAAAGCAAAAACAAAACCAACCCAGGTCATCTTGCATGAGCTTCTGTCTGGGTTCTCTTGTTTCTTTGATCTATCTATGTTTATTTATTCTTCCATCAATGACACTATGGTTCAATTATTTCTAGCTATACATTGTCTTAAAATAAGTAAAGTACCTCTTTCTACCTATTCTTTTCAAAAATTGTTTTTACTATTTTAGCTCCTCTGTATTCCCTATAAACATTTATTTTGGGGGGAGGAGTAGCTTGGGCCATGCCCTGGGTGCTCAGGGTTTACTCCCAACTATGGGTTCAGAGATCACTCCTGGAGATGCTTGGGGGTCCATATGTGGTGCTGAGAATTGAACTGGGCCAGTCTTGTGCAAGGTAAGCTCTTTAACCCATGTATTGTCTTTCCAGCCTTTCCATATAAAGTTTTGAATTAGATTTTCTATATGTAAAAAATACCTTGCTGGAATTTTGATGATAATTATGCTGAATCTATATAGATCACTTTTTTAATATTTAATTTTTATTTTAAAATGAATCACCGTGGGGTAGTTACAGACTTACAAATTTTCATTCTTATGTTTCAGTCATACAATGATCGAGTACCCATCCCTCCACCAGTGCCTATTCTCCACCACCAATAATCCCAGTATTCCTCCCACCACCCCCACCTCATCCCCCCCACCTCTGTGGCAGGGCATTCATATATAGATCACTTTGGAGGAGGACTTGCTATTTTGAATCTAGAACTTATTTTCTTTTTTCTTTTTGTTTTTTGGGCCTTAGCTGGTCATGCTTAGGGGTTTCTCCTTGCTCTGACCTCAGAAATTATTACTGGCAGTGCTTGGAGGACTGTATGGGATACTGGGGATCAAGCCTGGGTTGGCTGTGTGCAAGGTAAATGCCCTTCCCAGTGTACTATTGCTCTGGCCTGAGTCTACTATTGCTCTAGGCCTTATTTTAAAGTTGTGAATGCAGAATATACAGCCAATAGGGATGATTATCAGCGCTTTCTACATGGAACATTCCTATGTATTCATTTTTGGATTATGCCCCTCTTTTGGAATATGCCCATGGAGCAAGTATCTCCATGAAATGCCACGTTTTGTGAAGAAAATTTATATAGGAATACACACAACACACACACACACACACACACACCACCTGGCAATGCTTAGGAATTGTCTTGGCTCTGCAATCAGGAATCACTCCTGGCAGTGCTCAGGCAACCCTATGGGGTATTACGATCTAACCTGGATTGGCTGCATGCAAGGCAAGAGACTTACCCCTGTATACTCTCTCCAGCCCCAGGAATATATATATATATATGTATATATATACAGAAATATATATATATACATATATACACATATATACATATATAAACAGGAATAGATAGATATATATACATACAGGGATATATTAAGTATTCTAAAAGTCCCACTGGTCATGGTGGCCAAAGCATTTCAGATTACACCTCCTTCTGAAGACAGCCATTAAAATGCATGTGGATTTTCTATTCTGGCCCCAGTAACCACCTTCTGCTGGACTCCTGTTAGGAAAGAGTTTTTCCAGTAGTTACAGAAATTAGTAACCCTTTGTATAGCTAATTCTAAACTTGGAAGACACCTTAACACCTTTTCAGTTTCATCTTAAAACTCATCATTCTGCCTGTTGGAGTCTTACTTGAATACACCTTCTCAGCATGCATTGAACTTAATTACCACAATGTCCCAGAATTTTAATAACACTTAAAATTTTATGCCAGTTTTCATCAAGGAACTGTGTCCTTGGATTATGTCATGGTGACTTCCTGGAGAACTTCTTTAATTGGCATATATTTGGCAGTGTATTAGGGTCTGAGACTGAGACTTTGACTAAATCCCCTGCCCCTGAAAGAAGGAGGCGGCCCTGTTTACAGGGGCCCAGGGGCTTGCTCCAGCACTCCACACACATAGGCACTCTGGTTGAGGATGAGGGATGTAATAGTTACCATCTGTCTGAGCTAATACACCTGGCCCTGAAAGTGGGAGATATAAACCATTAACTAACATCTGTATTGAGCCTGACAAGGTAAATGTGATACACGTGGATTGCCCCCTGAAAAGGATGTATAAAAACCCCTGTGTGAGAGCTAATAAACGAATTGCTGCTTGACCACCAGCTTTCCCCCCTCCGTGTGGTTCTTTCTCCATGGCAGTGGGAGTCCATGGTGCTCAGAGGGCCGGGGCAGAGGGTTCTCCCCTTCCCACTCCCTCTCCTATAGGGAGTAAGTTCGGTGACCAGGGGTATCATACTCCAGAGTGCCAGGGTCAACTGGCCTGGACCCCGAGAGCAGTGCTTTCTCTTTTGCACAGGGCACAAAGCTGCCACGTCCAATTCATACTCCTGTTTGTTCTGTGGATTTTGAAGCATTCTACAGTGTAGTTCTTGTAAGAGTACAGGGGAGGGTGAATTTATTATATTGGTGTCATAAATAGGCTTTGTTTCTAAGAAAAAAAGTTTGTCTCTTATGAACACTGAAAACTAGACTTGCTTTCACTTTGACACATACTGAGTCATGAGGTTTGTGGCATTTATTTTTATTATATTTTGGGGAGCATACCTGGTGGTTCCTGGCTCTCCTCTCAGGGATCACTCCTGGTGTTACTTGGGGGAACCATACAGGGTGCCGGTGATCAAACCTGGGTTGGCCACATGCAAAGCAAATACCCTACCTACTGCTCAGGCCTCCGTGGCATTTATTAATGTCATGCTTGGTGTGTGGTGGATCCTTACCTACTCATTTTGTCTTTTCCAACTATTTATTTATTTGGTTTCTGGGACCACACCCAGCAGTGCCGAGAGGTTACTCCTGGCTCTGCTCTGAGCTCAGGGATCACTCTGGGCAGGTTCAGGGAACCATATGGGGGTGCTTTATCTACTGCACTATCTCTCCAACCCTTTCCCAACTTTTTAAATTTGCTTGCAAATTAAAAATTTAAGCATATGCAAGTTGCCTCAAACTTAAGGAGTAAAGTAAGGTACAACTACGTAAAAATAAAACTTGAAAAATTAGTTTTAAAAGTCTGTTATTTATGTTTCCTACTAAATTAGAAGGGAAAAGGCTAGAGAGATAGTATGAGGGTTAAGGTGCTTGCCTTCCATACAGGCCAGATGTTTCTCTCCTGGCACCACAGGAGTAGCCATATCTTGGGATGGCAAGTTATATAGAACAACGATAAAAAGTAAAAAGTGTACCTTGCTACGCTACTGCTCTTATTCCTATCTAAATTTTACCAATATAAGAACGGGAGCTTATTCATTTTCTATTTCAGAGCTGCATGGGATACAGGTTTTAGTTATTCTTAAAGTCTATAGGGAAGTTGGGATTACCTTCCTTTCTTGTGGTTTTCCAGAATCTCCTCAAGAAGGGATGTTTCCTCTGATTTTGTTTAGTCTAGCATTGGCTATCATCTCTTTTATTTATTTATTATTTTATTGACTTAATAATATAGAAGCCAAAAAGTGGTTTCTGATTCATTTATGGAATGAATAAAATTCTACAGTACTGTAGCTCTGTAGCACTGTCCTGTTGTTAATCGATTTGCTCGAGCAGCACCAGTAACGTCTCCATTGTGAAACTTGTTGTTACTGTTTTTGGCATATCGAATATGCCATGGGGAACTTGCCAGGCTCTGCCGTGCAGGCGGGATACTCTTGGTAGCTTGCCAGGCTCTCCGAGAGGAACGGAGAAATCGAACCCGGGTTGGCCACATGCAAAGCAAACGCACTACCCGCTGTACTATCACTCCAGCCCAAAATTCTATTAAATTCTATAATGAATAAGATAATAATAAAAATCTATGAATCTGGGGGCTGGAGCAATAGCACAGTGGGTAGGGCGTTTGCCTTGCACGCAGCCGACCCGGGTTCGATTCTCAGCATCCCATATGGTCCCCTGAGCACTGCCAGGAGTGATTCCTGAGTGCAGAGTCAGGAGTAATCCCTGAGCATTGCTGGGTGCGACCCCCCAAAAAGAAAAATAAATAAATAAAAAAATCTATGAATCTATTATAAAATAGATTAATTTATTTCAAGAACCACATGATAGTGGAGTCTTATTCCCACGTGCCTCATTTATTGTCAACCAGTAACCATGTATTAGTTTCTTGCACATATTAGTTTCTTGAATATCTTTCAGTGTTCTTTTTTTTCCTTTTTGGGTCACACCCGGCGTTGCACAGGGGTTACTCCTGGCTCAGGAATTACTCCTGGCGGTGCTCAGGGGACCATGTGGGATACTGGGAATTGAACCCGGGTCGGCCGAGTGCAAGGCAAATGCCCTACCTACCGTGCTATCGCTCCAGCCCACTTTTCCAGTGTTCTTATGCAAATATGTGAATATATTTTTCTTTCTTTATTTAATAGGCTGCATACTATAAGTTTTGTCTTGTATCTTTACATACCAGTACACAGTTTATTCTTATTTAAAGTTGTATAATAGGTGTGTTCTCATGGTTATACCATAACTATGTAACTGTCCTCTTATTGGTGACGATAAAAGTGGGAATTATTTGCTGTTACCAGAATTACTGCAGTGATGATGAACGTGGTACATACATGTACCAAGTACTTATAATTCATTGATATTTGATTAAGTTGTTCTCACAGGGGTTATGTCAATTTGCATTTTTCCATAGCTTCTTTTGTGTTTTGTTCTGTTTTTGGGGCCACGCACACCTGACAGTGCTAAGGGCTTACTGCTGGATTTGTGTTTGGGAATCACTTCTGGTGGGGATCAGTGGACCACATGGGCAGCTAGGGATTAAAGCCAGGTCAGCTATGTGTAAGGCAAGGGCCTTACTTGCTGTACTCTCTCTGGCTCTTCTTCCCATAGTGTTGAACTTTTTTTTTCTTTTTGGGTCACACCCGGCAATGCACAGGGGTTACTCCTGGCTCTGTACTCAGGAATTATTCCTGGCGGTGCTTAGGGGACCATATGGGATGCTGGGAATCAAACCCGGGTCGGCCACGTGCAAGGCAAGCGCCCTACTCGCTCCAGCCCCTGAACTTTCTTAAAAATTAAATTAATGTTATTTTTTAATTTTGGGGGGACCATACCCAGAGGTGCCCAGAGCTTACTCCTGGCTTTGTGCTCAGGGATCGCTGCTGGTGGGGCTTGGGGGACCATACAGGGAGCCAGGGATTGAAGCTGGAGCAAATGCATGCAAAGCAAACACCCTGCTCACGGTACTATCTCTCTGATTCTCTTCCCATAGCTTCATCTATAAAGAATATTCTTAGACTTGTGTTTTGGCCAGTGTGATTTGTATTCTATTTTTTCCTTATATCAATTTTAACATTTATTTATCCATTTTTGCGTCACACCTGGCTGTTCTCAGGGCTTACTCCTGGTTCTATGCTCAGGGATCACTCCTGGTGGTCCTGGTAGTCCACCGCACAGAGGACCATATGTGGTGCTGGGAATTGAACCTGGGTTGGACATGCATAGGCAAGTACCTTACCCACTGTATTATCACTCTGGCCCCATGTATCATTTTTAAATGGTATATAATTAGCATATGATATTATGTCAGTTTCAAAGTTTCAGCATAATGATTCGATGTTTGTATATGTTGTAAAATGACTAACAGCTGACATCTAGCCCCATGTAAATCTACATTTTTTTGGCCACATTTGGCATTGCTCAGTGGTCACTCCTGATGGGCTCGGAGGACCATATGGGGTGCTAGGGATTGAACCTGGGGGTTGCCTGCACGTAAAGCAAGCATCCTACTGTACTATTTCTAGGGACCTGTTGAGAATTCCTTTTCTATTTTGCCACTCCCAGTGGTGCTCAGGGCTTACTTCTGGCCCTGTGCTCAGGGATCACTCCTTGCAGGGCTCAGGGTACCATATCAGGTGCCGAGGATTATATCCTGGACAGCTACGTGCTTGCCCACTCTATTGTCTCCTGCCCAAGTTCAGAATTTAGGCCTGTCATAACTGTTGCCTTTAGTCACTCAGTATTGAAGCTCATTTCATATTCTTTTTGTTTTGTTTTGTTTTGTTCCTTTGGGCCACACCCAGTGGTGCTCAGGGCTTACTCTTATCTCTGTGCTCAGGCATTGGCCTTACTCTTGTCCCTGGCAAGGTGTTGGGGAACATATGCAGTGCCGGACATGAAACACTGGTCTCTTGAGTGCAAGGCAAGCACCTCACTTGGTGTACTATGTCTCTGGCTCAAGAGAGAATTATGTTGACATCTGAAAATTTATAACAGTTTCTCAAAGTTGGTTTTATGAAGCTGTTGTGTATTTAGAACTACCTGCGCATAACCTCTGGCAGTGACTTTTAAAAGTGCTTTATTAACATTGCATATGAGTCTCCTACCCTGTGTCTGACTATCCTCGCCAGGGCCCAACAGCTGAAGACCTCCAGGCCCCAACCAAGGCCTTACTGGGGCCACTCTCCACACACTTGGATAAGCCTCAGACATAACAGAACTGGCAGAGGAACCCAGGTGTGTGGGACCCGGGGCTGAGATCTCCAAGCCTGCAAGGTTTGGGACTGGACCTGTCAATAGCTAGACAGTTACACCCTCCAACTGCCGTGTAACCCCAACAACGGCCAGGATCCAGAGATTATCACAACAAGCTCCTGGGAGCGCGCGGCTGCATTTGCGGCCGTGCGACTATTTATTTACTTTTCTCTAAGTTTTCAGGGTACCTTAAATATCCAACCCGCACGGCAGAGCCTGGCAAGCTATCCGTGATCTATGCCAAATAGACCAAATTGATATGCCAAATCCAGTAATAAATGGATCTCATTTCCCTAACCCTGAATATGCAGAGTCGAGAAGGATATGGAAGGAGAGGCTGATAAAACACCAAGGCAGACATAGGCTGCCAAAACGCAGAAAAACAAAAATGATTGTCTGTACTTTTAATGCTCGTACGCTGGCATCTGCTGCATCCATTGAAGACCTTATGGTACAAGCGCGAAAGATCAAGTACGACATCATTGGTCTGACCGAAACGAGAAGACATCAATCCCATCATGCTGTTTTCGACACTGGAGAAGAACTGTTCCTTGGAACATGTGATAAAAGAGGTGTCGGTGGTGTCGGTATCCTTGTCAACACAAACTTAGTCACGAGCATTGATTCATTCAAATGCCTAACAACCCGAATCGGACGATTACACTTGAATAAATGTGGCTCACTACCGGCAGTTTCTATCTTTGTTGTCTATGCACCAACATCCAGTTATGGTGAAAGAGAAACTGAGAAATTCTACATGGAGCTGGAGAAGTTCTATAAAGAAGATCACACCTTCTACAAGATCATTGTCGGTGATTTTAATGCCAAGATAAGACCAAGAAGATCAGTCGATGAACTCCACATCGGAACCCATGGCCTGGAATGGAACGAACAGGGTGACAGACTGTCTGAGTTCATCATGTCAACCAAAACCTTCCATGGTAACTCACAATTCCAAAAGGCTGAATCTAAACGTTGGACATGGGAGTCTCCCGATGGACGGTTCCACAATGAAATAGACCACATCATATTCAATCGGCGGTTTTGCCTAACCGATGTTGCTGTTGTCCCAAAATTCCAAACGGGATCAGACCATCGTCTTCTTCGTGCAAAATTCTACCTCACAGAACGAGGAGAAAAGAATGCAAGGTTTAAGAAGAGGACTCCCAGAACAACCACCAACTGGGAGCTCTTTGGCTCTATTGCGGCAACATGGGAAGATGCCGTCATTGACAACATTGATGAGGAATACGAGCGACTGATTCAGCACCTCCATGATTGTGCAAGGAATGCCAAGAGAGAGATAATCACAAAAAACCGTCTTTCTTCGAACACTCTTGAACTTATTCGCCAACGTGGCTTGGCACATGCCTCAGGCAACCACAAGCGAACATCTGAACTGGCAAAACAGTGCAGAGAAGCCATCAAGGATGACCTCAAAAACAGGAGAGCAGCAGTACTGGTAGATGCAGCAGAAGCTGGGAAAAACATTCGTAATGCCCGCCTATCCTTCACCAACTACAAAACCAAGATGACTGCCCTCCGACATCATGATGGATCTATCACATCTTCCAGAAGGGCAATGGAGAAGATTATTCATGACTTCTACTCAGATCTCTTTAATAGCCACATCCACTTGCCCACATGCCACATACCACATGATGGATATGTCGTTCCCAATGTTCTCCCTTCCGAAATCCAACATGCCATCTCGTCGGTAAAGAAACAAAGAGCACCTGGCCCAGACAAGATCAGACCTGAACACCTGAAGAACTTACCATCAGTACTTATCAATACATTGGCTCGACTCTTCACACGCTACCTGTCTGAATGCAAGGTTCCATCCCAATGGAAAACCAGCAGGACTGTACTACTATACAAGAAAGGAGACATCCACGACATTGGCAACTATCGCCCAATCTGCCTATTGTCTGTCATCTACAAACTATTCACTCGAGTCATCCTGAATAGGATTAGCAGAACACTAGATGAAGGACAACCATGTGAACAAGCCGGATTCCGAAAAGGATTCAGTACCATCGACCATATCCACACAATAACCAAGCTCATTGAGGTATCTCGGGAGTTCAAGATACCGCTCTGTCTAACGTTCATTGATTTAAAGAAGGCCTTTGATTCTGTTGAGACAGAAGCGGTCATGGAAGCCCTAGCCAATCAGGGCGTACAAACTCAATACATCAGGATCCTTCGTGAGCTCTATTGCGGATTCACTACCAAGATCTCACCATTCTACAAAGAAGTAATCATCCATATCAAGAGAGGGGTTCGGCAGGGTGATACCATTTCACCAAAACTCTTCAGTGCCACCCTTGAGAACATCATGCGACGACTAGAATGGGAAAACATGGGAGTGAAGATAGATGGTCGGCAACTACACCACCTCCGCTTTGCTGATGACATCGTTCTAATAACACCAAACATCAGCCAAGCGGCACAAATACTGGCCGACTTTGACCATGAGTGTGGAAAGGTAGGACTACAGCTGAATCTTACGAAGACAATGTTTATGAGAAACAGCCTTGTTCCTGACGCTCCATTCGCTCTCAACGGAACCACCATCTCCGAATGCAACAGTTATATATACCTAGGTCGAGAAATCAACATGATGAATGACCTGGCACCTGAGTTGCGCAGGAGGAAGACAGCGGCTTGGAATGCCTTCAAGAGCATTGAAGAAATAACTAAAAGGACAAAGAACCTCCAGCTTCGAGCACATCTCTTTGATTCCACTATTCTTCCTGCATTAACATATGCCTCAGAGACCTGGACCCTACGAAAACAGGATGAGAACGCTATTCGGGTCTCTCAAAGAGGAATCGAAAGAACTATGCTTGGAATATCTCGATTCACTCAAATGAGAGATAGAATCCGGAGTTCTGATCTTCGTCAATGCTCAAGAATCAGGGACGCTGTCTCATTTGCCAAGACATCAAAAATCAGATGGGCTGGACACGTAATGAGGTTTACAGACAACCGCTGGACTAGAGCCATTACTGATTGGATTCCACGGGACATCAAAAGATCACGTGGACGCCCACCTATAAGATGGTCAGACTTCTTCGTCAAGACCCTAAATGATCGGTTTGAGGCTCTGCATGTTCCTAGAACGAACAGATACCATTGGGCTACGCTAGCACGCAATCGGGATGACTGGAGACGTTACTGGCACCCGCTCGAATAAATCGATGAATAACAGGGATTAAGTGATTAAGTGAAGTGATGAAATTTACATAGACTCCAGGTGTGCAACATAAAATCTCAACATGTGGGGCCAGAGAGATTCAACAGTGGGTAGGGCACTTTCCTTGCCCACCCAGGTTTGATCCCCAACACTGGTATGGTCCCCCCAGCACCACCAGTAGAGAGATCCCTGAGCACAGAGCAAGAAGTATGCCCTGAGCACTGCCGGGTATAGCCCTAAAACAAAACAAGCAAGCAAGCAAGCAAGCAAATAAGCAAACATAAAAACCCTTCAGCATCTGTATAGGCAAATCAAGTCTACTACTGAAAGTCTGAATCATCATCATGATCCCTTCTACCTGACTTAACCTACTCCTTCCTCTTACTTCCTTTCTGATAGGCACTGATTTGGTTTTTATAGTCTGAATGTTTATTTTTGTTTAGTCCACTCATTTTTTTTTATGTAGGAGCACTGCTATTTATTCAGCCACTGATTAGCTGATTGAACTATGCATGAACTCCACCTTACTTTTTTTTTCATTTTTTATAATTTGCTTTATTGAATCACTGTGAGAGCAGTTACAAAGCTTTCGGGTCTAAGTCTCGGTCATACAACAAAACACCTGTACCTTCACCAGTGCCCATTCTCCACCCCCAACAACCCCAGTATACCCCCATCCCACACCCTCCCCCTACCTGTGGGGCAGATGATTTCCACTTTACTCTCTCTCTCTACTTTGATCACATTCAATATTTTGACACCAGACCCACCATTATTATTTGAGGTTTTACCCCAACACTCAGATCTGCTGAAAATACAACCGTAGACAATTTGTTTTCTATTGCTGGTTATGAATAACATATGATGTCGCGTGTCTGCAGTAGTGGCCGCGCAATTTTGAAATTCTGAAATTTTAACACTTAAATCTGGAGGGATTTCTGCCAAAACCTGCTGGGTTCTGAGATTTGCTCCTGAGTCTCTTGGATCATGGTCGTTAAGCAGCTTGATCAGGAGCCAGAGAGGCCGTTCGTGGGCGATGACGTGGGGTCTCGTTGGGGTGGGGAGGACAGGACTGGCTCCATCCCCATCCCGTTAGGCCCAACAAGTTTCGTCACTGTGGGCCCAAGCCTGACTGTCCAATGGCCTCTGGAGGATAATGGCCACTGAGCCGCCAAGGGGGAGCAGGCGGAGTGACAATACCCTTTCCCCCCTGGGGTGTCCCAGCGACAGTAACCTACTGTGGGGTCTGGACGCATTTCTGCCAAAAGCCACTGGGTTTTGAGATTTGTTGCTGAGTCTCTGGGATTATGGCCATTAAGCAGCTTGATCAGGAGCCAGAGAGGTCATTTGTGGGTGATGACTTGGGGTCTCGTTGGGGTGGGGAGGACAGGATCGACTCCACCCCCATCCCGTGAGGCCCTGCGTGTCTCGTCACTGTGGGCCCAAACCTGACTGTCCAGTGGCCTCTGGAGGATGGCGGCCACCGGGCCGCCAGGGGGAACAGGCCAAGGCACGAAACGTATTCCCACCTGGGTTGGTCCAGCTCCGGTAACCTACTGCAGGGACCGGATGCATTTCTGCCAAAAGCCGCTGGGTTTCAAGATTTGTTTCTGAGTCTCTGGGATCATGGCCATTAAGCAGTTCAATTGGCCATGCCTCCAATTATATAGCTGAGCTGGAGGTGGTTTGTGGGTGTGTTTCCCACATACCTAACTTTTGGCCATTTACTTTCTTGGTAAACTTTGCCCCAAATTTTTGGGGTCTGGCCAAAGGCACAGCAGCAATTTTGGGGTATCTGGAAGTCTGAAGGCACCATCAGGCTGCTGATGCACTTGCCTCACAGTTATAGATTGACCTGCTGGCGGCACCATAACCCCTCATTTTGTTTTTAACTCACACTAAGTGATTCCCAGTGCTTACTCCTGGCCTTACGCTCAGGGGCCACTCCTGGTGGGCTCAGGGGACCATATGGGATGCCAGTGATCAAACCCAGGTTGGTTGTGTGCAAGCAAACACCCTACCTGATGTATATCTCTTCAGCCCTCTCACAGAGTATTTCAATTAGAATCTCTCTTTTCCTTTTCTTTTATTTCCTTTTTTTGGTCACACCTACTGGTGCTCAGTGCTTACTCCTACCTCTGTGCTCAGTGATCACTCCTGGTAGGACTCTGAGACTGTATGGGATGCCAAGTCTTGAACCTGGGCAAAGCAAATATTCTAATCACTGTACTATCACTCTGGCCCTCATTTCATTTTTCTATGTCTAGGGCAGTGGTTCTCAAAATATGATCTCTACACAGGGGATTGCCCTGCCACAGAGGCAGGGGGGGATGGGGGGATGGGGGTTGGGGGGATATTATCCATGGTGGTGGAAAATGGGCACTGGTGGAGGGATGGGTATCTGATCATTGTATAATCAAACCCAAGCACAAAAAATTGTAAATGTACAACTGTACCTCATGGTGTTTCACTAATAAAAAAAATTAAAAAAAAAGATCTCTACAGCAGATACATCAGCATCACCTGGTAACTTGTTTGAAAATAAAATTAAAAATTATGTTTATTAAATATAATCTCCTGTACCCACACTTAGCTGAACTCACTGGGGCCCCTTGGAGGGGGACGGGTTGAGTTTCCCTCCCCACTCTGAGCAGAGCCCCGGCAACTGAAGACCTCTGAAACCCAGCCACAGCCATGCTTAAGACCACTCTCCACATGCTCAGATGAGCCTCAAGCATGAAGGAACTGGCAGAGGAACCCAGGTGTGCGGGACGCGGGGTTCAGATCTCCAAGCCTGCTCGGATCGGGACTGGGCCTCCTCCACCCAGATCCCAGATCCCCCATCTTCCAGTAGCTAGACAGTTACACCCACCAACTGCCCCTGGCGCTGTGTAATCCCATCAATGGCAAAGATCCAGAGACTATAAAACCAAGCTCCCAGAAGTGTGCGGCCGCATTTGCGGCTGCGTGACCTCTTATTGTCTAGTTCTCACTCTAGGAGAACCTGGCAGGCTACCGAGAGTGTCCTGCTCATATGGCAGAGTCTGGCAAGCTTCCTGTGGCATATTTGATATGCCAAAACCCTGTAACAATGATGGGTCTCATTCCCCTGACCCTAAAAGAGCCTCTAATGTGGCACTTGGTAAAATCTCAGGGCTAGGATGAATGGAGACGTTACTGGTGCCTGCTCAAGAAAATTGATGAACAACGGGATGACAGTGATACAGTGATTTTTATTAAATAAATGTTTATTAATGTTTATATTAACTATATTAACTATAATAATGTGTATATTAACTATACAAGAAAGGAGACATCCACGACATTGGCAACTATCGCCCAATCTGCCTATTGTCTGTCATCTACAAACTATTCACTCGAGTCATCCTGAATAGGATTAGCAGAACACTAGATGAAGGACAACCATGTGAACAAGCTGGATTCCGAAAAGGATTCAGTACCATCGACCATATCCACACAATAACCAAGCTCATTGAGGTATCTCGGGAGTTCAAGATGCCGCTCTGTCTAACGTTCATCGATTTAAAGAAGGCCTTTGATTCTGTTGAGACGGAAGCGGTCATGGAAGCCCTAGCCAATCAGGGCGTACAAACTCAATACATCAGGATCCTTCGTGAGCTCTATTGCGGATTCACTACCAAGATCTCACCATTCTACAAAGAAGTAATCATCCATATCAAGAGAGGGGTTCGGCAGGGTGATACCATTTCACCAAAACTCTTCAGTGCCACCCTCGAGAACATCATGCGACGACTAGAATGGGAAAACATGGGAGTGAAGATAGATGGTCGGCAACTACACCACCTCCGCTTTGCTGATGATATCGTTCTAATAACACCAAACATCAGCCAAGCGGCACAAATGCTTGCGGACTTTGACCGTGAGTGTGGAAAGGTCGGACTACAGCTGAATCTTACGAAGACAATGTTTATGAGAAACAGCCTTGTTCCTGACGCTCCATTCGCTCTCAACGGAACCACCATCTCCGAATGCAACAGTTATATATACTTAGGTCGAGAAATCAACATGATGAATGACCTGGCACCTGAGTTACGCAGGAGGAAGAGAGCGGCTTGGAATGCCTTCAAGAGCATTGAAGAAATAACTAAAAGGACAAAGAACCTCCAACTACGAGCACATCTCTTTGATTCCACTATTCTTCCTGCATTAACATATGCCTCAGAGACCTGGACCCTACGAAAACAGGATGAGAACACTATTCGGGTCTCTCAAAGAGGAATCGAAAGAACTATGCTTGGAATATCACGATTCACTCAAATGAGAGATAGAATCCGGAGTTCTGATCTTCGTCAACGCTCAAGAATCAGAGACGCTGTCTCATTTGCCAAGACATCAAAAATCAGATGGGCTGGACATGTAATGAGGTTTACAGACAACCGCTGGACTAGAGCCATTACTGATTGGATTCCACGAGACATCAAAAGATCACGTGGACGCCCACCTATAAGATGGTCAGACTTCTTCGTCAAGACCCTAAATGATCGGTTTGAGGCTCTACATGTTCCTAAAACGAACAGATACCATTGGGCTACGCTAGCACGCAACCGGGATGAATGGAGACGTTACTGGCACCCGCTCGAATAAATCGATGAATAACGGGGATTAAGTGATTAAGTGATTAAGTGATTATTAATGTTTATTATTAACGATTTACAAAGTTTTTAATAATATAATTATTTTAGGCATACACTATTCCAACACCAATCCCACCACCAGTGTGGCCTTCCCTCCACCAATGTCCCCTTCTCTAATGCCAGCCTTGGCAGGCATGTGCTTGGCAGGCACATTGCAAATTTATTTTATCTTACTTGCTCCAGGAAAAATTAGAGGAATGGCAAATGGAATTATCAAAAAATAAATCAATAAAAGTCAATTTGTGGTGATTGATTGCTACTTGATTTTAAGCTATTTAAGAAATTCATATTAAAGAAATTAAAATCATTTAACACACTATAATATAATGCCTACTCTCACATAGATAAATTTTCATTTCTGGTATCTAACATAAATTGCATTAACTTTTATTTTGTACTTGGGTCTCATTATGGTAGTAATTCTATCATTAACAAAACTATTCTTTAAAGTTCTTAGGTAATACAGTTTAGAGTTTACATAAAATAGGTAAAAGTCAATAAATGCAAAATTTAGTAAGAGTGAAAGGAATTAAGAAAACTTTAAAAGGGAAAACCCAAATAGGCTTATAAAAATACAGTGTTTTATCCAAAGAATTAGAGAATTGAGCGGCCAGAGCAATAGTACAGAGGCTAGGGTGCTGGCCTTACACACAGCTGACTTGGGTTCAATCCCTGGCATCCTAGATGATTCCCCTGAGCCCAACCAGGAACAATTCCTAAGTGTAGAGCTAGGAGTAAACCCTGAGCATTGCCAGGTGTGGCCCCAAAACCAAACCAAAACCAAAACATCTTAAAGAAATGGAACATTGAAAAAACTAATAAGACATCACGCTCAATATAAATGAGACATTAATTTCTTAGCAAGGTAGGAATCTAGTAGAGGGCAACCTTAAACACTATTAAGTGAGTGCCACACTTAATGCCATGTGCTGAAAAGTTTGCCCTGTACTCTCTCTCTCTTTCTTTCTTTCTTTCTTTCTTTCTTTCTTTCTTTCTTTCTTTCTTTCTTTCTTTCTCCCTTCCTTCCTTCCTTCCTTCCTTCCTTCCTTCCTTCTTTCTTTCTTTCTTTCTTTCTTTCTTTCTTTTGCCTTTTGGGCCACACCCGGTAATGCTCAGTGGTTATTCCTGGCTCTGCACTCAGTAATTACTCCTGGCGGTGCTCGGGGGACCATATGGGATACTGGGAATCAAACCCGTGTCAGCCGTGTGCAAGGCAAACGCCCTACCCGCTGTACTATTGCTCCAGCTCCGTTCTGTATTTTCTTTCTTTTTTTATTTTGGAGAAGCAAGGTAGTTTTAATTGAAACTCATTTAGAAAGATATGAGGGGAGAGAGAAGTATGTGTTTATGAGAGAACACAGGCTTCTCCAGAGTGGAAATAGGCAAGCAAAAAAACAGAGACAAGCAAGCAAGATACATCTTCAAGAGAGAACACAGGCTTGAAGAGCAAGCCTTGTCCTATCCTTGAAATAAGCTTGTTTAATGCTTCTTTTAAAACTGGTTTCTGGGCACAGACTCAACAAAACTGAAAACATGTGATCTAAGCTGCAACCAGTGAAACTTGTTATGTGCCTGTCAAGTTGATAGTCAGGGATTGGGTAGGGGTTGGGGTTGGGGTTTGGAAGGCATATGGGAACACTGGTGGAGGGTAGTTGACACTGGTGGTGGGATTGGTATTGAAATATTATGTGCCTAAAACTCAATTATAGATAACTTTGTAAATCACAGTTCTTTAATTTAAAAAGGAAACACAAAACTGGTTTCTGAGGCCAGAGCAATAGTAGAGCATGTAGGGCTCTTGTCATGCACGTAGCCAACTTGGTTTGGGTCCCCAGCATCCCATATGGTCCCTGGAGCACTGCCAGGAGTAATTCCTGAGTGCAGAGCCAGGAGTAATCCCTAAGCATCACTGGGTGTGCCCCCCCAAACAATAACAGTAACAACAAACTGATTTCTGGGACTGGAGAGTGAGAATCAGTGGATTCTGTGAGAATCAGTGTTGCATGCTGCCAATCGGGTTCCTGGGTTCAATCCCCAGCAACCCATATGGTCTCCTGAGCCACACCAGAAGTGAACCCTGAGCGCTGAGCCAGGAGTAAGCCTGGAGTGCTGCCGGGTGTGGCCCCTAAACCAAACCAAACCAAACCAAACCAAACCAAACCAAACCAACCAAACCAATAAAAGTCCCTGGTTTCAAGGCTACAAATTTCCTAAACTGTGGGAATGGAAAGATATAGTACAAAAACAATGAAATAAACACCTCCTCAAGAATACTCTACCCTGCTAGATTATCATTAAGATTTGAAGGAATGACACAGAGTTTCAGGGACAGGCAGCATCTTAGGGAATTCACAGAATACAAATACAAATTCTTGGACTCCATCCCAGACATGTGGTTTCTGAGACTGGAGAAGGTCCAGTGATCTATTTTAGCGAGTTGTTGAAGGGATTCTGATGTCCATTCACATTTGACAATCATTGGTTTAGTGTATTATCTTCATCTGTCCTTAATAGTGCAAATAAGCTTGGCCTGTAGGCAGTAAAAAAAAAGAAAAAAGAAAAAAAAAGTTTTGGAGGAGATACACAGTTGTTTCCATGTGTCAGTATGCAAGTGGAACACATCATTTCACTCCTATGCCATTTGGTAAAAATCTTAGCCACATGGCCACACTGAGCCACAAGGGAGGCTGGAAAATGTAGCTGGACATAATCTAATACTATTAAAGAAGAGAATGGCTTTGGGAGGATGGCTAATGGTCTCCAACACAGCCAACAATCATCAGATACAAGCTGCCATTATATAGATGGGCTTGATTCAGAAATGGCTTTTTCTACAGTGTTAACATTGGTCTTTTGAGTCATATTCAAGGACCAATAGCTTTAATTATCGAGGTTTAGTAATATGTTTTGGTATCTTTAATATCTAGTTCTTCCTTCAGGGTGCTTTTCTTTGCAGATTTTATGTTTTGCTTCTTGATTGTATGCATTTTAAAAATAACATTTGCAATCAGTTTGTCTAGTTAAAAAAATTAGGCATCCTTTTAATGAAATGATGCTAACTTACAAACTAACAGGGACAGTTAACATTTATGACAGTTTTGTTCTATTTGTCTCTTTTCTTTCAATCTTCAGTGTTATTTATTTTTAATTTTTTGGTTTTTGGGCCACATTTGGCAATGCTCAGGGGTTACTTCTTACTTCTGGCTTTGCATTTAGGAATTACTCCTGGCAATGCTCAGGGGACCCTATGTGATGCTGGGTATCGAACCTGGGTCCACCCTGTGCAAGGCAAGCACCCTCCCCACTGTACTACGGCTCTGACCCCATATTCAGTGTTGTTTTAGTTTTATTAGTACCTCTCCCACACTAAAGACCCCAAGCCGAGGGAAGACTAGGGTGACCTTGGTGCATGCTCAGTGCCAAGGATTGAGCTCAGAATTGTAAGACTGTTCTGGGTGCTTCCTAAGCTATTGAATCTTCTAGGCTCTTTCTCCCTAGAGAGCCCTCATAGTAGAACTATCTGGATCACTTCCATTATGGTGTCAGCACTTAAACTTTCTAGGCAAGTGCTTTAAGCCACTTAGTCATCTTCCAGATCAGCAATTTAAGACATGGGGCCATCTTTTGGACTCCTTGAGTGCTATTTTAAGGTTTTCTTTATATAGACCCCACACATTACATGTAAAGTTTATTCCATGGTATTTTATTTTGTTGCTATTGTAAGTGGGCATGTCATCCTCTACCATGTTTTCTAGTTGATAGTTATATAGATTAAAATCATTTATTTCTGCCTATTATAGTTTCTGTTACTTTTCTTTAGTTCTCATACTGTTTATAGCAGCTTCTCAGCTAATTCTCTTGGTTTTTCCAGCATAGAGTCATATCATGCGCAAATGTAATGCTATTTTCTTTTTTTAATATAATGAATAGCTCTTTAATTTAGTAATATACCAGAGATTAGGATCTCTGGTAGAATGTGGAATCATAATAGTAAATGTTGATATTTCCCTATGAAGCACAATGCTGGAATAATGTTAATCTTCTTAAGGTTATCTATTCATATTTTGAGTTTTTATCAAGACTGGCTGTTGACGTTGCCATAAAAGCAGCTGAAAGGGCTCTAAAGCCTTTAAAGAAATGATTATATGTGTTATTCCTAGCAATACACTTAAGTATTTTATTCGTTTTTTCAAATTCTACTCAGATAATATTGCACTCCACATTGTCTGAACCAAAGCGCTCAAAAAATGTTGAAGGGCAGTTGAGACTTGTATTATCTCCCTCCCTCTCCCTGACCTCCCCAGGGTGTGGCCCTCTCTCTGTAAGTAGCATGGATGGCCGTTCACTTAGTTGGGTCAAAAAGCTGAGAATGTGTTCTCCCCTCCTTTCAGATATTGGCAAATCTCCCAACTTCTACTTCCCAACCTGGGCACATCATTTTCATCACGACTAGAAACCTGGGCCAAGTTAACGTCCTTTCTCACCTCAACCACTGTCACAGCCTTTTTAATGGTTCTCCCTCCCTCCCTCCTGGCTTCACAGGCCCTGCCTGACTTCTTGTTCAGCCCCCATCCACGGGGCCCGCCATGGTGGGTGCTACTCTCTTGCCCACACGCTTCGAGTCACGTAACTGTATCGAGTTTCTATTTCGGGTCTCAAAGTGGATATGGCCTCTCCCATGAGGTCTCTGGAACATTCCTCATTAATTGAACTCATGAAAACTCTAAGGAGGCCCGAAGGACAGAAGTGCATCCTCTATCTCAGGGCCCTCAGCCAGTCTCTGGGCCAGGAAAGGAGGGGCTCGGAGCTGCTGGGGCGGGGTGTTCTCTCATCTTGGGCTGCTCACCTCCAGGTGCTGAGGTCAACTGGCTGACCACTCTCTTCGGACAAATACACACATCTGGACCCTAATGCCTGCCTGCACTGAGAGTATTTCTACACAAAGCTGTTTGCCTCATTAAATGTGAGATGCTGTCTCCGTCTGAGCAGAACACTGCCTCGGTGACCGTGACCTTCAGCAAGTACTTTGGGCTCAGCGTCACAGTTCTCCTTTTTGTGAAGCAGAAATAATAGTTCCTGCCCTAGACACTTTCAGTGACAATTATAGATAATGAAAAATTCAATTTTGTGATTCCATGGTTTCCATGACCACGTACAAAATGTTCTGACTCACTGGTCAAAACTGTTTCCTCTCTGTATTCAACTAAGACTGTTCCCCCTCCCTATTCCTTGTATGACTTGACTCTGTCCAAGTAGGGAGCTCAGAACCTCCCTAACAATTTATTTCATTTAAAAAACCTATTCATTTTTGGGGGGGCCTAGAATCCCCCACCCAATTTCGATGGGGCTGGAGTACAGCAGATAGGGCATTAATGTTGCACATTGCTGACCCGGGCTGGATCCTGGATCCCCAGCATCCCATTGGTTCCCCGAGCACCACCAGGATTAATTCCTGAGTGCAGAGCCAGAAGTAACACCTGAGCATCACTGGATGTGGCCCCCCTGAAACAAAAAAAATATTCTTTTTATTTTTGGGTTATACTTGGCTGTGCTGAGGGCTTACTCCTGACTCTTGCATTCAGGGATCACTCCAGGAGGGCTTAGGGACAATCTGAGGTGCTGAGGATCAAACCTGGGTCAGATTTGTGCAAGGCAAGCACTCAACCCACTGTACTATCACTCTAGCCTCATCGAACATTTTTTTTAAATTGTTTTCCAGGCCAGAGAGATATTATAGTGGTGGTTAGGTTCAATCTCCAGCACCCCATATAGTCTCCTGAACCTGGAAAGACTGAAACCTGAGCACAACAGGCGTGGCCCAGAGAGAGAGAGAAAGAGAGAGAGAGAGAGAGAGAGAGAGAGAGAGAGAGAGAGAGAGAGAGAAAGAGAGAAAGAGAGAGAGAGAGAAGAAAGAGAGAAAGAACAAATCCTTTTTCCTCTCCTGAAGATCCCAGACTGAGAGGCGGTCAGGATCCCCTTGTGCATAGGTGACACTGGGGACTGTCCTCAGGACCTCACGCTTGCCCTGGGTGCTTCCCGAGCCATTGTGTCATCTCACCAGCCCTTCTCACTGGGGATCCTTAACAGGAGAGCTGTCCAGATCATCCCAGTGCTTGCAGGAAGCATGAGGTTTGGACTCAGGGCCTTTCTCATTTTTTTCTTTGTTTTGTTTTGTTTTGGGGCCACATCCACTGGTACTCAGGGCTTAGTCCTGATCTACACTCAGGAATCACGTCTGGTGGGCTCAGAGAACCATATGGAGTGCCAGAGATCAGATCCTGGTCTGCCCTGTGCCTAGCAAACACCCTATGCTCTGTACTACCCCTCTAGGCCATCATGGCCTTCCTCTTGCTGAGCATGTGCTTTAAGCCATGGAACCATCTTCCAGGCCTTGTAATTTTTATTTATTTATTTTTGGGGTGTGGTTTGGATAAGACACCACAGGGCCATTCCTGACTTTGTGCTCAGAAGAGATTCCTACAAAGTGGGGGATCCTATGCAGTGCTGTGGAATGAATTTAGGTCTGTTCTGTTCGAGGCAAGTGCTTTAATCCCTGTACTATCTCTCGCGCTCCCCATGTGTGTTTTATTTTATCACCTCTCTCTACTAGCCTGTTACCTTGACTGTGGGAAATAGCTGCCTGTCTATTGCCATCACCTTCTGCTCTGTGTCTGCTTTCCTTCTCTCACTTCCTATCTAAGAGAATCTTATTTGGTTCTGAATGCCCATGCCACTCTCACACAACCTTTCCCTTGCCTCCCTCCATCCCTCCATCCCTCCATCCCCTCCCACCCTCCGTCCCTCCTTCCTTCCTTCCCTTCTTCCCTACTTCCTTCTTTCCTTCCTTCCTTCCTTCCTTCCTTCCTTCCTTCCTTCCTCCCTCCCTCCTTCCATCCCTCCCTCTCTCTCCCTCTCTCCTTCCTTCCTTCCTTCCTTCCTTTCTTTCTTTCTTTCTTTCTTTCTTTCTTTCTTTCTTTCTTTTCCCCTTGTTTTGTTCCCCTTGTTTTGGGGAACTAACTGTGCTCAGGGCTTACTCCTGGCTTTATGCTCAAGGATCACTCCTGGCGAACTCAGGGAACCCTTCAATGGAAAGCCAGGGGTTGAACCCAGGTTGTTCGTGTGCAAGGCAAGCTCCCTGCCCACTGTACTATGGCTCCAGCCTCTGGGTTTATTTCTTTCTATTTGTTTCTTCATTGCCTAATAATCTGTTTCAGGTTAATACTATGTAATCCATTATCCCATTACTGGATATTGGTTTGGTGTCTAGCATTTTGTTATTGAGAAAAATTGCAAAGCCCAATTTGAAGTTATAGAATTAAAAAAAAACTACAAAAGCAGGAAAGAAATGGTATAATGACTCCTTTGGCATTGTTACTCAGCTTTAACAGTAACCAACAGAGATTCCCAAACTAAATTTGG
Organism: Sorex fumeus; assembly: GCF_029834395.1. Classification (NCBI taxonomy): domain Eukaryota; kingdom Metazoa; phylum Chordata; class Mammalia; order Eulipotyphla; family Soricidae; genus Sorex; species Sorex fumeus. The sequence continues at coordinate 7,746,343 of NW_026606143.1, read as the reverse complement.
CTTACTGCCCTCCCTTCAGGAAAAAATCACACAGGTACCTCCCACCCCACATCTACCTTCTTTAAGCAGACAAACAAGAAAGCACCCTCCCCTAATTACATTTGAGGCTCTTACTGCCCCCTGGATGTTTCCAGTGCTCCCAACCTTTGGTCTGTTCGTTATCACCCACTTTGGGAAATACTGATAATCACATGGCAATGGAAATGCTTTCTGCGCTCTCTCTCTCTCTCTCTCTCTCTCTCTCTCTCTCTCTCTCTCATACAAAACAAAGCATTTGACTTGGACACAGTCGACCCAAGTTCAATACCTAGCATCCATATGGTCCCATGAGCTCAGAGTCAGAAGTAAGGCACCGCTGGTGTGACCCAAAACCTTTAGCCCCCAAACCTGACAAAAACCCAAAAGTCCAAATTCCTAATGTAGTGACATCGGATAGTTTGCAGAATTCTTGTGTTTTGTTTTTTTGCTTTTTGGGTCACCCCTGACGATGCACAGAGGTTACTCCTGGATCATGCACTCAGGAATTACTCCTAGTGGTGCTCACGGGACCATATGGGATGCTGGGAATTGAACCTAGGTCAGCCGCGTGCCAGGCAAGTGCCCTACCCACTGTGCGATCACTCCAGCCCTCCAACACTTTGCATATGCTTCTCATGCTGCAGACCCTGGTTCAAGGCACCGCATGACTCCCCCTTAGCACCACTAGTAGTAACCTCCAGAAGCACTAACCTGGGAATAGACACTAGGGACTGGTTTACAACGTTTGATTTTACTGAGTTTATTTATTATAATTTTTTTTTTTTTTTGCTTTTTGAGTCACTGTGTTTGGCATACCGAATACTCTCGGTAGCTTGCCGGGCTCTCCTGGTGATGTACAAGGGTTACTTCTGGCGGTGCTCAGGGGACTATATGGGATGCTGGGAATTGAACCGAGGTCGGCCGCATGCAAGGCAAACGCCCTACCCGCTGTGCTATCACTATCACTATCACTATCACTATCACTATCACTATCACCCCATTGTTCATCGATTTGCTTGAGTGGGCAACACTAACATCTCCATTCATCCCTGTCATGTGCTAGTGTAGCCCGATGCATATTGGGGGCTCTTTCAGGGTCAGGGGAATGAGGACCATCATTGTTACTGTTTTTGGCATATTGAGTATGCCACAGGTAGCTTCAGCCCCTATTTATTATAATTTTTTTAAGTTCCAGTTGTTTAATTAAATGATTCATGAAGGGGGCAGTAAGCGCTCTCTCTCTCTCTCTCTCTCTCTCTCTCTCTCTCTCTCTCTCTCTCTCTCCTCCCATTGTTCATCGATTTTCTCCAGCAAGGCCCAGTAACATCTCCATTGTGAGACTGTTGTTACTGTGTTTGGCATATCAAATACATCATGGGTAGCTTGCTCTGCCGTGCGGGCGAGATACTCTCAGTAGCTTGCCGGGCTCCCCAAGAGGGGCGGAGGAATAGAATCCGGGTTGGCCATGTTGGCTTCGTGCAAGGCAAACGCCCTACCCGCTGTGCTCTGCAAAACAAAAAGCACAAATACACTGTTCAGAACTTTTATAGACAGAAAAACAGTGATTCAAATTGACTTAATGAAGCCAGTATCTGGCCAAGGCACATTTTACCGCTTATATTAACTTCTACCTCCCACTGACCACTCCGAGGAAGTCCAGAATCTGAGCAGCCTTTAGTGCAGGGGTCTCCGCCTGGGGCCTGTCCCTTTAAGCATCCAGTAGCTAAATGAAACAATACCATAACCAATAATCCAGTCTTATGAAAAATCGGGGTAGAAACACGTAACATGTTTCAAGTTCGAGAGACCAGTGTGGCTTCTCATTCATTTCAAGTCCTGTCATGTTTATTGGGGCAATGGTGCAGGACCCCCATCCTGACCCCAAACAGAAGACCAAACCGTGCAAACACTCAACAGGATCAAGCAAGTGGAATAGAAGGGTAGGCCAGACGTGGCTGCACAATTAATAGAAGCAGATTGTATGGAGGAAGGCCCCCATGAACTCCTGCAGTGGGCTCCTGCAACGTGCTCTTCATGACCTCTGAGCGTTGCATGCGCTGGCACAGCTCGCAGATGAAGAGGGCGCCCATGCCAGTCCCTTCCAGGTTGTCCGGGGTGTTGATGTTAATCACGTGCACTGGCTGGTTCATCTCCTGCCTGCGGGTGTTGAGATCTTGCACCACGTGGTCGTACATGCGCTCCTCCTAGGTGATGATGAGGTCGAAGAAATCTTTGCAGCTCTGGAATCTCTCTGGCCGTGGCTTGATTGTTTCTATTGAGCAGATGCAGGACATCGTTCTGGTTTAGAGCTCGCGATCCTTGCGGAGGAGATCCAGGTCCACCTGCTCATAGGTGGTCCTGATATTGTAGACGTTGTGCTTGTCGCGGCTGGGTCCTGGCAGCTTCACTTGACTGCTGGTGCCGAGGGAGAGGATGCCCAGGCTGTTGTGACCCTCCATGCTCTGGTTCTGGTTGCTGTAACGCATGACCGCCACCTGCACGGGCTACAACAGGCCACTTTGACATTTTGCTGGTGGGCAACAATGGGCAACTTTGACGGTTTGCTGGTGGCCACGTTTTCTGCTTTGCAGTCTACGCCAAAAGCTCCTGCCATGGAAGAAGATGGCCATGTGGCGTGACATATAGAGGCCACATGTTGCACTGGTTGCGGTGTCCCCCACCCAGAGTTCTACGCCACGAGCCCTGCATGTCACGAGCTCCACAGTCCGTACTACTCAAAGCATTGGCCACAGGCCCCGCAGAGCCTGCTGCTGCCTCTGGCTTTTTAAAAAAAAAGATTGGAAATGAAACCACAGAAACTGCGATTTCCTTAAGCACGCCTTGATTTCCCTACTCATCGTTTCTGGACCGTTATTCTAGAACTTCTTTTTTTTTTTTTGCATCACACCCTGCGATGCTCAGGGGTTACTCCTGGCTCTGCACTTAGGAATTACTCCTGGCAGTGTTCAGGGGACCATATGGGATGCTGGGAATCAAACCCGAGTCAGCCGCCTGCAAGGCAAATGCCCTACCTGCTGTGCTATCACTTCAGCCCCAGTATTCTGCAACTGAGACCTCCAGCCCCTGAGATCTCGATTCACTGGCCACTGAACTTTATTAAGTTTTCCACTCATGTCTTCAAATTTGCGACGTTTTTAGATATTTATGTTTCTCTTTACCATGTCTTTCTCCTTCTAAGACCACCGCCTCCCAAATAACATGTATATTACATCATTGGTACTCTGCCACAAATCCCCGAGCACTGTTCATTTTTGAGGGGTGGGGGACTATCCAGTGATGTTCAGGCCTGACTCCTGGTTCTGAGTTTAAGGATGACTCCTGGTGATGATCAGGGGACCCTTTGTGGTGTCAGGGATCAAACCCAGCTTTCCTGCATGCAAACTATGTGCTTCAGCCCTTTGAGCCATTGTGTTGGCAAAAGCCCAGGATTTTAGGCACAATGTTGTGTGATCCTTTTCTCAAGTTCCCTTCTCTTGGAAATCACTCCATTCCCTTAAGCTCTAAGGGATCCCCAGATTCTGGTTCCAAGCCAAGCTAGAAAGCCTGGGCCTTTGGCTCCTTACTCTGCCACATAATTGTCATGCCTGGGCTGGCTTTCAGGGCCAGCTGCAAAAGCATAGATAGAATAACAGAACAAGCAACAGGGATTTGCACCATACTTCTTTTTTTAACCACAATTCCTTTGGTCCAAGAGAAGGATCACTCTGATGAGAGTAAAATTGTAGGTGCCCATACACTCTGTCACTCTTTCCATTTCTCCTGCTATGGGCCTACAACTTGGGGACTGGAGTTTATTTGGAGTTGGAGGAAAAATGAATTTATCCACTGTCCCATAAATCTCCCCTTTCCTTTCTTTTCTCCTTTTTTTCATTTTTTTTACAATTTTATTTATTGAATTACCATGAGAAGTTACAAAGCTTTCAGGTTTAAGTCTCAGTCATACAATGAAACACCCATACCTTCACCAGTGCCCATTCTCCACCACCAAAAACCCCAGTATACCCCCATCCCACACCCTCCCCCTACCTGTCGGGCAGATGATTTTCACATTACTCTACTTTGATCACATTCAGTATTTCGACACCAGACCCACCATTATTATTTGATATTTTACCCCAACACTCAGATCTGCTGAAAAGGCAACAGTAGACAATTTGTGCTCTATTGCTGGTTATGAAAAACATATGATGTCGTGTGGCTGCAGTAAGACCATGTGATTTTGAAATTCTAAAATTTTAACACTTAAATCTGGAGGGATTTCTGGCAAAAGCCACTGGGTTTTGAGATTTGCTCCTGAGTCTCTGGGATCATGGCCGTTGAGCAGCTTGATCAGGAGCCAGAAAGGCCATTTGTGGGCGATGACTTGGGGTCTTGTTGGGGTGGGGAGGACAGGCCCATCTCCACCCCCATCCCCTGAGCCCCAAAATGTCTCATCACTGCGGGCCCAGACCTGACTGTCCAATGGCCTCTGGAGAATGACGGCCACTGAGCCGCCAGGGGGGAGCAGGCGGAGGGACAACACCATTTCCCCACTGGGATGGCCCGGGAACAGTAACCTACTGCGGGGTCTGGATGCATTTCTGCCAAAAGCCACTGAGTTTCGAGATTTGTTTCGGAGTCTCTGGGAGCAAGGCCATTAAGCAGCTTGATCAGGAGCCAGAGAGCCCATTCGTGGGTGATGACTTGGGGTCTCGTTGGGGTGGGGAGGACAGGCCCGGTTCCCCGCCCCCCCCCCCCCCATCCCATGAGGCCCAACAAGTTTTGTCACTGCAGGCCTGAGCCTGACTGTCCAATGGCCTCTGGAGGATGACAGCCACCGATTCGCCAGGGGGGAGTAGTCGGAGTGACAACACCCTTTCCTCCCTGGGGTGGCCGGGTGACAGTAACGTACTGTGGGGTCCGGACACATTTCTGCCAAAAGCCACTGGGTTTTGAGATTTGTTTCTGAATCTCTGGGATCATGGCCGTTAAGCATCTTGATCAGGAGTCAGAGAGGCCGTTCGTGGGCGATGACTTGGGGTCTTGTTGCGGTGGGGAGGACAGGACCGGCTCCACCCCCATCCTGTGAGGTCCTGCGTGTCTCATCACTGTGGGCCCAAACCTGACTGTCCAGTGGCCTCTGAAGGATGGCGGCCACTGGGCCACCAGGGGGAACAGGCCAAGGCATGAAACTTATTCCCACCTGGGTTGGCCCAGCACCGGTAACCTATTGCAGGGACCAGACGCATTTCTGCCAAACGCCTCTGGGTTTCGAGATTTGTTTCTGAGTCTCTGGGATCATGGCCATTAAGCAGTTCAATCAGGAACCAGAGAGGCCATGCCTCCAATTCTATAGCTGAGCCGGAGGTGGTTTGTGGGTGTGTCTCCCACATACCTAACTTTTGGCCGTTTACATTCTTGGTTAAGCTTTGCCCCAAATTTTGGGGGTCTGGCCAAAGGCACAGCAGCAATTTTGGGGTATCTGGAAGTCTGAAGGCGCCATCAGGCTGCTGATGCACTCGCCTCACAGGTACAGATTGACCTGCTGGCGGCAACCATACCCCTTTCTTTTCTCTTTTTGTCCTATTTGTTTTTGGAACCACACCAGGAAGTACTCCTCGCTCTGTGCTCAGAAATCACTTTTAGTGTTGCTGGGGGTGAAGGGACCTTATGAGAGTCAGGGATCAAACCTGGATTGACTGCATGCAAGGCAAGCACCTTACCTGGTGTACTGTCTCCAGCCCTCCCCTTTCCATCCTTTAAGCTAGAAGGAGAACACTTATCTTCGTGGTCTTTCTGTCCAGTTTGGTTCATAATTCTGGGGTTTGTACAATCTTTCTTTGTGTGTGTGAGTGAGGCTCGGGGGAGGGGGTAAGTCTGGGCACATTTGATGGTTCAGGGCTACTCCCCTCACTCTTCCTCAAGGATCATTCCTGAGCAATCCCTCAGGGTACCCATTGTGATGCTAGGGATTGAACTGGGTCTGGCTGTATGCAAGGAAAATGCTCTACTTTTTTTTTGCAATTTTTATACATTTTATTTTCATAAAGTAGTTCACAATAGTTCATTACAGATAATTAAGCCCATATATAAGAGAATACAAGCAAATATGTTAAAACCAAACAAATGTGTACTACTTTAGTTACATCAGTGGGCTAGAGTATAAGATGTCTCCAGGAAATACTGCATCGCTCTCTTCTGGGAGTTTTATTTTATAGTCTCTGGATCTTGGCCGTTGATGAGATTACATGGGGGGGCAGTTTGTGGGTGTGACTGCCAAGCTACTGGAAAACTGGGGATTTGGGTGGAGGAGGCCCAGTCCCAATCTGAGCAGGCTTGGAGATTTCAGCCATGGGTCCCGCATATCTGGGTTCCTTTGCCAGTTCCTTCATGTGTGAAGCTTGTCTGAGCATGTGGAGAGTAGCCTTGAGTATGGCAGCAGTTGAGTTCTGGAGGTTTTTGGCTGCTGGGGCTCTGCTTGGGGCAGGAGGGAAACTCAACCCGCCCCCTTCCAAGGGGCCCTGGTGAAGACAGCCTGGCGCAGGGACAGAAGATTCTGCCATCTCACTATCTTTTGTACTATCTCTAGTCCTATACTAAACCCAGGGCAATTAAAATGGGCAATTAAAAAAATAGACCAGTTGATATTCCCACTAGCAATGAATGAGGATCCCTTTCCCCCATATCCATGTCAACACTTTTGTTGTTGTTGTTGCTGTTGTTTTGGGGCCAAACCCGGTAATGTTCAGGAGTTACTCTTGGCTCTGAACTCAGGGATCACTCCTGATGGTGCTTGAGGGACCATATAGGATGCTCGAGATTGAACCTGGGTCAGCCACATGCAAGGCAAGCATCCTACCCACTGTACTATCTTTCTGACCTCCAACAATGATTGTGCTTGTTCTTTTTTGGTGATTGCCAATCTCTGTGTTGTGATGTGATATCTTATGGTTGTTTTTGATTTGCATTTCCCTGATGATTAGTGATATAGAGCATTTTTCACATGCCTTTTGACTATTTGTATTTATTCTTTGAGGAAGTTTCTGTTCATCTCTTCTCCCCATTTTTGATGGATTGGATGTTTTTAATTTTTTCTTGGAAAGTTCTATCAGTGCTTGGATATTACCCATTCATCATATGAATGGTGGGCAAATAATTACTTCCAGTTTGTGGGCTGTCTTTGTATTCTGGTCATCGTTTCCTTTAAGGTGCAGAAGCTTTTTAATTTAATGTAGTCCCATTTGTTTATCTTTGCTTCCACTTGCCTGGTCAATGGTGATTCATCCTTAAAGATGTTTTTAGCTTCAATGTCATGGAGGGTTCTGCCTATGCTTTTCTCTATGTACCTTATGGAGTCAGGACCAATATTGAGGTCTTTAATCCATTTTCATTTGATTTTTGTGCACAGCATCAGAAAGAGATCTGAGTTCATTTATTTTCATGTGGTCAATCATGACCACATGTACTAGTTTTCCTAGTATTATTTGTTGAAGAGACTTTCCTTGCTCCAATTCATAGATTTTTGCTCCTTTATCAGCTCATCAGATCATACTGAGGGACTTTCTCTGGTTGTTTTCCTCTTTTTACTTTTCTTTTTAAAAACTAATGGGTACAGTCTATTCCCCCACTTTGTTTAAACATCATGGTTTACAAACTTGTTCATGATGATTTGTTACAGGCATTCAATATTCCAACCCCAATCCTACCACCACTGTGACCTTCCCTCCACCATTTGCTTCCATTTTCCCAACCACTCCTCAAGCCTGTCCCCATAGCAGGCCCGAAATTATTTATTTTATATTACTTGTTACCACTAAATGGCTAATGAAATTATATAAAATACTTCAGTTAAAGAAAATTTGTGAAAATAGTTGTATTTCACCATGGGGACATTAAGTTCTTGTCTGAGGGTTTACTAAGATGTTGTTGCTAGTTGAACCTTCTGTGTTAATGTTTTGGTTGATAGAGCTTAGTTGGCTTCTATGTTACATTCCCATCCCATCTGGTGTGCTCCTATTGGGATGTTAGTATTGTAGAGTTTGGAGACAATGTGCGCTTCAGAAAATCCAAAATATTTAACTTGGCAGTGAGCTTATATGACAGCAGTGTTGGTGGAATGGGGGGTTGGCTGCTGGGGCTTCCGGAAGTATGGGAGTGGATGGGCAGTGGGGGATGGAGGGCAGAGGTCACCCACCCTGACTCTAAGAAGGCCCAGAGTTTTCAGCCGAAAAACCTGGTGTAACTAAAATTTTCAGTAGTTGGGCATCCTCTGGAGCTCAGTTGTGAGGTGGTGGAGTCTGGCTTCAGGGATGGTGGCAGCTCTTGGGATGTGAATTCAGCTGCTGGGGCTTCAGCAGGGTGTGAAATTGGCCCTCCCCCTCCCAAGATCACCCCAAAGGTCTCAGCTGGGGCTGTCTCTGGGTTTTCAATTTTATTCTATTAATCTGAGAGTCTGTCCTTGTTCCAGTACCATGTTGTTTTAATTACTAGCACTTTGTACTACAGTTTGAACTTGGGTAAAGTGATGTCTCCCCTCTTCATTTTCCTGAGGATTGTTTTGACTATTGGGGGTGGGAGCTTATTACTGTTCCATATGAATTTCAGGAGTGTTTGATCTATTCCTTTGAAAAAATGTTAGGTATCCTTTTGGAAGATAATCTGAACATTCCTCAAAAAATTAGGAATTGAGCCCTGCCACAGAGGCAGGGTGGAATGGGGGGACGGGGGGGGGTGGGAGGGATGCTGGGACCTGTGGTGGTGGAGGATGGGCGCTGGTGGAGGGATGGGTGCTTGATCATTGTATAACTGAAACCCAAGCACAAAAATTTGTAAGTCTATAACTGTACCTCATGGTGTTTCACTAATAAAAAAATTAGGAATTGAGCTTCTATGGAATTCTGTGCAATTCTGTGCCTGGGAAAATACCCCAAGGGCTCCAAAAATACGATGAAGGAAAGACATTTGCACTAATATGTTTATTGCAGCACTATTTTTTTCCTTTTTGTGTCACACCCGGCGATGCACAGGGGTTACTCCTGGATTATGCACTCAGGAATTACTCCTGGTGGTGCTTGGGGGACCATATGGGATACTGGGAATCGAACCCAGGTCAGCCGCATGCAAGGCAAATGCCCTACCCACTCTACTGTTACTCCAGCCCCTGAAGCACTATTAAAAGCAGTCCAAAGCTGGAAACAATTCAAGTGCTCAAAAATGGATGACTGGATGAAGAAGCTATGGTACATATGCAAAATGAAATACTACTTGGCCGTAAGGAAAGACAGAGTCATGAAATTTGCTGATACATGGATGGATCTGGACAGTATCATGCAGAATGAAATGAGTCAGAGAGAGAGAGAGAGAGGGAGAAACACAGAATGATCTCATTCATATGTAGAAAATAATAGTAGGGGAATAACTAGTGCACAACAGCAATGGAGGTAAAGACCAGGAGAACTGGTCCTTAGTAGGAAGTTTGCCACTTGGATGGTGGGGAGAGATGGGATAAGTCAGGGAAGGGACCACTATGACAATGTTAGGAGGAAATGGTCACTCTGGACTGGGACTAGTAGCTGAGAGGAGATAAAGTGACCTGTATATCTGTAATAGTAGGGTAAACCACAGTACCTAAAAAGGGGGAAAAGGAAAAGAAAATAGTGCCTGCCAAGAGGCAGGTTGGGGGTCAGAGGGGAAATTTGGGACATTGGAGGAAGGAAGTGGACACTGGTGAAATTATTGATGTTGGAACATTGTGCACCTGAAACTCAATCATGAATAACTTTGTAGCTCTGTAATTCACGACGATTCAATTTTTCTTTTAAAAAAGCTCAGGAATCTTGCTGCTGCATGAATCACCACTGAATTTGTTCTGATATAGCTCCCTAGTTGGTCTTCTACTATTTACTTTTTCAAGTCCTCAGATAACCTTTCTATGCTTACTGTCTAGAATTTTTAGCTGCATTTAGTAAAAGAAGGATAGAAGATGCTTGTTCCATCTTAGCCAGAATAAGAAGTTAACTTTTATTTAGAATTTAAATTTACAATAATGTTGTAAAAATAGTACAGGGGCTTTCTTGCAAACCCTTCTCACAACCTCTCCTAGTTTGAACATCTTAAATAATCAATACCAGGAGTTTACATCATGTCTCCTTACAACTCCTCTCATCTGAGACAGCACCCCAATCTTCCTTTGTCTTCCTTTGACATTCTTCTTGCTTCTCAATTCTGGATGACCACAGACATTTATTGGTATCAATTTTTTTTTATTTTTTGCTTTTTGGGTCACACTCCCCGCGATTCACAGGGGTTACTTCTGGCTTTGCACTCAGGCATTACTCCTGGTGGTGCTCAGGGGATCATATGGGATGCTGGGAATCGAATCCCGGTTGGCTGTGTGCAAGGCAAATGCCCTACCTGCTGTGCTATCACTCCAGCCCCCTGGTATAAAATTTTTAAAAATTATTTTTAAAAGAAAAATTTTGTTTCCATTCAGGTAACACAGGTAATAACTGTTTAATGAGAGTGTAAATATTTCTGTTTTAGGAATGCAATGTAACACCACACCCATTACCAAAGTATCAATATCTCTTCACCACAGTCTACTGTATCCTTTCAGCCTTCTCCTCTCCCCTTGGTAATCTGAATTTGTTGTTTTTTTGGGGGGGGAGGGGGACACACCCAGTGGTACTCAGAACTCACTCTTGTCTTTGCACTCAGGGATCATTCCTGGTGGGTTTGTTTGACCATATGGGGTGCCAGGGATAAAACCCAGGTCGAAGACATGCAAGGTCTACTCTACTGTTATCACTCCTGCTCTGGCAACCTGAATTCTGTGGTTAGAGTCTGAGAGTTTGTTTCCATTAGATGTTCTCTCTCTCTTGGCTTTTTATCTTTAAATACCAAGTATGAGTGAGCTCATATAGTATTTGCCCTTCCTTAGACTTGCGTTGGGACTCCGCGCCAGGCTGTTTTCACTCGAGGTGTCCCAGAATAGGGTGAGTGGGAGCCCTTCCCACCCCAAGGGACTCAGCCCCGGTAGCTGACCCTCACTACCCAACCGCCACCATGCTCCAGGATTTTCCATAATTACCATACTATATTTGATGGGGTTCAGACAGTAGACAACAAATCATAGAGAGAAATATTTAAATATATGTCTCTTGGAGAGCCCAGCAAGCTACTCAGAGTATCCCGCCCTCACGGGCAGAACCTGGCAAGCTCTTCATGGCGTATTCGATATGCCAAAACCAGTAACAACAACAGGTCTCATTCCCCTGACTCTGAAAGAGCCTCCAATCATTGGGAAACGATGAGTAAGGAGAGGCTGCTAAAATCTCAGGGCTGGGAGGAATAGAGATATTACTGGCGCCTGCTTGAGTAAATCGACGAACAACGGGATGACAGTGATGACAGTGATATAGTGATAGACTTACTTTGCTTAGCACATCTTCCACTTCTGTATACATTACAGCAAAATGTAGAATTTCCTCTTTTCTTTTTTTGGGGGAGAGCACACCTGGATGGCTCAGGGGTTGCTCCTGTCTCTATGGTCAGGGATCACTCCTGGCAGGCTCAGGGGACCATATGGAATGCTGGGGATCAAACCTGAGTCAGCTATGTGTAAGGCAATCACTACGGCCCCCAAATTTACTCTTTTCTTGCTCATCAGTGTGTGTGTGTGAATGTGTGTTTGTGTTTGTGTGTGTGCGTGTGTGTGTGTGTGGGAAATCTTTTTATCCTTTATTCTGTTACCCATTATGCCATTATTGGGGACTTTGACAGTTTTCAGATTTTGGCTATTGTAAATAGCACTGCAACAAACATGACCATGCCTTATATATTTTTTGAATTAGTATTTTTGTGTTCTTTGCATAGATATATAGCGGCAGAATCACTAGATCATGTGATAGTTCTCCCCCACGCCCTACCCCAACACTATGTCCCCCACCCCGTGCTAGGGAATGAACCTAAAGCCTCACATGTCCAAGCAATAGCTCTATCACTGAGTCACACCCTCAAATGGAGCCACATCTCCAGTAGTACCATTTTTCATTTTTGAAAGTCTCCATACTATTTTCCATAGAGGCTGAACAGAACATCAGTGTCATCAATAGTGAATGATGGTTCTTTTTTTCTCCATATCCCTACCACCCTTGGAGTTTCTGGTCTTTTGATATATCAAGGTAATTCTCACATGTGTGAGGAGGTATCTCATGTGGTTTTGGTTTGCATTTGTGTGATAATGAACATTTTTATATGACTGTTGGCCATCTGTATTATGTCTTCTGTGGATGCAGAGACTGGTCCGTCCAACCCTTCACCCCAGTTTTGTTTTGTGTCTTTTCGGTCATACCTGGCAATGCTCAGGGTTTACTCCTGGCTTTGTGCTGAGGAATTACTTCTGGCAGTGCTTGAGGGACCATGTGAGATGCCGGGGATTGAAACCCAGTTTTGATGACGTTCTGTGTTTCTTTATTCTTGAGTTGTGTATTTCATGTAGTTTAAGAGTTGACCCTTTGTCAGATGTATGGTGTGAAAATATTTCCTCTGATTCAGCAGGATATTTTTGGTTTTAGTGATATTGGCCTTTGCAGTGCTTTTAGTTTGATGGAATCCATTTGGGAAAAAATCCACCTAATTTGTTCATTACCCCCAAACCCCTTATTTCTCATTTGTTGTAATTGTTGCAGTGACCAGGAATTGCATATCTAGTGGGTTCTTTGGGTCTGGGGGCTATTTACGCCACACCTGGCCATGCTCAAGGGTTTACTTCTGCCTCGGAGCTCAGGGATGACTCCTGGTAGTACTATGGGCAACATAAGCAATGCTGGAAATAAAACGAGGGCAGGGGTCACATACTATCTCTCCAGCTATGAAAATTTGCATATATAGGTGTGGTATTTGTGCTTATACTCACTGGGGGAGGAGGAAAGAGGTCTCCTTTGTCGTGATGCCTATTCACTATGTGGTTGTATTGCTTGCAGGAGGACTCTGTGGGGTTTACACACCTGCTTGCCAGGGGTCACACTCCTGGCCACAGTGCTTGTGCCCACTGGGCTGTGCTCTGGAGGTTACACCCTGCAGTGATGGGAAGTTCCAGACAGCAGATCCATCAGCACTGGGCTTTGTATATTTGGTACATGTGGGTGGCACTGGGGAAGCAATCAAACTCACATTTCCAAGACAGGCTCTTGTAGTTACTGAGCCATCCCTTGCAGCTCTCACTTTGTTTTTAGCCTTTGTTTCCCTTACCATTGGAGTCCAATCCCTGAGTACATCATGAAGGCCAATATCGTGAATTACTTTGCCTCTACTTTCTCCAGTGTTGCTTTATGGATTACAGGGTAACATCTACATCTTTGATCCATTTTGAGATAATGGCACAATTTTTATTTCAGTCGCTCTGTTTTACAATATTGTTAATGATCGAATTTCATGACTACAACCTTCTAACCCTCCACCCTCCACAAGAATGTCTGCTTCCCTCCACCACTGCCTCAGGGTCCCCCCACCCTAACAAATCTTCTTGAAATTCTGCCACCAACCCCTCACTCTTTATTAGTGGTGAGGTTAACCCCAGATCATTGTTTAAAGTGGTTTCTGCTGTTTCCCACTGTAAAGTTATTATTTTCCCTTTGGTTATTCATAAATATCTTGGAGGAGATACTTTGAAATTATATGTATATCCTGTTTTCTACAAACTTCTGTCTGCTCAGTATACCCCTCAGTAGCTCTTGTATGCTGATTATTACTGTGTTATTTATAATTCATCATTCCTTCTATATTCATGAATGGGGTCCTTCTGCAACAAAAAGCAGTCTCTCCTCCATCATTGATTTATTTATTCACTTATTTATTAGCATCATTGTGAACTCTTGGATATAGATTTTGTCCTATGAGTTATTGCCAATACCATCAGTATTTACTTTCTTGTCTAATTTTCTAACTTTGGATATTGGGATCTCCTTCAGGTTGGCTTCTGTGTCCTTTCAATATGCTACTATCTTATTTTCTCTACAGCAGAGGACCCACACCTGGAGGTGTTCAGAGTTTACTCCTGACTCTGTGCTCAGGGATTACTCCTGGCAGGCTTAGGGAACTATATGGAATGGCGGGGATTGAATCCTGGGTTGGCCATGCTCAAGGCAAGTTCCCTATCCACTATATTAGTGCTCCATCCCCAGCATGCTATTATACTTTTATGGACATTTCCTGATGGCAAGATTTGGGAGGGCTATTCCCAGAAAATCTGCGGTCACAAAAGCTGTAATCTGCAGAGTTCATGAGGCTGTGTGGTGCCAGAGATACACTCTAGTCCTTTGACCATTGAGTTGTCTTACTGGCCCTCCTCATATAAAAATAGTTTGGAGTGAAATAATTTTATTCAGAAAAATGGAGAGATTCTGGTAGGAAAAAATACCTTTTTATCAAAATTTAAGATTTTCCCTGAAGGGACCATTTACAAAAATGTTAGCAGGATGAAGGGAAGTAACAAGAGATGTTGAGGCACTCAGGAAATAGCAATGATGGGAAGCCATTAATACCTATCGGTCCACTGGGTAGATTGAGGAAATGACATTACCAAAGTCTGGCGAGAGTTGATCATTGACTGGAACTGTGTCCCTGGAAGGTTCTGACATGGTGGATAGTTGAACAGAACCAAAATTAAGAGAAAGAATGACTCCAACTTATTCTTCCCACCTTGAAATCTCTGTCTCTTTTTTTTCTTTTTGGGTCACACCCGGTGGTGCTCGGGGGACCATATGGGATTATGGGATGCTGGGAATTGAACCTGGGTAGGCTGCATGCAACGCAAACACCCTGGCTGCTGTGCTATCGCTCCAGCCCCGCCCCCGCCCTGTGTCTATTCCTCTGGGAAGCCAGAGATGCAAGGGATGGTGGCTCAGGAAGTCTGCTGAAGGTCACTGTCCAAGGGCACAGAAAGACAGTGGAACTGGAGGCCTATTAGAGAATAATTATCACAAGATAGATACCATTTCCTCAGAGAATTGGTTCTGGACCTTTATGTCTGACGAGGTGCCCACAGTCTCCTCTCAGAGCACTGTCATGCCACATTGCATATTCATTTGTGGGTTTCTCTTCCTGAAAAAGGTCCTGCTGAGTCTCTTCTCAGCTCCACAAGAAGCAGGGCTGTGTCTCCTTCACCTTGTTACTACTGCTCAGGGATGGCCTACAATGAGTGCTCAATTATGTGTGAGAAGAGATGAGATCAGGTGACAAGGGCCAGAGCTGGAGTAGTCACAGGGACCATTAGGATTCTGTTCCTGAATCTCTAAACCTTTGGGGATGAAACACTGCACGCAGCCTTCATGCCTTTGTGCTTTTGCCCTCCTCCATCCTTGGATATCCAATTCTGACAGTGGTAGGTAGACAGTTGTTGAAATGGGATGATGAGAATATGGGGAGTCAATTCAGTTTTTCTCTAGTTTTTCTAAGCTTGAGGATTCCCATAAAAAAAGGCTTAAAAAAACCCACATCAGTATTTTTGGAATATGCCCTGCAGTCAGACTCTGGGGACACCACAGTAAATCAGCCAGTAGCTGATGAAGTAGGTGAATGACAGCCCCTTTTCACCCTGGAAAGCTCCCCCTGTCGCACCCATAGCCCAGGCTTAGCCCAGACCCATGTAGTCCTCCCCCAAGGCGTCCCATCTGTGCCCTCTAGGACAGGACTTCTTAAACTTAAACTTGATTTTTTGTTTGGCCACACCCAGTGGTACTGAGTTTACTCCTGCCTCTGTGCCCAGCAATCACTCGTGGTGGGCTCAGGGAACCATATGGGGTGCTGGGAATCAAACAACGAAGTCTGTGCAGTTGGCAAAAATACTAGGCTTGTGACTGGAGTGATAGTATAGAGGGTAGGGTATTTTCCTTGCACGCAGCTCGGGTTCGATCCCCAACATCACATATGGTTGCCTGAGCACTGACTGAAGTAATTCCTGAGTGTAGAACCAGGAGTAATCCCTGAGCATTGCTGGGTGTGACTCTCCTCCCAAAATACTAGACTCAGGGTTGGTGCTGGGATGTTTCTATTTTCTCAGTTTGAGCTCATTTAGAGCTTGAGATATTTCATCATTATCATCATCATCATCATCATCATCATCATCATCATTTGGTTTGGGACCATATCCAGTGATGTTCAGTGGTTACTTCTGACTCTGCACTCAGGAATAACTCCTGGTGGTGCTATGAGAGACCATTTGGGATGCTAGGGATCAAACCTAGGTTGGTCGTGTGAAAGGCAAATACCCTATCCACTGTACAATTGATCCAACCCCTATTTCATTATTTTGATGAGGAGAACCCAAAGGTATTATCTTTAGTCATTAACCAGATGTGTAGCCCCAATCTGTGCTGCCTCCACAGTCCCAATTCTGGGTACACACCCTACAGAAAGGTGAAATAAATGTTGATCCAAAGACAAGAACTGCTCTTAATAGAACTCGCCTTAATAGTCCCAAACCCAAAATGACTCAGATTTCTGCTCCCCAATCACTTGATCACTTGATATCCTGTTACTCATCGATTTGCTTGAGCGGACTCCAGTAACATCTCCATTTTTCCCTGTCGCGTGCTATGTAGCCCTATGGCATCTGCTCGCTACAGAAACATGAAGAGCCTCAAACTGCTTGTTCAGGGTCTTGACGAAGAAGTCTGACCATCTCATAGGTGGGTGGCCACGTGTTTTTTGACTCCGGATTCCTTCTCTCACTTGAGTGAAGTGTGATACTCCAAGCATAGCTCTTTCGATTCCTCTTTGGGTGACCTGAATAGCGTTCTCATCCTGTTTTCATGAGGCCCAGGTCTCTGAGGCGTATGTTCGTGCAGGGAGAATGGTGGAGTTGAAGAGATGTGCCTGGAGCCCGAGGTTCTTCATCCTCTTAGCTGTTTCTTTGACGCTCTTGGAGGTGTTCCACGCTGCTCTCTTCCTTCTGCACAGCTCAGGTGCCAGGTCACTCGTCACGTTGAGTTCTTGACCTAGGTACACATAACTGCTGCATTCGGAGATGTTCATTCCGTTGAGAGCAAATGGAATGTCAGGAACTAGTCCGTTTTTCATAAACATTGTCTTCATGAGATTCAGCTGCAGTCTGATCTTTCAGACTCAGGGTCGAAGTCAGCCAGCATTTGTGCCACTTGGCTGATGTTTGGTGTTATTAGAACGATGTCATCAGTGAAGCGGAGGTGGTGTAGTTGTCGACCGTCTATCTTCACTCCCATTCCTTCCCATTCCAGTCGTCCATTGACGTTCTCGAGGGTGGCACTGAAGAGTTTCAGCACTAGTGCCCTCCAATAAGGCCTGAAAAATTCCATCTTGAATTGGAATATTTTACAACAATGAGAATGGACAAGTTGCTGCTGGAATGATGAAGAATCTCATAATGTTTAATGACAAAGCAAATGAACCTAAGAGTCTGCGCTGTGTGAATCCATTTATATGACATTCAAAAAATAATTAAAAAATAAAGCGACTGAATTCAGGACAATTAGATGTCGCTAGTTAGTGGCTGTACTTCACTGAAAGTTTGCCAAAATCCTTGGCAACCCATGGCTTACAGGGCATAAAGTGCACTGCATTGTTATCTCGCTCTTTACTCATTTTCATGACTATGGTACCACACCGAGATATTATTTACATATGGTGACCAGCTCAATAAATTTCGTGGTGCATGTGTACCTGGTTGATCCTGACCTTGATCAAGTTCCAGAAGATTCTAGCACTTCTGAAAGACCCCTGCCCCCGCCATTTTCCTTTCTGTTCAGAACAGCAGAAGCTCCATCTCCCCTGACGATGAGATATTTAGAGAGTGAGAGATGGAGATCTGACAGGTCCTGCCTCCTCAGGGTTTAGGAGGTCACCACCCTTCTGGAGGAGAGACGACTGAGAGGCAGCTGCCAATCTACTCAGCACCGACCATCTTGAATTGGCCTCGTCACCCAATGTGACCTCCCAGAACATACGAGACTGCCTTCCCATTTTCATGTAGCCAGACAGGGAGCTGGGATGGTGGAGTGAGAGGCATTAGGGAGTTATTATTTTCAACTCTGGTAATTTTCCAGAACGATCTCCCAATCCTTAACATTCTAGCCAATGCTCTGGAATCTGAGAGTTTTCAGTGCTAGGTGCGGGATGCTAGTGCTGAGCTAGAAACAGGCAGTGGGAGGGAGTGGCCTGCAACTAGTCAAACTGGGTGGGCAGGAAACGTGTTGAGGAAGAGGCAACCCCAGTTAGGCTGGAATGGGGCTCAAGGCCAAGCTTTCAGGAGGCCAGTGTGGAGGTGCTCAGAGTCCAGTGCTCACTGGCTCCCCTTCCCCCAGATGGGTGCTGTTGGAGAATTGAACCCTAAGCAAACCAGAGCAAATAGAAGGGACACCCTAAGTTAGCCTGAAGATTTTCTCCTCCAGTTCAAAACCCTTTGTCAAAGAAGCTCTAACCCTGAGATCATGACCCTGAGAATGTGGCATGAGACCCTTGGTAGCCTATGTCATTCAGGGGTGACCCAGTAGAACACCCTTGCTCACTGTCCTCAGAGTGCTGTGAACTCTCTTGGTGGTTCTCTTGAAAGTTCTTGGGGTTCTTCTAGATCCTGAACAGAGCTCTCCTGTCCAACACGGGAAGGGGAATGTGGTATACTGGAAAGACGAGATGGCAGAGCCCACATGAGCCAGAGGCCTGGCCTGGTTTAGGTTCAGTCAAGTCCCCTCAGTCACACTCTCACTGGCTCCGGCCAGCGAGAGGCTGAGGAGCCGGGTGACTCATCCTTTTTCTGGGAAGGAAGCAGCCGAGGCTCTGATGAGTTTATTTACTGAGGCCCGAGAGCTGGATGAGGAAGCGCCACGAGAAACAAACCAGGACTGAAACAACTTCAGAAAAGCCCTGGGCGGCAGCCCCGGAGGAATTGACTTCGTTTCTCACTGGAACAAAACAAAACAGAACCTTCATTCCAAAGCCAACGCTGAATCCACACCATCTGTTCATCTCCCGGAGCAGGGAACAGGATGAGAAAGGCCTAACACGTCTGAGAGCTGAGGGTTGTCTTTCAGGACCTGCTATTGATTCTCAGCCACTGTTTGGGGGCTGGGGCTGGGGTTCCCAGCAGGGGTGGGGGCTCCTGGGTTTTCATGCAATGCTTGGGAGACCATGCGACTCTGTGTCCAGTATGGGTTCTGAAAGGGGCTTCCTTGCAGTCTATTTCCTGTGTGTGTGTGTGTGTGTGTGTGTGTGTGTGTGTGTGTGTGTGTGTGTGGTGGGGGAGGGGGGATTTCCTATTCTTTGCACCTCTCCCCAAACTCTGTAGGCCCCTACCTCTTTCATGTTTACAATTTTAAAACTTTTTATTTTTGGTTTTGGGGCCACACACAGCAGTGCTCAGGACTAACTCCTGACTCTGTGGTCAGGGATCACTCCTGGCAGTACTCAGGGGACTGTATAGATGTTGGGTTGAAGCTGGTCTGCCGTGTGTAAAGCAAATGCCCTACTTCCTGTGAATTTTCTTCCATGTTTTGAGTAAACATGACCCTTGCTTCGTTGAAATCCTAGGGATAAAGACCAGTTGGCTCTCCCCTGTAATGGACCTTAGGAGAGCCTGCACAAGACAAGAATGGACACAACAGTGCTTAAGGGACTAAGGTTTCCCTGCATTCAAAAAACCCTCCTCCTGGGGCCGGAGGGATAGTACTTAGGGTAGGGCACTTGCCTTGCACAAGGCAGACCTCTGTTCGGCCCACCAGGAGTGATCCCTGAGTGCAGAGACAGGAATAAGTCTGTCTTATGAGCAGCACTCGGTGTGACTCCAAAACAAAACAAAACATAAAAGAGAAAGAAAAAAAGAAAGGAAAAAGAAAAGTAAAACCTTCTCCCTGTTCCCGAAAACAGAGCTGCTGGTAATGCCAGAGCCAGCCTCTGCCCACACAAATAGCTACTTCTTGGTTGGCAACCAAATCCTGGCCTCCACGCTTTGACTCGGCATGTATCCTAGCCCTTTGATTGCAGTACATGTCCTTTTCTTCATTTTATTAAAGTGTGTGTGGGGGAGGGATCAGGCTGTCATAGAGACCAAAAGAAAAAAATCCTGTGTGAATATAGACACACCTTTTAGAGATCTAAGGAACTAAACAGTCAAAGTCACCTGGCTCCCATGCCTCAGGGTGGTATGGGGGAAATGGAAACTTCTGGTTTATTTTAGACTCTGAAAACTGTGGGGGCAGGGATTTACCCTGCAGCCTTCAGAAAGAAACACAAATGCTGCACCAGTGGGAAAAGTGCTGCATGGCTGGCCCATCCATCCATCCATCCATCCATCCATCCATCCATCCATCCATCCATCCTTCCTTCCTTCCATCCATCCATCCATCCTTCCATCCATCCATCCTTCCATCCTTCCATCCATCCATCCATCCTTCCATCCATCCATCCTTCCATCCATCCATCTATTATGCCCTCCCATTCATTGCCACTTGAGGCTGACATGCAGATAACACCATGATAATACAGAGGAGTTAGCTGCAACCTGTACCAGCTGCTTTCAATGAGTAAAAGCCTCCCTCTATGTTTATTGTGGCACCCTGATTTACACTACAGTTAATAGTTTCCTGCATGCATCATTCCAACACTATGCTCTCTACCAGAGTGCCTGCTTCCCTCCATCAATGTCCCAGGATTCCTTCCAGCTATACCTCATACCCCATACCCCCTGTACCTCAGTTACTTCCTCCTGAATATGGTTACTAACTCCATTTCTTGGGTCATTAGTTTTAGCACTGGGGCTCCCATGATAACTCCCTCAGCAATGTTTATACGGTAGGCAAATCATTTCCACCTTTCCCACCCTGGGGCTCTAGGTGAAAGGTGATTCAATCTAGGACCACTCTACACCTCAGAGTGGTTCCAGAAAATTCTCCAGATGGTAGACAAGGATAGTTTGCAGAACTCAGTATAGGGATGAACAAACTGTCAGACCAGCATTAAGGGTTAAGGTTAAGGCCCTCCCGTTGATCATCGATTTGCTCGAGCGGGCCCAGTAACGTCTCCATTGGAGACTTTGTTGTTACTGTGTTTGGCATATCGAATACGTCACGGGGAGCTTGCCAGGCTCTGCCGTGCGGGCGAGATACTCTCGGTAGCTTGCCGGGCTCTCCGAGAGGGGTGGAGGAATCGAACTCGGGTTGGCCATGTTGGCTGCGTGCAAGGCAAACGCCCTACCGCTGTGCTATCGCTCCACCCTCAGACCAGCGTAACATGTTAAAAAAGATCCATGATGGTCTGGAGAGAGAGAGAGCTCAACAAGCGGACAATGGGCTTTGCATGGAAGAGACCTGGGTTCCATCCCTGACACTGCATGGACCCCTGAGCACCAGGCATTTAGTGACCCTCGTGTCAAGCGTCTAGTTGGGAGTAGCCTCTGAGCACTAGCAGATGTTGCTCCTCCCTCCAAAACCTATGCTAAGGGTGCATTTGGAACCCTCCTTTCTTGGGAAAATAATTAAATGGTCCAGTCTCTGTGGAAAACAGTTTTCCAGATTCTCAAGGGGTTAAACATAGAGTTACCCTATGATCCAGTAATAGCTGCCCAAGAGAAATGAGACTATGCATGCACCCAAATACTTGTCCACAGGTTCTTCACAGCAGCATTATTCACAGTAGCCCACAAAGCAGGCATAGCCCAACGCTCATCCACTGATGGTCAGACAAAATTGCTGATAAAGGAGTTGAGAGCGTCAAGTAGAGGAAGGAACATCTTTTCAACAAACAGTGTTTGGAAAATTGATTAGTCATATGCAAAAAAATTAAAGTGGGTGCAGAGGAGGTCTAGTGTAGCAGATAAGATGCTACCCTTCCATGGCTCTGATCTGGGTGGTTCTGTCCCTGGCATCATATATAGTCTTCTGAGAACCACCAGGAGTGACTCCTGAACACAGCTAGGAGTAAGCCCTGAACTCTTTTGGGTGTGGCACAACAGCCAAAAAGAAAAGAAAAGAAAAGAAACTGGATCCCCATCTTACATTATACATAAAGTTTAATCCAAAATGAATTGAGGACCTTGATGTTAGAATTGAATCGATAAAATACATTGAGGTAAACATAGGCAGTAGTCTCTAGGATACCACCCTCAGAAGTGTTTTTAATAATTTGACTCCATTGGTAAAGGAAACAAAAGCAAAAATGCATGGCACAACAGCAACCTAAAATGATTCTGCACCCAGAAAGAAATGACAGTGAGAGGCTCTACTAGAGACTGTAAACTCAACAGGCGTACATGTTTACATGCTTACAACAATCATGTAGGACACCCCTGTTTGAGCTCCCCATAATCCCCTGAGCAAAACTGGACTGCAGAGTGTTGAATAAAATAAAGAAAAAAGAAAGAGAGAGAGATTGAGAGAGAAAGGAGGAAAGGAAGGAAAAAAGGAAGGAAGAAAAGAGGAGTCTTGCCTTTTGCTGCAGTTTGGAATGATCTAGAGGCTGTCATGTTAAATGAAGTGTGTCAGAGAAAGAACAAATGCTGGAAGATCTCCCCCATAGAGGGTATAAAGAAACAAACAAGGGAATGGCTAGTGTCCGAAGATAACAAACCTTTGGACTCTGACAACAGAACTGAGATTACCAAATGGGTGGTTGTGGGGGATGGGGTGCATGAAAAAGGGTCTAGGGACAGAGGTGGAGAGATCTTGGCACTCTGGTTGTTGGAGGAGGGGCAGTAGCAGTTTATGCCCAAAGCACAAACACTACCACTATTGTAAACTCTACCATCTTTTAAAAAGGGATCTATGCAAACAATGGAATATTATTTGGTAATTAAAAGGAAAGAAGTAGTGACACTCACTGCAACACGAAGAACTCAAACAAATGCTGAGTGATGACACAAAGGACCACAGTGTATGGTTCCATTGATAGGAAATATACCGAGGAGGCCAATCCATGAAGATTGAAAGTGGATTATTGTTACTAGAGGCTGAAGAAAAGAGGGAAATGGGGGAGAGACTGCTGATGGGTCTGGACTTTCCTTTGGGATGCTGAAAATGGTCACAAAACTCTGAGAGGTACAAAGTACAAACTTCAAATGAAAGCATTTCTAAAGGGTGAATTTTATCACCGGTAAGCTACTCCCAATACCACTCCAACCAAAATCAAACCAACAAAATACTCAAACCACACGCGTGCGCATGCACACACACACACACACACACACACACACACACACACACAGAGGCCTGGGCCCACCCTCAGGGATTCTGGTTGAGCAAGTCTGAGGCAGGATGGAGCACCCACGTCTTTACTTAAGTGTCCTAGATGCAGGGGAGGGTGTGGTTTACAAGGAAGTGCTTGTCAGAGAGCTCTGAAAGTTCTCTGTCACCCTGGAGAAACACAGGCAGCTCTTAGGGACAACTTGTGATTGAATCATGTAATTTTAGGGCCACACCTCATGTAATTTTAGGGCCACACCCGGATCTGTGCTCAGGGATTGCTCCTGGGGAAGTTTGGGGGACCATATGCCAGGTCCCTGCTGGCAATGACAGGGACTGAACCAGGTTGGCGGCATGCAGGGCAAGGGACTTAACCACTGTGCTATCTCTTCATCCAAACAGTATAGTTTGTTGTTGTTGTTTGGTTGGTTCTGGGCTACACTTGGCTGTGATCAGGGCTTACTCCTGGCTTTACAATCAGGGATCACTCCTGGTGGGCTTGGACTCTAACAACAGAACTGAGATTACCAAATGGGTGGTTGTGGGGGATGGGGTGCATGAAAAAGGGTCTAGGGACAGAGGTGGAGAGATCTTGGCACTCTGGTTGTTGGAGGAGGGGCAGTAGCAGAGGAATCAAATCAGGGGTGGTCACAGGCAAGGAAAGCTCCCTACCACCTGTACTATTGCTCGAGTGCCCAAATGGTGTCATTTTAAAGGGACACACCTGAGACATTCAGGAGACACCTGGGCTGTGTTTAGGCCTTACATGCAGGAAGCCTGGGTTTCATTACCAGTCACCTGAGCACTGTCAAAGGTGACCCCTGCCTATGGAGTGGGTATAGTTCCCAAACACTGCCAGATGGGGACCTAACCTAACAAAACAAAATATTAAAAAGTTGAAAATAAAGTTTAGGAGAGGCTACAGATAAGGTGCTTATCTTATATATTTGATTGCCAGCACCCCAATACATTCCCCCTGGCCCTGCCAGGAGTGATCCCTGAGTGCAGAGCCAGGAAAAACCTCAGAGCACTGGTCGGTATGGCCTCAACCATTCCCCCCCACCCCCAATAAAATATAAAGAAGTTCAGAAGAGAGGATGAGTGATAATGGCTTGGGAGACTGGGTGGGGTTGGATGGACAGAAAATGCTTATTCCAGGCAAGAGAATGGACTCACTGCAGCAGGGGATGTGGTGCCAAATGCCGTTATAAAACCCAAAAAGGGCCAGAGAGATAGTATAGAGGTTTCGATGCTTGCCTTACATGCAGAAGACCAGGGTTCGATCCCTGGCACCGCACATGAGAAGTAAGAACCCTGAGCACAGCTGAATTTGTCTGCCTCCAAATAAAAGTAGGGCTGGAGAGCTCATACAAGGGTTAAGGAGCATGCCTTGCATGCGGCCAGACCAGGTTCAATCTCCAGCACCACCTGGTGCCTGAGCAGCCCTGTATTTTCAGGCTCTGAAGATGCCCAAGAATGACTTGAAAGGGCCCTAGGCCTCCTAAGCACCAATTGGGAGCCGCCCACCCCCAATCAGCTGTAGAGAATTCAGATCACACTCATCCACGACACCTGTCCAACACCCCTTCCATCAAGAGGAGCCAGGCTGCTAGACTTGCTGACTTCGGCTGGGAGATGTGACCCAGAGGAAGTAACAACAACAACAACAACAAAAACAAGAAACCCATATTTTCCCCTGCAGTTCCTAAGAATTATGGGCAGAGTTACAGAGGCAGGGCAAGAGGAGTGTGCCGGGGGGTGCCAAGGTCACTTTTCTGGGCTCAGAGCCAGAGAAAGCGTAGAACATTGGCTCCTTGGGAAAGGAAGTCAGAAGCAGGAGACCTTTGACCAGAGTCACATTTGTGACGCTGCCGGAAGACTGTGTGTACCACAAGTCCCCTCCTCCCACTCATGTGGGGTTGTCTTGGGGTGCAGCACAGGGAGAGGGAGTGGGCAGGCGTGTTCAGGTCTGCTCTCTGCTGGTGCCAGTTGTGAACAACAGATTGAGTAGACGAATCAGCATGGTCACGGAGGTCCAGGCATACTTGCTGACCAACAGGGCGGGGACATCCAGAACGTAGTGAAGATGAGGACACAATTGCAGGAGCACCTGTAGCCATGGGGAGGTCCTGAGGCAGCCGCCCAAGAGACCGGAAGTGCAGCAGACACCTGGAAAATGCTGTATCAGGTGTGGGAAAGAAGCCAGGGGGAGGCCAATCCTGTGGAAAGAGCAGGTTCGCCCACACGGTGGGAGGGGTCACCTCCTTCTCAGGCCTTGACTGTACCTATTCTGTGAGCACCGGCGCACACCCCGTAGGAGTCCAGGCTGCCTGGAAGCTTGTCCCCATCCTGAAGAACCAC
The DNA here is from genome assembly GCF_029834395.1 of Sorex fumeus. NCBI lineage: Eukaryota > Metazoa > Chordata > Mammalia > Eulipotyphla > Soricidae > Sorex > Sorex fumeus. Next base: position 7,720,760 of record NW_026606143.1, on the reverse strand, counting down.
AGGGCCCCTTTTCAGAAGAGTTCCTTCTGAGGACATATCTGCTGTTGGTGGACCAAGGAAGTCAGGGTCACTTAGAGTCAAAGGAGCACTCTTTGTCACCCAGGGCCCAGACTGTGGCTCCAGGCCAGACGGCCTGGGAGCAATTCTGATCCTGAGCTCTTCTGCTTCCCTGGCAACCTGGGCAGGGCCAGCCAATTCGGGGGCCAGCGTGGCAGAGGCCATGGGAGTGCCCAAGGGCAGGTGGGCTGGTCTCTTGCATGGCCAGGCCTGCCCGGTCCAGCTCCCTGAACGGGGCCAGGAGGGTGGATCAGGCAATTAACTGAGGACAGCAGTGGCTGCACACAGAACCCCACATTTCTACATTACTTGCTGTTTCCTGTTCTTCCTGTCTGGGGTCATTTTTGTTGCATCTTGGTTGGTAACTTTCAATAGCTCTGGCACTGAAAACGCAAAAGGAAAGCGAACCTTTCCTGGGATGTACCTCAAGGATTTTGGACTGAGTGGAGTAAGTCAGAGAAAGACAAACAGGCTCTGGGGCCAGAGAGACAGCACAGTGGGTAGGTTATTTACCTTGCATATGACTGACCTGGGTTTGATCCCCGGCATCCCAAATGGACCCCCAAGCTCACCAGGAGTGATTCCTGAGTGCAGAGCCAGGAGTAAGCCCTGAGCATTGCCAGGTGTCACCCTACCCACCCCCTCTCACTCCCGCCCAGACAAGCATGGCCTCATTTAGTACGTGTGTGCTATGTGGGGAAACCCAAGAAATGAATGAACTGCAACAAAAACAGTATATAAGGCCAAATTAACAGTGACCAGTGGGCCAGCAAGTGTGAGCAAGTACTGAACATATACTACAGGGCTTAGCTCACTTGCCTAGTACACTTTTGCCTGGGTTCCATCCCTGGCACAAGATATGGTCCCTTGAGTCCCAACAGGATGAGCCCTGAGTCAGGAGGAAGTCTCGGATACTGCTGGTGAAAGGTGGAGTCGAAATGTAGTGGGAGGTTTACTAGTGCAAACACAGACAGTTGTTGGGTTACAGTGAGCACACTTGACATTGGTATATTGTCATTTTACAATGTCCCTTCAGAAACCCAAAAGGAAAAAAGAGAAAGAAACAGTTCCTCTCTTGGGACTCAGAGGGAAGTTGGAGACTGGATTTTCTTAAGAAAAAATTAATAGGGGCTGGAGTGATAGCACAGCAGGTAGGGCGTTTGCCTTGCACATGGCCTGACCCAGGTTCGATTCCCAGCATCCCATATGGTCCCCTGAGCACGGCCAGGAGTAATTCCACACCTGAACCAGGAGTAACCCCTGTGCATCGCTGAGTGTGACCCAAAAAGCGAAAAAAAAAAGAAAGAAAAGAAAAAATTAATATTTATTTTTTCTTTTCATTCCCCACCCTTAGTTGTTGTTGTTGTTGTGTGTGTGTGGCCATGACAGGGGTCACACATGCCTGGCTGCAGGGATCCTACAGTTTTAGCTGCAGTGCTCATCAAAACAGGGTGTGGTGCTCACACACTTGTCCACTGTGTGTACCTGGGGTTGTGCTCTTTTAGCTGTGGTGCTGGCGTGCGTGCTCACCTAGGTTCCTGCTCTTAGCTGAGGCCAGAGGTTTTGCTGGTGGCATTCAGGAGAGGGGGCGGGGCATTGCTGTAGGACTCACATCAGTATTCGTCACTTTGTGGTGATAACATACACTTGTCTGTGGTCTGGTCAGAAATCACTTGTGACACCAGCAATGGCTTCCAGAAGCTGCCTGGCTCAAACAGCAGAGTGGCCAAGGTCATGTTTGAGGCATGTGGGACACCAGGATTTGAACCCACAACCATATGCTTGCAAGACTCAGAGTCCTCTCTCGATGCCCCCTGCCATGTCTCTGGGCAATAATAGATTTTTTTTCAAAGCCCAGATTGGAAAGGGAGGAGAGACATCATTGCTCACGGGGGGGGGGGGGGGGTGGAGGGAGGGGGCTCTCAGCATGACAGGAATGACAAATGTTTTGCATCTGATCAAATCAGCCTTGTGGCACAACGTGGGCATGGAACAGTCTTGTTTACCAAGTTGCTTTGAAATTTTTATTTGAAGCGCCTGTGCTTTCTGCCAATTTTTGGCGTGTGAGAGTTGTTCTCTCACACGATGAGATAACTCGGTTTAGTCTTCCCAGCTGCTGCAATGTGATTTTAACTCTGCAAAACTTGGCCTTGGCCTTTCTGGCCTCAGTCACACATCAACCCCCAACCTGGGCATTCATTCATTCGGGAAACAGGTTCTGAGCACTAAATGTCTACTCATACTTTGCTTGAAAAGGGGCAGGGTAGGCACAGGAGGGAGAAAGTACAAATAGCTCCTATTTTGTGTGTAGGGCTATACCACAGGGTACAGAATATCTCTTTTCTTTTCTTTATTAAAATTGTTTTATTGATTGAGGTTCTGTAATTTATAAAACATTTTTTGTTTGTTTTTGGGTCACATCCAGTGATGATCAGGGGTTACTCCTGGCTCTACACTCAGGAATCACTCCTGGCAGTGTTTGGGGGACAATATGGAATTCCTGGGATCAAATCCGGGTCAGCAGGATGCAAGGAGAATGCCCTGTACTATCTCTCCAACACTTCCAATACTCTTTTTTTTCTCCACTATACTATGATCCTTTTCTTCCTCCCCCCCCCTTTTTTTAAAAAAAAGTCACAGTGAGATCCACAGAAGGTTATTTTTGATTGGGTTCAGTTATATAATGTTTTAACACCCATCCCTTCACCAGTGTACATTTCCCACACCAATGTTCCTAGTTTTTCTCCCCCTCTCCCCCTCTTGCACCAATGACAGGCACTTCTCTCTCTGTTTCTCTCTCTATCTCTCTCTCCAGTACTCTTAATCATCGTCTCTTGTGCACATATTTCCAACTCCACATCCCCTCATTAGTGTACTTCCCACTCTCCCCCAAGGAACTTCACATCCCTACCTTTCAGCCCCCCTGCACCCTCCCCGGCCCCACCCAACTCAATTGTGTGGGTCAGTTTTCCCCATTGTGTTGCGTTTGGCCCTTCATTGCTCTCTTGTTGAGTATCTTTAAGTTCCACCCATGAGAAAACTACTTTCAAGAAGTTTACAATAGGGGATGAAATTGATGGGGACAACGCCAAGCTCTACTTCTCTCCATGCCTAATGAGGGGCAATACTGAGGTTTGTTCTTCCACTCCACCCACAGGATCCTTTTATGGTCCTTCTGGGTTCTCTAGTTTCCTTCCACTCTTTCATTTTTGTTTCCTGGGGTCACATCTCAAATGACTGCTCCACCTGAGGTTCTGTTTCTGCTCTTGGAGTGCAAAGACAATAAAGATGAGAAGGTGGGGCATGGGAGCAGAGAAGAGAACCCCTGCTGGACCCAGACTGAGTAGCTCAGTCTAGAAAGTTTCCTGCCACGAAAATGCTCTTACATCCAGTGAGGTTAGAAGGGTGAGACACACACGCGAAGGAGATAGAGGGAGAGAGAGAGGAGCCTGGAACTGTGATTCCAAGGCAGAGCACAGGGGACAGAGCAGGTAAGGCATCTGCTTGCAGTGGCAGACCCAGGTTCAATCCCCAGCATCTCATATAGTTCTTCCCACCCGGCTGGAGGAAGTCCTCAGGCTGGTGTGTCACAAACAAAACAAAGTAGGAGAGCATTTGCCTTGCATGTATGGGCTCCTGGGAGAGGGCGTGACCTCCAGGGCACCAACAGCCTGAAAGGCTGTGAATGAGTGTCATAAATTACCGCAAACAGTTCATGACAACAGCACTGCAGCATCCTCGGGTGGAAGATTTTCTGAGACAAACCAGACTTGGGATGGGCTCCGAGCCTGGGAATCGTCCCCCATGTGCTATGTTCTCTACTCCACGAAATCCTTTCTCCATTTCAAAATCCAGTTCCCAATGAGCTAGCCTTAAGCCAGCCTTAAGCTTCCACACTGGCCTGCACTAGGGGGTCTGTGTGTGTGTGTGGGGGGGGGATCAGCTAATATTTAAAAAGGAAACATTTTTTTTTTTTGCTTTTTGGATCACACCCAGTGATGCTCAGGGGTTACTCCTGGAGGTGCTCGAGGGACCATATGGGATGCCGGGGATCGAACCTGGGTCGGTTTCATGCAAGGCAAACACTCTACCCACTGTACTATCACTCTTGCCCCTGAAAAGGAAACTTTTAAAACCAAAGTTCTCAATGGGCTTAGCATTAAATTTGTTTTAACATTAAAATGTTAGCAAAGTCATATTTTCACTTCAATGTGGCAAGTGGCAAAATATGAATGTGGCAAGTGGCAAAATATGACTAAAGTTGCAATCCTTTGATTAACTATTCTCCTTTTTCTCCCTCCCTCCTCTTCACCCTCTCTCCATCCCTCTCTCCTCTACCTTTCCCCCTTCCCCCCCTCCTTCCCTCCCTCCCTCCCTCCCTCCTTCCCTTCTTCTCTCTTCTACCTTCTCCCTCTCTCCTTCCTTCTTTCCCTCCCTCCCTCCCTCCCTCCCTCCCTCCCTCCTTCCTTCCTTCCTTCCTTCCTTCCTTCCTTCCTTCCTTCCTTCCTTCCTGTTTATGGGCCACACCTGGTGATGCCCAGGGCTTACTCCTGGCTTTGTGCTCAGGAATCACTCCCAGTGGGCTCAGGAGACCAAACATGGTTCCAGGACCAAACCTGGGTCAGCTGTATGCATAGCAAGTACCCTACCCACTGTACTATCACTCCAACCCAGCTATCCACTTATTTCTGCAGTAAACATTTAAGCAGCACCTCCAGGAAGCCAGATGGGCCCACAGTTGGCACAAATAAATGACCTTCTGTCCTTTGCAAGAGAACCTTTGGCTGAAAATGACTCAGATTCCTGATATCAAGTTTAAGCATTCAGTGAACAGGGAAAGTGGCAGGAATCCAACCCTACCAATTTCTTTTTTCTCCCTGTGGTGCCTGGGGGATCATGAGGTACCAAGAATCGAAGCCTAGCTTCCCACACGCCATCTCCTTGATCCCACCTTACCATTTTCTACTTGCCTCTTCTCTTCCTTTCCTCGTGCCCTGTCTCTCCCTTCTTTCTTCCCTTATTCTTTCTTCCTTTAAGGAAACGTAGTTTTATTCTCTTCAGTACCCAAAAAGCTCAGCTAATCTTGTGCTTTTGCTTTATAACAGGTCATGCATAGACTTTGTTTATTCTCTAAAGAGAACAAGGGGAATGTGGAAACAGTCTTCCTCCCTTCCCCTGTCCTCCACACAGCTACTCCCCTCCCCAAAAGGCAAGCCTTGGGACCAGTTTCTTCTCTATTTTCCAGAAATATTCTATGCATTCACCAACATATTTGATCATACTTCCCCCACCCCCGTTCCTATATAAATAGAATTCAAGAGTGTAGGGAGATGGCTCAGTTGCTAAGTTGCCTGGCTTGCTGGCATAGGGTTGTGGGTTCTATCTCCAGGGCCACCACATGTGCCCAGTTCAATTCTGGCAGCTCTGTTGTTTGTGCCTGGTGGCTCTGTTGCCTGGTCCTTGATGTTATAAGCCTTTTCCAGTTGCACCATTGTTAGATGTGTGTGTACCATGTGTGTTAGATGAGTACCACATCCCTCAAACTAAGGAGAGTGGCCGGTAGTGAGCATTGCGACTCAAATTTGCACTAGCTCTACAACTAATGAGGATCACTGTGTGTGTGAGCATCAGAGTGTGAGATTCGATACTCTTGGCCAGCACCACAATGAACACCTGCTCAAACACCACAACCAAGTGTGTTGGCATCAATAATATCAACAGTGGGAAGGGAAACAATTTTTTTAATTTTTGAAAAAATCTGTCTTATTTTTATAAAGTTGTTCACAGTAATTTATTACATTTAATATTCCAACACCAATTCCACCACCATTACATCCTCCCACCACCATATTTCGAATGTTTCCACCCCAACTCCAAACCCTGTGTTGAAGCAGGACCTAAATAATTTATTTTATATTGCTGGTTATGAATAATCTGCTAAATATGATCCAAAATGTTTTCCTTAGAGGAAAGTGTGTGGAGATAGTTGTATTTCATCCTGAAGCCATTAAGCCCTCATATAAGAGATTAGTAACATGTTGTTAAAGGTTGCGACTTTGTGTGCTTATATATGTATAAGCACACAAATATATATACATATATATATATACTTGGTAAAGAAAAATTTAAAAGCATCAAATAAATTGAAGCGTTTTATACACCATGTGAACTTAACTTTTTTTTGTTTTGTTTTTTGGGTCACACCCAGCAGATGCTCAGGCATTACTCCTGGCTCTGCACTCAGGAATCACTATTGGCGGTGCTCAAGGGACCATACGGATGCTGGGAATCGAACCCGGGTCGGCTGTGTGCAAGGCAAACGCCCTACCTGCTGTGCTGTTGCTCCAGCCCCTTAATTTTTTTTAATAGGAGCCATACATGGCAGCGCTGGGCATGGGAAAATGATGCTGGGGACTGAACTCAGAGTTTCACATACACAAGGCTCTACCACCTGAATTATTTCTCTGGTCCCTATACCTTATATTTTTACCTGAAGATGATGCCCAGAGATATTTTTGCATCTGGGCTGGTCTCATTTGGGATGCCATCTTGATTTTGTCTAGTCTCCTTTTGATAGATATTTAGGTTGTCTTTTGTTGTCACTAACAGTGCAGCAATGCACAGTGTTGTTTATACACATGCTGCCCTTGTGTATGTATATTCGTAGGAGGAATCCTTGAAGGTGGAGTTGCTGGGTCAAAGGGATGAGCAACTTGAATTTTCATAGATATTGCCAGTTTGTCCTCCTGAGAGGTTACATCTATTTACATGCCAACCAGCAATAATGCGCCAGTTTCCCCACACCCTTTTAAACATGGTGTGTTAGTTTTCGATGCATAACAAATTACCACAAACTCAGTGACTTCGAACAACACCTAGTTATTAGCTCACAGATCTGTAGGTCAGAAGTCAGCCATGACATAGCTGGTTCTCGCTCAGAGTATCATAAGGTTAAAATCAAGGTGTTGGCAAGGCTGATTGCTTATCTGGAGGCTCTGGGGAAACGGCTACTTTCAAGCTTATTTCTGTGATTGGCAGAACTCGGTTTCTTATGATTGTAGGACTGAGATCTGTTTCTCCTTGCTGGATGCCAGCTGTCAGCCAGGCCCACTCTTAGCTCCCAGAGGCTGCTTGCATTCCTTGCTACATGGTCCCCTCCCTCTTCAAGTAAACAATAGGGCATCACATCCTTCTTGTGCTTTGGATCTTTCCTGTCTCTGCAGCTAGAATTTTTTGGGAGGGGGTCACACACGGCTATGCTCAGGGGTTACTCCAAGAAATTCCTCCTTGGTGGTGCTTGGGGAACCATATGGAATGCCGGGGATTGAATGTAGGTCAGCCGCATGAAAGGCAAACACCTTACCCGCTGTAATATTGCTCTGGCCCCTCTACAGCTAGATTTAATGCACTCATCTGATTAGGTCTGGCCCCACCTGAATCATTTTAAGGTTACTTGATTTGGGAACTGAATTACATCTTCAAACCCCCTTCCCAGCAACCCTGCTTAATATGAGTGAATAGCTTATGCACACCAAAGGGCTGAGAATTTTGGGGGCCATCTCAGAATTCTGTCCGTTCCCTTCTACACACAGAGTGTTGTCAAACTTTTTGGTCTTTGTTAATGTGAGAAATGAAAGTAGAATTTATTGGATATTTTTTCTAAACATTGTCTATGATTTTTTCCCAGATATTTAGAATGACTTACATTTCTTCTCTTTTTGGGGGAGGGAGGCCACACCTGGCAGTGATCAAGGATTACTCTTGGCTGCTTAGGTCACATGTTTTCAGTTTTGTTGAATTTGTGTTTTGGATATAATGGCTATACCCTTTACTCATATCACTGGTATAACTGAAGTCCTGATGCCTGTTCACTCATTACTTCTCAAAACACTTAAAAATTTTTTAAAAATTATTTTGTATTGAATCACCATGAGATAGAGCATTACAAAACAATTCATGAGTAGATTTCAGTCATACAATGTTCCAACACCCATCCCTCCACCAGTGTAATTTCCCAGCTCTAAACACTGTAAATATTAAATAAGAAAAGAGAAAAGGAACCCAGTAGACAAAGGGGTGAATATATATTATTATAATCTATTGTTTATCAGCACTTATTATGCAGCTGATACAAAGAAATGTTGGGAAGGGAATTTTAATGGGGGCTGAAGAGATAGCGCAATGGGTAAGGCACTTGCTTTGCAAGTGTTTGATCCCTGGCACCCCTTATGTTCACCTGAGCATCACTAGGACTTACAAAGTCCTGGCAGTTTGAGGTGTATACTTGGGATGCCCAGAGAAAATGTGGAAACTAAATCTGACTTAAGCAGCAACCCCTGAAACTTTGTAATTTGCCTGTCAAGTTGATAGGTGGGGGGGTGGGGTGGGGGAGAGGGTATCTGGAAAAACCGGTGGAGGGAAGTTAACACTGGTGGTGAGATTGGTGTTAAATTATATGCCTAAAACTCAATAATCAATAACTTTGTAAATTATGACTCTTTAATAAGAATTTTTTTCACGGTATCACTGTATCACTGTCATCCCATTGTTCATCAATTTACTCGAGAGGGCACCAGTAACGTCTCTATTCGTCCCAGCCCTGAGGTTTTATTTTTTTATTTTTTAAAATTTTTTTTTAATTTTATTTATTTATTGAATCACTGTGGGAAAGGTTACAAAGCTTTCAGGTTTAGGTCTCAGTCATGCAAATATCAAACACATTTCCCTTTACCAATACTTATTTTTTACCATGAAGAACCCCAATAAAACCCCACCCCCCACCCCTCCCCGTCCCTGTGAGGCAGATGAATTCTAGTTAACACTCTATCTGCTTTGATTAGATTCATTGTTCCAATAAAAGATTCACCACTATTATTTAGAGTTTACCCCCCCCCCCCAAATCAGACATGCTGAAAAAGCATTGTGAAGTGATTTGCTTTCTACAGCTGGGTTCAAGAATTAAATGTTGGTTTTGGATTTCTGCTATTTTACCTATTGACCCTGGAAGTATTTCTACTGAAAGTCAGATAGTTAAGAAATTGGTTTCTGTGTTCTGGAGTCGTGGCCGTGCTGGAGAGCCGCTCGCGGGGGGCAACCGGTGGCCTCGGTAGGGCGTGAAGGGCGGACCGAAACGCCCCCCTTCCCATGAGGCTTTAGTCGCCCCCACACTCCCGGCTCATACCTGCTGTCCACAAGGCTCCCATGTGGCCGCCATCTTTCTTTCCAGAGAGGAGAGGGCGACTGGGGCAACACCCTTTCCCCTCCGGCAGACTTGATGGGCTGGATCAACGCATAGTCCGTTCACTTTTCTGCTCCAAGCTGCTGGGTTCTGCATTAAGTCCTTGTGCTTCTGGGGCCATGGCCGTGCTGGAGAGCCGCTCGTGGGGGGTGACTGGTGACCTCGGTAGGGCGTGAAGGACGGACCGGAACGCCCCCCTTCCCATGAGGTTTTAGTCGCCCCCACTCCCCCGGCTCATACCTGCTGTCCACAAGGCTCCCATGTGGCCGCCATCTTTCTTTCCAGAGGGAGGAGGGCGGAAGGGAGCAACACCCTTTCCCCTCTAGCCCTGAGGTTTTAGCAGCCTCTCCTTACTTGTCTTTCCCAACGCTGCTGTATTGGAGGCTCTTTCAGGGTCAGGGGAATGAGACCCGTTATTGTTACTGTTTTTGACATATCGAATACATCACAGGTAGCTTGCCAGGCTCTGTCGTGTGGGCGGGATACACTTGGTAGCTTGCAGGGCTTTCCGAGAGGCATATGCACTCAGGAATTACCCCTGATGTGCTCAGGGGACCATATGAGATGTTGGGAATTGAACCCGGGTTGGCCACGTGCAAGTCCTACCCGTTGTGCTATCGCTCCAGCCCCACCATTCGTTCTTTATTGTGCAGGTCAAACCCACACTTACCAGAGGGCTATGCCTGAACATAAGAATGCTCATTCGGGGGAGACTAACACCCAAGAATAGTAGAGATAAGTAGCAGGAGGTTAGCTCCATGGCTTGGAAGCTGACCTTACATGCTGGGGGGAAAGGCAGCTCAGATAGAGAAGGGAACACCAAGTAAAGGGTGTTTGGAGGATCTGCTTGGGATGGGAGATGTGTGCTGAACATAGACTATAGACCAAACACGATGGCCACTCAATACCGCTATTGCAAACCACAACACCCAAAAGGAGAGAACAAAAGGGAATGCCCCGCCAAAGAGGTGGGGTGGGGGGGATGGGGTGAGGGTGGTGGGAGGGATACTGGGATCATTGGTGACGGAGAATGGGCACTGGTGGAGGGATGGGTACTCGATCATTGTGACTGGAACGTAAGCATGAAAGTTTATAGCTCTGTAATTGTACCTCACAGTGATTCACTAATAAAAAAATGAAAAAAAAATAAAAGGATGTTAAATCAAAAAAAGAATGCTCATTCAGGGGCTGGAGCAATAGTACAGCGGGTAGGGCATTTGCCTTGCAAGCGGCTGACTCAGGTTCAATTCCCAGCATCCCATATGGTCCCCCAAGCACCGTCAGGAGTAATTCATGAGTGTAAATCCAGAAGTAACCCCTGTGCATCGCTGGGTGTGACCCAAAAAGCCAAAAAAATGTCCATTTGTCACATTTGTCAGCATCTCTGGATTCTCTTTTTGGGGGAGGAGTGGGCACCCTCAAAGCAGTGCTCAGGGAGCCCAGAGTCCCTCCTGGCAATTCTCAGCTCACTGTGAGGCTGTTTAATACCAGGACCCAAGGATGCTATGCTCCTGGGGATTACCTAGGTCGTCTCAGTGGGGCTTGAGGCTTTTGGGGCTGCTTCTGGCAGTGCTGGGAGTGAAGTCTTTTCCAAGGCTGTTCTATGCTTTATGTGTTTCAGTTATTCTTGGCTTCTCAACTGAGTTGTTGAAATTCATTATTGCAGGCATCCAAGGCGATTCGGAGTCTGATAAAATGGAGTCTGTGACACACACAAAGCTAGCATCTGCAGACTGGCAAATGATGCCTCGAATTTGAAGTTAAATTTCAGATTCCACATTTTCTATGGGTATCCCAAGTATACATCGCCCTACACCTCAAATCACCAGGCCTTTGTAATGTCTCTCGAGTTTCCTAGTTATTAAATGCTGTTAGAGCATGTGAGGGAGCATTCTCATGTCATCACTTATGTTTTTGTTGGTTTGTTTTCTCTTGGTATGGTTCCATTCTTGAAATTTGTCTCCAAATATGTAACATTATTTCATCTGAAATCAGTTTAAGACTGGGTGGGGATATTGAGCTACACCCAACCATGCTCTGTGGCTACTCCTGGCTCTGTGCTTGGTGTTATTCTAGGTGCTTCTTGGGATTGAACTAGCATCAGTGACATGTAGATAAGCATGTTAACTCCTGTTTTTTCTCTCCTCCCCTAGTTTAAGATTCTATTAGAGAATCTGTGTTTATTTTTGTTGTTATTTGAGAGTTTTAAAAATTTTTTCATTTTACTTTAATTAATCATCATGAGATACAATTACAGACTTACAGACTTTCATAATTACATTTCAAACAATGTTCAAGTACTCCACCAGTGCCCATTCCCTACCCCCAATGTTCCCAGTGTCCCTCCCCTCACCCCCACTCCTTCCTACCTCCTGCCTCTGTCACGGCAGGCACAATCTCTCTTACTCTCTCTGTCCTTTTGGGTGTTATGGTTTGCAATATAGGTAATAAGCAGCCATCATGTTTGGTCCATAGTCTACTTTCAACATGCATCTACTATCCTGAGTGATCTTGAGGGGTGGTAGGGGGAGAGTTTGGGCCACATATTGTGACTCCTGGCTCTGTGCTCAGAGCTCATTTCCAATGCTGCTTAGGAGGACCCTATGTGTTCCTGGGTCTTGAACTGGAATGTGTCACATGCAAGGCAAGAACCTTAGCCCCTGTGCTTTCTTAGCCCCTGTGCTTTCTCTCCAGTATAAGGTTTTATCAGAGAAGCTGTATTCATTTTTCCAAAGAGTCAGCTGGGGTGAAGGGTTCCTAATGAGTCAGGACAACCATCCTGAATCCGCCTTTCCTCCCGCCTTCACTCCTCTCCCAAAACCCTTTGCATTTATCTTCTTCCTGATCTATAGGTCCAATATTCTAATGAGTAGACCTAACTCAGTTTAAAACTACACATGATATGTGACTTTCTATCATGGTGATGCAGACTGGGTCTTTTAAGGTATCCCGATTCCAGTTTTCCTCCCCCATAAGGCTCCTTCCTCTTTTTCTATGGAATGTGAAGTATGCAGAACCAAGGCTGGCTTCGGAGGCTTAGCCCTGTCATAAGAATTCAGTCCCTCCCCTCCTTCAAGTCGGCTGTCCTATGTCCTAGTTTTCATATTTGGTTTTACTACTGAGTCACAAGATGGCTGACACAGTTCCAAAGAGTCACATTTCCCACCACATATTCATGAAGAAAAGGTGACTTTCCCCCTCCCATGCCTCTCTTTTATTTTGATGGTATAAGTGGAGAGTACTTCTTTTCCCAAAGCTCCAAGTGGACTCCACTTATTACCTCATGGACCAGAACTGGGTCACATGAGCTCCTGTTGGTAAGAAAAGTGAAGAAAGCAAGTATCTGTCATTTATAGCCCCTGTCATGGAAAGGGGGGGGGGAGTAGGAATGGGTCACCACCAACAGTGTATGATTATTGGGGTATTTTTACTGCAAGTGACAGAGAACTGAACTTAAAATGGCTTAAACAGTCTCAGCATTTTTTTAAATCTCAAGTAAGAAATCCAGAGCTAGAAAATGCCAGTGTGGTTAATTTAACTGAGTGAGACCAACAGAAGTCCAAGCCCGCTTCCTCCCGCCCCCCCCCTCCGCTTTTTTATCTTCATTGTTGGCTTTGGTCTTCTGGCTTGTCTCCTCATGATCACAAGAGGACTGCATTGCAAGGATTACAGAGCTTCAACTAAGTTGGAGAGAATGTCTGGAGTGTTTTTTGGAGGGTGTCAGGGATCAAAGCCAGGAACATGTGCTTTACCATTGACTTACATCCCTGGTCTTTCTGCTCTTTTCTAAAGAGTTAGAGCTTTCTTAGAACTGTTGCAACGAATTTCTCTGATCTCATGAGCCAACACTATGCCACTTGTTTATTTGTACATCAGTCACCATTATTGGGAGTCAAAGATTATGATTGGTTTTAGCTAATCAGGATTCTTTTTCTGGGGGGAAGGAGCGAAATCCCATTCCTAAAGCTAATAAAGCTGACTTATATTTTATTGAGCCAGAGTTCCATTCACAGCAGTAATGTCTGCCACACCTTAATTTTCCTCTAGAATTTCTAATGTTTTGATTTTTTTCATTCATCTATTTTTATGGGGTTTTTTTGGTGTGTTTTTGGGCTATGTCAGCAGTGCACAGGATCTTACCCCTGACTCTGCTCAGGGATCGCTCCTGGCAAGGTTTGGGGACTATATGTGGTGCTGGGGATCAGGTCTGGGTTGGCCACATGCATGACAAGTCCTTTCTGCTGTACTATCTCTCTAGCCCCCGACTCACTTGTTTTTACATTTCTGTGACTATCAAATTCTAGACACTAGTCTACATATTGGGCAGGCATTGCATATAAGAATAATGTAGTTCTTGCTTTTGTGTACTTATATAACAAGATCATACAGGTTGAGAATGTTGATTGGTGAGTAATTTCCTAAACTGTCATTAGCAATTGTCTCCTGCAATTTTCACAGGGTCTACATATCCTTCTTGGAAGAATTCAACTCGCTCAACTATTATTTATCCTTCTTTAAAATTTCAAGCATTTCTTGGCTTGTTTATAGCACTTAATCTGAATTATTAGGAGAAGTCTGACGATTTCAGTGACTAGCTACTTTTCAAATTCTTCAAACTATACAGCCAATGAAACAATATTATTTCCCTAGAAGCGAAAGGAATAATAAACTTTTTTTATATAATGAAAAAATTTAGGTCCATTCAATTATTCCTGATAAGGAGATTGAATTTTTTTCATCACTGTTCTCACTGAGAATTAATAGAAAGATGAGACTACTGTAATGAGATGAATTTTTAAAAGATTCCTAGCTTTTAAAGATCTTGGAAGCTGTAGCTCATTCTATTTAGGATTTTCCCTCTGCTGAAAATATAATAATCTACAGATGCCTCAATATTTAATATACTATCATTTGCAATTATCTTCTGGATTTTTCTTTCTAGGAGCTACAACATTTCATAAACCTTCCTTATAAACTATGATATAACAATTTTGTTAAGTTTTGCTTCTCCAAAGTCAGTACTTCTATTTAAGTTTCAACAGCATGTCCTTTCTGGCTTATTTGTAACAAAGAAAATATTTAATCAGTCAATTAACTACCACAGCAGAATGTAAATTTTAAGAACTTTCATATTCATTATAATGTTTTCATAAAATATTTTAGAAAAGATAGAAACAACATTTTATGCTTGAATTTAGATAAATCTATCTAACAGATATTACCCAGTATTATTGGTTAATTCTTATAACGTTTTGGACTAGAACTTTTCCACCATTTTTTCGTTTTTTGTTGGTGCTGATTAAAAATGTGGGCTTTAATTATGTGAAAATTAATGTTTTATGTGATTTGAAATCATAACAGTGTTTGGCAATGAGGTGATCCATTGAAAAGAGAACAATTTTTCTGACTCTGAAAGTACTCTAGCATTTTAATGGAATAAGTTCATGGAAAATTTCTTGACGGACAAAATAGAAGCTGCAGGACTGATAGGGAACAGAGTGTTCCTTGGTTGTGTTCATGAAGTCAGATTTGCTACCACAAAAAACATTTCTGCCGTCTTACACTGAGTAGGAACGGAACAAGGTCACCTTTGCAAAACTGCATGTTCTTCCTTGGTATAATTTTAACACTAAATTGAAAAATTGACTTGAAAGGTCTCTTCAATTTTTAATGACTTGAAATGTTTTCCTAACTTGTCAAACATCCTGGAACTTCTGGTGAAGCTACATACTGGTCGACTCACTCTCCACCATGGAAGTTTGGGCCAATCCATCGGCACCCAGGCCTTTGATGAGTAAGGAATCTCCCCACACTTCCCAGCTTTCTGCTGGACTCTGTTACTTTGAACTTCAGCCTTGGACATTTCCTGGACACTTCTCACCATAGTTGAGATATGTTTTCTATTACAGGGATAGGCACGAGGATGAGGTCACTGTCTGGTCCCCAAGGGCTACCTTCGGGGCTATATACCATCACTATCTCCCATTTTCACTTCAGCATCGATGCACCCCAGTGGACGGCAGACTCAGGAAGCTCTTAGGGCTTGGACATTCATCTCCCCGTCTCTTCCATTCATCTCCCATGGGGAGCCACCTTTTGAGCTTCCGATGGACACACCCCATCTCAGTTTCACAGGGTGGCCCTCATTAACTCGCCTCAACAGATAAAAAAGTCATCCTGTGGCTGGAGGGAAAGTACAGCAGGTAATATGCTTGCCTTGCACATGCCTGACCCAGGTTCGGTCCCTGGCACCCCATATGGTCCCCCCTGCCCCTATCCCACATACTACCAGGGGTGATTCTTCAGTGCAGGGCCAGGAGTAAGCCCTGAGTACCTCTGGGTATAGCCCCTCCCCCCAAAAAAGTCTGAGTCTTTTCTCCTTTGTAGCTGACCCTCAACCTGTTGAGGCTGCCCTTTCATTTGCTTCTAGAATTCATTGAGTGCCCTGTGTGCCCAGCACTGCACTAAGCATTTTGTAGGGCTTACCTCCTTAAGCCTAGTTAGCACCTTTTAAGGTAAGTACTAGGTTTGACCCAGACAAAGGAATAGAAGGTACAGAGTATCTATCCTGGTATACCCGGAAGTGCAAGGGGCTTAGTCCTGGTTCTGCATCAGAGATCACTCCTGACTGGGCTCTGAGAATCATATGGGGTGCTGGAGATTGAACCCAGGCAAGATGCATGCAAGGCAAGATAGCACAGTACTTGCTTACTATCGCTCCATCTCCAACAGTTTTCAACTCATGTCCCACAGCCAGACTGAATGACTCATGTGGGCCCATGCTAACTAATCATCCAGGTAACAGGTAGCCTACAAATATGTCTCTCTTTATCTAAATATTCTATTCCTTTTTTTTTAATTTTTTAAAAAATTTATTTTATTTTATTTTTTTTTTTATTATTAGTGAAACACCATGAGGTACAGTTGTAGATTTACAAATCTTTGTGCTTGGATCTCGGTCATACCACGATCAAATACCCATCCCTCCACCAGTGCCCATTTTCCACCACCAGGATAATATTCCTCCCCCCCATCCCCCCATCCCCCCCCTGCCACTGTGGCAGGGCATTCCCTTTTGTTCTCTCTCTCCTTTTGGGTGTTGTGATCAGCAAAAGAGGCATTGAGTGGCGAACATGTTCAGTCCAGTCTACTTTCAACCTGCATCTCCCCTCCTGGGAGGATCCTCCAAACACCCTCCATTTGGTGTTCCCTTTTCTATCTGAATTGTCCTTTCCCCTAGAATACACGGCTGGCCTCTAAGCTATGGAGTAATACTCCTGGTGTTGATCTCAGCTATTCTTGGGTATTAATCTTATATTTTGTTATTTTATATCCCCCAGATGAATGCAATCTTTCTATGTCTATCCCTCTCTTTCTGACTCATTTCGCTTAGCATGATACTATTCCTTTTGTCAATATAGCTTTCATCTCAACTGCTTCTGAGTGTCACCATAATGTTAGCTATTTGTTTATATCTAGCAAGACTTTTCCTGACTCCAAATGACACAACCCATGGCACATTTAAGGGTGGCCTAAGCGATAACCTGCAACGTAGGCTCCAAGAAAAATAATCAGAAAACAGCCAAAGACATCCCCATCCACTTCCCTTCCACAACTGCTTCATCTCTCTGTCGAAAAGCTGAACTCTATTTTCCCAAGCCATGCAAGCTTGGTTTACTCAGCCCCACGGTTCCACTGTCAGTGATCTTGTCCAGGCACCCAGCTCCTATGACTGCCTGCCCCATCCTTCCTGTATTCATCAACTATCACTGCTGAAGCAACCACACACTCAGGGACATCAGACAACAATCATGTGTCATCTTTTAGTTTGGAACGTTAGAAGTCTAAACATCAAAGTGCTGGTTGCATTCCTCCAGGATTCCTTTAGAGGAGAATCTACTTCTTTGCCTCTTCCAGCTGCTTGCATTCTTCGGTTCATGGCCCTTTCTGCTATCTTCAAAGCCTTCATTTTGCATCTTAAAATCTCTCTCTCTCTCTCTCTGATCCTCAGATCTCTACATCTATCATGTTGTCTTCTCTGGGTCTGACCTCCCTAAAGACAATCTTTTGTAGAAAGATACTTATGCTTATGTTGGATCCTCCAGGATAATTCAGGCTGATTTTTCCACCATGACAGATTTAACCTCATTATATGAGCAAGGTCCTTTTGCCATGTCTGAGGACATATCTACAAACTCTGGGGAAAGAGTTTGCTGTACCTTCCCTACAAAAACCCAACACTAGAAAATAAAACCAGGAGTACATGGGGGACAAGTTTCTGAGTTTGGCAGAGACTGTGGCTAACTCTAACTAATAAGTACTATGGGCAGAGGAGGTAGACCAGAAGCACCTGAAGAAAACTGCCTTCTGAGGCAGTAAAATGGGCAGACTTTGCCTTGCATGTTGTTGATCTAGCTTGAATCCTTGGCACACCTTATGTCCCCTGAGCATAGAACATTGCATGGAATGATCCCTGAGTACCTCCAGGTGTGGCCCTAAAAAGCCAAAAAAGAACGAAAACTACCTTCTGTCTCAGACAGAGGTCTTTCCTCACACAAGTCCTGAATAGTTCTGATTCTTTTTGTTTGTTTGTTTGTTTGTTTGTATGCTTGTTTGGGGGGGGCACACCTGGCATTGCTCAGGACTTATTCCTGGCTCTGTGCTCAGGGTTCACTCCTGAGGAAAGGGCTCAGGGACCATTTGGGATATTGGGGATCGAACCTGGGTAGGCAGACTGCGAGGCAAGTACCCTAACTGCTTTACTCTTGCTCTGGCCACCAGTTCTGATTCTGCTTTGCCCTGTCCAGCTGCCTAGTGGTGAGAGGCGAGAGAGGGTTGGGGTTAACTTTAAACCAAGTAACCTCACCATCACTTTCCCCTACCCCCATAAGATGGATTTCCAGCAAGAAAAGGCACCATTTCCATGCACACATTCTTTTTCTCCTGTCACCCTCCTGGCCTGTTTCTAGTTCTGCTTCCAACTTGGACACTTTACTGCTTTCTCATCCATCCTTGGCCCCGTGGTTGTTAACACAAACCCACCACCCATTATTTCATACTTGTCTAGAGATGGAGGCACTATTGTTGGTATCCTGGATACTAATCACTGTACTTTAAGGAGGTGGACACTGCTCAGTGAAAATGTCTAGAAATAATCACCAGGCTTTCTGTGCAATTTAACTTCTTGCCCACAGGCATCCTGGCCAGTATGTACTGTGCATACTGTCATTTCTCAACACAGTATGGGTCACCGTGAACTCAACTTCATGAATAACTGTGGCATGTGCTGTTGTTTTATTCCCCCTTCAGCCTACAATCTTAACAAATGCTTCACAGTTCAGGTCATTTAGATATAATTTATTAAGATCTTGGAAGTTAGTGGAAAATGATTATTTGCAATAACAAGCAGACAGACTATTTAAAAACAGGGCTCTGCCAGACGAGGCAGAATATATGATGGCCATCTGGAAAACATTTGCCTGAATACAGGTTCTGCATAGATACCAAAAGCCCTAAATTTTTAAGAACTCTACCAAAGGTCTTTGCGTCAATAAAACAAAGTCCTTGTGTTTTATGGAGCAAACTGAAATCTCCAGGGGATATTAAAGGAACTTTGGAAAATAAAATAGATACAAGCCAAACAAATGTAGGACTTAATGAATACTTTCATTTTATTTATTTAATTTGGGAGGAGTAGGTTTAGGCTGCATGCAGTGGTGCTTAGTACTACTTCTGGCCCAGTGATCAGCAGTCAAATTTCTGTGATGCTCAGGGAACCATGCTTGCTGGCAATGAAACCCGTGCCTCCTACAAGCAAAACACATGATCAACTCACTAAACTCCTTCTTTGGCCCTATGACTTTTTTTATTTGTGTGTGTGCATAGGATTTTTTGGTGGGAGGTGGTAGGGGACACAGTTGGTTGTGCTCAGGGTTTTCTCCTGGCTTGGTATACAGGGATCGCTTCTAGTAAGGCTCAGGAAAACATATGCAGTGCTGCGGATTAGACCCAAGTCTCCATGTGTGAGGTAAGTGCCTTATGAGCTGTACTATCTCTCTGATCTTCATGAGTTATTTTAAGTGGACCTTCTTTGTTACAACCACTCAAGGAGCAGAGTTTTGGGACTGAAGAGATGGCTCAGAAGGTGGAGCATGGGGTCAAAGCGATAGAATAGTGGGTAGGGCACTTGACTTGCATGTGACTCACGCGGATTCTATCCCTGGCATCCCATATGGTTCCCCAAGCACCGCCAGGAGTGATTCTTGAGTGCAGAGCCAGGAGTAACCCCTGAGTACTGCTGGGTATGGCCCCCAACGAAACAACAAAAACAAACAAAAAGGGTAGAGCATATGCTTTGCATACACAAGGTCCTGAGTTTGAGCCCCAGCACCTAGATGGCCTCAACCACTGCTGGGGAGTCCTCTAATTTCAAAAGGACAGCAATAGACTGATGAGTATGTCAACATCCCAACTAGGACTGAGCCCATAGCAACTGTGTTTCCTGCAAAGTTCCAGCCCCTACAGCACCACACAACCTCCTGGTTTGCTTTTTGAAGTGATTGGTTTCTGTCCAGGTCACATTGAAGTCAAGCATTTCCGGAATGACCAGGAAGAGGAAGCTGGTGTTATCTATATAAGCCTGATCCTTTATGGAGACAGGACCTTTCAGACCCTGGTGATACAGTTGCTCAGAGTGGGGATGTCTATACATTCCCTTCAGTGCACCCAAGTCTGATGCATCCTGTCACAGTCACGACTGGAGGTGCTTGGGAGACTATACGGAATGCTTGGGGTTGAACCCAAGTTGGGGGGTTGAACCCAAGTTGGGTGTACACAAGACACTATCTCTTTTGCCTCCAAATCTGCACAGAACAAAATGCTGAGTGGACCTAAGGCCCTTGTTCTGGGTCTGCTTGGTCTTGGGGTTGGACTGTTTATTTACTTCCAGCATCAAAAAAGAAACCCGGAACTTCAGCTAACAGGACACTTGAGCTGAGGTGAAGACGGTGACACTAATGAAAGAATCTTCAGTCCCCACTTCTTTACATCATGAAAATTTTTTCTGCATAGCTTCTACAAAAGGAGTAATTAGTTTCTCTTTGCTTTAGGGGTTGAAGTAATAGTACAATTAGTAAGACACTTGCCTAAGATGCAGCCGACCTAGGTTCGACCCCTAACACCCTATATTGTCTCCATATTCCAAGTCAGGAGTAAGTCCTGAGCACAGATGGGTGTGGTGCAAAAACCAGGAAAAAAGCCCATCTAGTTTGTTTTGATTCAGTGACCCTGAGGAGCTTCTCCTCCTTGATGATTTTTTAGGTCCTCACCCTAAGTCTGGAAGTTTCAATACTGATTGTAGTATCTTGATATGCAAATTTGATGGCCTCCTGAGCATCTTAGCTTTCATTCTTCCCACATTTCTTTATACATTTTTGCTTAAGTAAACATGAAGAAAAATCATTTATACAGCTTTAAGGAAAAGAAGTAGGAAGAAAAGAAAAGGTGGGTGGTGGAGAGATAGTAAAGAGGTTTAAGGCAATTGCCTTGAAGACAGCCTATATGGGTTTGATTCCCAGCACAGAATATGGTTCCCCAGTACCTCCAGGGATCTCTCGTGAGCACAGAGCTAGGAATAGCCCTTGAGCACTGCCAATACCTGACTCCAACCCCCAAAAGAGACTGGGAAGATTGCATCACAAAATAGTAATGGCTTTCATTTACATTTATGAATTTTGGTAACATGAGGATCAGAAAGATTTTCTTTTCCTTTTCCCCCTTACTAGGAATCTCAGACCTTGGCACTATCAAGATTGCTTTGGAGAATGCACTGACACTTGAGTTTGAGCTGGTGACCTTGAGCTTGCCAGGCAAGTGCTTTAAGCAACTAAGACATTTTCCAGGCCCCAAGAAGATTTTTAAAAACTCTTTTCTGGTATTTTCTGGATTTTCCTCCCTGTATTCTGAAATTAGACACTTCTTTCCCTGAGTAGGAGAAAACCTTTAATGAACCCATATCGCATTCTTTCATTCTTTTTTCTTTTTTGCTTTTTTTTGGGGGGGTCACACCCAGTGATGCTCAGGGATTACTCCTGGCTCTACATTCAGGAATTACCCATGGCGGTGCTTGGGGGACCATATGGGTTGCCGGGGATTGAACTCAGGTTGGCCGTGTGCAAGGCAAAGGCCCTACCTGCTGTACTATCGCTCCAGCCCCCATTCTTTTATTCTTAGAGGTAAAATATTGTTCTTTGGTCCTGTGAATGATTTCTGTCCAAGATACATTGAAGTTGAGTGGTACCGGAATGACCAGGAAAAGGAAGCTGAATTCCCTTTCACACCATGAGATACAGAAGAGAGACAACAAGGCAATAAGTGCAGCTAATTCATAAGGAATTTATGACTTCATACATTTTATTAACATATTCTTTGGTCTCTTTTACTCTGATTTATAAATAAATAAATAAATAAATAGATAGACAGAAATAGAGCTCTGCCAGGCACCCCAGAAACTCTTGCATGTTCCCCACCCAAGTCAAGGCTCCCACTTTCCCTGGAAGTAACCTAACATGCTAAACACACAAACACACACACACGCATGCACGCGTGCACACTCACAGTTAGCTGAAGAGACTTTCATGCTCCAGCTGTGCCTTACTTCAACTTATCTTTTAAAAAACTTTTATCTAAGGGTCTTCTGGGTCCCCTTTAACCTCTTCCCCTCCCCCTTCCATCTTTCTTTTCTTTCTAGCTGTACAAGGGTCTGAGCCATTTTGTCCATAACGAGCCCCGTAGTCTGGATTCAGACACATTCAGATCCATGGCATGCTGGGCTGTGGTTTTTGAGCCTTTTTTCAAAAGAGCTATTGGCTGTGGAAAGAAATGGCAAACGTGACCACCTCCGTTGCTCTGCCGGGGTTTATTCAGAGAGACCATGTGACTAGGACTGATGAACATTTAGGTTTCTGTGTCTGTGGGGAGTCTGTTATCCCGGCCTGGGCTCCCAGCAACCCTTCTTTCCGAGAACTCCCTCCTGGAACATTCTTCATTACCCCATCCACAGACCAGGGGACCTCACACAGAGCCCCAGTCTCCTGGCCTCCTTCCCAGCTGGGGCTGGCGTGAGGAGTCTGTGGGGGAAGCAGCCTGCTTCTCTTGCCTAGAGTCCTGCTTGGGGCTTGACTACGGTTCTCTGTAGAGCAGCTTTGTGCTGGTTTCTTTAAAAGTAAGTAGTCCATATGCCATGACACCCATAAAACTTCTTTGGGGGAATTTGTTTTTATTGCCCTGTCCTCTATAAGGCCATAACACAATGCCAGGCTTCCCTAGGTAGCCAAGGGAGGAATGATTACCCATAATGCTCTGGGAAAGAGGGTCCTGCGCTTGACCCCGTGATTGGGAGGAGACCACAAGAAGAGGAACACCAGAATCAGGACATGTCGAATCTACGCCAAGACCACATGGGCTCCTGTGCCTGGGGACCCAGTGGTGGTTGCACATTTCTGACTCTGGGCTCTGCCCTCTTAGCCAGCCCCACAGAGCTGCCCTGTGTTCCCCAAACAAAAGGGAACTTTTTAAGGATGCTGTGGAGCTGTTTCTCCTCCAGACTGGGAGATGGTCTCTGCTTCAGAAGACAGAGGTTGGAGAATTTGAGCTGCATACAGCTTAGGTGAAAAAAAGAAGACAGATTAATTTATCAAAGCCAGCCTTCCAGAAAGCGTGAATGCCAGAACTTCCCTGGGAAGTGTCACATTCCAGTGATGTGAAAAAGGGACGGGTAGGCTCTCCAAATTGACTCCATCTTATGCCTGAGACTCCATCTTACCCAACTTTTCATTTAAAAAATGACAGAACCTCAAACCTATTTACTGACTGGCAAGTATCGGTTTCCAGCTCAATGCAGCCTTCTCTGAAAACGGCAAAATACTCCCCCCTCCCCTTTTCCCTTCTCTCCATAGTAACCAAGGCCATTTTGACTAAAAGCCAATGAGCTCTAAGGAATGTAATCTATAGCCAATCCCAGTTCTTGGGAAGCAGCCTTTGTAAACCTATCCTTCTCCTCTTTTTTTTAAATCATTAAATAACAAGCCTAATGGGACATAATTTGGACTAATACCTGAGTGTGTGCTCCCCAACTGGAAAAAAATCTAAGACACCAAATAAGATCCATTATTTTACTGTAACATTGTGGTCTTGGTTATGTTCTTTTTTCTCAGTGCTGCACATGCTGAATGACTGTAGTTTTCTCTTTGTGTTTCATACTGTGATCCTGGAGGTATCACATGGTGGCTAAGGAACACTCTAAGACATTAAACAATGCATCTTGCTCTTAAATTTGTGCAGGGATATGGTCTCTGAACACACACAGTCATACTACACAGAAGATATTTATCTCAGTTTTCACTAATAAAACAAAAAGTTACACATTTCTACAGCTATTTCACAAGATATACTCAAAATCTCAGTGAAGTAAATCTTAACATGACTGAAGTCATTTTGACTTTAAATTATCATTCATACTTTTTTGATTTCTCATTTGTTTTGGGAGCCACACATGGAGGTGGTCATGTATTATTCCTGGGTCTGCACTCAGGGATCACTCCTGATGTGCTAGAGGTACCACATGTGATCCTGGTATTGAACCTGGGTCAGCCACATGCGAGGCAAGTACCCTACCCACTGTACTATCTCTCTCCAGCCCCCAATTTCTTTCTTTAGTTGAGGATTATTTGCTATTAATTTTCTCTCTCTCCCTTCCTTCCTTCCTTCCTTCCTTCCTTCCTTCCTTCCTTCTTTCTTTATTTCTTCCTCTCTCTCTCTCTCTCTTTCTTTTGGCTTTTTTGGTCACACCCAGCAATGCTCAGGGGTTACAACTCTCTCTGTACTCAGTAATTACTCCTGGAAGTGCTTGGGGGACCATATGGGATGCCAGGGAATGAACCCAGGTGAGCTGCATGTAAGGCAAATGCCCTACACACTGTACTATTGCTTCGGCCCCAGCTATTAAAATTTTAAATTATTGATTCCTCGTGGGTTTTCAATATTATAGATCTTCAAGGGTTCAGTCCCACATGTCTGTATGTGCATCCATTTTTGCCACTAAAGTCCCAGTGTCATTCCAGCTCCACAAAACCTTGTTCTCACATCTCCCCTTTCCCCTTTCCTCTGGCATCATGATGGTTGCACTGAGTCCAAGAGTTAGTTTTGTGACTTTTTTGCTAGCTCCTTTGCCTCAGTTATTAATCTTCCAGGGATGAGTGAAATCTTCTGGTAATTATCTTTCACCTCCTGACTTATGTCACTTAGCATAGTCAACTCAAATTTCATCCACAAGAGTGTAATCTCCACTCAAAAGGAGAGAGATAACAAAAGGGAATGCCCTGCCACAGTGGTAGGGTGGGATGGGGGAAAGGGGGGTGCAAGGGATAGTGGGACTGGTGGTGGTGGAGAATGGGCACTGGTGGAGGGATGGGCACTCGATCATTGTATAACTGAAACCCAAGCACAAAAATTTGTAAGTCTACAACTGTACCTCATGGTGTTTCACTAATAAAAATTTAAGGGAAAAAAGTGTAATCTCCAACACAACGCAACCAACTGTATTTGAGCCTTACAACTGTTGTGTGCAAGCTCTAGTAGGAGGGAAGGGGAAAGAAATAGAAAGACCAAGGCTTGAGCTGTTATCTTTGGAGAATGGTATGCTGCCTTCCCTTTTGGCGTCTATTTTATAGTATTTAAATGATAAACATGGATTCTTTGAGTAGTTACAATCTGAAAATTCTTCAACTATTTGTGGTAGTTCAGAGTAACAAGAGATAGAGACTTCCTCTCTTCATATTCTCCTGTTGCCTTCAAATGGTCTACTTTTCTAAATAGGAACCTACTTTTACCAATGGGAACCAACCTACTTATCAGTGGGAAAAACCAATTTACAAAAAAGAATGACCTTTGGACTGGAGAGATAGTACAGCAGGCAAACTGCTTGTTTTGCATGTGGCCCACCTGGGTTTGATCCCCAACACGGCATATGGTCCCCTGAACCACACCAGGAGTGATCGCTGAACACAGAGTCAGGAGTAATCCCTGAGCACTAATGGTTGTGGCCCAGGAACAAAGAAAGAAATGAAACCTGAGGGAATGAAGAAATAGTACAGGGGATAATGTGTTTGCCTTGAATGCAGAGGGTCCAGGTTCAAATCCCTGATATTGTATATGGCCCCCCCGAGCATCACTGGGTGTATCCTCCTAACAAAATAAAACAGAACCTTGACCAATATTCCATGCTGAGAAGCTAGCTCTTCTTGGGAAAAAGTCTACTGTGTAGAATGGAATTAACTCAATTAGCCAGTGACCAAGCACCAGTAAGAACATGTCAGGAATCCTGCTGGGAGCTGGTATATAACAGCAAAGAATTCATTCTCTGGAATCAAACAAATGAGTTCTTGTGTCAAAAGGCCACAGAAAAGTATAGGATGATGATTGGGAATAGGGCAACCAGAAACACGAAGAAGGCTTTACTCTGAATTATCTTGCGTGTGCTGTGTAATATTCCTCATCAATCCCTGCCAACATTCTAGTGTCACCTCACAATGTTCAGTGTCACCCTTCTATCCCTTCTATCCCTTCTTCCCCTTCTAACCCTTTATTCCCTTCACCCTTCTAAACCTTTATCCTCTTGCCCTCTGGAGCCGTCATATTTCCCCCAGAGTTTAAGAGTTATTTTTCTGTATGTGATATTTGTTCTTTTGCTTTGATTATTTTTATTTCACACGTGGTAATAGTCTTTCACTTTCTGTTTTATTTCCATGACCACAATCCCCTCTAGTTCCATCTGTGTTGTTGCAAAATGCATGATTTCCTCCTTTTCTTATAGCTATTTATTTATTTATTTGGGTTTAGGACCACACTCAGTGGTGCTCAGGGCTTAATTCTGGCTCTGAACTTCAAGGTCACTGCTGCCAGGGCTCAAGAGCACCATATGCAGTTCAAGGGATCAATTTGGGTCAGCTACATTCAAGGCAACGCCCTACCTACTGTACTATCTCTGGTCCAAGATCTCATTTTTATAAGTGGCAGGATAAGATTCCATAACATACATATCACAGCTTCTTTATCCAGTAATCTGTTGATGAGCATGTAGATTTTTTGTCCATGTTTTGACAATTCTAGGCACCTTCAGGGTCAGGGGAATGAGACCCATTGTAAGAACTTCACATCGGGACCCATGGCCTAGAATGGAACGAACAGGGTGAGAGACTGTCTGAGTTCATCATGTCGACCAAGACCATCCATGGTAACTCAAGATTCCAGAAGGCCGAATCTAAACGTTGGACATGGGAGTCTCCCGGTGGACGATTCCACAACGAAATAGACCACATCATATTCAATCGACGGTTTTGCCTGACCGATGTCACTGTTGTCCCAAAATTTCAAATGGGATCGGACCACCATCTCCTTCGTGCAAAACTCTACTTCACAGAGTGGGGAGAAAGGGCTGCAAAGTTTAAGAAGAGAACTCCCAGAACGACCACCAACTGGGAGCTCTTTGGCACTATTGCGGCAACATGGGAAGATGCCATTGTTGACAACATTGACGAGGAATACAATCGACTGGTTCAGCACCTCCATGATTGTGTGAGGAACGCCAAGAGAGAGATAGCCACAAAAAAATGCCTGTCTTCGAAAACTCTTGAGCTTATTCGCCAATGTGGTTTGGCGTATGCCTCAGGCAACCGCAAGTGAACATCTGAGCTCGCAAAGCAGTGCAGAGATGTGATCAAGGTGTTCAGGTCTGACCTTGTATGGAGAAAGAGAGAAGAGAGAAGAGCAGAAGTGCTGGTAGATGCGGCAGAAGCTGGGAAAAGTATTCGTAACACCCGCCTGTCCTTCGCCAACTACAAGATCAAGATGACTGCGCTCTGACATCCTCATGGATCTATCACATCTTCCAGAAGGACAATGGAGAAGATTATCCATGACTTCTACTCAAATCTCTTCGATAGCCATGTCCACCTGCCGACATACCAAATTCCACAGGATGGATATGTCGTTCCCAATGTTCTCCCTTCCAAAATTCGACACGCCATTTCGCCAGTAAAGAAATGAACAGCACCCGGCCCAGACAAGGTCAGACCTGAACACCTGAAGAACCTGCCGTCAGTACTCATCAATACACTGGCTCGGCTCTTCACACGCTACCTGTCTGAATGCAAGGTTCTGTCCCAATGGAAAACCAGCAGGACTGTACTATTGTACAAGAAGGGAGACATCCACGACATTGGCAACTATCGCCTGATCTGCCTATTGTCTGTCATCTACAAGTTGTTCACTCGAGTCATCCTGAATAGGATTGGCAGAACACTAGATGAAGGAAAACCACGTGAGCAAGCTGGGTTCCACAAAGGATTCAGCACCATCGACCATATCCACATGATAACCAAGCTTATCGAGGTTTCTCGGGAGTTCAAGATGCCGCTCTGTCTAACATTCATTGATTTAAAGAAGGCCTTTGATTCTGTTGAGACGGAAGCGGTCATTGAAGCCCTAGCCAATCAGGGCATTCACACTCAATACATCAGGATCCTCCGTGAGCTGTATTATGGATTCACTACCAGGATCTCACCATTCTACAAAGAAGTAATCATTGATGTCAAGAGAGGGGTTCGGCAGGGTGATACCATTTCACCGAAACTCTTCAGTGCCACCCTCGAGAACATCATGCAATGACTGGAATGGGAAGGAATGGAGTGAAGATGGTCGGCAACTACACCACCTTCGCTTTGCTGATGACATTGTTTTAATAACACCAAACATTAGCCAAGTGGCACAAATGCTGGCCGACTTCGACCTTCGACCGTGAGTGTGGAAAGGCTGGACTACAGGTGAGTGTTACGAAAACAATGTTTATGAGAAACAGCCTCGTTCCTGACGCTCCATTTGCTCTCAACGGAACCACCATCTCCGAATGCAACAGTTATGTGTACCTAGGTCGAGAAGTCAACATGACAAATGACCTGGCACCCGAGCTGTGCAGGAGGAAAAGAGTGGCTTGGAATGCCATCAAGAGCGTCGAAGAAATAGCTAAGAGGATGAAGAAGCTCCGGCTCTGGGCACATCTCTTTGATTCCACTGTTCTTCCTGCATTAACATATGCCTCAGAGACCTGGGCCCTACGCAAAGAGGATGAGAACGCTATTTGGGTCTCCCAAAGAGGAATTGAAAGAGCTATGCTTGAAATATCATGTTTCACTCAAATGAGAGAAAGAATCCGGAGTTCCGACCTCCGTCGATGATCAAGAATCAGGGACGCTGTCTCGTTTGCCAAGGCATCAAAAATCAGATAGGCTGGTCACGTAATGAGATTTGGAGACGACCGCTGGACTAGAGCCGTTACCGACTGGATTCCACGGGATGTCAAAAGACCACGTGGCCACTCACCTACCAGATGGTCAGACTTCTTCATCAAGATGAACGATCGGTTTGAGGCTCTTCATGTTCCTAGAACGAACAGATGCCATTGGGCTACACTAGCACGCAACAGGGACAAATGGAGACGTTACTGGCGCCCACTCGAGCAAATCGATGATTAATGGCAAGTCAAGTGATCAAGTGATCAAGTTTGGACAATTGTGGATAATGCTGCTATGAACAGAGAGATGGAAATATTCATTGAAATGGTTTTTATATCGCTGGGTCATATGCTACTTCCATTTTTAGCTTTCCTTCTCCTGAATTGATTTGTAGAGACAATGGACCCAGAACAATACAGATTTGAACTGTGAAGGTCCATCTGTATGTGGATTTTTTTCTTACTTTTAGTTCTGCATTTACAAATTCTACCAGCTGTTATTTGAATCTGTGGTTGTGGAACCGAGGTTACAAAGGAGCAAGGATAAGGTACTTGAACATTCACAGTATCTGAGGGTATCCAGAAGCCAAAAACCACATTGTACAAGGATCAAATGTACTTAGCTTGTCCTACAAGTTGTCACCCTCCCTGTGAGATAATTTCAGTATTCTGTTTATAAGCTTAGGCACAAAATCTATTTTAAATTGATAGTTAATAATGGAATGAAGTGGAATCATTTTAGATAGATTTTTCTGACATATGAATACTTACATTTCAAAAAGCCTCAAAGAAATTGCATAATAATGGAAATCAGCTCATTCCAGGAGGCACAGGAAATACAGAAAACCAGCTGCCACTTTCCTGGGGATGGGTCCTCTGCAGGTTTTGTGTTGGTTGGCCATTTCAACTTCTTGCTCAAAGAAACAGCTAAGAGATCCTATAATGTCCTTGGAAAGACTGGAGGGGGAGGGCAAGAGTATGATGGGGGCACACTCAGATGAAGAAGGGAACTTACCAGCTTTGGAATAGGGAAAACATTATTGAGACGCTCAGTGAGTTGGAAGAATCAAGTTCCATCTAGGCCTTATCTCCCTTTCTGAACAGCTGCCACAAGTTACTAGCCTCAGCATTCTACTTTTGCATGTTTTGTAAATTGGTCCCAAATGGAAGAGAGAAGTTCTTGGAACTTAGAAGGGTGGAGAATAGTGCTTCCCCGTCAGGCTAGGATGAGGGTTCAGGAGCGGCTGCACCTCTGTTCTGTTACAAAAGAAAGATGGAGGCGCTTGTGCTAAGCTACCAAGACTTAACACATAACCTGCGTTGTGAAACTCCCACCACTTTCGAGCTGCCCCAGGAATGTAATCGTAACAGGTCAGGAGGGAGTTAACTGGTCAGTGCCAATTAAGTCATGTTTTCTATTCCCTGAAAGGAAATGGTCTGCTACAAAGCCTTCATCATTCCCCTCAGGCAGGTTACTTAAGAGAGAAATAATTCCCTCCCTCCCTCTTTCCCTTTCTTCCTCTCCTGTGCTCAGGATAGAATCCAGGGTGTCACACAAGCAAGGCATGCATTCTATTGTGGGACCACATTTCCAGCCTTGAAAACCCTTATGTTGGAAACCGTTTTTGGTTTGCCCCTGCTGCAGATAGAAATCAGGGCTTCACCCAAACAAAGCAAGTGCTCAACCACTGTGCTATATCCCTGGTCTCTCCAAACCTCTTTTTTTGGGGGCTGGGTAGGTTTGGGCCATGCCTGGTGGTGGTCAGGGTTTACTCTTGGCTCTTTGCTCAGGGATCACTCCTGGTGGTGCTTGGGGGGACTACATGGGGTGTCAGGGATCGAATCCAGGTCAGTCACGCATAAGGCAAGTGCCCTGCCCTCTGTACTATCTCTCTTGGGTCCCCCAGACCTGTCATTTTTGTGCAGTTCTTTGGAATGAGAACCTTTCTCTTTGCTGAGTGGAATGCTGCTTGATTCATGGACTGTTTGCTAAAATGAATTCAACATTTAAAAATTAATTGGATTGGACTTGGATTATTTAACAGCCCCTCCCTGGTACCGGAAGGAAGCAGGGAAGCCCTGCATTTAGAGAGCCCTAGAGATGGCAGAAACAGCCTGGATCCTTTTTGGCCTCGACTCAGGGAGTCAGCAATGGCACAGCCTGGCCGGTGATCTTGAATCAACACTTCCATTCCTGATGGCCTTGAGGCCCTGGGAAATGCTTCTCCACGGGCACCACCCTGCGTCCTTCATACAGAAGGTGACCAGAGCTACATGCTGTAACAATTTGTGGACTGTGTTGCTGAATTGGTCAGAGGAGGAGGCAAAAGGAGGGCTAACTTCAAGGGCTGAAATTCTTGGGAAGACAGTATCAGGGAACTCATCAGCTCCTTCTTCTCCGAATATGTGGGTATACATGTCTCTTGAGGGGTCTTGGTTTCTCCTCCTCCTCCTCCTCCTCCTCCTCCTCCTCCTCCTCCTCCTCCTCCTTTTTCTATCCAGTTTATGCTTCCGGCAATGTTCATGCGTAAAGTGAGGAACTAAAAACCTATATGGTCAGAAAAATAGTGCAGGGGTTAAGGCTCTTGCCTTGTATCTCGCCAACTCTGGTTTGATTCCTGGTACCACGTTTGGTCCCACCCAAACACCACCAGGAGTGAGCCCTGAGCACATGCCTAGCAGTTATGAGGCCCTGAGTTCAACCCCTGCCACTGCATGTCCTACAGTCCCACCCCACTGCCTTGCCCAAGCAACACCAGGAGCAACACTGGTGTCGATTAACACCATGGGGTATGATCCCTACATTAAAAAGAAATATAAGAACTTATACATGAGAAAACATGCACAACATGGGAAACTATTTTTTCTTTGAGTCACACTCAGTGGTGCTTAAGGACTATTTCTTTCTTTAAAAAGACCTGTTAGAGGGGAGAAGGCAGCTGGAATAGAGAAGAAATCACTAAGAAAATGATGGCTGGAGAAGTCATTTGGGATGGGAAATACGTGCTGAAAGTAGATAATGGACTAAACATGATAACCTCTCAGTATCTGTATTGCAAACCATAATGCCCAAAAGTAGAGAGAGAGTATGGGAAATATTGTCTGCCATGGAGTCAGGGGGAGGGTGGGGAAGGGGGGTATATTGGGGATATTGGTGGTGGGGAATGTGCACTGGTGGAAGGATGGGTGTTTGATCATTGTGTGATTGTAACCCAAACATGAAAGCTTGTAACTATCTCATGGAGATTCAATAAAATTAAAAAAAAACTTTTAGCAT
Source organism: Sorex fumeus (assembly GCF_029834395.1). Classification (NCBI taxonomy): domain Eukaryota; kingdom Metazoa; phylum Chordata; class Mammalia; order Eulipotyphla; family Soricidae; genus Sorex; species Sorex fumeus. Next base: position 7,688,843 of record NW_026606143.1, on the reverse strand, counting down.
TTTAATAACGGCAGAGCCTGGCAAGCTACCTGTGATGTATTCGATATGCCAAACACAGTAACAACAAAGTCTCCAATGGAGACGTTACTGGGCCTGCTCGAGCAACTCGATGAATAACGGGAGGACAGTGACAGGACAGACAAACAGCATTTTAATAAAATGATACTTTTTTTCCTTTTTTCTTTCGGCTTTTTGGATCAGACCTGATGATGCTCAGGGGTTACTCCTGGCTCTTCACTCAGGAATTACTCCTGGTGGTGTTCAGGGAACCATATGGGATGGTGGGGTTGAACCTGGATCAACAGCTGCCTGCAAGGCAATCACCCTACCCACTGTTACTATTGCTCCTGCCCTGGCTTTCCAACTTTTATTTTCCATTTTTTAAAAAATTAAACCACCGTGAGACACACAGTTGCAAAGTTCTTCATGATTGGGTTTCAAACATACAATGTTACAACACCCTCCCCTTCTCCAGTGTACATTTCCTAACACCAACGTCCCCAGTTTTTCTCCTTCTACCCCGACCCCCATCCCCAGTCTGCAATTACAGCAGACACTTTTCTTCTTCTCTCTCCCTGCCCCCTCCATTCTCTCTCTCCTTTTGGGCATTATGGCTTGCAGTTCAGGCGCTGAAAGGTTATCATATATATAGCACTTTACCTATTTTCAGCACTCAGTTCTTGTCCAGAATGATCATTTCCAACTATCATTGTTGAATAGGTCCCTTCTCTATCCTAACTGCCCTCTCCCTCCCACTTGTGGCAAGCTTCTCACCATGGACCAGTCCTCCTGGCCCTCGTTTTTGACTTTTAAGGACTACTCTTGACACTGTAGTGGGGGGGCGGTCACTTTCATCAATGGTTGGAGGACCATGGGTTCCAGTGTACTGGCCCTTTGTCCCAGCAGACATTTTATTACACTTCATTTGATATCGATATACATGTGTGTCTTGACCTACTGTGTGACATATACAGTTTTTTAAAATTTTATTTAATTTTATAAAGTTGTTCACAATAATTGATTACATTTAATATTTGAATACCAATCCTACCACCATTATACCTTCCCACCACCATATTTTGAATGTTTCCATCCCAAACCCCAAACCATGCCACCAAAGCAGAACCAAAATAATTTATGCTGTATTTCTTATTATGAATAATTCGCTAAAAATGATCCAAAAAAGTTTCCTTAGAGGAAAGTGTGTGAAGATTGTTGTATTTCACCCAGGAGCCATTAAGCCATTCTATAAGAGATTACTAACATGTTGTTAAAGGTTGAAACCTGTGTGCGTATATATATATGTGTGTGTGTGTGTATATATATCTATATATGTATATAGATATATATATCCGTAAGATTGGTTGCCTTCTACTTTAAACCCCATCAAACGTGGTGTGCTACACTACGTATATCAGTAGTGTAAAGTATTGGTTGTTATGTGGCCACAATGCAGCTGCACACTCCAGGAATTCTAAGATTTAAAACATGGTTATATAAACAGTGCTGCAATGAACAAACAAGTGCAGATGTCACTTCGACTATACTTTTTTGCCTCTCTGGGATATATTCCCAGAAGTGGTATTGATGGGTCAAATGGGAGCTCAATTTCTAATTTTTTGAGAATTGTCCATACTGTTTTCCAAAAGGTTTGAACCATTCGGCATTCCCACCAGCAATGAAGGAGGGTCCCTTTCTCGCCACATCCGTGCCAGCAACCATTGCTTTTGTTCTTGTGGATGTGGGCCAGTCTCTGTGGTATGAAATGATATCTCATTGTTGTTTTGATCTGCATCTCCCTGATGATTAATGATGTAGAGCATTTTCTCATGTGCCTTTTAGCCATTCAGATTTCTTCTTTGAGAAAGTTTCTGTTCATTTCGTCGCCCCATTTTTTGATGGGGTTGGATGTGCGTGCTGAAAGTAGACTATAGACCGAATATGATTGCCACTCAATGCCTCTTTTGAAAACCACAGCACCCAGAAGGAGAGAGAGAACAAAAGGGAATGCTCTGCCACAGAGGCAGGGTGGGATGGGGGGTGAGGGGTGGGAAGAATACTGGGATCAGTGGTGGTGGATATGGGCACTGGTGGAGGGATGGGTACTTGATCATTGTATAACTGAAACCCAAGCACAAAAATTTGTAAGTCTACAACTGTACCTCATGTCACCAATAATAATAAAAAAAAACCATGGTTATACAGCAGATTCACTCATGGGTAAGACTTGTCTGAGCCTGTGGAGAGTGGCTGTGATCACGGTGATGATTGAGTTATGAAGGTTTTCAGCTGCTGGGGCTCCATTGGGGCAGGGAGGGGAACTCACCTGCCCCCCTCCGGGTTCCCCAGAATGAGACAGCCTGGTGCGGGGTCTGGAGGCATTCTATGGCATCATATGATACAGCTTCTTAAAAAAATTTATTCTTATAAAACATTTAATAAGGATTAATTACATTTTCAAAAATTAAATTGAAAATGCCATCTTTGTCTAAATAATTTAGAAAAAATGTCATCTGTTGATTATATTTGCCATTAAATTTATAGTTATTATTGTGGTAAGATGTGCATATAAAATTTACCATCTTAGCTATTTTTAAGTGTACAGTACAGCAGTATTAAACACATTTATATTGTTGTATAACCATAATCAACACCCCTCTTGGGAACTCTTTATTTTGCACAACTGAAACTCTGTCCCCATTAAACACTAATTCTTCATTTCCTCTTCTCCCAGTCCTTGGAAACCATTGCCATTTAATTTAAATACATAATTTGAAATGTTTTAGGTGAAATTTTTGAAACAGATGAAAATGTTTCAACATTAAAATCTTTTCTACCTGCCTTAATGTGAGAATTTGATGTAAATATATTGAAAGATGTATTTTTAAAAAAAGATGTACATTTTAAAACAATTATTTCTTTTTTTTCTTTTTGGGTCACACCCGGCAATGCACAGGGATTACTCCTGGCTCTGCACTCAGGAATTACCTCTGGCGGTGCTCAGGGGACCATATGGGATACTGGGAATCGAACCCGGGTTGGCCGCATGTAAGGCAAATACCCTACCCGCTGTGCTATCGCTCCAGCCCCTAAAACAATTATTTCTTAGGAGACAAAAATATATTGGTAACTCCTTCCCCTCTCCTTCTAGGATAGTGCTCCTAAACTCTTTGTTGTTTCCTAAGTGATAAGAACACAAGAAGCATAATTTGATCTGAAATTATTTGGGGGAAGGTATTTGGCCACACTTGGCTGCTTGGGCATCACTCCTGGTGGTTCTTAGGGGACCATATGTGGTGTTGGGGATGAACCCAGGTCAGTCCCATGAAAAACAAGCTCCTCACCCCAGGAATTCTAAGATTTAAAACATGGTTATACAAACAGTGCTGCAATGAACAAAGTGGTGCTCAAGCCTTTCAATGTTTATTTTGTTCTAATATTTGGTGTTTAATCTTGATTCGTGATCGAGTTCCCAAGTTCTGTGGAATTTCCTGGGGGATAACCATGTTCTTTATGTATTTCTTGGTTTTGTCTATTTTTGTTTGATTTTTGGGCCACACCTGGTTCACTCCTGGCTCTGTGCTCAGAGACCATTACTGGAAGTGTTCAGGAAACTTTATGGGGTGCCAGGGACTGAATCCAGGTTGGATGCATGCAACACAAGTGCCCTGTCTGCTGTGCTGGCCTTTATTCTAAGGAGGTAAGGAGGCAGCTCTGGGTGGGTTCCTGGGTGGGAAGCTGGTCCCCAGAAAGACCAAGTCACAATTAGAAGCTTCAATTTAGAGTTCCAAGCTCCATTCTCGATATAAGGGGAGAGGAGTTGGACAGAGAGGTCCTGTGACAAAGACACCATGACAATTTCAAAATGACAGTGCTCTGGTGAACCCATATAGGTGCTGAGAGCCCTGAGTCCCTCTTCCCATCTCGTTATTGGAGCGCCTTATCATTTCCTTTCCTAAGAAACTGGTGATCAGTCAGTTAACCGTCACTCTGGGTTCTGTGAGCTACCCTAGTAAATTGTTTGTACCCAAGGAGGGGTTGTGTGAACCTCTATTTATACCTGGTTGGTCAGAAGTGCAAATGACACACTGGACTTTGAGATTTGCCTCTGGGGCAGGTGGGGCAGCTCTGAGTCAACCTCTGTGATCTGATATGGTCTCCAGGTAACAGTGGGTTAAAATATAGGATAAGGAGCTGGTGTCACAGTTAATTGTTTGCTGGGGCTCTCCCGCCCCACCAACATCTTGCCAAGGAAGTGGCTTTAGTGTGGGTAGCCATGTGAGAGTACAAAACATACTGAGGCGGGACACTGAGCATTTTTACTAACACACATCTTATGTAAGACACGGGAGGAGAAAAATGAAATAATAAAATCCCTTAGATAATTGCTATCAATAGAACACAACCAGTTTTATTGTAGCAGCATTGTGACCAGTTTTATTGTAGTATTGTGACGAGTTTTATTGTAGTAGCAGAATCTGTGATTTTTATAAAATAAAGGCAAACTTGCAGGCTATCAAATGTATCAAATGTAGCCTGCCCACAGGGCAGAGTCTGGCAAACTCCCCGTGGCGTACCAAATATGCCAAATACCAGTAACAATTATGGGTCTCATTCTCCTAAATAGCCTTGAATATAATCTCAGGGCTAGGATGAAAGAGACGTTACTGGGGCCTGCTCGAGGCAATCGACGAATAACAGGATGATGAAATGAAATGAATGAAATGAAAGGCAATAAAATCCAATTCATGGCATATAGGCTAATTGATGAATTATGTATACCTTTATTCTCTTATTTATTCAGATTCACACAATACACAGATGGGCACGAACAGAACTGATTGCAACACTCTGATATTTTACTGACTTTCTGAAATACACACACAAAATCTTTTTTTTATGTAGGAGTATTGCTATTTACACACACAAAATCTTTATCTTACCTACATATTTATCAGTTTTGTTGTTGGTGGGGGTGTATATTTTTCTTTTTGGGGGGAGGGAGTATATTTTTCAAGGCGGGAAGATAAAACATATTTTATTTTAGACATAGAACAACGGGGTCCACTTTTATATCCTTTCCTGAACAGATTTAGCAAACAAAAACACAAAAGCCAAATTCAAACTGCATTTCAAGTCCACAAATACCTTTGGATTTGTTTGTTTGTTTTGGAGCCACACCCAGTGGTGCTCAGGGCATATTCCTGGCTCTGCACTCACACCTGGAGGTGCTCGGGGAACCCTATGGGATGCTGGGAATTGAACCAGGGTCAGCTGTGTGCAAGGCAAGTGTCTTACCACTGTATTATAGCTCCAAATCCCACAATTTGTGCTTTAGAATTCAAATCTGTTTCATTAAATATTTGAAAGGTACTCAAATTACACATTATTTTTCTGAAGTTTAAACTTATTGGGAATCTCTCTTTTATTTGTTTCCTTTTGTACCACATCCAGGCATGCTCAGGGCTTACCACTGTCTCTGCAGTCAGGGATCATTTCCGGTGGGGCTTGGAGAGCTATCTGGGGTGCTAGAAATTGAACTAGGGTCAGCTACGTGCAAGGCAAAAGTGCCCTATCCAATGTACTATCACTCTGGCTCAATCCCTCACCTATTTATCTGGCAGCCCAAGCTGAATTTCTAAAATGTAAGGAGTTAAATTGCTCACAACCCACTCTCATCTGCTGTGAATTTTTATTGTAATTCAGTTTCAGTTTTTGGTTAACCTGCTAGGATTTTAAAACTTTTCGGGGGTCTAATTTGTATTGTGGTGAGGTGACAAAGATGTGCCTACAACTTATACATAGGATTTAAGGAAACTGTTTTTGTTCTTGGGCCACACCTGGCAGTGTTTAGGGCTTACTCCTAGACCTGTACTCAGGAATCACTCCTGGCGGGGCTCAGGGGGAAATGTAGTGCTAGGGGTTGAACTCCGGGTCAGCTGCGTGCAAGGCAAAGGCAAATGTAGTGCTAGGGGTTGAACTCCGGGTCAGCTGCGTGCAAGGCAAAGGCCTTAATCCATGTAATAGCTCTTTGACCCCAATCTTTTCTAATTTTGCATGTGCATCCTTTAGCAGGACACAGGCATTTTGCTAGGGACACTCTAGACTTTAAATGACTTAAATACAGATAAGGATTTAATACAAATAAGGCTCTAAACAGGATAGTTTGGACATACTGGGAGTCTGTGTTTAAGAGACACATGAGGGGCTGGAGAGATAGTTCAAAGGCCTGGAGCATATATTTTACAGGCAGGAGGACTGGGTTCAATGATAGCAGTGCATAACCCACCTGAAGTGGCCCATGAGCACTGAGCAAAAACAAAGAGAGAGAGAGAGAGAGAGAGAGAGAGAGAGAATGAGTAAGAGACTAGGTTTCATTTTACTCAATTCAATAAATGAGTAAAAGTCTAAATCAGAAAGCTAGGTCACTGTGTGTGTGTGTGTGTGTGTGTGTGTGTGTGTGTGTGTGGTGTTAGGCTCCTTCCAGCAGTGCTCAGGGCCTATTCCTGGCTCTGTGCTCAGGAGTGAGTCCTGATGGTGTTCAGAAAATCTTATATGGTGCTGCATTTCTTCAGTTTTCGTTTTGAGGTGCTCAGGGTTTACACCTGGCTTTGTGCTCAGGGAGCACTCCTGGCAGTGTTACAAGGTGTTACAAGGAACCATATGTAGTTCCTAGCATTGCATCTGGTTGCCTGCTTTCAAAGTAAGTGCCTGAATCCCTGTACTGTCTCTCTGGCCCCAAGCTGGATTATTTTTATGTCCATGTGGAGAATGTACAGTTCCTACTTATTTTACTTAGTTGTAAACATAGGCTTTTCGTATGTGGGTTTCTAAAGTTCCTAGTCAGAGGGAAAGAGGAGTAGGAAGCCGCTTTGTCAGTGTTGTGGCGCCCATTTGGCTATACCATAAACTCAGCTCTGTACTGTGAAATCAGTGTGTGGGAAACAAAAAGAAAGTATCTGCCTGATGACCCTGATCAGTTTTTTTCCAAGTGAAATAAATCTCCATCACCATAACTATGCTTCTGCACTGTGTCCGTGCATGAGTGCATGCATGTAGTGTGTGTGTGTGTGTGTGTGTGTGTGTGTGTGTGTATGTCCGTGTCCCAGTCATGGAAAAATCAACAACAAAGGGAAGGGGAAGGAAAGCAGTGAAAAAGAAATTGATTTCAAACATTAATGCAAGATCATGTAAGATTGTGGTCCAACATTTCTTTCTGTAAGAAACTTATTTTTAGTAATACTAACCCTGTCATTTGAAGAGAGGGAGTGCTCCCCAAGAGGAAAGACACATAAAAGTTATAAAAAGAAACCTGACTTAGAGAAAAATCTTTTGAGTTGGAAAAATTCAAAATCCACAGAGCAAAAACTAGCAGTTTTGACTACATCAAATTCACAATGATTATGTGAGACTGGAGTGCTGTCTCGCCGAGCTGGAACCCAGCAGGAGCCTTAAGTTCACTTCACAGCACCACATGGTCTCCCAAGCACTCCAGGTGTGCATCCTCCCAACACATACACAATACAAACACACACACAATACACACAGAGAAAAGGCAGGTAGAAACAGGACCTGGTAGAAATAGAAATTCTCATTCTCTCTTGGTATTCATGGAAATTGACAAATCCTTGGGTAGATGATTTAACAATGCCCGGGATTTGGCAATATTTTACATATTTCAAAAAAAAGTCCAGACTCTTTGACTCAGCTATCCCCCCCCCCCCGCCCCCAAGGAATCCAGTTTGCAGATACATTGGAACAAGGGGGCAAAGATAAGTGTAAAAGAATGTTCTGGGCGGTGCTGCTCTGCTGTGCAATGGTAGGGTTAGGTGATGTAATTTACAAGATATCTTTACTATGGGAGAAGGAGGTTGAGCTGTGGGTACTGCAGGGGAGAGATGAACACAGTTGCCATTAAAGCTGTTCCCAATGTTATTTTCTTTCTTTATTGAATCAGATGAATTACAAAGTTACAAAGATATTTATGATTAAGTTTCAGGTGTATGTTATTGTTCCAACACCAATCCCTTCACCAGTGCCCACTTGCCTCCACCAATGTCCCGAGTTTCCCTCCTTCCCCCAGCCTGTTTCTGTGGCAAGCACTTTCCCTCTCCCTCATTATTTTAGTGTTCCCTTCCCTAACTAATCCCTCTCACCCCTACCCCAGTGCCAACCTTCCTACTGAAGTCCAGTTCACTTGATCTTTGTTTCTATTGCTGTTTGATAAGAGGTTTCTTTATGTTCCACCTATGAGAGAGATCATTCTCAGCCTATTACTTTCCCTCTGGCTGATTTGGCTTCATATGATGCTCTCCAGATCCATCCATGTTGCCGCAAATTGTATGACATTATCTTTTCTTAAGGCTGCATAGTATTACATTGTGTATATGTACCATAGTTTCTTTATCCAGTCATCTATTTGTGAGCATTTGGGCTGTCTCCTTATTTTGGCTGTTGTATTAGTGTTGAATTGAACACAGAAGTGCACATGTCTTTTCTTTGGGTTTTGGACCCTTGGGATATATTCCCAGGACTGGAATTGCTGGGTCATATAGAAGCTCAATTCCTAGGGGTTTTTTTTATGAATGTCCATATTGTTTTCCAAAAAGCCTGAAGTTGTTCTCAAAGTTCTGTTTCTCTTCTCTCTTCCCATGCTAGGTAAGGTTGTATGTTCTTCCTTTCTTTGAAGATACATGTGGGCTGATGGCTTGCAGCTGATAGTAGTTGCATAGACCGTGTCCCTATTGAGTAAACTCTTTATTTTTTACCTCACTTTATTTAAACACCGTGGTTTACAAAATTGTTTGTGATAATTTGTTATAGGCATTCAACATTCCAACTCCCGTCTCACCATCACTGTCACCTTCCCTCCACCATTGTCTCTATTTTCCCAACCACACTTCAAGCCTGCCCCAGTAGCAGACCCACAATAATTTATTTTATATTGCTCGTTACCAATAAATGACTAATAGAACAATCAAAAATATTTCTGCAAAAAAATTTGTGAAAAATGTTGTATCTCACCATGGGGATTTTAAGTCCTTGTCTGGGGAGGGTTTACTAAGTTGTTGTTGTTGCAAGTTACACTTTCTGTGTTCATGTGTGTTTTTTTAGTAGAGTTTCATTGGTTTCTACGTTACATTTCTATCCAATCTGGTGTGCTTCTACTGGGATGTATTGTAGAGTTTGGAGATATCTTGTGCTCCAGAAAAATCCAGAATACTTAACTGGGCAGTCTGACCAGAAGCATGGCAGCAGCTGTTGGGGTGTAATTGTGGCTGCCAGAGCTTTAGTAGGAGTAACCTTGGCCAGTTCCCCTTCTGAGATCGCTGTGGCGGTCTCTGAGAAGCTTTTGCTGTTGGTTGTTCTCTTTTGAGGCTTAATTAGGAGTATCTGGAACAGGACCGGTAGATGAGCTTCCATAACGGCGGTGGTGGTGGGATGATGAGTGAACTCTTTAAGTGCTAATGCATGATGTCTCCTTCTCCTTGCTTTCAGTCACCGTGAACCTGTGAACCCAAATGTTGAGTTGGGGCTCAACACTCTGCTGGTCTGAGCCTTCTAATCTACTATGGGTTAAACACAGTAGTTGTAGGGAAGAGACACACACTCACAGGTCATTTTAAGCCTCTGAGATTGTGTTTTTCATTGCCTTGGCATATTCGAACCTATGATGGTTAATGCAATCTCCAAGATAATTGCTAAATGCAAAAAAAAAACCCTATGTAAAAAGAGAATGATCTTATCTGTATGCGCATGTGCTCATATGCGTAAGAAATTTCTGGAGGGATTCTTGAGAAAAAAGGACTCCCAACAAAGGTGGTGAAAGCAGGCAGAGATGAGGAAGGCAATTTGTTTTCATACTGCAACCTGTCATGTTGGATTAAACACAGACACAGACACATACACAGGCACCCCCCCCCACACACACACACTGAACAGGGTGAGTTTATAATTAAAAACTAGCTATTGGTTCCACCAAAAGATTTCTACAAGAATGTTCATGGTCTCCTTATTTATAGTAACCCCAAAGTGGAAATAGCCCAGATGTCCATGGAGGATGGTTAAACAAATGGTGTCTGATTCATCAACGGAATACTTACTTTTCCACAATGGAAACGAGCAAACTCCAGATACTGTAATAGCATAGACACAGGCGCACAGCTAAGACACTGAACAAAAGAAACTAGCCAGAAGCAGCTGTAAGATTTATTCATAACACTTATGCAAAGTCAAGAAATCGGCCCAAGACATTTTTGATCTTGTAATTGCAAATAGTGTTCCTAGAAGTGGGCGAGTGGGGGGGCTTGAGAATTGGGCTTCTTGGGGTTGGGGTCGGGCTGTCTCCTGGGATTTACCCCGTTTGCGTAAATCCGTGGAGCTGTCTGCGCCATGCACTTTTCCATAGACAGCCTGTGAACAGGAATACAAAGTCCACGGCCAAATCTAGTTGATAGCAAGAATAAACAAATGAAAGGCAGTGCCTGCGGGCCGTGCAGGCGGCGCTCGGCACAGCTGGGCACAGCTGGGCACAGCTGGGGCATGCCCACCCTGGTCCTCCTGCACAGGCTACCGCACGTTGGTGCCTTGCAATCTCAGGAGACCAACGTTGGGGGTGGGGGTGGGGGGCGGGGTAGCTCCGAATCGAATCCGAGCGGGCTATGGTTCAGAAACGTGCGGGAGGGAACTCCGCAGCAGCCGCTTAGGGTGACCGGCGGGGACAGGGTATCCTTGGCAACCGAGACTAGAGCTGCCTGCTCTTGTGGGAGATAGAGACGCAGAAGCGCAGAAGCGCAGAAGCGCAAGCTGGGACAGGAGCTGCTGGCCTCTGGGCTGCAAGTTAATTAGCTTTCTGCAGGAGGCTTGGTTGGGCTTCTCGGTTTTGAAAAAGTAGCGAATTTCAGTCACTTGGCTGAACAAAGAATCAAATGAAACACCATCTGATTGTTTCGTCCCCTTCTGTAAAGCCATGCTTAAGCGATGTAGACAAAAATCGAAATTAAGCCCACTATCTGCTAGTTGTTTTCTTTTGTTTTTTTTCCTTTTTTTTACTTTACTTTTTAAAAAAAAAAATGGGTCCCCCTCCTCCCCCCACCCCCTTAAAGTTTTAGTCCTTAAACTCCAAACCATTTATACCTCAAAGGAAGTTTCTTGAAAGGGAAGTTGAAATTTAATGGGAACAGAGTTTCAGTCTGCATAATGGGAATGTTCTGGGAAGGACAGTGATGACCTCTGTACAACAACGTGAGTGTACCTAATGCCATGGGATTATCCTCTTTAAAAGGGTTAAAATGGGAAATTTTCTGTTCTGTGGATTTCCTACAATTTTTTTAGAAAGGGGAAATTTTTGGCTCTAGCAACTTTAGGCATAGCTGGATTCAGACGCTATCACTTAGGACTCTAGCTGAGTTTCCAAAGAAAGCGTGTGGGGGACGTGGGACGCGAGTGTTCAGTGGCCAAAAACCACTCCCCTGGCCAGCCCACCGCGATGGACGAAGGACGGGGGAAACAGAGAAACAGGGCCCCAGGCTGGTCTGTAGTCAGTTTATTTCTCTTTCCTCTCTAAAGTAGTCCGATCTCTCCCCTTACTGAACATTCACAGTCGTAGTTTTGGTTGTAGTCCCAGTCATCATAGTTTCATCATTCTAGTCTCCATAGACCTCAAAGTCCTCTTTCTAGTCTAGTCTAGTCTTCTCATCACGAAGGGTGGGGGTACACAGAGGAGGGGTTGGACATGTCATAACAACAAACAGATGTAAAGCCACTCCTTTAGGGAAAGTTCTAGGAGATTAACTCAAGGGCAAAATCTCATCTGAGGGTTCAGCACTCCAGATTACTAGGAGATCCTGCTCAAGGGTGGGATTCCATCCAGGGTGTATTGCTTTCTCCTTTCCTCGCTAGTAACCCATTTAAACAATCATAGTAAACTTACTTCTTATAATATTTCTAGTCATTTTGTATGAACACAGTAAGAGGTATATTAAGCTTAAATGTTGGCTCTTCCTGGGGACATTTCGTTATATATTCCAGACCACAGTCCTTAGGCCACTTAACTCTTTCCTAACCCCAGCAAGGTCCTTATTCAATTACTTCTTTTTGGGTCATGACAGAGTTTGTCCATGACCATTCTCTTAACTTATTATACTTGTGGTGCTTAGCCTGTCCCTTTTTGATGCCAGGGAAGCTTAGCACTTGCCCTGAGTCCATCCAGTCCCTTTGTCAGGACCCTGCTTTTGGAATGCTAGAAACTAAGGGCAACTGAGGCTTAAGTCAAGTAAATATGGATGTAAATATTATTTGAAGTCAATTAACTCCCATGTTATAAAAGCATAACATGAACTGTCTTTCTGTGTCTATACAAAAACGACATTGCTAAACCATGCAAGTGACATAAAGGAAAGAGAAAAACAATACAGGATTATTAGTGCTTGATGGAATTGGGTTTACCTCAGGGGCACTGTTGTAAGAGTAGCTCAATAAACCTAAGTTCTCTGCAGGGGGAGCAAGGACAACCCAATGTTATACAACACCTCAGTGCATTTCAGATAGGAGCTAGCTCTCAGGTAGAGAGTCTAGCTCCTACCTGGCTCTTTCCATGTGGCCATCAAGATGGTAACCAGTGTCACTAGGTTTATGTCCACCTTAACCCTGAGAATTCTGGAGAACTTACCATGACTCTCTCTCCTCTGTATCTACATTTATCTTTGAAAAGGTCTCTGATTGGCTGATGTGGGTCGCATGATTATTCTAGACCAATCCCTGGTTTCAGAAGGATGCCTTACTCTAGCCACCTAGGGCAGCTTCTCATCATAAAACCAAGGGATTGACAGTTCCATCTAAATCCTGAAGTGTGGGGGAGAGGGAGTTCTCTCAAAGGAAGGGATGACCTCTTCCCAGAAGAAAGAATAGGACTGGCAAAAACAACAGATGTGCCTGACATATGTTATGGGTTTCCGGTGTAACCCTAGCACTGCCTAAAGAGAGCATTTAAATGTTTCCAAACATTCCTATGTGCTTTGCATTTTGATTTTGTTATGTGGTTTAAAAAAGTTCCTTGTAGTTTGACCATTTGGTGGAGAATATTTCTATCTTTTTGGGAATACCAAACTTAATAAGTTGGATTACTGTGTCAATGTATGCTACTTAATGAGTCTTTGTGGTACAATTATGCATTTTTGTATGCTTGTTTGCTGATGGCATGGGCTAAGAACATTGAAAGAGACTCTGTTATCTTGTCATGTGTTTAGTTTCTCCACAGGTTGATTAAACTCATATTGTCTTTTGCTTATAGCACAAGTCCTGAAACCTAGTATTTTTTTTTTTTGGTCACACCCGGCGATGCACAGGGGTCACTCCTGGCTCTGCACTCAGGAATTGTCCCTGGCGGTGTTCAGGGGACCATATGGGATGCTGGGAATCGAACTTGGGTCGGCCGCGTGCAAGGCAAACGCCCTACCCACTGTGCTATCACTCCAGCCCCTGAAACCTAGTATTTTAAGAATTAATTTTTATTTGTCACACTGTCACTGTCCTCCCGTTGTTCATTGATTCACTCGAGTGGGCCCAGTAACATTGTGAGACTTGTTTGTGTTTGGCATATCGAATACGTCACGGGTAGCTTGCAGGCTTTGCCGTGTGGGTGGAATACTCTCTGTAGCTTGCCGGGCTCTCCAAGAGGGGCAGAGGAATCGAACCTGGGTCGGCCGCGAGCAAGGCAAACGCCCTACCCGCTATGCTATCGCTCCGCCCATTGAATGAATTATTAAATATAATACTTTTCAATTTATCTTGTCTATTATGTCCCCAAATGGAATGTTGAGGCTTCTAAGTAAAAGAATATTTGTTTTTTTTACTTCTTCTTACCCTTTAGTCAGTTTTCTTTTCTGGATTTTGTTGCAATTTGTTTTTGAAAATATTCATTTACTATTTTCTAATTTTCTTAATTGCATGTACATTTAACCAGTACATAATGACCTTATTTATCCATTGCACTGCCTCTTGTCATAACATCTGCTTTATCTGCGGCCGAAGTCATAATCTCAGCTTTTCGTCTGTTCTTACAGGAATATCTTCTTACATTGCGACTCTGCTGATTTTTCTAGGTCGGTATGGCTCTTGTAAGCAACAACATTATTAGATTTTCATTTTTTAAAATATTGTGCTGCCTTTGTTTCAGGAAGAACTCAGTCTATTTACATTGATGAAAATCTGCCATATCCTATTTCTTTAGAAATCTACTTAATTTTTTCTTTCTTCTCTCTTAATTTAAAGACTTCATGTGCGATGGTTTACGTTTGCACATTTTATTTCATTTAAATTCTATTGGGGGGTGGCATTTGGGTCACATCAGGTTGTCCTCAGGGACTACCCCTGGTTCTGTGCTCAGGGATTACTCAGTGCTCAGGGAATCATATATGGTGACTTGAAATAGAGTCAGCTTCATGCAAGACAAGTGCCTTAACTTCTGTACTATCTCTTTGGCTTTGATCCTCAATAATTTTTAAGATTAAAAAAGTGTTCTAATACCAGGAATCTGAGAACTGTTGACAAAAGTCATTATTAAAAGGATTTTCAGCTAATTACAGCAGAAATTGTTTATTTCTTAAAGGCATTTCTGAGTGATCCAGAAAATAGAATTTTTCAGGGTATGTGTGTATGTGGCGGGGGGGTGAAGGAGTAGAGAATTTCTTTGATTTTGAAAAGCAAACTGATTGGCCATAATGAGTGTAAGAAGGTAATAGGGATCAGAGAAACAGACCTAAAAAGTAAAGAGAATTTGGGGTGTTTCTGGTGAGTTTGTGAAGGAAAGAGCAAAGGTGAGAGAGTGGCTAGATGAAGAACTGAGTGGAAGGGTCTCCACAGGGAAAGAAGGTGGGAATGGGCAAGAAATGTAGTTGAGAGCTCTCTACTCTGGTCTTTTATTTTGATCACCTTGACATACAAAGTTACAAAGTTATTTTTTATTGGATTTCAGCCATACAATGTTCCAACACCCGTCCTTCACCAGTGTACCTTTCTCACCACCAACGTTCCCAGTTTCCCTTCCACCTGCCTCTATGACAGTATGGCAGACACTTTTCTTCTCTCTCTCTCTCTCTCCTCTCTCTCTCTCTCTCTCTCTCTCTCTCCTTTTGGCCATTATACAGATACTTGAGAGTTTATCATATTTGTTCCTTTACCTACTTTCAGCACACAGTTTTTATCCAGAGTGGTCATTTCCAACTATCTTTGTCATAGTGGTCCCTCCTCTGTCCTAACTGCCTTCTTCTCCCAGCACTTGTGGCAAGCTTCCAACTGTGGGCCAGTCCTCCTGGCCCTTGTTTATACTGTCTTTGGGTATTAATCTCGCACTACGTTTTTTATATCCCACAAATGAGTGCTATCTTTCTATGTCTGTCGCTCTCCTTCTGACTCATTTCACTCAGCATGTCCATCCATTTATAAGCAAATTTTATGACTTCATTTTTTCTGATGGCTGTGTAGTATCTCATTGGTGTCTCTCTGTGTTCTCAAACTCTGCTTTGTGAGATAGTACCCTATTACTGCCTCCAAATGCCTAGCAAAAGTCTGTTGCGCATTTACAGAAGCCTGGTGAATGGTGGGAAACCAGGCTTTATTGACTGTTTGGGTTGATGTGGTAGAGAACAAACAAGATGTTCTATATAGTTGACAGAGAATTTTGAACAAGTCGGAAATGAAAACCGGGAGTCACGTATCACACTTAACCATTGTCACATTCCATTCCTCTCTTCCCTGGTTCCCTGGTTCCCATGGAAAAACGATGCGTGATTTCCCACAGCAAGGAGGGGTTTGGTCCATTTGGTTTAGAATATCAAAGAACTACATTCCTGTAGCTAGCTTCTGGATTAGCAGTGCCCTGAGCAGCTATTTCCCAGAGGGGTTTGTGTTTAATGGCTGAAATGGTATCTGTCATCCTTTTCCAGGTGCCCAGAGACAGAGGGTGTGTGTGTGTGTGTGTGTGTGTGTGTGTGTGTGTGTGTGTGTGTGTGTGTGTTGCAGTGTTGCTCCCTACCTCTTCAGATGAACTTAAAATCCCTCTGGGAATTTTTTGGAGTCAGGTTGATTTTTTCCAAACATGCAATCTCAGTATTTTCTGCGGTCCTGGTCCTCTGTCCTCTGTTTCTCTCTCTCTCTCTCTCTCTCTCTCTCTCTCTCTCTCTCTCTCTCTCTCTCTCTCTCTCTCGCTCTCTCTCTCTCGCTCTCTCGCTCTCTCGCTCTCTCTCTTCCCCCCCTCCCCTCTATGTGTGTAGAGGTTGGGGGCAGGCTTACTGAAAAGATGGCCATTTTTAATGTTCATTTACTCCGTTACAGAGAAAGCGTTCTCTTTCCAGCATGCTTCCCCCCCCCCCCCCCAACAGATATAGGGAATTTTGACTTCACATGCTTTAAAAGTCTAATAAGGAGTTGGTGTTTGGAAACTTTGCAGCTTTCAGGATGAATGCAGGGCTCTGCGGTTATGACATCATGGCTGCTAATTAGCCCTTTGCAAACATCTGCTTGAATGGAGAAGAGGTGGGTGTGACTATGTGGGTATTTAACACGATGATTAAAATATATTAATGATAGTTTTTGCTTTGCAGTCATGGTACATCTTAGGATCGTTTTTAAAAGTGCTTTTGGCTTTTGCAGGCTTTAATTAGCCCTTAGAACCACGGGAAAGAATGAAAACAGCCCCGTTTTACAAAAGAGGAAAGTGAAACAACACAGGGTGGGGGGAGAGGGATTGGGGGAGAATAAAACTGCTGCTCGTCCCGCCTTCCCCTCCCCCACCTCGCCCCGACAACCGGCTGAACCTTTCTGCTTTGCTTGCACCAAGAATGGACAGGTACCGGCTTGAAAGGAGGATCGCAAATGTGTTCATTTCTTGATACACCAGACACGCTCTCAGACAGCACATTCGGGAGTCCCTACCTAAGACGGGGTCGTTTCTCTTCATGGAAGCCAGTTCCTAAGGTTGGCTAAACGAACACAAACAAACAAGGAAAGCGAAACAGCCACAAAAATCCAGACGTTCCAATTCTCAATTTCCTAGCGAGTGGAACCATTTTGTGTTCTGGGTTATGCGTGAGCATGTTCTCCATTTTAGAAAGGGACAGTGATCTCACGGTTTAAAGGCTATTTTCACTTCCAAGTGATGAAAGAAAGAAAGAAAGAAAGAAAGAAAGAAAGAAAGAAAGAAAGAAAGAAAGAAGGAAGGAAGGAAGGAAGGAAGGGAAAAGAAAAGAAAAGAAAAGAAAAGAAAAGAAAAGAAAAGAAAAGAAAAGAAAAGAAAGAAAGGAAGAAAGTTGATAGGAATGCCTGGAGGGAAATACAGAGAAAAATAGTCAAATTTCTCTTCAGCAAATATGTTCAGCTATATATCTGAGATGGACCAAATGAGAGTTACAGTTTTTAACTTAAGCTATTATGAACAATTTTCACACACACCAAGTAGAGACCTCTTGTCTTTACCATTCAGTTTCTCAGTTACCAACTTTCTGCTATTTTTGTTCAATCCTCCCTGCCACTTGTTTTGTGGGAGTATTTTAAAGCAAATTCCAGACATACCATTTCACCATAAATACTTCCGTATTTTTTCCCTTATAATAAGTACTTTAAATAGAACCATGGATCAGAGTCATAGTACAGGGGTTAAGACGCTTGCTTTGTATACGGTCATCCCTAATTTGATCCCTGGCACCACATATGGTCCCCATGAGCCCTACCAGGGATCACTGTTGAGCACAGAGTCAGGAATAGTCCCTTAACAACACCAGGTGTGGATCTCCCCCTCCCAAATAAAAAGAACCATAATATCTATTATTGCAGCTTACAGAAAATCAATTTTGTGTACTATCTAATAATCGGTCGGTATATTGACAAAGCATTCTATTAAGTAATACATCTTAAATCTCTTTTACTTACCACACTTTCCTTTTCCTTCCTCCATTCCATTAATTTATTGGGAAAATTGGATCCTTTGTCCTGTAGAACTTTCCAAGAGTCTATATTTAGCTGATTGTATCCTTGGTGTATTTGAACATATTTCTCCATCCTTTCTATTTCTGTAAATGGTAGCCAGATCTGGAGTTTTGATGAGCTTCAGGATTTTTTTCTGACCTGATTACTTATAAACCTGGAAACTTTGATTAACTCACACCAGGAGACTTCAAAGGTCTGGTTGTACCATTTGGGGGTCATGTTAAGAAGGATCCATAGAATTCGCTATTTCCTTACAATGTAGTGATTTTCTCATTTTATTCAGGCGTACTTACTCCTGGTTTTGTGCTCAGGGTTCACTTCTGGAAGGCTCAAAGGACCATATGGAGTGCCAGGAATCAAACCTGGGTTGTCTGAGTGCAAGGCAAGTGCCTCACCCACTGTATTATCACTTCATGCCCTCCATCACCTTCTTGACTTCAGGTTCCACCTCTGTAAAATGGGAATAAGAAAACTGCTCTCAGGGGCTAGAATGATAGTATAGCAGGTACGGCATTTGCCTTGCATCTGACTGACCAGGTTTGATCCCTGGCATCCCATATGGTCCCCTGATCACAACCAGGATTCAACCACACCACCCAAAACCCAAAACAAAAACATCACCCAAAAGAAAAAAAAACTTCTCAAAGAGTGAGATAAGGTAACTGGCACAGAGCTGGTGTGCATGTGTGTGTGTGTGTGTGTGTGTGTGGTGTGCCAGGGATCAAACCTTGGGTCTCACATCCCAGGTCTTTCTACACACAATCTATCACACCTGGCTCTTGCTGTGATTCTTCTGTAAAGAACAACTCCCTCAACAAATAGTGAATTTTGTGATCCAGAAATACAATTCTTATCTAAAGGAAGGCAAGACAAATATTTGCCTCTTTCCCTTTAGTTGCCACTTCTTTGCCTTTGTATCTACCAAAGTTTATGAGTTTTTCTTTTTCACATATAACTCATGGATTTAACAAATATATTCATTTATTTGACGTGTTTCAGTCTATTCTCTCATTTGATGTGGTTTCAGTTCGTTACAGTCACTGTCTATTGCAACCTTCAGCTTTGCTGCTCTAAGTACCTCTGATAGCTTGCCTCATGAAGCATACTGCATTGTTGTTTCCAAAACTCAGGCTCCTTTCATTGGAAATTGCAGAAAAAAACCTTTTGCTTGTTTGTTCTTTGGTCCATATCCAGTGATGCTTAGGGGTTACTCCTGGCTCTTATGTTCAGGGATCACTCCTAGCGGGCTTGGGGTATCATATAATAGGGTGCGGATGGTCGAATCCGGGTCCGTGTGCGAGGCAAGTGCCTTATCCACTGTACTATATCTCTGGCCCCAGGAAGAACAACTTTTGATACGCGACGAAATGCGATGATTTCAAAACGCCCAAAGGAGATGGATCTTCAGGCAGAGTACGGCATTTGTGGCATTTGTGGCAGGAAGGGACCCTGGGCCAGCTTTTCGTTTACAGGTAAACAGAGGATATCTGCCACCATCAGATCTACACAACCAGATCAGGCGAACAGGACTGAGGGAGACTCCGCTGGTGTGACGTTCGACAAGTGAGGCCCCTCGCCCTGGTCTCTGCCACCCGGACATTCTGAGGCTCCAGGTGCGTGACTAACATTTCCGGCACAGAAACGCCCAGGGATTTTCCCGGCCCTCACTCGACGTGGGGGCTGGGAGCAGTCGGAGGCGGAGCGGGGGGAGGGGGGTAGCTGGCTGCCCAGCCGGGGCACCGGAGCCACGGCGCCCTCTGGTGGCCACCCAAAATGGGGCGCGGCTTCTTGGGGCGGAGCTTCTCGGGGCGGGGCCTCTAGGGGCGGGGCTTCTCGGGGGCGGGTGCTCTCCCGGCCGCCCCCGCCTCTTTGTCCCTCGGGTGGCACGTAGACTGCTAGGCGGGCGAGGTTTTGCAAGCACGTGACTTAAAGGGGAGTGGGGGTTGGGGAGGAGTGTGAAAAAGTACTGTGTCACGCAAGGTTGCCACCCGGGGCTAGCGATCCGAACTAGTTCTCTAACGCCCCGGAAGGGGCGGGCGGGGTTGGAGTGAACCGTCCAAGAGACTCACTGCCTTCATTACCACTCTGTGCGCCCCGCACCTGGGCTTCTGGAAGGGGTTGCGAGTCCGTACCCCCACTGTGTCTGGCTCTGTGGTTGACATCACTTCATGGAGGGCGTGGGCAGCAGAGTAGAAGCACAGTCTGGCCCCTGCCCCTCCTTCCCGCTCTAATTCCTGACCTGGAGCCACAGCCCAGGAGGATCTAACCAGCCCCAAGAAACTGGGTTTCCAAGGACAGGTTGGACGCGAACCGCTGAACGAAGTAGGATGGTTTGCTAGCCGGGAACGATAATGCCATAGCATGATTCAACCAAGTTGTTTAGGGGTGCCTGGCAAGAAATAGAGTGGCTATGTCTCTTCCTTCCTGCCCTCTCCTGCTACTGCAGGTAGCTGTCATGGCCGGGGGTATTTTTTGCTAGGGTTCCAGAAAAACGGGACAAGGAGGCAGAAGTGAGCCCTAGCATTTTTCCCACCGGTCAGTCTGGGGTGCCAGTCATCTAACCTTTGTGACCATCGGTCTCCTCACTCTGAGGAATGCCAGCGTTGGAGTAGATTATGGGGCTGAGAGAGTCTACCAATATCATGCAGAAAGTCAAAGAAAAAAAAGAAAAAAGAAAAGCCAGGCGCCAAGGCTGTCACTTACCTCAATTCTGGGCATGGTTAGCTTCAGGGAATCTTCAGAAGGGCCTGGGAGGGGGCAAGCACCTCATTTCTACATCTTACCCTTCATATTTGTGGGATTTGGGGGCCAAGAATCCCCATGCAATCTGTCTTTGAAATATTTACAAGTCATCAACAAAGCTCTCTTCCTACCTTGCTAGTTCTCTCCCATGACCAGGTGGAGGTCAGGTTCCAATTTGGAATTCTGGTTCCTGAGCATGTAAGCTGGAAACGGGCAATGGTGGTGGTGGTGGGGGTGTGGGTATAGAGAGTGGCTCTAGTTCCAGTGCAAGTTTCTCTTTATTCTCAGTCTGGAGCTGTCCTGCGGCAGAAGGGGCCTTTCCCACACAGGTCCTCCTGCCTCAGCTCCCTCCATCTCTGCAAACAGATGTGCCTTCAGGGGCTCTGAATTGTGCACAAGCGCCCTTGTCTACCTTCAAGATGCAGGACCAAGAAAAGCCAGTTGAGATTCTGTTGGACAGGGAATTCTAAGTTCCCTAGTTCTTGGTGGGCCTGCCCTTGAGCTCTACAATTCTGCACCCAGTGTCCCCTTCTCCCTTGTCCAGCTGAGAGTGATATGGGTCACATGCTGTAAGGGTGCAGCCTGGGATCAAAAACAGTCAGGGACCCTCCAAGCAAAGCAAGAGGCAATGAAACTATGGGGGAATGGGGCTTATTTCTTAGAGTGAAGTTTCTTAAGCCTGTGAGGTTGCAGAAGTGAATGCGGGAGGCATGAAAACTTGAGCGACAGTTAGAGGTCTCTGAACACGCAATGGCCACAAATAAATTCAAAATCAAAAGTGGAGTGAAATGGAGGTGCTTCTTCTGGTTACGCCTGTGTTGTGTGGCGCGCGACTTGCTGCAGTCTTGTTTCTGCCCATACAGTAACACGCATGCTTTATACTAGCCCGCCATCACCTCACACAGCCATGGACTCAGGTTCAAGACTGGCATATGCAATGAACTGCAGTGCTCTTGTTTGCTTTGTTCTGGTTTTAGGCCATACCCAGTGATGCTAGGGCTGCTACTCCCAGCTCAGTGCTTGGGAGCAGCTCCAAACAGTGCTCATAACACCATGTGGTGCTGGGGATCGAAGCTGAGTTTCCTACATGCAAAGCACTAGGGCTCTTCTGCGAAATAAAGGAGTTGAACACAGAAATCACCCGACTTTGTTTCTGCACTCTGCCATTGGCCTCTTTGTTGTAGATTCCATGAAATAGGAACCTTGGGCTGTTTTTTTTTTTTTTTGCGGGGATGAGTTTTCATGTGCTGCACCTTAGGCTCCTAGCAAGGCTGTAGTCTGTATGGGCTGTGTGGAGGCATATGCAGGCAGGGAGAGCCTGGAACAGAGAAATTAGAAGAATGCAGTTGCATCTTCAAGCCTCTCTGAATGAATCCACAGGACCCTGCTGAGCTTCTGAACCCACAGGAGGAGTTCCATATTTTCCTTTTGTTATGGAGGAAGTGGGGAGGGGAGGGCCAGATAATCAAGACTCTGGTCATTTTATGAAACCCTTGATGATCTATAACCAAAGAGCAGAAACAGCTAAGGACAGGGATAGATAATATGTATGCATTGGCCATTGCATAAGACGGCACACAGATAAAGAGGAGAAGATGGTGTAAATGGAATAGAAGGGATAAGCCTCGTGGCTAGACAGCAAAGAGGCAAAGAGAAGAGTTGGAATTGGGGCCACTGTCACTGAAACAGAAGATCAAGCTTTGTTTGTTTTTAGTTTGGGGGCCACACCTGATGATGCTCAGGAGTTACTCCTGGCTCTGCACTCAGAAATTATCCCTGGCAGTGCTTGGGGGACCATATGGGATGCCAGGGATCAAACCCACGTCAGCCACGTGCAAGACAAACATCTTACTTCCAGTCCCCATGGCTGCTGTAGCCCACAGTGATATACCTACATGAGTTATCAAATAAAGTTGTCAAATAAGTAAGAGCTGTAACGCTGAGAACATCTGGCATTCGGTGTGCTAATATTACTCACATCCACAAGAACCCCAAATCTAGGTGGAATCCACTATAACACTTTTATTAGACAGTGGCTTTATCTTTGGGTACTAGGTCTGAAGTGAATTGATACTCCACGCCAGTCAATTCTGCACTTTCTGTAACAATTCTCTCCCTCTGGCTTTTTTCCTCTTTTGGGAGAAAGACCTGGAGTATAAGACTGTCTTCCCCCCAAGTGGTAGTTAGCTCTGCTTACTGATCTGAGGGCTGGGCCCCTTCATATCTCCCAAGAGCCGTTGATTGAGCTTTACTTTCCACTTGGGAGAAATGTTCGCTCTCACAGAGAAAGGTTCTTTCTCAGGTAGATCCTTAGCCCAGAGCAAGAGGCCCATGGGATCAGGGAAGACTGAAGCCATAGACAAGAGAGTAGGGGGCTGGAGCAATAGCACAGTGGGTAGGGTGTTTGCCTTACACGCGGCCAACCTGGGTTCGATTTCCATATGGTCCCCCAAGCACCTCCAGGAGTAATTCCTGAGTGCATGAGCCAGGAGTAACCTCTGTGCATCACTGGGTGTGACCCAAAAAGCAAATAATAATAATAATAATAATAATAATAATAATAATAAAATTAAAAAAGAGAGTAGGGCACACAGGCTGGCTGTCACAGTTCTGCCTCTGGCTAACATTGGGGTAGTAGAGCCTTTGAAGAGTCAAAGTTGGGACTAAGGTGCCAGAACTGCCCGCAATACCGAGTTGCGAGGTGAATGGGTATACTGCTCCCACCAGGGCAGGTTGAGACCTCCCGTGGAAGCAGGAAATTTATCTGGGGGGATCCATTAGACCCATATTCCTATTGCAGGCCAACGTGGATTCCTTCTTGGCAGAAGTTATGATAAGTTCCACTATTTGGCTTTCAAGCTTTAAATGGAAGACAACGAAAAGTATTCAAATGTCTAGATTCGGGGCGGGAGCGATAGTACAGTGGGGAGGGCGTTTGCTTTGCCTACACATTTGACCTGGGTTCGATCCCCCTAATCCCATATGTCCCTAGGGCATCGCCAGGAGTAATTCTTGAGTACAGAGCCAGGAGTATCCCCTGTGCATTGCTGGGTGTGACCCCCCAACCCACAAATCAAATGTTTAGATCCATACCCAGATACTTAGTTGTGGGGAGGGAACTGTGGGTTTCTGCTCTATACCAGAACACCAGGGCCCACACAGGTAGACTGTGGTGGGTGGTACAGACAACACGTGGGAGACTGGAAGCAGCAGGACAGACTGCTAGCCCCTACAGCCAAGTCAGGGGTTTTGCAGGGGCCTGAAGAATGTCAGGGATAATAATTGCCAGAAACCCCAAACCCTTCAACCACCACCCCGCACCGCTACTCCCTTAAACGAAGGTATTCGAGTCTGAAATAGACCTGGTAAACGTTGGTAAAAGGAAGATCATGATTTCCGAGGTCTGGGCTGCGATTGCAGGTGCTGGGATGCCTCATTCCTCACCAGTTTCTGGTGCTGTAGCTATTGGTTGTGGGCATGCTCAGAGTCACAAGGGCTTCACTGAGTCCCCCTGAGAGACCTCAGCCAGGTTCTCAAAGTGGCCCTGTTGTCCTAGGCAAGGCTTGCACAGACTCAGCCCTAAAGCAGGGAGACTCCCACCACCCAGTTTGGGGTCCCTCACATAATCAACCATTCTGGAGAAGGGGAGTCAGCACCCCCATCCCCCACCACCATGGTGTTTGGGGAAAACAGAGTTTGAAGCTGCCCTGACCCTCATCTCTCCAAGTTATTGGACATAATAGTTGAAAATGCTGTTTGAAGAGAAGGAAGCCAATTTCTGACTGCTGGTTGTTTGAGGCGTGGGCAAAGTCAGGGCAGGAGGAGATAGAGTCTGAGGAGGGTTTAGGGGCTAGTTGGGCTAGTGGGCTAAGGGCTGCAGGTAAAGCCGATTGATGTGCCATCAAAATCTGTCTTGGGCTTTTGTGATCCAAAAGGCAGGCACATATTTTCATCTCTGTTAATCCTCATCAGATACAGGATTTTTCTGTTATTAAATCTGGAGAGAGAGAGAGAGAGAGAGAGAGAGAGAGAGAGAGAGAGAGAGAGAGAGAGAGAGAGAGAGAGCAAAGCGCTCAGACCTGCCCAAACAAATATTCCTCCCTGGCTCCTGCTCTCTCTCCCCTCCTCCTTTGCATGAGTGTGTGTGTGTGTGTGTGTGTGTGTGTGTGTGTGTGTGTGTGGTGTGACAGAGCAGCCTGACTTGGGCGATGGAGGGCCTGGGGGAGCCAAAGTCTGTCTCAGAGGAGGAGCGGTGGGATCAGGGGGACCCCTAGGACGGTAAGTGATATTTGGGGAGCCCAATCACAGATTCTCCTCTGCCCATGTTCTTGCTGGCTTGTTAGCGATTACCTTGCCGGTAGCCTGAAGTAAACAGATCCAAGCTGTTAGTGTTTGGGGGGAGCAGCTGATGGTGCTAATGCACCCCACACCAAGAGGGTAGGGAGACATAAGTGTGAAGAAGGAAAAGGCAGGAGGTGTGGGAAGGGGGTCTGTGGATCTGAGCACTCCAGGAACCCCTCCTGGGCTCCCGGTGATTTGTGTTTTCTCCTTTCATGTAGGGATCCCACAGCTGGGTGATTTTTCAGCCACTCAGTGTGTGCAAGGCTGCGGGATGCTGGTCCTGCTGTTGCATGGTGAGTTCCAGACAGTTGCCTGTGGGCACTGGGCAGGGGGTGTTTGTGTGTGTGGGGGTAGTCTGGGGAATATACTAAGGCTTCTATCCAACTGCTTGGTCTTGAAACGACTTCTATGAAATCTGTACCTGGACACTACTCCTTTCTGACCAGCTTTCACTGTACCTTTAATTGGGTTGGGTGGAGATGGGGAGGAGAGCGACAGCAAACTGGTGGGGACTTTATGATTTTTTTGTTTCAAAACAAAGTCTTGAGCCAAAGGGAGGAAACTTCTTGGCATTTATTCTCATTTCACACACGAATTCATTGGGATAATCATCAAAAATGACAGTAGTTTTCTCATCCCATTATTTTCAATTCCTTTACTTAAAAAGCCCCCTTACAAAATCAGCTGGACATACAGGAATTAAGGCACTTGCCTTGCATGCCCAGCACCACATACTCCCCATAATATTGTTGGGAGTAACCTCCAAGCATCAAGTCCAAGAGCATTGCTATGTGTGCTCCCCCAAATCTTCTGTGGACCAGGGAGACAGCTCAGAGGACTGAAACTCATGTCTTGCATAGGTGAGGTTTGGAGTTTGATCCTCAACACTGCGTGCTTCCTTAGCACTGCCAGGTGTGACGCTAGTGTCTATTCCCTCAGTACTTCTGGGTGGTCCCCAGACCACAAGCACTCTTAGGGAGACCCTTCTCCCCAAAAAAGAAAAAACTCATCTTCCTAAAGGAGGAAGAAAAATCTTTTGTAATTGTGAGACACAGCTGTGTCCCAAGATTCTAGTCTTATTTAGGATGAGTTTTAATTTAACAAGAATCATCACAGACTTTTTCCCAGTTTCAGCTGCTCAAATCTTAGATAACTCAAGGAGAAAAACCCCTTAAGTTGGTTGATAATTCTACACAAATCTACAAAAAAAAACTACACTTTTTTTAGCTTTTGTGAATATAATTAATAGAAGCTATAACTGTCTAGGTAATATATTTCTTGTGTAGTTCTAGGAGAGAAATTTTTTTCCAGATAATTGTAAAATGGTTGTAATAGAATTTTCTTATTCTTTTTCATACCTTGTCAAAAAGTAGAACTTGCTCTCTTCAGTGACTCAACAGGCACATGCCATGCCTTCCAGGGTATGCTACGAGGCTAGAACCACATAAGCTTGCCCCTGGGCTGGATAGATAGTTAAGTGGGCAGGGTACTTGTTTAGAATCTGCCGACCCCAGTTCAATCCCCAGTTCCGTGAACCTGCCAGGAGTGATCGATGAATGCAGAGCCAGGAGTAAGCCAGGCACACCCTCAGGTGTGGTCCCTAAACAAAAATAAACAAACTTCTTCCTGAGAAATTTACATTTCAAAAAATGTTTCTTGAGCACCATGACTTAAAATCCTGTTAATAACAGTTTCAGGCATACAATGTTCCAACTTCATACCTGACACTCTTAACTGTAGGTCCCTTTCCATTATACCCCCACCTTGTCTGTAGTAAATTCAGTTCTGTGGGCCAACATTTTGGGTTTTTTACCACTGGCTGCTTGTTAACACCTTACTGTGTTTCTTTATATCCCGCATAGAAGAGATCATTCTACATCTGTTCCTCTCCTTCTGACTGACCTCACTCAGCTCAGCCCTCTAGTTTCATCCATATAGCAGCAAATTGCACGATTGTATATAGCTGAGTAGTGTTCCATTGTGTCTATGCACCACAATTTCTTTATCCACTCATCGGTTTTTAGACACTTAGGTTGTCTCCAGATCTTGGCTACTGTGAATTGTGCTATGATAAACAGGAGTGCAAATGTCTTTTCAAAATAGTGTTTTGGGGCTAAAGGTATAGTACATCAGGTAGGGCACTTGCCTTGATGCAACTGGTCCTGATTTCATCTCCAGCATCCCATATGGTCCCCCAAACACTGCCAAGAGTTATTCCTGAGTTTAGAGACAGGAGTAACTCCTGAGCATCACAGGGTGTGGCCAACCCCACTTCCCCAAAATATGACCCTTGGAATAGATGCCAAGAAGTAGAACTGCCAGGTCATAAGGAAGCTCAATTCTTAGTTTTATGAAAAGTCTTCATACACATAGAGGCTGAAGCATGTGCCATTCCCACCACACTCCTGCTGGCATTGGAATAGCTGGCTGGAGCCATAGCACAGTGGGTAGGGCATTTGCCTTGCATGTGGCCGACCTGGGTTTGATTTCTCCATCCCTCTTGGAGAGCCCGACAAATTACCGAGAGTATCCCGCCCCCACAGCAGAGCCTGGAAAGCTCCCTGTGGTGTATTTGATATGCCAACAACAGTAACTACAAGTCTCACAATGGAGACATTACAGGTGCCCTCTCGAGCAAATCGATGAACAATGGGAGGACAGTGCTACAGTGCTACTGGAATAGCTGGTTCACTATTCTTTGTGATATGTGCCAGACTCATTGGTGTTAGGTGATATTTCATTGTTGTTTGGATTTGCATTTCCTTCATGATAAAACCTGCATTCTATTATGGAGACAATATAGAATTGATACATGACATGATTTAAGAGACTAGGGCTTCCTACCTCTAGGAGTTAACAAAGAACAGAACAGAGGTTGACCTTTCCATAATTACCAACAGCAACTCTTTGTCATTTTCCCCACCTTTAATGAAACAGACTTTGATGGACTCATTGGCATAGAACATTTGTTTCTGGGAGACAATGTGACAGTCCATGTGCCCCCCAACCCCCGAGTTTCTCAAAGAACACAGACAGCACTCATGGCCTGCATGCTGCAAAGCAGGAATTGTCCCTGTTGTGGAATCCAAAATACCTTCAGACTTCTTGTGACAAGTTGGAGAACTTAGCGGTGACATCATTTGCTAATAATAGATGTACTTAAAATTAACAAGTGTTGCTTCACCACATACCCTGGCTCTTTCATTGAAAACACTCTAGCAACATAGGCCATATTACTCTGACCACACATCCAAAGAATCACAGATGATATGTTCCCTGCAAAGCAGGTTGGGAGAGGACTTAGCCTTCCAGGTTAAAAACGAAGGATCCTGACAAAGATTGGAGAGACAGTACAGGAACTAAGGCACTTGCCTAGCACACGGTCAACTCTGTTTCAATCCCCAGTACCACATGTGGTCCCTGAAACACTGCCAGGAGTGATCCTTGAACACAGAGTTGGGAGTAAGCCCTGAGCATTGCTGGTTGTGACTCCAACACCCCCACCCCCCACAAATGGTAGTGGAACCACAAAGGGGTTCACAAAAGGGTAAATCTGGGGCTAGCCAGAGCAGAAATTCTCTAGAAACACGGTCTCCTGGAAGTTCCTCTCTGTCCCAGATCCTTCATAGCCAGCCCTTTGGGGTCTTCCTGTTATGCATGGCTGCATATCCCAGTTACTTTCCTTTCTCTCCCCTTCTTTCCCCTCCCCTCTTTTCCCTTCCCTTTTCTGGTTTTTGGTCCACACCCAGTGATGCTCAGGGCATACTCCTGGCAGTGCTCAGGGATCATATGTGATATTGGAGATTCGGTCAGCCTCGTGCATGGCAAACACCTTACCCACTGTATTATCTCTTCAGTCTACATTTCTTTGTGTTTTTTTAAATTGTAGTTTAGGTACCAGCCAATATGGCCGACCCGAGTTCTATTCCTCCGCCCCTCTCAGAGAGCCCGGCAAGCTACCAAGAGTATCTCGCCCGCACAGCAGAGCCTGGCAAGCTACCCGTGATGTATTCGATATGCCTAACACAGTAACAACAGAGTCTCCAATGGAGACGTTACTGGACCCGCTTGAGCAAATCGATGAACAACGGGAGGACCATGACCGTGACCGAGTTTAGGTACCATGGTAACATAAGAATGTCCAAACTTAGAGTTTTGATGAACAAAGTTATTTCATTTTCATCACCACCAAAGTGCCTAAGACCCTCCACCACTGTCCCTATGTCACCTCTAGCCTACTTCTTCATGTCTCTCTCATCCTTCCCCCAACCGCTTCATCATCTCAGTTTTGTAATCCAAGGCCAAGGGTTTGTTATTACTTGATCCTATCTATTCCCTTGGATAGCACAGCGGTAGGGCGGTTGCCTAGCACGCAGCCAACATGGCCGACTCGAATTCGATCCCTCTGCCCCTCTCGGAGAGCCCGGCAAGCTACCGAGTGTATCTCGCCCGCACAGCAGAGCCTAGCAAGCTACCCGTGACATACTCAATATGCCAAACACAGTAACAACAAGTCTCATAATGGAGACGTTACTGGACCTGCTTGAGCAAATCGATGAACAACGGGAGGACCGTGATACCGTGATCTATTCCCTTGTTTGGTTGTTCTCTATACCACAGATGAGTGACATCATCAGGTATTTGTGCTTCTTCCTCTGACTTATTTCACCGAACAATGATGTGCTCCAGTTCTAGTCATGCTGCAGCCAACTGCACGAGCATATCCCAGTTCCTTAATAAGCTTTACAGGGTTCCCTATCAGCCCTTGTGCTAAACCATAGATCCTTAAAGAGGACTAGGGTTTACTTTGTACACACTTTCTCTTTCTACAATTTAAACTATACTAAGCACTTGGTAAGAATTTGTATTATGGGGGAAGCTGCCCAGATTAAAACCATTACAATATCTGATAAAAATCTTGTACCTGTTATATATATATATATATATGAACTTGGTAAAAACAATATAATAAGACAGCACTGTAGCACTGTCCTCCCATTGTTCATCGATTTGTTTGAGCGGGCCCAGTAACATTGTGAGAATTGTTACTGTGTTTGGCATATCGAATATGTCACAGGTAGCTTGCCAGGCTTTGCTGTGTGGGCAAAATACTCTCGGTAGCTTGCTGGGCTCTCCAGGAGTGGCGGAGGAATTGAACCTGGGCCGACCGGGTTGGCCACGTGCAAGTCAAACGCCCTACCCGCTGTGCTATCACTCCAACCCCACAAAATAGGTATTTGTAAAAAAAAAAATCATGAAATCCTCATTTCAAAAACTTCCCCTCTTGGGGCCGGAGAGTTAACATGGGACACGCAGCACCTGCCTTACACATGTCCAGGCCCCTCCCCAGCAGAGGCAGACAACCCCCAATTTTTTGTTTTTGTTTTGGGGTTACCCGGAGCAGTGCTCAAGGGTTACTCCTTGCTCTGACCTGAGGGATTACTCCTGGTGGACTCAGGGAACCATATGTGATGCCAGGAATTGGAATAGAACCCAGGTTGGCCATGTGCAAATCAAGTGCCTTACTTGCTATACTATTGTTCTGGCCTGACAACCCCAATATTTTTTAAATTAAAGAACTGTGATTAAAAAATTTGCTGATAGTTGAGTTTTAGACACATAATATTTCAATACCAATCCACCAGTGCCAACTTCCCTCCAGTAGAGTTCCAAGATTCCCTTCCCACCCCCACTCCTGCCCCATCCCTGGCAGTCAACTAACTTGACAGGCACATTACAAAGTTATAGTGGTTGCAGTTTAGATCTCACTGTTTTCAGTTTTGTTGAGTCTGTGTTTTGGATCTATGGCTATACCCCTCACCCTGTTACCAGGATAATTGAGACCCTGATGCCTGTTCACCCACAACTTCCCGTTCTCTTCTCCCTCCCTCCCTTGATTTCTTTCCTTCCCTGTCCCTCTCCTCTCTAAACACTGGGGTCAAGGGTGACCTCAGCATCTCCCCTTGATGACAGTACATTTCCTCATCCAGTATTGTATACACCACAGTGAGACCATCCTGCTTTTGTCATTCTTTTTCTGTTTTACTTCACTCAACATGGTATCTTCCGGTTCTCACCACGTTGCAGCAAACCAAATTATTTCACCATTCCTTGCAGCTGCATAGTATTCCATTGTGTATCTTCATAATCTGTTCATCTTTCATTGGACACCTACAACCCCAAATATTTTAATCAAAAATTTTGAATAACCATTTTATCAAAGGAAACAGAGCAGGGATGTGGCTTCAAGTGGCAGAGCACAGGCTTAATACACTTGAAGCTGTGAGTCCCTTCCCCGGTGCTATATGCACCCCCTCCCCTAGCACTCTGATTGTGGCCCCTAATAGAAAATATACAAATGGCTTATAAACATATGAAAAGATGCCCAATATTATTAGTATGGAAATGAAAATGAAAGCCACAATGAGAAGCCACTTCCACTCACTTTTTGCCAGAAGCAAAAAGACAGGCTATGGAACATCTGGGACTTTACCCATGGTGGGAATACCAGAGGGTGTGGTCACTTTGGAGAACAATTTAGTGTTTTTTTCCTGTGAGTATATTCAGCATATACTTTCCATAATTTAACCAGCAATTCCACCCCCCAATAAATGAGAAATGAAAATATGTCCACTATTGTGATGAGACACCCCAGAGTTGTGAGGCCTTGCCAGTAGGTTCACTGATACCAAAAAAAAATGGACTCAGTGAGGATGACATGGGGTTTATTCTTATGTGTTTGGGGGCAGCTGGCCAAAACTTACAATCTGTGCCACAGGGATGAGGGCGGGGGTGAGGAAGAGTATATAGACAAGAAGAGAACAAAGACCGTGCTGGTTACATAAGCACAACTGTAACTGTAAACAACAGAGTGGCTACGTGTCTCTGGTAGTCTACCGGAATTGGCCAGATGCCCAGCATGACCTTAAGGAAGGGCTTGTGAAGCAAACAGTGCCTTATGGGCTTCTTTCAGCCTCACAGTACCTCAAAGGACTGCCCACAAGTCCTTATGTGAGCCTAAGCCACGTTAGGTGAAAACTGGAAGCAATCCAAATGTCAGTCAAATGCTGATTGAATACACAAATGGAGGTTGTTTTATATGAAAAAATACCACTACCCAGCAATAACCAGGAACAATCAACTGATTTTAAAACAAAGAAGGGCTGGAGCAATAGCACAGCGGGTAGGACGTTTGCCTTGCATGGGGCCAATCCGGGTTCGATTCCCAGCATCCCATATGGTCCCCCGAGCACCACCAGGAGTAACTCCTGAGTGCAGAGCCAGGAGTCACCCCTGTGCATCGCCGGGTGTGACCCAAAAAGAAAAAAAAAGAAGAGTACCTTAAAAACATACTGCTGATGGGATGAATCAGGGGTAGGCACTGTGGTACGTCCATCTAGTAAGATTCCTTCATATTCCCTCTTGTGCAGTGTCCTGGTTTGTTTGTTCATTCTTTCTTCTTATTGTCAGACATAATTTCCAGTTTGAGGTAGTTGTCAATGTGGAGACCTGGAGGCCTTTCTGAGGCCTTGTATTTTTCTCCTCCCTCAGAGGATCTACTCTCTACCTCAGGCTACAGGGGGACCTGGGAAGCCATCTGTAAACCACCCCTATGGAGCCAGACTGTTTTTTCCTCCTTCCCTTACACATCAGCCAGCAAATTGTCACTTAGATCCAGGATCTTTCCCCCTCTATGTCACCAAAGGTGTATAAAGCCAGTTCTGAGGTCACTGTGAGGGCAGAGGTTAGAGACTGGTCTTTGCTCCACCAGCTCATTTTTGTTGTGAAAAGTCAGCACTGAGGCTTGACAGAGGAGTAATTGGGGTAGCATTTGCTGGGAGTGTGAGGGGAATGATTTCTAGGGCCAAAGTGACTGAGTGGATCTTGTTGAAACCAGAAAATTGACCAAATCTTCTTTGCTATTTTGGTTGCATGACAGCACAAGTTCTTTGAAAACAATGAGAATGAAGAAAGAGGCCAAAGTCAGTCTGTGGTTGGAAACTCCATGAGTCACTGTTCTTCTAGCAAACCTCCGGGGGGGGGGAGGGGAAGCGCATAGCCTGAGAGTTGAGAGTTGAGGGCCTGGGAGGAAGACACTGCCCTGATGGCTGCCATAAAGACCTAGTTCCTGTGAGCTCTGAGCCTGGCTGTGACCGTCTCTCTATAGCTCAGAGGCTGCTCAATAAGTGGGGACCAGAATACAAAAGGGACCTATTTCTGCTATTT
The DNA here is from genome assembly GCF_029834395.1 of Sorex fumeus. NCBI lineage: Eukaryota > Metazoa > Chordata > Mammalia > Eulipotyphla > Soricidae > Sorex > Sorex fumeus. The sequence goes on along the minus strand of NW_026606143.1, from coordinate 7,655,552 downwards.
ACCAAGATTCAAGGACATCTGGTGACTATATTTTGGGAAGTAAAATTCACACATTAACCATTCACCATTTGGTTTTGCTTTTGGGGTCACACCCGGTGATGCACAGGGGTTACTCCTGGCTCTACACTCAGGAATTACCCCTGGAGGTGCTCAGGAGACCATATGGGATGCTGGGAATTGAACCTAGGTCGGCTGCGTGCAAGGCAAACACCCTGCCCACTGTACTATTGCTCCAGCCCCCCCCCCCCCATTCACCATTTTAAAGCGTACAGTTCACTGGCATTTAGTACATCTACATCCATGCACCCATCACTTTTATATAGTTCCAATATATTTGTGGGAGGTGTGTGGAGCTATACCCAGAGGTGCTTAGGAGCTATTCTTTTTTAAATTTTTTTTGATGTTTGGGTCACACCCGGCGGTACACAGGGGTTACTCATGGCTTTGCACTCAGGAAGTACCCCTGGCGGTGCTCAGGGGACCATATGGAATGCTGGGAATCGAACCCGGGTCAGCCACCTGCAAGGCAAATGCCCTACCCACTGTGTTATCACTCCAGTCCCTTAGAAGCTATTTTTGCATATATTTTTGTCATTTATTAAAAATATTTTAAAATTTTCATTTATTATACAAACATGTTAAGAGTAAAGAAAAATGTAAATTATGCAAGCTCAGAAGCTATTCTTGGCTCTATGCTCAGGAGTGATCCCTGGCAATGCTCAGTGGACCATAGGTGGTGCCAGGGATTTGAATTAAGGTTGTGCTGCAGTCACAAGCAAAGCATACCTCCAGTACACTCCCTACCCACCAAAAAATTTAATTTTGTTTTGTTTTGGGGCTACACCTGGCAATGCTTCAGACTTACTCCTGACTCTGTGCTCAAGGATCCACTCCTAGCTAGGCTAGGGAGACCATATATGGTGCTGGGGATCAAACTTGTGTAGGGTGTATGAGAGGGAAGTGACTTAACCCTTATACTATCTACCCCCTAGACATTTTTATCAACTTGTGCTAAATCTGCCCCCAAAAGCCCCACTTAAATAGTCTCTTTTGAGATTTATTTATGAGGGCCAGTAGATGAGCTTATGTGGTGAAGCCGAGGGTCATGGGGGTGGTTGCTGGGGTTTCCTAAAGTATGGGGCGGAGGCTGTCCATTTTGAATCTGACAAGGCCTGGAGTTTTCAGTCCTTGGCAACTGTTACTCTACTTTCTGCCTCTATGGCTGTACCCATTTTGGACATTTCAACTCAATGGAATCTTAAACACTATGTGATCTTATGTGCCTGGTGCTTTCACCTACCATAACGGTTTTAAGGTTTATCGATGTTGTATAGTGTCAATACTTAGTTCTTTCAAAGGCTGAATAATACTTCACTGTGTGGCTAGACCATGTCTTGACTATTCATCTGTGGATGGAAATTAGTCGTTTCCATCTTTTTTGTTGTTGTTTGTTTTTGACTGTACTCCTGACTCTGTGCTCAGGGATCACTCCTGGTGGACTCAGGAACCATATGCGGTACATGGCACAGAACCTGGGTTGGCTGCATGAAAGTCACATACTCTATTTACTGTACTATCTCTTCAGCCTCTGTTTCCACCTTTTGACTTTTGCAAGTAATGCTTCTGTGACCTTTTGTGTATGAGTATTTATTATATAAATACCCAGCCCATAGGCCTTCAGTGTGATTGCTGAATGAGTTAAATCAGCACTCACTCAGGAGCAGATATAGAAGTAACACAAGCTGATGCTTCCTTCGAACCCTCTCAATACTCTGTTGTTGTGGGGAGCTGGAGAGATAGCATGAGAGTATGGTGCTTGCCTGGTCCAGCTCTGGTCCCACATACAGTCTCCTGAGCCCTTGCCAGTATCAATCCCTGAGCACAGAGCCTTGAGCACTGCCAGATGTGGCCCAACCCCCACCCCAAATTAAAAAATATATATTTTAATTGAATCACTGTGAGATATAGTTATAAAGCTTTCATGATTGAGTTTCAGTCATACAGTGTTCCAACATCCATCCCTCCACCAGTGTACATTTCCCACCACAAATTTCTCCATATCCCTCCTGATATAATATATATACATATATATATGATTTTTTTATGGGCTGGAGCGATAGCGCAGCAGGTAGGGCGTTTGCCTTGCACGTGGCAGACCTGGGTTCGATTCCTCCATCCTTCTCGGAGAGCCCAGCAAGCTACTGAGAGTATCCCGCCCACACGGCAAAGCCTGGCAAGCTACCCGTGATGTATTCGATATGCCAAAAACAGTAACAACAAGTCTCACAATGGAGACGTTGCTGGTGCCCGCTTGAGCAAATCGATGAGCAATGGGAGGAAAGTGCTACAGTGCTATCTGCTTTCAATACTTTTGGGTGTGTACTTAGGAATGGGGCATATGTAACTTTGTTTAAACTGGTAACACTTTATACCACACAAACAAATGCATTTTTATAAAGTTAATCCTTCTAGAGTAGTCTTTCCCAAAATGGGATGATAGCACCTCGGATAGCATCTCTTGAGACTTGCTGCAATGATTAGCTTTGGATGCAACTGGGAATTCTTTTTGCTTGTTTGTATAAAGAAGGTAGATTTCCAAGATACACTTAGTGATTTTTTTTTCTGAAAAGGGGGTGGTATCTCCAGTACATTTGGGAACCTCTGCCTTAAACACTTGGAGATTGACCAAGACCAGTGGCTACTTGTATCTCCAAAAATTCTGATGCAATTGTTCTGGTGTCTGGCTTGGGTACAGTGATATGGCAAAACGCTCCCCAGAATTGAAGTCCTAGTTTGATCCTCAGTACCAAAACAACCAACCAACCAACCAACCAACCACAAACCAACCACAATAACAACAAATTATCAGGGGATTCTGATATGAAACTCAGGTAAAGAATCATTTTAGACTCTTCCTTGCAGACAAGTCAGAGAAAATAACTTTATCATTCTGACCACAGTTGCTTTCCATTCTGAGGTAGACATGTGCCTTGAAGCACATGTCTGTCTCAGAATTATCAAAAGTTGGTCCCTTGATAATAATTAATTCTGTTAACAACAGTAACTCTGGAGCTCTCTGGAGCTTAGTTCAAAGCTTCCATAGCTGTTTCAAGTACGACAAATCATCTGTTCCTTTTAATTGCTCTACTGTTATAGATGAGAAAATTGAGGTATATAAATTTTGTCTGAGGGAGGAAAAGAGACAAGAAAAACAGAATTATGTCCTCAGATTTCCAAAGAGTCAGGGAGGCCCAGCCCTCAGGGTGAGCGTTTCCAGATGGAGCGCTCTGGAAAGCGCCCCACCCCCACCCGCCTCATGTGAGTGTTGGAGCCATGTCAGAGACTAGAGAATCTGTGGCCAGTCCTGAAGAATTTCTCACCTTTCTTTTCCTCCCTCAGACTGAATAAGGAAAAAAGCACTGAAACCTTCTCAAATTTCGATATGAATCTTTCCACAATACCCTAATGCAAGAAAAGAAATTGCTAGGCAACTGCCTAGTTTGGCCTTCTCACAAACTGATATTTAATTTAATTTGATAAATGATTTTTTTTTCTGGCCAGGGTCGTCCCACGGAACTCAGCTCTCGATAGCCAAAGAGATTTGTTTCTGGAACAATCCCTGCTGATTCCAGGAGATGCCATTTTTCATTAGTATTTGGAAAGATCAGGGATGACCTAAATAATTTTTTGATTGCATTCCACATAATTCCTGACTATGATTTTCCTTTGGGTTGAGGGACACTGCCTAGTACCAAATTTGAGCGTTTTTCTCATTCAATGTGAAAAGTTTAGGAGGTTCTTCGGGGAAAGGGAGAGGGACAAGAAGGAGGAGATGTTGTTATTAGAGAGATTGAGGAAACCTGTCTTACTCAGGATGTTGCTCAGGAATCCTATTTTAAACAAAGCTCTTCTCTAGGTCATTGGAGCTGAGAATAAGTTCACTCAGTGGTGTGGGGTATTCCAACTTGCTGACCCGAGGACCAATGACTAGAGCAGTGTCTAAGTCAGGTAGAGGGGCAGCTTCAGCAGGGTCACCACAGCCATTGCTACTGGCTTCACATTTTGGCAATTCAAAGGATTGTGCTCAGTGCTGGGTGCTGAATACTCCACCATGGGAACAAGAAAGATATTTTTTTTTCTTTTTGGGTCATACCCAGCGATGCTCAGGGGTTACTTCTGGTTTTGCACTCAGGAATTACTCCTGGTGGTGCTCAGGGGACCATATGAGATGCTGGGAATCAAACCTGGGTCAGCTGCGTGCAAGGCAAACGCCCTACCTGCTGTGCTATCGCTCCAGCCCCAAGAAAGATAATTTTGCCACCAACCTGGTCAGAAAATATTTTCTTCCTGTGATCACTATTTCTGAATTTAAGTCTCGCTAGGTGTGTCAGATGAATAAAGCTAGTTACCATACCTAAGCCCTAATTGCAAGGGGAGTTGGGAAAGAGTTTCTGGCTACTTTCTTTTCTTATCCACCAACTTTATTTAAACACTGTGGTTTACAAAGTTGTTCATGATGATTTTTTTACAGGCATTCAATATTCTAACACCAATCCCACCATCACTGTCACTTTTCCCCCACCATTGTCTCCATTTTCCCAATTTCTTCAAATCTGCCCCATGTAGCAGGACCACAGTAATTTATTTTATATTGATTGTTACCACTAAAATGGCCAGTGGGAAAATAAAAAATATTTCCATGGAAGAAAATTTGTGAAAATTGTTGTATCTCACTATGGGGACATTAAGTTCTTGTCTGAGGGTTTACTAAACTGTTGTGGCAAGTTTAGCCTTCTGTGTTCATGTTTTTGTTAGTCAAGATTGGTTGGCTTCTATGTTACATCCCATTCAATCCCATTCAAATTGGGATGTCGGTGTTCTAGTTATGAGATGTCGCATGCACCAGAAAATCCAGAATATTTAACTAGGCAGTCCAGCAAGAGGCATGTTGAGGCATTGGGGTGCGGGAGTGGCTGCTTGGGCTTTGTTTAGGCAGGAGCTGGACCTCTCCCTCAGACATTGTCTGGAAAGTCTCAGCTGAGAACAGGTTTCCAAGAAAATTTTTTTACTATTTTTAAATTTTTTTAAAAGTTTTATAAGGGGCTGGAGCAATAGCACAGCGGTAGGGCATTTTCCTTGAACATAGCCAGCCCAGCCGAGCCGGGTTCAATTCCTCCGCCCCCTCTTGGAGAGCCCGGCAAGCTACTGAGAGTATCTCGCCCGCACGGCAAAGCCTGGCAAGCTACCCGTGATGTATTCAATATGCCAAGCACAGTAACAACAAGTCTCAAAATGGAGACGTTACTGGGCCTGCTTGAGCAAATCGATGAACAACGAATGAATTTTTATAAATTTGCTCACAATAATTTATTACATTCAATATTCCAACACCAACCCCACTACCCATTACACCTTCCCACCACCATTATTTCAAATTTTCCCAATCACCACCCAAACCTGCCCAAATAGCAGGCCTTAAATAATTTATTTTGTGTTGCTTGTTATGAATAATTTGCTAAACATGATCAAAAAAGTTTCCTTAGAAGGAAGTGTATGAAGATTGTTGTACCCACTCGAGCTATTAAGCCCTTGCGTAAGAGATTAGTAACATGTTATTAGAGATTAAGCCTTGTGTGCTAATACTTTTTTAATCAAGATAGGTTGCCTCCTACTTTACAATCCATCCAATGTGGTGTGCTATTCCTGGTATATCAGTGGTGTAGAGTACTGAGTACCCCCCCCCCCCCACACACACACACACCTCCTGGGTGCCCCGGATGAGACTCAGTCTGGTGCGGGGTCCAGATGCATTTCTGCGACTTGCTCTCTTCTGAGATTTATTTGTTAGTCTCTGGATCATGGTTTGTTAATGAGCTTATATGGTGCCTAAGACAGTTCGTGGGTGTGACTGCTAGGCTCCCAAAAGAACAGGGAGATAGGAGGGTGAGGCCCCATCCCTGATTCCGTGAGATAATGGAGATTTCTGTCTGAGAAATTTTTGTGTCTAGTTGATCTCTTATGAGATTTTTTTAAATGAGTCTCTGGAACAAAGCTGGTAGATAAACTTACATGGTAGCAATGATAGAACATGGGTGTCTGCTGGGGCTTCTGGAAGTATGGGGAGATAGGGGAGGTCATCCATCCTAAATTCAAGACAGCCTAGACTTTTTAGCCAAAAATGATCCATGTACCTGAAGTTTTTGGCAGATTAGGTTTTCTGTGGAGCTCAGTTCTGAGGTGGTGGGGTCAGACCAGAGGCATGGTGGCAGCTTTGAGGTGTGGGAGCAGCTGCCAGGGCTTTGTTAGGGCAGAAGCTGGCTCACTCCCCTCTGATCTGGCTTCTTACTTAAGGAGGTGAGATTTATACTGTAGAAAGTTCCCTAAACGGAAAAAGGATGTCTCAAAGGTGCTGGGAACCAGCAAAGGTATATCACATGTGTATTAATGTCAGAGATGATTTGGTCACAAGGAACCGGAATCCACTGTCCAAGCAGATGGTTTGAGTAGGTTTCTTAAATGAAAAGGGAGAAATAACACAGAAACTGCTTTCAAACGGCCTTATGAGAACAGAAACTGGCGAACCACTTCCTACTCTTTCCTATCTTTATTTCTGCTTCTTGTGTCAGATTTATCCTCTCTCTGCACACCAGCATCCTTGCCTCACCCTTAGGTCCTGCCTCGACCTCCTCACTTTGGCCTGCATTGTGGTTTTGGTACAAAATCCTGCCCAAATGTGATTGGTGCTTACATGATCTCACAGTCAGTTCCAAGTTCAAGAGGATGGAAGGAATCTGATCAGGTTTGCTTTGGTTAAGTGGTCACCGGCTGTTTTAGCAGCTGTTGCTGGGGGAGGACAGCAGAGTCAAGTGAGGTGCCGAGTGAGGTATTTTTTCTTAGAAGTGGTGGTTGGCAACAGCAGCTGTTGAACCATGGAAAATGAGCACCAGGAGAGCCTCAAACATCAAAGAGTAAGCCCTCAGTTGCCAGATGAAGAAATGGAAACTCAGAAAGGCTAGGTGTATGGGATCGGAGATATAATGGTTTTGGATAGTAGAAATAAAAAAATCAATATTGGTGTTATTTAACTATTCTTAGCCTCAGCCCCATCTATCTAGAGAAGAGAATAATAATTGCTTTGCAGTGTTGTCATATTCAATATTATGTAGCAACCTTGCTCGAGCGGGCCCTGAGCAAACATTTATTAATTAAAAGTTAGTCGTAAATAGAAATAAATTTGTACAGACTATAGGATCTTTTAAAAATGTGAAGAGATGAAAGAAGGAAGGAAGGGATGAAAGAAAAGTTAATCAGGTAAGGTGTCAAGTGTATGGTGATAAAAGGACACTAGAATTTGGGTGGCCAACATAAGGTAATGCATATGGATGTGGATTTCAAAGTCCATCAGCTGAAACCTAACTACTGTTATAAACCAAAGTTACTGAAAAAAGTTGGTTGTTATAGGAGCAAAGGAAACCCATATATGTCGAGTAGCACTTGAGGAGCATTATACATGCTGCCCAAATAGCTTTCCTAAACAATTTTCTGTAGATATTGGATGGTTTGGGGAACTAGGTCTTGTTCTATTTGACGTCTCAGAGCTATTTCCAGAAGCTTTGTTGTAGGTCTGTATATAAACGTAATCCTACTCTAGGCACACTTTGGTGTCAAGTTTCTCTTGCTCAACACAATATATTTATTTGTGGTTAGTATCAGTTTTTCATTTTTATTGCTGAGTGGTATTCCACTGTAGGAATGTTTCCATTTCTTTTTCTGCTCTACTGTTGGTGATTTCCAGGTTTTATCTATTATGAATGAGCCACTATGAACACTCTTGTAGATACTATGCGGACATAGTCCATTTCTCTTAGGTAAATGCCTACAAATGGAATTGCTGAGTCATAGCATAGCTGTATCCTTTGTTTCAATACACACCACAAAAACTTTTTAAAGTTGGCACTGGAGCAATATTGTAGTAAGCAGGTGTTTGCCTTGCACACGGATAACCCAGGTCTAATCCCCCTGCACCACACATGGTCCCCTGAGCCTGACTGGAGTGCTTCCTGAGCAGAGAGCCAGGAGTAAGCCCTGAATACCGCCAGGTGTGGCCCCAAAGCTTAAAAAATGTTTTTCAAAGTTATTCAACTATTTTCTACTCTCACCAACAATGTAAGAAAATTCAGTTATTCTACATTCTCATCAACATTTGGAGTTGTTAGTCTTGAATTTTAGCCATTTAGGCAAGAAGGGAAATTTCACTGTAGTTTTAAGTTGCACTTCTCTAATAGCCAATGATACCGAACACCTTTCATGTGCTTAATGGCTATATAAAATATTATTATTTGGTGGTGGAGTGGGGAGTTGGACCACATTTAGTGGTACTCAGGGCATACTCCTAGTTCTGTATTCAGGGCAGTCCTGGCAGGTCTCAGGGGATGATATGGAGTGCCAGGGATTGTATCTGGGTCAGCTGCATGCAAGGCAAGTGCCCTATTCTCTGTACTATTTTGATGACTCCTTTGCTTATGATATTATTTTTTAAAGTATTCAAGTCACCTTTGGGGAGGGGGCTCCAAAGCAGTGCTTAGGGTCATGAATCTTTTCTGTTTCAGTGTGAGTCACTTTCAGTGATTCGTGGTTAACCACACCATTTAGATGATGGTAAAGACCATGTATGCAGTATTGCTCAGGCCCTAGCAGTGTTTGGAGGGGGCCTCTAAGGCTACACCTCAGTGATGCTGGGGGTGGGTTATGTGGTACCAGAGATCTAACCTAGGTCAGGCATGTGAAAACTATAGGCCATAACCCTTGGACTATCTCCTTGGGCCCTTTTATCCATTTTTACTTCATTTTCTTTTCACTATTCATTTGCAGTATCACTGTATCACTGTCATCCTGTTGTTCATCGATTTCCTTGAGCAGGCACCAGTAACGTCTCCATTCGTCCTAGCCCTTATATTTTAGCAAGGGCTACATTGGAGGCTCTTTCAGGGTCAGGAGAATGAGACCCGTCATTGTTACTGGGTTTTAGCATATCAAATACCCCACGGGGAGCTTGCCAGACTCTGCCTGTGGTTCTTGCCAGCCTCTTGCCAAACTCTTGCCAGACTCTTCTGGTTCTTGTCAGACTCTTGCCAGACTCTGCCTGCCAGGTTCTCTGAGAATGAGAACTAGACAATAAGAAGTCACTGGGCTGCAAATGTGGCCATGCACTTCTGGGAACTTGGTTTTACAGTCTCTGGGTCTTGGTCGTTGATGGGAATACATGGCGCTGGGGGCAGTTGGTGGGTGTAACGTCTAGTTACTGGAAGATGGGGGATCTGGGTGGAGGAGGACCAGTCCCGATCCTAGCAGGCTTGGAGATCTCAGCCCCGGGTCCTGCACACCTGGGTTTCTCTTCTGGTTCCTTCATGCTTGAGGCTCATCCGAGCATGTGGAGAGTGGTCTTAAGCATGACTGTGGCTGGTTCTGGAGGTCTTCAGCTGCCGGAGCTCTGCTCGGGGCGGGGAGGGAAACTCAACCAGCACCCCCTCCAAGGGGCCCCGGTGAGGACAGCCAGGTACGGGGGCAGGAGACTCTGCACTGTTCTCTTCAGGGAGCTTGATTTTACAGACTCTGGATCTTGGCCGTTGATGGGATTATTTGTACTAATTGTTTTTAAATCCTATATATAAGAATACAGAATTTCACTCAGCAGAGTTATTTTTTTAAAAAAATATTCCAAAGTGTTTTATTTATTTATTTATTTATTCTAATTTTTTTTTATTAGTGAGACACCATGAGGTACAGTTGTAGACTTACAAATTTTTGTGCTTGGGTTTCAATTATACAAAATACCCATCCCTCCACCAGTGCCCATTTTCCACCACCACAGATCCCAGTATCGCTCACACACCCCATTCCCCCATCCCACCCTGCCTCTGTGGCAGGACATTCCCTTTTGTTCTCTCTCTCCTTTTGGGTGTTGTGGTTTGCAAAAGAGGCATTGAGTGACAATCATGTTTGGTCTATGGTCTACTTTCAGCATGCTTCTCCCATCCTCGGAGGAGGATCCTCCCAACACCCTTTATTTGGTGCTCCTTTCTCTATCTGAGCTCCCTTTTCCCCTAGCATATGTGGCTGGCCTCCAAGCCATGGAGCAAAATTCCTGGTACTAATCTTGGCCATTCTTGGGTGTTAGTCTCCTATTTTGTTACTTTATGTTCCCCAGATGAATGCAATCTTTCTATGTCTATCCCTCTCTTTCTGACTCATTTCGCTTAACATGATACTTTCCATGTAGTACCACTTGTATGTATATTTTATGACTTGATCTTTTCTAACTGCTACATAGTACTCCATTGTGTAAATGTACCAAAATTTCTTTAACCAGTCATCTGTTCTCAGGCACTCAGGTTTTTTTTTTTTTCAGATCCTGGCTATTGTAAAGAGTCAGCAGAGTTATCTTGACATTAGAGCATGATCCATCTATCAACAGGTCTATCCTGGGGACCTTTATATCCTGTGATGATAAAAATCTCCAGAGAATGGAAATGAAACGTGTAGTGCCCACATTGATTCTTTTGAGATGTGTATGTCGGTCAGTGAGAGTTAATTTAGCATGCTGTCCTTATGGGTTAATTTTAGTGACAACTGGGAGAAAAAAAGGTTGGGGGCCATGGAGATGGCTTAAAGGGCTAGTTTGTTTGCTTTGCATGGGGAAGGGCTAGGTTCAGTTACTGATACCATGGTGTGCCCTGAGTACTGAGCTAGGAATAGTCCCCAGCACTAACAGATGTGTCTCAAACTTTCCCACACCCCAAAATGGATGGGCTTTTCTTTCATTACCAATCTCCTATTTCCTAATCCTCCCATCTTTGTGTAACGTTATTTACTTCATGGGAGTTTTAATTTTTAATTTTATAAAGTTGTTCACAATAATTTATTACATTCAATATTCCAACACCAGTCCCACTACCATGGCATCTTCCCACCACCATTATTTCAAATTTTCCCACCTTCACACAAGTCTACCCCAAAGGCAGATCCCAAATAATTTATTTTATATTGTTTTTTTATAAGTAATTCGCTAAAATGATCCAAAAAATTTCTTTAGAGGAAAGTGTGAAGATTGTTGTATTTCACGCTAGAGATTAAGGCCTTGTACAAGAGATTACTAACATGTTGTTACAGATTGTGTGCTAATCTTTTTTTTTATCAAGATTGATTGCCTTCTACTTTACACCGGATCAAATGTGGTGTGCTACTCTTGATACATAAGTGGTATAGGGTAGGAGATATCATGTACCACAAATGTGTCCATGTGCTCCAGGAATTCTAAAATTTAAAATAGGGTGATACACTCAATGCCTCTTTTGCAAAACACAGTACCCAAAAGAAGAGAGAGAGAACAAGGCAGAATGCCCTGCCACAGAGGCAAGGTGGGACGGGGGTATAGGGGGTGGGAGGGATGCTGGGACCCATGGTGGTGGAGGATGGGCACTGGTGGAGGGATGGGTACTTGATCATTGTATAACTGAAACCCAAGCACAAAAATTTATAAGTCTATAACTGTACCTCATGGTGTTTCACTAATAAAAAAATAGGGTGATACAACTGGAGCTAAATTTTTAGCTGGTTGGTGACTTTGGGGTCCGGAGGCATCTCTACATACAGCTTGTGGCTCTCTTCTAGATTTATTTGTGAGTCTCTGTATCATGACAGTTAATGAGCTTATATGGCACCAGAGGCAGTTTGTGGGCATGCCGGAAGAACAGGGAGATGGAGGGAGGTCACCCATTCCCAACTCTGTGAGATCTGGAGATTTCAGCCACAAAACCTGAGGTTTTTTTTTTTTTTTTAGCAGATTCATTCTCATGCATGAGGCTTGTCTCAATGGGAGTTTTTAGGGATTAGATTATCCTCCTTCTCCTTCTTCCTATTCCAGTTTATCCTTTTATAAAGCACAAAGTACCAATCCATTCATTACATTGCTATAGCATAATTTGTTTACCTGTTCAATTCTTAGTTTGGGGCTATTATAATAGAGCTGCTGTTAATATTCATGCCCAAACCTTTTATATGGACACATGCCTGTTTTCCCTTGAAAGTAGGATGGTGAGGGCTGGGGATGTGGCTCAAGTGGGAAAGTATATGATTTAAATGTGTGAGGCCCTGTGTTTGATTCCTAGCACCATACGACCTTCTAGCACCACCAGGAGTGGCCTCTACAGCAATATAAAAAATATTAATAAGCAAGAGTAGAGTGTTGGATCATAAGGTAGGTAAATGTTTAACTTTTAAAGAAATTACCAAGGGGGTATGGTGCTGCCAGCAGGCCAATCTGCACCTGTGAGGCGAGTGCATCAGCAGCCTGATGGTGCCTTCAGATTTCCAGATACCCCAAAATTGCTTCTGTGCCTTTGGCCAGCCAAAAAGCTTGGGGCAAAGTTTACCAAGAAAGTAAACGGCCAAAAGTTAGGTATGTGGGAAACACACCCACAAACCACCTCCAGCTCAGCTATGTAATTGGAGGCATGGCCTCTTCTGGTTCTGATTGAACTGCTTAACGGCCTTGATCCCAGAGACTCAGAAACAAATCTCGAAACCCAGCGGCTTTTGGCAGAAATGCGTCTGGACCCCGCAGTAGGTTACTGTCGCCGGGCCACCCCAGCAGGGAAAGGGTGCTGTCCCTCCACCTGCTTCCCCCTGGCGGCTCGATGGCTGTCATCTTCCAGAGGCCATTGGACAGTCAGGCTTGGGCCCGCAGTGACGAAACTTGTTGGGCCTCATGGGATGGGGGTGGAGCCGGGCCTGTCCTCCCCACCCCAACAAGACCCCAAGTCATCACCCACGAATGGCCTCTCTGGCTCCTGATCAAGCTGCTTAATGGCCATGATCCCAGAGACTCAGAAACAAATCTCGAAACCCAGCGGCTTTTGGCAGAAATGCGTCTGGACCCTGCAGTAAGTTACTGTTGCTGGACCACCCCAGAGGGGAAAGGGTGTTGTCCCTCCACCTGCTCCCCCTTGGCGACTTGGTGGCCATCATCCTTCAGAAGCCATTGGATAGTCAGGCTTGGGCCCGCAGTGACAAAACTTGTTGGGCCTTGCAGGATGGAGGTGGAGCCTGTCCTGTCCTCCCCACCCCAAGGAGACCCCAATTCATTGCCCACGAATGGCCTCTAAGCTGCTTAACAGCCTTGATCCCAGAGACTCAGAAACAAATCTTGAAACCCAGCGGCTTTTGGCAGAAATGCATCCTGACCCCGCAGTAGGTTACTGTCGCCGGGCCACCCCAGCGGGGAAAGGGTGCTGTCCCTTCGCCTGCTTCCCCCTGGCGGCTCGATGGCTGTCATCTTCCAGAGGCCATTGGACAGTCAGGCTTGGGCTCGCAGTGACAAAACTTGTTGGGCCTCACAGGATGGGGGTGGAGCCGGTCCTGGTCTCCCTGTCCCAACGAGACCCCAAGTCATCGCCCATGAACGGCCTCTCTGGCTCCTGATCAAGCTGCTCAATGGCCATGATTCCAGAGACTCAGGAGCAAATCTCGAAACCCAGCAGGTTTTGGCAGAAATCCCTCCAGATTTAAGTGTTAAAATTTCGGAATTTCAAAATCACCTGGCCCTACTGCAGCCACGCAACATATGTTATTCATAACCAGCAATAGAACACAAATTGTCTACTGTTGCCTTTTCAGCAGATCTGAGTGTTAGGGGTAACATCTCAAATAATAATGTTGGGTCTGGTGTCGAAATATTGAATGTGATCAAAGTAGAGAGAGAGTAATGTGGAAATCATCTGCCCCACAGATAGGGGGAGGGTGTGGGATGGGGGTATACTGGGGTTGTTGGGGGTGGAGAATGGGCACTGGTGAAGGTATGGGTGTTTTATTGTATGATCGAGACTTAGACCCGAAAGCTTTGTAACTGCTCTCACAGTGATTCAATAAAGAAAATTATAAAAAATGAAAAAAAGTAAGGTGGAGTTCATGCACAATTCAATCAGCTAATCAGTGGTTGAATAAATAGCAGTACTCCTACATATTAAAAAAAATAAAGAAATTACCAAGTTGTTTCTAATGGTGTTGCATTATTTGATATTCCCCTCAGCAGCATAAAGCCCAGTCAGTTCATGGTCTGGAATATAGATAGTAGCACTGTAGCACTGTCCTCTCGTTGTTCATCGATTTGCTTGAGCAGGCACCAGTAACGTCTCACAACAACTTGTGAGACTTGTTGTTACTGTTTTTGGCATATCAAATACATCATGGGTAGCTTGCCAGGCTTTGCCATGCAGGCAGAATACTCTTCGTAGCTTGCCGGGCTCTCAGAGAGGGGTGGAGGAATTGAACCCAGATCAGCCGCATGCAAGGCAAACGCCTTACCTGCTGTGCTATCGCTCCAGCCTGGATTATAGATAGTATGCCAAGTATAGTATAGTATAGTATAGTATAGTATAGTATATCTGTATAGCTATATTAGGCTGACTAAATTATGGCTAAGTCAATCTAATTTAGGCATTCTAATAAAAGTCTATTTTAATCTGTATTCTGTATTTCTTTTTTAAAAATTTTTATTAGTGAAACACCATGAGGTCTGCATTTCTTAACCAATGATGTTGACCACATTTCAATTTGCTGTCTGTACTTATATGTTTTGGGTAAGTGTTTCTCCAAACACTTTGCCAGTTTGTTAATTGAGCAGCTTATTATTGAGGGGTTTTGTTGTTGTTATTTTTGTTTTTGCATCACATATGGCAGTGCTCAGAGCTTGATCATGACTCTGTTCAGGGATCATGCTTTAAAGAGCTCAGGGTACCACATGTGATACCGGAGATTGAACCCAGGTTGGTATTGTGCAAGACAAATGCCCTACCCACTGTACTATCTCGCCAGTCCCATAGTTTTCTAAAAGGTGTTCATATGCAGTTTTGTTTTTGTTTATTTTTACCAAAGAACTGTGATTTATAAAATCATTGTCAGTTGAGTTTTAGGCATATAATATTTCAACACCGATCTGACCACCAGTGTCAGCTTCCCTCCACTAATGTTTCCATGTTCCCTCCCCACCACAAGCCCCACACCATCCCCGTCTGTCACCTTGACAGGCACATTACAAAGTTCCAGTTGTTGCAGCTTAGATCTCATTGTTTTCAGTTTAGTTGAGTCTGTGTTTTGGATATATGGCTATACCACTCACACGTATCACCAGTGTAACTGAAGTTCTGGTGTCTGTTCACCCATTACTTACAATTTTCTTTTTCTCCCATTGATTTCTTTCCTTCTCTGTCCTTCTCCTCTCTAAAGGGTGAGGGGTGATCTAGGTATCCGCTTTTATTACAATACAGTTCATCATCCAGTATTCTATATACCACAGATAAATGAGATCATCCTCTGTTTGTCTTTCGTCTTCTGGTTTACTTCACTGAACATATCTTCTGGTTTCAACCAGGTTGCAGCAAATTGCATGATTTCATCGTTCCTTGCAATTGCATAGTATTCTATTGTGTATATATACCACACCTTCACAATCCATTCATTTGTTGTTGGACGCTAGCTAGGTTGGTTCCATATCTTGGCTATTGTACTGCAGCAATGAATAATGATGTGCATATGTTCTTTTGAGAGAGTATTTTTATACTTTGGAGTCATGAAGAACATTCTCCAGGATAGATCACATATTAGGGAACAACTCAAATATACATAATTTTACAAATATAGACATTGTACAAACTACCTTCTCAAATCATAATGCCATGAAGGTAGAAATTAACCACAGAAAGAAGATGGGGGAAATGTGCAGCACATGAAAGCTGAAAAAACATTGCTAAATAATAATAATTGGATCAAAGAGGGAGGTAATAAGGGAAAAATTCCTTGAAACCAATTAAAATGAAGACAAAAGATACCAGAATGGGATATAGCAAAAGTTGTACTAAAGGGAAAATTCATGGCAACACAGGCCTATGTTTAATAAAGAAGAGAAAGACCAAATCAACAACCTAACCAGACATTTCAAAAATCTGGAGAAGGAACAACAAACAAATCCAAAAAGTAGCAGAAAGAGAGAAATAATAAAAACGAGAGCAGAAATCAACAACATAGAAACCAAGAAAGCAATTCAAAGACTCAATAAAACCTGGAGCTGGTTCTTCAAAGAAAGAAATAAATGAGATATATAAACCTACAGCTAGACTCAAGAGGAAAAAAGAGAAAATGTTCAAATAAATTGGATCAGAGATGAAAGGGGAGAAACTATAATGGATCTTTCAGAAATTCAGAATATAATGAGAGATTCCTGTGAACCACAAATAAGTGAGATCATCCTCTTATGCTGGAGAATCTAGAAGAAATGCAATGATTCTTAGGGTCATTTTAACTTCCCAAGGCTTAACAAGGAGGAAGTAGAAAGCCTAAACAGACCAATTACAAGTAAGAAAATTGAAACAGTAATTAAGAATCTCCCCAAGAACAAAAGTCCTGGTCCAGATGGGTTCACTGTTGAGTTCTATTGAACCTTCAAAAAAGATGTAGTGCCTATGTTCCTTAAGTTCTTCCAAAATATCGAAGACATAGGAATTCTTCCTAACACCTTCTATGAAAGGAAAATTACACTAACACCCAAAGCAGACAGAGACACTTCCAGAAAAGAAAATTTCAGAACAATTTCCCAGATAAATATAGTTTCGAGAGCTCTTTATATACCTTGGTTACAAGGTTTTTATAAGATACACTGATACTATATACAGATATTTAATTCCAAACTGTGGTATTCCTTTCCTTATCTTAACAGTGGGCTGGAGTGATAGCACAGTGTTTGCCTTGCATGCGGCCGACCTGGGTTCGATTCCTCCATCCCTCTCAGAGAGCCAGGCAAGCTACCAAGAGTATCCCACCCACTTGGAAGAGCCTAGCAAGCTCTCCGTGGCGTATTCGAAATGCCAAAAACAGTTACAAGAAATCTCACAATGGAGATGTTACTGGTGCCCTCTAGAGCAAATCGATGAACAATGGGAGGACAGTGCTATAGTGTTACCGTAACAGTGATAAGGAAATTTCAAGGAGTTCTTTTTTAACCATTTTTGTTGATATATCGAGATTTTTTAATACTGTTAATTATACTTTTCCTGCATTTATCATTCAAACACCACACCAATTACCAGAGACCCATCACCAGTGTCCCAAGGATTCCTCCTAACACACTCCCACCCCCACTCCGTGTAAGCTTAGTTCTATAGACAAAATCTTTAGTCCTGATGACTTTGACCATCTGTTGTTCCCTTATTATGTTTCTTTTTTATCCAATATTATGGCAGAGATCTTTTTGTTGTCAGGAAGTGATGATACCCACACACACATACAGATAAATAGAGCTAATAACCTGAAATTCCACAAAATTGTAAATCAGTGTTAAGTTCATAAAATGCAATTTTGTCAAATGCTATATCTTTTATTAGAGATATAATTAAAATATTAATATTATAAATAATTCTGCGCAATAAATTTTAAAATTTACATAAACTAGGTAAGTTTTACAAATTTAAAATTCAATAAGACTGAAGAGAACCAAGAAAATT
This sequence comes from Sorex fumeus, assembly GCF_029834395.1. Classification (NCBI taxonomy): domain Eukaryota; kingdom Metazoa; phylum Chordata; class Mammalia; order Eulipotyphla; family Soricidae; genus Sorex; species Sorex fumeus. The sequence continues at coordinate 7,638,000 of NW_026606143.1, read as the reverse complement.
TAAGGAGAAAACCTGAACAGGCCTATAAAAGTGTGTTTTAGCCTAAAAAATGGAATATTGACTTTATATTATAGATAAAGCTTAAGTTTCTGCATTAATAAGTAAAAGACTGCAATAGATATCTCTATGATCTAACATAGAACTTTCAATATAAACGAAACATTAGTTCATTATTTAAAATGTATAAAATCCCTTAGTAAGCTAGGAGTAAGCATACCTTTCTTAATTTAGTAGAGGGCAGTCATAAGCAATATGAGTGAGAGCCATACTCAGTGCCACGTGCTGGGAAGTTTGTCCTGTTTTTTTTTTTTGACAATTCTTTAAAACTTCTTACAAAAATGTTTTCAAGGCTTTGAATTCCACAAGCTGTTGCTTTTCTATGAAATTCTGTATCATTCCTTCAAACCTGATTAATAATCCAGCTGGACAGAGTATACTAGGTGATGTGTTTATTTCACTGAGTTTTTGTACTCTATCTCTGCCTTCTCTTCTTGCTTTACAGAGTCTCATTTGATAGATCTGCTGTGAATCTAATGGACTTTCCTTTGTATGGAAGCTCCTTTTTTTGACCTTGCTGCTTTCAATATTATGTCTCTGCCTTTGATTTTTTTTGTAATTCTGAGTACAATGTGTCTTGGAGTTTTTCTATTTGAATTTATTTTCACTAGAATCCTTTGGGCCTCATCCATTTGATAGCCTATATCCCTAAACTCTGGGAAATCTTTGACTTTTAAAACTTTTAAAAGTCATAGATTTGGGAAATCTATGGCTTTTAAAACTATTTTTTGGGAGGTCACACCTGGCGATGATCAGGGGTTACTCCTGGCTTTGCACTCAGGAATCATTCCTGGCGGTGCTTGGGGGACCATATGGGATGCTGGGAATCGAACCCAGGTGGGCCGCGTGCAAGGCAAATGCCCTACCCGCTGTGCTATTGCTCCAGCCCCAAAACTATTGATTCTTAATCACATTCACCTTGTTCCTTAGGGACTTTGATGATTCTTCTACTGTTCCTCTTGAGAACAGAGAACTCAACCCATAGTTCATAGGTGTGCTGTTCATTTCTTTTCTGACTTTTCCACCATCTTCTGTTGTTTCTAGGTTTAATGCATTTCATATTGGAGCTCCTTGATCTTTTCCTCCTTGATCTGCTCAGATCTTCTATTTTTTATGCCACCTACCATGCACTTCATTTCTGTCATTTCTAACTGTAATTTTCTCATTTTCGTTCTCATAATTTTATGTGCTTTGCTGTCTGTGCCATGATTTATTTGAGCTCATTACACATCCTCTCCATGGTGGTCATTTTCTGAGGCTTTACAGAGCTGGTTGGTGTTGGCTGAGCATTCTGCACTGTTTTCACTCATTGAAATTGGTAGGCTTCTACAGACTTCCCCCTTGGGTTTGCAGTGTTCCTGCCATGCTGAGCGTGAATCTCTGTAGTTAGCCCCCTTGGAAACGCTGATGTATTAGGCGGAAATTGCTCTTTTCCTTCCCTGCCTGTCTTCACCCAGTGGAAAGAAGTATAACTGTGAGCAGTGTGAGGTGTGATGAGTAGACCTGTCACACAGTTGCATGTATGGCCTTGCACTTCAGAAGCTGTGGTGCTGGGCTTGTTAAGATAGCAGAGGTTGGGAGTAGAAGCTGTTGGGACCTAGCCGGAAGGGAGGGAATTTTAAGTTCAGTTCCAAAAAGGGCCCAGAGATGTCAGCTGAGAGATTACTTTCACCTGGAAGGAAGGGAAAGCAAGTAGAGGATCAAAAAGCAGTTCTTAACTTTATGAAGTTCACTTTCTATTTTTTTATTTTAGAGTTAGTGCTTTCCCCCACCTAAGAAGTCTTTGCCTATCACTAGGTCATATAGATACTCTCCTATGTTATCTTCAAGAAGTTTTATAGTTGGAGCTTTTCCATTTAGGTCTATGTTACATCTAAAATAAATTTCTGTGTATAGGGCAAGGTAAGAGCTAATATTTTTTATTTTCTAGGAATGACAATATGTGCCATTAATATATCATGGAATACATTAAATTATCTTACTTTGCTTCATATGCAATGTATGATTATTACAAGAGTATAATTGAGTTTAGCTTCCTATACTTTCTCTTATCTATTCAACAAATTTCATAATTCATTATTGTTATTTTTTACTGAAAGTTCTACCAAATAATGCTCAGGAGGCCCAGGGGTTACTCTCAATGGTTCTCTGCTAGCTGGGCCAGGATTGGGGGTTTCTTAGGTCCTGCAGTGCCAGGGGCCACCCACCTGAACAGTTCCCGGAGGTGCATGGGCACCTCCAAGATTGCACTCAGGAAACCATGAACCAACTGGGGCTGGCTAAATTCAAGCACCTTCACCTCTGTACTATCGCTGTGGCCCCATAGTACATGGTTGTTTCTGCTTCAAATGATCACTTTTAAAGCAATTACAGGAAGAAGAGAATGACATATTTACCATTCTTACTGCTTTTCATTCTTTTCTAGATCTGATTTTTATCTACTTTGAGAGTGTCCTTCAGTCTAAAGACTGTTTTTGTTTGTTTTGGACCTCTTAAATGGTGCTGGGACTACCAGGGCTACATTTGGTCAAGAAGTTTTATAGTTGGAGCTGCTTGGTGCTTGGGTGCTTGGGTGGTCTCACAGTTCTAGGAACATGATCCGTCCCCTTGAACTAATCTCCCCTACCCTAAAAGTTATTTATTTCTTGCTGTACAGAAGATCTGTTTGACATAAATTTTCTGATTGTATTTACCTGAAAGAAACAGAATTTTTCATTATTTATCTTTACTTTTTGGGTCGCACCTGGCAATGCTCAGGGGGTTACTTCTGGCATTGCTCAGGGGACCATATGGGATGCCAAGTATCAAACCCGGGTTGGCTGCATGCAAGGCAAATGCCCTACTCACTGTACTATCGCCTCAGCCCCTTTATTATTTCTAAAGGTATGTCCACTGCCTATAAAATTCTAGATCTCAAGATTTTGCTTTTATTTCTGCACTTTATAGAAAATCATTCTATTTTATTGTCTTACAGCCATCATTGTTTTGATAAGAAGCCTGCTGCTTGTTAAGGTTGCTTACTTTGTAATGTGTGTTTTTTCATTGACTGTTAAAAGAATTTTCTCCCATCTTTGGTTTCCTGCAGTTTGACCATGACACAAGTACCCAAGTGTGTATATGTGTGTGTGAGAGAGAGAGTGAGAGAGAGAGGAGAGAGAGAGGAGAGAGAAAGAGAGAGAAGTTAGTTGAGGTTTTCTTGGTTTTAATCAAATGTAAGAAAATGTCTTGAATTATTTCTTTTCTTTGATATTCTCTATTTATCCTCTGGAACTCCAAACATAAGCTTGTTAATCAGTTTGATTGATGCTGACTCTGTATCAAAGAACCTCTCTTTAATTTTTTTGCAGTGTCTAATCTGCTATTTTTACTGGTCAGTACATTAATTTTTTTCAGTAATATATTACTTTAATATTAATATTTGAATGGGGGTCATTTTTAGTTTCCATTTTTAGGTGGGACCTGAAATCCAGAAGAAAAAAATCAAGGAAGTGGCTTTCAATCTCCAGCACACAGACTGCTGCCAGTCAGCTGAAATTCTTCCCAGTCTGTGAAAAAGTTACTGCTGCTTAATACATGTTATACCTGGTTCATGTAGTGGTGCTATTATAAATACTTACATATAAATATTGATATATAAATATTCTTATTGTATACAACGGTTTTCACTTCTGCCTTAGGAAGTCACAGAATAGTTTTCTTAATTTCACCAATCTGCAGGTGTAAAAATCTTGACAACAAGTAGTTTGAGCATTATTATGGTAAGTTGAGTGCAGCTTTGCCTTTCCTTTTGAGATATCATTTTCATTCCCGAGACTTGACCTCCTTGGAATTTCAGAGAGTGCTCAGTTTTTACAAGCCTTTCTAACTTGTTGGATCTTGAAATAAATTTTTTCTTTTTTTTTTTAAGCCATACCTGGCAGTGCTTAGGGGTTATTCCTGGCTCTGTACTCAGGAGTGATCCCTGACAGTGCTCAGGAGACCATATTTGGTGCTGGTAATTAGAACTTGGGTCACCTGGATCCAAGGTCAGTGTCTTAACCTCTGTACTATCTCTCCAGCTCCAAGTTCTTCAACTCTTAATCTGTCCGCCCATGACTGGAAAATCGCTGTCATCCCTTGTGAGCTCTTTGGGCCTGCAGCTCTTGCTTGGCTCCTTGGAGTCACCACACACAGTGACAATTCAGGACTCAAAAAAAGGTTGAGGTGTGGTGAGGTTTTTTATTTTTTTTACTTAAAAATACTTTGCCCAGAGTTTATATTCTTAGCACTATGATATACTCTGTCACCAACGTTGCAAATAGAAATCACCTCCTTCCAAAAAATTGTTTTGGTTTTTGTTGTTTTTATGTCTTGCTTTTCTGGATTTCTCAGCACATATTTTAGTCTTCATATTGGGTAAATCAGTACTAAGGTTTGGTTGTCTTTTCTAAGAATTTTATTTAATTGGCACATCACTCAATGATCCAGTACATTCATTATTGTTCCTAATTAGTTTCCTAAGGTTTCTATGGTTCCTAAGGGTCACTAGTAGTGATCACATCTTGAGTTATTTTTTAATTCTCAGGGCTTACTCGTGACTCAGGGGTCACTTCTGGTGGGCTCAGGTGACCATATAGGGTACCAGGGATGAAACACGGATCACAGATTGTATGCAAGCACCTTATTTGCTGTACTATACTTCTCCAGCCCCAGGTCATCTTGAGCTTTCAGTCCAAGCTTAAAATAAACTTTCATCTGTTTTATGAAGAATACAGTCACCTGGTTCAAAAATTTGAAGGTGGAGCCAGAGAGAATACATGGCTAGGGCAGTTGCTTTTTACGTAGCCAACCCGGGTTCAATCCCTGACATCCCGTTTGGTCTCCCAAGCACCACCAGGAGTGATCCCTGAGCATTTCTGGGTGTGCCCTCCAAACAAAACAAAACAAAACAAAACAAAAACAAAAACAAAATGAAGGTAAAAAGGGCATACAGTAGGCAGCTTCACTCGTATGTTTTTAAAACTGACACCTACAATTTTTTTATCTCTTGCATTATAGAAGCAAATTGGTTGTATCCTGTCATTATCCTATGAATTCCTTGACAAAAAAATTTCCAAAAACAATTAATGACATCCATCAACAGGAATCCTTGCTGAGGAAAGCATCTATTGCATTTCATTCTGCAAATATTTACTGAATTATACAGTGAGCCAGGATAATGTGAGCCACTGTAGAGCAGAAACATGAGTCATATGGTTGAACATGCACTTGTCTTAATTAAAAAGGAGAAGAGAGTAGAATGAAGAAATCTGATGCCTTCTATTTGACCCAGTTGGGAGAGTTGATAGAAAAAGTTTTCACCTCTGTGCAGATAATACCCAGAGCTAAGGTTCTGTTCTTGGCCCTGTCCCTAAAGGGTGTCTCCTCAGTGCAGCAGCAGCCCTATTAACAGCCAAGCTCAGCACTGGATTCAAACACTTGGCTGGCAGCGTGGTATCTAATTCACAGTTCTTTGGGAGAGGAAAATAAGCTACGGCTGGCCTTCTCACAGAATGTTGAACAAGCTACAGTTGATAATTGAAGGGTTGCTCAAAGGGATTGGTGTTCTCCGGCCAAGTCTGAAAGGAGTAAATCTCCTTCCCAGCAGCTGAAAAAAAAAACCCACTACGGCGTGGTCACAATAGGTAGACTGAAAAGACTGTGGAGGCTGTGCAAACCTACCGAGGTGGCCACAAACATATTGTGTACATGGCCCCATGTGGCCACCATTACAGGTTTCCACCAGCTTGGATAGAGCAGGTGGAGTAATGTGTCCATGGCGGCAGGGTTGGAGTTGGAGAGCTGGGTGTTTGCCAGGGATCTGGGCATACTGCTGAGGAGGGGAATGGTCAGTCAGGTTTATCTCCGGGTAAGTTTATTCCTCTGCAGGAATTTTAGATGGCAGCACTCCATCTGCCAGTTGCTCCTCAGTGAGAAAGTAAAACTTGTGCACCTTCTAGGCTGCCTCTTTTATGGGAACGTAACATGGGGCTTGGACCATTGACTGCCACTGGGCAGCCGGCCATGCCATTCTGCTTTGCTGCAGGAGGCCTTTTGAAGTCTTTATCTGATCTTTCACTCAAATGCTTGGAACAAAACTAACTTATAAGCACGTTTATATCCTGTGATGATAAAAGTCTCCAGAGAACGGAAATGAACTGCATAGTGTCTACATTGATTCTTTTGAGATGTGTAAGACGGTCACTGAGAGTTAATTTAACATGCTGTTCTTGTGGCTTAATTTTATTGACAGGAGAAAAAAAGATTGGGGGCCAGGGAGATGGCTTAAAGCGCTAGTTTGTATCCTTTGCATGGGGAGGGGCTGAGTTCAGTTCCCACTACATGGGTTCCCTGAGTACTGAGCTAGGAGTAGCTTTCAGTATCACCAGGTGTGGATAAAATTCTCACCTCTCATCCCTCAGAACAGATGGGGTTTTCTTTCATTCCCAACCTCCTGTTCCCTAATTTTCCCATCTTCATGTGACTTAATTTGCTCAATGGAAATTTTCAGGGATTAAATTCTATTTGTTTTGTTTTGCGGCCATATGCGGTGGTATACAAGGGTTAATCCTGGCTCTTCACTCAGGGATCACTCCTGGTGGGGCTTGGGGAACCATATGGGATGCGAGGGATCAAGCCCAAGTTGGCCGTGTTCAAGGAAGTGCCCATATCCACTGTATTATCTCTCTATTGCCAGGAATTGAATTCTTATGGGGGAAGGTTCTAGAGCAGAACCAAGAGAGATCCAATGTAGGCTGCTTGTTTAAATTGTCTATGTCACCCATTTTAAAAGGTGAATTAGAAATGGTTTCCATTCCTTTCACATTACCTGGTATATTGAAAATATTATTTCAGCAGATAACATAAGAATTACTGAGGAGGATCCAGAGATGTAGCTCAGTGATAGAGCATATGCCATGCATATATGGATTCAATCCCCAGCATCCAAACCAAAAATAAGGTAAAAGGTAAAGGCCCTCCCATTGATCGTTGATCCCGTTGCTCGAGCGGGCCCAGTAACATCTCCATTGGAGACTTTGTTGTTACTGTGTCTGGCATATCGAATACTCTCGGTAGCTTGCCGGGCTCTCCGAGAGGGGCGGAGGAATCGAACTCGGGTCGGCCATGTTGGCCGCTTGTAAGGCGAACGCCCTACCCGCTGTGCTATCGCTCCAGCCCAACCAAAAATAATTGATGAGATATTTCGCTCTTTTTGGGAGGTGGGAGTCATGCCCAGCAGTGCTCAGGGATTACTCCTGGCATTGAGCTCAGAGATCACTCCTTTTTGTGCTTGGGGGACACAATGTGATGATGGGAGTCAAACTTGGGTTGGCCGCATGCAAGGCGAAACACCTTTCCCCACAGCACTATCATTCTGGCCCCATTAATTTGCCTTATTTTGCATGGGGCTGGAACACAAGTCACAGTGATGCCTTCAAGTACCCCTATGCATGCAGACAACAAATGCTTTAGGCCACCTTCTAGGAGAGCACCTGAGGAGAGACTTTAGAATGGGGTCAGAGGTCAAGGAGATAGGTCAAGCAGTAGAGCTTGGAAAAGACCCCGAGTTCGATCCCCACTATTGCAAACCTACTCTCCCACTGCATAGTTCTTCCAACACCACCATTTTTTCTTAAAGTGGGCGGGGGGGAGGTGTAAATTAGAATGGCTTCAGATGCTGGAACTTCAGCTGGCTTTTTCCGATTAAGGTAAGTTGGAACCTGGGCAGGGGTGATGGCTTAAAGGGTTGGACTGCACGCTTTGCACAGGGAAGCCCTGGGCACTGTCTCTGGGCACCCTATGGTCTCAGGAGAGTGCCCTCTAGAGCATCCTCCAGGAGTGGTTCAAAAACCAAAGTGTAAAGCAAAGCAGGAGAGCATCGTGTGCGGGGAAGTCCATGCCGGGTCTGGAAGGCGGCGGTTGGGCTGGGCAGGAAGAACGAGACCTGAGAGGGACGCCTCAAACAGTGCACAAGTAGGATTTCCCTTAGGGCGGCCCTCTAGTTGATGGCCGCTTCATTTTTTTTTCTCACCTTTCTCTGACACCCGGTTCATAGCAGTGGCGGTGGTGCTCAGTCTCCCCAGCGCCAGGGTTATGGTCACGGCCACGGCTATGGTGGCCTGCACGCGCACCTGCCCTGCCACCTGCCGCTGCAGCAGCACCGACCGTGGGTGCTCCGTGCATTGCGACCGCGCAGGGCTGCAGCGGGTGCCGCCCGAGTTCCCGTGCGAGGCTGCAGCCATCGACCTGGACCGCAACGGTCTGCGTTTCCTGGGCGAGCGGGCCTTTGGCACACTGCCTTCGCTGCGCCGCCTGTCGCTGCGTCACAACAACCTGTCCTTCATCACGCCCGGCGCCTTCAGGGGCCTGCCGCGTCTAGCCGAGCTGCGCCTGGCGCACAACGGCGACCTGCGCTACCTGCACGCGCGGACCTTCGCCACGCTCGGACGCCTGCGCCGCCTCGACCTGGCCTCCTGTCGCCTCTTCAGCGTGCCCGAGCGCCTGCTGGCCGAGCTGCCCGCCCTGCGCGAGCTCACCGCCTTCGACAACCTGTTCCGCCGCGTGCCGGGAGCCCTGCGCGGCCTGGCCAACCTGACGCACGTGCACCTGGAGCGGGGCCGCATCGAGGCCGTGGCGTCGGGCTCGCTGCTGGGGATGCAGCGCCTGCGTTCGCTCCGCCTGCAGGGCAACCGCGTGCGCGCAGTGCACGGAGGAGCCTTCCGAGACTGCAGCGCCCTGGAGCACTTGCTGCTCCACGACAACCAGCTGGCCGAACTGCCGCCCGATGCCTTCCAGGGCTTGCACCGCCTGCGCACCCTCAACCTGGGCGGCAATGCGCTGGGCCGCGTGCGGCGTGCCTGGTTTGCTGAGCTGGCTGAGCTCGAACTGCTCTACCTGGACCGCAATCGCATCGCCTGGGTAGAGGAAGGAGCCTTCCAGAACCTCTCTGGCCTCCTGGCACTGCACCTCAATGGCAACCGCCTGGCGGTGCTCGCGGGAGCCGCCTTCCAGCCCGGCCTCTTCCTGGGCCGTCTCTTTCTCTTTCGCAATCCCTGGCGCTGTGACTGCCGCCTGCAGTGGCTGCGGGACTGGCTGCACAGCTCCGGCCGCGTGGCCGACGTGCCCTGCGCCTCCCCGGGCTCCGTGGCCGGCCTGGACCTCAGCCAGGTGGCCTTTGGGCACTCATCCAGCGGTGTCTGCGAGGACCCCGAGGAACTGAACGCCACTGCTGCACGCGCAAGCCTGTCCCCAGAGCCGGCAACCACCAGTGCAAAAAGCTTCAGCAGTCTCCTCTCCCAACTCCTGTTGCCCCAGGCTGTGGTGGCGGCCACCAATGCCACCGAGGAGCTGGCCAACGCCTCATTGTTCCCTGGCCTTCCCTCCTGCGGATCGCAAGGCTCGGGCCGCAGCCCCGCATCGCTTCTGGGTTCCAGCCTCCTGCTCAGCGTGACCCAACACATGGGGTTCATCCTGCACACACACTGGGCTGGGCTGCATTGGGGTGGCCCAAATGCTGTGCCCAGTGGGGGAAAGCTTAGCTGAGTTTGCAGGTATTTTGTGGTGGTGGGTGATGATAGTTCCAGTAGAGGGGGAGGTACGTTTGCCTCCAGAGACTGGGCAGGGAGACAGATTTCTGCTCATGGCACATGGGCATGAGTTGTTAAAGCAAAGAAAGAATGCACATGGGTCTTCTGCTGAGAAACCCAGGAATTGGAAGGTCCTACAGCTGGAAGGGAGAGCTCCACCCCCCCCCCCCCACACACACACCCTTAACCTCCATCTTCCAAGACACATTCACAGTGGCTGAATTACATAGCCTGTCTGTTGGCTAAGTACTAGGAACTGTGCCAGTTCTTTTGGGCAGGCCACCTATTAAACCCAATCCCTCTGTTTGCTATTCCAATTTGTGTGCCCTCCTAGGTGCCTGGCAACGTGAAGTTCTAGGAATAAGGACAGGTGAGGAGAGAAGGGGCCGGGCTCAGAGAGAGATGCAGACTTCAACGTGGTGGAGGCGATTCCTAAAGTCTGAAACGTGTTGGGGGAGAGTAAAACAAAAATCCATTTTATTTACTGTGCAGTTATTCCCAGGCCTTAGCCAAAAGACTGAGGACTGGGGAGTGGACTTTGTAAAATCCTAAGATTGAAGTAAAAGGTTAAAGCAATTTTTCTTTCATGTGCTGACATGCATTGTGACTCTCCAGGAAGGCGACACATTCTTCAGCGCAATTTGTGGGAAGAGTGTCAGCAGGCAGAGGTTGTGTTCACTGCTCAGGGAGCCTCCAGCTCAGGCGGTATGTAGCAATTATTAGGGAATGCACATATTGGGGCTAAGGACCAAGAGGAAAGGAGGTAGCCAGATCCCTGAGCACAGAACCAAGAGTACTTCCTGCTAGATATCATCCCAAAATAAAAATAAAACCAAGATAGAGGGAAAGGGAGGCTGACAGATTTCCCAGGATAGGAGTCAGTTAAACTAAAGACCCTAGAACTGAGTGACAGAGCAAAGACTATGGCTGCTCCAATCAGGTACAAGTTCTGCCCTGCACACAAGAAACGATGAGTGCATTTGTCAACACTCTGGGAATCCCTCCTCTTGTGTCCTTAGTTCCCTTCACTATATTTGAAGATGTGGATTTTCCAAGCCCCCACGGATTCAGGGTGTGCCTGACTTCAGTTCTTCCCTGCATAAGCACCTCTGTGACCTCGTTTATGAGAAAGGTTGCAGAAACCACTAGAAAGTGCAGGAGTGTTTTAGTGACTTGTAACCATCAGTGGTTATCAGCTCACTTAACAGGTCACAAGAGGTATTGTAAGAGACAAGATAGGACCAGAGAGATAGAGTGAGGGGTAAAGCACTTGCTATACATGTGGCTGACCCCAGGTTGACCCCTGGAACCACATATGGTTCACCCACATATGAACACTACCAGGAGTGATCCCTAAGCACAGAACCAAGAGTACTTCCTGCTAGATATCACCCCAAAATAAAAATAAAACCAAGATAGAATAGAGAAGTCATGGTGCATCACTTAGAGCTGGGTATGAGTATTGTTTTGTGAGACTTCTTATTTGATTTGTTGTACGCATTTGCTCATATTATATATGTATGTATGTGTGTCTTCAATTGCTCTGTACAATTTATGTTTTAGTGTGGGTTATGGATTAAAAAGTTTGAAAGCCCTTGATCTGAAGCATGCATTATTCCGACCCCCTTCACTTTTTATTTTGAAAATTTACAATCTTACAGGGGAGTTGACAACAATGGTAGAATGAATCCCTGGGTCACTTACCTAGGTTTCCCCATTGTCAACATTATACTACATTTGCTTCTCTCCCTTATTCTTATTATTTCTTATTAACAGTTTGAGTTTGTCGCAAACAGCATGACCTTTAACTGCTAAATATGTCAGTATACCTTTCCTAAGAACAAGGTCACACCTTATCCACAATACCTTCATCAAAAACAGAACTTTTGGGTCAGGGAGATAGCTTAAGTGGTAGAATACTTTAGCATGTGTGAGACTCCGAACTTTGCCCCTGCAATCACATGCTCCTTAATCTAGGTGTGGCCCTGGTGGCCCTGATCCGTATCAACAGGAGTGGATCCAGGCTACCTCAGCACCCTTGTGTGTGTGACCCCTATCAAAACAACACAGGGGCTGGAGCGATAGTACAGTGGATAGGGCATTTGCCTTGCACGAATCTGACTTGGGTTCAATCCCCGGCATCCCATATGGCTCCCCTGAGCACTGCCAGGAGTAATTCCTGAGTGCAGAGCCAGGAGTAACCCTTGAGCATTGCCGGGTGTGACCCAAAAAGCAAAAAAAAAAAAAAGACACGAAAACCCAGTAACTTTATCATTGATTATTATTTAAAACATATCAAGAATCTGGTATATAGTTTAGGAGAGAGCACTTTTTTTCCCCTTTATTTTATTTTATTTTTTTTAAAGTTGTAGATTTACAATTTTTTGTGCTTTGGTTTCAATTATACAATGATCAGATACCCATCCCTCCACCAGTGCCCATTTTCCACCACCATGGATAATATCCCTCCCACCCCCATCCCCCCATCCCCCCTGTCTCTGTGGCAGGGCAATCCCCTGTGTTCACTCTCTCCTTTTGGGTGTTGTGGTCTGCAAAAGAGGCATTGAGAGAGCACATTTTTTTGCATTCCCAAAGCCTGGACTTGATCCCTTGCATGGAAAATTAAAATAATAAAATATTGAAATTTCAGCAATTGTCAAAATGATTTCTTATGCAGTCATTCTTTTTTTCCTATGAAAATGAGCTTCCTGAAACAAAAAGAAAGAAAATGAGGTCCCTCGCTTGTGGCTTGTTTAATGTTTCATAGTGAATTCATTTCCAAGTGTCTTTTCAAATGTGAGAACCAGATGAGACCAGCAATGTTGTTTGCTTAAGCCCTGTGTTGTGGCCATGGTAACTGAGTGAGAAGCACAAGGATTCTGCAGATCAGATCTCTGCTTTTGAGTAACCATGGCAATCTATGGCAGACAGGCAGCCTGGGTTACTGGGGAATAAGATTTGGCCTTGGGGGGAATGACCTTCTTTCACTGGAGTGGGTTCCTGCCACTGACTTTCAAAATGCTGCTGCTGTTTTGCCTAGATGGTGAGATGACCAGCTTTTAAAAGGATCCTTTCTTTAGCGAGATGTTGCTGAACAAGTATCAACACTGAAATAGCCTCTGGGGAGATAGACTTTTATAGAGCTACCCAGCCCAGTGGAATTCTGGGAACGTGGGAGTTACTTCCCGCCAAACAGACCCAGAGTCACTGGAACAAGGGAATCGTGCACATTAGGAGCTCTCATGAGGAAAGAAGGAGTGGAAGGTTTCCAGATTTGAGCTCATCATGTCGCTCCCCCAATCACTGGTTTATTAATCCCTTAGGAAATATTAGGAAATGCTCTGCTAAGCAACAGGACATATGCATCTGTCAAGATAGACCAATAGTCTATATATCAATGGTCTATGTTATGCTGTGGACTTCCAATGGCTTAGTGATGGTTATTTCTTTCTCATGGTATGTAGCCAATGCAGCTTTATGGGGGAGGGGAGAAGTCTACTTACTTATCAATTACATGTGTCCCAGGATGAAGGATCTACCATCTTAGGATATTAGGAAAGTTTTAGGAATACCCTACATCACTGTCGCTGGAGCGACAGCACAGTGGTAGGGTGTTTGCCTTACATGCAGCCAACATGGACAACCTGAGTTCGATTCCTCCGCCCCTCTCAGAGAGCCCAGCAAGCTACTGAGAGTATCGCCTGCACGGCAGAGCCTGGCAAGCTACCCGTGATGTATTCAATATGCCAAACACAGTAACAACAAAGTCTCCAATGGAGACGTTACTGGGCCCACTTGAGCAAATCAATGAACAATGGGAGGACAATGACAGTGACAGTGACACTGTTAAAAATGTCCACTTATGTCACACACACATTTTTCACACTTTACTGTTCTAAACACTGACTCAAACTTCACCAACAGAGAGAAATATGTTCTGCCTGAAGGAGTGAAGAATTCTGGGTATTGGTCAAACATTAACATTGCTCCAAAGTACATACTGACTCCTGGCAGCTCCCCTGAAAGAATGAGGCCTGGACTTCTCAGAACTGTTAGAAAAAATAAAACTTGAGGGTAACATACGTGTGTGAACTATTCAACCCCAGAGTGTGGCCTCACTGGATTTATTCTTTCAATAGATGGGAGAGGAAATGTAGAGACAAAGGTATATATTTACACCTTAGAAAAAGTTTTCTACTGGGGCTGAAGCATTAGTACAGTGGATAGGGCATTTGCCTTGTACATGGCTGACCCAAGATCGATCCCTGGTATCCCATATGTAATCTGGACATTCCCCAAGCACCTCCAGGAGTAATTCCTGAGTGCTGAGCCAGGAGTTCCTGATCACTGCCAGGTGTGGCCCAAAAACGAAAAATAGAAAAAGAAACAAAAAAAAACCAGTTTCCTACATAAACTCCTTACAGTATTTAAATCCCTGTCAGCTTGATCTTTGGGAAAAAATCTCTTTCTCAGAACCCCTTGAGTGTTTGTAAGGGGCTTCCCTGGGGTGGTTACACTAGGATGATCAACAGTCATTCTGTCTACCTGCCTTCTCATCAGGCTGCCCCAGTTCTCCTTTGTTCCTTTCCCCCAAACTTCAAGGAAGGGACCTTACTCTCCCCTTTGATCCCCTGATCCAGGGACAGTTTTGGCATTTCTCTGAGTCTTACAGACAGAAGAGAACACCAGCTGAGGAGCAAGAGGGCACCTTCCCAAAGTGTTGGGTAGACCGGAAGAGTAGAAAGTAACACTCCGACTACCCGATAGAGCTGTTGGCAGAACCCTAAAATCTATCTTCTTACCCACACACCCTGCCATGTCTCAACCCTCATGTTTATGCCACCAAAACACCCCAGAAGGACGTTTCTTTCTTGTCTCCAGTGTCAAGCCCATCTCTTCAATCTCATGTGGGGTGGGGTGGGGGGCAGAACTGTGACAGTCCTGAACAATTCTTCATAGGTGTTACACATAGATCTGAGATCCAACTCATCACAGCTCAAGAAGACTTTTTGTTCAGACCCCCCACTTCCCTGCCAGCCTGCTGTGGGTTAGTTCCTTTCTCAAAGGGTCAGACAGTCTCTTGGCAATCTGACCACAACTGTCCCTGCCACTACTGTCTCCCATACATTTTGCCTTGGATTGAAAAACTCAAGTCCACACAAGTCCCGTGGCCTCAGGAAGTCTGTTATCATGATTTGAAGTATAGGGATTGTTTTCAGCTAAAGCTTTGCTCTTTGTTCTTCCTAATCATAGAAGCAATCACTGCTCCCTTTTCTATGATATAGAATAATGTAGTTTGTAGAGGGGGTGGGTGGGAGAGGATGTGAGTATCATGTAGGGGAGGGGTTATCAATGGGCATTTTCTCTCTGAGAAACTCATCTTTGTACTTTTAGAGGCGAGGGCAGTCCCTCTATGTTATGTGAAGCCTCCCCTTCTCATCTCCCCAAACCCCAGATCCCTTAGCAAATACTTGTGGCCCCCATCTTACCTTAGAATGTGTAGTCATGTAAATTCTTCATGTGTATATCCTTCAATGTTGAATTTCACCCCTGCTAATCTGTCTAATATTTGTTTGTTCATTTGTCCAGTCTCAGAAGAGCCAAGATGGAATCTCATACTTTACACCACCAATATTCCAAGAATAGCACACCACATTTGATGGGGTTTAAAGTAGAAGGCAACCAATCTTAGGGGAAAATATATTTTTACATTTACATATATATATATACTGGCACACAAGATACAACAATCTTCACACACTTTCCTCTAAGAAACCTTTTTGGGGATCATTTTTACTGGATTATTCATAACGAATAATACAAAATAAATTATCATGGTTCTGCCTTCAGGGTAAGGGTTGGGGTTATGAATGGAAACATCCAAAATATGGTTGTGGGAAAGTGTAATGGTGGTGGGATTATTTGAATATTAAATGTAATCAAATATTGTGAACTACTTTATAAAAATAAAATTAAAATTTTAAAAATTTAAGAAGAAAAGAAGATGGAGTATAGGGAATTTCCCCCTGCAACCTAAGTTGCATTATGCCCCTCCTTTATTCATATCAACACCATGTTTCTGGAAACTTATTACTCAGAGCTCCAAAGAAGGGACTGGAGAGAGAGTCTGTGGGGTAAGGCACTTGCTTTGCATGTGGCCAGCCCAGTTCAATTCTCAGTGTTGCATTCAAGTCCCCCCAAGCACCACCAGGAGGGATCCTCAAGCAGAGTGAGGAGTAAGTCCCCTTCAGACAAACAAACAAACAAACAAACAAACAAAATCCTAGTGTTTCAAAGAAATAATAGTTTGGTCACTCTTGGCAGAGACTCAACAAAGAGTAACATAAGTAACATTTTCTGTCCACAAAACTCAACATCTTTGTGGCTGGCGTGATAGCACAGCGGGTAGGGCATTTACCTTGCACGCAGCCAACCTGGGTTTGATTCCCAGCATCCCATATGGTCCCCTGAGCACTGCCAGGAGTAGTTTATGAGTGCATGAGCCAGGAGTAGTCCCTGTGCATCGCTGGGTGTGACCCAAAAAGAAAAAAAAAAGCAAAAACAAAATATCTGAGAGAATAGGAGTCACAGCACTGATAAAAGATTCATCAAGTCCTGGGCCTAGTGATAGCACAATGGGTAGGGCCCTTGCATGAAAACCACCCAGATTTGATCCCTGATACCTTATATGGTCCTCTGAGTCCCACCAGGAGTGATACCCTGAGCTAAAAGCAAGGAGTAAGCCCTGAGCACTGCCAGGTGTGATCCAAATATGAAAAAAATACATCAACACCCAGAAAACGCTCAGAATAGATTTCTACAAGACATGTCTCCTTGGCAAGTGGGTTATTTCCAGCTGAGGTCAACTGGCATCCTTTAAGCCCAGGAGAAACTATGACCACTTCCTTAGTTACCTACAAGAATGATGCTGGAACTATCAGACAGAAATTTTTTTTCTTAAAAAGGGTACTTTTTTTTGCTTTTGGGCCACACATGGAGATGCTCAGGGCTTAGTCCTGACTCTGCCCTCACTCCTGGTGAGGCTTGGGCAATAATATGGGGTGCCAAGGATTGAACTCTTGTTTGCTACTTGCAAGTGAAACATTGTACTATGGCTCCCCCGTGTTTTTTTCTTTCTTTTTTGGGTCACAACTGGCGATGCACAGAGGTTACTCCTGGCTTTTCACTCAGGAATTACTCCTGGAGGTCCTTAGGAGATCATGTGGGTTGCTGGGAATCGAACCCAGGTCGGCTGCATGCAAGGAAAATGCTCTACCTGCTGTACTATTGCCTGTTTTTTTTAAACTAGAAAACTTTTGTTCTGGGTAAACTGTGAGGGCCACACCTGGTCACACTTAGAGGCCACATAGACTCAGTCAGAGATGCTCTAGAAATCAGAAAATCATCAGTGTGGGGGAGCAAACACAGGGTGTTTGGCACATACAAATTATGTGCTCTACCAACTCGAGCCACTTCCCTAGCTTAGAAATAGCCTTTCTATCAGAGATCAGCACAGCCAATGTCAGAGCACCTGCTCTTGGTCACGTGGGTGTCCCCCCCCAACCCCGCCTTGTCTATGAAGTTTTCTCTCTTCACTGGCACCAGGCTCCTTATTTTCCATCCAGTACTCCTGGCAGTAGTTCTCTGGTTGGGGGATTGAACTGGGGGTTGACCACCTGCAACACAAGTACCTTATCTCTTGCACTCTTTCTGGCACTACTCCTTTTCTTTTAAGTACTCCCTGATGACCAATTGTGTTTTTTAGAGGGAACTTGGGACAACCAGTGGAGCTCTGTACTAAGGGGATTCTATGGTGCCAGAGATTGAACCGGAGTTGGATGTATGCAAAACTAACCCCTGTGCTATCTCTCTGGCTTTGATCAATTTTTTAAATTTTTTTATTTTGGGAGGTTTTTGGGCCACACCTGGTGGTGCTCAGGGATTACTCCTGGCTCTGCACTTAGGAATTACTCCTGAAGGTGCTTGCGGGGATGTCCAGATCTCATATGAGATGCCAGGGATGGAACCTGGGTCGGCCATGTGCAAGGTAAATATCTTACCTGCTGTACTATCGCTTCGATCCCACTGTTTTTGACCTTGAAAGAGACTTCTCTAGGTAGGAGCAGGTCCAGGTGGCCCCTCAGAGGCAGGGTGCAGATATTGTAAGCCAGAGCTTCTTAAATTTTTTTTTGCTCACCATCACTTAGCCCTGAGACATTTTTGTTTTGCTCTGTTTGGGGGCCACAGAGTGCCCAGGGCTGACTACTAGTTCTGTGCTGAGGGAGCCCTCTATTGACTAGAGGGGGCCTATACCTCGTCAGGGGTCAATGTGGATTGGGGACAAGGGTTTATATGGCTCCATAACCAGTGTGATCAAGAAAGATTTAGGGGAGACAGGCATCATACCCAGAGAGTTGGTCTCTGCTATCCATCCCCCCTCAACCACACACATACTCTCCTGCGTTGGGGTTCACTATTTGGAGGAGGCAGGAGCAGCCTCTGGCCTCAAGGAGCACTTTGCAGCTGGCTTCTCTGTGGTCTGGGGTGCGGGGTTCAATGCCGCCTAAGCTGTCTTTGTGTGGTGAACAATGAATGGGACTTCTATTTGGGTTCAAGGCTGAGTAAATTTAGAAGTGCTTGGACAAACATTTGCAGTTTTCAAGGGAGTTCCCTTGAAAGCTTGTTGCCTTTACCACTGTGGTGGGGAGAAAACAGAAAGTTTTTGTTCCCAGCCAGACTGAGCTAACTGCCAATCCCGCAGGCATCCTGTGGACTTTTTTTATTTTCTTTGCTTGGGCCTGGGGTTTGGGCCACCATGGGGGCTGTGCTGGGGTTACTCCTAACTGTGCAGGAGGGGTGCCCCTGGTGATGCTTGGGAGACTATGCAGTGCCAAGGTAAGACACCCAGGTCTCCTGAAAGCAAAGAATATTCAGTGTAACCATTGATTCATCTCCCCGGCCCCTCTGTGGAGTCCCGTCTGGGAGGTCCCAGTAGCTGGGCAGAGAAGATCTCCCTGCTGTCCATGACCTCACTGCCTCGGCTCATGGTTCCATGGCCATTTGCTGTTAGTTATGCCATGGCTAGTGGCAACCAACATTAAAACATCATAGTTGGGGGTTTGTGCATAGTTATGGTTTACGTGATAGAGCCCTTTCCTTCATTCCCCCTCTGGACCAATCATACTAAAATTGTGACAAAATAGGCGGGGAGATTTTGGCTTGAATCACACAGTAAGAAAAAAGATTTCTTCTCAAACTTGTATTGCAGCTGAAAGACACGTGTACACGCATGCACAGACTGAGTCTCGATATGCAAAATGATCAAATGGTGAGTCACCATGGTGAATACGTGAAAGCCAGTGTTAGCCATCAGTTTCATTCCTTATTGGCTAGCAAAGAGTGTGGGCTGGAAAGCCAAGAACAGCACCCCATTGCTGCTCTTTTTTTAAATTTATTATTTTATTTTATTTTATTTATTTATTTTAATAATTTTTATTAGTGAGACATCATGAGGTACAGTTGTAGACTTACAAATTTTTGTGCTTGGGTTTTAATTATACAATGATCAAATACCCATCCCTCCACCAGTGCCCATTTCCCACCACCACGGATCCCAGTATCCCTCCCACCCCCCATCCCCTCCATCCCACCCTGCCTCTGTGGCAGGGCATTCCTTTTTGTGCGCTCTCTCTCTCTTATTGGGTGTTGTGGTTTGCAAAAGAGGCCCATTGCTGTTCTTGAGTGTTCTCCCGGCCAGCAGACTTTCTTGCATCTCCAGCAAAAATTGAACTTGCTTTTATTTAGATCTTGTTCAAAGGCCTCGTTAGATCAGAGGAAGAAAGACTGTGTAGTTTGAAGAGCACCCAGGCAATTAGGAGTCGCATCAAGGTGCTCTTTGATGGGCCTGAAGAGCCAGGGTGAAGTGGGGTGCACAGGCCGGGTGGCTAATGAGTATGGGGCTCCTGCAGTGAGAATCTGGGGAGGCCTGCAGAGTTCTGATGGCTGTTTCCTTTCATAAGTTAGTAACTATTCATGAGAATGCCTTTGAATGGCACTCCTGGTGTCTCATAGTGATATTTGTTATTAAAGCATCCTAGAGCTTGGAAACACATGCTCCCCCTCGACACTCCAGCACAGCTAAGTGATTGCAGAGATTCGAATCACCTAGGATAACGCTTGTGATATCACCTCAGGGCCTGCTCTTACTATTACAACTCACTGCCTACATAAATGTTCCCAAGTCTTCTCTTTAGAGAAGCATTTTAATGCTTATTCAGGAGACCTGAGAGATAGTAGAGGGATTAAGGTGTTTGCCTTGCATGAGATCAATCCAGGTTAGACCCTGGCACTACATGTGGTTTCCCCCTTTCCACTCCTCCACCCCCCCCCCGTGCCCACCCCCACCCCCACCCCCAGCACCACCAGGTGTGGCCCAATTCTCTCTCTCAAAACAACAACAACAACAAAACGAAGCAAAAAAAATGCTTGCTCTGGAATTCACATGGGTATCCTTATTGATTGCCTTTTAGTATTGGGTCATTAACACCTAACCATGGAATTCTCTCTTCTAGGCAGATTTATCCCAATTTTGCAGATTCAAAAGTGATGATTGGATGACTAGATAACTTACCAAAGGTCCAGAGCTATTAAGTGACAAAACTAGGATTTGAATTCAAATCTCTAAGCTCCAGACCCAGAGTAAACGCCTCATCTCTGGAAAGTATCTCTTCTGGAGCAAATAGTTGAATTTCAGAAGAAATAAATGAAAAAATTTTTAAAAAGTTATATATATTGGAACTGGGAGTTGACTTAAAGGTCTGGAGCACCTGCTTTGCACACAGGAGTCCCAGGTTTGATGTTCTGCACCACATAGTACCCATGAGCAGGACTAGGTGGGCTTCCCAAATACAAAATAATTTGTTTACACTAACCATGTGGAATTTATTCCTGGTAAGACTTGTTCAACATTTGGAAATCAATATAATCCACTATATCAAAAACTTGAAAATATAATACAGCCTTAACAGCTAATCTAGACAAGTCACTTGATAAAATCTAATATCCATTTATGATAAAAAAAATCGCTCAGCAAGAAATAGAAGAAACGATGTGAATTTGACAAAACAATTACAAGAAATCCAGAGCTTATATCATACTTTCCAGTGAAGGATTGAATGCTTTCCTTTAAAATCAGGGAAAAGGTGAGGATGTTTACTCTCAACACTTTCATTCACTTTTTTACTGGAAGATCTAGCCAGAATAATAAGTCAAGAAAAAGAAATGAAAGATATACAGATTTAAAAGGAAGAAATTGAACTCCCCTTAGTTATGAATGACACAGGGATTTTCATATTTTTTTCTGTTTGTGGGGCACATCCAGATGTTCCCAGGGATTGCTCTTGGTGGTGATCAGGGAGTCATCCAGTTCCGTGGATTGAACCAGGGAATCCTGCATTCAAGCCTGTGCTCATGCGCTCCGCCACTTGAGCTATCTTCTTGGCACTTAACTAATTCCAAAATTAATAATCATGCTTAGTAAAGTCGCAGGTTGCATGATAAACACACACAATGAATACAAACATACACACTGTGTTCATATGTGGAAAGACACAATATAAATGAAAAACGCCAGTTTTCCCAAAATTGATCTATAGGAATAACGCAATTCCTATCAAAAGCTTAGGGCTGGAAAGATAGTACAGGAGTAAGTCACTTGTTTTGTGTGTAACTGACTCCAGTTTGATCTCTGGTACCACTGATGGTGCCTCCAAGCACTGTCAGGATTAACTCCTAACAATAGAGTCACAAGTAGCTTCTGAGCACCACCAATTGTGGCCCAAAATCTTATTCCAAGATAAGCAAGTTTATTTGTAGACACAGAACATGTATACTCTGAAATTTATATAGAAGGGCACAGAATAGTGAATGGCTAAAGCAGTTCTGACAAAAAAGGATGAAGTGAATGAAATCTTACTATAGAGCTACAAATATCGAGACAATTTGGCATGGTTAGTGGAGGGAAGTTGTTACTGGTTGTGGAATTAGTGTTGGAACATTGTATACCTGAAGCTCAACTATGAATAACTGTTGAAATCATGGTGTCTTAATATTAAAAATGGGAAAAGGGAGAATTTTGGGCCACATTCAGCTGTGCTCAGGGATTACTTCTGGTTCTGTGTCCAGGATCACTCCTAGTAATTAATGCTCAGGCAATCTTAAGTGGATCTGGGATCAGACAGGTTCAACTGCATGCAAGGCAAACACATTACTCACCGTACTATCTCTCTGTCCCTTTAATTTTTTTAATGTAAAAATAAGAAAAGGAAATAGGGACATAAGAATATGAATCAGGGGCTGGAGAGTATTGTAAGTAAGGCACTTTTTTTGCAATCAGCCATTCTGAGTTCGATCTTTGAGCACAGAGTCAGGAATAAGCCCTGAGCATCACCAATTGTGGCTCAAAAACCAAAAAGAAAAGAAAATAAGATGGATTAATGAACAGAAGAGAAGTGCTGTATTTTTAGAAGTACAAGGATTAAGGTGTTTGCCTTATAAGCAGCCCGTCCCGGTTCAATCCCAGGAACCACCTGAGCATTGCCAAGAGTCACTCCTGAACACAAAGGCAGGAGTAATCCCTGACAATGATGAGTTTTGTCCTACCACTGCCCCTCCTCAAAGAACAGCGCAGAATAGGGAACCCAGAAGTAGATTCACACAAATGGACTCATTTGGTTTTTGACCAAACTACAGAAGTGTTTCAGTGGAGAAAGATAGGTTTCAACAAATGACACTGAAGCAATTTTGATACTGACAGGCATAAAAGTAAAAATAGATCTCGATATAAACTTTACAACTTATTAAAATTTAACTACAAATGAATTTGGGGCCAAGGGTTGGCAATTCACAATGGAAACGGCACTGAAATACAGCCCATAGAACTCTGACCTAAGGGTGCTAGAGGCATGGAGAGGGCAGGAGAGGACATCTTGACATCAAGGTGGATGGATGCAGTGACTTTGCTGCACGGTCTAGCAGCATTGTACATATGAAAGAGTAAAACTGGTTCTTTGGTTAAAAAAACATTTAAAAATTCCCCAAATAAGCATATTCCATGTTTAAAAAAAAACAGCCCAAATGAATTTGGGCGCCTGGATGTGGAGCCCAGTAGCAGAGCACATGTATTGCATATTGAGTTCCAGTGGCCATCTCTTGTGCCATGAGAGTCCTGAACATTGCCAGGTGATGGCCTGACCCCCAAGCATCACCACCTCACAGCAAAAATGAATTTTGGCATTAAACAGTCAAACTCCAAGTTGCAAAACCTTAGGGGGGAAATAGGAAATTCTTCTAAGGGATCTAAGACTCAGCAAAGACTGTTTAGACTTGATACACACAGGATAATCCTCAAAAGGGTAAGTAGACACAAACTATCTCCTCAAAAGTCAAAACATTTGTCTTACAAAAACCCACGGGGAAAAGATTAAAAAAACAAATATGGGAGAAAATATTTGCAAACTCCATACCCACTAAGGAATCTCAATGTTCATCACTACAAAATAGATAGTATAATTAGAAAATAGGCAAAAGGCATGAACAAGCATTTGACTGAAGAGATTATAAGGATGACAAGTAAGCACACGAAAAAAGGATGAACATGTTAAGACATCGGAGGAATGCAAATTAAAATAACAATGATAAAGCATAATACACCTACGAGAACAATTTAGACAAAATGCAACCGTTGGGGGAAACTACGAAAACACAGGAGGTCACTTTGCACCGCTTCTTAAAACTGCATGTGAATTTCCAATTATTTTAGTAGAATTTTCAATAAGAAAAGGATTCCAGGGGCTCAGGGAAGAAGACAATGGCTTAGAATGCCTGTCTTCCAACGATAAAGTTGCAAGTTCAATTCCTGGGACCACCACATGTGCAAACCACAATCCTAGCAGCCTTGCTGTTTGAGCCCAGCAGCTCTGCTGTCTCTGATTCCTGGTGCCACAAATAGTTTCTGGCAGCACCAATGACGGTTGTGTGTCAGGATCACATCAGAAACCTATGACCCCAAATAAGTACCACTGAAAGATGTTTGAAAATGTTGGGGTTAAGATGATGGAAAAATGAACAAAGTGAGAGTTTCCTGGGCCACCAATATGAAACAGAATTGACAGAAATTTGTGCAGGACCATGCTGAGGAGGGAAACCTGAGAGGCTTGCGATCATCTGCAGTGTACAGTTAAGGAACTGTACCTTCTTTTGCCCAGAGAGAGAGCAGGAACAGAGACAGGGAACTGAGACACTTGCCCAGGTAAAAATGGATAGCAGGACCAATGGAGCCACCATGCTGAGTGCAAAGTCTGCAAGTGTACACAGGTGGCTCCCAGTAAGCTGGCAAGAAGTTGTGAGCATGGTGCAGATGGGATGCCACCTGCTAGGGGCAAGGACTTTAATAACATCCTGACGGTGGATGAGCAGCTGGTGGATCAGCAGCCATAACCCCTGCAGTCTGCATCTGATATTAATGGTCTCTTGCGAGTTTGCTGTTTGGAGAAGGACAAAGCAGTAAATGCTTCCCAGGTCAGACTAACCTGCCAAGGCTTAGTTGTGCAGCTGGAGCGTGTGCTGTGAACACAGGCCTTCTGATGGACACCATGCTTCCAAAGTGTCACGGGTCAGCCTGACCTGGGAGCAGAAGAACTGAGCATACAGCTGAGTTCACAGGCTAATACAGGCATGTATCAGTCTGCCATGCCCTGGAGATAACCCCTAAATGACAATCAGGTCTTCCCAACCCTGGCACTTTAGGGGGCATTTCTGATCTATAGTATAGCCCTCAAATTTGTTTATTGTTGTTTCTTTGGGGACCACACCCAGTGGTTCTTAGGGCTTACTCCTGGCTCTTCACTCAGTGATCACTGCTGGTGGACTTGAGGAATCAAATGGGGTGCCAGGGATTGAATCCAGGTTAGCCGCAGGCAAAGCAAATGTCCTACCCACTGTAATATTGCTCTGCCTCCCAGTTTTTAGGTTAGTTTTTGGGCCACACTGCAAGCTCAGTGCTCATGGTTCACACCTAGCTGGGCTCAGGAGACCATGTGATACTGGGGATCAAACCATGCCTTTTGCATGGAAAGCATGCACACCTGCTTTTAAAGCTATTTCTCTGGCCCAGCACCCCAGGTTTGAAGGAACTTCCTTACAGTTATTTTCCCCTTATTTTATTTAATCATCATGGTTTATATATTTGTTCATGCTGATTTCTTACAGGCATTCAGTATTCTAACACCAATCCCACCACCACTGTCACCTTCCCTCCACCATTGTCTCCATTTTTACAACCATCCCTCAAGCCTGCCCCCATAGAAGTCTCACAGTGATTTATCTTATATTGCTTTTTATCACTAGACAGCCAACAGGATAATCAAAAAATATTTCCGTAGAAAAAAATTCATGAAAATTGTATCTCACCATGGGAACATTAAGTCCTTGTTTGAAGGTTCACTAAGCTGTTGTTGCAAGTTAAACCTTCTGTGTTTATGTTTTTGTTAGTCCAGATTGGTATTATATTACATTCCCATCCAATATGGTGTGCTACTACTGGGATGCTTGAGCACCACATCCAGGAAGAGTGACCTCCTGGTGAGCACTACAACCAAAATGTTTGTGAGTACCACAACTAAAGGAGGGCAGCCTTCAGTGAGCACTGAGGCCAACTGGATGACTTTGCTGAGTATGGCAGCTAAAACACGTGAGCAGCATAGGCAGGCCTCTGTGTGGTCCTGGCCATTCACTGCAACAACAGCAATGAAGAGAAGAGACAGGGAGTGCATGGGAAAAAAGAAAAGATTCCAAGAGCACAAGAAGAGCTCAGCGGCAAAGTGCCCAACTTGAAATTTCACCCCTTGGCTCCACCCTATATGCCAAGTGCTAACTCAGGGATCCATTTGGGATCTCTGGTGTGGCAACAAAGTGTGCCATCTCAGGTGAGCATCAAAACTTAAGAGTGCTAGCACTGCAATCAAGTGTGTGACTCTGAAGCGTATTACTAGCAAGTGTGTAAGCAATGCATTCTAGTGTGAACAGCCCTAGTCCTCACAGAAACAACAACAAAAAGAGAAGGGGGAGGAAACATAAACAATTGCATGTATATTTCAACATCAGAATCCTTGACTTTCATGAGGAAGGGGGTTTCAAGATCACTTTCTCATACCTGCCATTAGTACTATCTGTGTCTCCTTTATCTTTTAGGCAAATTTAACTGAGAGAAACCCTTCATTTTTCAACATGATGGGTTTTATTTTTTACTTGCCCTCCCTCCTCTCTCCACTAGTCATTTTCTTTTCTGATATATATATATATATATTTTGCTTTGGCTCATTTTAAAGTATGTTTATCACCCTAACAGAATGATATCCATTATGCAAGATCTCCCTGGGACTGAAATGTTTCTTCTCAAGCTGAAAAGTGGCATTGTGTGTTTTCCCCAGCATGCTTTTCAGCCTTGTAAACTAGCATCTTCCGGTGAGGAGCAGGTCTCCAGATGGTCGGCCCAAGTAGCGTGCTTTGCTAATTTCAGGTTATGGCAAACCAAGGATGTCTTGTGCTTTCTGGCACATAGCTGACATCACAGGGCTTACTCATTGTTATTAATACAGCAACTGGAGGAACAGCTTTCTGGAAAGACAAAACTAGCATCAGTTGTCTCACCTCACCACTGAATGCTGAAGCTTCCATTTCTTCACTGGGAAAATCTTTCTACCTCAGTGAGTTATTGTGAGGCCTGAAGGGTAGAAATAGCTGTGAAGCCCTCTGTGCCAGCCAAGGAAATATGAGTCACTTCTTGATTCTCAAGAAGGATTGGGCTGTGAAGAACATCAACTCCCAAGTGCCAGAGGCTGAAATAAGGGAGATGTTTATTTTCTCTCAGATGATAAAGTTCCCAGGGAAATTGGAGAGGAGGAAAAAGAATTTTCATTTGATCCTTTTGAGTTTTTTTTTCTGAGTCCACTGAATGAAAGACAGATTACAGGCCAGGGAGGTGGCTCTGTGGTAGATCACAAGCCTTGCATGTGTGGGGTCCTGGGTTTGATCCTCAGCACTCAAGAAAGAAAAAATAGCAGATTAACAGGAGAAAAATGCAAATTTATTCATATGCCTACCCAGCAAAACTGAGTAACTCCCTGAAGTGACCTAACCAGTTTAAATAACCACCTTGGGATAATGACAAAGGAAAGAAACGTGTGTTTGTGTGTGTGAAGGGGTAGGAGAAGGTAGTTATGGGGGTTACCACAAAAAGAAGTCAACAAGGATAAGCAGGTTTAAGTTGCTAGGGTATGCAGGTTTAAGTTGATATCTTCTCCAGTGATAAGATTGTTTTGTGGTTTAATCATCCTATTCCCTGCCCTGCCACAGAGGCAGGGTGGGATGGGGGGATGAGGAGTGGGAGGGATACTGGGATTAGTGGTGCTGGAGTATGGGCACTGGTGGAGGGATGGGTACTCGATCATTGTATAACTGAAACCCAAGCACAAAAATTTGTAAGTCTACAACTGTACCTCATGGTGTTTCACTAATAAAAATTTTTTAAAAAAAGAAAGAAAATAAAATTAACTTAGATTTTTTAAAAAAAATAATAAAGTTGCTTTACATTATTCTGAAAAAAAAATCATCTTATTCCTCCTGATAGCACTGTAGCATTGTCCTCCCATTGTTCATCCATTTGTTCTAGCGGGCACCAGAAACATCTCCATTGTGAGACTTGTTGTTACTATTTTTAGCATATAGAATACACCACGGAGAGCTTGCCAGGCTTTGCCATGCGAGTGGGATACTCTCGGTAGCTTGCCAGGGTCTCTGAGAGTGGCAGAGGAATCGAACCCAGGTTGGCTGAGTGTAAGGCAAATGCCCTACCCGCTGTGCAATTCCTCCTTACAAATGGAATTTCCTTATAAATGTCAATCCATTGTAAAGGGTAACTTGTCTTCAGAGCTTCTCCCGTGTCTGTGGGTGCTCAAAATTGTCAGTTCAAAATAATTCTTATAGTAGCGAGACATATTTCTGATTGGTATTTCTCCTGTCCTTCAGAGTTGGCAAGCTCTCCTCAAGGTTCTAAAGGACCTGGATTTCTCCTGTTGGGTGACTTTTGCTCTCCCAGTCACCTCAGGATCCAATATGGCTGCCAGAATACCAGCTAACTTTAAGCAAAAACACGCTTCTGCTGAGTATGTTTCCTCTTCTCAGCCACTCATCAAATGTTCCCTAGTATTTCTTCCATCAAGCCAACTATGTGACTCCAGCTGGTTGTCTTACAATATGGCAGGAAATATGAAACATGTGAGGGGGGTCATTTGAGTCTATGTAACTACCACAGTTAGGGGACTGTTAAGAGGCCACCATCCTTTTCAGGAAACACAGTAAGTTGGGGCATGTCCAGGTATATCCATAGCTAAGAAGTAGATGCACCAAAAACCAGGTTGACACAGAGCACTCTTGGACTGAAAATTGACCAGACTTTCCATCAATTAGAACTGCACTGTATCACTGCACTGTCTTCCCATTGTTCATCAATTTGCTCGAGCGGGCACCAGTAATGTCTCCATAGTGAGACTTGTTACTGTTTTTGGCATATCGAATATGCCACGGGGAGCTTGCCAGGTTCTGCCGTGTGGGCGGGATACTCTCGGTAGCTTGCCGGGCTCTCTGTGAGGGGCAGAGGAATCGAAACCAGGTTGGCCGGGTGCAAGGCAAATGCCCCACCCCCTGTGCTATCACTCCAGCCCAATTAGAACTTCACTGACAGAAAATTATTTCGTAAAAAGCAGACCTGAAAGTAAACTATTCTGCTTTTTTTTCTCCTGACTCTGGGCTTTTGGGCACATAACTTGGGTACATCTTGGTTCCCAAGTTCCACAGGTGATAGTCTAAAGCCCTGAATCAGTGGTTTTTATTGCTGTGCCAGGCTCTGGTGTCTTTGTCTAAAATTCTTGTCAGTTCTGACACAACTGATCTGTGAGAGACCATAGGCAGTCTCTTATGAACTTTTCCCATATCAATTCAGTCCAGGTACTTCTCACCCCCTTCTAAATTGGAGGTTTACCACAATTCCTTCTGGGGGACCCTATTAATTTCCTAGAGCAACTCACAGAACTCAGGAAAATATTTTACTTATTAGATTACCAGTTTGTTACTTTTGAGAGATGGGGGCACACCCAGCAGTGCTCAAGGCTTATTCCTGACTCTGCACTTAGGGATCACTCCTGGCAGTGCTCTGGGGACCATATGTGGTGCTGGGGATCAAACTGGGGTTGGCCACATGCGAGGCAAATGCCTTAACCCCTGCACTAGCTATCCTGCTCCAGTTTGTAACATATTTAAGAATATTAAGAGATACCTAGAGGAAAATAAATATAGGTGGAGTCCACAAGGGTCTTCTGTCTCTGTAGAATCTGAGTTTACCACCTGGAGGGTGGAGGGGACGTGGAAGAAAGTAGCTTTTATCAAGAACACTATGCAGAAGTAATAAGGTTTCTGTTGCTCTTTTCTCATTGGATAAAGTGTAGTCATGTGACAAAATCAAACTTCTGGGAAAGGAAAATTAACTATAACCAACATCAGTAAAAAGAAAGATGACTCTGTCACTATCAAAAAGAGAAATGATAGAGAAAGGGAGATTATTCTAACTCTCTTGGTACCCCAGGACAGTGGAAGCTTGTTCAGTAGTTCTAGCAGTCACCTCTGGGAAATGTTGTCCTGTCTCTCAACAGACATCAACCAAACCAACAAAAACATCTTACAGCACCCCAAATGCTCAGGCTAAAAGAGCTTCTCTCCTCTGACCCTGAGAGAATGCGGCTTACTTCCCAACTTGCAAACTCATTAGAAAGAGGTTTCATGAAAGATGAAATTAAAATATCCCTAGCAAACCCTCACGGGCTCCAGACTAGACTGGATAAATGTAACCAGGCCCCAGGATCTTAAGGGGCCTTGGGGTGAATGGGATGAAGGCAAAGGAGCTGGTCCCTGGCTACCTCCAGGTCTTGAGGCTCCCTACTCTGTGATGATTCCTTTGTGGACTGCCTTTGTCTGCTGCTTTTAGTTCTCCCTCCATTCCCTTAGCCTCTTCCCCCACCCCCCACACCCTCCTGGTGGGTTCTCAGCAGGAATGAGCCTGTCTCTAATCCACAGCTGTCCCTTCCCCCATGCACTTCCGGTCCCTTCTAGGCATCTCCAAGCAGTTTCTGAAAAACCAGAGGAATGACAATTGGGCTCTGTTCACTCAGGAACTTGGTGACAAATGTGGAGCCACATGGCCGTGAGAAGCTTCTTCACTAATCAGCTGTTAGTTCTTACCTCGGGAAAGTGGACCTACCCACCTAAGGGTTGCTTGCAGGAGTCTACAGCATACTCTCCCTGGTCCACAGTGCTCAGTTAATGTGGCTTTGTCTGCTGCCTACTTGTCTCTCCCTCAGTACACAGCTGTCTCATTTTCTTAAGGAAAATTCCTAAACTGACAGGAAGACTTTTCATTGGAGTCACAGGGTCATGGATAGTTTGACCTTTGCTCCTGGGAGCACAGCAAGAGGAAGAAAGCAGCTTGAGTCTTAAAAGAAAAGCTCAAACATCAACTCTGAAAGGCTGAGAGGGAGGCGAGGCGCCAGATGATGGGTACCCTCAAAAGCCATGACAAGTCAATAGAATGCTTGGTGGTGAGCTAGCAGATGCCCTGATTTTCAGGCTAGTTGGGAGTGGGGGGAATTGAACGTGGACTTTGGAAGAGAAGAGTGCTGTGTAAAACTACATTTTATGCATTGTGTCATTGCATGGGGGTTCTGTTGCAGAATGCCTTTGTTCTTAGGACAAGCAAGAAAGTCCAGAGCATTGTTCCATAATGTCCTGTTAGTTCAAGTTTTCAGATGGCTCAAATGATTAGAGCATATGACTGGCATGCACAGGGTCCCAGGTTTGATTCCCACCACTACCGCAAGCTCTCTGCAGGATATAGTCCAGCTGAACTATATGCACTGCTGGAATAGCCCTCTTACTGGGGAAGTTCCCCTGAACAAATCAAACAAATGAGTATAATTCAAGGCTTCCTTGTAACACTGACAAGAAAAAGACCTGGTTTTATTGGCATTGCTTCTCTTAAAGCTATAGTTTCCAAGAACCTGTTCATGATGTTGTGAGGACTAATGCAATTTCTTGTTGTTGAGGGCACTGTAGCACTGTAGCGCTGTCCTTCCATTGTTCATGGATTTGCTTGAGTGGGCACCAGTAACGTCTCACAACAAATTGTGACACTTGTTGTTACTGTTTTTGGCATATTGAATATGTCACGAGTAGCTTGCCAGGCTTTGCCATGCGGGCAAGATACTCTCAGTAGCTTGCTGGGCTCTCCAAGAGGGGCGGAGGAATCGAACTCGGGTCAGCTGCATGCAAGGCAAATGCCTTATCTGCTGTGCTATCGCTCCAGCCTGTTGTTGAGGGCACATCAACTTACTGCTAATTTGTTCAGCTAAAACAATCAGAGGAGCCAGAACAATAGTGCCATGGGTAGGGCTCTTGTCTTGCACGTAGCCAACCTGGTATTCCATCCCCAGCACCCTAGATGGTACTTGGAACCCTGTCAGGAGTGATCCCTAAGTTCAGAGCCAGGAGTCAGTCATGAGCATGGCCTGGTGTAGGCCAATCGCCCCCTATAATAATCAAACAAAAATAAAACAAACCAGAGTAAGGAGAGTTGTTGCATACATTCTAGCCATTTACACAAAGAAACACTATGTGGTACAGCATGATTCATACATCAATACAGGAGATGAACTCATTGACCTCACTGTCGTATTCTCACAACTTTTCTCTGGGTATTTATTTTTTCAAAAGAAATTGAATTTGAGGGGTTAGAGCGATAGTACGGTGGGTGGGGCACTTGCATTGAACACAGTCAACCTGGGTTTGATCCCCAGCATCCCACATGGTCCCCCAGTACCACCAGAAATCATCTTTGAATGTATAGCCAGGAGTAAGCTCTGAGCACTGCCAGGTGTGGCCCCAAAACAATTCACCCCCCACAGAAAGATTGAAGTTTAAAAGAACCCAGAAGAAGTTAGGTTGGAGAGCTTGTTCAAGAAGCTGAATGCAGGCTTTGCATGCCGGAGGGTTGGATTTGATCCCGTACTACATGGTTCCCCCCTATCACATTCCAGCATCACTAGGAATGACCCCGGAACACAGAACTGTAAACCCTGACCACTGATGGATACGACCCCAGTAAGTCAAGCAGACAAACAAACAAACAAACAAACAAAAACTAGCGCAACCTTTTGGGAGGCCTGGGGCAGTAAGTGTTTTGCTGAGCTTCAGCGTTTACTGCCCAAATATCAGCTTTTGTCCAGGCAAATGTCTCCTTGGAAATTCAGGCAGCTCTGGGCCTTGGGTCAGGGTATGGAAGACAGTAGGTGCTGATGTAGGTGAGGGGCTGGGGAGGGGAAGGCAAAACTGGCTCAGGGCACTCCAAGAGGGCAGGAGAGACTGTAGCTGGGGCCCAGGCTGGAGAGCAGAGAGGTCTGGGGGAAGTAGAAAGCCAGGGCTGAACCTCAGGACCCCAGGCTAGCTTCAATCTCAAGAACCAGACCTTCCCATATGTCAATGCATGAACCAATCTTTTCTGTTTTGTTGTTGTTTGTTGTTTTGGAGCCACACCCATCTATGCTCAAGGCTCACTCTTGGCTGTACACTCAGGGATCACATCTGGCAGAGCTTGGAGTACCATATGGAGTGCTAGGGATTGAACTCGTGTGGGCCAGATGCAAGGCGAATGCCATACTCACTATATTGTCTCTCCAGCCTGGAACCAATCTTGTCCATAATTTTAATTCAGAAATCAGCTGCTCATCTGACCATTCTCTGCCTGGGACCCATCCAGCTCAAGGCCATGGATCTATTCAGAGCAGGAGAAGGAAGAAAATGGCACCTGTCACTAATAGTTTCCTTCACTGATTCATGCTTTTCTCCCCTTGGTTCTGGGGCCAAATCCAGTGGTGCTTGTGGCATATTCTAGCATGATGTTTGGTGGTTACTTCTTGCGGTGCTCAGGGACCATGCACGGCAAAGGATCTAAATTGAGTCTAATACCTGTAAAGCATGTGTTTCAGCTCTTTGAACTCTCCTCACATCTGATTTACTTCTCTTAGAAAACAAATTCCCTCTTCTCACATTGTATTCACCATAGTCTCTGTCATTATTATTGCCCCAGGGTCACACAGCCCCTGACTGTGAAGCTCGGACATTTTAGTTGAGGTGCAAAATGAGGGTCTTACACCAGATTGCAGTGCTCATTGTGCTGCCATCCTTTAGCTGTGGGTGCTCACACATGCGCTCAGTGGGGATCACGTCTTTCATTGTGTCCATTTTATTTTGGTTTGGGGGCCACTACTGGTGGTGCTCAGGAGTTATTCCTTTCTCTGTGATCAGGAATCACTCCTGGTAGACTCAGGGAACCCTATGAGGTGCTGGGAATGACATCTGGGTCTGCCTCATGCAAGGCAAATGCCCTACCTGTTGTACTACTGCTTGGGCCTCTTCATGCTCTTCCACTATGGCAACAGCCAGGGGTCATTGTGGTAACTGCACAGCTCTCTTGGGCATTTTGCACTTCCTGACCATGGTTTTGCATATCTTTGATTTATTTATTGGTGTTTTGTTTGGGGGCTATACCAAGTATTATTCAGGGCTACTCCTAGCTCAGTGCTTGGAAGTTCCTCCCAGCAGTGCTCAGGGAGCCACATGGTGCCGGCAGTGAAACCCTGAGCTCCTGCCTGCAAAGTCTGTGCTCCACCCTTTGAGCCCTTTCCTGTCATTTATTGTGGTACTTATGGAGCATTGTGCCCCTATAATCATGGTGCTCACACATTCCTGGTTGTAGAGCATCTGGAAATTATGAGGGACGCCAGGCAGCAGAGCTACCAGGATGGTTTTCCTTGTATGCGGTGGAACACTGGGCTTTATGCCTCTGGGAGGCTGTTGAGGTAGGGACCTGGGCAACTCCAAGCCTTCAGCCTGCTCACAGAAGTCCAAGTATGTCCTCCTAAGCTGCCCACCACAGATTATCTGGGACTGAAACTCCACCTATTCAGTGTTCGAGGAACTCTTCACCTAATTTGCATATTGTTGCAACCATTAAAACTTGACTATCAGGAAGTCTGATTTGCATTGTAGACCTGAGTGAGACCTAGCTTACCTTTGCTTTGTGCATATAAACCCTGCCCATACCCCTAGGAAACTGAGCAAGGAGTTCAGGGTCTTCTTCCATCCATGCCTTCCAGGATATTGAGCATGAGGTGGTGGTACAGGCAGGGGAGGCTTGATTAGGGATGTCAGAGAAGGTTGCATGAAAGAAATGATTCTTGTTTTGGGTTCTGGAATGTGCACAGTTCCTTTTGGAAAAAGGGAAAGGGCATTGCCAGCTGTGGGAACAAAATGAATGGAAGCTTGGAAAAACAGGGTGCATTGCACTAAAGAGTAAGGTGGCTGCAGCCATGCGTGTTAGGGTGAAATAATGAGAAATGAGGGGGAATGAGGCTGGAGAGGATGCAGAAGATTGGAAACAGTGAACTCTCGCTATATCCTATGTACTATGCTAAGTACCTGTGGGCATTGTCTAGATGAATTTCCACAACCATATTGGAAGGGGTAGCTATTATCCCTATTTTTCAGGCAAGTAAACAGGCCCAGACATTAGGTATAGTGATAAAGACTCAAACAATAGGGCTGTGAGTTGAACAAAGTCTATTTTACCCTAGGGTTTATCCTCTTCAATAGGAAGACTTTTTTTTTTTTCAGTTTTTGGGCCACATCTGACTCAGCTCAGGGCTTACTCTTGGCTCTGCACTAAGGGATCACTCCTGGTGGTGCTCAGAGGACCATATGGGATGTTGGAGATCTAACCCAGGTGGGACACGTGCAAGGCAAGCATCCTACACATTATAATATTATTCCTGGTGGTGTTAGTGAGTACACAGAAGCTTGCTTGTTTTATCAACTTTCAGTTCATATACCATACAATTCCTCCGTTTAAGTAAGTCAGTGGGTTTTTCAGTATTTTGTACAACCATTGCAAAGATCAATTTAGAACATATTTCACTTAATCACTTAAGTGAAATCACTTAACTTCCCGTTAGTCGTCGATTTGCTCGAGCGGGCACCAGTAACGTCTCCATTTGTCCCTGTCGCGTGCTAGTGTAGCCCAATGGTATCTGTTCTCTCTGGGAACATGAAGAGCCTCAAACCAATCGTTCATGATCTTGATGAAGAAGTCTGACCATCTGGTAGGTGGGCGGCCACGCGGTCTTTTGACATCCCGTGGAATCCAGTTGGTAACAGCTCTAGTCCAGCGGTCGTCTTTAAATCTCATTACGTGACCAGCCCATCTGATTTTTGACACCTTGGCAAACGAGACAGCGTCCCTGATTTTTGATCGTCGATGGATGTCAGAACTCCGGATTCGTTCTCTCATTTGAGTGAAATGTGATATTCCAAGCATAGCTCTTTCAATTCTTCTTTGGGAGACCTGAATAGCGTTCTCATCCTGTTTGCGTAGGGCCCAGGTCTCTGAGGCATATGTTAATGCAGGAAGAACAGTGGAATCAAAGAGATGTGCCCGGAGCCGGAAGTTCTTTGTCCTCTTAGCTATTTCTTCGACGTTCTTGAAGGCGTTCCAAGCCACTCTCTTCCTCCTGCGCAGCTCGGGTGCCAGGTCATTTGTCATGTTGACTTCTCGACCTAGGTACACATAGCTGTTGCATTCGGAGATGGTTGTTCCATTGAGAGCGAATGGGGCATCAGGAACAAGGCTGTTTCTCATAAACATTGTCTTCGTAAGATTCAGCTGTAGTCCTACCTTTCCACACTCACGGTCAAAGTCGGCCAGCATTTGTGCCGCTTGGCTGATGTTTGGTGTTATTAAAACAATGTCATCAGCAAAGCGGAGGTGGTGTAGTTGCCGACCATCTATCTTCACTCCCATTCCTTCCCATTCCAGTCATTGCATGATGTTCTCAAGGGTGGCACTGAAGAGTTTCGGTGAAATGGTATCACCCTGCTGAACCCCTCTCTTGACAACAATGATTACTTCTTTGTAGAATGGTGAGATCCTGGTAGTGAATCCGCAATACAGCTCATGGAGGATCTCGATGTATTGGGCTTGAATGCCCTGATTGGCTAGGGCTTCAATGACCGCTTCCGTCTCAACAGAATCAAAGGCCTTCTTTAAATCAATGAACGTTAAACAGAGCGGCATCTTGAACTCCCGAGAAACCTCAATGAGCTTGGTTATCGTGTGGATATGGTCGATGGTGCTGAATCCTTTACGGAACCTGGCTTGCTCGCCTGGTTGTCCTTCATCTAGCGTTCTGCCAATCCTATTTAGGATGACTCAAGTGAACAACTTGTAGATGACAGACAATAGGCAGATCGGGTGATAGTTGCCAATGTCATGGATGTCTCCCTTCTTGAACAGTAGTATGATCCTGCTGGTTTTCCATTGGGACGGAACCTTGCATTCAGACAGGTAGCGTGTGAAGAGCCAAGCCAGTGTATTGATGAGTACTGACGGCAGGTTCTTCAGGTGTTCAGGTCTGACCTTGTCTGGGCCGGGTGCTGTTCATTTCTTTACTGACAAAATGGCGTGTCGGATTTCGGAAGGGAGAACATTGGGAAAGACATATCTATCCTGTAGAATTTGGTATGTCGGAAAGTGGACATGGCTATCGAAGAGATTTGAGTAGAAGTCATGGATAATCTTCTCCATTGCCGTTCTGGAGGATGTGATGGATCCATCAGGACGTCGGAGGGCAGTCATCTTGGTCTTGTAGTTGGTGAAGGACAGGCGGGTGTTACGAATACTTTTCCCGGCTTCTGCCGCATCTACCAGTACTTCTGCTCTTCTCTCTTTGAGGTCTTCCTTGATCGCATCTCTGCACTGCTTTGCGAGCTCGGACATTAGCTTGCGGTTGCCTGAGGCATGCGCCAAATCACGCTGGCGAATAAGCTCAAGAGTTTTCGAAGATAGGAGTTTTTTTGTGGCTATCTCTCTCTTGGCATTCCTCGCACATTCATGGAAGTGCTGTACCAGTCGATCATATTCCTCGTCAATGTTGTCAACAATGGCATCTTCCCACATTGCCGCAATAGTGCCAAAGAGCTCCCAGTTGGTGGTCGTTCTGGGAGTTCTCTTTTTAAACTTTGCAGCCCTTTCTCCCCACTGTGTGAAGTAGAATTTTGCATGAAGGAGACGGTGGTCCAATCCCGTTCGGAATTTTGGGACAACAGCGACATCAGTCAGGCAAAACCGTCGATTGAATATGATGTGGTCTATTTCTTTGTGGAATCGTCCACCGAGAGACTCCCATGTCCAACGTTTAGATTCGGCCTTCTGGAACTGGGAGTTACCATGGATGGTCTTGGTCGACATGATGAACTCAGACAGTCTCTCACCCTATTCGTTCCATTCTAGGCCATGAGTCCTGATGTGAAGTTCTTCAGCTGATCTTCTTGGTCCTATCTTGGCATTAAAATCACCCACAATGATCTTGTAGAAGGTGTGGTCTTCTTTATAGAACTTCTCCAGCTCCACGTAGAACTTCTCGATTTCTCTTTCATCATAATGAGATGTTGGTGCGTAGACAACAAAGATAGAAACTGCCGGCAGTGAGCCACATCTATTCAAATGTAAACGTCCGATTCGGTTTGTTAGGCATTCGAATGAATCAATACTCATGGCCAAGTTTGTGTTGACAAGGACACCGATGCCTCCGACACCTCTTTTATCTCATGTTCCAAGGAACAATTCTTCTCCAGTGTTGAAAACGGCATGGTGAGATTCGTGCCTTCTTGTCTCGGTCAGACCAATAATGTCGTACTTGATCATTTGCGCTTGTACCATCAGGTCCTCAATGGATGCATCTGATGCTAGCATATGTGCATTGAAAGTACAGACGATCATTTTTGTCTTCCTTCGTTGTGGCAGCCTAGTTCGGCCTTGAGATTTTATTGGCCTCTCCTTTCTCATCCTTCTCAGTGCTGCCATGTCGGTGAAGCCTTCAGGGTCAGGTGAATGAGACCCATTGTAGTTACTGGTTTTGGCATATCAAATACACAATGGATAGCTTGCCAGGCTCTTCCGTGCGGGTGGAATACTCTCGGTAGCTTGCCAGTCTTTCCGAGAGGGATAGAGGTTTTTGGGGGGACCTCTAATCGCCCTCGTAGGTGTTACCATATTTGAACCCTATCAAATATGGTACAGCAATTCCAGAAGATGGGTATTTAGTGTCTTATGGCAGCTGGGTAGTGGAGGTAGTGTCGGTAGTGGAGGTCTGCCAGTGGGGTATTTATCTGGTCCTGGTAGGGGTAGGGTGGGTCTTCTGTGCGCAATCCAATCCCTGGATCCCTGGATCCCTGGATCCAACCACCAGAGACCCAGGGATCAGAACATATTTTTACTGTAAAAAAGAAACTCACACCTGTTAACTGTCACTGCATTTCTTCCAGATCTAGGAAACAACTCATTTACTTTCTCTATAGAGCTCCCTGCTCTGGGTGTGACCTTCCATTACAGAGGCCTTTGGAATGGCTTCTGTTACTCAGTCTAAAGTTTTCAAGGCTCCTCTCTATTATACACTGAATCATATTCCATTGTAGGTCTCTACCATATTTTATTTATCCATTCATTGCTGATGACTTGTGGAAGTTTTCAAATAAAAGAGAAACAGCATGAGCTGTGGTTTAGAAATATTTTGGCAAGTGAGATGAGGTAAGGATAGGCACAGGAAAATCCAGGAGGGTGTCATTTCAATGGCATTCAGAGAGAAAGGATGAAGGCTTTTCAAGCAGGGAAACTCTCCAGCCATTTTGGAACGCACTCATGCAGAAGGCGGATATAAATCACCACTGCAGAGCAAGACCCAAGGGCCAGAAGGTCAAACACTGGTAGTGGAGATATAGAGGCACCGTGGAGAGAGGTTTGGGAGGTGAAAATGATAGAGGAAGCCTCAGTTTCTCCTTGGCAGCTGCTGTGAGCAGCTTAATTTTAACTGTTCCCATCCTACATCTTAAACATTTCTGCAAATTCCTGGGCTCTTTCTGAGACTACAGATGTTGACAATTTCCCAAGACCAGAAATCCTGTCCCAGATCTTGAACTCACAGGGGACTAAGAGATAACGAGGCAATACCAGAGCATATGGGGAAATACAGAACCTAAAATGTCTGAAATAAACAGTTCCCACCAGCCTAAGTGGGAATGCAAGATGTTAGTCTTATCAACACAAGTGAGTTTTAAATTAACAAGCTATCTCTGGAAAACAAATGGGAATCCTCTGACACTTTGTGTGATAAGTAAAAGAAAGACCCAATTTTCCTGTAAAATGAGCCACATTAAACGTAATCTTACACTAAGTACTTTACCTGCTAGGGAGTTTCTTTCTCTTCTATTTTCCTACAACCTTTTTCTATTTTATCACTCTGAGTCTCAGAATCTGGATTACTCAATATTTTCATATTTCAATAAATATTTCATTTTCATTTGGAAGTCCCGAGTTTGATTCCTAGCACATTTGTTGTTCTTCAAAAATGTGACAACGCCACTGGCCAAGCAAGGGAAAAGAGAGATAGACAAATGGGACTATCTTAAACTAAGAATCTTCTGCACCTCAAAAGAAACAGTGACCAAAATACAAAGACAGTCTACAGAATGGGAAAGGATATTCTCCAAATACACATCCGACAAGGGGTTGATATCAAGGATATACAAAGTACTGGTTGAACTCCACAAGAAGAAAACATCCAACCCCAACAAAAAAAGGGGTGACGGAATGAACAGAAATTTTCTCAAAGAAGAAATCCGAATGGCTAAAAGGCACATGAGAAAATGCTCTACATCATTAATCATCAGGGAGATGCAGATCAAAACAACAATGAGATATCATCTTGCACCACAGACACTGGTCCACATCCAAAAGAACAATAGCAACTGGTGTTGGCACGGATGTGGCAAGAAATGCTGGTGGGAATGCCAACTGGTTCAGCCCTTTTGGAAAACAGTATGGACAATTCTCAAAGAATTAGAAATTGAGCTCCCATTTGACCCAGCAATACCACTCCTAGGAATATATCCTAGAGAGGCAAAAAAGTATAGTCAAAGTGACATCTGCACTTATTTGTTCATTGAAGCACTGTTTACAATAGCCAGAATCTGGGAAAAAAACCCGAGTTCCCAAGAACAGATGACTGGTTAAAGAAACTTTGGTACATCTACACAATGGAGTGCTATGTAGCTGTTAGAAAAGATGAAATCATGAAATTTACATACAAGTGGTACTACATGGAAACTATCATGCTAAGCAAAATGAGTCAGAAAGAGAGGGACAGACATAGAAAGATTACATTCATCTGGGGAACATAAAGTAACAAAATAAGAGACTAACACTCAAGAAAAGTACCAGGAGGTTTACTCCATGGCTTGGAGGCCAGCCGCTCATGCTAGGGGAAAAGGCAGCTCAGATAGAGAAGGCAGCACCAAATAAAGGCTGTTGGGAAGATCCTCCCAGGATGGGAGATGCATGCTG
The DNA here is from genome assembly GCF_029834395.1 of Sorex fumeus. NCBI lineage: Eukaryota > Metazoa > Chordata > Mammalia > Eulipotyphla > Soricidae > Sorex > Sorex fumeus. The sequence goes on along the minus strand of NW_026606143.1, from coordinate 7,597,725 downwards.
AAAATAGACTATACACCGAACGTGATTGCCACTCACTGCCTCTTTTGCAAACCACAGCACCCAAAAGGAGAGAGAGAACAAAAGGGAATGTCCTGACACAGAGGCAGGGTGGGATGGGGGAGGGGATGAGGAATGGGAAGGATACTGGGATCAGTGGTGATGGAAAATGGGCTCTGGTGGAGGGATGGGTACTTGATCATTGTATAACTGAAACCCAAGCACAAAAATTTGTAAGTCTACAACTGTACCTCATGGTGTTTCACTAATAAAAATTAGAAAAAATGTTGTGACATCTATGCAGAAAATTTGGTCAATTAAGATGATAAATACTGAACTTAGATAATTCATCAAGGTGAATGATTTTTAAACGCCTGAAAAAAGTCAACAGTTAGAAATCAGTTGTTTTCTTCTTTATCATCTATTTCCATGATGAATTTCTTCATGATAAACCACTTCAAAACTTACTGACTTAGGCCAGAAAGATAGTACAGGGGTTAAGGTACTTGCCTTGCATGCTGTCAACCCTAGTTTGATCCCCAGCACTGTATGTGGTCCCCGGAGCACCACCAGCATAACCCCTGACTACAGAGCCAGGAGTAAGCCCTGGACATTCCAACACTACTCTCCCCCCAATTCACTAGCTTAAGCAACAATTACCTTCTTAATATAATCTTCTTAATATCTTAATATATTCTTGATGCTGTGGATTGATTATTCTCATATGGAACGTTTTACTCTACGTGGTGTTGGCTTGGGACTGCAAGTCATCTAAGCTTTTCATAACTTTCTCTCTCTCTCTCTCTTTCTTTCTTTCTTTCTTTCTTTCTTTCTTTCTTTCTTTCTTTCTCTTTAATAAAATATTTGGGGTGAAAACGCAGTCATACCTCATCTGGTAGACACTGGAATTGCTCTCCTTTCTCTATTTTGATTTCACCACCAAAGCCTGCAGCAAAATGCTCCCTTCTGCAAATCACCTTGCAGTTTCCAGTGAGCACGTGAATCAAGTCAGGACAACAAAATATAAGGGGAAATCTGATAGTCCCCTTTCCTTTCCTGATTAAAGGAAAACCTTGATAGGAGAAAGCCTTTTGTTCCTGTGTCTTCTTTCCTTCTTGGGATGCTGCTACAATGTCTGGAGCTATGGCAGCCATTCTGAGACCAGAGGTAGCAGGTTCGTTTGCCCAGTAATCAAAGGAAGAGTGAACAAGTGAATTGTGTCCTGGACACCACCCAATTATAAACTTCTAGGTATCGAAGAAAATGAGTACCTGCTTCTCATTGGATTTTCTAGTACAACCCAAGTTTTTCTAGGGGATGCAATGGCATGGTGGGGAATGAAAAACAAGGATTAAAAAAAAAGGCATGGTGCTTTTTCCCTCTGGAAAGCAAGATGGCAGCCGCCTTGGAGCCTTTTGGAAAGCCAGATATGAGCCAGTCGTGACGGGACGACTGAAACCTCATGGGAAGGGGGCGTTCCCAGCTCGTCCTTCACGCCCTACCGAGGACACGAGTTGTCCCCCACAAGCGGCTCTGAAATCAGATCTGTTATGTTACTGGAGAAAAGAGCAAGTTCTCTGAGACCTATAATGGGCAGTGCAGCCTGGAGTGTGGATGGGGGTAATTGGGTAGAGAGGGGAGCTGGTGTGCAGGAGCCAAGCACTGGATACTGCCAGATACTACTCACTGTAGCCTTCCCTCCTACCTCACCCCCATTCTTTTTTCAGAATATACTTGTTACCAAGTCTTCTCCAAGCGACCTTCCACCCCAGAGCACGTTAGAACACATCTTAACATGAATATGTGAATCCAGAGTTCTTAAACTCTTCCCATTGAGTGCTTATTTGGACATACCCTAAGCAGATGGAGTCAGGCTAAGGTGGCTGAGTGACCTGCCTTCCTTCTCTCTTTCGTGAGGGGCATCTGCTTTGGATCCAAGTTAGGTGCTCTTTTTACTACCAGCATTCCCCCCAAATTGTCTTTGAGGCAAGGGAGATGTGGAGATCTGTGAGAACATATGGATAGCAACACATCCCCAAGAGCAGAAGGTGGCCAGTGCCAGATCAAGGGCAGCCCAGGTAGCTGGTTTGCTGTCAAAGGCCAAACGAGAAATTTTTTTGTCTTTAGCTGGCCCTGTGGGCTTTGTCACAGAGACTTAATTCTTCTGTCATAGTGAAAGCAACCTCAGGAAACATGTAAACAAACTGTCAGGCTGTATTCCAATGAAACACTTATAGTGAGTCAGTTTGCTGATCCCCAGAACTAATACAAGGCAGCCTGAGGAGTGCATGTAACTGTTATGGGGACTGGTGTGCAACTTTTAGAAGGGTCTATGACTGTTTACTGCTCCCTAACATCTGCATATTTGGCTCCAAAAAGAGTCCCTTGAAATAGTTCCATAAAATCAGTGTTTCAATAACACAAAATATTTGCACTGGGGTTTCCAGGCCCCTCTTCCCTAACCTTCACTCACCGGCACCCTCTTGTAGGAAAAACATCATCCTTGGATGTCTTGTCATGCCTCACCCCACTTTTGTCTCCTAGCCTTTCATGGCTCTGGAGGCAAATGTGGCTACCTGTAAGGATTTTCTTTCTCTTCAGAAAATCACTTGCTGTGTCTACATCACGTTCTCTTGCTCTTGCTATGAGCAACTGCACCAACATGGTGGTGTAGTGGTGATGGTCTGTAGCACTGTAGCATTGTCCTCCTGTTGTTCATCGATTTGCTCGAGCGGGCACCAGTAAGTCTCCATTGTGAGACTTGTTGTTACTGTTTTTGGCATATTGAATACACCACAGGGAGCTTGCCAGGCTCTGCCGTGCAGGCAGGATACTCTGGGTAGCTTGCCAGGTTCTCTGAGAGGGAAGGAGGAGTCAAATCTGGGTCCGCCGTGTGCAAGGCAAATGCCCTACCTGCTGTGCCCTATCTGATGGTCTATTCCCAGAATTATGTCCCAGGTCAAGCATAAGTTTCTAGACCCTGAAGAACTGAATGGAATCTATGGGAAGTCCAACAAGATCATAAGATTCTTGCCTGTCTATAAATGGTGGACTAAAAAAATGGCATTACCATAAGACCAAACTGCATTCAAAGTTAATGATCAGGAGGTAGGAATGGACAATACATACTTGTCAGAAAGATCAATAGATTAAGATAAAGACCTTTATTCACATGGATGCTCCAAACAAAGAGGCAGCAGAGTTTATAAAGCAAATGTTAATAAATCTGAGTGAATGTGTGGATGGAAACACAATAGCCATGGGGACTTCAACACCTCACTTTCATTAATGGACAGATCAACTAGATTGAATATCAAGAAGAAAACAAGAACTGTAAATTGAGGAATTGAAAGAACTGGGATTAAAAAACGTGTACAAGACTATCACCACCCTCTCCCCAAGTTCAAATGCATTCTCCAGTGCAGATGGAGAATTCTCCAAAATAGACCACATGCTAGGGCACAATTTGAGTGTTTGTAAGGTCATGATAATATAAATAATGCCAAGTATCATTTCAGACCACAGAGCCATGAAAAAAGAAATGAACTATAAGAAGAGAGTCAGTAAAAGTTCACACATATGGAAATTGAGAAACATACTATTAAAAACCCATTGGGTTAAAGGGGAAATCATGGAAGAAATAATGGTATGCTGAAATCAAGGAAGAGATAATGACATGCTGAGTGAAGTCAGAGGGAGAAGGGCATATGCTGGATGATTTCGTTCATATGTGGTTATTTTAAAAAAAACAAAATAAATAACTAGACAGGTTATCCAGTGGAAAGGTCAGGGAGCAGGGTGGTGGAGGAAGGGAGAGGTGGACTAGAAGTGACACAAAGACAATGGAGGAGGGTCTTGGGTATTTGGGTGGGTGGTGAAGGTGCAGTAATTTCTACACAAAAATCATAAATGTTAACACTATTGCAAACGTGTGACCTAAGTTACAATAGGTTAAAAAGAAGATTCCTGCCTGTCTATAGGAAGCAGTCTCCTGAAATTACCTGGCTCTCCCTCTGGCCTCTGCCAAATTTCTATTCTCTCTGTTACTTTGGTACTGTCAATGTTCACCCAAAATGAACTCAACCCCATTCCGAAATTTTCACAATAGTTAATTATCTGTATCACTTATGTGGCAGAAACTGTTGCCTCCCAACATCTGTTTTTGCTTCTTCTATGTCTTAGCTTGGTACATGACTGCCTAGAACAAAGTTTACATTACCCAGCCTATCTTGCATCTCTGCACAGCCATATGACCAAGTTCTAGTCAATGAAACATAAGTAAATAAACACTGAGATGTAGTGCTTCCAGAAAGTGCTATTAAAAGGTGCTACACATGGTTATGGCAGAGGGGTAGTGCAAAGGGTTGAGTGCATACTTTGCATGTGGGAACCCAGGGTTTGATCCTCTGCACTCCCATGTGGGCTTTAAGCACCATTTGTGCAGCCCCAAAACACCCCCAGAAATAAAAGGAGTTGCTGGGCTGCTGCTTGCAACAAGTGTGATCCACGGCGATAATACCAACAGTGAGAAGTGAGGGTCAATGAAGAGGAGGAAGTCAAACAGATCATGCAGAAATTTCAGGAACTGATGGATCAACTCTATTCATTTCAAGATTGCTATTTCGAGACCCACTATGTGAAGAGTACTGTGAGAAAGCAACAGAACCTGAGGGAAGAGATGAAGAAAACCCTGTGGAAGATGGAGGAAGTCATGGGTTTTGCACAGAGCAAGGCACAGGCACTGGGAAGGCACTGAGTGCCCCTCCTGACCATTGCTCTCTGGCTGTGAAGCAGGAGTAGGGGGAAGCCTGGCATCAGCTGGGCGAAGTGTTCTGGGAGAATTGTGATATTGCAGCTGTCCAGATCTGCTTCTCAGGTGTTCCAATCCATTGCAGATAGAGTCCCCTCAAAAACCACCAGTGGGAGCTGGAATGATAGGACAGTGAGTAGGGCATTTGCCTTGCACACGGCCAGCCCAGGTTCGATCCCCGGCATCCCATATGGCCCTCCAAGCACTGCCAGGAGTAATTATTGAGTGCAGAGCCAGGAGTAACCCCTGAGTATCACTGGGTGTGACCCAAAAAGCAAAACAAACAAACAAAAAACCACCAGTGGTGCTTCACCAGCTGCTGACTCTTCTTTTCTCCTTTGAGATTTATTTTCTTTGCCCAGGTAGTAGAGTAGTAGAGGCCCTCCCGTTGATCATCGATTTTGCTCGAGCAGGCCCAGTAACGTCTCCATTGGAGACTTTGTTGTTACTGTGTCTGGCATATCGAATACTCTCGGTAGCTTGCCGGGCTCTCCGAGAGGGGCGGAGGAATCGAACTCGGGTCGGCCATGTTGGCTGCGTGCAAGGCAGACGCCCTACCCGCTGTGCTATCGCTCCAGCCCAGGTAAATTAGATTATTTTTAAATGCTGTAGGGTTTGGAGGGATAGTGCAGGGATTAAGGTACATGCTTTGCACATGAACCACCCAGGTTCAATCCCTGGAACCTCATAAGGTTCCTCAAATGCCTCTAGGTGTGATTCCCCGAGTATAGAACCAGGAGTAAGCCTTGAGAATAACCAGGTATGGTACAACTGGGGAACCATGAGATACTGGGGATCAAACCCAAGCTTCCAACGTGCAATGCATGCACTCACTCTGTTGAGCTTTCTCTCTGGTTTATATATTTATTTGTGTTGGGGTGTGGTGGTTCAGGGTCTATTCCTGGTTCTGTTCTTTGGAGGGACCCATGGGAGACCATACGCGCTGCCAGGGATCAAACCAGAGTCAGGCATATGCAAGTGCTTTAACCTCTTTACTTTCTCTCCAACCTCTCCCTGTTCTATTTTTGGAGGAATATCTTCACTGCATTCTGTTATGACTGCACTTGTTCATTTTTCTACCAATGGTTCATTTTCACTGTGGTTGTGATTTGCATTTCTTTGATGATTGGTGATACTGAACAGCTTTTCCTGTGCTTGTTGAGCCACTGCATGTCTTCTTGGAATCGATATCTATTATGTTTTTCTCTGCCCATGTAAATTAGATTATTTTAAAATGTTGAAGGGTCTGGGGAGATATTGCAGGGGTTAAGGTACATGTTTTGCACATGATCCACCCAGGTTCAATGCCTGGAATCTCAAAAGGTCCTTCAAGTGCCTCTAAGCATGATTCCTGAGTGCAGAGCCAGGAGTAAGCCTGGAGAACAGTCAAATGTGGTCCAAGCCTCATTTCCATGTCATTGTATGAATTCTCCATGTATTTTGGATCTTAACGTGTTACTGGATACAGAAATGACAAATATTGCTTTCATTCAGTGGGTTGAATTTTGCTTTTGCTAATTGTTTATTTTGCTATACAGTTTTTTAAAAAAAATTTATTAGTGAAACACCATGAGGTACAGTTGTAGACTTACAAATTTTTGTGCTTGGGTTTCAATTATACAATGGTCAAGTACCCATCCCTCCACCGTGCCCATTTTCCACCACCACAGGTCCCAGTATCCCTCCCACCCGCTATTCCCCCATCCCACCCTACCTCTGTGGCAGGGCATTCCCTTTTGTTCTCTCTCTCTTTTTGGGTGCTGTGGTTTGCAAAAGAGGCATTGAGTGGCAATCATGTTTGGTCTATAGTCTACTTTCAGCATGTTTCTCCCATCCTGGGAGGATCCTCCCAACACCCTTTATTTAGTGCACCCTTCTCTATCTGAGCTCCCTTTTCCCCTAGCATGTGTGGCTGGCCTCCAAGTCATGGAGCAAAATTCCTGGTACTAATCTCGGCCACTCTTGGGTGTTATTCTCCTATTTTGTTACTTTATGTTCCCCAGATGAATGCAATCTTTCTATGTCTGTCCCTCTCTTTCTGACTCATTTCGCTTAACATGATATTTTCCATGTAGTACGACTTGTATGTAAATTTCATGACTTCATCTTTTCTAACAGCTACATAGAACTCCATTGTGTAAATGTACCAAAGTTTCTTTAACCAGCCATCTGTTCTTGGGCACTCAGGTTTTTTCCCGATTCTGGCTATTGTAAAGAGTGCTGCAATGAACAAACAAGTGCAGATGTCACTTCGACTATAGTTTTTTGCATTTCTGGGATATATTCCCAGGAGTGGTATTGCTGGGTCAAATGGGAGCTCAATTTCTCAGTTTTTGAGAATCGTCCGTACTGTTTTCCAAAAGGGATGAACCAGTCAGCATTTTCACCGGCAGTGAAGGAGGGTCCCTTTCTCACCACATCCGTGCCAGCAACCGTTGCTTTTGTTCTTGTGGATGTGGGCCAGTCTCTGTGATATGAAATGATATCTCATTGTGGTTTTGATCTGCATCTCCCTGATGATTAATGATGTAGAGCATTTTCTCATGTGCCTTTTAGCCATTCGGATTTTTTCTTTGAGAAAGTTTCTGTTCATTTCGTCGCCACATTTTTTTTTTCAGGTTGATAGTGTTTTTGTTTTTTTTTTAATGAATCACTGTGGAAAAAGTTACAAAGCTTTCAGGTTTAAGTCTCGGTCATGCAATTATAAAACACATTTCCCTTCACCAATAATTATTTTTCACCACCAAGAACCCCAATAAACCCTCCCTCCCAACCCTCCCAATGCCTGTGAGGCAGATGAATTCTAGTTAACAATCTCTCTACTTTGATTAAATTCATTGTTTCAACAAAAGATGCACCATTATTATTTAGAGTTTACACCCCCAAATCAGATCTGCTTAAAAGGCACTGTGAAATAATTTGTTTTCTACAGCTGATTACAAGAATCAAATGATGTCCAAATGATTTTGGATTTCTGATATTTTACTTATTAAGCCTGGAAGTATTTCTGCTGAGAGTCAGATAATTATGAGATTGGTTTCTGTGGCTCTGGAGCCATGGCCGTGTCAGAGAGCCGCTCATGGGGGCAACTCCTGACCTCGGTAGGGCGTGAAGGACGAGCGGGGAATGCCCTCCTTCCCATGAAGTTTCAGTTGCCACGTCACGACCAGCTCATACCTGGTTTTCCATAAAGCTCCGAAGCGGCTGCCATCTTTCTTTCCAGAGGGAAAAAGGCGGAAGGGAACAATACCCTTTCCCCTCTGGGCAGACATGGTGGCATGGATTAACGCATAGTCAATTTACTTTTCTGCTGCAAGCTGCCGGGCTCTGCATTAAGTCCTTGTGCTTCTGGAGCCATGGCCGTGCCGGAGAGCTGCTCGTGGGGGGCAACTCCTGACCTCGGCAGTGTCGCCCCATTTTTTGATGGGGTTGGATGTTTTCTTTTTGTGGAGTTCAACCAGTACCTTGTATATCCTTGATATCAACCCCTTGTCAGATGTGTATTGGGCGAATATCCTTTCCCATTCTGTAGACTGTCTTTGTATTTTGGTCACTGTTTCTTTTGAGGTGCAGAAGGTTTTTAGTTTAAGATAGTCCCATTTGTCTATCTCTGTTTTCACTTGCTTGGCCAGTGGCAAGACATCTTTGAAGATACCACTAGCTTCAATGTCATGGAGGGTTTTGCCAACTTTGTCTTCAATGAACCTTATGGATTCCGGTCTGATTTTGAGGGCTTTAATCCATTTTGATCTTACTTTTGTACATGGCGTTAGGCAGAGATCTGAGCCCACTTTTTTGCATGAAGCCATCCTGTTTTGCCAGCACAATTTGTTAAAGAGGCTTTCCCTGCTCCACTTCACTTTTGTTGCCCCCTTATCGAAGATTAGATGATCATATGCTTGGGGGGAGATGTTAATATATTCAACCCTGTTCCATTGGTCTACAGCTCTGCCTTTGTTCCAGTACCATGCTGTTTTAATTATTACTGCTTTGTAGTAGAGTTTGAAGTTAGGGATGTTGATTCCTCCCATTTTCTTTCCCCCAAGAATCGCTTTAGCTATTCACGGGGGCTTATTGCTCCATATAAATTTCAGGAGTGTTTTCTCCATTTCTTTGAAGAATGTCATGGGTATCGTAATAGGGATCACATTGAATTTGTACAGTGCTTTGGGAAGTATTGCCATTTTGACAATGTTAATTCTCCTGATCCATGAACAGGGAGTATTTTTCCATTTCCTTGTGTCCTCTTTTATTTCCTTAAGCAGTGTTTTGTAGTTTTCTTTGTACAGGTCCTTTACTTCCTTAGTTAAGGTGATTCCTAGGTACTTGATTTTCTGGGGCACAATTGTGAACAGGATTGTTTTCTTCAAGTCACTTTCTTCTCTTTCATTATTTGCGTATTGGAAAGCCATGGACTTTTGGGTATTGATTTTATAGCCTGCAACTTTACTATACAAGTCTATTGTTTCTAGGAGTTTCTTGGTAGAGGTTTTAAGGTTCTCTAAGTATAGTATCATATCACCTGCAAATCGTGAGAGCTTGATTTCTTCCTTTCCTACCTGGATGCACTTAATATCTTTTTCTTGCCAATCGCTATTGCAAGTACTTCCAGTACTATATTGAACAGTAGTGGAGAAAGTGGGCATCCTTGTCTTGTCCCTGATCTTAGTGGGAAGGCTCTCAGTTTTTCCCCATTGAGGATGATGCTTCGTGTAGTCTTGTGGTAGATGGCTTTAACTATATTGAGGAAAGTCCCTCTATCCCCTTTTTGGAGAGGGTTTTCATCATAAACGGGTGCTGGATCTTGTCAAATGCTTTCTCTTCATCTATTGATATGATCATATGCTTTTTATCTTTTCTTTTGTTAATATGATGGATTATTTTGATTGATTTCCGAGTGTTAAATCATCCTTGCATCCCTGGGATGAATTCCACTTGGTCATGTTGTATGTATCTTTTTGATGAGTTGTTGAATTTGCTATTATTTTGTTGAGAATCTTCGCATCCGTGTTCATCAGGGATATCGGCCTGTAGTTTTCTTTTCTTGTGGTGTCTTTGTTTCCTTTTGGTATTAGAGAGATATGGGCTTCATAGAAACTGTTTGGGAGAGTTTCCGTTTTTTCAGTTTCCTGGAAAAGCTTGAGAAGAACTGGCAATAGGTCCTCTTTAAATTTTTGAAAAAATTCGCTAGTGAATCCATCTGGACCTGGGCTTTTATTTTTGGGAAGACTTTTGATTAGAATTTCATTTTCCTTGATGTGAATAGGTCTATTCAGGTACTCTATATCTTTTTGATTCAGCTTTGGGAGATTACAGGAATCCAGGAATTTATCCATTTCTTCTAGGTTCTCTTGTTTCGTGGCATACAGACTTTCAAAGTAGTCTCTGATGATCTTTTGAATGTCTTTGGTTTCTGTTGTGACATCCCCATTCTTATTTCTGATTCGATTTATTAGGGTTCTCTCTCTCTCTGTTTCTTTGTGAGTGTTGCTAGTGGTTTATCTGTCTTATTTATTTTCTCGAAGAACAAGCTCTTGGTTTCATTGATCTTTCGGATTGTTTCTTTGGTTTCCATGTCATTGATTTCTGGTCTAAGTTTCATGATCTCTTTCCTTCTGCCTGATTTGGGTTCCTTCTGTTGATCCTTTTCTAAGATCTTGAGCTGTGAGGTCAAGTTGTTTATGTGCATCCTTTCTTCCATCCTGAGATACGCTTGCAGAGCTATAAAATTTCCCCTTAATACAGCTTTTGCTGCATCCCATAAGTTCTGGTAGCTTGTGTCTTCATTCTCATTTGTTTCCAAGTATCTTTTGATTTCGTCCTTGACTTCCTTCCTGATCCACTCGTTGTTCAGCATTGAGTTGTTTAATTTCCAGGTGTTTGATTTGGTTCTCCGTGTCTGTGTGTGATTCACTTCTATTCTCAGTGCATTATGGTCTGAAAAGATTGTTGATATTGTTTCTATCTTTCTGATTCTATTGAGGTATGTTTTGTGGCCTAGGACATGGTCTATTTTGGAAAATGTTCCGTGCGCACTGGAGAAGAATGTGTATTCTTTCTTTTTGGGGTGTAATGCCCTGTGTAGGTCTATAAGCCCTTCCTCTTCTATTTCTTCTTTCAATGCCAATGTTTCCTTGATGAGTTTTGTTCTTGTTGGTCTATCCAGAGGTGATAAGGTGATGTTGAAGTCTCCAGCTACTATTGTGTTGCTAACAATGTCCTCCTTAAAATCTGTTAGCAGTTGTTTGAAATATTTAGCTTTTCTCTCATTAGGTGCGTATACATTTAAGAGTGTGATTTCTTCCTGTTGTACGTATCCCTTGATGAAGTGAAAATAGCCTTCGCTGTCCCTTCTAATCTTTTTCAGCCTAAAGTTAATGTTGTCGGATACTAGTAGGGCCACCCCAGCTTTTTTGAAGGAGGTGTTTGCTTGCAGGATTGTTTTCCATCCTTTAACTTTGAGTCTGTGTTTGCTCTGACTGTTGAGATGAGTTTCTTGTAGGCAGCAGAATGTTGGGTTCTGTCTCTGTATCCATTTTGCCACTCTGTGTCTCTTAAATGGTGAATTTAGACCATTGACATTGAGAGAGATTATTGTTATGGGGTTTTGTGTCATCTTTCTGTAAGGGTCTGTTGTGGTTGTAGGGTTTGTCTTGTATTATAGTAGCCCCTTTAGTCCTTCTTTTAGGTTTGGTTTTGAGTCTATAAAGTTCCTGAGCTGCTGTTTATCTAGAAAATAGTTTACCGTTCCTTCGATTTTGAGTGAGAGTTTAGCCAGATAGAGTATTCTTGGTGAAGCATTCATTTCAGTGAGTTTTTTCACTATATCTCGCCATTTCCTTCAGGCTTGGAGGGTTTCATCTGATAGGTCTGCTGTGAATCTAAGGGGTGCTCCTTTGTATGTGATTTCCTTCTTTGACCTTGCTGTTTGCAGTATTGTATCTCTATCGGCAGCATCAATCATTCTAACTATGATATGTCTTGGAGTGTTTTTGTTAGGGTCTCTTTTAGCTGGCACCCTTTGGGCTCCTGGAACCTGAATGGCTGCATTGTCGAGCTCTGGGAATTTTTCAGCAATGATTTGTTTAGGCGTGTTTTTTTTCATTGGGATTGTTTCCTTGAGCTTCTGGTACTCCTATGATTCTAATGTTGTTCCTCTTGGAATCATCTCCTAGGACTCTGATTCTCTCTAGAGCTATTTTGAGGTCCCTTGCCACTGTTTGTTGTTGCCTGTTGGCTTGGTGCAGCTGATCTTCCAGCTCACTGATTCTCTCTTCAGCTGCGATCATTCTACTGTTGAGGGCACAGACTGAGTTCTTCATTTCATCTATGGAATCTTTTATTTGTGACATTTCTGCTCTCATTTCTTCCCGTAATTTGTTGATTTTTTCTGTCATGTTACTGGATATCTGTCTGACTGTTTCATTGAGTTGATTGAACATCTTCATGACTTCATATCTGAATTCTTTGTCAGAGAGGTCCCTTAGGTGAGCAGAATCTACAGAGGCTTCTGGATTCTTTACGTTGTCCTCCCCATGTGGTGGGAATTTGCGTTGTTTCTTCATGTTGGTGTGTAGGTATGGGGACTAGGTTCCTTGGTATGGCTAAACTACCTGCAGCCGCATGAGCGTTGGCCCGTCTAAAATTAGGCCACGCCCACTTCTACAGAAGCCACTCCCACTTCTGAAAAGGTCACGCCCCACGGGTACCTGGTGTATGGGGGAGGAGTAAAGACTGGGTAGGGGACAAGACCAGCACAGCTTGGGGGACGAAGAGGAAGAGGCAGAGGCTCAGGGCTGCTTTTCTTGAAGCCTCCGAGAAGATGTCTGGGGGACTTGCAGGGAGAAATTCAAGTCCTGGGTTCGAGTACCGGCGGATGAACTGACCTGGGTTTGGGAGAAGATCAGCACAGCTTGGGGGACAAAGAGGAAGAGCTTTTTTTTTTTTTTTTTTTTTTTAGTTTGCTGCAGTTCCTATTTCTTAGTTTTGCTTTTGTTGCTCTTCCTTTCAGGTGAAATACAGAAAACTGTTACCAAGAATGAAGTCAAGAGCTCTCCACCCATGTCTTCTTCTAGAAATACCTAAGAAATTGTCTCAGAACTTATGTTCCAGTGTTTAATCCACTTCGAGTAAATTTTTGCTTATGGTACAAGTATAATGGTTTATTTCAGCTTTAGCCAAGACAAGAGCAAACATAAAGAGAGTCACCAGGCCACTATTTTCTGAGGGTTTCTCTGGATTTAGTGGAGCACTGCAGATGGCACGGGGGCAGGGCAAACCTTGCTGTAAGCAAGAGCAGGGACTTGAGGAGTCCACAGTTTCCACCAAGACAAATGGGGATATGCTAAAATAGTACCCCAATAGTGGGATGAGGTAGCCATATGGTGAATGCGATGGACTGATAAAATAGCACCACAGAAGAGGTGTACTAAGGTAAGAGCACTGTAGCACTGTAGCACTGTCCTCCCATTGTTCATTGATTTGCTCTAGCGGGCACCAGTAACGTCTCCATTGTGAGACTTGTTACTGTTTTTGGCATATCAAATACGCCACGGGGAACTTGACAGGCTCCGCCGTAGAGGCGGGAAACTCTTGGTAGCTTGCCGGGCTCTCCAAGAGGGATAGAGCAATCTAACCCGGGTCGGCCGAGTGCAAGGCAAAGGCCCTACTCTCTGTGCTATTGCTCCATTCCGTATGTATTGCATTACATATACGCAAAAATATACTCATTATGTTCTACAACTTAAATTTATAGTGTTATTTATTTATTATACTTTGAGAATACAAAGGAAAAGGGACAGATAGAGGTACAAATAAATGAATAGGCATGCCAAAAATGCAGAATACTGTAAAATAAATATAATCACAAGAATCCTGTTCCAGGATATACAAGTTTAAGTTAATAATTTTAATTAAAGTTAGTCCTTTGACAACAGACTTCAGATTTCACTTACCATAGTATGGTAGTTATGAATAATCATATAAAGTACAAAATGGACTACTGACTCTTGTGTCCACACATTGTTACACAAGTAACAAATGTACAATATAACCACTGATCATTTCTGCTACCGAAATGGTGTCTCTGGGACAATATGTGGTGCAGGGAACCGAACCCAGGTTGGCTGCATGCAAGGCAAGTACCTTACCCTCTCTATTATTGGTATGCCCCCTTTCTAGCATTTTATTTAGAATTCACTTGACACTTAGCAATCACTTAAGTGATTGCTTAATCACTTAACTTCCCGTTAGTCGTCGATTTGCTCGAGCGGGCGCCAGTAACGTCTCCATTTGTCCCTGTCGCGTGCTAGTGTAGCCCAATGGCATCTCTTCGCTCCGGGAACATGGAGGGCCTCAAACCGATCGTTCATGACCTTGACAAAGAAGTCTGACCATCTGGTAGGTGGGCGGCCACGCAGTCTCTTGACATCCCGTGGAATCCAATCAGTAACAGCTCTAGTCCAACGGTCGTCTTTAAATCTCATTACGTGACCAGCCCATCTGATTTTCGACACCTTGGCAAATGAGACAGCGTCCCTGATCCTTGATCGTCGACGGATGTCAGAACTCCGGATTCGTTCTCTCATTTGAGTGAAACGTGATATTCCAAGCATAGCTCTTTCTATTCTTCTTTGGGAGACCTGAATGGCGTTCTCATCTTGTTTGCGTAGGGCCCAGGTCTCTGAGGCATATGTTAATGCAGGAAGAACAGTGGAATCAAAGAGATGTGCCCGGAGCCGGAGGTTCTTCGTCCTCTTAGCTATTTCTTCGACGTTCTTGAAGGCGTTCCAAGCCGCTCTCTTCCTCCTGCGCAGCTCGGGTGCCAGGTCATTTGTCATGTTGACCTCTCGACCTAGGTACACATAGCTGTTGCATTCGGAGATGGTCGTTCCATTGAGAGCGAATGGGGCGTCAGGAACAAGGCTGTTTCTCATAAACATTGTCTTCGTAAGATTCAGCTGTAGTCCTACCTTTCCACACTCACGGTCAAAGTCGGCCAGCATTTGTGCCGCTTGGCTGATGTTTGGTGTTATTAAAACAATGTCATCAGCAAAGCGGAGGTGGTGTAGTTGCCGACCATCTATCTTCACTCCCATTCCTTCCCATTCCAGTCGTCGCATAATGTTCTTGAGGGTGGCACTGAAGAGTTTTGGTGAAATGGTATCACCCTGCCGCACCCCTCTCTTGACATCAACGATCACTTCTTTGTAGAATGGTGAGATCCTGGTAGTGAATCCGCAATACAGCTCACGGAGGATCCTGATGTATTGGGCTTGAATGCCCTGATTGGCTAGGGCTTCAATGACCGCTTCCGTCTCAACAGAATCAAAGGCCTTCTTTAAATCAATGAACGTTAAGCAGAGCGGCATCTTGAACTCCCGAGAAACCTCAATGAGTTTGGTTATCGTGTGGATATGGTCGATGGTGCTGAATCCTTTGCGGAACCCTGCTTGCTCACATGGTTGTCCTTCATCTAGTGTTCTGCCAATCCTATTCAGGATGACTCGAGTGAACAACTTGTAGATGACAGACAATAGGCAGATCGGGCGATAGTTGCCAATGTCATGGATGTCTCCCTTCTTGAACAGTAGTACGGTCCTGCTGGTTTTCCATTGAGATGGAACCTTGCATTCAGACAGGTAGCGAGTGAAGAGCCGAGCCAGTGTATTGATGAGTACTGACGGCAGGTTCTTCAGGTGTTCAGGTCTGACCTTGTCTGGGCCGGGTGCTGTTTGCTTCTTTACTGACGAAATGGCGTGTCGGATTTCGGAAGGGAGAACGTTGGGAACGACATACCCATCCTGTGGAATTTGGTATGTCGGCAAGTGGACATGGCTATCGAAGAGATTTGAGTAGAAGTCATGGATAATCTTCTCCATTGCCGTTCTGGAGGATGTGATGGATCCATCAGGACGTCGGAGGGCAGTCATCTTGGTCTTATAGTTGGCGAAGGACAGACGGGCGTTACGAATACTTTTCCCGGCTTCTGCTGCATCTATCACTACTTCTGCTCTTCTCTCTTTGAGGTCTTCCTTGATCGCATCTCTGCACTGCTTTGCAAGCTCGGACGTTAGCTTGCGGTTGCCTGAGGCATGCGCCAAACCACGCTGGCGAATTAGCTCAAGAGTTTTCGAAGATAGGCGACTTTTTGTGGCTATCTCTCTCTTGGCGTTCCTCGCACATTCATGGAGGTGCTGAACCAGTCGATCGTATTCCTCGTCAATGTTGTCAACAATGGCATCTTCCCATGTTGCCGCAATAGTACCAAAGAGTTCCCAGTTGGTGGTCGTTCTGGGAGTTCTCTTTTTAAACTTTGCAGCCCTTTCTCCCCGCTCTGTGAAGTAGAATTTTGCACGAAGGAGACGGTGGTCCAATCCCGTTCGAAATTTTGGGACAACAGCGACATCAGTCAGGCAAAACCGTCGATTGAATATGATGTGGTCTATTTCGTTGTGGAATCGTCCACCGGGAGACTCCCATGTCCATCGTTTAGATTCTGCCTTCTGGAACTGTGAGTTACCATGAATGGTCTTGGTCGACATGATGAACTCAGACAGTCTCTCACCCTGTTCGTTCCATTCTAGGCCATGGGTTCCGATGTGAAGTTCTTCAGCTGATCTTCTCGGTCCTATCTTGGCATTAAAATCACCCACAATGATCTTGTAGAAGGTGTGGTCTTCTTTATAGAACTTCTCTAGCTCCATGTAGAACTTCTCGATTTCTCTTTCATCATAATGAGATGTTGGTGCGTAGACAACGAAGATAGAAGCTGCAGGCAGTGAGCCACATCTATTCAAATGTAAACGTCCGATTCGGGTTGTTAGGCATTCGAATGAATCAATGCTCTTGGCCAAGTTTGTGTTGACAAGGACACCGACGCCTCCAACACCTCTTTTATCGCATGTTCCGAGGAACAATTCTTCTCCAGTGTCGAAAACGGCATGGTGAGATTCGTGTCTTCTTGTCTCGGTCAGACCAATGATGTCGTACTTGATCATTCGCGCTTGTACCATCAGGTCCTCGATGGATGCATCTGATGCTAGCGTACGTGCATTGAAAGTACAGACGATCATTTTTGTCTTCCTTCGTTGTGGCAGCCTAGGTCGGCCTTGAGATTTTGTCGGCCTCTCCTTTCTCATCCTTCTCAGTGCTGCCATGTCGGTGAAGCCTTCAGGGTCAGGTGAATAAGACCAGTTGTAGTTACTGGTTTTGGCATATCGAATACACAGCGGATAGCTTGCCAGGCTCTTCCGTGCGGGCGGAATACTCTCGGTAGCTTGCCAGTCTTTCCGAGAGGTATAGAGGCTTTTGGGGTGACCTCTAATCACCCTTGTAGGTGTTACCATATTTGAACCCTATCAAATATGGTACAACAATTCCAGAAGACGGGTATTTAGTGTCTTATGATGTGTTGCGCGGCCGCTTGCGGCCGCGCGGGTCCGGAAAGCATCCTGGAGTGTGGCGACGGCTGGGTAGTGGAAGTAGTGTCGAGAGTGGAAGTCTGCCAGTGGGGTATTTATCTGGGTAGGGTGGGTCTCCTGTGCACAATTCGATCCCTGGGTGGTTGATGGAAGCAGACAGGGCAGGGTAGGGTGGGGCTCCTGATTAGAATCCCTTTGTCACCTGTGGTGGTGGGAGCAAGCAGAGAAGCTCTGTCCCTGGGTCCGCCGAGCCTGGAGTCCAAGGTCTCAGAGAGTTCCGCTTACCTTGTTCTGTGGGTCTTCAGTTGTGCGTGGGTCTCGGCCGGAGCTGGCGCGCGGGTCCGGAAAGCGTCCTGGAGTGCAATAAAGCCTCAAAATTATTTGGGAGAGTTCTCCATACCCCCTTCACTCACATTTCTCTAATCAGATTATCTCACACAACTGTAAGTGTAGTGTGATGATGATCTAAAGGAAGAACACTGATGTAACATGCAGTGCTGGAGACATGATTGGAAAATTCCATTTCCCCAGTGTTGTCCTTTTGCTGTTTAGCTCTAAACAAGTTTCCCTCTTTTCAATTTTTTCCCAGGGCCTCTTCTATTCATGACCTTGATACTTTGTCCTCCTTCCCTTTCCTCTATTGATGTTGCTGTAACAGTGGGGCTCACGCACAGTGCTCATGAGCTCTTGACTGTGGTGCTCACTGGCTGCGGTGCTTGTGGCGGTTGCATACCTTAGTTGAGGTGCTCATGCACATACTGGCTTTAGTGCTTCTGGAGGCTGCACATGTGCTTGGTTGTGATGCTCGCGCATGTGCTTTCCAACGCTCATGACCCTGGCTGTGATGTTCCTACATATTTTAAAATCTATTTTGGGGAATTTTTCTGCAGGGGGAAAGCACACACGCGGTGGTTCTCAGGGAACCATAAGCTGTGCCAGGGATGAAACCAACATCAGTCAAAGTCACCACATGCAAGGCAAGTGCCTTATCTCTTGTATTACTTCTCTGGCCCCAACACATGTTTTTATTTGAGGCATTTGTGGGGGTCACACCTTTTAGTTGGAGTGTGTAGTTGCACACAAACACCTGGTTGTGGTGCTATTGGGAATCGATTTCTGTTCAAGGGATCACAGGCAGCAGAGTGGTCAGGCATAAGGAGCAGGAGGATGAGGGCCATACTTGGTGATTGCATGGCCCTGGGGAATCATACTGTGGTTTCGTGATTGCATAGCAGATGCTCTAGCCACCGATTCATCTTCCAGTCCCATTGTCCCTGGACACTTTTGAAAATTACTGTCCTTTCTATCTGTCTGATTGTCTTCCTTATTACATTGAGGTTAAGCATTTTTATTTTGGCAAGAAGACTTTTGAAATGCTGCTAGGCTATATCGCTGAACCCCTCAAGGAGACACATAAAGTTGATATGTCTTATTACTAGTAAGTGTTATTATTACCTTTGAGCCCTTCGGTAAAGTTGACAGGTTTCTCCACTGTAGAGCTACTATTTTCCCCTTTGTAAATGATCTATCTTGTGGCGAGGTACTTTGCGTCGATACAAATAGCTATAGCTCATTAAACTTTCATCCACATCATCAAAGCCCCTTGTCTGCAACAATGTAGTGTCTGCCAAATGGTTATTTTTCTACTTTTCTCATTTAAAAACATTTAGCATGGAGCTGAGAGATAGTACAATGGGTCAGGTACTTGCTTTGTGCACAGTTGACCAGGATTAGTTCCCAGAATACTATGAATACATAGAAGACTATGAGACAAAAATAAAAGGAATGAACTAGAATCAAACCTCAGTCTAATCTTGGGAATATGTTCTGAGAAATGTATTGTAGATGATTTCATTGTAGTGCATGTATCATAGAGTCTAATTACCCAAAAGTAGATGTGCATAGCCTACAGCGGATTTTGGATCTTTGTTATAGATTATTGGGACTACTGTAGTATACACGATGTGTCAGTGAATGAGATGCCATGAGTGACACATGCCTGTGTCAACACACACGGCAATTTAGCTGAATCTGTAAAGAATTACTCTGTGTGAGAAAGGGCAACTCCTAAAGTTATGTACTGTGTAATTCCATTTATGTTAGCTTTTTGAAATGATAAAATTCTAGAGATTCAGGCAGTCTTATGATTGCCAGTGGTTTAGAGATGGAGGTGAATGGGGTGAAAGAGAAGTTGACAATCTTATAAAGGGCAACATTCCTTGTCCAAATAGAAATGTCTGCATCTGGGGTGAAGGCAATGAATAGTGCATTTGCCTTTTATGCAGCCGACCGAGGTTCAGTCCCTGGCATCCCATATGGCTTCCCAAACATTGTCAGGAGTAATTCCTGAGTGCAGAGTCAGAAGTAATCCCTGAGCATTGCTGGGTGTGACCCAAAAAGTAAAAAAGTCTGCATCTTGAGGTGGTAGATACACAAAGCTACACATATGATGAAAATGCATAATCTTACATACACGAGTACAAGTAATACAGGGGTAATGCAAGTACAGGAGAGGGTGATCTCAATAGTAGTACACTAGCAACTCTGCTAGACATCACACCACTGAGCGAGCAGAGCAAAGTATATAAGGTTTCTCTGTATTTCTAATAACTGCCTGTGAATGTACAATTATCTCAATAAAATTTCCAACAACAACAACAACAACAAAATGATCATTAAGGCACCAAAGGAAGTAACAGTCACAGGAAGCAGCTACCAAACCTAGGGCTAGCGAATAAAAATGGAATTATTCAAACTAGAATCTTGGATTCCTGAAGATGAAACTTAGATATCTGAGTTGGGACAACCAGATTGCTGAGGAGAGGGGCAAAACTGAGGTTCTGCAAGTGCCCAGGAAACTTCAATTTACTCCCCCCTCCCCCACACACACACCTCAAGAAAACTGTTGCTGACTCAAGCAAAAGCAAGTTGTTGCTACAATAAGGAAGCTTTGCTGCCCTCTTCCTCCTCCAGCCTCCCTGTCTTTCTCTAGCCCCCTCTATCCACAGAGTTCAACACTGCAGCTAGCAAAATAAACCTGCCCTAGAAGGTGCTTTGTATCTTATTGATTTGTAAGAATTCTGTTAGAGCACAGCTTGTTTTTGTTTTTGTTTTTTGGGCCACACCCGGCGATGCACAGGGGTTACTTCTGGCTTTTCAGGCAGGAATTACTCCTGGCGGTGCTCAGGGGACCACATGGGATGCTGGGAATCAAACCTGGGTCGGCCACGTGCAAGGCAAACGCCCTACCCGCTGTACTATCCCTCCAGCCCTGAACCTAGCCTCTTAAGCCTGAACTCTGACCCCATACGGGATTGTGTAACTGAATAAGAGTGTTGCAAAACTGTGACAAAAGTAACACACAGTCATTGAAACTGTATTTACTATCAGTGTGTTGTTGGTAGGGCTTGCCAGGTGTTGCATTGGGATGGTGGGGGGTTTAGGGGTGGTGATGGTGGGGGAAGAGGGTCTTGAGAAGAAAATGTTTGAGGAACCATATCAAAGTGGGGTTTAGAAGGGTGGGTTTGTATAATAACCTAATAATTGGCACAGTATCCAAGGCTAATAAATAGATCTCCTTCTCCTACTTGAAAAGACTTATTTTGTTATCTTAAAACATTGGGGAGCAGGGATTAGGACCACCTCAGGGGAAATTTCTGGTTCTGTGCTCAGGAGTGACCCTTGATGGAGTTCAGTGTGGAGCTGGGGATCAAACTAGGGTTGACTGCATGAGCATCTTAATCTTAACCCTGGTACTATCTTTGTGGTCCTTAAGCCATTTTTTATTGAGATAATAACACTAAGTGAGGCTGTCCTTCTAACAAATTTTAAGTGCATGTTTTAGCTGAAAATGTTATACAACAGATCTTTAGGGTTTATTAATTTTACTTAACTAATAAACTTATGCCCATTGATTAATAACTCCCTATTATTTCTCTGGCCCCTCACCAGTCCCTAGTAACCACCACTCAGTCTTTGATTTTATGAACGTGACTAATTTACCTACTTCAGATTAAAAGAATCACACAATATTGCCTTTCTGTGACTGGCTTATTTCACTTAACTTCGTGTCCTCCAGGTTCAATGATGCTATTGTATAATACAGAATGTATTTTTATTAAGACTACATAGTTTTCACTGCTTTGGTTGTCTGTGTGTGTGGGTATGTGTGAATTACATTTTTTTTTGTTATTTATTCTCTGTGGATAGACATGCGCATTGTTCCTATCTCCTGGCTCTGGTGCAATGAATATGTTTATGCAATCCCAATTTCAAGTTTTTGGGATAGAAATCCAATAGTGGGACTAGTGAAACATATGACCATTTTAGTGTCTTTTGGGGGGGTTGTATGCCATACCCGGCAGTGCTCAGG
The DNA here is from genome assembly GCF_029834395.1 of Sorex fumeus. Classification (NCBI taxonomy): domain Eukaryota; kingdom Metazoa; phylum Chordata; class Mammalia; order Eulipotyphla; family Soricidae; genus Sorex; species Sorex fumeus. The sequence goes on along the minus strand of NW_026606143.1, from coordinate 7,576,124 downwards.
AATTACTCCTGGCTCTGCACTCAGGAATCACTTAGAAATCCCCCTACATAGGGGACCACATGGGATACTAGAGATCAAACCCAGGTCAGCTTTGTTCAAAGCAAATTCCCTACCCGCTGTACCATTGTGCCAAACCCTAATGTGCATTTCTTAAGTATTAAAGTTGATAATATTTGCATGCATTTATTGGCTAGTTGGCTATCCACTTTTGTGACGTGCCAGTTCTAGTCTTGGGCATTTTCCCATTGAGTTATCTAATTGATTTGTAGAAAAACAGCCCTTTGACACTCACAGATTTCCTAGTATTTTCTCTCATTCTGTGACTTCCCTTTGCAGCCTCTTAAGCCTGTCTTTTGATAAACTGCCTTAATTTATTCTTAAGATCCTAAATTTAATACTCTGATTTATCAATCTCTCTTTATGACTTGTTTTTTTATGTCCTGCTTAAATAATCTTGTTTTGACCCTGAGTCATGATATTCTACAATACTTTTGTAGAGGCTTTATTGTTTCGTCTGCCTAGATTTGATTTGTGTGTGTCAGATGTAAAGTAGGGATCAAGATTCTATTTCCCACATGCTTATCTGATTGTCCTCATATTACTTATTGAAAAGACTGTTTCTCCTTCACTGCCCACTGCTCTGCTGGACTCCAAATATGCTGGAGCTATTTTTGGACTCCATTTTATTTCATTGCTCTCTATATCTATTCTCATGCTAATAGGATATTAGTCTACTTATTGAAGCTATACCAAGTCTTAAAAACTCTTAGAGGATGTTCACACAGCTGGTTTTAATTCAAGATTGTCTCAACTATTCTTGGTCTTTGGCATGTCCATGTCAAATTTATAATCGGTTTTTCAAGTTCTACCAAAGCAACAAAACAGGTTGGAAATATAAGTAGATTGCATTGAATATATAGATCTCTATGGGGGGAGAATTGACATCTTTATGATATTTACTAATATGTATGATATTTACAAATTTCTGACTACAGTATTTTCCCCTTTATTTAGGTTTTCTTTCAAGCTTTTCAATGGTGTTTTTAAACTGCAAACTACATAGGAGTCTTGCATGCTTTTTGGGTAGGCTTTTTCTGAGAGGTTTGATTAAATCTTGTATATGCCCACTAATTTTCAGTCTGCTTTCCTGTCATTACTGAAGGAGACATTCTAAAATAGCCCTCTATTATACTGATTTGTCTGTTACTCCTTGAAGTTCTATCAATTTTTCCCTTTGCTTTGAGGCTAGGTTATTAGGTGATTATCATTATAAGCCTGGAACAGTCTCCTGGGAAATGGAACCTTTTATCATGATGAAATCATCTCTAGTCATGCTTTTTTGCCTAGAAGTCTATTTTCTCTAAAATTAAATTAATTATGCCAATTTCTTTTGGCTGGTGTTTTTATTAGTATATCTTTTCTGTTCTTTCCTTTTAAACTTTGTTCTACCCTATGCTTAGATATGCTTCCTCTAAGTCTGTTGACTATGATTTTGAAAAACACCGCCTGCTATCCTTTCCCTTGGGAACATTTAGTTTATTTGTGTTTAATGAGAGTTAGAAATATATCTGGGTATATTTGGGTTTACATCTACTTTCTTACTGAGAAAGTAGATGCCTTCTATTTGTCTTTCCTGTTATATATTATCTTGTTACTTTTGTTGTTGTTGTTGTTGTTGTTTTTAATTTGTGTGTGTGTGTGTGTGTGTGTGTGTGTAAGGGGTCAAGCCAAGGAGCCCCTTTATACTTTGAAAAACTTTGTTCTACCACTGGGCTGCTATCCTGGCATTCATTCCACCTTCTATTAGTGAAGAAGTTAATGCACTTACATTTTTCTTCCAGCGATTATTCTGAACTTGCTTCCTTAACTCATATATGTTTAAGACCTTTATGTTCTCTTAGCCATGTAAAAGATCTTAAGAAATCTTAACCCATTTACGCCATCCAATTTATCTGTCAGAGTTAGCCTTATTAGAATTCTCTCTAAACATCCAACCAGATGCTATTGTCATTTGTTTACCCAGCTGTATTCATCCATTGACCTATTTTCTCTTCATGTGTCTAGTTACTTTCTGTTGCTTGACACACGTTGTACCTGTTAAATTATTTATAGAGAGTCTTTGAGGCCTAGGATGAGGGTTTCATCTTCCAGATGAATGCCATTTTCTTCTGCAGGTCACCGGGGCTGTGCCATCTGGGGTGCCTGCAATTGAATGGCAGGTAAAGTCAGGACTATGCTGTTGCTCTGAGGGCTGAGTTACAGGTGAACCCCCCTTCCTCGTAGGCTCTCCAAGGGTTCCCAGTAAAAGCATGGAGTTCACTAACCCCTCTTTCCTCTCCTAGATATTACCTGACTCCTGCTGTTCCAGCTGTTCCTGGTCACTTCCTCCAGAATGGGCAAATGTCCCAGAGAAAGTGGGGCCCCAATTCTCACTTACCTACTTGATACTGGCCTTGTAATTCTTCATTATATTGTTGCTAATGTGTCCAAAATTTTTGTAGGGGTCATTCCCAGCACTTTCTTCAGTAAGGGGGTACATCAGAGACATACCAGGGGTGCTCAGAAGACATGAAGTACCAGGGATCAAACTTAGAGCTTGCACATGCAAGGCATTTTTTTATTTTTTATGTAGGAATATTGCTATTTATTCAGTCATTGATTAGGCTGATTGAATTGGGCATGAACTCCAACTTACATTTTTTTCCTTTTTTATAATTTTATTTATTGAATCACCGTGAGAGCAGTTACAAAGCTTTTGGGTTTAAGTCTCAGTCATACCTGTTCCTTCACCACTGCCCATTTTCCACCACCAAAAACCCCAGTATAACCCCCATCCCATACCCTCCCCTACCTGTGGGGCAGATGATTTCCACATTACTCTCTCTCTACTTTTATTACATTTAATATTTCGATACCAGACTCACCATTATTATTTGGGATTTTACCCCAACACTCAGATCTGCTGAAAAGGCAACAGTAGACAATTTGTTTTCTATTGCTGGTTATGAATAACATATGATGTCACATGGCCTTAGTAGTGGCTGTGCGATTTTGGAATTCCGAAGTTTTAACAATTAAATCTGGAGGGATTTCTGCCAAAAGTGGCTGGTTTCCGAGATTTGTTCCTGAGTCTCTTGGATCATGGCCAAGCAGCTTGATCAGGAGCCAGAGAGGCTGTTTGTGGGCAGCAACTTGGGATCTCGTTGGGGCAGGGAGGAAGGGCCGGCTCTATCCCATCCCAAGAGGCCCCACGTGTCTCATCACTGCAGGCCCAAACCTGACCATCCGATGGCCTCTGGAGGATGGCGGCCACTGAGCCACCAAGGGGAACAGGCCAAGGCACAAAACCTATTCCCACTTGGGGTGGCCTGGCACCGGTAACCTAATGCAGGGACAGAACGCATTTCTGCCAAAAGCCACTGGGTTCCAAGATTTGTTTCTGAGTCTCTGGGATCATGGCCTTTAAACAGCTTAATCAGGAGCCAGAGAGGCCGTTTGTGGGCGGTGACTCGGGGTCTTGTTGGGGTGGGGAGGAAAGGGCCGGCTCCACTCCAATCCAGTGAGGCCCTACCTTGTCTCATCACTGTGGGCCCAAACCTGACTGTTCAGTGGCCTCTGGAGGATGGCAGCCACTGAGCCACCAGGGGGAACAGGCTAAGGCACAAAACCTATTCTCACCTGGGGTGGCACAGCACCGGTAATCTAATGCAGGAACCAGACTCATTTCTGCTAAAAGCTGCTGGGTTCTGAGATTTGTTTCTTAGTCTCTGGGATCATGGCCGTTAAGCAGCTTGATCAGGAGCCAGAGAGGATGCTTGTGGGTGGTGACTCGGGGTCTTGTTGGGGTGGGGAGGAAAGTGCTGGCTCAACCCCCATCCTGTGAGGCGCCAAGTATCTTGTCACTGCAGGTCCAAACCTGACTTTCCAATGTCCTCTGGAGGATGGCGCCATCAAGCCAACAAGGGGGAGCAGGCAGAGGAACAACACCCTTTCCGCCCTGGCATGGTCTTGCACCAGTAACTCATTGCAGGGACCAGACGCATCTCTGCCAAAAGCTGCTGGGTTTCGAGATTTGTTTCTGAGTCTCTGGGATCATGGCCGTTAAGCAGTTCGATCAGGAACCAGAGAGGCCCTGCCTCCAATTATATAGCTAAGCCTGACGTGGTTTGTCTGTGTGTCTCCCACATACCTAAGTTTTGACTGTTTACTTTCTTGGTTAACTTTGCCCCAAGTTTTTGGAGTCTGGCCAAAGGCACAGCAGCAATTCTGGGGTATCTGGAAGTCAGAAGGCGCCCTCAGGCTTCTGATACACTAGTCTTACAGGTACAGATTGACTTGCTGGTTGCACCATACCCCCTCAAGTCATGTTTTTTTTTGAGGAGGACACTTCTGGCATTGCTCAGGGGTTACTCCTGGCTCTGTGCTCAAGGATCACTCCTTGTGGTGCTTAGGCGACCATATGGGATCCTGGGGATCAAATCCACATTAGCCACATTCTGTATTATTGCTCCAGCCTACATATGCAAGGCATGTGCTCTACCACTTCTGCTATCTCCTGGGCCCTCCAGAGACATGTTTTAATTTTTTCAATAAGTTGTTTTAGTTTCTTGAAGGTTGAAGGGTAGCCCAAGTATACTCTGCTATTAGTGGGGTAAGAAATTCCTTATTAGGCTTTAATTTCTAATTTCCCTGATTATTTAGGAGTTTCAAAAGTGGTCATTCACATTTTGTCTTCTGTGAATTGACCATTCAAATCTGTTGTTTTTCCTTTGTTTTTGGGTTACACTCCACAGAAGGGTTTACTTCTGGCTATGTGCTCAGGAACCACTGCTGCGGGGCTTGGAGAATCATATGGGGTGCAGGGGAATGAATTCAAGTCAGACAGGTGCAAATCAATCACCTAATCCACCGTACTAGTTCTCCACCCCCAAGTTTTTTCTTTTTAAATGAGACTTTTGGAAATTCTTTGTGAATTATGGATGCTTATTTTTTTTTTATCAGTGATATAAACTTTTAGCACCTTTCTGCTCCAGGTTTAGCTTTCATTCAGTCATTTGTGTAGTCTGGAAACAGAATTTCTTGGTCTTCTACTTAAGTTCATTTGACCACATTGAGCCTTTTGTTTCATGATTTTGGATTTTACGAAGTCTTTTCTTACCCTGAGGTAACAAAACAATATGCATACACAAGCATATATATGCATATAAAATATATTCGCATATATATGTTGCTTTATGGGTCACACAGCGATGCTCAGGGGTTATTCCTGGCTCTGCACTCAGGAATTACTCCTGGCAGTGCTTAGAGGAACCATATGGGATGCTGGTGATTGAATCTGGGTCAGCTACGTGCAAGGTAAACGCTCTACCCACTGTATTAATGCTCCAACCCCACCTGTATATATTTCTATATAACATTTTCAGTCTCACAGATTTGTGTTTCACCTATAAGTTTCTTTTTCACTTATTTGATGTTGGGAACTAGTGTTGCTCTTGGCCATATGGATAACTCAACGAGGAGTCCATGATTTCACCCCTGTGCTGAACTTCCATCTTGGCTGTTGTCCATTTTTTCCATTCTTTTCTTTCTAAGACCACCAAGCTCTTCCTTGGGTCTACTCATTCCTCTCTGGGTACTGTCCATTTCATTCCAATGGAATTCTCTCTAATATATTTGTTTTCCTGGCATCAATTCCTCTTCAGATGTTTATTCCTTTTGACCTAGTACAACTCTGCCCTTGTAGTTTGTTTAGACAAATGACCCTTGTCATTCAGGGAGCTGAAGCAGACAGCCTGTGATTGCGGGCACAAATCCAAAGCTCTTATTAAAGGAATAAATTCTCCCTGCATTTCCTGGCTTGTGATGAGCTTTCTGCTTTTCCCCGATTGCCACTCAAGGATCCTGTGTGTCCTAGGCTGTCGTCTCTACAAGCTGTCCTCCCAGAACTGGGTCACTCTCAGGCTTTGGAGGAACCAGGGCCTGACAGGGACAGCCAGGTCCTGTCACAGGGCCAGCAGCTTCAGCCATTGCTCTGCTGTCCCCTCTGACAGGGACCACCAGACAATGCTCTGTGAAATTCTTGGGTCTATTCACCGTAGAACCCGTAAAGACTTTCCAGCTATCTTGACCCATGCTACTATCTTTACCCACATTGTCATGAAGGCACTCCTGGAAGCACTCATTCACTGACTACCTGGCACCTGGCTCACCTCCACCCCTCCAGCTAGCATCCCCAGAGCCTCCATATTGACTGTGACACAGGGATAGATGAGTAGCCTATAGTTGACCCTTGAACCAGGTGGGCATAAGCCCCCAACAAATGGAAAACCTTCCAAATGTAATTTTGGACTACTTATCCAGATTTAGCTAACTATTCCTCGGTATCTAGTAGGAATTGGTGTCAGGACTCAGGTAGTGAGGATGCTCATGTCCCTTATACTTGCTGCCCCCCTCCCTCCCACCACCAATCTGGCCTCTTCATCCAGGATTCAACTTGCCAAACAGACATGGATCATTCTTTCCCTTTGGTTTTTGCTTGTTATTTGAAAAGAGTTTTTTTTAAAACAAAAATCTCTGGGTTTTATTGAGGAAGAAGGAGAACTGAGTGTGGGGCACTTGGACTGTATCTTGCCAAGATCCCATGTCCAGGTGGTTCTGGGCACAGGGAGGACATGATAAAGTAGGAGTGTTTTAGAGACCCAAGAAGGTCACCTGACATGAGGAAAAAAGGGAACGAGTCTTAAAAATTAATTAATTAAAAAAATATATATACACACATTAAGGTGCCAGGGAGAGAGCTCAAGACACAGAGCCAGGTTCCATTCTGAACATGCAAAATCCCCCAAATAGAGTAGGAAGTAGCCCCCAGCAGCCCTTTGAGTGTGGCCCACCAGATATATAGGTATGGATATATGAATTCAAAATTATACATATGAAGTAAAATTTCATTTATTATCCTTCCTCCATAATGCCACCATGCTGAACTGAGCGGGGAGTTTTTTTAGGGTTCAGAGCTCTAGGCCAGCAGATGAGGAGGAGGTACATGAAGGCCTACAAAACGGAGAGTGTCTGGAACATCACAGTTACTACTTAGCAAATGTCACTGATCGCCTTTATTAGCTTTTAGAGTCTTTCATTAAAATGGGTTCAGAGAACTATAATTACTGTACAAAAAACATGAACTTTCATTTTAATGATTCTTGGCAAAATATCACCATAGAACTCACAGTGCTGTGAGCAATGGTTGAAAATGTCACTTTTATCAAGACATAGACTAGCTTTGGGTATTATAATTATGAAGTCTGCTCATTAAAAGGTCAATGTTACTCTTCCAGCCTTTATCATTTTTTGAAGTTCTAGGGATCAGGACCTGGGTCACATATACAAGGCATGTAATCTATTGCTTACATCCAGACTGATCGTCAAAACTTTAACAGAATTTCAGCCACACCCAAGGAGCTACTTGTGGTGGAGTTCTTGGGGCGATACTGTGGTCCTTGGTGGTGGGGGGTATGCAGTGCTCTGAGATCAAACCCCAGGTTCCTGCATGCAAAGCATGTGCTCCTGTCCTTTGCATGTGCTCCCCTCCCCTCCTTGGCCCAGTCCATCAAGACTTTTTAGAAAAAAATTTAACATGTATGTCCTTGATCACTGAGATCTTCCCCCCCACACACACATTAAAAAATAGTAATTCTCTTTAGAGATTGAAATGTTTTGTTCTTGGACATGCCTTTTTAAAAAGTTTGTTTTGTGTTTTGGGTCACATTTGATGATGCTCAGGGGTTATTCCTGGTTCTGCACTCAGTAATCACTCCTGGAAATGCTCAGGGGACCATATGGGATGCCAGAGATCGAACTCTGGTTGGATGCATGCAAAGAAAGTGCCATACTTGCTGTACTATCTCTCCATCCCTGGACATGACCTTTTTGGGTCTGCTCCATTTGTCTTGGTTTTTGTGCATGCACCAAGGTGCTCAGAGCCTACTCCTGGAAGGGCACTTGAGAGTCAGGGGTACTCAGGGGACTACTGAGGAGCCTAGGGTGGAATTCAGGGCTCCCACATGCAAAGCATGTGTGTGCAGCCTTTTGAACTACCTTCCCAGTCCCTGACATACTGGTTTTAATTTTGGTTTGGTTTTGGTTTTGATTTGGGGGCCTCATCTGGCAGTGCTTAAGGGCTATGTTTTTTTTTTAACCAACTTATATAACAATCTCCAATTTGCTGCAAATTGTCTTTCCAAGTTTGCGGTCTACAACTTTTTTGTAGGAAAGGTTGTGTTTATGGGATGAAGTCTTTAGTTGCTTTGTGACTTCTTTCTCTTACATAAACTTTCATAAGCTTAATTCTCTTTTAGAAAATTCTTATTTAGTTCTACATTCTTAAATTTTTTAAATTTTTAAAATTTAATTTTAATTCTATATTCTTTTAATTATTTAATTCTACATTTCTTTTTTCATTGTCAAATGAAATAATAAAACTAATTTGCAGGCATAATAACTTATTTTAGCTTTAAAATTGATTTTTAGCCAAAAATCCTTACTTACTCCTTTGCCCCCCAAATTTTCTTTCACACAGAGTACAATTTAAGGTGCTGGAGTGATAGTACAGTGGTTAGGGTGTTTGCCTTGCATGCAACCTACTGGGGTTTGATCCCTGGCATCCCATGTGGTCCCCTGCGCACCGCCAGGAGTAATTCCTGGGTGCAAAGTCAAGAGTAAGCTCTGATCATCGCCAGGTGTGACCCAAAAATCAAAAAGAGAAAGTACAATTTAAGGATGGGAATTTAAAATTTACAACAGTGGTGAAGCTCCTGCTTTGCATGCATGAAGCCCTGAGCTCAACCACTGATACTACAAAAAAAAGAGAAAGAAATGTATTTCATGCATCACTCTTTATTCTTTTTGATCAACAGCCATTTTGCAAAGGTCCTATTATAGTAAATCTACAGATTAATTTGGAAAATGTTGATACCACTAAGACACATTTCTTTTGTCAAAGAAGTTTAACTGTTGATTTGAATCTTATATTCTTTTAATTTAATTAATTTTGGGGGGGACTCCCAAGCAGTCCTCAGGAATCTCAAGAGCTACTCCTCTCCCTGTGATACTTGGCTCAGGGATGGTGGCCTGAAGGTCCTCTTCTCGGTGATGCACTGCAGGCCATCACAAGGGCCACTGCCACTGGTGCCCCATAGGTCAAACTTGGAGCCTCCGCACGCACAGTCTCTGCTCCAGACCTTTGAGTCATCTCTTTGGTCCAAATTTTCTACTTTTAGATTAGCTTTATGTTACTTTATTTTATTTTTTGGTTTTGGGGACCACACCTGATGCTGCTCAGGGCTTACTGCAGGCATTGTACTTAGGGACCACTTTAGCAAGGGATTGAACCCGGGTTGACCATGTGCAAGGCAAGTGCCTTGTAATCTCACTCCAGGCCATGTTTTATATTCTTGTAAATACCACGTATTCTGTTGGCTTTAAAAATATCCTGCTGCTTTCAATTAAGAATGGTGGCCTTTTATCATTAAGCATTTCTGACTCCATTAATATGAAAGAATACTGTTTCATTCCTTGCTTTGGTATCTGCCCTTTGTGAACTTGAATGGATGTCCTGTCCTCCTCTTTGCCAAGATAGTAACAAAAAGAACAGTTTTTTTCATCCTTTCCAACATTTCTGCTACTTTGTTCTGTTCTGGATACTGTTTTAAGAGCAATATTGAGTAACTATGGAGTGAGGAGGAAACGTTAAGTAGGTCCCGCCGAAGCAGTGTGCTCAGTATAATCTCCTCATTATATTAAAACATACAATTTTGTGCCAGAGAGATAGTACAGGGGTGAAAGAAAATATTTGTCTTGTACATGGCCAAGCCAAGTTTGAGAGCCAACATCACATAAGGTCCCACGAAACCTCCCAGGAGTGACCCCTGAGTGCAGAGCCAGGAGTGAGCCCTGAGTACAGCTGTGTTGCCCCTACCAAATACAAATTTACATATATTTACATGGAAAATACTAAGCTGATAGATACACAGAAGGGCTCTGGCAATTGTCTTTGAGTGGCAGAATGTGGGCTAACATTTTTGTTTCTCCTTATTTCATGTTCATTCTAAGAAAATCGTGTGTCATTTAGGTAATTTTCAAGATCTTGGTAATTTCATTCATTTTCATATTTTGGCCACACCTAGTGGTACTCAGGGGACCATATATGGTGCCGGGGATGGAACTGGGGCTGACCACATGCAAGGCAAGCACCTTCCTTGTACTATCTCTCCGGCCCAGTCCTGGCAATTTTAACATCTCTGTTATGTCATTTTCATGCTGAGTCTACATTGAAATGGTGATTCTTTATCTGCTAATACTTTTAAAGAGTTTTGTGTTTAAAATTAGAAGTGTATGTTGTCATGTTTCTTCTTTGATTACAAAGATCACTCCTGGTGGTGCTCAACCATATGGGATGCTGGGGATTGAACCCAGGTGGGCAGTGTGCAAGGCAAGCGCCCTTCCCACTGTATTATCACTCTGGCCCCTGCCATGTTTCTTTTGGGGGCAGCTTTTAAGATGATCATATAGTTTTCCTTTTCTCTATATTTCTCTATATTTTGCATATAGTCCATTGCACAGCTCCTAGGTGCTCAGTTGCATATGTTTTGAGAATTGGATATGTCCATATCTCCACCACCACCACAACTAGAATCTGCCCAGCACTGGAAAGTTTGAGGGAGAAATTCTGTGTGAGAAGATGTTGATTTTTGTGTCTGAGCCTTTGCCTAGCTAGGCCTGTTCCACTTTCCGCATCTCAGCTGCCAGTTTCTTGTTACAAGGGCCCGGGGGCCTGGGTGAGCCCCTGCCTGCCTGTCCCCTATCCAGTGCTTGGGGCAGAAGGGAGCCTGTTTCTCTGCAGGACAGGAGACCATGAGAAGGGGGCACAGTGTCAGTAGTCTTTGGGTGCCATCAGGTATCCAAAGTGCCATCAAGCCAATGTGGACCCTTGGCACCTCCCTCCTGCTTCTTTGGGGCAGGGGCACCTTAACTCTAACACTACCATCCCCATTGATTTCTATCTGCAGGTCACGACTTGTGTGCTGACACAGCAATAAAATCAGACACCACGTTCTGTACATTTGCTCCTGGAGCAAGCCTTCCCTTTAACTGGGTTGAGGACTTGCAGGACTCCAATGTCCTTTAGGGGGTTGCTACCCTTAGGATACTTGAAGTCATTGCCCTCAATGACCTTAACTTAAGGTCACTGTCCACTACCCTGCACCAGTCTTGCTGCATAGGTTTTGTAGATTCTCAGTGTCGGTTGCAAAAAGTTCATGGAATGATATCACGAATGATAACATGATTTAGTAAGCACATGGTGTATCACCATATATTAAACTTGGAGAAAACAGAAATACTTCTACTCCTCCATACAGGGTGGTATCCAGGGGATACTCTCACCTCTGTCTGTGCTCAGGAGTCACTTCTCCAGAGTGTTTGGGGGACCATGCCGTGGCAGGGATTGAACCCAAGCATCACACTTGCAAAGCATGTGCACAGCCCTTTGAGCCATCCCCCTGGCTCTTTTGTTCACTCCCACCAGCTTAATATTTTTTGTTTTTGTCTTTGTGCGACACCTGGCTGTGCCCAGGGCTGACTTTTCATGGGGGCTCGTTGGTGATACAGGGAGCCAGGAATTGAGCCTGGCCCGGCATGCGCAAGGAAGTACCCTGCCTGCTGTACTATCTCTGTCTCTCTGGTCTCGGGTTAATATTTTGCTGACTGTCTTTGAAATACCACAGAGTTCAGAAACTCAGTTTCACAGTAGCTTGTGCTTTTGGTCCTCTGTGCATTGAGCAGAACAAGTCCAAGGAAAGAGGACCTGGGAGTCCCTGAGTCAATGGTACTGGAGCTCAATGTCTTTCACTGAAAGTGATCTAGATGCGAACGTATTTTTTTTTTAATTTTTGGATGCGTATGTAATTTTTTTTTAATTTTTGGATCACACCCAGCGATGCACAGGGGTTACTCCTGGCTCATGCACTCAGTAATTACTCTTGGCGGTGCTTGGGGGACCATATGGGATGCTGGGAATCGAACCCAGGTTGGTCCTGTGCAAGGCAAACACCCTATCCGCTGTGCTATAGCTCCAGCCCCGTGTGCCTAAGTTTTTTTGTAGGGGTGACATTTACTGCAAAGAAACAGGTACTGACTCTCATTTATGTTGCCTTTATGTGGATCTTCTGAAAATGAGCCACCTTTGGGCAGGTTTTTTTCTAGAGTTGAATGTGTTTGGATACAAATACATCTGGACCTTGGAAGCCCCCGGGGTTTTTGCTTGGGCAGAGCCTCAGGCCAGGGCAGGGAGCTGAAAGTGTAAAGTAGGTCATGGAGGTTCTCAGCCAGGCTGCGAAGAAGCCAACCCCCCAGTGCCTGTGTTGGCTGGCTTCCTCCTGAGGCTTTCATCAGCAAATGAGAGATGGGCAAGGTCTCTGTACTGGGTGCCTACTGCACTCCAGTCATTCAGACTTTGATCCCTAGGTGACCTCACAACTTGGTTATTTTCTTCTTCTCTTCCTTTTTGCTTTACCTGGATGCTGTTTCGAACCGGCGCCAAATGCAGGCAACAGAATACTGTTGCCGGGAGATTTCCCCGGGGGGGGGGGACCCCAGGAACATAGGGTGCGCTCCTCTGAGACATGGTCTGAGCTGCCTTTTATCCCCACCCCCATCTTTGTGTGAGGCCTACCCCTGTAGAGGAAGTCCCTCTCCCTCTGCTTTGTCCCCGAGAGATTTGACCTACAATCCAAGGCGACAACTGCCTTTTCGGGTTTTATACATTTTATTCATACATTTCTCCAACTTTGAAATGACAAAAGCCCAATTCTATGGTTTCCCATTACACAGCATCCTACAGGTATGTATATTCTACAAAGAATACTATGGAGTTTCTCTTCCTCCCCTGTCACACAAAAGATAACTTATAGGGCTCCATCGACTTGTACTGTACTGGCAGTGCACAGCGTTCTGGTTGCTCCGGCGACAGGGCAAAGGGATCAGGGCGGGAGGGCGTGTGCTAAGGCATGTAAATAGATACACACAGAGAGAAAGAAAAGTGGGACATTTACAAAGAATCTGAACCCTTCACCTCCTGGGTGTTGAAGGACACCTCCAGCACAATCGCTCTTGCACGCTAAGGCTTTGCTGTACCCTGCAAATACTTACAATTGGATACGGTGAAATTTACAACAACGGTTAACATCGCTCTCTTTATATCACTGAGACAATACTTCAAAACCTTTTATAAAAAGGCGATTATACATACAGAAAAAAGAACACGTTGGCAAAACTTTATGCAAAACAACCCCAGAACTGAGTTTGGCGATGCGTCTGCATTGCAATTCAACCAGATACTTTGTGGTCTCAGCCTGCGGGAACCGGGGACCTGCACATCTGTCACCCTGACCACTGTCCCCACTGCCTCCCACCCACTCAGCTTTGGGAACCTTCCAGGACCTAGCCGAAGACTGGAACATGGAGTGCCCCAGTTCTTGTTCCCTTGGAAAGGAAAAGAATAGATGGGGCGGCTCACTGGAGAGAAATGCCCATTTCTCCTAACAAATACTTTCTGCTAAGAGGTTGTATCTCCACTACATCCCAAGATGGTCATCCTTCAGCCTGTATGGGCAAGAACTGTGGCACATTCCTCCATTTACTTGATGCTAACTCAAGTGACTAGCAGAGTTCCAGAATCCTGAGCATACATAAGGAGCTGCCCTTAAGGCCAGAAAATGCCTCCTGTCTGGTGACAGATAACTAGATTTTCTTTTGCTGGGTCATTTTTGCACAGGCTCAAGAGAGTGGATGGGAGGGTCAGGTGAGTGGTGGGGATGAGGGAAGCCTTGAATGTTCTACCCCCTGAAGAGCTAAGGCTTGCCAGAGACCGTGGGGTCTGCTTCCTCTCAGTGGACTGCCTCTGCCCACTTTCTCCAGCCCAAGCATGGCCACGAAAAGACTAGACTAGAGGGATGTGGGCTGGTGAGCACGCTCACCTCCCTTTCTTCCACTTCCCGGAGGCATGGCACAGTGAACCCTCGCTCATGAAGCTGGAAGACCAAGCCTTCCACAAGCTTGACATTTAAGGCATTCCAATGAGTGCATGCATGCGTGCGTGCGTGCGTGCGTGCGTGCGTGCGTGCGTGCGTGCGTGTGTGTGTGTGTGTGTGTGTGTGTGTGTGTGTGGAGGGGGGGGCAGAACAGCAAATGTTCAGCCTGAGGGCCAAAGCCCTGCAACTTCCGGCCCCCTGCCAGAGGGAAAAGCCTGAATTTCTGAGGTGAAGAAGAGGAAACATGCAGCCCTAGGGAAGGATTTCTAATGATAGCTTGTAGCCCTTCACTAAGATGCTGGGAGAAGCAAAATACCCTTCAAAGAAAAGAATTCATTAGCAGTGCAGAACAAGCGTCCAGCCCCAGGGACCTTTCCCGATCACATGCTATCCTCAGCTTTAGTCTCACAAGCCCTTGGAAAGAGGATGGAATTAGGAGACTGTGTGCTTTTCTGGAAAAACTAACAACTCCCCAAGTCCCCCATGCAGCTGGATAAGAGGAGGCGGCAGTGGCAGAGACAGCGGGGTGAGGATTGTCAGGGGGCTTTGGAACATGGCTCACTGTGGGTTGGCCCTCACTTCCAGGGAGGCCCTGTAATCAAGTTTATTGATCCAGAAACCTTGCTAGCTCTAGCAGCACAGGCTCTTGGCCACGAGTTAGAGGCTGAGCTGAGAAAAGAAAAGGACCCTCACATCAGTAGGAGTTGAGAGTTGGCTTGAGGCTCCCTGACCTTTGCAGGGACAGCTTGTGCCCTGGGCACATCCACCACCCAGTGCCTAACCACATCCCTCCCCATCCCCACAAAGGGGGTGGAGTACTGACAATATTTTGTTGAGGAATCAACTTGAAGTCTTCATGGATAGAAAATGGTGAGTGATTTTAAAACTAACCCAACCCCTCATTGTCAGCTTGGAAGCTGAACAAAGATCACTGATGTACAGGCTTGCCTGGAGCAGGTGGGTAGCCCCAAAGTGGGAGGGGGATTCTGAATGCAAACGGGAACTTGGGCTGAATCCTTCAACTGTGAAAGATTGGGCTTTTTCTTTTCTTTTCTTTTTTTTTTTTTTAGCTATTCTGCACGTCCCTACAGAAGGGTCCTAAAAGGTGCCTTCTGAATGCAACCAGCAAGAAATAGGTCACTCATTTCTTTTCTTCTCTGAGCAATGTATTCAAACATTTCACATGGCAGGAGATACATTTAATGGTGGTTTCAAAAGGCTACCATATTATTTTCATGGAAACTTCGGGCTGAATCAAATGGACATTTTCCTTTTTAGTGTCCAAATGAAATATGCTGTGTGGGCAAAGTAATGTCTGTCTTTTTAGAAAACCAGGACATTTCTTTTTTTTTTTTTGACAAACACTTCAGCATTATTAAAAGCCGCCCTCCCCCTTTTTTGGTTGAGGGAAATGTAGGAAGTAGGGGTGGTGGAGAGAACCCTCAGGATATGGCTCTTCAATTGATCAGTGAAATGAGTTAATCATCTAACCAGGTCTGTACAAGGGAAAACAATGGTTTTGTGGATGGAATGGGAGCCGTAAAGCAGCTTTTAGTCATTTCCTCTGTTTGCTTAGTGGACTTTTGTAATCCTGCAGCCCATTTACTCTCTCAACAGATATTTAAGTATTTTCTATTAGGTCATAAAGACCCCGCTTGCGGGAGGACACACACTAGTGGAATGGAACGGTTGACCTGCTTGTGCAGACGGCAAGGCTGTGAGTGCAGCATTTTGCCAGCTGCCAGGGGCAAGAACAGTGCCTGCCCAGGCTCTGTGAACAACATCTCAAGCCTCTGGGGGCAAGGTTGAGAGTCCTGTTGCTGCTGCTTCTGGGCCCACAGACTCTCCCAAATAGTCCTGCTTTTCTCTTCTCTATCCACTTTTCTGAGCAGAATGGGTGGCTGAAGGCAGGTATTGGTGGAGATTTGATCTCCAGGGGCCGGGAAGAGCATGGGGGTGCCTACCAGGGTAGCTGTCTTGTGCTTCACAAGAAAAGAGGTAGTGCGGGCACCATCACAGAGGAAAGCCCGGCTTGTGGTCCGTACCGTCATGGAATGACTTGTCTGGTCTTAGCCTCAGTTTGATTTCAAATGACCTAGACACAGCCCTCATGCCTCTTGGAGTTACTCTCTCCATCTGGGGTCTCTCTGGTTTGGTGATTTGGTCACCTGCCTGGGTGGGGAGAGGGGAAGTAACAACAGAAACAATTCACAGAACACCTTGTTAGTAAGCTGCAAAGCTCATCTGGTCACCAAGGATGACCTCAGAGAAACCAAATCAGCATCCTTTAGCCGAAGTTGATGGGAGAGGGGACCTGAAAGAAAAGGAGAATCCAAATGTCTTCTACAGGCCTTTAAGAGGAGCTGGCTAGCTCTGGACACACTGAACACAGCCAGCCCGGGCACCAAGCCAAGAGACCCTCTAACCAGATGACAAAAGAAGGAAACACGATGCTGCTTTGTCAAGGATCACAGGTTAGCAGGACCACCTCACAAGTGACAAGCCAATGAGAACATCTCCGCTCACCTCTGATAGAGTTGGAAACCCCTTAACTCAAATCCCCTATACCAGGAGAATGTGACCTCGCAGTAGGGCGATGAGATGGTTCATGTCTCTAAAGCAAAAAGGAAAGATGAGTTCTCCTGTGCCAAGGGAGATAGTAACTAGAGAAAGGTACTGCTACAGATGGCCTCCAGGCCCTTGGGACCTAGGGCCACACTGAGCTCTGGGGTTTGACAGGATGTTCTGCCAACGGCTAGGCTAGTCATTCCTGGGGCCTTGGATGGGTCAGTGAGCATCTAACGGATTAGAAAGTCTAACAGATTATCGGCTTGTGAACCTGAACAAATTCTCTAATGAAATGAATGACCCCAAGGCATTTAATTCTTGAACACATAAAAGGAAGTATATTAAAAAATTGGTCGAACTGTCCTGTTGATCATTTAAAAGGGATTTACAGGGTTGTTATAGATTACTCTTTTGGGATCATTCAGTTTAAAGCAAATGCCTAAACTGCTTTCTTCATTACACAGGATCTTCTCTTAAAATGGGTGCTTTAAAACAATTACATACAGATTAAAAATTCTCATTTCTTTGCTTAATTAAAATGTTAATACTCTCAGACGACACAGATCTGAAATGGTGAAACCAGCAATTCCCCCTCCCACCTTACAACAAATTAAATTGAGACAAAATTACAAACACATTTCACTACATGATTATTATTAATAAAAATCAGGTTTTTTTTTGTTTTTATAAAGTTGCCCGAAATGCAAGGGATGTGCATAGGTTTACAACTTAGTCATATAGCATTTTATTCTCATTCCCCTGGGTGCGCCCCATGAATGGAATGTACTTTGCTGTAGATTACAGATTGTTTTGTCCAACACAGACACACCGACAGCATAAACGCTCGCGACTGTCCACATGCATTAAGAGTCAAGACCCAACTTCAAATCTCTAAAAGGTTTACAGGGTGCTTCAAAGAGACAGTATCACATTATCTGGATGTTTACAGAAAGGACTTAAAAAAAATACTATCCTAAAAAAAAAAGAGAGAAAAAAGGCCTTTAAAAATTTATGACTGTTTGGTAATCACTAGACTGATTAATTCAAATAAATAAAGAAAAGAAAGGTATTCCAATCCATAAAATCAGACTCTAAAAAGAATGTAGTGTTCCACCCCCAGTCAAGGTCACAGAATCATTGTTTATTATTATTAAAATAGATTATAGAAAGCAGCATCTATTTTGTGCAGTTTTTAGGGGCCTTGGAAATAAAAAGCTATGATTTCCAAAAATATAACATTCCAAAGGATTGAGTAATACATACATTTAAAGATACATTTTATTAAAGTTTAGGAGAACTGATTAAAAAAGATACTGTCTCTTTAAATTAGTGTGTAATTGTTTTTTTTTCTCCTCCTATCTATTCGGACATGACAATAATTATAAATGTAGGTCACACTACAACTAGGTAGTCTCTAGGGACCACGACCTGCTGACACAAGGCCGATAACAAAGAGGCTTTTCCATGTATGAGGTGACTCCCAGTTAGGCATCAGATAGCTGGGGAGAGGCCTAATAGACCCAGGAGACGGGGACCCACTGCGGGGCTGTGCACACGAGCTCAACGGCGTCCTCCAGATGCCTGATTGTCTCATCAATTTCATTGTTGATAATTGTGAGATCGAAATAGTGTGCGTATGTTCTCTGTAAAATATCAGACTCCTTCTGCAGGCGCTGGAGCGATTCATCCTGAATGGGGAGGGCGGGTTGGAGGGCAGGGCGGGCATGGGAGAGGGGAGAAGCAGAGACAAGAGAAAAGTCAGCTGGATTCTTCCTGGGTGTGTGTTTCTGCTCCTTCCGCTGTCAGAAACAGTCAAGCCCTAAGCTGGAGGTGCCACATGGGTGCGGGGAGGGAGAGGGAGGGGACACGGGACCAAGTCTGATTTGTGACAGAGGATACATGGGCCTGGCCTGGGTCGGGGAACAGAACTGCTAGCACTCACTCACCATGCGCTCTAGGGGGCGCAACACCAAACTGGACAGATGGAGAAAACAAATGCTTCTCAGCTACGCAGAGCCCCCCCCCCCCCACCCCCACCCCCCAGGCTCAGCTGGGCCAGGCCCCTGGTCAGCACTGGAGGGAGCCCAAACAGCCTTTATTCTAATGGGGCCGGCCTGGCTGAGCTGCTGGCCCATTTGGTGGGAGGGCTGTGGTGGTGAGGTTCCAAAGCCCCTTCACCCCCTGTGGGGCTTCTTCAACTCTCCTCCTCCCCGCACCCATTCCCTCGCACAGCTGGGGCCCAGCTGCATTTGCACCAGGAAACCCCTGCCTCTCCTGACAAATTAAGTTGCATTATTTCCTTTTCTACTTAGACGATCAGTGTGTTCCAGGAATTCAATTACATATAATGGCCCCTGCTCAATAGCAATGGATGCCAGAGGCAAAAGCTCTTTGGATGTTATGAATAATGGATGAAATAAAGACATTTCCAAGCTACAATGGCAACTGACATCTGATGAATGTCCTAAAATTGGTCTGCATTAGAAATGGCCGGACAAATGTCACTGTTTATAAGACACCACAGCTTTTTTTTTCTGTCGGGGGCGGGGGTTGAGGGTAGGAATTGGGTCACTCCCAGGGGCTCTCAGAGCTTATGTCTGGCTCTGTACTCAGGGATCACTCCTGGTCATGTTGGGGAGACCATGTGAGGTGTCAGGGATGGAACCCAGGTCATTTGGGTACAAGGCAAGCACCTACCTGCTGTATGATCATTCCAACCTCTCATCACATCTCATATGGGGAAAAGAAAGAGAAGGAAATACAGCTCCTGAACTCTAGGGGTTGGGTGCAGCTAGGTGCTGACCCTTTACTTCCATAGCACTCAACAGATTTTGAGAACTCTTGCCAGGGTGAGCCCTCATGGTGGGGATGGGGGTTAGGGGTTCTCGGTTTGTTTCAAAGGTGTAACCGCAAGAAGGCAGTTATTTAGAGATAGGGACTTTTGAAGGCTCAGCAGAAAGTCACCTTCAAATCTAATCATGCTTAACTCTCAAGCAACACCAAGCTCCAATCTGAAACCCAAAAATGTTGTGAGTCAAATGACCATACCCTCAAATGCGGCAGATGAGCTACTGGTTTGAGTCTTAAAGCTACACAGGTATAACTAAATACCTGTTTATATGATTAGTATTTCTCTTCCCAGCTGGCAAATAAATTTGTGTGCCCGTCATTGCTGTGCCTGGCACTTGGCCTTGTGCCACGTCCACAGTAAGTGTTTAATAAATGTATAGCAAGGTCAAGCATTTGGCTTGAGCCATACTGGCAGGATTTAATGAATATTAAGTCTATAATCAAGAAACAGCATTTCTACTAAGAAATGGGGCTCCCAATGACCGAGAGAGCTCAATGGGAAAAAAGATGGGGTGCCTCTGGAGACATGGAGGCTATGGTGCCAGTGCTAGCTTACAGGGCCTTCTTTTCTGGGCCCATCTATTAAATATGTGAAAGGCCTTTCTTGATGAAAGTGAAATAATGACTATTAACTGATTTTGTCATGGCCCAACAGCGGGGATTTCTTCCATCTTCCTCAGGGTCCTATTTATCTGGTTCTCTTCTATAGAAATGTCTAAGCAAGACACTTTGGATCTTAGGTGCTAATCACTACAGTATTGCTAAGACTTCAGTTAATAATCACCTTCAAAGGTACCTATCAACACATTGTCTGCTCGCATTTAAGAAAGCATAGTCTTTTCACTGTGGCTTCACTTCACAAAAAAAAAACAGAACACGAAAACCCCATTTTAGGAAACATGTATTCTCCAGAGACAGGAGTGCTTTCAACAAGTTGGATAAGGAACAATTCCTACCATGTTTCTCTCTGGACCTGAGGAGAGCCTGCAGTACATGGTCCAGTGCTTCCAAAACCCATGAGCAGTGTTTCTGATTTGCTCAGGAAGCTGCGCTGATGAAAACATTTGGACAAATGTATGGCTAAGAGCATTACATTTTTTTGTCATTTTCTTTGCAGGCAAGTAAAGCTCCCTCTTAAGGATCTTGGAAGATTCCAACAGCTTGTCTGTGTGCTTGATTTGCATGTGAGCAGGGTTGAACTCAGTGAAAACAAAATGCCTTTATTCTAACAGCAAAAGCAAGGATTTGTGGGAACAGAATGTCTACACTCTAAATCTATGAAAAGAAACAAAACTCCATTTCACCACCTCCTAGCTGGTACTTACAGGCAATTTTCTGCACCAGTTTGGCCGCTATGGAAAATTAGTAAAAGGGGCAGGAAAACAGGCAAAAAACAAAACAAAACAAAGATGACAATTCAAAATATATGGCAACCAAAGGAAAAGAGCAAGGCACAATACGGGGTCTCAAACATGTCTGTGGATTAAATCACAGGGTGAAGGAGAATTCACAAAGGAATATGCCGTTTGCATGCGAAATGACAAAAATAATGGCTGAAAATAGGAGTAACATAGAAATACAGTATTTACTCTTTCCCAAAGGTACCAACTGACACTTGTAAGACTTGGTGTTACTGTCCTATTTAAGCCTGGGAACAGATATGAGGGCTCTTCCACTTGTAGGAGGAACAGTTTTCAGGATAACCTGATGTCATAGAAGGAAGGACTGACAGCTAATAAGCAACAGGCATTTACCAGACACCTTTCTACCTTCATAACTGCCCAGCCTCTATGGGTTGGTGCTGCCAGGTCTGTGGCAGCTGCTTATTTGGATGTGTCTGATGGGGGACAGTGCTCAGCTCTAGGTTTGGGAATCTCTGAGAACAGAAGAGAAATTCTCCTTCAGTTGTACTCCTGAGGAGGCCTAGGCAAACCTGGGTGGCTGGGCTCTGGCATAGGTCATGGTTTCCTTCCAGTTCTCTGAAAGGAAAGCAATTTTGGGTCTAGCTAGGATCCATGGATGCTGTGTCTTTGCAGAGGAATGGGATGGAGAATAGGGCCATCAGGCAGGTCTCTGGCCCAAAGGGTGAGGACGTTTACTCTTAAAGCAGACTTATTAGTTATCAGGGTATAGCCTGACTGTGCTCAAAAGGAAGGTTTGTGTTTGCCTAAGGAGAAATAGACCGTGTTCGGTTGCTTAATTCCTAATGCCAAAAAAGAGGGCCTCAAACCCTGGACATCTTGATGGTCAGCACCAAGAGCAGAGCTGAGCTTCCCTGAGTGGGACTTGGGTGTTTACCCACACAAATGGTTCCTTACAACAGGGCTGAGTTTATTGGGGAAGGAAGCGACAGAGTGATGCTCACCTCAGTTAATCCTGGAGTAATAGTTGGTGCGGCAATGAAAACAACAAAAGGAGCAAACTCTGCAGTCCTCAGGACCTTCAGTGCCTGTGTGAGAAATAAAGATGGAGACTTCAAGAAGAAACAAACTCATGAAGCATTGAAATGATGAAAATCACGGAACTGAAAAAGCCCTTAGTTCACTTATGTTGGCAAGGTATTATGAAATGGACTGGCTTTCATAAAAGAACTTCTAGGACTTCTTTCTTCCAAAGGACAGACAGTAGTCATTGACAGTAGCCATTGGTCAATAAAAGTTGACAAACTGGACATTTTCCCCCCCTCAAGGATCAATTTTTCCTCAGATAAGTTAACATTGATTTGGGGGTGAATGGTCATTGAAATGGTAGCCAAATTTTAAGTGAGAGGACTTGCACTTGGGGGCAGACTTAGCCAGCAAGCTGGTAATCGAGAGCCCACCTACCCAAGTTTCCCTTTTCCAATTTTTAATGTGGATCCCAAACCCTGTTCACTATAACTGTGAGGGCAGGCATGACACCCTGAGGACACTTGTGGGACTCACACAGCAGGAAGAGTAGGTTCAGGGCTGGAGGCAGGAGTCACTAAAGGAGCTGTATGGCTGTGGGTAATTCTGAAGCCACCAGAAGATGCAGTGCTCTGGAACAGGGACCACTGGGGTCCATTTCGGTTCTCTCTCCAGGTGGCAGAACCTTCAAATGGGGCAAGCCTCTGTCTCTCAGGATAGACTTAGAAACTGATGTGGGGAATGGAATGATAATACAGTGGGTAGGGTGTTTGCCTTGCATGTGGCCGACCCGGGTTCGATTCCCTCTATCCCATTTGGTCCTCGAGCACTGCCAGGAGTAATTCCTTAGTGAAAAGCCAGGAGTAAACCCTGAGCTAGGTGTGACCCAAAGAGCCAAAAAAAGAAAAAAAAAGAAACTGATGTGACACTTGGTTCTGGTAAGGCCATGGTACTACCAGGGGCGACAAACTGCACGGACAAAAACCCAACCTCTCCTGACAAGCGTCATAGGTGCCAGCCATATAATGAATGTGTGGGCATTAGGGCTTGCTGTCTTTGAGACCAGAATCAGCCACTGATGTTGTCAGCGCCCTCGTTAATTTTTCTAAATGGCCTTTCCATTTGCTTGCTTTGCCCTATTCCTATTCCTCCTCCCTCTTTGGTCCCTGTGAGAGAAAGGAAGCAATTAGACTGGTTGCTAGGCCGTCAGTTTGACTTTTCTCTTCCATGCTGAGTCCTGTGACTAGGCTTATCTTAACTGCAGATTGCATCCTGCTTTCCCTCTGCTCTGAACCCTTCCATTGCTTTCACTTGACCCTTGGAACAGAACAGACACTCCTTAGCCTAAATGTCAGCCTCGGGAGCTGGCCCATGCAGACCTCATTGATCCTTTTTGTTCCTGTTTCTCCAAGGACCCAATGGATGTCTCTCAGCTCCCTCATGGACCAGGCCTCGTGCGTTGTCTGACTGCCCCCTCTGCCTGCAACTTCCACTCCCCTGTTCCATAACGAGCTTTCAGAACTCAGAAGTAGTACTACAATCTCCGGAAGGTCCTTTGTTGACTAAGTTCACAGGGTGGGTCTCGCTGGAAATGCCTGGAGGTAAGGCTCTTTTAGGCCCAATGCAGACCCAGGCTTCAACAGTCTTTCTGAGGAAATGAAAATGGCAAAGCAGGGTATGAAATTTGCCCACCAACTCTCTTACTTTCCTTTTTCTTTTTGGTTTTTGTGCCATACCCAGTGATGTTCAGGACTTACTCCTGGAAGGTGTGCTCAAGGAATCATACCTGGTGGTGCTCAGGGGACCCTAGGGGGTACCCTGAATTTAACTTGAGTCAGTTGTGTGCAAGGCAAGCGTCCTACCTGCTGCACTATCACTTCAGCCTTTCTCTTGCTTTTTAAGGCTGGTTCAACTAGAAGGCCTTATGGCTTTCTTGGTGGAAGAAACTACCTGGGCCTCTGTGGTGATTCAGGCAGGGAAGTTGCAAACTGGATGAAAGTTGTGACTTTCTTGTTTGCTTTCAAGGTTCGCTTCCTCTTGGGCTATGTTTCTGAATGTTCCTTTCAGTGTCTCCTTGTGAGGGAAGGGGGCCTGCCTCTTGGCTTTGCTGGGAACAAAGCACTTTCCTTGTTAAGGTCACGGGCTCAGCTTTCCCCTG
This sequence comes from Sorex fumeus, assembly GCF_029834395.1. Classification (NCBI taxonomy): domain Eukaryota; kingdom Metazoa; phylum Chordata; class Mammalia; order Eulipotyphla; family Soricidae; genus Sorex; species Sorex fumeus. Next base: position 7,552,077 of record NW_026606143.1, on the reverse strand, counting down.
ATGAAAAAGCGCTTTATGTTCCTAAGGGATCATTTTGGAAAGAGGTTAATTGGCAATTTCTTTGCCATTCCTCTTGTGACTGAAGACTGAAGCAATGAAGAAGCATCTTGGAAAAGACCAGATACAGCTCAATTGAGCTTAACAAGGATCTTTACTTAGAAATGTCCTTTTTGTCAATATTATCTTGGGCCTTTTTTTGGTGTCCTTCCTGTGTTTGTACATCAGGCAATGACAGGGTCATCAGAGACATGTGGCTTCCTCATCACCCCAACACCCACCCACAGCCAGATGCTGGGAAACTGATGGGGTGGGGGGGACTTCAAATGCCCCATTTCTATCACCACTCCCATCCATTAAAGCTACTCCTGGTGTCAGATGGAAGGCCACACGGTGCTGAATGGAACCCATAGATGAAGGTGAGAATGACACCCCAAGCATGAAATGGTCTTTTCTCTGCTCAGTGACCGCAGTCTGGTAAGCCACCAAAATTCTTGAACTATTTGAAGTTATAGCCTGGTATTTCAATTGATAACACCTGGAAACACACTCCTTAGAAAATAATCAGCTCTCTGCAGATAACGTTTTTCTGCACTACACACGCGTCCTTAGCCTTTATCCATAAAGACATGGAGGTCAATGTATGTAACTGCAGGAAACTGCAATAAAGATGGCTTGCCTCATACTGCCCAAGGCCTCTTATGCCTTAGGTACGTGGCTGAGGACTTTCAACACTTAACTCACAGGAAATCACTGGCTTACTTCTATTAGGTCAGAATTGTGATCCATAACATTCCCTTTTCTGTACTGGTTGCCAAGAATTTCTGAGCCAAATTGAATGTTTATTCCAGTCACTATGGCAGCCTCTGCAGTTAACATATTTACTTCCTCCTCTTTTGCAGGGCTTTGCTTTTCCATTTCTATCTGGCATGATTGCATTTTGAAAATTTATAAGATGTGCCAAATCCTAGCAAATATCTAGTCACCCTCAAAGCTTCAGCAGAAGCACCAAACATTTTCCGAGTGTTTCTTAAAGGTCTAAGCCCCCATACTTCCAATGGTCTCAAGTGGGTGCCACTTTTGGATGTGGGGTCAGCTTTCCTGAGATACAAGGTTACTTCAGGGACAGGACATGGAATTGTTTCACAGGAATTCCCCTCCATCAAGTTGTTAATAGGTGATTTTTGTTTGTTTGGGGGTCACCCCTGGTGATACTCAGGAGTTATTCCTAGTCTACACTTAGGGAACACTCTTGGTGGTGTTCAGGAGACCATATGGGATGCTGGTAATCCAACCTAGGTTAGCCGCGTGTGAGGCAAGCAGCCTACCTGCTGTACTATCTCTCCAGCTTCCACTAAACCTTCTTTCTGTCTCACTTAAGATGAGATACAAATTTGTGAAGATTTATAGGCAAATATGAGAGAGAGTAGGAGACAGTATCTCAATAGAACACTGAATTTAGGGGTAGAGACAGTTCAGGAGTTAAGGAATTTCATGTGACCAACCAAGTTCAATCCCTGGTACCACATGGACCCCTGAACACAGAATCACGAATAAGCCCCGAGCACTGCTTGGTCTGGCCAGATACCTAGATCCAAACAGGCTGGATTCAAACAGTAACATTAATGAAACATTTGAAGTTAATATTTTATTTCTTTGTGGAGATAAATGGATTTTTATGGCTCATCTCTCATCTCAAGTAATCATCCTCAAGGGATTAAAAACTTCTGGTTTTCAGACTAGAAAAGCATATTAAGGACAAGTATCTGAGTCCCTATGTAAAAAACTAAGGGCTAAGGAAGACAATGGGGACCACAGAAGACAGTCTTTGGAGCGCAACTGCAGCTCCTGCTTCAGAACACCGAATCCTACTAAGACTCTAGTTACATTTCCTTCTCTGGGCAAAAGCAAACACCTTTGGTTTCAGCCATCACTCAGTTTTTAACATAGAAAATGGAGAAAGCAGCATAAAATTAACATTTAAAACCAGCACGCTAAGTTTTGATTATACTACTGCGAGTCCAGCTCTAGGGATAGATTATTGTTGTTGTTGTTAAAGCCCTAGCTTCATTTTGATGATGAAGAATTCTATCACTTTTATTAGGTTTGTCTGCCTCAGAGTTTTCCAGAAATATGAAGACAACTCCAAAGACTGGGACCATATTAGTAGACACAAGATGAACCAGTGTCAGGATTCCCAGGGTGAACTCTTTTAGGATGGTGCAATGAAAGGAGGCTGGGGTTAACTGTGAAAAAACAAAATTCAGAACAAAACAAAAAGATTCAAATCAATATTGTTTGAATTTGGGCTTCACTTTCCACTGGCTGTAAAAGCCTTGGTCACAATCACAATCACATGAAGTCCTGTTTCTTCACTTGCAAGAGTTGATCCTGATATTTGTAAGTTCAGGGTTATAAGTACTAACGGGGAAAGGATTAGGTATGGAGCGCTGGTGTTTGGCAAAATACAGAGTGTTATAAGAATAGAATCTCTTAGGACTTTGAAAGAGTCCTAAGAGATTCTGATTCTTTTGGATCTTTTTCTTCTGCATGAATCTTGACCATGGTTCTCTAGGTTTAAACTTCCACCACAAAGTCTTATTATAGACTATTATTAGATAGGCTTTAACTGTTGATAGTCCATTAAAATGGCAAAAATATCACACGTGAACTGAATGAGTTGTGGCAAATAGTCATTTTTCAGGCCACATGTAGTAGAAATGGTTATGAGCAGTGTAGAAGTAATAATATTTTTAAAAGTCACAGATCAATGTTCCTGTCACAGATGGGGGGTGTTTGTTTGGATGTACACTGATAAATAAATGTGAACACTTACTGGCTCACCTTCTTACTTTGTATTATCTCCTGACACAATACTTAGCATGTAGTGAGAAGGTGCTCAACACAAGTTGGATGAATCAAACAGTCCGCGAGATAGAGTGGAAGTCTAACTGGCTTGGGGGGGAAAAGGAGGGAGAAAAGGCAGAAAATTGTGGGGGCCCTGGACCTCCTGACAGCAGGACGCAGGCCTGGCCCGAGCCTGAGAGAGTGAGCCAAAGGCAGAGAAGATGGAGGGCAAAGCCTCATGAGTGCAGCTCCCATTGGGACACTCAAGGCCCTCCCAGTGGGACAGTCTGTCCATGTGACAGCAGGTCTGGGCACCTGCGGCCCAGCAGCAGAGCCTGGGATCCTCGTGGACCAGCAGACTCAGGAGAGGAGCTGGGCCTGGCTCACCTTGACCTCAGACCACAGGTCTGAAGAAGCTCAAGCTCAGGGAGCAGGACCCAGGTGGTCTTCCCTCAGGTCTGGGATGGTCCTGAGCGATCCCAGTGCTGAGAGGTGGGGACACAAGAAGCAGGAGAGAAGAATGCAGTGAGCTCATCCAGCAGGGAGGGGAGCAGGAGGGTTGCCCAGCCTGGAGTGGGAGGCGCTCTGGTGCCCAGCGCCACAGGTCAAAAGGAACTACTGTGGAGGCCCTGAGGGGGCTGAGGGGCTCCCGCTCAGCTCAGCGGTGCAGAGCAATGCATGACGGGGAGAGGCTGAGGCCAGAGCGAGAGCCGGGTGCTAGGAGGGGAGGCGGCGGCAGCAGCAGCAATGGTGACGAGCGGTGGCAGCAGTGGCGGCGGCGGCGGCAGCAGGGAAGGCAGAAAGCCCTCCCGAGTGGCCCAAGGGAATGCGGGGGGCGGGGGTTCTGAGGAGCCCTGCAGCCAGCATACTGCTAGAGACATTACTACCAGCAGAAAACGACGTTCAGGTGAAGACCAGTGTGGAACCCAAGGAGAGGATGTCGAAGACCAGGACCAGGATTGAGACTTTGCCTCTAGCCACCCCTGGCCAGAAGATTTTTCCAATCCCTAGTGAGGAGGGATTCGTAGTTAAACAAAAAGCATTCTGTGTTACATATCACATAGTTAGTTCTCTATAGGGCCAACACAAGGCTAAGTTGCAACAGAGCCTTCTCCCTGTGGCCGCTCTCCTCCCCAAGCCCCCTCACCAGATCCTTGCGGCATGGGGGGAGGGAAGCAGGGGGTGGGGCAGGGGGTGTGAGTCTAATGATCCCATCGGGCACTGAGAGACAAATGGGAGAACTCACTGGCTGCGCCATCAGCATCTTGTCACTAAGCTATCAGGTGTCGGCTGCCACAGGCTCTGGTGACGCAGGCCCTGTCCTCCCTTTTGGCATAGCTAGCAGACAAGTGTCATGCAGTGGCCCCTAAACAGGGCGCTCTCCTGCCTGGGACGGCCTGGGAAGCCTCCTGACAACATGGAACCTGTCTGAGAGGCTCTGGCTGAGCCTTTCAGTAGGGGTACCCTAAGTCTGCTTATCTGCAGCCAAGAGCACCCAGGAACTAGTGCTCAGAGAGCTGCAAATCCCAATTCCTTCCCATGGGCTGGCAGGCCCAATGCCTGCTTGGCTTATCCTCAGGGATGCAACAGGAGCTGGTCAGCATTTCAGGGGTATAAGGCCTGTGGTTCTCTCCTTTTCCAGTGGAATCGCCACTATTGTTTCTAGCATAGGATTGACTTATCCTTAAATACATCATCTAGTCGCCTCTGCAGGGACCTCGTAGGCCTCCCCACATGCTCCAAAGCCAACCTACTTTTGGCTCCTTCGTGGGCAGTGGTCTCAGGGGAACAGTACTAAAGACTGGGGCCCACCCTGGTGTGCACCTGCTTCGCCCTCTGACAGCCAGGGCCCTAGTCATGCTTGCGCCCACAAACCTAGTGCTATTTCACACCCACGCCCCAGGATCAGCATTGCTCACTGGTGATTATAACTTAAGCTGTTGGCAGACTCTCTGAGGGTCCAGTGTGAGCTGTTGCAACCGAGTGCCAGAGTGGCGTCCTGCGGTCAGGTTCTGGCAGGATTTCTGGAAGGCCCAGACCCCTGGGCCTGAGTGATTAACATAACTTGTGCTTCGGAGAGAAAGAAACCTCCGAAGAGAATGATCTCTGCGTAACTCCACCAAGGGTACACTGCACTGAGCAGGCCCATTTGTCAGGCTGCATTCTAGACTGTTAGCTCAGGACGCCTTCAGACTTCTACTTTCCTGTAGTTGATGACATTATCTTGTGTCACCTCTCCCATGACATCCTGGAGGCCATCTTAGAGTTTGGAATCTGGGCTGGGCATGCAGGCATGAAGACAGGGCCTGGGGTGGCTGCGAGTTACCTGAGGCTCCACATCCAGAATCGCGATGAGCCCTTGCTCATGGATCTTCCGGATGGTCTCCAGTTTCGTCCCATACATCGCGTCCTCGTGGCTGCCATACTCCAAGTACTCATTATTAGAGATGTCCTGCATCATTTGGTCATGGGATACAAAGTAATAATTCTTTCCATTTTCTTCATCTTTCTTTGGAGGTCTGGTTGTATCTATAAAGTCACATAGCAAGAGACATTTAAAAGACTGAATTTAGGACCTTAGATTCTCAATGGATTTACCCGCGCCTAAGCTCTTCCTTAAAAGCTGTGGGATTTTTGCTTATTTGTTTGTTTGCAGGTCACGCCTGGTGGTACTCAGAGGCTATTCCTGGCAGAGGAGTCAATTACTCAGGAGTCAATTCTGGTGGTGCTGATGGATCATGAGGGAACCTGGGATTTGCACATGCAAAGCATGCACTCTGGCCATTGAGTCATCTTCCCAGCTCCCAAAACTATGTACTCTTTAGTATGCAGCTTATACCCTGCTTCTACTCTCCAAGTACCTTGGTAGAATTAAGTTCTAGAAATCATATTTATCAGAACGCTATAGCCAGTTAATTGTCTGATTTAGTGACTCTTTTACTGTTTACATGACATAGATCCCATTCATTCATGGATAAGACAATGAATGAGTGATTAACATAACTTAATGTTTATCTTACTGCAACTAGGGATTATTTTGGAAGTGGGGGTTGGGCCACACCTGGCTTGCTGAGGGTGTACATATGTACATAGTAGCATATCGAACCAATAGTCTTAGTTTTGAGCATTACTAACAGGACTAGAATTCTGCAGAACATACTGCAGAAAATGTTTTTCTAGACAAGCAAAGCATAATGGTTTAAATTGCTTATGGTTCAGTGCTCAGGTATCACTCCTGGTGATACTTAGGGGACCATATGTAGTGCCAGGGATTAAACTAGGGTCAGCTGCATGCAAGGCAAGTGCCTTAATCCCCTACTATTTCTCTGGTCCAAATACAGTTGGATTTTATGAAGGAAGAAAACTGAAATAAAGGAGAGTCAGTTATGCCTATTTTCATTTCAATAAATTCATATTAAATAAAACTAAAATTTCATGGTATATATACACAGTGGAATACTATGCAGCTGTAAAGAATGATGAAATTATATAATTTGCTGCACCTAGTTGTAACTGGAAGATACCATGTTGGGTGAAGTAGGCCAGAAGAAAGATACTTATCTGTGGTATATACAATAACTGGATGAGGCAATGTATTGCAGTAAATGAGGGGTGCCTAGATCACTCTTGACCCCAAAGTTTAGAGAGGTGAAGGACAGAGAAGGAAAGAAATCAAGGGGGAAGGAAGGAGAAAAGGAAGGGAAGTAATTTTCAAATAGAAATCAGGGTTTCTGTTATACTGGTGAATGGGAGAATATATGGCATAGCTATATATCCAAAGCACAGACTCAATAACACTGGAAACATGAGATCTAAGCTGTAGCCACCGGAACTTTGTAATGTGCCTATCAAGGTGACAAGTGTGGGGGTGGGAGTCTAGAGATGTAATCTGGGAACTTTGGTGGAATGAAGTTGACACTGGTGGTAGGATTGGTGTTGAAATATTATATACCTAAAACTCAACTAACAATAACTTTGTTAATCACAGTTCTTTAATTAAATAATTACGATAAAAAGAGAAAGAAAAAACCCTAAGATTTTGTTTTCTTTGTCTCACTAGTCACACTTCAAACTTCAAGGGTTCAATAGCCACATATGGCTAACAGCTACTCTAACGGACAGTGCAGGTCTTGAACATAGTCATTAGAGAAGGTTCTGTTGGTTAGTGCTGGTGTATAGCATCATGCAAAAGAATGATGGGATGAGCAAAAGTCACAGCACATGGGAAAATTCAAAGATCTTAGACGTGCTCATGATAGTTAGGGAAGACCTAAGCCACGAGATGGCAAACTAAGGCCAATGTTTCAAATATGGCCTACTGCTCATTTTTGGCCAGAAAAGTTTTATTAGAACACAGATCTACTCACTTGTTTATATATTGTCTATATCTGCTTTCACACTATAATGGCAGAGCTGAATAGTTGTGACAGAGACCATCTGGCCAAACCTCAAAGTATTTGCTATCAGTCCCTGTACATAACAGCATATCGGCCAATAGTCTTAGTTAGGCACATTACTAACAGGACTAGCATTCTGCAGAATATACTGCAGAAAATGTTTTTCTAGACAAGCTAAGCATAATGGTTTAAATTGCTCATTCCTATTTCTCTTTCTCCTTTGTTTCTCGCTCTTCCTTTCTTCTCTTTCTGTTCATTTTTACTCTTCCTTCTGTTCAATTTCCTTCTTCCCATCTTGCTTCTTCCTTACTTGAGGAAAGAGAGTTTTGTACTACTACTTTTCGGTGTGTATGAGACCAAGGAGAATTCCCATTCCCACCTAGACTCTTGGGACTGATACAAAAAATCCAGATAGCGTGTGGAGAGATGACTCAATGGGCTAGAGCACAGGCTTCCCACACGGACAGCATGGACATAATCCCCGGTACCATAAAGTGCTGCAAACACTGAGTCAGGAGTAGCTTCCTAGCACTGCCAAGTGTATCCCCCTCCCCACAAAGTCCCTAAATAAACAGACAAAAAGTGAGTATTTTAAAGCACAGCCCTTTCCCTGGGCATATGAAAAGCTAAAGAAATGTCAGAGTATGTTTACACTGTAGTATTTTTCAACACCTTGGTAGTTAAACATACATTACAAGAATCCAGGACCAAATATTTCACAAGTAAACATAACCCAGGTCAGCAATTGTATGGTTTTGCACCAGGCTAGATAGTCTTGCGGTGCTCCTGATTTGGACTCAGGAAGAATTTAGATAATATTTTGGGCTGTGGAGAGAGCTCAAAAGGCTGGACTGCAGTCTTTGCATGTAGGAGGTCTAGGTTTGATCTCCAGCACTACATGGTCCCCCATGCATCTCTCAGAAGAAATGCCAAGCACAGAGCAAGGTGTGTCACCCAAACAAGAACAGCAACAACAAAAGAGAGCAAATGTTCCCAAGTGTTTTACTAGAAAACTACAGTGGTGTCAACCTGAAATGACATGTGAAAAATTTCTTTTTTGTGAGTAAATCAGACAGGGTTCTGGGTGAGAGTGCTATTAGGAAGCCTTAGGACTCTCCAAATGTGACAACAATGGTGTTAGAAAGGCATGAAAAAGCCTGGCAGGAGAAAGGAAATCTTTATATTTTCTTCTGTTGCTCAAAAACTCATTGTTCTTCAGCTCTTCTCATATCAAACAAAATCCTAATCCTTGAAAGCTTTTGGTATTCAAGTGTGTAAACTTTGGAATAAAATCACCATAATAAAAAAGACAGCGGTAATATGGCCAACATCTATCTAACACTTCTGATGTCTTCAATGATCTCAAACTCGCTCTACCAACTTGGGATTATATCATTTTAAGGCTGAGGAGATGAAGAGAGCAAGAGATGAAGAATAGGAGACAATAAGTGGAATAAAAAATACTACAGGGTTGGAGAGCTAGTTAAGTGGATAGGGTGCTTGTCTTGCATGCGACCAACCCAGATTCAATTCCTGGCACCCCATAAAGTCTCTAGAGCACTGCAGGAGTGATTCCTGAGTACAGAACCTGTAGTAAGTCCTGAGCATTGTTGAGTGTGGCCCAAAAGACAAAACAAAAAAACTACAGATAAAATATTTTAAAATAAACCACTGATAGGACATTGACAGAGATTTAAGCCTGACAGAAGTCAACAATTTAGGTACCAGCTAAGGCAAGTATTTTACTAGTAAAAAAGGAAATATAATCACTGAAACCAATTTTTATGAGGAATAATTCATCTGGGTAATATGACATGCTGTTGAAATAATTACTTACAGAGTGGATGCCTCCAATTTCATTTTGTTTTAGAGAAAGCTATTAGTTACATAATGAGAATCCTGTGCAAATTGACAGTAGTAAGAAAAATAAGAATGAGAAAGAAACCAAATGCTTACGTGGAATGGGGTATGCAAACCGATCCGGGTGCTTGGTGATGAGGGTGTTTTTTATGTGTCTTCTCCCAACACCATGTGCACCTGTGTCGTTTGTTAAAGAGGAAAATGGAGAATTGTTAATACTAGTCATGAAATAGTCTGAAAACATGACTAAGTAAGCCATTTATATAATCCAACTTACCTAACAAGACCAGTGTTTTCCTTTTGAAGGCTGGCAGTTTTACGACTTCTTCATAAGTAACAAGATCTAATTGATCGAACACTAAAATGCAAAGATTTACAAGAAGGGTAAACTTATGGCAGGAATATGTCATCACTACAAAGTAGCTTACTGGCAGAACTACTGTGATGTAAAGTTAAAGCTATGTAAAGAAAAACTATGTCTGAAAAATGAGAAATTAAACTTATGATCTATAATGTTCCTGTCATTTAAGTCATATAGTCTTTTACATAGAGAGAGTAAACTAAGTCAGACAACTTTTCTGGAGAAATATCTCCTGTCTAGGCCCATGAAAATGCACTTTTGAACCAGAGGCCTCAAGAGATATGTTGGGCACATGCATTGAAGTGCAACTTGAAAAGATAGTGCAGATCTTCACATGCAGTATCCAACAAATCACCAGAATTCTTTGGAAGTCACATGCTGGTCATTTTGTTGCAATGATCAGAAATCAGCAATACTAAAAAAGAAAAAGGCTACAGAGAGTGATCAATATGAATAAAGCATAGATGCAACTAAAGTTCATCAAGAAAGAAGCCAGCCAGGTTATTTCTAGAGATGAAGGAGGAGGTGTAAAGGCAGCTGGTCTTTCACTACTGGGTCTTTTAACAGAGTTGTCCAAGGTAGCATGCTAGTCTTTCAATCTCAAGGTCTGCCACTATGCCTTCAAAAGCTTTTGAAATAGACATCTCACTGGTTTTGTGGTGACTCAGCTATGATTCTACGGGAGGTGAGAAGGGGAACATGCTTTCCTGGGCTCCAAAATTTGTCTACCTGTGTGCAAAATTCAGGAGGGACACAATGGAAAGAAGCATGGAGCAGAGCCTGAGCTTTGCATCCTTTGCAAAAGGGGAGTTCTCTGACTTTACAGACTGAGAAGAGTTTGAAAATAGTGATTTGGAAACCTGCCTGTTAATAAGACTATGACAAAACATTTTTTTTCCTGAGGGGATGATCACTTCTGTTGAAGTGTGAGGTGGTTCAATTCTCACACACATTTGAAAAATCTCAAAAGAAAGAGAAGATCCTGAAGCTATGTTTGCTGTGATTTTTTTTTGTGATTTGCCACCCAAATCTCTGGCACATAATAAAATTTCTTGAAATAAACTGCACAAACTGGATTCCAAGGATATAATAAGGGAATCCAGGAGGCCTCAGTTAAGCATTAGTAGCAGTTTTGACTCTCTGAGATAAAATGGCCAAATGCTTTAGCAACATTTCCCAAAGTGGGAGACGGGGCTACTAGATTGATCCAGGTCAGTTATGATGTAATTAAATTAAATTTTATTATATGATCATAATATTGTTATCATAACCATCCACTGTCCAATGTCGTCCCATTGTTCATAGATTTGCTCGAGCAGGCATCAGTAAGTCTCTCAACAAATTATGAGACTTGTTGTTACTGTTTTTGGCATATTAAATACATCACAGGTAGCTTGCCAGGCTCTCCAAGAGGGGTGGAGGAATTGAACCCGGGTCAGCTGCTTGCAAGGCAAACGCCCTACCCACTGTGCTTTTGCTCCCGTCCCTCATAACCATAATGGTATAAATATATATTATGTGATAGACTTTCAGATACATGAATTTTATGCAAAAAGGATTGTTATGATAACAATTTATATTATGATATATAACATTATTTATAATTTTATAAATATATCAAATATATCAAATATTATCATTATAAACATATTATATCCCAATTTGTACCAGTTGTTTCAGGTGCAACTAAGGGGGGGCTGTTTGTTGGCTTAAAAAGGGTCAATTTCCAGGGTGGGGCTGCTGACTGATTTTTTTTTTTTCTGAAAAGGGAGAGGCAGGCCAAATGAGTTTGGGAAGCTCTGGTCTAGAGTACCAGCTCAGTCCTTAACATTTGTGACCTTCCCTGTAGCAAAGAAGCATAAAATGTGAAATAGGATACTCTGGAAATGCAAAAGGTCAGAAACAAACAAAAGCATCATTCCTCAAATATTAAAAAAAAATATATATAATATGTTAAAATAAGGGTTAGTGCACGCTAATGGCTACTTGTGCTTTTGTTTTCTTGTGCTAGCATGATTCCATAGAGGTTGACTAAAAGTCTTTAAAGCATATTTTCTAGCAACAGCTACAAACCAAGAAATGTTTTCTGTGATTTGAATTGCAGACTCACAAAATCCAATAAACACGAGGCTCTCCATGTGACAGAACAGTGAGACGTGCTGTGCTGCTAATGGGGTAATAAGAGTTGCAAAACGAAAAGCACAAGTGCTATAGCATTTTTAAATACCAATTGCCCTGTGAGTGCTATTTCCATTAAGACAAAGTCTGCCTATGAAAGAGGTGTATCAACCAGCTGATGTACTTTATTATCTAAAAATTACCAAACATCTCACAGAAGAGCAAGATGATGATGGCTCAGAATCATCTATCTTGCTATGTATATATGCAGAAAGTTTTTGCTTTCTGAATGGTGTAGGTAACTCCTTTACCGGGCCCTAATGTCCATCTGACTGAATGGAGATTTGTCATTTTTAAAAAACACATCAAGAATGAGTTAGAGAGCAACAATGAAGATCACAAACAAATGAACAGTTGAGTACACAGCTATGTCTTCACTATGCATGAATAGCATGAGAAAGTTATTCTGGTCTAAATGAAATTATCAAGTGGTCACAGAACTGAGAGACAATAACAAAGAATATTGGAAAAGAAGACAAGGGATATAAGGAGAACACTTAAAAGCTGAACTTTAAAAGGTTTTAGGTTGTTTGCTGATTAAAAACTCAAATAAAAGGAAACCATCAAAAACAAAGAGGCATAATCACTCAACAGGTTACTTACATGCACAGAGGCCATTGGGAGGAAGACAGCATGAAAAATGTACAGGGGTCATTGAAATATGGCTTTTAATATATTAGTAAAATAAAAAGTATAATATGCACAAAAGAAATTTTATCATGCAATATTCTCAACACAAGGCAAATAAATCACATTAAGAAACAAATTCATTTTAATAGAAATTCAACAATAACCTTATATAAAAGCCAGTGTAATTTATACACAAGCATCTGCATTGAAATTTGGTCTGGAATTAGTTACAAGAACTTTGCTTTATGAAGTGTAGGTGGAGTTTTTTGCTTTTCATATAGTACCTTCCAGTACTGTTTGAAATTTCTAATCCTCTGTGCCTCTTACTATATTATTATTTGTATTGCTAATAGGACAGTGAAAGCATGGGTGACTTTTTGTTATCTTTAGAGATCGCTGTGTTCAAGGAAAAAGTTATAGCCTTTTAAAGTCAATAGTGCTAATTTGTTATATCAAGCATAACTGAAATACACTTATGACTGGTATTGCAGAAATCCTCTATGTTGTTATGTATATATGCAAACAGGGGCTCTTGGGGTACTTAAATACTACTTCCCAGGACTCTAATATTTAAAAATGAATTAATTAATACTATTTGTTTCTTTTATTATGGCTATATTATTAGCTGACAATATTATGGCATTTCAGGGGTATGGCCGAACACCTCTATATATGTTTAAGACTGGCTATACTCACAGCCAAAATTTCAGTGCCATCCATACATCCCACCTCCCTTTAACCCATTCCCTTCACCCTTGTTTTCCTCTGTAACCACATAGTTTTCACAAAGTCTGGGAGTTAGTTTTCTGGGTTTCCAGTTCATTTACTTTAGATATTCATATTCCACATGAGCAAAAACACCCAGTAATTGGAGACCTTTTTAAAAAAATGTTTACCTAAGTAACCTGATCTTAAACTGACTTCGGAGGAGCTAGGCTGAGGACATTTCAGTGTCTCAGGAAGATAGCTCTCCTAACAGTATAACAATGCTTTTTTCCATAAAATTCACACATCTGAAAGTCTTTCACACATTGCTGAAAATTTATTTGCTATAAACACAATGCACACCATAATCAAATCCATTCCCAAGGCGTCAGAAATACTGTCTGGCACAGCTTGTTCATATTAGTATGATTTCCTAGTAAACTATTCAATACTTCTAATGTTTGGGTAATTACTTTTCAATGGAATCTTTCCCATAAATGAGCCTTTAGTATTGACTCTTTAGTATTGATTCTTTGTATCAGTAACAAGTATCTTCAAGTAGACTGTCAACCTAACCTCCAATTACAAAGATTGCTATGCAGCTGATGGGTTTAAAAGTGGACCAGGTAGAAAATGGAGTGGTAAAGAGGCAGGGTCCTCGAGGGTGCATGCATACCCTAAAGGATCATCAACAGTCAAGAGTGTCACAGGAGAAAGTGAGTCTCATGTTACCAAGGCTCTGTTCTCTCAAGAAAATTCAGAAGCCGGCTTTTCTGTTAATTGATCCAATTTTCAAATGTAGTAACTGATTTAAATGATTAATAATTTTAAACACCATGTGTGTGGTGAAAAGCAAACTTTTTATGGTCATACTAGCTAATGATGAGATGATCACAACAGTATGTGAGAAGTGGACTACATGGTTTGAACATAATTCTGCTTGAACTAGATATGGGGCAATTCCTGATGACAGAAAAGGAAATAATCTGAGTATTTTCATTCTTAACAGTTTTAAAGAGCAACAAAATGCTCCTCCTTCACTCTGGCTACAGATAACTCTAGAATTTGATAATAAGGTTTGGATCTTTTCATCAATATATACGGAATTCTAAATGTACTGGAGCAGGAGACAAACCGTGGGGGCCTATAGGAAAAGTCCCCCTCTCCAATTAGGTTTTATAATTTGCGTCTGGAATATCCAGAAAAATCCTTCATCTCTAGTTTGATTTATGGTCTACGAATATACTTGGTTAGTCCTTGGTATTAAAGGATTTGGGATTTCAAAGATATTAAATCATCTCCCTACTGACAGAGGTCAACAGTATTTCTCTCTTTTACAAGCAATTTCTTTGGGGGATAGACTGGAGTCAAATATCTGGCAGTGTTTAGGGCTTACTCCTGGCTCTGTGCTTAGAGGGCATACCCCAGGCAGTGATCAGGAGACTATATATGGTGTCGCAATTGAACTGGGCCAGCTGCTTGCAAGGCAAGTGCCTTACCTCCTGTATTGGCTCACTGGCCTTAGATATTTTTTCTATAGGCAATACAGCCTATTAGCAGGAACTTCCATCATAGCTTAAAGCAGAATAGTTGAGGAAATACTTAATTTCCCTCCCAGAACATCTCATCTCTTTATTTATTTTAGATTTTTATTAGTGAAACACCATGAGGTACAGTTGTAGATTTACAAATTTTTGTGCTTGGGTTTCTATTATACTATGATCAAATACCCATTCCTCAACCAGTACCCATTCTCCACCACCACTGATCCCAGTATCCCTCCCACCCCTCGTCCCCCCCATCCCACCCTGCTTCTGTGGCAGGTCATTCCCCTTTGTTCTTTCTCTCCTTTTGGGTGCTGTGGTTTGAAAATGAACATCTCATCTCTTTAAAACTGAAGATACTAAGCAAATGGTTCTTCTGAACTTTATAATGAACAAAATGGAAGACCTGAAGAATCATTCAGAAAGTGACAGGAAGGTCCTGTGAGGTGGCATATTTCGGGAAGTTCAGAAAAAACTGGAACTCTTCTTTTGATCAGAAAAATTAAAGAGAGCTCCCCAAAGCGCAGATTTGTGGGTCAGGGTGGAAGAGACGGGAAGGAACCATAACAATGATATCCTGAGTAGGTAATCACAAATTGGCCTAAACACAAGTTCTATAGAGACTTAAGTGACACTGCCTGGACCTTATAAGCAGCTCACTCTACTGAAAGGAATGGAGGGCCAAGGTGCAGTGACAAATACTGACACAGAGAGGAACCAAAAGGAAAAAACAGGCTCTGAAGCTCCGGAAGTCCGTGGCACACCTTTCCTGCTTCTTGGTTTTAAGCTCACGTGAATCAATACAAACGGGTTTTGGTCAAAAGGTGCAATGTCAAAAGACAAAGCAGAAAAAGTAAGCCTGTTCCTTCTTTCTGATATTTTGACTTCTCCATGAAGGGTGAGAGGATAACCTTCAAACAAGGTGGGCAGTGTTTACCAATGTTCAAGCCTGTGACAATGGTGCAATGAAAGAATATTTGGTTTCATCAAAAAATACCCACTTGTCTGGCCTAATGAGAAAACTGGGAGCCAGCCACTGAATGGTAGAATTAGAAAAAGAGCTTTTTTTTTCTTTTTGGGTCACACCCTGCAATGCATAGGGGTTACTCCTGGCTCTGCACTCAGGAATTACTCCTGGCGGTGTTCAGGGGACCATATGGGATTCTAGGAATTGAACCCGGGTTGGCCGCATGCAAGGCAAATACCCACTGTGCCATCGCTCCAACCCCTAGAAAAGAGCTTTGAGGAACTAATCCAATTGATTCATGTTGAGGTTTTCGGGAGCCAAGTGATTGGCCCAAGTTACATGGTTGCTCCGGTGTACTAACCCCTGGCACCATAAGCTTACAGGTGAACTTGCAGAACCACTAAACACCACCTATGAAGTATTAGAAAAAAAAACAGGAACAAGATAGGGGATTCCCTGTGGTCAACAACTATAAAAAGGGCCCCAGACAACAATGAAAGACATTGGTTTCCAGATTGGTACTCCTGGCTCTGTACTCAGGATTTACTCCTAGCTATACTTAGTCTATTTGTATTATGGCCCTCCCTCCTGGCAAGCTCCTTAGATGAATGATTTTTTGTCAGCATTTTCTTTTCCCCTATCCCCCAAATGACTTCTAATTTTCCTCAGAGATGAATTAAATAATATTAATAGATTGAATATTCATATCCACAAGCCCTCCATTAGTGTCAATGAGGCAATTTATAGCCTTATAGTCACTTATTTGCTTTAAGTTTAAATTGACTTTAATATAATCTTTATATATCATTTAAAATATAACAAAACAAAATCTTAAGTTTTTCTACCAATTTATCTAATGTCAGCATGTTTTGTCAACCTTTTAAAAACATGGAAATATAGGTGTTTATGGAGACTTGCAGCCGCTGATATTTTGTATAAAACAATATTCTTCTGAGACTACTATAGTACATTGTTTAAATAATGTTACTTGAGCATTTATAATGAATAGTTGACAAATTATGTTTAATCTACCTTAAATACTTCTTCCCATTATAAAACAAACAAAAGCCATTTACCAGTGTTCTGTCATGGTACATAATTGGAAATGCTATGTTCTATTTGAAATAAAAATATGGTACATTTTTATTAAAAATAGCTAATCTCAAGGGAAAGACTTGTTTAACTGACCCATGTAAAAGTAAATCTGATGAGAAAGTTCAGTGTCTAAATAATTTTTCCTAATGAATGTTAACAACACATATTATACTGAAGAAAAATGTACCTCATGCATGTCAGAAGCAGTATATTGTCAACTTGGGTATGCATGATTACATTCAGTTAATTTTTTCCTACTTGCTTGAATTTTAAAATTACTTCTGAAATCCTGGAAAATAATCTCAATGTTGGATTTCAATTCCTCAGAAAAAGTTCCTTATAAAAGGATCAGTACAAAAGTTATTGAAAATAAGTAAATCCTACAACTGAATAGTTACCATGCATTTTTTTTCTCTTTCTTTTTCCTTTTTTGCCATGCTGGGGACCCAAATCCAAGTCCTCACACAAGCAAGGCAATTTTTGTGCCACTGAGTACATCCCTAGCCCACTCTACATTATTTTAACTTATGTCCTATCTTTTGAAAGTTCTACTGCAATGATAGATCATGACATTTTGATGTTCAATTCAGTTTTCAGCCAAACAAGGACTATTTTGCCTTTAAGTTGAATGTAAGTTTCCAGGAAGACAAACCTGTCACTAAAGAAAGGCAATGATGAGTTATTTGTTCCTTTTAGGAGGCAGGAAACACAGGGAGAGAAGATTAATCCCAGAAATTGACCAAACCAAGTTAGTATCCAATGCCACCTGAATCCTTTGAACCCAATCCCCTGCTAGCACTTTGTCAGAATGTAGCTTTGCCCTTAGAAATGTAACATAGGCATGTCCAGAGACTCAGCAAAAATCTAAAGGTCTCACTTCTCAAGAGAGAATGTCATGGATGTATGTCAGAACTCAATGGGTTCTTTGAGTTTCAGAGAATACCAATTACAAAAAGCATTTTCTTGCCACAAAGTATATTCTGTAAAATATCTGGCAAGTAACCAATATCACAACCACTGAGGGGGGAGGTGCCCTAAAGTTTTTAACAGCTGATGAAGATCTCATATGGCGGAATTCTGGGAGAGAGAATAGATTTCAATAGAAATCTATTTTGGTCTTTAAGATATTCAACTGCCAAATCAACAGTCGTGCTTTTCCCTACCTGCATTGTGCTTTGCCAAATATTTATCTTTGTACTGCTTCTTTTTCTTGCCAAACCAAGTACAGCTGGCCTGCTGTTCCTGTTTGGTCTTCTCCATGGCGATGCAAGCTACTCGCCTAGCACACAAAGAAAGAAAATAAAAACAAATATACGGTTCATGTTGAAAAATGAAAAGCCCTTATTTTGGAGTGTCTGGTAGGTGAATTTGCCCGAACACAGTCCTCACACTCTTTTCAAATCCTTCAGATACAAGTCATTGTTTGGGATTTATGACAATTTCCTAGACATGTTTAAAAACCAGGGACTTACAATAAAATGACATTGTGTTCTTTGAACATACACTAACTGAGAAGACAGATAAGAATCCTAAACACACAGTCACACCACACAAAGGAAAGAGTACGGAATTTCCAACTGTGAGGGGCCAGTTTTGAGTTCTAGTTCCAGTACTCAATCACGTTCAGAGTTGTTAGCTGATTTTCTAGGTAATTTTCTTGCATTAACTCCTTTAATCTTTCTGGCAACATGTGAAATTGTGATACCACTTTACAGATGAGGGGAATTAAAGGATTGTAAACTTATGTAATTTGCCCTAAACCACCACACAGCTAATAAGCTCTCACTTATTATTAGGCAAGTCTGGCACCAGAGCCGCTGCTCTTTGCTAGTACATTCGATTGGCAAGTTCCCTGACCTCTTGAGGCTTCTTGGGTGGCTGTTACAAAGGAGCAGAACAAAAACAGAAAAACACGTCTCTAGTACAATGCCAGGCACACAGTAGATGCTTAATGATGCTGCTACTACATGCTGACTCCAGTTTAAGATGGAAAAATACATTAAAATTAAACCTGCAGTTAAAATTCTAGCCAGAAAATTAAGATTTTGTTGGACTTGACTGTAGTGTGTAGAACTGGCAATTTCTGTTAGGGAGATGGAGGCTTTCTTAGGCTTAGTATAGGCAAATATTGGCCTTCAAAGGTATTACCAAAGGTTTTGCATACTACTTCATGATTTTTCTTGTGGCTAACCACAGGTCTGTGGCTGAACTGGATATAAGGAGAACCCAAAAATCACTATCATAATGCCCTACAGTGCTAATGAACATGGCAAGTTATTTTTCTATGAAGTTGTACTGATTTGTATTCCTGTTTAAGTAGTGTATGAAACTGACTGCTGTTTAATATCCTTGTTGAAACTTCATATTAACAATCGCTAATTTTAGTCATCATGGAACCAGAGAGAGATTTCATAGGGATTAAAGTGTTTACTTTGCCTGTGGCTGACTCCTGTTTGATTCCTGGCACTATGGAGGATCCCCTAAGCACGTCTAGGAGTGAACCCTGAGCACAGAATCAGGAGTAGCCCCTGAGCAACAGTGGGTGTGACCCCACACACTCTCCCTAACATAAAATGAATAAAATTTGAGTTATGATGGGCATATATGATTGAATCCACACTTTGCATCTCACTGATTATTCAGATGAGCACCACTCCATATGTATATCAGCTATTGGATTTCCTCTTAAAAAGTTCTGTTCAAGTCTTGACTACTTTCCTAGTCAGCTGTCTCTTTCTCACTGTTTTGCAAAAATTCTTGATATGGTCTATGTTATTATACCTTTGCCATTTACAATGGTGGCACATACTTTCTTCTATCTGTGGCTTGCCTGTTTGCTCCATTTATGGCTTCTTTTTATGAACATAACTTCTTTGCCTTAATTCAGTTAATTTAGCAATCTTTCCTTTTCTGGGAAGTATTTTGTACCTTTTCCTTTCTTATGCTGAGGACTGAGCCTGAAGCCTCCTATATGCAAAGCATGTGCTCTTTTATACTGGGTGATATCCCTGTTCTATTCCTAATATCTTGCCAAAGAACTCTTCCCTTGTCTGAGAAGGTATTCCTCAATATTACCTTCTTAAAGATTATAAACTTTTGTCTTCCACATTTTGGTACTTAATATACTCTTTGGAACCAGAATCCAGAATACTGGAGCCCAGAGAGAGAATGCTGTCCTGGAGTGTTCCTAGAAGAATTTCCCCTTCAGGAAGCCCTTTACATCTATGTTTATGTTTAACCAACACCATTAGATATGTAAAAGCCTAATCTAACTAAAGCATGTTCTCCTGATGCTTACTGGTTCTAAACAGTAAATACTGTAAGCTGAGGACAGTCAGGACTCTCAGACCAAGAAGCTGTTAGTTCCTTTATCCCATGCTTTTTCCTCTCTTCTGTCTTTTTTCTTAATCCCGGTGGCACCCCTGCTTCTGGCCTGCTCTGCCAGGGCTGGTCCCTGGCAATATATTGGAACTGAGTTTTGCATATGATATGAAGCTAGTGGTTCAGTTTCTTTCTTGTTTTGTTTTCCTAATGGATTCCTAACTGTCCTAGCCTAACTTAAGGAAAAGTCTATCCATTTCTCACCAGTGACCTTTTATTATTCATGGGAGTATTTGGGGGTTTTCTCTTCAACTGATCTGAACAGCTCTAAACCCATTCCTTATTAAGGAAATTACAATAGCTTTATAATAAGTCTTGGCATCCTATAGAATAAAGTCACCCTCTATGTTCTTCCAGAAGAACATATTTCTGACCCTGTACATTTCCATGAACATTTTATAATTAGCTTGTTTCTCTCAAAACCTGTTGGGATCCTGGTTTTGACTGCCCTGAAGCGCTGAATTTATTTAGGAAGAACAGACAGGTTTATACAGACAGGTTTATACTTTAAAATCCACGCATAGAGTATGTCCCTCCATTTTTGGTAGATATTTTTGATGGCTCAATAAATTTTATGATCTATAATGTAAACATATTGAACATCTTTGTTATATTGGTTCCTAGACTGCTGTTTTTTCTTATAAAAGGTTTTGAAAATAGGATTACATTTTTTAAATGCTGCATATTTTCAAACATAGAGAAGATTAGAGAATAATGAGTCTCAAATACTACAAACCAGCTTCAACATTAATGAACTCATTGCTTATTTTTATTTATTTATAATCCACCCACCCTTATTATCTTATAAGTATGTTTGCATCATTTCCTCCAAAAACATTCTTAAATTCTCTTAAAGTCTCTAGGTTACCCTCTCTTTCACCTTTCTGCCTTGCAATTTATTTGTTGCTGAAACTGTCCCATAGTTTCCAAATCTGGATTTCACTGATTTCATTCCTCTAGTGCCTTTACTACATTTCCTCTGTCTCTTGAATTTCCTAAAATAGGTAATTAGTTTTAGATGTCTGACCAGAGTTCTATTCCCCCAACCCCCCAAGTATATATTATTAAGGTGTCATAGGTGGTAGTATGCTTGGTATATAATTTTAAAATTAATATTTTATTAAAACTTCCTGTTTGGGGCTGGAGCAATAATACAGTGGGTAGGGCGTTTGCCTTGCATGCGGCCGGCCTGGGTACAATGCCCGGCATCCCATACGGTCCTCCCAGCACCGCCAGGGGTAATTCCTGAGTACAGAGACAGGAGTAACCCAAGCATCGCTGGATGTGGCCCAAAAAAGCAAAAAAAAAAAATCTTCCTGTTGCTGATAAATGTAACTGATTTTTGTATGTTTATACTCAAAACTCAAAAAACTCACATTAATTATAAACTTCTGTCAGTAGATTCCTCTGAATTTCTACATATAGAACCGTATTATTCCCCACTAAAATATTTTCCAATAGTGTTCACTATAGGCTTATTTTAACCTCTATTAGGTTAAGGATACAGTTTTTGAATGCTGTAATTGTAAGTAGATGCTGAATTTTAACGAATACTTCTCTGCATCTATTGATATGATCATATAGATTTTCCTCTTTAGCCTGTTAATATGGTGAATTACATTGATTGGTTTTCAAATGATGAATTGGCTGTGTATCCAGGTACAACCCCACTGAATATATTAGTAATATATCTGGATATATTACTCTTTATCTATTCTGCTGGAATCAATTTGCCCATATTAGAGTGGGGGTTGGGATAAGCCACAGTCAGCTGTGCTCAGGGTTGACTCCTGGCTCTGTGCTCAGGGATCACTCCTGGTATACAGGGAACCAGCCACATACAGTGCTAGGATAGTACCAGTATAATGCTTTTTTTTTTCTTTTTGTGTCACACCCACTGATGCTCATAGCTGACTCCTGGCTCTGCACTCAGGAATCACTCCTGGTGATACTCAGGGGACCATATGGGATGCTGGGAGTCAAACCCAGGTTGGCCACATGCAAGGCAAACGCCCTACCCACTGTGCTATCGCTCCAGCCCCAAATGTCTTACATTCTGTACTATCTTGTCGGCTCAGTTTGCCAATGTTTTACTGAGGACTTATACATTAGATTATTTCCCAAGTTTTCAGAAATAATTTTCAAAGCTCACAAGGGATGACGATCTCTAGTTAACATTTCTTAAATTTCCATCATTGAATTTTAGTATCAGGGTAACGCTGGCATCAAGAAATATGGTGGCAAATGTTCTTTCACATTCGTGAAGAGACTAACTTCCATGTCCCTTCTCTCTCTTGTTCATTGAGGGTTTTCTAGTTTTTTCTTTAGGAAAAAGACACCTTTTGGAAAATATTGTGAGCTCCCAGCAACAGCATCAAAGTCAACTCCATAAGCTGCTTTTGTAAGCATACAGAGGAGGCTGATGAAGTCTTTGCTCTGGGAATCCTTTCATTCTTAAAGTGAAGCATAGAATTGTCAGTCTTAATTGCCGCTTCTGTGAGGCATGGGATCTTTGAAAACAAACAGAAGTGAGGCATTTTCTACAGGTTAAAAAAAAAAACAAAGTCCTGATCATGTGAAGCTTATGTTACACTGTATAGAGTATCTTATAATAAATGTGGTTAAGCTTAAAACAAAATGTTCCCAGCAAAAATTTGTGGTGTGGCCACTTGTGGAATAACGTCAGAGGAATGAAATAGATTTTTACCAGCCTCTTAGGAAAAGAATAGGATTTCTTTGAGTTCAGGTACAGGGAAACTATGTTAGGGTTTGGGTCTGTCTGGAGGGAAATTTCAAAACCATGCCTAACATTTTATTGCTGCCTTGGATGAGGCAAAGGAAGGAATGAAATGTTCAGGAACTCAAAACAGATCAAAGGACTAGATTGATGTGCCTTGTCAAGTAAGATGAAATTTACCCAGAATAAACAAAGTGAGGCATTTGGGTCCAAAACAATTGGTTTCTTGTCTACAGGATATGAAAAAATGTGACTAGGAAGCAAAACATTTGAACAAAGCTTCCAGGTCTGGCTGCCAGTATTGTTTCAAGTCTTTTAACTGATTCAAATCATGTTGGGACTGCCTGCTCACTGCCATTCTAGAGACCAATTCTGTTTCCTGTCCATGGACTCTGTTCCTGTTCCTCAGCTGGGAATGCTTCTAAACCCTCAAGTCATGTTCAACAGCCCGTGGGCCTCTTTCCACTGGAATGATTATCCCAGTTAGAATCCTTTCCTCTACAGTTTTTGCAACATTTTAAAAAAAGAAAGTTTTAAAAAGATGTATTTATTTTGATTTTGGGGCCACACCTAGCAGTACTCATGGCTTACTCCCAGCTCTGCACCCAGGGATCACTCCTGGTAGGCTCTGGGGGACCATATGGGGTGCCCGGGAATGAACCTGGGTTGGCTGCATATGAGGCAAAAGCACCCTACCTGCTGTACTATGGCTCTGGCCGAGTTTTCAGAACTTTCGTATGTTTTCATTAAAAGAATAGGGAATAAACTGAACATACTTAAAATATATTAAAATATACAATGTCATCAATTTTGACACATGTACACAACTCACAAGGTGTACAACACATGTACACAAGCTACCACAAGGAAGAGAACCAATTTTCATCATCCCACCTTCCTCCTGAGGAAGGATCCTTTCCTTACCCCTGAGGTCACCATTAGCACTACAGGTTCATTTTGCATCTCCAGGAATTTGACAGAAATGGACTCATTTGGTATGTTCCTTATTTTTTTTAATTTTGCCCTGAATTCTTTCTCACAGCATGGTTTTGAGGTTCGTCTCTACTAAAGTATTGCCTGTTTATCCTCTTTATTGCGGCAAAGCTTCCCATTGTGTGAATGTCATGATTTATTTATTCACCTGTTGATGAAAACCTTAAAGAATTTTAGTCACTCTCCTAAGTGTGGGTCTGAGTTTTTCATTTTGTCCCTGCATTTCTCTGTTGTTCTTGGGCATTCCTTTTTTTGTGTCACACCCAGTGATGCTCAGGGGTTACTTCTGGCTCTGCACTCAGGAATTACCCCTGGCGGTGCTTGGGGGAACCATATGGAATGCCGGGGATCAAACCCAGGTTGGGCCGTGTTGCAAGGCAAATGCCTTCCCTGCTGTACTATCGTTCTGGCCCCAAGCTTATTAATTTTTAAAAATCAGGTAAGCATAGAACTTACCAGTCTTAGAACTGGTATCTCTTGCAGCCAGAGAGATAGTAAAGCACATAGGGTGATACTTTGCACATGGCCTACCCTAGTCTGATTGCCAGAACCATTTACGGTCCCCTGAGCTCTTTCAGGAGAGATCCTTGAGTAGAGAGCCAGAAGGAAGCCCTGAGTGTCCCCAAGTGTGGCCCCCAAAGAAAACAATATAAAACTAAACCAAACAAAACCCCCTCCATGTCTCCTAGCTGCAGTGGGAGAAGTGGGTTTGCTTTTATTTCTGCTGTCTGTCACTTCGGCTCAGTGTCTCAATCATGTCTTGTTTGTTTTCATGTGTGCCTCCACATTTTGCCTCACTGGCTACTGCCCTGGCAATAGCTACTGTGAGGGTTAGAAGGCATTCTAGGATGAAGCTTAGGGGAAGAGTGCTCTCTTTCAGCGACTTCCTTTCAGTTAATACAAATATCTGGAATTATTAGTAAAACGGTGAAGTGTGTGGCTGGAGCTTCCTGGCTCTCCCCAGATTGGTAGTCCGATCTGTAAACCCACGCAATATGGTCTGGCAGCCAGGGCAGTTTTCAGGGAACTCAGCCCTCCCTTGCCTCTAGTCTTTTGTTTGGCTTAGTAACAACGATGCTTCTCTACAGTCCCCTGGTGTTAAAGGAGAGTAAGAGCAGGCTCTCAGCTTGCTTTGAAAAGTGGGGCAGGGATAATCTTTCGCTGTCATTACAGTGTGGGGGGAGGTCTCCAAACAGATTCCCCTTCCTGCCTGCTGGTGCCTCAGGTTTGAACCTTGGTCGCCTGGCACAGAAGTGCTGAGTAACAGAAATATCCTTGTGACTAAATGGGCTATCTGGCACCCTACCCTTTCGTTTATCACTTGGATGGCTCATTCTCAGACAAAAACTGATCACTGAGTTACCCACTACTTAATCAATTTTGTTTTGGTGGTGGTGTTTTGTTTTTGGACCATGCCTGGTGTTGCTCAGGGCTTACTCACTCGCTTTACCTAGTGAATGTTTGTGTGTGTGTGTTGTTGTTGTTGTTGTTTTGTTTTATTTTGTTTGGGGGACACACCTGGCAGTGCTCAGGTTAACTCCTGGCTCTGTGAACAGGGATCACTCCTGGCGGGGCCCTGGGGATGACATGCGGATCCAGGGGTAGAACCTGGGTCTGCTATGTGCAAGGCAAATGCCCTGCTCATTGTACTATCTCTTCAGGCTAATTAATGTTTTTTTTCTTTTGGCAATTAAAAAATTATTTTCTATAGCATCTTTTATTCATTTATTATTATTGGTTTTTTTTTGTTTAGGGGCCATACCTGGCAGTGCCCATGACTTACTCCTGGCTCCGTGCTCAGGGGTGCTCAGGTGAGCACATGAGTGCTAGTGATCAAATCTGGTTCAGCCACAATCAAAGGCAAATGCCTTACCCACTTTATTATCTTTCTGGCTCCCATAAAGCCCTTTTTACTTTATATTTTTTTTCAGTGGGGGAGTGATCCAAACAACTGAGTCTTCCATGACAGGAAATAGAAATCAAATCTGCTTTCCCTGCTGCTATTTCTCAGGACGGGTTTCTAGGTGTCAGTGAAGTACTATATTTAGAGATGATCTCTCTGACTAAGAAGTGGCTAGAATCTATATAATTATTTCCAACCAGTGCTCAGATGAGTGATACTCAAGAACACATTCTGTAAACCTTAAATATCAGTAACAGAATGACATCATTAGCATCAAAGTGACTTAGAAATCATTCTTCCTGCTTATGTTTAAACTATTTCATGATGAGCAGAATGAAAGACCTGGCCGGATGCAAAGCCAACTTCCTCTACCACTTCCACTTCCGCCTGTAAAATGATGGTGTTGGAAGTTTTTTGTTTTTTTAAATCAGCTTTCACGCACTTTTGCTTTTGAGTTCTAACGTTCCCACTTGAAGAGGAGTTGAGGGAAAATATAAGTTAGCTGAAGAAGGCAATCAAGTAGGAGATTCACTGAGAGGCCCCATTAATTCATGAGAGAAATGGTGAAAAAATTTAAGTGTCTATGGACTTGATGACTTTGTGATCTCTGAGCTAGGTTCAAATATTTTGGCACAGAGCCTAACGGCCATTATATTTCTGTCACCTAAAACAAAATTCAGAAGATTTCTGCTATTTTATCAAAGGACAAACAGTCAATATTTGGGGGGGAGGGGAGTTCAACTTGTAACAATAAGAGCATATAGAGATTTTCACCAAATATGTAGCCACTGGGACTCCTCTTTCCTCAGATAAACCTATCTATAATCTGGCCTCAGTTAAACCTATCTATAATCTGGGCTGAGGATGAAGTCCAATGTCAGAATACTTGCCTTGCATGTGTGAAGACCTGGGTTTGATCCTGGGCACCACACATAAACAAAGTGTCAGGAAACTGACTTGACCTACTTTCACTTAAATTTTCTAATACACAATGCATTTTATTATTTTTTATTTTTTATTTTGGGGCCACACTCCGCTATGCTCAGGGCTTATTCCTGTCTCTGCGCTCAGGGATCACTCCTGGTGGGACTTGGGGACCGTATGTGGTGCTGGGGCTTGAATCTGGGTTAGCTGCATGCAAGGCAAGAACCTTATCTGCCATTCTATTCCTTCGGTCCCACAAACACATTTTATTTATTTAAAAACTTTCCTATTTTATTAAAGAATCATGATTTACAAAGTTTAAATAGTTGAATTTTAGACATATAATGTTCTAGCACTAATTTTACCACCAGTGTCAAGGCTTCTGATTGATTTTTCTCCTAGTACGGAAACACATCTTCAAATATCCTGCATGACACCACAACACACCATCTGAGTCTTTTGCTGCTGGTGGAGTGGAACAGTAGTGGTGAGAACATTCTGAGAAGCAGAGAGAGAGAGTGGGGGCAGGTGTGGAAAATGGTCATTCTAAAAGGGCTGAAACAGCACGGAGTAGTGGAGAGTTTTTCAAAGCCAATCTTTCTGGAAGTGGGTGATATCACCCTCTGGGGAGGGTCCTGGGCTGATAGGGGATGGTTAACAGTGACCTTGGATACTACTGGGAGGGGGATGCTTTCCGTGTTTGCTTAAGAAAGGTTGATTTCCAGGGCAGTGCTGAATGATTCCCACCCCACCCCGAACAGGGGGCAGTAGGCCAAATCAGTGAGGGAACCTCTGTATTAAGAGAATACTACGAGACTGAGGTTAGTCACTCTACCTCTCTCTGGGTTTTCCTTTCCTTAGAGGTGGAAGGAGGATCTGACTATGATCAGCTCACTGGATGCTGAGGATTGAGAATTCTTGGATGACTAATTTGAGTTTTGGTTGCATAGCAGAGGCAGAAATAAAGTTCAAATATTTGATACTATGAAACAACAATAAAAAGTTGAAAATGGGTGGGCAGGGCTTCATTTTTATTATAAAACAGAACAATACAAACATACCATTCCAGGGCCAAGGTGCTAGCTTAGAGGGCTAGTGTACATGTTTGCATGTGTGAGTTCTGGTTCATTCCCCAGTATCACATGGTCCCCCAAGCATCACTATAAATGACACCCCTCTCCCCGCTAGCATTGATCTTTGAGTAGACCCTGAACACCACTGGTTGGACAAGGTCCCCAAAGCAAAAACTAACACCTCCCAGGACAAACAAACAAGCAAATGAAGAAACAAATCATACCATTCCTGAAGTTCAGGAGAAGGAATGAGGCCTGCAGTTCCATTTTTGGAGTTTTCCAGTTTACCCTGCCACCAATTGTGATCATCCTTACTAATAATCTGGATAATGTCACCAACTCTGAAGCGAATTCCAGCTTCTTTGCAGGGGATGAGATCATCCTTGGCTGGATCATATTCAAATTGTGCTCTTACATAGATCTATAAGACAGGAGTTTGTAAGAAAGGATGCCAATGTGTGAGAGAAAACAGTGCTACTAACCACACACTAAGACTACTAATACAAACAGGACATAAGATTCAGGCGAAAGCAAAAATGACGCATGGCAATACAATACACAATATTGCTACTGCTGGAAACAATGTGCTTCCTTTGATATGGAGAGATTCAAATCCTTGCTGTTTCATTTGGAGGCTACCATTAAAGTACCTCATAAAGACTTAATTCCTGCTTTCATTCTAGCAGAATAGGCCAATAATTATGAAGAAGTATGCTTATATAGATAATCTGTAATGCTGAGCTGACTGCCTTTAAGCCACAAATCCAAGCATCTGGGGTAGGTTTTGCCCTTATAGCGCACAGGATACAAAACTAGCAAGAAGAATTCTATTGATCAACTTAAATGTGATTCAAACACATTTTGTAAAGCTTGTGAACTTAAAGTAATTTTTCAAAAAGGGTTAAGGTTTTATAATTTACTCTTTGGAAAGAAGAAAATGGAATTAGAATTCCAGCTTTGCCAATACAGCACTTGAAATCAGCATGATTTCAAGATGGTCAGAGTTAAAGGCTCTGAGTTTTATGAACTGAAAATGTAGTTAGGAAACACTATAAAAGGAAAGATTAGCATATAAAGGGTTATCTAGAGCAGTATTTTATGAATTACTGGATTTCTGGATGCTTTAAAATAAGGTGCTTGATAGCCAATGTTGAATCAATTATACAATCTTAAAACTAAACTGGGGGTGAATTTCACTAGGTGCTAATTTATGCAAAGCTTAACTCCAGACAAGATTACTTTAAATGCCACATTTCCAGAAAAATGCCATAAAAGTCTATCTCTTGAAATTAAATTTGAATACTAATGTTTAAGTCACTGTAAAACCAACCTGAGAGCTTGAACTAGCGAATGTTTCTGTTTAAGTAAATCCAGCCTATAAAATTAACAAGTCTCTGAATTTGCATTTAAATTTAAATTCATAGTTTTTAAAGTATTGGCAAGCTAATAACAAGCAGCACTTTGGTTTTTTCATGTGTTTGAACTAACAGACACATATTATAATATAAAGCCAAGATATATATGCTCATATTTTTCATTGAAAGTGGCTTTTAGAAATATACATACAAACACAAATGAAGAAAAATCTTCAAATTTCAAAGAATGATTGCCTAAAAAGTGGTCATTAGCAAGTACGTTTTAGTTATTCTATGAATTTTGGAACCTTTAAAATTTTTCCACCTCAGAGAGAGGGATCCCCAAAGATCCCCAAAGGCTGAATTCATACTGATTGACACAAAATTATCAGGTTGAAATTACAATAACCATTACAGCTATAGAGATGTAAGGAAAGGCTCTTTATAAAGAGAATTAGTCATGTGTAATGTGTTAAAATGAAATGGTACAAGCTCTTAATGCTCAAATGTTATGGTCTAAAACGCAGACATTATGGGATGGAAAGAGTTAATAAAGGATTGGCTATTAGCAGCTCAGTTTAGAGAAGTGTCTATAGAGGATAGCTATTCACCTGTCGTCCTTTTGGTTGGGTAGTTGATGGCAAGTCCTGTAGAATAAAGCCAACCCAGGAGAAAAATTTTCATTTACTTGTCAAGAGTACAAAGTAATTTGTGTGTTCTGTTACAATCTGTCTTTCTTAAATGAGCTATATTTAAGTAGTAAAGAAGTCATATACATTATTTCATTTCTCAATAATGTTGAGTTATCAAAAAAGTCAAACCCAGGCCATTTAGCAGCAAGCTGAAGAAAGCAGTTAAGTTTAAGCAGAGAGAAAATGTGTTCTTAAGAAATAACTCAGCATCTTCAACACAAAAGCCACTGCAAGTGAAATAACCTATGGGAAAAATCTCCAAACTACAAAAAGCTGTTGCCCTTTTCAACATAGCCACTGCTGTCATTTGGCTTTGGAAAATTACAGTGGCTACAAGGACTTTCACCATTGTCAAAAATATGGAATGTTAACCGTTATAAATGAATTCCTTTAGTAGCCTATTTTGCAGTTAGAAATAAAAGTTGAAGGACATGTTCTTCCATAAGTTCTCTTACTGTTAGCTTTCCATTTGAGATCATTGCTAAGTTATTAAGATTTTCCTGATTTTTAAAAAGTGAGTCTCTTTTTAAAGTGCAAATTATGAGGAAAAAAAAGCGATACTGCTGCATCATTGGAACTCTCAATCATTTTCACAGCAATATCAGCAACTTAGAGATTTTATTAACCCCAAATATTTTACATTTGTTCAGGTAAATTTCAAATATCTTTTTTATATTCCCAAATGGGTAATTCTGAAACATGTATGAAACAAGTCCAAGTGTAAAGTACTTTGTGTTAAAGATGTGATAACAGCGTGGCTTAAGTGCAGTTTGAAGCCAGTTCCTTTTGCTTTTCATATTCAGGCAAGGCTTGTAATTCACAAAAATATGTGCACGTACCACAATAACAGAGGGCACACCAATTCATAAACTTAGATAGCGGAAACTAAAACACGTTGCTGATATCACTCAGAATAGACAACTACAAAGCCCAAGAGTACCCCAGTGCCTCCTTGACAAAATCCTCATATTTCTTTGTCTTTTTTAAATTAAAAAATACTTAGAAATGTCAATAAATTCTCATTTGGATTCTTTGCATAGGTTTGCACAAAGTCATAAATACTAATGGAAAGGAGGGGGCAGAGGAACAGAAATAATTTTAGGATGACCAAAGCAGTCGTGAATGAAATTTCTTCACATTCAACTCAGAAAAGGGAGTTTTTTCATCAGAAGAAAAAGTTGGAGGAGAAAAATAAGATCTCCCAGGAGTAAACTGCATTGTAGCTGTAGTAGCCTTGTATATCGGCAGAAGACAGTATTCCACTGAACACACGGAACTAGGACACTCATGGCAGGTGGCACCAACAAAATTGTCACACTTGGCTGTGTGGAGCTAGAGTTCTTACCGAAACAGAATTGTTAGTGCTGCTATGACCATTAGCTGGGGACTGTCTGGAAGTGGAGGGGGAATCTCTCTGAAATAAGACACAAGGTTCATTAACACAGAACACCAGCACAGAAACAGAAATATTCACATCAACAATTACAACTACAGTCTGACAGCCATTTCCTTTGAGGTTTTCACTAGAAAGGTGCTACACTTTCTGACTTACTTGCATGACTTCACAGAAATATGAAAAAACTTGCAGTTAGAAGAGTCCCATATTGCAGGTGATGACTGGAAATTTAGTAAGTAATAAATTTTTTTCCCTGTCACCCATTTTCTCCAACCTTTGCTTTCTTTACATTAAGGTTCAGAAAATTGCCTAGATCTTAAAGCCCTAGCCATCAAGTACCATAGAACAACAGATGGGACCAGAAAATGACCTTGTTGAAGATCCCAATTGCCTTACTTTTAGGAAAACTTAGGCTTAAAAGTATTTATCATTTTTTAAGGTATCTTTGTATCCCAAATTCCTGAAGGCCTCAATTTGAAGTGAAACAAACCTTTAATAAAAAGACTTCTCATTTTGCAACCACCTTAACACTCTTCCAGTATAAATATTGCTAAAAAGGCGAAGAAAGAGAGAAATGGACCAGAGAAGAAACCTTCATTGCTCAACTCATTTTATCAGGTTGATTAATGCAGTCATCTTAAGCCCATGATAAATATTACGCTCTGGCAAAGAGTCCGGGAGTCCTAGTTCCTCGCCCTAGATCTGAGCTCCTTGATTACAACCTCTACCGACTCAGCAGTCTCCAACTCCTTTCCTGGCTCCAGTACCTAATTGTACAAAGCAAATTTAATGATAAGAACAAGAAGAGGTCAGAAGGAAGTATTGACACATTTTTGGTTTAGTAGAGTTCTTTGAAATGGACATGTCTATTTAAAAGATACCTGGTTGATTCTTTTCCCCACCCTATATTTAAGAAAAACATGTACAACTGCTTTGTCTTTAAAATAATGGAGTCCCTTCAAGAGGCAATCTAGGTCAATGGGCAGTCGGATGAGAGTAAAAGGTGTGGAGACCCGCTCTTTTCCTGAGGACCTTAGTGTTGCTGTGAAGATGGCCAGAGAACTTTCTCTGGCCTGTGTTACTCTTGCTGCCAGCACACAACAGGTTCAAATAGGAGGAGTGTTAAGGGCCAGAAATGATACGTACAATGTATGTATGTGTTATATTCACCATTCAAAGGTCTAAAATGTAAGAGGGGAGCTTCTCTAACTCATGTCTATAAGATTTCTATGTTTAATACTGGTCCTACTCCCAAAATAAACTCATTCAAGAGAGAAGTTCTGTCCTGTGCATTACTAGTATTACTTTCTGTGAGTTAACCTAAAGGCAAAAAATAAAACACACACACACAAAAATGGTAATTCACTAAATTGCTTCAGCAAATGAGAAATGCTATGAGAGAGAGAAAGAGAGAGAGCTGTGGTTTTAGATGACTGATAATGCTCTCTCTAAAATGTACACGTGACATGTCCTCTTTTCTAGCAAGGTTAGTAGTCTAGGTAACACATTTTAAAACTCAGAATCCTGAAGCAGAAGCAATTCTGCATTTCCTTTTGAAATAGAGTACTCACTGAAGTTCCAGAAAAAACCACCAAGAGGAGCTCAAGACCTGATCAACCAGAAAGCCCAAGTGCCATGGCTACTAAAAACATACTTGACAAAACTCAAAGTTCTTATGTTTCTATCTTCAATAGATTTTAAAAAACCCCACAAAACTCCTGATCCTCCTGCTTGTGAGATGTACAGCATTATTAGATAATGAATGAAGCATTGTCATGTCTCCATCGAATTCTCCCAAGTACAAATTAATCCTCCTACATGAGATCTAGGGAGTCTTAAATGAACTGCAGGAAATGTGTACTTCATAGTGGCATACACATACTTGGAAGATGCACAGGCAAGACAAAAAAACTTCCAAAAATAATAAACCAAGCTAAATGTGCAATGGCTAAGGAATGGTACCATTTTTGCCAGTTTGCAGCTCCAAATATGAAAGAGGAATTTTTGAATCTCATTTAATAACTGAGATAAAAACAAGCCCTGGAAGCTACGCCTACTGTAAGGAGGAGATTTGGGGGTTGTAATACTCTACCCAATGTATTCAGTTATGAATCACATAATGACTCAACTGTAAACAATTTTAAAGGATACATCACTATGCTTAAGTTATCAATTCCTCATGGACTAAACATCTATCTTAGAGACCTATCACAATGATTGGAACAACGCTGCTTCAATAGAAAGAGATTGCTTCTCCTATTCATGGAAAGAAGAACTATCTATGTGATTTCCTTAACCAAGGGAAGCATGTGTACTTCCCAGAAATATTACTGCAATGATGATCTTAATCCCCCCCCCCAAGGCTCCATGTATTCTTTATTATGACTTATGTCATAATTGGTAGCTTCTCTAATTTTTTTATTCTGATCCCTGCCTGCAGGAAGTTAAAATGCTGAGGAGAGACCCATAGCAGCAGGGCTGAGTGGTAGGGAGATGGGTGCTGACTCTGTTCCGTTATCTTTGTTGTAAAATTGGTGTGCAGTGATCAACAGCACAGGCAGAAACAATTTCCCAGAAAGCCAAAACATTCAGCCATCAGCAGACAGTTAGTTAAGAATCCAGAGGTGGGAGGAGTGGGGAATGGGTTCCTTTGAGCCATTACCTCACAGGATGAAGATTGAGTGCGGTAGCTTGGCACTATCTTGAAGGTGATGCTTCCTCGCATTTCCCGCTGAAGAAGGAGGGGGAAAAAAGGAGAGCTCTCTTACAAACAAATGTTACATACAAAGCAAGTAAGAAACTTCTGGAAACATTGGGGAGGGGGTGTGCCCAATTAATGCAAGTCAGTTGAGCTTGCTTCTTAGGATACCTGGTTTCAGGGCAGGGATTGTACACTACCTGTTGGGGTTCCCAGAAAAGACCTTCAAAGCCAAGGCTACTGGCCTTGTTCATCAAAGGTTTAACAGATCTTGAATGTTTATAGCCTTTTATAGCCATGAATGCAAATATGTCTAAGCTACATACCTTTCCCAAGCGAACAGAATGGATCTGGACAACAAAAAAAGTGATTACCTAAGAAGGACATTTGGCATTTGGTGTGTGATAGGATGGTGCAAAGCTCTATAAAATGTGCTTTTCACTCAGCAACTTTGGCCATAATCTTTACTGCAGTGGCTCTGTGCTAGCTTGCTAGGACAATGATCTGTCAGTCTGTCCTTTGGGGGCAGGGAGAGGGGGAGAAAGAAATCCAAAGTCTAATTTAAAGCCAAGACTCTGGATACATATGGTCAAAAGTGCCTGGTGTGCTGCAACTCCTCTTGGTGCTGTAGAAAAATCCAATACAACTGGTTATGTATGACTCAGTTACAGGAAAGAGGTCTCTGACATTGCTGATATCAGCAGAGTTGAGGTCAGCGAGAAACCAGTTCACATCTATCATCAACTGGATGGATGTTCTTTTTACATCTGCTTTCAGAGAGCGCAGATAAAGAATGGAAGCCCCTACCACTAAAGATGGGCAAAATCTTCCTAAACTCTTTGGCATGGACACATTTCCTGTCAGTTGCTAAGTGTTGTGTAAGTTCAAGAGCACCAAAAATGTGGTACTCTGACTACAAAAGAACAACCCTTATTTGTGCATTAAAAACCCACCCAACAAACTGAAAATCAATCTGAGAAAAAGAAACTTATTTACTTACAAGCATTTTTTGCAGTTGTTCCACGGTTTGGTTAGCCACACTGATACCATTGATTTCTCGAATTTCATCACCAACATGAAGAGTACCTAAGAAATGGCACACACTTATGAACATGAAATGGTATCTACTTGTATAGAGGCAGGAATATAAGTAACTCTTAAAAATTAAGCTAATTATGGCAACCAAAATATCAAAAACAGGTACAAACAGTGAGTTGGACTTAACTCACCTTAAATATATACATTTATGTGTAGAAGGCTGAGTTTTGAAGGATGACTATGAAAATATGTATTATTCTGAGAAAGGCATTTGTTCAGTGGTTTAAAAGTACAATTTCTTGATATAGCTTGTCTAGTTCAAATAGTAGCTGCATCTCTAACTGTCTTTCAGATCTTGGCCAAGGAACTGAAACTCTCCATGTCTCTGTTATTACATTTATAAAATGAAGATTAAAAATAGTACTTATAGGATTGTTCTAGGGATGAAATTAATCTAACACATGTACATGGTGTAGAACTTTTCCTGGCACATACTAAGTATCAGATAAACATTTGCTATTACTTCTATTCTTACTATCTATCAAATACTATACAAAGGCTTTCAAATTTCAAAGAACTGTGAGATGATAATATCTATACAACATGAGACTTACATTAAACAGAATGTAATATTTTCAAGTTACAGTGGGTTCTGAATACATCCACTGGAAAAGGGGAATGAGAACCAGTACCTAAATAGAGTGAGTTTGCTCAAAACTTATGAAACCACACCTCAACAATGATTCTAGCTGAGTTACAGGTACATGACTGATTGTTACACTCTACTCTCCACTCATTACACTAGTCTCTTATGCTTGAAAAGTAATAAAAAAATAAAATCAGAATTTGTGGACTTTTGCTCCCAATATGGATTATTACACTCTCTTAGACTTTCTCACAACTATATCCTGCTCAGGGCTTTTGAAGTGTTACTCAGAGAATGGTTGGAAACCCCCAAGAATACTTCCCACTTCCATTCCACCCCTCTGAATAGACAAAAGAACCCTGTGAGTTAGACCTAGAGTAGTATGGCAATCTAAGAGTGGAATCAACTACTGGAAACGATGAATGTGACAGTAGCAACATCTGCTAAATGGATTCTGAGCTTTGGGCTAACAGCAAGATCGAGAAGTTGAACCCAGAAATTCATCAGGAGCCAAGACCTATATCAATGGCATTCTCTGGTTAGTAGACAAGGGAAAAAACCTTTCTGGAGGAAATAACCCTCAGTTTAGGCCCAGAGGACTTCCAATATTAGAACAAGCAATGAGCTCAGAGTGAAAGATAAACAAACACACAATAAAGCAAGTTACTAAGAAAATGATTAGAAACAGAACAGATTCAGGTCTTTGAAGAAGACACTAGAAAGGTCAGGTAGAATAAAAATATTAGAAAAGATAAAGGATTCACTTGCAAAGATGATCATATTCTATCAGATATGAGCAGACAGATGTGAAAATGAAGATATGAACAAATGACTTGCATTTTTATTTATGAATAACTGAGTTGAACAGGAGTTCAGATATGGCTGAAGAGAGGTTTAGGAGCTGGAAAATAAAACCACATAAATTATCTAGAAAGCAGGCCAGAGAAATAAGGAGTTAAAGGGAAAAGGCAAATTAAAAAACAAGGAATGCAAAATAATATTAAGACACGTGAAGTGAATATTGAACAAACATCCAACTGAAGTTCAGAGGAGAGAACAAAAAGAATGAAGAGTCAATCATTGATGATATAATGTCCCCCAAATTTCTGAACTTCTTTAAAATACAGATTCAAGAAGAATTATATAACCCAAATAGAGTAAGTGAAAGAATTCATATTGGGAGATAGTGAAAGTACAGAAGATGAGTGCCGGAGTGATAGTATGGCTGGCAGGGTACCTCCCTTTTACATGACTGACACAGGTTTGATCCCTAGCATCCTATATGGTCCCCCAAGCACTGCCAAGAGTAATTGCTGAGTGCAGAGCTAGGAGTAATCCCTGAGAATTACTGGGTATGGCCCCAAAACCAAAAGAATAAAAAAAAGAAAAATTAAAGTTTTTAAAGCAAGAAAAATTGCAGAGAGGCTTCTTCAAACATCAAACAATGGATGACAATGAAGGGTAGTCATCAATATTAAATAGTTCTGTCAAACAAAAATGATTTTAAATATTGAGCTTAACTAAATACTTATGCATAGACAAAACCTGAGAGTTTGACCACCAAAGGAACATTTCGAGATGCCCTTCTTTAAGAAGAAAAATGGAGCCCAAGAGAAGGACCACATGGAGGGCAGGAACCACAGATCCCGGAGGAAAAAAAAAACAGGTTCCAAAAAGAGCCGAGATCACCGGGAAGTCCCAGATGGGGTAGGTACCGCATCCCGCCTCCCCCAGATGGAACCCCGAGTACAGCTCGAGTATGCGGGAACTAGGACTTTTTCTCAAAACTACAAGCACAGCGCGAGTATGCGGGAACTAGGACTTTTTCTCAAAACTACAAGCACAGCGCGAGTATGCGGGAACTAGGACTTTTTCTCAAAACTACAAGCACAGCGCGAGTATGCGGGAACTAGGACTTTTTCTCAAAACTACAAGCACAGCGCGAGTATGCGGGAACTAGGACTTTTTCTCAAAACTACAAGCACAGCGCGAGTATGCGGGAACTAGGACTTTTTCTCAAAACTACAAGCACAGCGCGAGTATGCGGGAACTAGGACTTTTTCTCAAAACTACAAGCACAGCGCGAGTATGCGGGAACTAGGACTTTTTCTCAAAACTACAAGCACAGCGCGAGTATGCGGGAACTAGGACTTTTTCTCAAAACTACAAGCACAGCGCGAGTATGCGGGAACTAGGACTTTTTCTCAAAACTACAAGCACAGCGCGAGTATGCGGGAACTAGGACTTTTTCTCAAAACTACAAGCACAGCGCGAGTATGCGGGAACTA
Organism: Sorex fumeus; assembly: GCF_029834395.1. Taxonomy (NCBI): domain Eukaryota; kingdom Metazoa; phylum Chordata; class Mammalia; order Eulipotyphla; family Soricidae; genus Sorex; species Sorex fumeus. The sequence continues at coordinate 7,514,372 of NW_026606143.1, read as the reverse complement.
GGACTTTTTCTCAAAACTACAAGCACAGCGCGAGTATGCGGGAACTAGGACTTTTTCTCAAAACTACAAGCACAGCGCGAGTATGCGGGAACTAGGACTTTTTCTCAAAACTACAAGCACAGCGCGAGTATGCGGGAACTAGGACTTTTTCTCAAAACTACAAGCACAGCGCGAGTATGCGGGAACTAGGACTTTTTCTCAAAACTACAAGCACAGCGCGAGTATGCGGGAACTAGGACTTTTTCTCAAAACTACAAGCACAGCGCGAGTATGCGGGAACTAGGACTTTTTCTCAAAACTACAAGCACAGCGCGAGTATGCGGGAACTAGGACTTTTTCTCAAAACTACAAGCACAGCGCGAGTATGCGGGAACTAGGACTTTTTCTCAAAACTACAAGCACAGCGCGAGTATGCGGGAACTAGGACTTTTTCTCAAAACTACAAGCACAGCGCGAGTATGCGGGAACTAGGACTTTTTCTCAAAACTACAAGCACAGCGCGAGTATGCGGGAACTAGGACTTTTTCTCAAAACTACAAGCACAGCGCGAGTATGCGGGAACTAGGACTTTTTCTCAAAACTACAAGCACAGCGCGAGTATGCGGGAACTAGGACTTTTTCTCAAAACTACAAGCACAGCGCGAGTATGCGGGAACTAGGACTTTTTCTCAAAACTACAAGCACAGCGCGAGTATGCGGGAACTAGGACTTTTTCTCAAAACTACAAGCACAGCGCGAGTATGCGGGAACTAGGACTTTTTCTCAAAACTACAAGCACAGCGCGAGTATGCGGGAACTAGGACTTTTTCTCAAAACTACAAGCACAGCGCGAGTATGCGGGAACTAGGACTTTTTCTCAAAACCGCGCGGCCGCTTATGCGGCCGCGCGACATCTCTCTATATACAAAGTCATCAATGGGAAGTAAACCACCCAACCTTTCTCCCTGAAAATCAGAGTTAAGTTTGGAGCACAGCCACAGCCCCAGAAACACAGGGACTTAATGCAGAACCCAGCAGCTTGGAGCAGAAAAGTGAACGGACTATGTGTTAATCCAGGCCATCATGTCTGCCCGGAGGGGAAAGGGTGTTGCCCCATTCGCCCTCTCTTCTCTGGAAAGAAGGATGGCGGCCGCATGGGAGCCTTGTGGACAGCAGGTATGAGCCGGGGGTGTGGGGGCGACTAAAACCTCATGGGAAGGGGAGCGTTCCAGTCCGTCCTTCACGCCATACCGAGGTCACCAGTTGCCCCCCACGAGCGGCTCTCCAGCACGGCCACAGCCCCAGAAGCACAAGGACTTAATGCAGAACCCAGCAGCTTGGAGCAGAAAAGTGAATGGACTATGCGTTAATCCAGGCCATCATGTCTGCCCAGAGGGGAATGGGTGTTGTCCCATTCGCCCTCTCTTCTCTGGAAAGAAAGATGGCGGCCGCATGGGAGCCTTGTGGACAGCAGGTATGAGCTGGGGGTGTGGGGGCGACTAAAACCTCATGGGAAGGGGGGCGTTTCGGTTCGCCCTTCACGCCCTACCGAGGCCACCAGTTGCCCCCCATGAGCGGCTCTCCAGCACGGCCATGACTCCAGAACACAGAGGCCAATTTCTTGACTGTCTGACTTTCAGTGTAGATACTTCCAGGGTCGATGGGTGGAATAGCAGAAGTCCAAAACCAACATTTGATTCTTGAACCCAGCTGTAGGGGGCAGGTCACTTCACAATACTTTTTCAGCATGTCTGATTTGGGGGGGTTGACTCTAAATAATAGTGGTGAATCTTTTATTGAGGCAGTGAATCTGGTCAGAGCAGATAGAGTGTTGACTGGAGTTCATCTGCCTCACAGGGACTGGGAGGGGTGGGGGGTGGGGTTTTATTGGGGTTCTTCGTGGTGGGGGATGGGTGTTGGTAGAGGGAAATGTGTTTGATGTTTGCATGACTGAAACCTAGACCTGAGGGCTTTGTGGCCTTTCCCACAGTGATTCAATAAATAAATTAAAAAAAAATGCTTTTCAAAGAATGACCTGAGATGGAAGGAGTAATATGAGCAAATAAAATTTTAAACAGTTTATGTAAATTGACCATAAATTCTAATAGTAATTTCAAATGTATGAATTTCAGAGGACAGACTAAGATACTGAGCAAGAAGAACTAAGGCAGGCGTCATAATATCTTTTTATTCTTTGAACATCGGATTACGATATTATTATTATTATTTTGTTTGGGGGTTATGCTGTTGGTGCTCATGGCTTATTCCTGGCTCTGTGCTCTGGGGTCACTCCTGGAAGTGCTTAGGGGACCATATGCAATGCTGTGGATTGAACCAGGGTCAGTTGCATGTAAAACAAATGCCTTAACCCCTGTGCTATGTCTCTGGCCCTATTAAGATAGTATATAACTTTAGTATATGCCAAGTTAAGTATGCATAATAGAATTTCAAGGAAACTGAAACAGTACTGAAGTTCTAAGGTACGGGGGGGGGGAATAAAATAAAAATGAAACAGGGTCAATTACAAAATAGATTAAAATAGCTAAAAAGGCAAATGACAGAAATAATGATAATAAATATTATTGTACTATATCCATTAGAAGACAGAAACTAGCAGAGCTCATTAAAAACTGAAAAATCCAGCCTTGGAAATGTTCACAAGAGATACAGTGAAGCCCACAAGTACAGAAGGACTGGAAACAAAAGGACAGGAGAAGATATGCTATAAGACACTGAAATAAAGCTGGAATAACTATATTAAGGTTAGATAGAATGTTTTAAGCAGAAAGTATTATCAAAGACAGAATTTCAGGTTTTTTTTTTTTTTGGTTTTGGGCCACACATGGTGGTGCTCAGGGCTTAACACTAGCTCATGTGCTCAGGGATGGAACAGGAATTGACCACATGCAAATAAGTGCCTTATTGTATACTTTCTCTCAGGCCCGAAGCCAGATTTTTAAAATCGAATCACTGTGAGACATACAGTTACAAAGTTGTTCATGATTGAGTTGCAGTTATACAATGTTCCAACACCCATCCCTTCACCAGTTTACATTTCCCACTACCGATGTCCCCAGTTTCCCTCCAGCCTCACCCTGCATACCCTACCCCCACAGCTTGCCTCTATTCATCTATAGCAGACACTTTTCTTCTCTCTCTCTCTCTCTCTCTCATTTTTCTTTTTTGTCCAGAATGATCATTTCCAACTATCATTGTCATAGTGTCCTTATCTGTCCTAACTGCACTTCCTCTACCACTTTGTGGCAAGCTTCCTACTCACAAGCCAGATTTTTAAAGCACTTCAATGTACCTAATGGAATAGTCTCAGACATAAAACCCAAACCAAGAAGTCTGATAGGTAGAAACGGACTCTATTCGATCTTTCAGCAATCACTACAATTAAAACAATTGCTACAGTAGGATCTTTCAACAATTATTACTGATTAAAATAACCAAAATTTTAAAAGATATTGAATTATATGAATAAAATTTAAAACCCAAAGCAAACAATCATATACAGAACCCTGCATGCAACAGTTAAAAATAATATCTTAAGAATACAAGACCATTAAAAATTATTAAAGTGTTATAACACAAAGCAAGTTTCAATAAACCGTAGAGAAATGGTATTAGACTACATTATCTGGCTATAACATAATTAATTTAGAAGTGAATTATAAAAGGATACATAGAAAATTCTAAATGGAAAAAATAAAAACATTTCTACATAATTTGTATATCAGTGTTAAATGTACTAGAAATATAAAAATACTTAGACTGAACTGCAATAAAAAGCTTTATATAAAATCTGGTAGGACACAGATTAAATAGTATCTGGACATTGGTATTAATTAATATATTAGAATATATAAAATAGAATAAATGAATGATATAAATAAATAGAATAAATGAATGATGCATAACACTTTTAAAATCATATTTCTTGCCAATAGAAAACAGAGAATAAAAATTAGGTCATCAAACAATGAAACAGAAAATAAACATAGAACTCAAAGAGAGTCTTTGAACACACCCATGGAAAAGCTGATTGAGAGAAAAAATACAAGATACAAAGGATATTAGGAATGAACAAGAGGGCATAGTTTCAGAGATGGTAGGGAATGAAAAGGTAAACACTAAGAAGACACGTAAAAAGTTTTTAAAAAAATTGGGCCACACTTGGTAGTGCTTGGTTACCGTGTGATACCAGAGATAAAATCCAGGCTTCTCATGCAAAGTCTGTGCTCTAGCTAATTGAGTTGTCTCTCAAGACCCAAACTTAACACTTTGTTTGGAGGCCACACCTAGTATGCTCAGGAATCACTATGGTGGCACTCAGTGAACCATTTGGGGTTCTGGGGATTGAACCTGGGTAAGCCATGTGCAAGGCAAGTGAGTGCCCTGTCAGCTGTAACTATGGCCCTGGCCCCCCAAACTTAAGAGTTTTAGGGAAAAGGTTGTCAAAACTACCTCAAGATATAAAAAGGTCTGCATAGCTCTATGACTAGTAAAGAAACTAAAGAAGTTACAATAGAAGTTTCCTACCACACAAAAACATGAGGCCCTGATAGTTTTATACCTAAGTTATAGCAAACTTTTAAGATTCAAGTCATTCTAGTAGTATACAAAGTCTTTCATCAAACTCAGAATAACAGAAGATTTTCCAAGTCATTCTATGAGGCTGATTTCACTTTGAAACTAAAAGCCAAACAGAGAAACACAAGAGTGGAAAGTTAACTACAAGTCAGTCTCACTTATAACTATAAACACAAAAATCCTAAACAAAACATTTGTATACAGGATGGATTACAATATTAAAAAATACTCAAAGATAAATCTGGGTCGGGGCTGGAGTGATAATACAGCGGGTAGGGCATTTGCCTTGCACGCGGCTGACCTGGGTTCGATTCCCAGCATCACATGTGGTCCCCCGAGCAACACCAGGAGTAATTCCTGAGTGCAGAGCCAGGAGTAATCCCTGTGCATCGCCAGGTATGATCCCCCTCCCCAAAAAAGACTAATCTGGGTCTGTCTAGAAATGCAGGAATATTTATCACTAGAAAATCTTTTACATTCACTACATAAATAGATGAAAGAAAAAATCATTACAACAGATGCAAAATAACTGAAATAACTGATAATTCAAAACCTAATTATGACTAATGCAAATCAACAAATAATACAGGGGAACGTTTTCAGTCTTAATAAGAAATATGTACTAAAATCAATACTAAATATTTGGTGGGGGGAGTTGGGTAACACCCTGCTCTCAGTTCTCAGGAGCTATTCCTGGCTCTGTGCTCAGGGATCAGTCTGGGAAGTGTCAGGTATCAAAACAGTGTTGGCCGAGTGTGAGACAAGAGCCTTAACCCCTGTACCATCTCTCAGGCCCCTAACATTGAACATTGTTAGTAGATGAAATGGTGAAAAGGTACATTTTAAGTATAAGAATAAGACAAAGATAAACCAATTTTTAAGTGGATGGAGAGATAGTACAATGGGTAGGGTAGGCCTTGCATGAGGCCAACCCAGGGTTGATCCCTGGTATCATATATAGTCCCCTTAGGCCCTCCCTGAATACAGAGCCAGGAATAAGCCTGGAATAAAGCTGGGTGCTCCCCCCTCCACCCACAAAAAAGATGGAAGGTTTTAGCCAGTGCAATAATAGAAAAAGCAATTAAAGAAATAATAGTGCAATAAAACTGAATTTTTATAAAATCTGTACTATCACTTAATACCAGATATATTCCTGTGTGAGTGCTGCTCACACACAAAGCTTATAGAGGTCCCTAAAAGCCACAGCAACACCAGAGCCATTTACCTACTTTGCAGTCATCTCTAAAGTGACTGGAAGGCACCAAGATGTTTACACAATACCGTAATTTCTTACTTTCTGTGACTCAGGAAAGAGATGCTAAATACCAAAAAAAAAAAACACCCTGATCTCAATGAAAGGAAATTCAATTTTTGCATAGCCTCAAAATATTAGAAAATAGGGGCCAGCTCTTTAAAAGAAGAGCTAAGCTTACATGTCCTATTCAAAGGTTAATGGAAGTTCCTTTCTTAATAAAATTATTCTTTGGGCCAGAGAGAAATAATGCAGCAGGTAGGGCACTTGCCTCGTCTGTGGTTGACCTAGGCTTGATCCCTAGAATACCATATGGTCCCTTGAGCACCAACGAATGTGACCCAAAAGAAAAAAAAAATCATTCTTTGTGCATTTCCGCCCTTAGCAAATCTGTCCTCAAAATGACTACACTTAAGCAGCAGACACTTAATTGTAGTAACTCTTACTCTACCATATCATTTTAATTATTTAAATCTAACTCGATTTCTTCATAGTTTTTTCCTCCTCCTCCTCCTCCCCTTCCCTATCCTTCTCCACCTCCTCCTCCTCGTCCTCCTCTTCCTCCTTCCCCTTCTTCGGTGGAGGACACACCTGGTGATGCTCATGGGCTACTCCTGGTTCTGTACTCAGGAATCATTCCTGGCGGTGCTTGGGGAACCATCTGAGATGCTGGAGATCAAACCCAGTTCAACCGTTGCAAGGCAAACACCCTACCCACTATACTGTTGATCTGGCTCCAGTTTATCTTATTCTTGACTCAGTGAGAGAGCAATTCTTGAAGTGTCACTAAAAAATGTACATATATGTATATAATACAATATTATGTCCTGAAACAGATATCTTTGATATATCCTGCTCTGATAGAATACTTTCTTTGATAAGCCAGGACCTCAAGAATGATTTAGGGATTAGAGAGTTAGTACAGGAGTTAAGGAGCATGCCTAGCATGTGGCCAATGCTGGTTTGGTCCTAGCATCACATTTGGTCACCTGTACATTTCCAGGTCTGGCCCTGGGAATTTTCAGCATGAACATGGTAACAGTGGATATCTACCAGCATCACAGGGTCTGAGCAGCACTGCATTCTTGGACTTTGGCATCAAACCATTGGTTTGGTGGCCAAGAACTCCTGGAAGCCCTGGGCCTCCGGAGCACCACTTAGGAGGCTTCCTATCAATGATGCAAAATAAAATAAATAGTGATTCAGAGAAGCACCAAAACCAGAAGAGTAATATACTCTCCCTCCATTATCTACAGGCTCGGAGTCAAGGCAGATGACTAAGAACAAATGGAGGCCAACAGTACTGCAAACCTAGGAGAGACAACTTAAACCAATAATTTCTATAGACCCTAAATTAAGCAGATCTTTTATTTGAATCATGATGACATTTTTCCACTAGGCTATATATAAAAAAAAGGGTTAAAGAAGGTAAGAGAGAATCTCATGAAACTTACCTTGCCTGTGAATCATGCCTCCATGCATAATTCTTGCAACGATACAATGATTTAGCTCATTCATTTTTAAGGTAATTCCCTGCAAAATGTTAAGTGAAAATAGAATTACGATGAGAGAGCACTTCTTTTTATATTTGAAATTCTACTGATAAAAGTTAGGAAAACATCGTAAGATTCCTGGAAAAAGGAGACGAAATTCTCCATGAATCCACCATAACAAAAATAGTAATTCTGGTATTTTGTGTGTTATAATAACCTGGTTACATGTGACATAATGCTTTTAATCTTTTAATCATAATTATCTTGATGTGGCTATTTATTTTTAGTTTTTGGGATAGATCTGGTGCGACTGCTGGCTCAGGGGTTACTCCTGGATGTGAACTCAGGAATTACTCCTGGTGGTGCTCAGGGAACGATGCTGGGCACTGAACTTGGGTTGCGCTTGATTTTTTCTATTATAAACAAATTTGTATTCTCCAGTTACCCTCCACTTAGTCATGGTATAATATTCTTTAGAAATGGGTTTATAATTTTAAAATTTATATTCCTGAGGGATACTAGTCTGTAGTTTTCTTATAATGTCTATCTGGTTTTGGGATCATAAATAGTTCTCGCTTTTTCCTTCATTAATAATAATTTTCATCATCAATGAATGAAAACTGGGAATAATTCTTTTCCTATCAATGTTTTGGAACAGTTTATATACAATTGGTATTTATTCTTTATAAGTTTATTTATTCATCTATCATACTTATTATACCTGTAGAATCTGTATTGTTACTTCCCTTATATTAGTTAGGTAGGATCTTTTCCTTTTAATTTATTCTAACTTAAAGCAGAAGCTGAGGTCACTGATTCAAGATTCAACCCTCCCCCTCGTCCTCCATATAGGTACTATACACTCCTCAGTACTGTTAAAGCATATACTGCTAAAGACTGTTAAAGACTATTAAAATAGTCTTGTCTCCCACACGTTATGTTATGTTATATGGTTTCATTTTCATTCACTAAAAATACTTTTAAATTTTCATTTGATTTCTTTTTTGATCCATGGATTATTCAGAGGGCTAGAGCGATAGCACAGAGGGTAGGGCATTTGCCTTGCATGCAGTCGACCTGGGTTCGATTCCTCAGCCCCTCTCGGAGAGCCAGCAAGCTACCAAGAGTATCTCACCCGCACAGCAAAGCCTGACAAGCTACCCATGACATATTCCATACGCCAAAAACAGTAACAAACAAGTCTCACAATGGAGATGTTACTGGTGCCTGCTAGAACAAATCGATGAACAGGAGAACAGTGCAGTGAAGTTCAGTGGATTATTCAGATTATGTTATTTCATTTTCACATTTTTCAGATTTTCCAGAGAGTTTTCTGTTATTCAATTCTAATTTAATTCCGTTGTGTCTGAGAATATGATAATATAGCTACTCTAGCTTCCTTTTTTCCAGGTATTCAAGCTTTTATGTTAATTCTTACAAAAAAATTAGTATAGAAATTAGTCCAAAGTAAACAGACATGTAATGTACATATGCTCAAATTTTTATTTCTGAGGAAGCATTTATAAAAGTAGACAAGTTAAGGGCTGGTGATGTAACTCAGAGATAGAACTCCTGCCTTCCAAGTGTGAGGCCCTGAGTTCCAAACTCAAAATTGCAAAGAGTAGACAAAAACAAAAGATCCACTAATAAAATAATTTTAATAGCTTTAAAACCAGTATTAGGGGCCAGGATGTGGCTCAGAATGGTAGAGACTGCCTTGCTCTAGGCTCAATCCCCAGCACTGTGTGGCTCTCTGAGCAATGCTTGGAGAAACCCTGTGGTCGTTAAACACAGCTGGGGGTGGTCCCAGTAACAGCTAACCAAAGTTAAACAAACAAAGCCAACAGCATAGATTGGTTTTCTCAAAGAAAGGTCACAGTAATTTTAAGTTGCTGGTTGTAGTTAGTTTTCTAGGCTTCTTTACATATTCTTTTGAGATAAAAATATAAAGGAGTTGTCTTCTGTTTCATTTTATTTCATGGAGTAGTTCTAATTTCCACCCCTCCCTCCTTACAAATCTTTTAATGGGAAGTAGAATATTGTTACAAATCAACTCCAGTGTTTTTATTTCTCCTGAATCACAGATCAGAAAGGCAAAGCAGTTTGTCCTCTTTCAAGATCAGACATGAGAATACTCATAGGTTGACTTGATGGGAGCAAGTTCACGGCAGTCTTTGAGGAGTAAGCAAGTGAAACTATCCAGCATCTTGAGTATCATGCCCTCTGCAATTCTCTATTTCACCATATCCATGAAGAAATCAAACTTATCCAGGAATCTGGTGGGAAATTTAGCAATGGGCCACAGAGAAAAAAATGTAGCCGACTGTGGAAAAAAAAACAACTCATGTCACTGAAAGCAGCCTTGGTTAACCTGCTCCAGGTTTAACTGATATGGTAAGAGTTTCATTCTTGTGGTTTAAAAAAATTTGTTTTTCCCACAATAGGCCCATGCTGCTCCCATTAATGTTATCATGGTATATTTTCTTCAAGTCTTACATTTTGAAACTGTTTGTCCTTCAGTATGAAACATTACTTTAAAAATAGAGGCCTCGGGGCTGGAACAATAGCACAGTGGGTAGGGTGTTTGCCCTGCATGCAGCCAACCCGGGTTCGATTCCAGCATCCCATATGATCCCCTGAGCACAGCCAGGAGTAATTCCTGAGCGCAAAGCCAGGAGTAACCCCTGTGCATCGCCGGGTGTGACCCAAAAAGCAAAAAAAAAAAAAAAAAAAAAGAGACCTCTCCATCAGTGGTCTGGGACACATGGGACACGGGGCACTTCTGGCCATACTGTTGGCAGAGTGGTGTTCGGTCCAGTGTTGTTGTGCTTCTTGGACTGTTAGGGCTGGGGGCCACCAGGGTCACAGCCAGTGCTACTCTGGGGTTCATGAGGTGCTTGAGGTGCTAGAGATTGAACTCTGGGCTTCATGCACACAAGGCATGCTTTCCACCCTGATATCTCCCCAACCTGTATAAAGCATTGCTTGTTTCCTTCCTTCCTTCCTTCCTTCCTTCCTTCCTTCCTTCCTTCCTTCCTTCCTTCCTTCCTTTCGTTGGGCAGTGCTCAGAGGATCATATAGTGTTGGGGATCAAGCCTGGGGCTCCTGCAATTTGAAGCATTAAAGCATTTCCTATTACCAATATATAAGTTGTTTTTGTCCTGAGTCTATCTCTGCTTTTTATTTCACGCCCTACACATATGAATTTAATCCATTCAAAAACAGTGTCTCTGCTTTTTAATTTGGGGAAATTGAGACAATTTTAATTTAATATAATTGCTGATACAGTCAAGAATAAATGCATCTTCTTGTTATTTGATTTCTATGTCATCATTTTAGGTTATGCCACTCTTTCTCTGCCTTCTTCTGAATTACGTTTATTCTATTTCTCTTAGATGTCTTATTAACTGTAATTCTGGTTTGTGGCTTTGGCTTTGAAGCACATATCTTACCATCTTATCTTTAACTTATCACAGTTGACCTTCAGGGGATATTACATAATGTTACCGAGAGTCTAAGAACTTTATAAGAGACACTTCTGCTTCTTCCTGCTGACCTTTCTGCTGCTGCAATTAGTCAGTTTACTTTTATATATGCTATTATCTATCCCCAACACAGTTCTATTATTTTATTTAAATTGCTAATTCCCTTTCAAATTCTACCGAGACTTTTTTCACTTTTGGTATCTTTGAAAATGTTTTGAGTTGACTTCCCTTTTTGGAACCTTTGTTGGGTTCAAAATTTTTCAAAAGTTTTTCTTTTCTTTTTATTACTTTTGGGCTTTCTTCTGCTTCTTCTTCTATTGATTTTGGTTTGGGGGCCACTCAGCACAGTTCTCAAGTATCTGCTGTGCCAATTGAGCTCCTGTATGCAAAGCAATTCTTATATTTGCACCTCTGTGTGCAACAGATTTTTTTAAACCTCTGACTGCTTTTATGATTTTATGATTTTATATTTGTCTACGCAGTTTGATCGTCACGTATATTGGTTTTGTTTTCCTTGTGCTTTTTGTGCTTAGGATTCACTATTCTTGTATCTGCAGAATTATTGTTCTCATCAAGTTTAGAGTATGCAGGTTTTGTTTTGTCTTGGGGCCATACCCGGCTATGCTCAGAGGTTACTCCTGGCTCTGCACTCAGAAATAACTCCTGGTGGTGTTTTGGGGAACATATGGGATGCCTGGGATTGAATCAAGGTTAGCCGCCTGCAAGGCAAGCGCCCTACCCATTGTACATCTCTCCAGTCCCAAGTTCAGAGTATACTTGGCTATTATTCTTCAAATATTTATTCTGCTTCTTCCTTATTTTCTTCTTCATAGAGTCCAATTAACCACATAATAGGCTGCTTGAAGTCATCCTAGAGTTCAGTGATAATCTTTTCATTTAAAAAATGTTTTTTCTTCTATGACTTTAAAAAATCTGCCATCAATCCTACAGTATATCTTCCTGTTAATTATAATATCTTTGTCAGTTCTGTGTCAATTTTTTTCACATTATGGGCCAAATTTCCTTGCTTCTTTGTATGCTCGATGATCTTTGATTAGATAACAGATATTGTGAATTTTATTTTGCTGTCTGCTAGATTTAAAAAATTCCTAGAAATATTCTTAAGTTTGTTCTGGGATGTAGCTTAGTTACTTGGAAATAATTTGGTTCTTTGGGTCTTACTTTCCTGGTTTGTTAGGGAGGTGTAGAACAATTTGCAGAAGAGGGCTAGTTATTCCTCATTACTTAGGTAAGATAACCCTAAGCATCTTACACAGTGCTCCGTGAATTTAGTTTTCTCTGTATGGCTGATGGGGACAGGGAGAGAGTGTTATATACTCTTTCAAGGAAAAATAATCCCGAAGGATTAGAGCCCTTTATAGATCTTTATAGCGCTCTCTCTCTCTCTCTCTCTCTCTCTCTCTCTCTCTCTCTCCCCTAGTCCATGAATTCTGGGTGCCTTGGTCTTCCTAAATTCAAGGAGTTTGCCTAAATTGACACAGTTCTGCCCTCCCTGTGATGGGGTTTAGAAATTCTCAGGGCAGTAAGGTGGTGCAATCATACTTTGTTTCCTGTTTCTGGGCATTATTGCCCTTTGTTGGCATGATGGACAATATCTTGAAAACTGTTTTGTCATATATTTTGTCTCTTTGCAATCTTTTTGTTGTTGCTGCTGTTGTTTCAGATGAGAAGGTAAATCTGTCCCTGTTGCCATCTTGAACACAAGCAGAAGTTCTACATATCAAATTTTAGATAGGTATTATTCTCTATGGATTAAGTTAGTAGTCTTCAGTCACTAGTTCAAGGTCTGATGCAGACAGGTAGAAAGTTTGAAACTTACTACTGAAACATACTAGATTAGCGCCTTGGTTATAACTCTTAGTCAGTGGACTGGTCTGTAGGACAGGGACTGGTTCTCAGGTATAGACAGATTGAAGAACACTGGTTTAGATGACTTTCACGCCAACAAATTTTGGAATTGTGCCTGATTTATCCTAAAACCCATAATGGGCCTTTAAAATAATAATTATTTTTTATCACTGTCCTCCTGTTGTTCATCGATTTGCTCGAGCAGGCCCAGTAACGTCTCCATTTTGAGACTCGTTGTTACTGTGTTTGGCATATTGAATATGTCACGGGTAGCTTGCCAGGCTTTGCCGTGCCAGTGAGATACTCTCGGTAGCTTGCCGGGCTCTCTGAGAGGGATGGAGGAATCGAACCCAGCTCGGCCAGGCTGTCTGCGTGCAAGGCAAATGCCCTACCACTGTGCTATCGCTCCAGCACCAGCATTATTCCTGGCTCTACACGCAGGAATTACTACTGGTGGTGCATGTGGGGGCCATATGGGATGTCAAGGATTGAACCTGGGTTGGCCGTGTGCAAGGCAAGCACCTTACCTGCTCTACTATCTCTCCAATGCCATAGTTGTTTGTTTTGAAGCAAGATAGTTCTTATTGAAAGAAAATTTACTTTAAAAGATATTAGGGGAGAGAAAGAGAAGAATACATGTTCAAGAGAGAACACAGGTTTAAGAGAGCAAGCCTAATATTGACTTTCACATTTTTAATTTAGAGTCACGAAGTTTGGAATTTGTAACAAACTCCTTGGCTGAAAACTGGTTTTGAATTTGAAGAGTTAAGGGTAGAGATTCAATCCCATTTTCTTCATTGGAGAACAATATTCTGTTAGAACGCTCTTTGTGACTTTATAATCTAGACTCTGATTTTGTACAATTTCACAAAATATAATGGTCTGGTTCCTATTCTGCAGTTCTTAGAAATGGTAGGCAAGCAATGTGAACGATGGGGTCATCAAAATCTTGTCCAAGTATGCAATGGCAATACTTCAAGTCTCATTTCCAACTGCACACTAAATCAGCATATATGAAGAGAGGTGTTTCCAGAAAAAGTGCTGCAAATTAATGTACAGTATGACAAATCTTATTTCAAACAGGAAATGATAATACAATGGGAGTTCAATAGTTCCATTTCTTTTTTTTGGGTGGGGGAGACATGCCCGGCAATGCTCAGTGGTTACTCCTGGCTCTGCACTCAAGGATCACCCCTGGAGGTGCTCAGGGATTACATACGATGCCAGTAATTGAACCTAAGTTGGCTGTGTGCAAGGCCCGCCCCCAGGGAGTTCCATTTTCAACACTGGTAAATGAATGTATTCTTTCAATTAACCACTTACTGTGAGTCTGTTATATAGCAGATACATTATATACAATTGTTTGGCATAATAGTGACCAAGATAAAATTGTGTCTACCATGGCTAAAGGAATCTAACCTTAAACAAAATTGAGTTAAAGCTTATTGTTTTGTCTGCTCCAAATATTTCTCTGACATGAAGGACTGACTTATGTTCTTTGCATGTTTCTGCATCTATGCAAGAGATTGGCTCAGTTTGGGTTGAGTGCCTTAAGTTTCTCCAAGCTTGGTATAAACTCCTGGTAAATGCCTTTATCCTCCTATCTAAGCTGGCTCAAGTTTGGTCTTTATCACTTGCAATGAAAGGAATGCCAGTTGGGGGTGGAGCAATAGGAAAGCAGGTAGGACGTTTGACTTGCACGCGGGCAACCCAGGTTCGATTCCCAGCATCCCATATGGTCCACCCGAGCACCGTCAAGAGAAATTCCTGAGTGTAAAGCCAGGAGTAACCCCTGTGCATCTCTGTGGGTCACCCAAAAAGCCAAAAAAAGTTTATTTATATTGTGAACAACTCTATGAAAATAAAATTTAAAAATTTAAAAATGGACTCCCAGTCAGTAGAGAAATGCCAGTTCCAAGTGGAACCTCACACTTGGAATGGGAATGATTTGACCTTGTGAGAGGTGAACTGAGCATAGTTAGACATATTGTAGAAGTCCCCCAAAGTAATATAATGCTCTTAACAATTAAGCAAGCACATGAAAGCATATTAAATGTGATAGGAAACTATGAGCAGATCCTTGAATAGTATAGTTTCATTCAATGTCATTTTGTTAAAATGTTGATAAGTGAAAAAAACAACAATTACCACAATAAAATGACATTCTTTCAAGGACATTCTTTTGTCTTTCATCCTTTTGGGAACAATGAGGGACTGCTGTGTTTTATTATTGAACAATAAATCTTACAAAAAGAAACTTCCACTTTTAAGGCAACTGCTTAAATGGAGAATAAATAAGCAATGTCATTAGGATCATAGGAGAGAGAAAGACTTCTCTTTCTTTCCTGTTTTTTTCCACACCCAGCAGTCCTCAGGGCTTACTCTGTGTTCAGGAGAGGGGCTTGGGGATCATATGAGGTGTTGGGGCTTGAACTGGGGTGGCAGTGTGCAAGACAAGTACCCTGTCAATTGTATTATTATGCTGGCCCTGAGAAAGTCTTCTTCTTTAAGGAGATATTATGGAGGCATTTCAAGGCCATTTCATGCTTTATGAGAAAACTAGTATTAGGACTGAAGCTTCACACTTTTACTTAGTCTAGTTTCTGTTAGAATCCTGCATACAAAAGATGAAGCAGCTGTTCTTGTACTCCTGTGGAACATAATGATCACCAGACAGTTTGGTGGTTCCTTCTGGTGGTCCTTTCCATTTTCCTGTCTACTTTGCTTGGTTGAGCATCATCTATTCTTCTTCCCTCACTGACAGGCTTCTCTCCTTTATTGTTCTCTCTTAACTGTTCTGGTCAAACAAGCTGTGCGAAACTGCATCTTTATTTTGGTAAATGCAGGTAGTTTTGTGGAAAGCAAGTGCTAGGAAGGGCCAGCCTTATTTATCATTATTTCCCTGGCATCCAATACGGGGAGCTGCACACAGTTGGCTCTTAACAAACATTTGCTAAATGAGTAAATGAATATAGAAAATGAATGCAGGGATATTAGACTTTCCAAGCTGGGTATCCTTGGGGATCATTTCTTTGGCTAAGCATGCTTTTGGCATTACTTACTAAGCAAAGTATGAGCAAACAGAGGCCTGCTGACATGAACTGATTTGCTCAAGGTGCCCAAAGGCTGCTCTGGTTTGTGCTCTAAAGCCAAAGAGCTGATCGGAGCACAAAAAAGAAAAGAGCTGATTTGCATGCCCTCTGCTTGCTGCAAGAGCTGGGAGAAAACAGTTTAACTAGCAAATAAGAGTTACAACCTTCCATGTCTAAAGTTGAGTGTTCTTTGGACATTGTAATAGTAGAATCATTGCTCTGAAACTCTGCCATTAATATGCAAAGTCATGAGGAACTTTCATAAGTAGATCATTTGTATTTGTACATCCCAATACCCCCTTTTTCTGTTTTGAGGAAAAGATATGAGTGCATGAGTTTGAATGTTTTTCTTCTAAAGAGATGATTACACTTCCAGATTAGAAATTTCTACCAATGTTTTCTGTCTCAATATGTAACCTCATTGGAATTTCTACCAATATTCTTTGTCTCAATGGTAACCTCATGGTCTATTCACATGGTTGTGAAAATCTAACATCCCCTTCATCCCTACTGTCTAGCCTTCATCAAGGTTGAATATTTTACTCTTCTGTGAGATCAACTCACTTCTTTCCAGCTGGCACTCCTCTAATTCTGAGTTCCATCCTGTCTCCTGTATTACTTGAACAATAGCCTCTTATCTCCTTCTATCTACTCCTGTCCTCCCTCTAATCTATTCTCTAGAGGGATCATCTATAAAATGAAAAATTGAGTCTCTCCACTTCAAACTCTTCCACAGTCTCCTAGTGTTTTAAAGATTAAGACCAAAACCCTGTCTATGCCATCCTTCCTGCCACTCACCTTGCTGTCTACAGTTCAGCCATAGCACCTTTCTTCTGTGGTGAAACTTGGATAAGACTCTTTCCACTATCAGGGTTTTGCACTGCTACTTGGTTTGTCTGAGGATGCCTATAGACCCACAATTCTCTCCCTGCTTTGTTCAGTTACCATCAAGTGGCCTTTCCTTGATCTTCCCAAGCCATGCGAAATCTATGATAATGAAGCAGGGTTCAGCATCAATTCTATTCCAACTCTATTTCTAAGCCTTTAGAGAATTAATTTATGTACACTGGTCAATAAGAATGGAAGGCAATTTATTTTTAGCAGTGTTCCTGAATTCCTTGACTGTCTCTGGAATTAATCTTCCTTCACTTTTGTTGAAGGTAAAAGATCTAGAATCCAGCAAGCAGAACTGACAAAGGATTTTCCTTTCACAATGTCATTAAAATTCACTTTTTTATAATAGCCAGATGAATGTTTCATGTGGTCCCTTTCTTTGCTACCCTCCAGGAATAAAATAATTTCATTAGAACATTGATGGGGAAGAAACATAGGGTCCCTGCTTGGGTCACAGCCTATGTGGAGCTGATATGTTCACCCCACTCGTGTGGTCCTTTTTGTGTGGGGCTTTAAGGGTCCTCTGGTTTCCTTCCACATCCTAAGGAGGTTGATGTGAAGTTCCCAGTGTGCATGTGGGGATGTGTGTGACTGATCCCAGGATGAGAGAGCGCTCTTCCAAGGAGTGGGTTCTCTCGGGCCCTGAGCTGTTGGGATAGGCTCAGTTGCCAGTGATCCTGAACCAGAATAACTGGGCTGCAAAATGAATTCATGAACACAAATAACTGCTTATTATTAGAAGTGCTTGTGTCTTTATTTGGAAGTTTGATGATATTTCAGAGAGCAGAAAATATGTTAGACACACTGCTTGTTCATATGGGAAATATTCATTTTTATATATATTGTTTCTTAAGGGCTGGAGCGATAGCACAGCGGTAGGGCATTTGCCTTGCACGCAGCCAACATGGCCGACCCGAGTTCGATTCCTCCGCCCCTCTCGGAGAGCCCGGCAAGCTACCGAGAGTATCTCGCCCGCACGGCAGAGTCTGGCAAGCTCCCCGTGACGTATTCGATATGCCAGACACAGTAACAACAAAGTCTCCAATGGAGACGTTACTGGGCCCACTCGAGCAAATCGATGATCAACGGGAGGGCCTTTACCTTTACCTTTTACCTATTGTTTCTTAAATCACACATTTTAAGAACTTATCAATGATGTTGAGTGAGGGCTTACTATATCAAGTGTGTTCTGTCTTTGGGTAAAGTTGAAGAAAAACTGCAAAAGAATTGATGAGGAGAAGAGGAAATATGCTTCAGGCAGTGCAATTCTCGGTGAGGGCATGGGGGGGCATGGAATGAGCATCTGGTAATGGACTCCTTTAAAAATTTCCATGTAAATGGGGTTGGAGCGATAATACAGTGATAGTACAGCTGGAGCGATAGGGCATTTGCCTCGCATGTGGCCAACCCAGGTTCGATTCCCAGCAAACCATATGGTTCCCCAAGCACTGCCAGGAGTAATTCCTGAGTGCAAAGCTAGGAGTAACCCCTGTGCATCGCCGGGTATGACCCAAAAAGCAAAAAAAAAAATTTCCATGTACTCCTTCCATCACTCTTCTTAGTAGTGTAAGTTCAAATCTGCAGCTCTAACTCATGCCAGGATTTTATGAGAGTATAGAAGATTTACTTTTCTTACTTACCATTGGTTCATCTGTGTTCTTTTGGAACTGAACCAGGCGAACTCTGGTCACATTCTCCATATCCATGTCTCCATTCGCACTTTCTGGAGAATCACCATTTAAATACGGAGAAGTGGGAGGTGGGGTGACCCTCAATGCTTCATCACTGTAAACTTCATGTGCCACTACATCATGAGTCTGAAGTAAGGCCTAGCATTTTATGAAGATAATAAAATATTAATAGTAATAGGATTCTGACAGAAATCTTTTATGTAAACATATGCCAATACATTTGTTGCCTCTCAAAGGAGAACGGAGTGATCTCTCATCTAAGGAGAACTCAAGCCATAGTACAAACCCAGATATAATAATTTCTCTGTGAGAAATAATCCTTATAGATGTACTAAAAAGAAATAAATACAGTTAGTGAGCAAACTAATGAATGGGCAGATTTGATGATTTCCTGGGTTAGCAGTACTGACCAGCTATGAAAAATTACCCAACAAACTTGTTCAAAAATGGCTGCAAAGCGGATTGGAGAGACGGTATAGTGGGTAGGGCACTTGCCTTGCATGTAGCCGACCCACGTTTGATTCCTGGCAAACAGTCCTCTGAGTTCCACTAGGTGTAATCCCTGAGCACAGAGCATGGAATAAGCCCTGAGTACCGTCAGGTGTGCCTCCCTCTCCCCAAAAAAGGCTGACAAAAATCAATTTCAAATGATTTAGCAGACAGGATCATGTGTAAAAAGAGTAAGTTTGCTGGGGTTTAAAATGGAAACAGATTTTAATAGTAAACCAGGCAATGTGCACGCCTTGCACGTGGCCAACTGGGGTTTGATCCCCAGAACCCCATATAGTCTCACGAGCACTGCCAGGAGTAATCCCTGAGTGCAGTTGGGCACCACTAGGTGTGGTCTAAAACCAAAGCAAAACAAAAAGAAACTGTGACAATATTGTCTTTACTGCTGGTATTAACACTGTCAGTCTTTTTAGTTTTATCCTTGTTATTAATGTTTTATCCATGTTATTAATTAGTAGTTTGTCATTTTAAAAATCTTTATTTTTTAATTGTGTCCCCATGAGATACATAGTTACAATGCTGTTCATGATCAGGTTTCAATCATACAATGATACAACACCCACCCCTCCACCAGTGTCCATTTCCCACTACCAATGACCCCAGTTTCCCCCAGTTTCCCTCCTACTACTCCCCACCCCACCACCTACGTCTATGGCTCTATAGCATGCACTCTCTCTGTCTCTGCCTCTGTCTCTCCTTTCTGGGCACTAATGGTCTGCAACACAGGTACTGAGAGATTATTGTTAATAGTTTGCATTATGTAAGCATAATGCAAAGGTTGAAAACAATTGATAACATATGACTAAATGAAAGAAAGAGAAACAAACAAAAGTGGGTGCCTCAGCAATACTACAGTAGATAGGTTTGCCTTGCATGCGGTCAACCCAGGTTCAATTCTGGCATTCCATGTGGTTCCCCGAGCACTTCCAGGAGTGATAATTCCTGACCGCAGAGCCAGGAGTAATGCCTAGGCACTGCTTGGTGAGGCCACATAAACAAACAAACAAACAAACAAAAAACCCCTAACACAAAAGTGTACTTGAAAATATGGATGGAACTGGAGAGGATCAAGCTAAATGAAGTAAGTCAGAGGAGGAAGACAAGTAGAAGATGCTCTCACTCATGCGATATAAAAAGAAACATGACAAGGGAAGAAACAATGTCCAAAGTAAATAAACTCTTCGACTCTAAACATAGAAATGAGGTCACCAGGGGTGGAGGGGAGTAGGTTGAAAGGGTCCAGTAGACTATGGTAGATGGATAGAGCCACTTAGGTGGTGGGCATCATGTGGTAACACCTTAGACATAACACAAGAAACATATTGCATTCTTATAATCCAACATTAGCTCAACAAAAAGTAACTAAAATAGGCAATTTGACAAAATATAAAACATGATACAGAGCTCAAGACTAAATCTATTGCATGGTTTTGTATATTTACATTTTTTGGAGCACCTGGGGCTGGAGCAATAGCACAGCAGGTAGGGTGTTTGCCATGCACGCGGCCGACCCAAGTTTGATTCCTCCACCCCTCTTGGAGAGCCTGGCAAGCTAATGAGAGTATCCTGCCCACATGGCAGAGTCTGGCAAGCTCCCTGTGACGTATTCGATAATGCCAAAAACAGTAACAACAAGTCTCACAATGGAGACGTTACTGGTGCCTGCTCGAGCAAATCGATGAACAACGGGAGGACAGTGCTACCTACATACGCTAACTCAGTGAAACTAGATAAGCAGAGTCCCTGGTTTCTCTATAAAAGGCCAGTCTTCTACTTCATGCACTAGCTAGCACAGAAAGTTTACTATTTAGAAAAGTTTTCAACAAGCATGAACATCTGAATATGTCTACTTCAAGGAGAATTTTTACATCTGAGTATCGGTATGTTTGGAGCCTTGCACAAACAGACTATATTTGTTCATGTGTGAACTGTAAATTCAGTTCTAATTTCATCTGTGATCTGTGTGGCAATAAAATATCTGAAGATAATAAAATATAATTAAAACTGCTTCACAAGCATAACTTTGAGCATCTCCAGTGCATTCATTTAATAAAAAGACTTATCAAAGTCATGACAAGGCTATTTTGATTTGAAAGGCACGCATATCAGGGCACAAATAAGTAATTACGCAGTACAATCATAAAGTTGATGGTGTTGACTTGCCATCCAGACGGCATACGCTTGGAGCAATAGAGGCATTTGGTTTCTAAATCAAATTCCAGATATTTAATGATAGCAGAGGCTGGTCCAAATTGGAGCTGGGGAAAGGGTGCACCAAAAAGTACTAAGTGGTACATAGCTTGAGAAGGGGCACCAGCATGGCCCTGGGCACCTTGTCTTCCCATCCTGTGCTTTCACTGTTGCTCTGGACCTGACTGCAGCAGTTGTGCTTGATGACAAATATTTTTAAATTATGGCCACTTCAGGTTTAAGATTTAGGGTAGGAAGCAAAAATTAGTAGTAGACAAACCGCAAACTTTCATCTATTAAAAGAATTGTCATCAGGGGCTGGAGTGATAGCACAGCGGGTTGGGCATTTGCTTTGCATGCAGCTGATCTGGGTTTGATTCCCAGCATTCCATATGGTCCCCCAAGCACTGCCAGGAGTAATTCCTGAGTGCATGAGCCAGGATTAACCCCTGTGCGATGCTGGGTGTGACCCAAAAAGAAAAAAAATTGTCATCAAGACAACTAGAGCTGTCTTCCATAGGATGAGCAAATTTTTAAAACATGCTTGGTAGGGCTAGAGAATCTATGAGCTTAGAGCCACACTTTCATCTGGTTAAAGCCAATTACATGGGTTAAAAGAAGTGTGCTGTTTTACAAATAAAATAAATGAATTCAGTTGATTTTTACTCATCTTTTTAAGTTATATAACCAAATGCTTGGATTCAATGCATTACTTATAAGGAAGAGTAAGTCCACAACAACCACAAAAAAAAATATTCAAAGTAAACTTTAAAAGGATAATGCTCAAATTACGTTACCAAATAAGGGAATCCTTGATGCTAACCACAATTCACTACTGCAAAAGACTGCTGCCACAAAACAAAACTGAACCTAAAGCACTGAATGTAAGCAAAGAGAAAGAACAGAACCACATATAGATATATGCTGTGAGGTACAACTGAGCAATTGTTAATTAAACTGAAACAGTAGTTATTTTGAATTATCTAAAGGGATTCATGTAACAGGAAAGAAATGTATTCTTCACCGTTTGGTCCTTTACAAAGGGTTTGGATAAGACAATGGAAGAGTTCAAACTGGTGTGTAAAACAATCTGACCATCCTGTTTTTGTCCCCCTCAAATATGATACACTTGTAACACACACACACACACACACACACACACACACACGGAAACTCCTGGGCTCAGTGAAAACTACTGTGGTTACCAGAGGAAACAAGAAAGACTGGGTAGATGGAACTTTTGGGGGGTGAGGTGGTACTGGGACTTTGATATTAAGTGAAATGTGCCTTGCACATACATAGGAGTGTAAAATTTTCCCCGAGATTCCACAGTATTGTAAAATCAATGAAAAAATCAATGCAATCATTCAATAAAATAAATGATGAAGTTACTTGAAAAATACTTGTAAAGTAGGATACAGGGAGCACAGAGACAGTTCAAAGGGGTATGGAGTGTGTACCCTGGATGGGCAAGGCTCTGAGTTTGATCTATGGCACCACATCCCCTCACCCCCAGCCCTTCCTGTACAGTCAATAGCACATAGATGGCTCAAGCACTGAATAGCGAGGCTGTCATGGCCAGGTCAAGTATCACCAAGAGTGGCTCCAGCACTCTGCAGCACTGCTGCTCATGAGGTATCTGGTATTTCATTTAGAAACCAATTACTATAAAAATGTAGGATACAAAATTGATTTAAAAATCAGTCCTAGGGATGGGGGGAAGTGGCAGCGAGAAAAGCGCCTGCCAAAGAAGCAGGCAGGGGGTGCTTCAAGCACTGACCCCAAAGTCGCCCCCAGTACTTCTAGAGTGGTGTGGTACCCAAACAACAACAGATCTGTTGTAACAGCCCAGGTCATATGTCCGTGAAGGCATGAGGCTGAGATTTCTATTCCTGATACCACCTTATAAGTGAAGTGTGATCCGGGGGGTACTGCTGTTTGGGATCCCTGGAGCTACAACAAATGTGAAACCTCAGCACAGCACAACCCAGTGTACTACAAGCCCTGATCATTAAAACAACAAACAAGAGAAGGGCAACATTTTCTAATTTTCCCTTTAGGGAATAGATTCTATTTCTTTTCGTGGGCAAAGGAGGATTTGGGCCACACCAAGAAGTGCTCTGGGGCTACTCCTGATACTCTGTACTCTGGGATCATGCCTGCCAGCACCTGAGGGACCCTATGTGGTGTCAGGAATCAAGTTAGGGTCAGTTATGTGTGAGGAAAGAGACTTAACACCTGTACCATCACTCTCATTTTAGATTCTATTTCTTAAAGAAAATAAGGAAAGTATTAACTTTCTATTTTACTAGCACACACAGCTTTTGTCTTTATCCTTAATGCTTCACATTTTACAACTGCAATTAAGCAAAGGATCATTTCCTTCTGAAAAATCCATTGAGCCTGGATGTGGCTCAGTGGTTAAGTGCATGCCTTGTCCACACACAGTAAATAAGTCTTTGAACTGGGATATCTGAAAAAGGAGAACATCATAATATTTTTTATCATGACTTCTAAAGATAGAGCACAAATTTAAAAAAAACACATTGAAATGTATAGTTTACTCTTCCTTTAATTACTATAAATATTCATAAGTATATTTTTAAAAAGTGTCATTAATGTTAAACCTTCATGTTGTGAAAATGAAGGACACAAAGGAAAAAACAGCTATTTGGACAAAAGCATAAAATTATCAACAAGCTAAGAATAATTCTCAAACCTTTGTAGAATAATGTTACAAGAACAGAAACATTATGCTTGGGGTTGGGGAGATTAGGGTATAGGAAAAACACATGCTAGCACTGGGCATCAATAGGGCTGAACCCAGGTCTGCCACATGTAATGCAAGCACCTGAACTACTATACTATCTCTCCAACTTCTCAAGCTAAATTTATAGGAAAACAGATCCTCTGAAAGGTCAATTTCCCTTAAGTGCATTGCTTTGCATGCTCTCTCTCTCTCTATATGTGTGTGTGTGTATTTTATATGTGTGTGTGTGTGTATCCAAAACAAAGACTCACAACATTCAAAACATGAGTCCTAAGCTGTAACTACTAGAACATTGTAATGTACCTGTCAAGTTGACAGATGGTTTTGGGGCAAGTTGGGGGTGGGGAGAAAATATGGGAATACTGGTAGAGGGAAGTTGATACTGGCGGAAGGATTGGTGTTGAAATGTTATATTCATAAAACTCAACTATCAGTAACTCTGTAAATCACAGTTTTTAATTATATTTTAAAAATGGAGCGATAGCACAGCGGGTAGGGCGTTTGCCTTGCACGCAGCCAACATGGCCGACCCGAGTTCGATTCCTCTGCCCCTCTCGGAGAGCCCGGCAAGCTACCGAGAGTATTTGATATGCCAGACACAGTAACGACAAAAGTCTCCAATGGAGACGTTACTGGGCCCGCTCGAGCAAATCGATGATCAACGGGAGGGCCTTTTACTTTACTTTTACATTAAAAAGAGCATGGCTTTGAAGTCAGGGAGATCTGAGGTCAGGGAGTCACATCAAAGGGCTGGAGTTCATCCTGGCATGCACAGGGTCTCAAGTTCACTCCCTGGCATCACCTGTCTCTTGAGCACCTCCAGGTATAGCCCCAGTGGCCCCCACGCTAAAACAAAACATCTGGGATTTGAATCTCAGTAAGGTCACTGACTTGTTGGTGACCTGAAAGAAAACTCTTTATTTTTCTAGAATGCATTTTTTCTCTCTTAATTGTAAAACAGGGATAACAACATCACTTTATATCCTAAATCATCATCCTGCGGGATCCATTTACTTCAATGCAGGTGCCCTGACTACCCATTTTCTACCAGCCCCATCCTGCTCCAAGCCTCCACCACACCATCTCTCACTGCAGCTTTTGGATTAGTCTCCCATGCTCAACTCTTAGCTCTCCTGCACCATACTCCACCTCACCCCTCTGTCGTACTCTGTTCTCAGCCCCAGCGATAGCCAATACACAGACCTGCCTGAAATCACTTAGTGTCAGCTGACTGACATCAGGAAAATATTCAGATCCTTAACACAGTCTCTAAGGCCCATGTCTGGCCTCTGCCATGCTCTTCTGGTGCTCTTCTCTTCCTGGTTGATTATGTCCCAGTTGTGGTGTGCTCACTTCTGTGCATTGTACCTTTAAATTCCGTCCTACCTTTGGGCCTTTCCATTTGTTCTTCCCCAAGCCTGGATGGTCAGGAGACTGGTCCTTTCCCATAACAAGTATCCATGATGCTGTCCTTAGAAGGGCATGCCCTTGATTATGGTAGTGTCCACCTTACTGTTATCCCTGCCCCATTAGCCTGTCTCTTTGTGGCAACTAACTCTTACTGTGAAATTATCGGGTTAACTTACTCGCTCAGTGGCTCTAGATCAACTATCCATTTCACATCCCACCTCACCTCATAAGGGCAGGGAACCCTTATTTGTCCTATGGTCCCTATATTTAGTGCCTAGCATAGCACTTAGCATATACATAATCAGAAATGATATTGAAAGAGGAAACCTCAGTTTTCCTGTGCCAGTGAGAGAGGAAGCCATAGTTTTCTCTTTCCAGATGTTCCATCTCTCTCCGATAAACCTGACACACTCCACCCCCAAGGTTCTGTCTCAGCATTCCTGGGGTTTTCCAGGAACATAAAATTCTGCCCTGGAGCCTAGGCTGACAGGAAAACTAAGATAATAGGAAATTATGCCTGGAGAGATTTAGACCAGGTACACATCCCTGTGATTTTCCTGGCATATTTTGGTTCCAAAAGTCTGTAAGTTGTGAGACATAGGGCTACCCACTCTTTAATAATTAAAAAAACTTTATCTGAAAAACATGACTCAGTGGGGACTGAACATCAGGCAGGGTGCTTGCCTTGCCTGTAGCCAAATCAGGTTCAATCCCCATAAGGATCTCCTGAGTCCCTCCAGGAATGATCCCCAAGTACAGAGTCAGGAGTAAGCCCCAAGCACCAACAAGTGTGCCACCGCCCCACCTCCCACTCACCCAAAAGAAACCCAAGCAAGGCTCATTTGGGTACATGTTCATTTTTTTAGACCATGTCAAATCTGAAAGATCAATGGTTTCAAATGCCTTGTGTCATTCTCTGGAGTGAGTGGGATATACTTATCAACTTATGCACAGGGATATCTGGGCAAATTGTACAAGTTCCTACCTATGAAAATTACTTCTTTCTAGGTGGTCACTTGGAGGGAAAAATTCTATTTCAGTGACTAAGTGAAAGCTTTCAAAACATAAAGAGCCTTCAATGTCACACACTCACAGTAACTGATATGGTACTGATGTAATTAGTATTACAGGCAGGCAGGCAGATAGGGAAGGCCCCCTCCCCAGGCAATGGAAGTAATAGCTCTGAAGTTGCAAAGGCCAACCTTGCAGAAAACAGGAACTAAGGTCTGATAAGACCCTCAACTATCTACAGCAACAGACCCAGAGAAGCTCCTGTAGAAACAAAGGCCAGGAAAGGAATGGACTTTTACCGAGGTGGAAGCCCCACTTGGGGGCAGGTTGGTGAAATCCTATAAAGGCCACCTTGAACAAAGGACACACATATGCTGCCCGAGCCCATGTCTTGGGGCTGAGCACATGTGTTGCCCGCATCTCCCCTCTTGAGCTGTGCGCTTTCATGCTTTCATATCTAATGCTGGAATGTGTGTAGGGGGTCTCTCCACCCTTCGAGAAGCCTGGGTTCTCTCTTGAGCACCTTATTCTCCAGTCTCTCCTGCTTTTTCTCCCTCCTTCCCTTCAAAACCTCCAAATAAAAACTGTAATTTCACTGCTCATCTACTTCTGAAATCCCTTTCTGCGAGGCGAGACAAGAACCCTGGGTTCTTGTAACCTTGGGTCCCAGGTGGCAGAGGTGGATCGGGAGAAAGTGGCTGTCTTTCTCCTCCCCACTTCACATGAGCCACCTGTGGGGCCCACTGACATCAGTACCCCGATTATACTTCTGATGGAATACTTGTGATATATCATCTAGGTTCAGAAAATTCTCTGTTAGTGAAAACTGTCCCCAATACGAGCATCTGAGGTTGAAGCAGCACAAGCAATCTCAGTGACTTAAGGACTCTTCTGTCATGAGGCAAATCATTTTTTTGTCTGAAGACTACAAAGTCCCTGGAATCACCCCACAAACAGTATCTTTGTAACTGTGACACAAAGTAAGCAAGAGACGCTACATTGTTTTTGGTAGTACCAGGTATTGTCATCTGTTTAGCTGTCTATTATATTGATGAAAATAGCTATACTTTATAAAGCTTTAAAAAAACTTTACTTCTTCTGCAAGTAAAGTTTTTATCTGTGGAAGTATAGTATATTTCTTACCATGAAATGAGGTTGTGTTAAAATACGCTTTAGTTCCTTTGCATCATTATTCTCAGGGTAACATGAAATTTCTTCCAATACCTACAAAAGAAGCAAGTAGCAATGATAGGATGCAAGAGTTTGAAAACATTGAATTCTTCTAAATTAAAACTATAATATTTTAAAAAGTTTTTGTTACCACTTATGTCCAACCATGTTAATGTTTGTGGTTTTTATGTACAAAGTTATTATATTTTGCCACCACCAAAGTGCCTATGTCTCTCCAACACTGTCCTTAGGTCACCTCTGGTCTGGTTTTCATTCACTCGTTTGCTAGTAAGTACAAATAGATTTTTGTTTGTCTGAGCCACATTCTGCCATGTTCAGGATTTACTCTTGGTTCTGAACTCAGGAGTCATTCCTGGCAGTGCTCAGGGGATCAGATGGGATGACAGGGATTGAACCCGGGTTGCTCGTGTGCAGGGAAAATGCCCTACCCACTATACTATTGCTCTGGCCCCAGTTGATCAGTACAAATGGATTTTTATCATAGGTAGGCAAAACAATTATTTTGGGAAAACTCATTTCTCCCCAAAGATTGCCAATATATAAAAACTACATTAAAGGTAAAAAAATATTAAAGATTGGTCTATCTACACTATCAAACAGTAACCCGAAAGGCTATTATAAAATATAAAACAAAATGACAAGTTCATAATAATTATTGCTGGCTAAAATAATTTAATTACGTTAATGAGAAAATAATTCAACCTTTTTTTCCCCAAACTCACCACCAAAATTAATCTGCAATAAAAGTTAATAACATTTTTGTTTTCTATTAAGAAAACTGTCTATTCCTTTTAGGAATATTAAAAGGACGTAGGCTCAAACAAAAACAATTTAAAGAGAAAAAGCGATTAATTAATTTTTCCTTGTTGCCTGGCAGAATCAATCTTATTCTCACCACTTATTTACTAACACTGAGAAAACCATGCCTTTGCCAGTAATCCAAGAGAATAATTTTTAAAAACCACACAACAGTTTTCTCCCACCACTCAAATTTCCTTTGCTAATTTGTTGTTCACCTTTGCTCTGTACAAGTAAAAATGATTGTTAGTAAGTAAAATTGTTCTTCAAAACCCACTCCTTACCAACAGAATATACATTTACCCACTTAACATTTGGATAATTTTTTATTTTCTAAATTTTTCTTGTTGAACCCATTTTTCATTTTTTAAATGAATCACTATGAATTACAAAGTTAATAATGCATACCATGTTCCAACACCAATTTCTTCACCACTGTCCACTTCCACCAATCTATCTGTTTCCCTCCTGCACGCTAAAATTTTGTTGATTTTTAAATTTAACCCAAAAGAAAGCCTCTGTCCTTTCACAGTGCAAATATACTTTAACTGTTATAGCTGTAAATAGATTTGCAGGGCATTATATGCATTCCATTTCATTCTAGATATCAAGTCTATCAAGAATTATTTCAGCAGGAATGACCCTAAAAGGACACACCCTCTAGGAATCTCTCCCCTCCCCTTGATACTTATCCTTGTGGGGTAGGAAAAGAATTTCAAGGTAATGTGCTAACTCAACCCCCTTCTCAGGGACAAATAAGTAACACTCAGGGTTGCTTTCTTTTCACATGCTTTCTTAACAAGGACTTGTTAGGATGCTCATGCTGGCTCTTGAATGTGGCTTAATTAGCACAAACTGCAGGCAGATGTCAAAATGTTAATGATGACAGGCCAATTCTTCTAGGTGTACTTTGTGCTTTGGCTTTTCTCAACCAGCAAAAGGAAAGATGCTCTCTGATCCCCTGCTACATACACAGATCCTATCCTATCCTATCCTATCCTATCCTATCCTATCCTATCCTATCCTATCCTATCCTATCCCATCCCATCCCATCCCATCCCATCCCATCCCATCCCATCCCATCCCATCCCATCCCATCCCCCAGGGCCTCCACCTCTGAGCCACATCCCCAGCCTCACAGCCTATGATTTTAAGCCTCTGAGGTGTGAACTTTGATTGAGACCAAAGAGTTGGGATCAGATAATCCCCTTTGGTCTGACATCTTAACCAAGAGGGCAGGACAGAAGATCCAGATGGTCTTGTTCTTGTTTTTCAGATCTGGTAAAGGATTATGTCTTTCATACTCTTTCACTTAGTCATCTCTTTTTTTTTCTTTTTGGGTCACACCTGGCATTTCACAGGGGCTATTCCTGGCTCATGCACTCAGGAATTACTCCTGAGGTGCTCAGGGGACCATATGAGATGCTGGGAATCGAACCTGGGTTGACCGTGTGCAAGGCAAACACCATACCCGCTGTGCTATTGCTCCAGCCCCTAGTCATCTCATTTTTATAAGAAATAATTTTTAAAACAAAATGCTTACTTTCATAAAGACTTTTATAACCTCAAAAGTATAAGAAAAATCTAGGTGCTTGGCAGTGAAGAAATGTATTATATTTAAATATATTTAGTAAATGCTTTATTATAATTTTGTAATTGCAAAAATATTCATCATAAGTAGTAATAGCTATGAAGAGCAAAAAGAAACATGGAGATATGCTAATTATATAACAGATAAAAACATACATTTTGATTGCAGCATTCAAAAAATTCATAAGTAAATGGACAATGGTGAAAAATCGATATTTCAAAAGTAAAAATTCCTGTCAGAATCATGAAATAATGGGTGACTTTTTATCTTTCTAAAATTTCAGCAATGTCATGTTTCTGTAGTAAAGTTCAAAGCTTCATGGTAGATGTATGCTGACAAGTTATTAAAATGATTTCCCTCTGTGGGCCAGAGCAATAGAACAGTGGGTAGGACACGTGACTTACATGTGGCTGACCTGTCTTTCATCCTCAGTATCACATATGGTCCCCGAGCCCACCAGGAGTGATCCTTAAGCACAGTGCCAGGAGTAAGTCCTGAGCACTGTGGATGTAACTTTCCCAAAATAATTTCTTACTGAACTAAATTGCTGGAGATATTAAGTTGACATTCATATCTTATAATTTTTAAAAAATTCATTTTTATAGCATGTCTATTTCTATCAAATGCCCTAACATAAGTTTATTTTTCCTCTTTAAAAAAGAAAGAAGTAAAAGCAATACATTAATTTGTGTAAAATTATATAGCAGAAGCCCAACTAGAAATCTACGCAATGTGGCTGCTGAAATATCTCCCTTTTTATGTTTGCAAATAAATGCTCAGTGACAAATTCAGAATACAAATTTGAATATAATGAATGGTCCAACTGCGGCTCTGAGGAAACTGACTCTCACAGAGCAGCTGAAACGTTTTGAATAAAGGGAGCAAATACGAACTGAAAGACATTTACAAAATGCATCACTTACCTCTTTGGCTCTCTGTACTGCATCGCTGGGAGGATTCCTGATTTGTGGTGAAGACTTTGTGTTAATCTTGTCATATAGCTACAAGCAAAGAAGAAAAATCCAATCAATACTCTGTTTCTTGCTATCAGTCAGAGTTGGCATTTCAGAAGCGCTTTTCCTTCTGAAAAGGCAGGTCAATGATATCAGTGGAATCTTCCTCTTCATAATCTCTGACTCAATGCAACTTGTTGCCACATGAGTCTTAAGTATCTCTTTAGTGAAATAAATGCAGCTTTAAATCCATCACTATTTCAGCAACCACAGTCTTGTTTTCCTCTGATGGAGGCAGCATTTAGTAACAGGCACACAGAGCAGTGACATTAAAGAATGTTTATGGGCCAAGACACTTCCCAAAGAATGTTCACAGAAATCAAAATCTCAGGAAAGGGCAAAGCTAACTCCTTCTAGGAAGGGATGTTCTCACAAAGGTATAGGCTTGTTTTACCCGGGTTGTTCATTAAGACTGTCTCTGCTGGCATCCTGCCGCAGGAAGTCAAGAACAGAAATTTCTGTTTTGAATTGGCAAATTCCAAGAGAGTGAGGACACAGTGGGAAAAGAAAAAAAAAAGCAGTTAAAGCTCCACACACCTAAAGGGTTTCCACTCTACTTTCTGCAGAGAATTGATTGAATTTTTCAGAGAGAAACCTCTGTGATTTAGAAATGCAATTTATCAGTACCACGCTCTAACCAACTGAGCTAAGAGGTCAGCTTATGAATTTTCCCTCTGACAAAATGGCCCATTTGACAGTGGGCTTGGAAATACGAAAAGTTAAAAATAATCTGGGCTGATTGACAGCTTCCCTTTCCTAACTTCTCTAAAGTAGGTGAGGATTGGGGTGGGAGCTTGCTTTGGATTTTCCTCTTTTCTCTCCTCCCTGACTACACAGACCACACTACCCAGAGAGAGAGGGTGGGCAGGATACTGACTGTAAACTGCCTCAGGACTGTTAGATCTGTTTATACTCACGAGAGGGAAAGTTCCATAGCTTGTAAATATTTGGGCCACAAAATATCTGAAAATGCTGAAACAGACCAGTGGTCATCTTTAAATGATGGTGTTAGGAAACGCTACTAAATCCCCTGACTTCAATAAGCAGGTTTGGAAAATGCTGTTCCATTTAAAAGATCTTATTAACATTTAGGGGACCTATGCAATGCAGCTGGTTCACATAAGTTTGTCTGACTCAGCAGAATCCATGTGGTTAAGTCTCCATTCTCTGAGTGCCTTAGGGCGTTTGCCTTGCATGCAGTTGACCCGGGTTTGAGTCCTCCGTCCCTCTTGGAGAGCCCAGCAAGCTACCAAGAGTATCCCGCCCACACGGCAGAGCCTGGCAAGCTCCCCGTGGTGTATTTGATATGCCAAAAACAGTAACAAGTCTCACAATGGAGACGTTACTGGTGCCTGCTCAAGCAAATCAATGAACAATGGGAGGACAGCGCTACAGTGCTAATTTTATTTTTATAAAGTTGTGCACAATAATCCATTGCATTTAATATTCAACCACCAATCCCACCACCATTGCACATTCCCACCACCATATGTCAAATGTTTCTACACTAAATCCCAAACCGTGTCCCCCAAAGTAGAACCAAAACAATTAATTTTGTACTGCATGTCATGAACAATCTGCTAAAAATGGTCCAATAAAGTTTTCTTAGAGAAAAGTGTGTGAAGATTGTTGTATTTCATCCTGGAGCCATTAAGCCCTTGTATAAGAGATTAAAACATGTTCGTTAAATCCAATCAAATGTTGTATGCTATCTGAGTGCCTTCTACTGTGAAAAATTTTTTAAGTTTGGAATTTGGAGTTATATTTCCTCATAGAAATAATGTCCTTCGGGGGTATGGTGCAGCCAGCAGGTCAATCTGTACCTGTGAGGCGAGTGCATCAGCAGCTTGATGGCGCCCTCAGACTTTCAGATACGCCAAAATTGCTGCTGTGCCTTTGGCCAGACCCCAAAAACTTGGGGCAAAGTTTAGCAAGAAAGTAAATGGTCAAAGGTTAGGTATGTGGGAGACACACCCACAAACCACCTCTGGCTCAGCTATATAATTGGAGGCATGGCCTCTCTGGTTCCTGATTGAACTGCTTAATGGCCATGATCCCAGACACTCAGAAACAAATCTTGAAACCCAGCGGATTTTGGCAGAAATACGTCCAGTCCCTGCAGTAGGTACTGGCGCTGGGCCACTCCAGGTGGGAATAGGTTTCACGCCTTGGCCTGTTCCCCCTGGTGGCCCGGTTACCACCATCCTCAAGAGGCCACTGGACAGTCAGGTTTGGGCCCACAGTGACGAGACATGCGGGCCTCACAGGATGGAGGCAGAGCTGGACCTTTCCTCCCCGTCCCAATGAGACCCTGAGTTACCGCCCATGAATGGCCTTTCCTGCTCCTGATCAAGCTGCTTAATGGCTACAATTCCAGAGACTCAGGAACAAATCTCAGAACCCAGCAGGTTTTGGCAGAAATCCCTCCAGATTTAAGAGTTAAAATTTCGGAATTTCAAAATTGCGCGGCCACTACTGCAGCCACACAATATCATGTTATTCATAACCAGCAAGAGAAAACAAATTGTCTACTGTTGCCTTTTCAGCAGATCTAAGTGTTCGGGTAAAAATCCCAAATAATAATGATGGGTCTGGTGTCAAAATATTGAATGTAATCAAAGAAGAGAGAGAGTAATGTGGAAATCATCTGCCCCACAGGTAGGGGGAGGGCGTGGGATGGAGGTTTACTGGGGCTTTTGGGGGTGGAGAATGGGCACTGGTGAAGGTACGGGTGTTTCATTGTATGACCGAAACTTAGACCTGAAAGCTTTGTAACTGCTCTCACAGTGATTCAATAAATAAAATTATATAAAAAAAAGTAACCATTGGGTTCATGCCCAATTCAATCAGCTAGTCAGTAACTGAATAAATAGCAGTACTCCTACAAAAAAAAAGAAATAATGTCCTTAACAATATTAGGTTTCGAAACCAGTTTTTAAACTAGAGTTATATGGAATACTGTACATATGTCATAAGAGAGAAAGAGTGAGAAAGAGAGAAAACAGCAATGTCCTAAAGAAACTGTAAGTTAAAGAAATATGTCTAAAATACATGACACTGAAAAATAAAGTATTTACCTGTTATAATATTAACAAAAAACTGCTTAAAACCTACATAATTCAAAAGATTAGAAAAACTCCTACAAGCTATTTGAACAAAAAACAAATTGAATCCAAAGCTTAGGAAGCAGATGCCATTGTTACTTTATAGTGTTTAATTTTGTTACAAATGGTAAACTTTGACTTTTTCCTCACCAAAGACTATGACTAACACTACTTCCATACTCTCCAACTATGTTTAGGATTAGTTTCTTAACACATTTAATAAACATGTTAGTTTTTACTCACAAAGAAAGAGAACCTCTACGGCTTCCAGAATTGCTCTTGTTCTATCACCAGAGACTATTTTTGACTTGGTCTTACTATGCCAAGGTCTCTTGTCAATGTGTTTTCTTTCCTTTTTTTTGGTTGTTGGGCCACACCCTGTGGTGCTTAGGGCTTACTCCTGGCTCTGCATTCAGGGATCACTCCTGGAGGGGCTTGGGGAACCATATGGGGTGCTGGGGAATCAAATCTGGGTACACTGTCAGCAAGGCGAGCACTCTACCTACTGTACTATTGCATCGGCTCTGTCCTCTTAAGAACTATACCAAAGTCAGCTAGGACAGTTATTAAGCATACCAAATCCTGGGCCTCACTGCTGATCTACTGAACCAGAATTTGAAAAGTGCTGGTGTGTGTGGTGGTGGTGGGGACATGTCCAGAAATCTGTATCTTTAGAACAAACTCTTTAGCTATCTGAACATCATATACCATATATTAAGTTTTGAGAGTAATAGAAGTAGTACTAATTAACCAACCTTGTAATTGCTATTTTTCCTTTTAATTTTTGGATCACATCTCAAAGTATTTGGGAGCTACAGTGGTCAGGGACCATGTGGTGCTTTGGATAGAAGCCGAGGCTGCCACATGGAAAGCATGCACTACAGCCCTTAAAAGACAACTTCCTGAGCTGATCATTGCTCCTTTTGTTGAGCACTTATCAGATGCCAATTACTATTTGAGAGTTCTTCATTTCCATTCACTAGATATTCACTCATTTCACCTCAAACAACTTTATAAAGTGAGTACATCTAGTATTCAAAATCTCAATGTTTCCAAGGTCTGAGTGAAAGGAAAGTACTCCAATCAGATTTTCCTCTGCTCCTGATGTCATTCATCACACATTGTCCAAAGTTCAGAGGAATTAGTGATGGGATGAGGGAGTGGGGAGGGGTGATGGTAAATATTGGAGGCAGGTATAGTAGGATGGAAAGAAAAGGGGCCTTTTACTTGGGGGGGGGGGGTCATTGAACTCTGCTCCTTCAGTTTCTAGGAGACTACAGGACTGGAGTGCTCAGAGTAGGCACTGGATGGAGTGGATGATGTCCATGTGGTAAAGAGCATAGGGAAGATCTCAAATGCCAGCTCCCCAACCAAAAGGGAAAGTAAGAACTCAAATAGGAAGGGACTCACTTTGTCATCACCCATGGGAAGAAGGAACCCCTTATTGACTCATCTACCCACCCACCCATCATTGACTGAGGTCCTACTATGAAGTAGTACAAAAACCAAACAACCAAACAAAACCCCTTGAGTTGGGGCATAGGACTATAAATAAGTTTTTTTTTTAATTCCCAGTCACATAAAAATAACCGGAGAGGAAATAAAATTATTTTAGTTTGTTTCTTTAGAAAGCAGATATCATATTTTAGTCCTGCTTGCATACTTAAAATGTCCCCTAAGTATTGAGAAATATATTTACCATATCGCCTTTCCGTTTCTTTTGGTATATCTCATATATGACTGATTTCATAAAATTTTCAAGAGAGAAGAGCTCTTTGATATCCACATGATTGAAATCTTTCATTCTGCTTTTTAAAAATTGTTGTTTGGTTGTGAACACCAGTGCTACTGAGGGCTTATTCCTGGAAGTGCTGGGGATTGAACCCGGGTGGGCCATGTATAAGGGATGTAAACCCTGTGTCTTCTATTCTAAAGAGAGCTGAGATCCTGGCAGGTGGAGTGACATGCTCAGGCTTCTACAGGGATGAGAGTATGCCCTCCTTGTATACAATTATTTCTCTTCAACCAGTTCTTTTTAATGTGTACTATAATTCACATATACACAAAGTCTTGTCCCAGAGAGACACTAGCAAATATTTGGATGGGGAAACTATAGATAACACCATTTATAGACAGCAGGGAAATGGTTTTGAAAGGTTTAAAATAAAGCCCTGTAAAAGAATATTAGAATCACAACCCTTTCCTGATCAGATTGTGAATATTTCAGGCTTTGTGGGCTAAATGGCCTCTGTCACAAACACTCAACACTGCCATGCAGTGCGAACATAGCCTTGAACAATTTATAAATGAATGGGCAAGGTGGTGTGCCAATCAAACTTTACCAAAACACAGGGCTGGCAGGATTGGGTCTGAAAGTCACAGTTTACCAACTCCTTACATCAGCAGCTTAACATCAAGTTGTGTTAAAATGACAAAATATATTTCCCTTTCTGTTTGTTTACCTGCAGTGTGAAGATGTCAAGTATATCTGTAAAGCTGATATGTAGCTGGTGAGGTAGCGGGAAGGGAACAAATGTTAAGTTCTCACTAGTGGGAAAACAAGAACGGCTCAACTGTTTGCGTTCTCTTTCTAATTAAATTAGAGTTATCCAAGTTCAACACTTTTCATCGGAGAAAAAGAAAGAAGACACAACAACAAAATGAGGAAATGCAGCCAGCTGCATAGGGAACAGCCTCTTTCACACAGCCTCACTCTCAGCTGGGCCTGCTCTCTGCTAGCTTCTGGCACCAGGTCATATAGGACCACACACGGATACAGTACCAAGCATAGTTCTGTCAGGAGGCTGCATACTACATCTAAGATGAATTGTTTGAAACAGAGGAAAGTCAAATTGGTGGTGAAAATAAATCAAATTCCCCTGAGATCACACTTTCAAAGTTAAAGATAGCAAGATAGCACACGTGCACGCACACACATACACATCACTATATGCTGATCTACAAAACACTGGCTCAAATTTTACTTTAAAAATACCATATTCCATTATATCTTGTGATTTCTAGACTTCCAATAGCCTTTGTTTTGCTAGTTCTTGTGTAGTAGTTATCCAGGTTAACTTTTAAAGGAGAACGGTTAGAGAACTTACAAAATCGCTAGCACTAGGTTATGTGTTCCTCTCACTTTCTGGCTGAGGGAAAGTCAAATTTAGGACCAGCCTGTATACTTGCTGCAATGAGATGGTCACTTTTGTAACTCAGCTGCAGATATGGGTCAAAGAACAACTGATATGTTGAGTTTCAGGGAACACTGTTCTTTAGCAACCACCATCTTCCCACTTATTTCAAAGGTAAGGACAATGCTCCCTTTGGGAGAAAGTTTTTTTTGGGGGGGGTTGTTTTTGGTTCACACTTGGTGGCACTCAGGGTTTACTCCTGGCTCTGTGCTCAGGAGTCACTTCTGATGGTACTTGGGAGACCATATGCAGTACTGGAGATTGAGCGTGTGTTAGCTGCATTCAAGGTAAGTACCTTATCCCTGTACTGTCTCTCTGGCCTAAAAAAAACTAGTTTTGAAAGCCAAATATTAAACCAAAAGCATGTAATTAATTGTGTCTGTGCTCCTAACAAAGAGTAACAGTGTTCACATGTCTGTACTACACAACAATAACTGGAATCAAAGTGCCTTGCTCTAAAAACACATACTTATCCATGACTATAACAACACTTTTTCCCCAGACTATCTTATTGAGAACTTTCTTTACAGTTTCTGTGAATTGCCCCTGAAGAAGCTGGGTGAATAGGAACATCGTTCAAGTCACATTTTTTAGGGAACTCAACAAATGAGTCTTTTACTTGAATATTTTTTATTTGCTCTTTTGGCTGTACCTGGAAGTGCTCAGGGCTTACTCTTGACTCTGTGCTCAAGGATCCTTCCTGGTGGTATTTGGGGACCCTATGGAGTTTTGGGGATCAACCCCTGGTTGGCCGCATGCAAGGAAAATGCCCTACCTGCTGTACTATCACTATGGTCCTTCAAGTATTTTTTTTAAAAAATACATTTGAAATCTTGTAAAATGTTAAGAAAAAAAAATAACTAGCATCCAACTGCTGCAGTGGGGCAGGTTTTCTTAAGCTAGAGATCAAAGAAAATCTTCAGAGATTACAAAATCTATTTTTCCTGCTTAAGTTTGTATAAACTCTCCATCTTTAGAAATCTGAAAATGCCCTTCCAAAGATCTTTGGCCTCACTAAACATATCCAAATTTGGAGAAGAGCAGTATACTTTACATCAGTCTAAAGAGTGTGTGATGGGAAACAAAACGTTGAAAGAAAACACACGACAAAATTAAAAACTGCATTTTCAAAGACGTAAAGAACTGCAATTAAACCTTGAGAAGAACTTGTACAACTTGTCATCTTACAAATACATGATCAAGTATGTAACAATAGCTTATAAAAAGAAATGAAAACCACCCAGGGCACTTTTCCTTTTATGGGTAATAATACCAGAAACAGTTTTACTAAATATATTATATAATTTATTTTTTCATTTTTAGGCCATGCCGGCTTACTTCTGGCTCTGTACTCAGGGATCACTCCTGGCAGTGCTCAGTCAACCATATGTGGTGCTGGGATCAAACCAATGTCAAATGCATGCAAGGAAATTGCCTAAACCTCTGTACTATCTCTATGAAATTTTTAAATAGTTGAAGAAAGTACTCAAGGATCAGTTATGCATATGCAAGAAGAGAATGTAAACCATTAAAAGCACATACTTTCATTTTATTTGCACATTATCCTTCACAATTTGTACTGTTAACTTTCTCAAAGCTCAGAAAACATATTTAAGTTGATTTTCATCAATCTTAAACTAAACTTGTTTCTCATTTATAAAGGTAAGCCACAGCCACAAATCTAGTGACCATTTTAAAGTAGGAGTCCAGCCACAGAAATTAATTTTTTTCTGGGGAAACTTCTGGACTGCTACTAATAAAATATTGAAGTTCATATTGGTTGAATTATATGTTGTGTTTAAGGCCAGGAACATTCCTGGAATCCTTTGAGTTAGATGTTGCAGAGAAAGTTTAGCTTAAGGCTACGGTAATGAATAGTACAAATCAAATCAGGTTTTAGAAAAGTA
Organism: Sorex fumeus; assembly: GCF_029834395.1. Taxonomy (NCBI): domain Eukaryota; kingdom Metazoa; phylum Chordata; class Mammalia; order Eulipotyphla; family Soricidae; genus Sorex; species Sorex fumeus. The sequence goes on along the minus strand of NW_026606143.1, from coordinate 7,475,332 downwards.
TGATGGGTAACATACTCTTTATTGAGAAAGGGGCCAAGTCAGTTAGCAATGTGTCACTCTAAGTAAAATTCACACTAGAAGTTTTCTTCTGACAGCATATATCTAAATTGAAAAATCATCACATCGATACCAATTTAAGATTTTCTCAAGAGATTTCAAAATACTTTGGATCTTGACAGGAAATGTTCTCCTGAGGTGGCCCTTGTTTGGCTTAGTTTTTTTGGTCAAAATACAGCGATGCTTCAATCCCCATTGCACATCACACTTGGAGGAATTAATTTTCAATCCAAGAAATGAAGAGTTATTTGGCCTCATAGTTTAGTCTACAAAGACAGCCTCTTTGCTGTCCAAACCGTTTTGGCAACTGTGGTAGATTTCTGGTCAACCAGCATTTATTTCTGAGAAACTTGAACAGTGACCTCAGAAGACCCAATCTGACTGGTATCAAGGCCTTTCTTGGTGGTCAAATAGCTAAAATTATTCCCTGGGAGAAACAAACTGTAATGAGGAAACAGTCAATTAGAGTCAATTAGGTAGGCCTTATTTTGCTTTTAATCAAGCCTTCTTTTCAAACACAGTACTTAAATACAAATTCAAGAGCTGGCCTGGTTAAGAAATTTCACTAGACTTTCACTAGGAATTTCATTTCTAGTTAAAAAGAACATTAAAAACACCTGAAGCAAATGTTAAACCCTCATTTCCTACCCTGTGCTCTTCTGAACCACTGACAACTATGGTGAAATGAGGCTCAACACTACATAAATATTATATAATTTGCTCTTATAAACCAAAATGTCAACATTTCTACTAGGCAAGACATATCATATTTCATGCAGTTACTGATGCAATACAGTAATTTACAATCAATAATGTGACTTTTATAGGTAAACATCAAACACCTGCACAAACACAAACACTGTGCCCAAAATAAATTTCTGTTGTGCAAAATCAAAAGGAAATAAAAGCCTGGTAAAAGTAGTATCATGAGGTCATGTTTGAAGGACTGAAGAGAGAAGAAAGCAGCAATGTTCTTGGACTGTGAGTGTTTTCAGACAATCCCATTGAACATTCTTTAGCTGAGCCTCATTACATTCTCTTCTGGGGGAAACCCCTCCTTTCTTTGAAACCAGCATTAGGAAGAATCAGTGCTAGTTGCCCTTTAAAGGCTTTTGGAATATTCCTTTGCCCTCTGGTAAAGTTGACAATGGGTGCTATAGAAAGAGAACGGTACTCAATGGGAAACACTAGTACTGTGTATGAGCTGATTCATGAATATCCATTTTTCACTATAATCATCATTACATATATGTATATGTAACATTCATTATATGTTAACATATAACATCTTATTATGACATCGTATTATCTCATTCCTACTTTGGACAACTGGCAGGCTACCGAATGTAACCTGCCCACACGGCAGAGTCTGGCAAACTCCCTGTGGCGTACCCAATATGCCAAATACCAGTAACAATGATGGGTCTCATTCTCCTAAAGAGCCTTGAATATAGCACTTTCTTAAAAATCTCAGAGCTGGCTGGGATGAAGGAGACATTACTGGGGCCTGCTCGAGGCAATTGATGAATAACAGGATGGTCGTTGTCGTCATTATATGTAATGAAGATTATAGTGAAAAATGGAGATATATACATATAAACCAAATATATATGGACACAGAGAAATATATATATATATATATTTGGTTTGGGGTGGGGGCACACCCAGCAGTGCTCAGGGACTTCTGGCTCTGTGCTCAGGGATCACTCCTGGTAAGGCACAGAGGACCATATGGGCTGCTGGGGATCAATCTGGGTCTGCCATTTGCAAGGAAAGTGCCCTGTCTGCTCTTCTTCATTGCAGTCCCATGTAGTTAGATTTAATTTTTCACCGAAACCCACACATTCCTTTCATAAAGATGTATACCATAGGAGCTACCTTGGAACCCATGTGTAGCAACTGGCCTGGAGATTGTGCCAAGGTTGAATTATCTACTATCAGACAGCTTTATTTGGAGGACTAATTTCCCCCATATTATGTAACAGTCCACCATAAAACATCAGTAATGGGTGAATGGATAAGCAAAATATTGGTATATCCACACAAGGAATCTTTAAAACTAAGTGTTTAAAACAGAGGAAATTCTGACAAGCTACAGAATGGATAAGCCTTGAGGACATTCTATTAGGTGACATTAGCCAGCACAAAAGGACAAAGTCCATATTATCTCCCTTAGATGCGGCATCTACAGTATTCAGACTTCTTGGACAGACCCTAGAATGGTAGGTGCCATTGTTCAACAATGACAGTGTTTCAGTTGGGAAAGATGAAAGAATTACTGGAGATGGATGGTGGAGATGGATGAACAACAATGTCAATGTGCTTCACATTCCCTTATTTTACACTGAAAGATGATTAAGATGGTAATTTTGATTTTACAGTATTTTACCACAATAAAAATACAAAAACCCTCACATTATTTCAAATCAAATAAAACCTGCCCAAAGATCTTTTTCCACTCTGGAGAAACCCATGTTCTCTTTCTCTCTGTGTCCGTCTCTCTTTCTTTCTCTCTCTTTTTTGGATTTTGGGCGACACCTGGTGTTGCTCAGGGATCACTTATAGTGGTGATTTGGGGATCAGATGGGATGCTGGGATTGAATTTGAGTTGGCTGTGTGCAAGGCCAGCGCCCTGCCTGCTGCTCTGTCTCTCTGCCCTCCCCCGACCTGTGTTCTCTCTTTAACACACATTTCTCTCTTTCTCTCCCCTCTCCTCTAAGTGGATTTATTTCAATAAAAATTATTTTGATTCACTAAAAACAAAACCAAATCTGCCCAAAGCTGTGAACTTTGGGAGATGACAAGCAAATGTTAAAATGTAGAAGAAATGAAAAGAATAAAACTAAAGCTTTGTTGCATTGAGAAGGTGCCCCGACTTGTTTAAAAACATGCAATTCCTAAGTGGGTCTAAAGTGGCAATACTTCCCAAAGCACTGTACAAATTCAATGCGATCCCTATAAAGATACCCATGACATTCTACAAAGAAATGGAGCAAACACTCCTGAAATTTATATGGAACAATAAACCCCCATGAATAGCTAAAGCAATTCTTGGGGAAAAGAAAATGGAAGGAATCAACATCCCTAACTTCAAGCTCTACTACAAAGCATTAATAATTAAAACAGCATGGTACTAAAACAAAGGCAGAGCTGTAGACCAATGGAACCGAGTTGAATATACTGACATCTCCCCCCAAGCATATGATCACCTAAACCTCTTTAACAAATTGTACTGGCAAAACTGGACGGCTACAAGCAAAAAAGTGGGCTCAGATCTCTGCCTAACGCCATGCACAAAAGCAAGATCAAAATGGATTTATGACCTCAACATCAGACCGGAATCCACAAAGTTCATTGAAGACAAAGTTAGCAAAACCCTCCATGATATTGCAGCTAATGGTATCTTCAAAGATGTCATGCCACTGGCCAAGCAAGTGAAAACAGTGATAGACAAATGGGACTATCTTAAACTAAGAAGCTTCTGCACCTCAAAAGAAACAGTGACCAACATACAAAGACAGTCTACAGAATGAGAAAGGATATTCACCAAATACGTGTCCGACAAGGAGTTGATATCAAGGATATACGAGGTACTGGTTGAACTCCACAAAAAGAAAACACCCAACCCCATCAAAAAATGGGGCGAGGAAATGAACAGAAACTTTCACAAAGAAGAAATCCGAATGGCTAAAAGGCACATGAGAAAATGCTCTACATCACTAATCATCAGGGAGATGCAGATCAAAACAACAATGAGATATCATTTCACACCACATCCAAAAGAACAAAAGCAACCAATGCTGGCGCGGATGTGGCGAGAAAGGGGCCCTCCTTCATTGCCTTCACTGCTGGTGGGAATGCCGACTGGTCCAACCCTTTTGGAAAACAGTATGGACAATTCTCAAAAAATGAGAAATTGAGCTCCCATTTGACCCAGCAATACCACTCCTGGGAATATATCCCAGAGAGGCAAAAAAGTATAGTCGAAGTGACATCTGCACTTATTTGTTCATTGCAGCACTGTTTACAATAGCCAGAATCTGGAAAAAACCTGAGTGCCTGAGAACAGATGACTGGTTAAAGAAACTTTGGTACATTTACACAATGGAGTACTATGTGGTGGTTAGAAAAGATGAAGTTATGAAATTTATATACAAGTGGTACTACATGGAAAGTATCATGTTAAGCGAAATGAGTCAGAAAGAGCGGGATAGACACAGAAAGATTGCATTCATCTGGGGAACATAAAGCAACAAAATGGGAGACTAACACCCAGGAGTGGCCGAGATTAGTACCAGGAATTTTGCTCCATGACTTGGAAGCCAGCCACACGTGCTAGGGGAAAAGGAAGCTCAGATAGAGAAGAGAGCACCAAATAAAGGGTGTTGGAAGGATCCTCCCAGGGTGAGAGAAGCATGCTGAAAGTAGACTATAGACCAAACATGATTGCCACTCAATGCCTCTCTTGCAAACCACAGGACCCAAAAGGAGAGATAGAGAACAAGGGGGAATGCCTTGCCACAGAGGCAGGGTGGGATTGGGGGGATGGGGGTGGTGGGAGGATGCTGGGACCCGTGGTGGTGGAGGATGGGCGCTGGTGGAGGGATGGGTACTTGGTCACTGTATGACTGAAACCCAAGCACAAAAATTTGTAAGTCTATAACTCTACCTCACGCTGTTTCACTAATTTAAAAAAAAAAACATAAAAAAAGACCATTTAAACTTCTCACATAAGGAAACTCTACTGTTAACAAAACATTCCCTGGGAGGAAACATAAAATAACCATAAAGTCAGTAAACAGCAAATTCTTAACTCTAAAGCAAGACACTTTCCAATGGGGTCTTTCCAAAATGATGACATCTCTGATACTAGCTTTCTTGCTGCCCATAAATTGTACTTCTCTCCTCTAGATAAAAATCTTGTCTATTTATGCTGGTCTCTGATTAAAAGTCACCGCAGGACAAGAAAGGGGAAGAAGAAAGGACAGCAGTGGAAGTAGCCAGGACACATGAGAGCCAGATCATAAGGTCCTTTAACACTCTGGGGGGTGGAAGTCCACATTAACGTTAGGAAACTAGAAAAAAAAAGCCACTGCAGGAGAGGAGGAAGTCCATAAGACTCTCTCTTGTGGAACTTCTTTGTGCTGAGTTTTGCTTGTGTTAATTTCAAACAGATGACATGACATTTTCATATATATATATATATATATATATATATATATATATATATATACTTTCTGTTTACTGGGTCATACTGGCAGTGCTCAGGGTTTACTCCTAGTTCACTTCTGGTAGTGCTCAGGGGACCCTAGGTGGTGCTGGGGATCAAACCAGGATCAGCCATGTGCAATGCAAGCACCTTATGCCCTGTACCCATTTTTCATACATTTGAAAAAGGATGAGGGGCTTACCTAAAGATAGATAGCATTGGTTGGTGTGCTTTATTACTTATGTTGACCACCAAAGAAATAAAATGAAAGTGCTGCTAAAAAGCAAGATGGGGATAACATTTAAGTGAAATCTATTTGGGCCATCTCTTCAATGGGTTTCATACCCCACAGAAGGCAGTGCTCTTGGATTTGCTGTACTGCTGTTAAGTTGCAGGGACAACACTAAGACATGCTGGAAACCACTGCTATGGGTGGAATAGTACATTACAAATGACACTGTAGGAGCAACAGTGTACTGCCCCCTCCCCCCATGGTACAACATTCCAATGCTTTTTACTAAAGAGAAACCCTCCAGTGTATTACTTTATTTATTTGATGTTTGGGCCACACCTGGTGATGCTCAGGGGTTACTACTGGCTCTGCACTTATTAGTCACTCCTGGTGGGCTTAGGGGACCATATGGGAAGCTGAGGATAGAACCTGGGTCGGCTGCTTGCAAGGCAAGCGCCTTACCCACTATACTATCTATCCAGCCCCAGAATTTTACTTTAAAACAATGCAACAAAGATAAAATAGATGTTTAAAAATGAAAACAAAAGATTATTGTCTTTTTTGTTCTTTATGGGTCACATCCAGTGGTGCTTACTCCTGGCAGGCCCTGAGGAACCATATGTGGTGCTGGGGATCAAACCCTACTGGTTGAGTGCAAGGCAAGACTATTGCTCTGGTCCCTCAGGCTTGTTTTGGTACAGTACTTTAGAATTACTTGTGGGGCTGGAGTGATAGCAAAGCGGGTAGGGCATTTGCCTTGGACGCGGCCAAACCAGGTTCGATTCCCAGCATCCCATATGGTTCCCTGAGCACCGCCAGGGGTAATTCCTGAGTGCAGAGCCAGGAATGACCCCTGTGCATTGTCAGGTGTGATCCAAAAAGCAAAAAAAAAATAGAATTACTTGCTTGGGCTGGCAGGGATAGTACAGAGGTTAAGGCACTTGCTTTGTATGTGGCAAATCTTAGTTCAAGTCCTCTGTACTGCAAAATGTCCCCTTGGCACCTCTCAGGGTCAGTTCTGATAACAGGGCCGGGAATAAGCCCACAGCACTGCAGAGTATGACCCAACACCCATCTCCAAGAAGTGCTTCCTTAAATCCAGATACTGGAAAGTCACTGATATATGTATTTTTAAATTGCATAGTTTTAAGCTTTTCCAATAGATCTATCCAGGAGGCAAGTTGCATAAGAACCACCATCATTGCCCCCCCTCTCCCAGTACTGGCATTATAGTTGTTAAAGTTGGGTCAATCATAATGCAGGTTTTACAGGCTTTTGATGTTCCCATACCTATCCTGCCACCTGAGTGACCTTCCCTCCAGCATTGACCTTCCCTCCAGCATTGTCCCCATTTCCACCCCAAGCCTGTCCCCTTGTCAGTCACTCAATAATTTGTTTTATGGTGCTTGTTACAACTAAATGGCTAAAGGAATTATCAAAACTACTTCAGCAAAAGAAAATTTGTGGGACAAAAGCTGATTCAAGACTGCATGGGGAGAGAGAGCGCAGGGCAGCATGATGGACTGTGGAGAGGCTAGCAAGGGGGACAGAGAGAGAAGAATGTAGAAGAAGAATACAGGAACAAGCACATGGGGAGAGAGAGAGAGAGAGAGAGAGAGAGAGAGAGAGAGAGAGAGAGAGAGAGACCAGGCTGCGAGATGGAGTGGAGAGATGAGCAGGAGAGACAGAAGGAAACAGGAATGAGAGGCAGTGTGAGACTAGAATGGGAGGCTCAGAGAGACTGGGGCAGGTGCGTGGCGAGAATGGAATAAATGGCAACTGATCAATCAACTGGCTTGGCCCTCGTCTCCGCTTGGGCGGCCAGGGGAAGAGCCATCAGGGCCATCCCTGGCCTCCCTCAAAGATTTTATACAGCTGGCGTCCCTGGAGCGAGCATGAGCTACCAACTAAAGGTTGCACATCTATGATTGCCGAAGAACCTGACCGGAGAACGGCTGCCTTCCTCTACTGAAGTACTCCTGCTAGAAGTTGTGATGCTCCTGCTCCACGTCTCCCTGACTGTTCCAGTGCTTCCTGAAATTTATTGGGCTCCTAATAGCTAGTCTCCTGGGACTCATTGCTGCAACCACTACTGATGCTATAACAGGAACACCTCTTCAGTTTTGATCAGACACTTCATTTCTTCAGAACGGGACTAAATGACTCTCATCATTGGTGACTCTTATCACCTCTGGACAGTGAAGGACAATTGGATGCTTTACTACAAGCACTGCTCTGGGTCCAGGGTTGGACTGAAATCTTACTACAACTAATGAGACTGTTTTGTATTTGGAATTGTTCCTCTGCTTCAAGTTTTGTGTTTTTATAAAAATAAAAAGGGGGAGATGTAGGATATGACTGTTTTGTCCTTCCTGCATAGCCTCAGGTAGTTTAGGTATATTGGGTTGCTCCCATCACAGTGCTCCCATTCCTCTGTGTTTATTTGTAACTTCTTTCTTTGTGCTCTGTTGACTTGTAAATATTGTTTTTCTCTTCTCCCTAAGTCCTTTCCATAGTTTATTCAGAGCAATGTTCTTTTTGTATGGACACAAGAAGACATGCTTTCGTAATGTGACTCTCAGTGATATTTTCCTCCTGGGCATCTGTTATCTCACCTAAGCCTCAGCTGCCTTTACTTCCTAGCGCCCCCAAAAGCAGGGTCCCGATGAGGGACTGGATGGAACCAGGGCAAACGGTAAGTTATGTGCTACCCTGGCATCGAGATGGGCCTGGCCAAAGCGCCATAATGTTTAACTATAAGTTAAGACCTTGGGCATGGACAAATGCTGTCATAATCCAAAAAGTAATAACCAGATTTGGACCCTGCTAGGGTTAGGAAAAATTAATCTGGCCTGAGCACTGTAGTCTGAGTCTGTGGCAAGATGTTCCCAGGAGAACTGCCCTTCAAGCCTCAATTTTATCTCTTACTGTGTCCATACAAAAATAACTAGTATTGATAATGTTGATAGTTATTAGACTGAGGAAAGGAGAAAAATACCTAAGGAGGTATTTTGCCCTTGGGCAGTCAGGAAGGGCTTTGGAATATCCTAGGTGGTGTTCCCTTTGAACTTGGTGGGCCCTCAGGAAGGGCTTTCTTATGTTGATTTGGCTACCTGACTGGGGGCTTCTTAAGCCTGGAGAGATTAAAGAGACTGGAGTGAATAAAGAGAGGATTGGAATAAACTGCAACTAAGACCAAAAAAAAAAAAGAAAGACTGCATAGGACCCCAGACCCTGAAACTTTATCAGTGGCTTAGTCTTGGAATCAAGTTCTCAGATATGTTGTATTATTTCCAGACATTTTTGGAGGGTTACAAAGTCTTCAATTTTAGTATAAATTCCACACTGTCAATTTGGCTGCTAAATTTCCATTTTTAAATTACAAAATAAAAGGCCTGGGGTCAAAACAACAGCACAGCAGGTAAGGCATCTGACTTGCATGCAGCAGACCTGGGTTCTATCCTTGGCACCCCAAATGGTCCCTCAAGACCTTCCAGGACTGATCCCTGAGTCCAGAGCCAGAAATAAACCTTAAGGACCACTGAATGTGGCCCCCAAACTGAAATCCAAACCAAACCACTCCCTCACCCCCCAAAAGTAAAAAAATCAAAGACCTGCCACCTTTCCTTCTAGCCCCCACTTCTAGACAACTAGACACTTAATTGCGAATTGAAAGGCCTACAAATTCATGGACAACAGGTTTTGCATTTGATTTTCTGAGCATTAACCTACTTGGGCAGCTAAATTTAAGAGTGCCAACTTAAGTCTCAGACCACAAATTGCTCAAGAACATCAGCAAGGATTGCAGAAGTTCCATTTATTTCCTTTTAGGAAGTTTCTGAGTTCTGAAAATACACTGTTCTCAGATATGATGACTGATTTCCTATCATCTAAAAAAAGCAAAATCGTCCACCAAGAGTTGTCATTTTCAGTGCTAACTCCAGATCATATGGGTACATTCTCAAACTTTCCTTGTACAGTAAAGCAACTATAACAAAGACGTCAGTAATACATATTACAGAGAATTCCAGCTGCTAACGTATTTCTAATGTACTATTTAAAAATATAATTACACCATAAATTATAATTGCAAATTAATATAAAACTGCTAACTTAAGTTTCTAATGCAGCCCTTGGGCTTTATTAATCTAATCACTGGTCATATTTTTAGAAAACATATTTAGAACTTCCCACAAAAATTATCTCAATGAAGTGGGGCATCATCATATTCTCCATGGAAACAGCAGTCTGTAATACACACTAACAGTTGTTCAGAGGTATGACAGATGGTAGGTGAATATTTAAAAATTAGTTGTCAAAGTTTGACACAGAGAGATAAATGTGTCACTTAACAATGTTTTATAACATCGTTGACTTAGGAAGTAAACATTTATCTTGCAATAGGAAAATTCCTACAAGAAGACTAAAAGTCACTAGCAAATAACAAAATGCCTTTACAAATTGCTTTGAATACGAAAAATAGCCTTGCTTTTCAGTCTCTGATAAATAAGTCCCTATGTCAACTGGCTATTCAATTGACTCAAAATATTATTAAAGGTCCTGTAACCAATTCCCAAAGAAGCTGAATTGATGAATGAAAAAAATAACATTTCATTACTGTCTACTAGGTTTCTGAAACGCCTGCTCATACTTGTAGAAGCAACTCAGCAAAATCAGTTTTCCATGTAGGGCTGGATTACACTGTGTCTCTTCAAAAGTCCTGTCTACTTAGGATTTTTAGTATGTGACTATATTTGGAAGCAAGGCATTTGTAGCTGTACTTAATTAAAATGAGGTGAGATTGGGGCAGCATGATAGTACAGCGAGTAGGGAGTTTGCCTTGCATGTGGCCAACCCCGGTTTGATTCCCAGCATCCCATATGGTCCCCCAGTACCACCAGGAGTAATTCCTGAGTGCAGAGCCAGGAGTAACCCCTGAGCATCACCAGGTGTGACCCAAAAGGCCAAAAGATAATGAGGTAAGATAGGATTATCTCACCTGAGATACAATGACTGTTGTGTCTTTATAAGAAGGCATATCAAAGCACAGTCACACATAACTAGAGGGAAACCCCAGGTGAATAAGAAGGCTGAGAGTGGAGTTATGGATCTACAAGCTACACACAATGGCAACAGTTGCTGGTTACTCCCAGAAGCTGGAAGACACAAGAGCAGATTCTTCCCCGGCACATCTGGAGAGAGCATGGTCCTGCTGAAACCTTGATTTGGGGCTTCTAGCTCTGAGAACTATGAGAAAATGATTCTGTGTGGGGGGGGGGGTTGTCTATTTGGGGCTCAAACAAAGGGCCTCCTTCAGCATGAGGCATGGACTCAACTTGTCCTTGTAAATGAGAGGCATGTGGTCTGCTACTGACCTACATCCTTGGCCCTTATCATTTTAAGGTACCCAGTTTGTAGCACTTTTTGGTTGCATGCTTAGCAAAATCACACACATGTAACAATGTATTCCACTAAGCTGGACTTAACATATTTTATATGCAGACCATTAACCATACTACGGAGTTTTTGTTTTAGGGTCACATTCGGTGCTGCTTGGGGCTCACTCCTGACTCTGTGCCCAGGAGTCACTCCTGGCAAGGCTCACTGGATCAAAAGGGATACTGAGTATTGATCTTGGGTTAACTATGTGCAAGGCAAGCGCCTTCCCTACTTTACTATCTCTCCAGCCCCTGTACTAGGGCTTTTAATTTTTAATAGTGGCCAAACTTGAATAAAGCAGTTTTTCTCAAACCTCTTGATTTCTCCTCACAGAGTGAGGAACAGAGTGCCAGTGTGTCAGGTAGAGGTCACCGGGTAACAGGCTGCATGATCTATTCCAAATTATAGACTGAACAAGATATATTTTATAAGACTTAAAATCAAAAAGAACACCCCTGCTTCTCCCCCAAACCAGCCTAAGTATCATATTCCTCCTTTTGCTTTAACGTTAATTGCCTCAAGCAGGCAGCAGCTTTTCCTCCTCCTAATACATTCCAACAATGCTTCCTTTTTGGGGCTAGGGTGGGACCTTGTATTGAAACATTCCTCAATCATACATGCACCTCCCCAGTTCCAATGTTTCTGTTGAATCTGTTTCTATTTTAAAGGTACAACTAGAAAAAGTATTAGATCATTTCTAGTTTTTGTTAGGAACTTAGTCCTTTTATGTTCAGCTTAAAACTCACAGCTTTATACTCGTTATTTAGTCTTACTGAGATAGCAGGAATTAAATAACAAGCCATGCTCCATAAAACTATGCCAAGACGGGCCAGAAAGTATAGGGGTTAAGGTGTTTGTCTTGTGTGTGGCTGACCCTGGGTTGATTCCTGGCACCACATATGGTTCCCTGAGTACCACAAGGAATGACTCTGAGCACTAAGCCCGGAGCAAGTCCTGAGCATAGCCAGGTGACCCAAACCCATTCCATACCCCCCAAATCCAACAAAATTAACTCATTAGTATAAGAAATACGTAAAAAGGAGCCAATGTTGATTCTGTTAAAACAAAATAACCCCGTATCTACGGACAGGCTACAGAACATCAGAAGGAAGAAAAACAAATGGCCGGGGGCTGGAGCAATAGCACAGCCGGTAGGGCATTTGCCTTGCACGCAGCCGGCCTGAGTTCGATTCTCAGCATCCCATATGGTCCCCTGAGCACCACCAGGAGTAATTCCTGAGTGCATGAGCTAGGAGTAACCCCTGTGCATCGCTGGGTGTTACCCAAAAAGGAAAAAAAATGAGTGGCCAAGGTTTAATAAGCTTTTTTTTAAGCGTGCATTTGAATATGTTTCTTTTGTTGTATGTGATACTGTAAAATTTAAGTATTGTTTATTGGGACACTTCTGACCATTCTTGAGGGACCATGTGGTGCTAGGGACCAAAACAAGGGTTCCTACATGCAAAGACTAAGATCCAGTCCTTTTAGACATCTTCACAGCATTATGATTATTTTTACTGGCTAAATCTTTCTCTATGGCAACTGTTTGAACACATCACTGATTCTATTATCTAAATTCTGCTTGTAAGCTCTGTAATAAGAGATTAATAACCCTGTGTACACACTGCAGATTATGAGCCATAGGCCTATGAGGCTGATGTCACTCATGGTGATAACACTTTCATTAAGGATGGCTCCATTTGGAGCTTGAGAACCATCTGAGTCCCAACACTGCCCAGAGCCAGCCTTGTAATTTTAGGAGAGTCCTGAGTTTTCTGAGTAGCTGCTTCTGCAAAATACTGTGGATAGGGAATCTTTTGGGTATTCATTTTTAGTCTACTGGCTCCTCTTCAAATTGAGCTATACTGACAGGGGAGATAGTGATAACACAGTTAATTATTTTAGGCTTTGAATTCAAAAGAGTCTAAAGATGCTAGAAGAATGTTTTCCCTCACTATCATCTGAGTCTCTTCTGAAGTTCTTACAATGTTTACCCAAGAGAGCAGCAGAAATATTTTCAGAGAAGAGATCTGAGAAGTTCTGTATGGGGCCATAAGGCAGCCTGGGCTCAGTTCCAAGATCCAGCCTGTTTGTGTATCTGTCCTTCCTTGTAGAAATCTAGAGTGTTCTGTTATTTCTCTTGCAGTTTCAAGACTGGTTAGCTTAGAAATCTTGTTACATTAGCTGAAAAACACAAGTTCAAAAAATTCAACACCCCCCAAAACAATAAACCAATTTAAAAAAATGGGAAAGAGGAGCTGAAGAGACCCTTTTCTGAAGGGCACTTTTGGATGGCCAGTAGGCAAAGAACAAAGTGTTCATCACCACTTATTATCAGGGAAATGCAAATGAAAAATGACAATGAGATAAAATCTCACACCACTACAGATGGTATATATCAAAAAGACTGGAATCAACCAGGGCTGATAGGAATGTGGTGACAAAGGAACCCTCATTCCGGCGGATTAGTTAGAACATCATCTGACATCTATGGAAAACAGTATAGAGGCTTCCTTAAAAACTAAGAAGAGCTTCCATAAGTACCATAAATCCCACCTCTTGGAATTTATTCCAAAATACAAAAAGATACCTATGTTCACTGAGCACCTAGAATGGTAGCTCGGGTATGAAAACAACTCAAATGTCCAAAAGCAGATGAATGGATAAAGAAGTTCTAACACTTACACATACACACACACATACACACAGGAATACTGCTGAGCTATACAAAAAGATGAAATCTTGGGCTGGAGCAATAGTACAGTGGGTAGGGTGCTTGTCTTACACACAGAAACCTGGGTTCAATCCCCGGTACCCCATATGGTTCCCCAAGCCCTGTGAGGAGTGATTCCCTAAGCAGAGTCAGAAATAACCTCTGAGAACTGCCAGTTATGACCCTAAAACAAAAACCAAAAATAGAAATGATGAAATCTTGTGGTTCATTGCAACTTGGATAGACCTGGAGGACATCATGTTAAGTGAAGATGATCTCACCTATCTGTGGCATATAGAGAAACAAAATAAGGGTATAGACAGTAGTGAATCATCATTAGTGAATACAAACCCTTGGCCTTGGATCACAAAACTGAGATTACCAAACAGAGGGGCAAGGGAGGGAATAAAGAGGAGGCCTGAAATAACATAAGGACATTGGTGGAGGTATTGAGCACTTCAGTGGTGGCGAGGTGACATATTTATACATCAAGATCATAAGTGTTAACACTATTATAAACATGTAACATTAACTACAGCAATAAAAAAGAACCAATTTGGTTTTTTTTTCAGGACTTTAAGTGATTAAAAAGTCCTTAATCTAAAGAAGCTAAGTGTCAACCTACCCACTAACTTCACTGAAACAAGTCCTACCTCCATGCCAGCTTTCAAGCATCCTGATCACTTGAAAGCGGAATGACTAATGGGCCTACGGAGTGGTTCTGTGGCTAAGAGCTCCTATCCTGTGAGCATGAGGTTAGGAGTTCAATGCCTGAGCCACCTACATGCACCACACATGGTCCCTACAGTTCTGCCATCTGGGGTACCTGGCATCACTGGATGTGCCATCTCAGATGGGCTTGCACTGTGGCTAGGAATGTGACCCTGGGGAGCAAGTGTATGAGCACCACAGAAATCTCCCACTCTATAATCAGAAAATGCAGAAACACCCTGATTAAAGTGTGGGAATCCTGAGGAAGCAGGACAGTCAAATATGCAAGCACTGCAGCCAGAGAAGCAACCCCAGGGAGCATCACAACCAGGAATGGGAGCCCTGCAACCAGCCATGTGTGACTCCTTCTACTCCTGTCATGGCCACAATAACAGTAAGAGAGGAAGGGAGGGGGAAACATCATAAAAGGTATGACTTAGGTGGGAAATTCACAATTTTGAAGACTTTTTGCATCATATGAAGCAATGGTTGAGAATAAGAAACATCTACATAATTACAAGGAGGAGCTGGAAAGATAGTACAGTGGGTAGGGTGCTTGCCTTGTAGGGTGCTTGCCTTGCATGTGGTCAATTCAGATTTGTTTCCCCAGCATCCCATATTGTCCCCTGAGCCTGCCAGGAGTGATTCCTGAGTGTACAGCCAGGAGTAAGTCCTATCCACTGCTGGATGTGGCCCCCCAAAATAAACAACAAATAAGAAGAAGAAGGAGGAGGAAGAGTTGTGACAATCCATAAACAAAATGAATTTCCAGAGGTTTTTCGTATCCAACAAAAGTTGTTTGCAATAAATAATCTTAAATGTCCTCTGATTACTTAAGATAAATTATACTAAAGAGAAGACTGTTTTCCTTCTCTTGCTGGGGACATCTAAAGCTTTCTTAAGGAATAATGGATGAATAAAAGGGCAATATAGTCAAAGTGTAAAAAGTTTTCAGACATGTATTGATTAGATACATGTATCTGTGCATTGTGATAGGATTAACCCATGAGGGAGTTAATGAACAGAACTATTACCTGAAACATTTACCTCTTCTTGGTGAGAAGACTTAATTTTACTTCCTTAGCAAATTTCAATGATGAGATTTAGTATTAGCTATTACAGTCTCTATGCTATGCATTAGATCCTCAGACTTTACTCATCTTATACTGAAGGTATACTTACCAGTCTTACCTACTTACCAGTCTCTTCCCGTTTTCCCTACCTCTGGCCTGGGAAAACCAGTTTCACTCTCTGTTTCTAAGAATATGCTTTTTTGCAACTTTTAAATACAAATACTATCGTGACGTATTTGTTTTAACATGTCTGGCTTATTTTACTCAAGTTGCGCATTTTAAAACTGTAGCTTGCAGCTTTCTTGTAGCTGTCCTGTCGATTACATTCTGGAAAAGCTGTCTTTAGTTTAACTTACATGTTGTGGTGGGTTGATCAGAGTTGGCACTGGAGGGTTCTTGGTTCCCTAAAGCATACACAATTCTCTTATTATGAGGGTGCTCCCTCTCTTCTCTTCTTTCTTGGTCTGTCTCACTCCCATTCTCCCTTTCTTTTCTGTACCAGGAATCTAAACCAGGGCAAGAGGTTTTTCAAAACCTTTTTTATTACTTAAAAAATATTTTTGGGCCACATCCAGCTGAGCTCAGGGCTTACTTTTTGCTCTGTGCTCAGGGATCACTCCTGGCAGTGCTCAGAGGACCATATGGAGTGCTAGGGATTGAATCCAGGTCAGTTGTGTGCAAAGCAAGCACTCTTCTCCCTGTACTATCTCTCTGAGCCCAATAAAGGTTTTTTCTTAAACAAGATTAATAGAATCAGGTATGACCCACAAGTACCAGCACGCTCAATCTGTGTTAACAAACAATGACCACAAAGATTAATATTTACTATACACTGGTAAGTCCTGTGATAGCTTTCACAACTGTGGCTTGAAAGCGGACACAAATGGCCAGCTTCTGCATTTGTTCTGCATTCCAACCTGCTTTATTTTTTTTCAGCCTGCTTTAAATGAAGCCCATCTGACTTAATGATGAAATAGAGACTCAGACTTTAAGAATGTACCATGTCAATGAAAAATACCAATGTTAAATATAAAATGTACGTATGAATACAGCCCAGTAGACAAGCTATTGGTTTTGGTTTTTCTCTCCCTATATTCATGCATTTGGCATAATGGTTTCAAATAATGTTTTCAAAAATTAATAGGTGTCCAAGAGATTCCAGAAAGAATATAGGAGTTAAGGGCACTTGCCTTGCATGTAGCCAACCCTTGCTCGATCCCTGGCATTACATGTGGTTCCTGAGCATTGCTAGGAATTGTTCCAGAGCACAGAGTCAGGAATAGCCCCTGAGCACCACTGGGTGTGACCCAACCTTGCCTCAAAATAAATAAAAACCAAGAAGTAATCATAGCTATGATCAGTGAATTTTTCTAAGGGAATAATCACTGTGACTTTCTCGGTGATACTGCATTTATGCTACAATCCAACAGACATTCTTTCAATTAGGAACCCAGGACTGACTAGTTCCCACAATTTTCACAAACTTAAAAAAGGACCGGTATGAAGAACATCTGGAGATTTATGCAAAGGCAAACCATATGCTCGCTATCTCACTGACCAAAAACATAACTGATAGAAAGACTTACGTCTAGCAGGGTGTGCAGATGCTGATCCTGGAAAACGCTGTGCAGAAAATCTAAGTCCTTTTCACTGCAATCTGTGAGTGCGTGAATTTCTTCCAGGCTGTCCAGCACCTGTGAGACGGCTCCTAAGGGGGAATAAACAGAAAAGAAAGAGCTGGTACAGAAAGTCAGTGTCAACCTCACCCTTAGCCAAAAATCTCATACGCTTAAGAACAACAATGAGCTAAGGGCAGAGCTTCAGAGGTTAGTGTCTTTCTGAAAGCTAGAATTTGGTGAGTTTCGTATTCCTGGAGGGCTGTGGATAAATTTTCTGCAGGTTTGTGTTCTGGAAAGTGTCTGTGTGCTTGTTATTTTTTTTCAAAGCAAGCTGATGCTTATTTTGGTAGAAATAGGGAAATTCATCAGCTCCAACTGAACTATCTGAAGATCTGGGTGCAACAAATTATAACCATCAGGGAACCAGGGTGTTCCATGGCCTCATAATATTTGAAAGCACAGGGGGCCGGAGGGATAGTTCAGTGGGTAGGGCATGCCTCACCTTGCATGCTGCTGACCCAGGTTCAATCCCTGACATCCCATATAGTCCCCTGAGCACTGTCAAGAGTAATTCCTGAGTGCAGAGTCAGGAGTAACCCCTGGGCATCGCTGGGTGTGACCTAAAATGTTAAAAAGATTTCCCCAAATGCCAACTCTTGAAAGCACAGAAACAATACAGGTGAAATTTTTGTTCAAGTATGTTCCATCAAATTGAAGGAAAAGCCAGATGTGTGTGTGTGTGTGTGTGTGTGTGTGTGTGAGAGAGAGAGAGAGAGAGAGAGAGAGAGAGAGAGAGAGTCCTCTTGGCAGGGCTCAGAGGACTATGGTGGTACCACAGTTGGCCACATGTTATATAAGCTTCTTAAGCCATGCCTTCTTAGAATTTTTTTAGCTTCAAACTTAACAAAATCCCATCAGGGCCTGGAGAGATAGTTCAACTTGCTGAGCATATGCTCTGCACACATGAGGCTGGATCCCTGGTACCACATGGTCCCTTGATTTCTGCTGAGTGTGGTCCTCCAACCAAAAGAAAAACAAAAATTTCCCATCTGGTCCTTTTTTTCCTTTCCCTATGTATAAAGAGAGCCAAATCATTCTTAGACTTCTGGATTCCCTATATTCAGAAGACAGAGACAATGGTTAAGTATACTGACTTGATACCTCCAGATGCCATGTTAAATAGTAGAACAAATCATTTTGCAAGACAAAAACAATAACTTTCTTTACATTTCTTTTGATAACCAGGAATTTAGCCAGGTTCTATATAATCACTAACACAGCTTTAGAGAAATGATGAGCCCATTTCACTCTGCTCACAACATACGCAGACATACTCTTGAGAAAGAAAAATAAAAATGCTAAAAGCACCTTGAAATCTGAGGTTGCTGAACATTAGTGTATACCAAAGAGAATCTAGTAGTACATGGTTTAGTGCACAACCAAATCTTTGAATCAGGAGTTTTCTTTTTTGGGGGGGGGGCACACCTGGCGATACTCAGGGCTTTCTCCTTGCTCACAGTGCTTATGATTTTTAATCAGCAGTGGTTTTGTCTTCCACGGGGGACATTTAGCAGTGTCTGGAAATCTTTTAGTTTGGTACAACTGTGGTGTTGTGTGTGTGGCAGGAAGGGGAAGGAATGCTGGGTTGTGCTGTCAACCAGTGGGTAGAGACTGGGGATGCTGCTCCTCAACATCCTACAGTGTTCCTCTGACCACAAGAAAGAATTCTGCAAGCTAGGGAGATAGCTCAAAGGGTGGGACCACTGGTTCTGCATATAATGGCTCCCTAGCACCACATGGTCTCTGAAGCATTCTTGGGTATAGTTCTGGTGGCGCTTGAATACTGTTGGACCGCTATTGTACCACATTGCATGAAACTGTAGGCCTGCGCATCTGGGTTGAATTACTGGGAGTGTCTGAAGGCCCACTGCTGATCACTGCGTGGGAGGACCAAAAGAAAGAGAGAAAAAATTCTACAACCCAGAATGTCAATGGTTCTGAGATTAAGAGACTCAGCTTCAGTGCAAGATAAGAATCTTGCTCTTTTCTCTTTTGAAAAGCTGTCCTGTTTCTAATTACTTCTGATCCTGAATCATTTTCACTTACAAGCTCTGAGTGGTGAGAATGTAAATGAAGATCACTTTTCCAGAAAGCAATCTGACTGAATACATCAAAGAGCCTTTAAAAGGCTCATGTATTTGGATTCAGTAATTCCATTTACCTTATGGGGCTGAAGAGATAGTATATGCCAGGCATGTACCCAGCCCAGGCTCATCCCCAGAATTGCAGGGTTCCCTCAAGCACAACATCACCAGGCCGTGGCAGTGAACAGCTTGGCCCAGTTGGCTAGGAACTGCTGGGAGTGGCCCCTGGGCACAACTTGAGAGTCCCAAACCTACCTTATAGAAAAGATGGGAAATGTACAGGAATATTCATGCAGAAGCTATGTATCATATAAAATGGAAAAAATATTTACGAACTGGAGAGCAATTACATAAGTTATGGAACACAGAACAAAATATGGACATCAATAAAATTGGCTTTAGAAGAATTTTAAAGACACAGAAATACCACAGCAGGTTGGGCATTTGCCTTGCACGTGGCCGACCCAGGTTTGATTCTTCCATCCCTCTTGGAGAGCCTGGCAAGCTACCGAGAGTATCCCGCCCACACAGCAGAGCCTGGCAAGCTCCCTGTGGCATATTCAATATGCCAAAACCAGTAACAACAAGTATCTCAATGGAGGCATTACTGGTGCCTGCTCGAGCAAATCGATGAACAACAGAAGGACAGTGATACAGTGCTACAGAAATATTCATGATATGCATTTTAAGGAAACAAAATGCAAAGCCATGATAACTATCTATTCCCAATAAGGACTGAAAAATAGATATACAAACTCAGCAAAAGCTGAGAGTAGTTTATTTACCTACTTATACTTTGTTTCATTCTTCCTTGTATGTTCAAAGTTTTCTATAGAAGATAAAAGTTGCTATAAAGCTGTAATGCTGAACCCCTGAATTTCTGTAACACTGTACATCAATAAAAGAGATGAACAATAAAATAAAAGATGAGGGGCTTAAGTCACAAGTTAAGTGGTTCTACACTTAGACATGGACTGTGGCTGGGGCAGGAGCGATAGTACAGCAGGTAGAATGATTGCCTTGCAGACGGCCGACCTGGGTTCAATCTCCAGCACCCCATATGGTCCCCTGAGCACTGCCAGGAGTCATCCCTAAGCAGAGAGCCAGGAGTAAGCCCTGAACACCACTGGGTGTGGCCACCAACCAAACAAACAAGAAAGAAATGACCTGGCTGCTCTGTAAAATTGACCCTTTACTTTGAGATTACTGTCGATGCATATGAAATTGCAATAAATAAGAGAGTGTTCACCTGTCCCTTTTATCTAGATTTTCCCAATGGTGACATCTTGGGAAATTGGCAATATCAAGCTATGGAATATTTCCACCATCACAAGGATTCTTCACGTTGCGCATTTATGCCACAGTAACTCTCCACTCCTGCCATCAACCCTCTCCTAATGTCTGGCAAGTATAAGCTGTTCTTTGTTTCTTGAACCTTGTTATTTCAAGGATGTCATATAAATGAACCATTCAGCATATATTCTTTGAGTCTTGGCTGTCCCCCCTCTCTGGGGATCCCAGACTGTCAGGCTCACCTCTGCATAGGCAGTGACAACAGGGATTATGCTCATAGTCCCGTGCTTGCACTGGGTGATTTTTGAGCCATGGAGTCATCTTTTGGGACCTAATTGTTTTGTTTTTTAAAATCAGAATACTCCTCTGGAGATTTCTTCCAAGTTGTTGTCGCAAATCTATTCTTTTTACTTCTGGACCAATTATTCTATGGCAGGGGTATACAAACAACTAAATTTGATCTTTTTTTCATGTTAATGATGTCTACCAGGCTACTCTTATGCTTTTAGTGAAAACATTCTTTAGGTAACAATTGGGTTAGGAAAGATACAAGGAAGAATTTGGTGCTTGCCTTACCAGCTGTTTCTGAAAACCTATTAAAACAAATTCCCTTCTTCCTACCTGGTCTTTCTCAGGACATTTCCTTTGTTCTGAATGAAAATAAATAAATCTGGACATTGGAACTAAAACTGGAAATGAGGTCAAAAGCAGTTATCTCAACATCCCTTATTGAAAGTCTTGGAAGGCATGACATGATGTGAATAAATGAGTCCCACTGAACTTCTGACCCCAGCACATCAACACAGAATCAAATGATTTCAGATGGATCAAGTTACTAAGGCCAGTTCTACGCATCTCAACTTAGGAAACTACAATAGTTAAATTACTAAGGAAAACATTTTGTTTGCTAAAAAATATTCAGTGGATGACTATTGGCACTTTGGGGGAGGTGTGGTATGGTAACACTGAACTCCTAAAACAGGAATATTTAATTTTACACTCTTGTTAAAAATATTTTCAAAATAGTGATAGTGTGTAGTGACTTACATTAATACTATAAACTTAAACACTGTTGTAGCCATATTACTTAAATTATTAAGAAAAAATTCAACAAATGCTGCAGAAAGATAATTATCATCTGAACTCTGTTATCTTAGTGGACCTTATATATATTTTTTGGTTCGGGGGCTATACTCAGCTGTGCTCAGGGTTTACTCCTGGTTCTGTGCCCAGTGATCACTCTTGGAGGGCTTGGGGGATCAAAAGGGGTGCTGGGATGTAGGCATACCAAGTCTACAAAGCAAATACCCTACCCATTATATTACCACTCAGGTCCCCATGTTTTTTTTTTAAAAAAATCTCTATCCAGGGAAAGGGCAGCTCAGATAGAGAAGGGAGCACCAAATAAAGGGTGTTTGGAGGATCCTCCCAGGAGGGGAGATGCATGTTGAAAGTAGACTATGGACTGAACATGTTTGCCACTCAAAGCCTCTTTTGCAGACCACAACACTCAAAAGGAGAGAGAGAACACAAGGGATTGCCCTGCCACAGAGGCAGGGTGAGATGGGAGGGATGGGGGTGGGAGGGATATTATCCTTGGTGGTGGAAAATGGGCACTGGTCGAGGGATGGGTATTTGATCATTGTATAATCGAAACCCAAGCACAAAAAATTGTAAATCTACAACTGTACCTCATGGTGTTTCACTAAAAATAAAAAAAAAATTTCTATCCAGCATGATTTAGACAGCAGTTAGCCATGTAAGATAAAAGTAAAAAGTATCTTTTCAATGTGTGCTAGGTACTCAATAAATACTGATTAACTGTCAAAAATTGACAAAAATGAAAAGGATCTTGTGAAAAGATCAAGTAAATACTAAGACAATAGAAGACTGGGAAGGCGGTCAGTCATTTGGGCTATTCCAGGCCAGGGATGAATCGTTGGTCAGTGAAGTCTCAGAGCTGCGTCATTCCATCCCACCAGCACACAGCAGGGGCTACCCCTACACATGCATTTGTCCACTCCACTGGATTGAGGTCTGCCTGGCAGGGTTACAGTTGATTCAATTCATAAAGTCTACAAAGCATGCAATTTGTTCATTCAGACTGGAAGAAAATAACACAGTTGCCAAATTCTTGAATGTTTACTATGCTGGACAATTCTCACCAAAGCCATTGGAGAATATGACCTTTTCAGATAAGGTTCTGAGTAAGGTTCAGAGCAGTTAAGAAAAGGCCTATACTAGAGGTGGAGGTGTCAGGACTCAACCCTGGTGTGTCTGGCTTCAGTCTATGTGCTCCTGACTTCCTATACCCGATGGTTAGGAGATGTATATCACCCTTCCCCTAGAAGTTTGTATGGATCACACATGGACACGAAAGTTAAAAATGAACCTGAGGGGCTGGAGAAATAGCACAGCGGGTAGGGCATTTGCCTTGCATGCGGCCGACCCAGGTTTGATTCCCAGCATCCCATATGGTCCCCTGAGCACTGCCAGGAGTGATTCCTGAGTGCATGAACCAGGAGTAACTCCTGTGCATCGCCGGGTGTGACCCAAAAAGAAAAAAAATGAACCTGAGCCCTACCTATCAGATCAAAAAGAACTCAAACCTTTATTGAACATTCCTGCCTTTTGCCATGTATTTGGCAAAGACTTCAGAGAAGACTGGTATGATCCATGACTTCAAGGAAGGGTTCTCAGGATGTGTGTCAGATGTGGGGGGCATGAAGAGAGATAGCATATGAGGCACAAAGTGGCACAGAAACAGGTCATGTAGGAAGGACCTAGAGTTCACCATCTCCAAGGCAGGTCTAATCTCTGATGGCCCCAGTGGATACATTTCTGGAAAGCACAAGGGTGGCCATAGTCTGTGTCCTCAGGGCACAACGCCGACCTGGAACTGTCACATTATCTGAGCTGATCAAGAGTAATACCTTGACCACCAAATGTGATGAACTTCGTGGGGTTTCAATCATACAAAGAAGCATTTCCATAGCTGTACTTGAGTTGTTTTTTTTCCGGCTCAGAAAAGTGTTCCTAATTTGAAGTTTTTGTAATTAAGGAGGGAAATAATGGTTTTTGTTCCATTTCTCCTCATCTCTTGAGATGGAATAAGCACACAGTTTTTGGCCTAACCTCAAAATCTTTCTTCATCCTTGATCATTTAAACAACTTTCGTTGACAACTTTAGCTCCAATTTTTCCTTTCTTTGGGGCTGACTAGTAAGAAGCATAGAACACATTTTTATTTAAAGAGTGTTTGGGTGGAGTTCATGCCCAATTCAATCAGCCTAATCAGTGGCTAAATAAATAGCAGTACTCCTACATAAAAAATAAATAAATAAAGAGTGTTTGGGTTGTCTCAGGCCAGTGATGAATCATTGGTCTGTGAACTTTGATTGATGTCTGTAGCTCAATACCAACTCCATCTCTCATTTAAAAAAATTCATTGTGAAATCTAAATGTATACCAAGAAATTTTCTAGGAGGCTTTTTCCATTGCTATTTGTTTTAAATGCAGCACAACCCACTAGGATTGATTTTGCTGATCAGTATATTTACTCACTCACAGACTGTAAATGGTTCCCCCAAACACACACAGAAAAACCTCTCAATAAACTTGAATTTAACCTTAAAAAGAAATCAATCAATGAATAGAGCATGCTGTTCACCTTAGAGGGTAACTCATTTCATGCCCTCTAAGTGTCTTGCTCATTTTTTGTCTTTAGAGTGCTCTGTAAAAAATGTGTCTCACTACAATTTTTTCCTGTGTGAATTTTGTTTTTTGTTTTTGTTTTTGGATTACACTTAACAATGCTCAGGAGTTACTCCTGGCTCTGCACTCAGAAATTACTCCTGGCAGTGCTCAGGGGACCACATGGGATGCCGGGGAATCAAACCCAGGTTTGCTGTGTACAAGGCAAATGTCCTACCCACTGCATTGCTCTGACTCTCCTGCGTGAATTTTGAAGAAATAAAAAATAAAGCAATCCAAGGAAAGATTTACCCACAGAAACAGTTTATTTTACAGCACTGTTTCCCTGAAGTTGCAATGAACGTTATTTGAGTATTTCTATTTGTGTAAGAGTTGACAGTTTCCAATGTGCTCTCATGCTGACTGTCTTAGGATTCCATGATTACTCTGTCCTGCAGGCAAGTGTCTTTACAGTTGACAAACAGAAGCTCTGCAGGGCGAAAGGCTATAATAGTAAGAAGAGTGAGACTCAAAACCCAGACTTCAACACTGCAGTCCCTTCACTCCAGAATGGTCCCTACCAGAAAGCAAGTTCCACCCTTAGCAACACACCTGAATAATTTATAGTTGATAATGCGGTAATATTTCATTTATTTTTGGGAGGAGAAGGATAGTACAGGGAGGTCAGGGATCATATTCCAGGAAATGCCTCTTACATGCAAAGCTTGAGTTCTACCCCTGTGGTCGGCCTGAGTCCATTCTCTGTTTTCCAGGTCATTCATTTGCTAATTAAACATTAGATTGTTAATCATATTTTTAAAAAAGATTTTATTATTGAATCACTGTGAGATAGACCCTTACAAAGCTGTTTATAATTAGGTTTCAGTCATACAGTGTTATCCCCTCCACAGTGTACATTTCCTAGCACCAGTGTCCCCAGTTTCCCCCCCATCACCTCCCCCACCCCAGCCTACCTCTATGGCAGGTATTTTTCTTCTTCTCTTCCTCCTTCCCTCCGTCCCCCTCTCCTTTCAGGTGATAATCAGATAATCATATTATTTTCACCTTGAAAATTTCTCTTTTTTCCTAACACTATCAAAGATCCAGGTTTGTCAAAAATGTTCTGCTGCCATTATAAGATAATTACAAAGCAAAAATATATCAACTGTTTAAAAACAATGTTTTCTGTGTCTATTTAAAGAGGAATGTGATATGCCTTAAGGGGCAATACGAACTTTAAATACAAGGTGTAGAGATATAGCATAGTGGATAAGGCGTTTACCTTGCACCAAGTCAACCTGGGTTTGATTTCTGGTAACCCATAAGGTTCCCTGAAACCCGCTAGAAAGGATCCAGAGCACAGATCCAGGAAAAAGTCCTGGCACTTTAGGTGTGGATGCAAAACAAAAACCAAACAAACCCGAAAGCCCCAAACCAAAACCTATTGAATGCAAAAAAAAAATTAATACAAGAGTAGAAACGTGTCATACAAAAGTTGATTTGGTAAAATTAACCAGAAAGAAGGATGGGAAAGTAAATAGGATGCTACAGTTAAGAGCTGGGGCCAAAAAGATAATACAGTGACTAGGGTGTTTGCCTTGCATGAGGCTGACCAGGGTTCAATTCCCAACATCCTATAAGGTCCCCCAAGCACTGTCAGGAGTTATTATTCATAAGCATAGATCCAGGAGTAAGCCCAGATCAAGGTTGAGTGTGGCCCCAAAACAAAACAAAACAAAACAGAACAAAACAAATAAAAGTTCTCAGTGTCAGAGTAGGCTGAATCTGTCTTCAAATGACTTCTCTATATGTTTTACTATGAAAAATGTCAAAGATAAAAAAATTCAAAGAATTGTATGCTACATAATTGCAAATTATCTACAAGATTTGATGTATCATATATATGTACAGCGATCAGTTCATCTCATTTTTCATTAATTTAAAAAATAAATGTCAGAGTGGCCAAGTTTAGTACACTCTTGCTCTAAACACTATAGTAGAGATTTTAGGATTTCTTTCTCTCTTCCAGGAAAAAAATTGTATTTGTTTTTGTTTTTGTTTTGGAGCTACACCCAGCTGTGCTCAGGAGCTACTCCAGGATCTACACTGAGGGGTTGTTCACAACGGTGCTTAGGGGACCATTTATGGTGCCGGGGATAGAACTGTGATCAGTGACATGCATGGCATTGCCTTAATCCCTCCCTGTATTATCTCTACAGCAACCATGTAAGATTTTATATAAAGAGAAATACACAAATTTTAAGTGTACCACTCACTGAGTTGTAATAAATATATATACTGCAGACATTTGACAACTCCATACCCCACGTTTACAGCTATTTTGGTAATAAAGATTTGTGTGCCTGAGAGAAGAAAAGGCACACAAATCTTTAAAGCACAACACCCAATAGGAGAGAGAAAACAAAAGGGAATGCCCTGCCACAGAGGCAGGGTGGGATGGGGGGATGGGGGGCGGGAGGGATACTGGGATCCGTGGTGGTGGGAAATGGGCACTGGTGGAGGGATGGGTATTCAAAATAAATAAATAAATAAAAATTTTAAAAATCACACATATAGCTCTATAACCAGTATCATTGAGAAGATCCTACATGTATTCTTGTTGAAGTTTAGCTGCTTCTAAAAAGTAATCAATAAATTTTCTTGCTATTATGTTAGCAATCCCAGCTAAATAATACTGAATACACACTTTCTTATATCAGCCACTCTATGAAAGTTCCCCTCCCCCCTGCCACAGAGGCAGGGTGGGATGGGGGGAATGGAGGGTGGGAGGGATACTGGGATCCGTGGTGGTGGGAAATGGGCACTGGTGGAGGGATGGGTATTTGATCATTGTATAATTGAAACCCAAGCACAAAAATCTGTAAGTCTACAACTGTACCTCATGGTATCTCACTAATAAAAATTAAAAATAAAAACACCTGCTTACTAAGGTAAAATTGAAGTTAAAAATCCATCAATATAACTGTTCATTTTTATCACTCAGAAAAAGTCTCCTTGGGGCCAGAGCGATAGCACAGCAGGTAGGGCATTTGCTTTGCACGTGGCCAATCCGGGTTCGATACCCGGCATCCCATATGGTCCCCTGAGCACTACCAGGAGTAATTCCTGAGCTCCTGAGCCAGGAGTAACCCCTGAGCATTGCTGGGTGTGAACCAAAAAGGAAAAAAAGTCTTTGAGCTACAAGAAACTACTGCAAGAAAATGTGACAATGAATTCAATTAACAGCACTCAGATTTTCTACTGTTTCCTATATACCTCTTCTGATAAGATGTTGAGGTAAAGGCTTATTGTATTGGGGGTCACACCCATCAGTGCTCATGGGTTACCCCTGACTCTGCTCTTAGGACTTACTCCTGAAAGTGCTTACAGGACAATATGGGATGCCAGGGATCAAACTTGTGTCAGCTAGTGCTTTATTGACCATACTATCAGTCCAGGCCCTACTGCATTACCTTTATTGAAATTATTATTGAGATCATTGTAGATTAATATGCAGTTGTAAGAAAGAATACAGAGATCTCATATACACTAC
Organism: Sorex fumeus; assembly: GCF_029834395.1. Classification (NCBI taxonomy): domain Eukaryota; kingdom Metazoa; phylum Chordata; class Mammalia; order Eulipotyphla; family Soricidae; genus Sorex; species Sorex fumeus. The sequence goes on along the minus strand of NW_026606143.1, from coordinate 7,447,597 downwards.
GCTCAGTTCCTCCACTGGTAACATTTTACAAAAGCATAATACAATATCACAGTCAGAATCCTGACATTGATACCATCCCCTCATTTAGACTGTCGTAGGTTTACTTGAAAAACGGTTTACATACATTTGGGAGGGGGGGGCATTGAGGCTACATTCAGCTCTGCTTAGGGCTTAATCTTGGCTCTGCACCTAGAGCTGACTCCTGGTAGGGCTCAGGGGATCATACTGGGTGTCAAAGATTGAACCTGGAATTGCTGCATGCAAGGTAAACACCCTACCAGTTGTACTATCTCTCTTGCCCCTATACTTTTACTTTTAATATTCTTACACATGCAAATTACTTATAGCCATTATATTGGTCTTTATTAATGTTCTATATGGAGGGTTAACATTGGTAAAATACATGATTCCAGATTATTTCACAGTTCCATTTTAATAAAACAATTAACAGAATTATAAAATTGCTTATGGATTATGGAGTCATCGAAAAAACTCACTTACCCTGGAGGTTTTCTTGATAGCAAACTATAAAATAAAATGTTACTCTTTCTCCAGAGTTAGTGTATTTGAGCTTAAAATTCAGATGTGATATAATATTAAATCCAGATGAACAGGTATGTAAAACCTGCATGAAATTTTAACACTGCTTCTTTTTCCGCCATGGAAGATGTGAAAAATAAATATTATTGGTACAATAATGCCTCAGAAAATCAATTGATCTATTTTATTTTTATGATTAGCAGTGTTAAAATTTATAATTAAACATCTAAACACATACAGCCAAGGATAAAAAATCAAGCTGATTATGAACCATGCAAAGCCAAATACTTTTGCATAAAAGATTAACCTTAGAGGAAAACAAAGGGATACCTACTTTCTGCTGCTAGAAGTCCTAGGAGGAAGGCAGCATATGGACAAACAACAAACAGTATGAATTTAGAGCATTTATCAAGCCACAATTGGGCCCACTAGATGAGCCACAAGAAGCATGATGTCCCAGTTGAGGCTAAAGCGAACTTGACTGTTTCATGCACACACTCACTGGGACTGTTAAGATTTTAGCCATCAAAACACTAGATTCCTCTTTAAAAACAGAACAGAACAATAAAACACTGGACTCTGATTCTTTGTTTTGAAACAGGAGAATTGGTTCATTAAGAACAAAACACTGACACACTACTTATCACCAAATTACGCTCAGTGAATTGAGTGAATCTGTAATACAGAAATTTTAACTTTCAAAACAGAAAAAGCAACTTATATAAAAATGTGCAGATGCTCCAGTGATAGCTCAATGAGCTAAACACAGGCTTTGCATGTGGGAAGCCCAGGTTTCATCCTGGGCACTGTATGGCCCCCTGAGCACTGCCAGAGCAACCTCCAGATGCAAAAAAGGGAAATTTGGGGGCAGATAACTATTTGATAAAGAATGCTGATAAGATAGCACAATGCTTCCTGTTAAGTGGCTTCATATTAATCATTATTAGGAACAAATGATTAATTTCTGATAACTGTGAAAGCTAGAAAAATTTACAAATTTTTAGATTTTCTTCAAAACTTTCTTCTTTGACTTGACTATATAAAAATTTCCTTTATATTTAGGATAGATAAACATATAAAACCTGCATAATTCCAGTCTCTCTGATTTTCAGCAGCTAGACAGTGCTATTTAAAAATATTTAGAGACAGACATTTAGCAAAACAAATGAAAATACAGACAGCTTACAAGATAATTAAGATGCAGACTTTTTCAAAAAAATAGGGTGTGACTTCAAGAAATGGACACAAGAAGGAATGTGGAATTATAAACAACTAATTTGAGCCCTTGCAGGCTATTACCATGACAATGTAAGTAAGCACTAATTTTGTTTAAAAAGCAAGGACCATAATCTGAAATAATTTCAACCATATCATTTAAAGACTGTACTAAAAAACAGAAAATACTGGGAAATAAAAATACATTTTATAGAAAAGAATGTCTATATCTATAGACAATTCCTTTCCCTAAAATTCAACAAGTCACAGGAAAGAACACTTAAGAGCTCATTAAATTCTTCAAAAGCAGAGGTAAAATATTAAGGAGCAACATTAATGATTATGTCTATGAAGCTATATCAAAGAGCAAACTGCTCTTAAGGTCTTTTTCTCAAGATGAAGATGGCATTAGAGATCCTAAATATATTTCATGTATATCGCTCTCTCTCTCTCTCTCTCTCTCTCTCACACACACACACACACACACACACACATATGTCAGTCACAATAAAACATAAAAATGTTCCTGAATTTACTACTCCCAGATAGGGTCAACTGTAATTTGAGTGTGAGGAGAGAAGAAAGGGGTTCAAATTAACAGTAAAATTATAGGGGATGTGGACAAAATGAACAGTGAGAAAACAAGACAGACTTGAAATAGGGGGGAAAAGGATGCCTGAAATAGGGACCATCATAAATTTATTGTACCCATAAATACAACCAGGGGTTTGACTTTCATGTGGTAAGGGCTCTGCATAATTACCAACTCAGCATAAGAGGAAAATAGCAAGATTTGCTTCTCAAAGAATCATTTCTTTAAGATTCCCATTTCTGAATGTTTCTGGAAATCACCTTCACTCAAAAGAGGAAGATTCACATCCTAATTGGTAAAGGTTCAAATAAGAATGGAAACCTGATCCTGTTTTTTTTTTTTTTTGCACAAGGCATAAACACATACCAATTGGTAAAAAATTGAGTGTGCTTGTGAGAGCTAAGTATACACATACAGAGGAAGGAAGAAGCGTAATATTGACAAATATTCATAGTGCCAATAGAAAAGAACAATCAGCAAATCTATTCTTCCTCTATTGCCAACTGTGAAGGACAAACAATTCATGCTTTAAGAAGGGCCCTGGGTATTGAGTCAGTACAAAGTACAAAAATTAAATCACCAGTGCAAAGTCCAACCACATGAAAAATACTGTGACTCTAACAAAAGAAGGAAGAAAAGCTGGGGCCAGAGAACATACAATGCTGGTGCTAAATAAACATGTAAATAGAACTAAAAATTATAGCTTGTATGTATACATGCATTGACATGTATGTATAAATGGATCTTATGAATTTTTAGAAAATGGTCCTTAAGACTACTCACTGGTAAGATAGAAAATATCTAATCTAATCTAATATCTAATCTAGTACAATACTTGGGAAACAATATCTAATCTAATACAATTACTTGGGAAACACAAGAGGCTATTTTTGTTTTCTTTTTCCTGGGAAAGCTTGTGTACATGTGTTACAGAGTTTACAAAAAGACAACCTGGACATTGCTTCAGGAGGTAAGTCACATGCAACAGTACACAGAAAGAGTTCAATACATTTAACGTTGTCCCAAAGCCTTGTTTGATATGACTGACATGGGAGAAGTCAGATATCAGACATTTTTAGATGGGAAGGTATCATAAAAATTCAAAAGATTAAACTAGAGAGTTGGACTGGATAAAGTACAATATTGGGTCTGCAACGGGGAAAGAGGAAGTAATATTTGTGAGGTCAAAAGGAAAAAGTGAAATGTTGGTAACTGAGCAGTAGCTTTGAAAGCAACTTTGGTATTAAAATTATAAGGAACCAGACATATGCAGATGTAATTTAGTTGCTGACAAACTTCCTTAGAATCCCCTGGAGGACCTGACTAGATTCACAGAAAACAGTCATTTATAAAAGAAAAGAGAGGATGTAGACCTCATATGATTCATTCTGGGGAGTGAGAGGAAACCCAATTACCTGAGGAGGTAGGGTCTTCAGAGAAATCTGGTAACTCTTCAGGGGGATCCCCATAGAATGAGTTGAATTTGTGACTCGACACAGCTGCTAGTACTGCACCCTAAAGCAAAGAGATGGAAAATAGATTATTAAAACAAATGTATAATTATGAAGTGAATCAAATGGTTATTTAAGGATTGTTTAAAAAAGTAAAAAATATAGAGGAAATGATGACTGAATGAAAGATAGCATTTAGATAATATTAGATTCCTTTAAATCACATATGAATTAATCAGATGAATCAACACTGTTGGGGGCTGTGGTACTATATAAACCATTTTTATCTTGAGTTCAACCATGTAGCACACAAAGGAATATTTCGTAGTCATATACAATGATGACACAGGAAGGATGTTTAATGAACAGAAAGATGCACGTGAAGAATTACACAAAATTGTTTTTAAAATAATCTAATATAGGGGCTGGAGAGATAGCACAGCGGGTAGGGCATTTGCCTTGCATGCAGCTGACCTGGGTTCAATTCCCAGCATCTCATATGGTCCCCTGAGCACTGCCAGGCATAATTCCTGAGTGCAGAGCCAGGAGTAACCCCTGTGCATTGCCAGGTGTGACCCAAAAAGCAAAAAAAAAAAACAACTAATATAATCTGATTTATTAATATCATAAAAATTTCTATCAATATAAAAAACTGACATAAAACATTGACAGTACTACTTATCACTGGATGACAGGAATACAGAGTCAGTTTTCTTTTTCTTTGTTTTTTTAAAAAATTTTTTTCCGTTTTTTTTTTCTTTTTTTTTCAGTTGTCTTTTTAAAACACTTTTCCTGAGGCCTGAGGAGAGGTGATATAGCTATATATTCAAACTACAGAATAAACAATACTGAAAACACGAAATCTAAATTAGAACAACTAAACTTTAAAATGTACATGTCAAGGTGGCATGCTGCAGGGTTGGGATGGAACTTGGGAACAGTAGTATAGGGAAGTTGACACTGGTGGTAGGATCAGTTCTAGAACATTATAAGTTCAACTATCAATAACTGTAAATCATGGACTTTTAAATATTAATATTTTTTAAAGAAAAAATCTGTTCTCCTTTCCCTCATGCTGCAAACAGTGTGAGTCTTGTGTAAGGATTCTCACTAGGGCCACACATCTTAGTGAACTACATGTGATGACTTATTTTCCCCTTGGGGGCTACTCCTGTTCTATGTTTGGGTAGACCCCCCAAAATAGTGTAACCACAAGGTCACTTCTGTTGGTGCTCAGGGGATCATGCGGTGCTGGGGATCAAATCTGGGCTTCCTGGTACAAACCCTGCCTTCAGCCTGTTGTGGCATCTCTCCAGCCTCACATGAGTCTTTCTTTTGAAGCCACATTCATAATCTCTGCTGTTCCTAATGAAAAACTACTGATGCATTGAATGCATGATATCTCTTAGGACTGTTGGCTAGAAAAAGATTGGGAGTTGTTCCCATAACAATAGAACAAGAAAGTTAACTTTCAGTTTATCCCTTGGCTTTACTAATTAATATTCTGCTGCATGCCACAGCTTGAATTAATCACTCGACTTCTCAGTTTCCTCATTTGCAAAATAAGGATATTAAAACTGACATAACTTACCTTGCAGGATTGCAATTAGTCACAATGGAAGCGCACTGCAAACTGTATTTTGTGGGTTTTTTTTGTGTGTGTGTGTTTGGTGTGTTGGGGGCTCACAGCTGCTAGGGCTCAGGGCTTACTCCTGGCTCTGTGCTCAAGATCACTCTTGGCAGTGTTAAGGACTATATGCAATGCCAGGGATCTGTGTGCAAAGCAAACACCCTATCCACTGTACTCTCTCTCTGGTCCTGCAAATTTCATTTTCTAAATGCACATCAAGATTAATCCCGCTAACATACAGCTAGCATATGAGCACATTGGATAATGTAGAACTGACTAGTTAAGTAGCCTGGGTAATTAAGAATCAGATCACTTAAGAAGTCTATCTACATCTTCCTATCCTGTCCTCTCCTCCCCATCCCTCCCCTCTACTCCCTTCTTCCCTCCCTTTCTTCATTCCTTTTGCTTTTTGGGTCACACTTGGCAATGCTCAGGGGTTACTCTTTCTTGGCTCTGCACTCAGGAATTACTCCTGGTGGTGCTTGGGGGACCATATGGGATGCCAGGGATTGAACCTGGGTTGGCCGTTTGGAAGGCAAATGTCCTACCCACTGTACTTTCACTCCAGACCCATCTAAGTCTAAATTTTCAATAATGAACTACTGGATTTTTCTAAAAACATAGACAAATCTTTTATGTGTGTAGGCACTCATTAAATATATAAACACATTTTCACAAAGTTCATGGGATTGTTATCTCAGGGATTCTATACATAAAAATTGAGAACAGTACAGAAAGGGAACAACAAAAAATAGGAGTAATTAGGCCTGAGTGATAGCACGGCGGGTAAGGCATTCGCCTTGCATGCAGCTGAACTGGTTTGATCCCCAGCATCTCATATGGTCCCCTGAGCACTGCCAAAAAGTAATTCCTGAGTGCAGAGCCAGGAGTAACCCCTGAGCATTGTTAGGTGTGACCCCAAAAGACAAAAAAATTTTAAAAACCACGCACAGAAACCAAAATCAAGAGTTATCTTGATATCATCCCGGGAAATACTTTGAGATTTATAAAACTCCAGAGTTAGTGCATGAGAGGTTTTTATGTGGCATATTATGATCCGCTACCAAGATAAAAAAAAAGTAGTACTGAATATTGAGTTCTTCTTTCTATAGTAGATGCTTGTTTCACTTTTACATATTATACACGTTCCCTAAAAGCTAGGGTGGGAATGGAATTTTTATCTAGCAAATCATACATTTTCCCACACACTGAAACTAAAATTTATAGAGGCTTTATTTTTATTTCCAACAAGCTTTGACTGTTAAAGTCTCAAGGCTTGTTCTAGACATTACTGTAGTCAAGGATCTATAAATACTTAAACTACCAGGAAAACACTATTGAAAAGAGCCAAGAGAGGTCAATTCTTTTGAAAGTACCAGAGAAAGTTCTTAATTTATGTATTTTATGGCTCAGAGTTTTGTTTGTTTAATTCTTCAAACTGATGTGACTGCATATGGTATAAGTATTCCACACAAAGCTATTATTTAAAATAGCAAAGTGGTCTGAAACAATTCATGGATTTATAGAATTTTATTAAGAGTGTGAGGGGCTGGAGCGCTAGTACAGCAGGTAGGGTGTTTGCCTTGCACGCGGCCGACCTGGGTTCAATTCCCAGCATCCCATATGGTCCCCTGAGCACCGTCAGGACTAATTCCTGAGTGCAAAGCCAGGAGTAACCTCTGTGCATCTCCAGGTGTGATCCAAAAAGCAAAAAAAAAAAGAGTGTGAGAGTTGGGGAAAGACAGTATAGGGGGTAAAGCACTTGACTTGCACACAACCCTCCCTGCTAGTCCTCTGGCACTGCATATGGTCCCCTGAGCACCAGAAGTGGTCCCTGAAGACAGAGCCAGGAGAGATGCTTGAGCATAGCCAGGTGTGGCCAAGACCCCAACTTTCCCCCCAAATAAGTCTGTCAATCTTAGACATGATTCATTGTAAGAGACTTATTTTGCAGATAAGGAGACAAGGAAGTCCAGAGAGGCTTGGTAATCTGCCATTATGAGGGTTGTTGAGTATACAGAGCTAGAGTTAAGAATATATGGAATAAGGTCCTCATTACTCAACCATTCAAAGGTCTTTGACTATATCAAGGGTCAACAATCTGTGAAGGGTCAGAAAGAAATATTTTAGAATTAAATGCCAAATGGTGTCTGTTGTCCCAGTGTAGTGCAAGGAGTGATTTATGTACATGAATGTACATTGATGTATTTCAGTATAATGTGGACAAAAATCGTCCGTGGGCAAGCTTTGGTAACTGGGGCAGTCTATCAACTCCTGTGCTGCACTTGTTAGTGAAGACAACATAAAATGTGATCATTTATGTTTTATCTTTTGTGGATTATTTTTATTATTGTTTAATTATAGTTTAGGTTGCAGGTTTACAATATTGGTGGTGTTTATGGTTCTGATGTATACCGCTTCCTCACCTCACTAACACCAAAGTGCTCAAGACCCCACAGCACTGTTCCTTTATTATTTCTAGTTCACCTCATCATCATCCCTTACCCACTACCTCCTTTACTTGGTAATCTCAGTTCTGTAATCTAGGGCTAAGGGTTTGTCATCGTTCAATACTGTATATTCCCTTGTTTTGTTTCTCTATGTACCACAGATGAGTGAGAGCATCTGTTATTTGTTCTTCTCTCTGACTTATTTTGCTTGGAATGATGCCCTGAAGTTCCATCCATGTTGTAGTCAACTACATGAATAAAATTCAATCTTAAACAAGGAGTTCTTTGAACTCTATAGTTCATTAAATCCTTGATAAAGATATTTCCCCAATTTTTAGTGTAGTAGGTATACTTTATTATTCTTGGAGCATGAAACAATAATTTTGAGTTAAGATATTCAAAATCTGTTAAGATACCTAAGATTAAAGATGCAATATTCTGGCTAAGAAGAGAGCTCAGAAGGGAGAACATATGCTTAGCCCTTCAAGCAATACATGATTTGCCAGTAGTTCCTGAGCACTGCTGGATGTGCTCAAACCCTGCCCCAAGAGAAAAAAAGATAAATTTTTCCTATAAGGAAATTAACTGAGAAAGGACAAAAGAGTCTAAATGGAAAGAAAAGGAGAACAAAATTAATTGCCTTTTATTCTTTTTCATTTGGGAGTCAACACAGTGATACTCAGGGCTTACTTCTGGCTCTGTACTCAAGGATCATTTCTGGCAGAACTTAGGGGACCTTATGGGGTGATGGGAATCTAACCTGGATTGGGGCATGTGCCAGGTAGGTGACTTACTGACTGCACTATCTCTCAACCCCCCCAAATTAATTGTTTTAGTCTTAATTAAGTAAGAAACCAGGAGACTATAACATAGACAGAGGCTTGGGTGGCTTGAAGACAATGGCAAAAATTCAATTTTTTGTGTGTATCCTGAGCTGAAAGAGAAAACCCATCATGAACTTTGATAGGAACAAGGGTAAGAGGGTACATTTTTAAACGTCTAAGTACAGAGGCTGGTGAGATAGTACAGTGGGCAGGACACTTGCCTTGCATATGGCCAACCTGGGTTCGATTCCTAGCATCCCATATGGTCCCCTGTGCAGTGCCAGTAGTAATTTGTGATTGCAGAGCCAGGAGTAACCCCTTAGAATTCCAAGTGTGGCACAAAAAAAATCTAAGTACAGAGCATACACGTATGAAATGTAGAGTAACTGGTGATATGTCCAAGTAACAAGGTAACATATAGCACTGTAGTACTGTCCTCCCGTTGTTCATCAATGTGCTCGAGTGGGCACCAGTAATGTCTCCATTGTGAGACTTGTTACTGTATTTGGCATATCGATTACACCACAGGGAGCTTGCCTGGCTCTGCTGTGTGGGTGGGATACTCTTGGTAGCTTGCCAGGCTCTTCAATAGGGATGGAGGAATTGAACCTGGGTCGGCCATGTGCAAGGCAAACGTCCTACCTGCTGTGCTATTGCTCCAGCCCAAGGTAACATATAGTCATTATAATTTACAGATGGGGGTAGAGAACTTGGAGAAGTTTGGGAGTTTCAAGGTAAAAATGTTCAAGGAGGGGATGGAGCAATAGCACAGTGGGTAGGGCATTTGACTTGTACACAGCTGACCCAGGTTCGATTCTCAGCATCCATTATGGCCCCCCTGAGCACTGCCAGGAATAATTCATGAGTGCAGAGCCAGGATCAGCCCTGAGCATTGCCAGGTGTGACCCAAAAAGCAAAAAAAAAAGGTTCAAGAACTTGGGTAGATGATTATGTTCAAGAATTATGTCCTAAGAAATCAAGCTCTCACTATTCGCAGATGATATGATACTATACTTAAAGAACCCTAAAACCTCTACCAAGAAACTCCTAGAAACAATAGACTTGTACAGCGAAGTGGCAGGCTATAAAATCAATACTCAAAAATCCATGGCTTTCCTATATGCAAATAGTGAAAGAGAAGAAAGTGACATGAAGAAAACAATCCCATTCACAATTGTGCCCCAGAAAATCAAGTACCTGGGAATCAGCTTAACTAAGGAAGTAAAGGACCTGTACAAAGAAAACTACAAAACGCTACTTCAGGAAATAAAAGAGGACATGAGGAAATGGAAAAATATCCCCTGCTCGTGGATGGGGAGAATTAACATTGTCAAAATGGCAATACTTCCCAAAGCAATGTACAAGTTCAATGCGATCCCTATAAGGATACCCATGACATTTTTCAAAGATATGGAGCAAACACTCCTGAAATTTATATGGAACATTAGGCCCCCATGAATAGCTAAAGCAATTCTTGGGAAAAAGAAAATGGGAGGAATCGACCTCCCCAACTTCAAGCTCTACTACAAAGCAGTAACAATTAAAACAGCATGGTACTGGAACAAAGGCAGAGCTGTAGACCAATGGAACAGAGTTGAATATACTGACATCTCCCCCCAAGCATATGATCACCTAATCTTCTATAAGGGGGCAAGAAAAGAGAAATGGAGCAGGGAAAGCCTCTTTAACAAATTGTGCTGGCAAAACTGGAGGGCTACAAGCAAAAAAGTGGGCTCAGATCTCTGCCTAACGCCATGCACAAAAGTAAGATCAAAATGGATTTATGACCTCAACATCAGACTGGAATCCATAAAGTTCATTGAAGACAAAGTTAGCAAAACCCTCCATGATACTGCAGCTAATGGTATCTTCAAAGATGTCACACCACTGGCCAAGCAAGTGAAAACAGAGATAGACAAATGGGACTATCTTAAACTAAGAAGCTTCTGCACCTCAAAAGAAACAGTGACCAAAATACAAAGACAGTCTACAGAATGGGAAAGGATATTCACCAAATACACGTCTGACAGACAAGGAGTTGATATCAAGGATATACAAGGTACTGGTTGAACTCCACAAAAAGAAAACACCCAACCCCATCAAAAAATGGGGCGAGGAAATGAACAGAAACTTTCACAAAGAAGAAATCCGAATGGCTAAAAGGCACATGAGAAAATGCTCTACATCACCAATCATCAGGGAGATGCAGATCAAAACAACAATGAGATATCATTTCACACCACATCCAAAAGAACAAAAGCAACCAATGCTGGTGCAGATGTGGGGAGAAAGGGGCCCTCCTTCACTGCTGGTGGGAATGCTGGTCCAACACTTTTGGAAAACAGTATGGACAATTCTCAAAAAATGAGAAATTGAGCTCCCATTTGACCCAGCAATACCACTCCTGGCAATATATCCCAGAGAGGCAAAAAAAGTATACTCGAAGTGACATCTGCACTTGTTTGTTCATTGCAGCACTGTTTACAATAGGCAGAATCTGGAAAAAACCTGAGTGCCTGAGAACAATGACTGGTTAAAGAAACTTTGGTACATTTACACAATGGAGTACTATGTGGTGGTTAGAAAATATGAAGTCATGAAATTCACATACAAGCGGTACTACATGGAAAGTATGTTAAGCAAAATGAGTCAGAAAGAGAGGGACAGACATAGAAAGGTTGCATTCATCTGGGGAACATAAAGCAACAAAATGGGAGACTAACACCCAGGAGTGGCTGAGATTAGTACCAGAAATTTTGCTCCATGACTTGGAGGCCAGCCACACGTGCTAGGGGAAAAGGAAGCTCAGATAGAGAAGAGAGCACCAGATAAAGGGTGTTGGGAGGATCCTCCCAGGGTGGGAGAAGCATGCTGAAAGTAGACTATAGACCAAACATGATTGCCACTCAATGTCTCTCTTGCAAACCACAGAACCCAAAAGAAGAGCTAGAGAACAAGGGGGAATACCCTGCCACAGAGGCAGGGTGGGAAGGGGGTGTGATGGGGGGTGGGAGGGATGCTGGGACCCGTGGTGGTGGAGGATGGGCGCTGATGGAGGGATGGGTACTTGATCATTTTATAACTGAAACCCAAGCACAAAAATTTGTAAGTCTATAACTGTACCTCATGGTTTTTCACTAATAAAAAAAATTAAATTAAAATTTAAAAAAATTATGTCCTAGCAGCAGTTGGAGCGATAGCACAGCAGTAGGGTGTTTGCCTTTCACGCAGCCAACATGGTCGACCCGAGTTCGATTCCTCCGCCCCTCTCTAGAGCCCGGCAAGCTACCGAGAGTATCTTGCCCGCACGGTAGAGCCTGGCAAGCTACCCGTGACATATTAGACATGCCAAACACAGTAACAACAAAGTCTCACAATGGCGATATTACTGGGCCCGCTTGAGAAAGTCAATGAACAACGGGAGGATAGTGTTTATTTGTTTAGTGTCCTAGCAGAACGGATTGCCCTTGAGGTGATCATACTAAATGGAATAAGGATGGAAGTAGAAAAACAGTTACCAGATGGTTCCATTCATATGTGCGATATTAACTGGTGAAAAACAACAGAGCTATCCAAATCAGAGTCAACAATAATAAAATCAAGAAACCCAAACTTTAACAACCAAATTTAGGTGCCTGTCAAGACGTCAGGCTGGATGGGGTGGGAGGGGATTTGGGAGGGAACCTGGGAAAACTGGTGGAGGGAGGTTGACACCAGTGGTGGGATTGGTGCTGCAATATTGTATGTGTAAAATATGTATGTCAACTATGAATGACTTTATAAATCACAGTGCTTTAATAAAAAAAAACAAACTTTGAGAATGAGTGAAAAATATGGCAGTTACCTGAGGAAAAGGAGAGAGTTGGAGGAATGAGCAGAGGGGTTTTTTGGTGATAGCTGAGACGGAACTGGAATTTGGTGGTGGATGTGGTAAATCCTGTATACATACAGAGTTATTAAGCTATTCTGCTTAAATTCTATAATGTCGAAGGGGCCAGAGAGATAAGGCTTTTCCTTTACATGTAACTGACCAGATTGGAGTCCTGGCATTGCATATGATCCCTTGAGTACCAACAGGGATCACTCCTAAACACAGAGCCAGGAATTGCCCCTAGACATCACAAGTTATGGTCAAAAAGCTCTCTATCAATTTCTGTAATGTAAACAAATGATCATCAAATAAAGAAAACTGTTCATACCTTATATTTGTCAGCAAAATAAGTCAGAAATATATTTTATGAGTTATATGAACTATAAATGAATATATGAATTTCATATAGAAAGGAACAAGTATAAATCTACTTTTGAGTAAGATAATATACAACTATATTTCTGCATAGAACATTATCTTAAGTATATATATGTATATATACACACATATATATGTACACACATAAATTATTAACTGGCTTCTGGGGAGATGTTATAGATGATTTTATTTTCTGTATTTACCACTGTGTATGTGAATCTTTAATAAAGAGAACCTGTTTTTATTTAAAAATACTTTGAGATTCTGTTATTTCCAATACTATAAATAATGGTTTCTCATACACATAATTCCAACACCACAGCCATCACCAGTGTATCCATCTCCCCATCCTAAGGACCCCAACACCCCTCCTGCTAACCCTCCTCCCAACTCAATTGATCAGTTCTCCCACTATGTTGCCTTTGGACCTTTGTTGCCACATCGCTGTATATCTTCAAGTTCCACATATGAGTGAGATCATTTTGTATCCATCCCTTTCCTTCTAACTGACTTCACTCAACATAATATTCTCTAGTTCCATCCATATTTCTACAAATGGCATGATTTTGCCAAAGAAAACTATCTGAATAAAAGCAATTATAAAAAAAGAATAAATCCCTAGGAAACCATAAGGTGAAGTTAGTGATAATATCACAGGACCTGATCTCACTCCATATAGTCATGACCAAAGTTACATTTTTGTCAGCATAGCATGTATGGGTATGATAAGCAAATGTAACAAACACAAATCTAAGCCCTGCAATATTCTCCCACTGTTGGGATCTATGACTAATGGAAGCTGTACTTGCATCCCTGAAGAAAATTAAAAATGAGACTTGGGACTTGTATATGTAGTAGATATGACCTTTTGGGTCTGTGTAAAAAGCATTTTTTAAAGTATATATATAATCACTTTCAAAAACTAGGTTGCTTAACTTAGGAAGCAACAAATTCCATAACTCAGATTCACAAATAGCACTGCCTTGGGCAATCTATATAGGGAATCAAAATAACTTTCATTATTATTTATATGACTGTTCATACTGGAATGAGCACTTTCTTTTTTTAGAAACAAAGGTGCTTGGAGGTGCCAAAGCCCATATCTGCTGTGCTGACTATACTGCCTCTAGACAAATTCTCATTTCAGGGGAGCACTGCATGGAAGTTAAATGCTGGCTTTGATTAGAGTACAAAGGCTGGATAAATCCTTAAATTAAGCTCTTGGTCATATTATGAGCCTAACTATTTAATAGTTAACTTTATTAATTCTTAAATTAATAGAAAGAAGTTTGTGCCCAAAGGTAGCTCTCTGAATGAACTTTCCAAAGGTACAAGCACTACTCTTGGAGGTACTGAGACTCCAGGGAAGAGCATAAATAAAACAAAACTTCCTGAAATGACAGAAAGGTTCTCTATCCTGTACTGTCTAAGAACAGTCATTAGGCACATGTGGCATTGAGTGCTTGGATATGACTAGTGCAGCTGAAAGATCAAAATTAATTTTAGTTAATATCAATTATTAATATTAATTTTAGTTAGCATTAGTTAATGCTATTTTAAATGAAAATAGCCATCCATGGCCAGTGGGTATTGCATTGTTAAGTGCAGCTCTATACAGTACAGCATTCCGGAACACATTTTCCCTAGATGTGCAAAGGTCGGGAGTCAAGAGCCCGAGTGATTGAGAAGTCAGACAAACATGCAGCCTGCACTTTTGTGATTTGCGAAAATCAATTAAAGAATTTTGTAGGAAATCTCCCCATTTCCGGTATATGCAAAGAAGAAAACAGTTTTATCGCCTTAACTGAATTGCAGATTCAACTCACCATTTTCTGGGCTGACAGCAAAAAACTTAGCTAATACAGACTATTGCTTTTATACACAATGTCTTCACCATACTTCACTGTAGGAAAATGTACATTCTACAAGTTGAATTAAGGGGCTGGAGCAATAGCACAGCAGGTAGGGTGTGTGCCTTGCGCACGGCTTATTCGGGTTCAATTCCCAACATCCCATATGGTCCCCTGAGTACCGCCAGGAGTGATTTCTGAGTGCATGAGTCAGGAGTAACCCTTGTGCATCACCAGGTGTGACCCAAAAAGCAAATAAATAAATGAATAAATAAATAAATGTTGAAATAATTTGAGTCAAAGGATGGCTTCTAGGATAGATTCTCTCCCGAGTTTTTTCTCTAGCTTTCTTTCTCTCTACTCTCTAGCTCTACCCCTTCCATTGAGTAACTGCTCAGAGTTCACAGCACCATCATTTGAGTGGAAATACATCTCCTTCAGAGATGCATATCTGTATGTTTTCCAGACAGTGTAGACTATAGTGAGTCCCACACATCCTAACACGAATCTGCGAAAATGTGATCCTTATATTCTAGTTTCCATGCATTAATAATCTACATATCGAATACTCTCGGTAGCTTGCCGGGCTCTCCGAGAGGGGCGGAGGAATCGAACTCGGGTCGATCATGTTGGCTGCGTGCAAGGCAGACGCCCTACCCGCTGTGCTGTCGCTCCAGCTCCAGCTCGATATGCCAGACACAGTAACAACAAAGTCTCCAATGGAGACGTTACTGGGCCCGCTCGAGCAAATCGATGATCAACGGGAGGGCCTTCACTTTACTTTTACTTTACTTAATAATCTACATATTTTCATTCACAGATATGGAATAGTGATTATATAAAGGATAAGAAGATTTGTGCTATAATTCAAATCACACGTAGGGTTCCATAAACTTTTTTGATGTACAGTTTGAAAGGTAGCCTGAACGTAATATTAATACTTTCTAATGTTTGAACCATCTTTCTCTTTAGGGGGTTTTATTCCCTGGAGAATGGTGAAGATATTAAATGCCAGAATGAATGTATGAGAGAGAAACAATGTCTGTTGTGTGTTTATACTACAATCAATAATGACGTACATATAAATCTATTAATAAAAATTGCCCAAACAATCTTACAGCATACACAAAAGTCAATTCAAAAATGGATTGGAGATCTTGATATCAGACATGATTCCACAAATTATATTGAGGAAAACAGGCAGAAATCTTGATGATGCTGAATCTAGAGGCAGTTGCCAAGGGAACAGAATCAAAGATAAATAACTGGGACTACATCAGATGAAAAAAGCTTCTGCACTGCAAAATAAATGATGATTAGAAAAAAAAACTCTACAGACTAGGAGAAATATTTGATCATCACTCATCTAACAAAGGGTTAATATCCAATATTTATAAAATACATATAAAATTTAATAATTAAAATTGGGCTCTGGGGGCTGGAGCAATAGCAAAGCGGGTAGGGCGTTTGTCTTGCACACAGCCAACCTGGGTTCGATTTCCAGCATTCCATATGGTTCCCCGAGCACCACCAGGAGTAATACCTGAGTGCATGGCCAGGAGTAACCCCTGAGCATTGCTGGGT
The DNA here is from genome assembly GCF_029834395.1 of Sorex fumeus. NCBI lineage: Eukaryota > Metazoa > Chordata > Mammalia > Eulipotyphla > Soricidae > Sorex > Sorex fumeus. Next base: position 7,431,212 of record NW_026606143.1, on the reverse strand, counting down.
GTGACCCAAAAGGAAAAAAAATTGGACTCTGATAAAACCCAATAATTTTATTTGTCATCTACCTCTAGGGCCCCCAAGCACTATTATCAACAGACATATGTGCTATGTTCATTGCAGCCCATTTTACAATAGCTAAGATTCAGATCAACCCCAGCACCAAAGAACAATTGAGTGGATAAAGAAACTGTAGCTCATATACACAATGTAACCCTATTCAGCAACAGGAAAAGATGAAATCACACAATTTGCCACCATATGGTTGGAACTAGAGGGTGTCATACTCAGTGAAGTCAGTCAGAGAGAGGGACAAATACAGAATGACTTCTCTCCTATGTGGGATATAAAGAAACTTAATAAAGCAATAACAAATGGCCAAAGGCAACAAAATCTGAGTCAGCCTCCACAGTACTGAGTTTATCAAGGGTGTGGATGGATGGGGTCATGGGTCATTGGTGGAGTAACAATGACACAGTGGTAGAGAAGGTGTTGTGTTGGAACACTGTATTTATGAAACTCTATCATTACCAGTATCACAATCACAATCAGTATACTAGTATCACTAACATTGTATTAAAATGTAACATGGTATTAAAAATCATAACCACTATTGTAAAACACTGTATAGTTCATTGTAACAACACTAACAGTATTGCAAATCACAATAAAATTTGAAAAAGAAGCCCAAATAATAGTATTTATATATTACACCTGGTTAACTTATGCTATGCATATAGGATGAAATTTCTACAGAACCATTACAGCTTGTGTTTCAAAGTAATGACTTTTTAATTAAGTGGCCATACCAAAACCACCAATGGAGTTATTGCAAATTACACACACCTCCAAACTCCTGCGGGGCTGGGACTGATGGAGAGAGGGGTAGTTCTTTTTTGGTTTGTTTGTTTGATACCAGACTGAGTAATGCTCCAGGGACCATGCAGTATTGGGGATCGAACCCACACTTCCAGCATGCATTCAGTGACGGAGCTATCTCTCTGGCCCTGGTCTCCTGAGTGAGCTGAGTCATATTGAATGAGCCACTGCCACAGGTGAGAATGTGTCACATCCCTCTAGTGTGCTGACTGGACACCAGTTAGAATATTTTGTCATTGGGTTACCAAAAAAAAAAACAGGCAATGTACAATGTCCATGATATGACACTAAACCTTTTAAAACATTTTCTGTTGTTTTGGGGCCACACCCAGCAGAGGTGAGGGTTTACTTCTGTCTCTGTTCTCAGGGATCACTTGTGGCAGTGCTCAGGGGACATATGGAGTGCCAGAGATTGAACTCAGGTTGGTCATGTGCAAGGAAAATGCCTACTCTGTGTACATCTATCCAGCTCCTTAAAACTATTTAGTATATTAACAATGTCCTACAACCAGCATTTCTGTAGAGTTCCAAAACATATTCATCACTCTTCCAAAATATCATACTTATTAAGTAGTCACTTTCCAGCACCTGGCAGTCACCAATTTGCTTTCTGTCTCCCTCCATAGACTTACAGGTATAAATATATAGATTGCAAATAAATAGAAAAATCAAATATGTGGCTTTAAATAAAGTCTCCCTTAATATGTGGATAGCCAATTAAAATTGTTTTGTGGTAGCACTCAAAAGGAGAGAGATAACAAAAGGGAATGCTCTGCCACAGAGGTAGGGTGGGATGGGGGGATGGGGGGTGGGAGGGATACTGGGATCAGTGGTGGTGGAGAATGGGCACTGGTGGAGGGATGGGTATTCGATCATTGTATAACTGAAACCCAAGCACAAAAATTTGCAAGTCTACAACTCTACCACATGGTGTTTCACTAATAAAAATTTAAGAAAAAAAAAGAAACAATGCAAAATAAAATAAAATAATGAAAATCTTATATAATAGGTTAGGTTTGAATCTTATTAAAATGCTTTATTATGCAGAGCATTTATTATTAATTTGTTTACTATGTACCATTGTTTACTATTTAATCATATTGATGCCATCTTCATAGATGCATTATTAATAGAATAACTAATATTTAAAAGATCTAGTGCAATGAATTGATATATATGCACATGTTGTGTAAAGATTTCCACAACCAAGTTTGTTAGTCCATTCATTATCTCATATAGCTATATCTCTGTGTGTTTGAAAAGAACAATTAGACTCTACTTGCAGAAAATTCCAAGTATTAACAACCTTCGTCACCATGTGAGAATTTATTTAATTTATAACTTTGTATACTTTGACAAATTCCTTCCCATCTCCCTCAATTTCCAGTCCTGGTAGTCACATTCTACTCACAGTTTCTACAGGTACCATAAGATCTCATATACAACAAACACTGTCTTTTTCTAACCGTCTGATTTCACTGTCGTCTTGCAAATGATACGAGATCCTCCGGGTGACTTATTATCTCATTATATAGAAATATTACATTTTAACTTTAAAAATAATAATAGCAGTGTCTACCATTATTTAATATTTATGAAGCCAAGATACTGATCTAGGGCTTCCCTTTCCTTTTTCTGTAAAAACATTTATTGTTGATTCTGTGCAAGGAACTGGTACACGCTGAGACTTCTCAAGAACTTTCAAATAGAAACTTTAGACCCTTAAATAAAAGGTGATTCATGCAAAAATTTATTTTAAAAACTGACTGGGAGAGAAATAAATTCTATTACTACTTTAAAAAATTGCTTTGTGGAGCCCTAAATTTTTTTTTTTGCTTTCGGGCTACACCTAGTGATACTCAGGGCTTAATACTCCTAGCTCTGTACTCAGGGATCACTCCTGGTGCTCAGGGAACCATATGGGATGCCTGGGATTGAACTTATGTTGGCTGTGTGCAAAGCAAGCACCTTACCCATTGTACTATTGCTCTGGCCCTAAATTTTTTTTGAGGTAACATTTCACTATAACATTATTCAAGTTTCAGGTGTAGAATATTAACATTAACTAGGTCAAAGCCATTTGTTGATGTATATTCCTTCTCCACCAAATTGCTTTCACACTTATATAGAAAATCACTTAATCACTTAATCACTTAATCCCCGTTATTCATCGATTTATTCGAGCGGGTGCCAGTAACGTCTCCATTCATCCCGGTTGCGTGCTAGTGTAGCCCAATGGTATCTGTTCGTTTTAGGAACATGTAGAGCCTCAAACCGATCATTTAGGGTCTTGACGAAGAAGTCTGACCATCTTATAGGTGGGCGTCCACGTGATCTTTTGATGTCTCGTGGAATCCAATCAGTAATGGCTCTAGTCCAGCGGCTGTCTGTAAACCTCATTACGTGTCCAGCCCATCTGATTTTTGATGTCTTGGCAAATGAGACAGCGTCCCTGATTCTTGAGCGTTGACGAAGATCAGAACTCCGGATTCTATCTCTCATTTGAGTGAATCGTGATATTCCAAGCATAGTTCTTTCGATTCCTCTTTGAGAGACCCGAATAGTGTTCTCATCCTGTTTTCGTAGGGTCCAGGTCTCTGAGGCATATGTTAATGCAGGAAGAATAGTGGAATCAAAGAGATGTGCTCGTAGCTGGAGGTTCTTTGTCCTTTTAGTTATTTCTTCAATGCTCTTGAAGGCATTCCAAGCCGCTCTCTTCTTCCTGCGCAACTCAGGTGCCAGGTCATTCATCATGTTGATTTCTCGACCTAGGTATATATAACTGTTGCATTCGGAGATGGTGGTTCCATTGAGAGCGAATGGAGTGTCAGGAACAAGGTTGTTTCTCATAAACATTGTCTTCGTAAGATTCAGCTGTAGTCCGACCTTTCCACATTCACGGTCAAAGTTGTTCAGCATTTGTGCCGCTTGGTTGATGTTTGGTGTTATTAGAACGATGTCATCAGCAAAGCGGAGGTGGTGTAGTTGCCGACCATCTATCTTCACTCCCATGTTTTCCCATTCCAGTCGTCGCATGATGTTCTCGAGGGTGGCACTGAAGAGTTTTGGTGAAATGGTATCACCCTGCCGAACCCCTCTCTTGATATGGATGATTACTTCTTTGTAGAATGGTGAGATCTTGGTAGTGAATCCACAATAGAGTTCACGAAGGATCCTGATGTATTGAGTTTGTATGCCCTGATTGGCTAGGGCTTCCATGACCGCTTCCGTCTCAACAGAATCAAAGGCCTTCTTTAAATCAATGAACGTTAGACAGAGTGGCATCTTGAACTCCCGAGATACCTCAATGAGCTTGGTTATTGTGTGGATATGGTCGATGGTACTGAATCCTTTTCGGAATCCAGCTTGTTCACATGGTTGTCCTTCATCTAGTGTTCTGCTAATCCTATTCAGGATGACTCGAGTGAATAGTTTGTAGATGACAGACAATAGGCAGATTGGGCGATAGTTGCCAATGTCGTGGATGTCTCCTTTCTTGTATAGTAGTATAGTCTTGCTGGTTTTCCATTGGGATGGAACCTTGCATTCAGACAGGTAGCGTGTGAAGAGTCGAGCCAATGTATTGATGAGTACTGATGGTAAGTTCTTCAGGTGTTCAGGTCTGATCTTGTCTGGGCCAGGTGCTCTTTGTTTCTTTACCGATGAGATGGCATGTTGGATTTCGGAAGGGAGAACATTGGGAACGACATATCCATCATGTGGTATGTGGTATGTGGGCAAGTGGATGTGGCTATTAAAGAGATCTGAGTAGAAGTCATGAATAATCTTCTCCATTGCCCTTCTGGAAGATGTGATAGATCTATCATGATGTCGGAGGGCAGTCATCTTGGTTTTGTAGTTGGTGAAGGACATAGAAAATAATGATCATAAATATAAAGGTTTGTTCCTGAACTCTCAATTTGGTTCCACTGACTGACAAGTCTATCCCGGTCCCATATGGAACCAACAATGTCTTCATAACTGTAGCCTTACATTAAGCATTGGATTTGAAAACCACGAGTTCTCCAGTTTGGTTCTGTTTTGAAAGATAGTTTCGGCTGTTCTAGGTCCTTTGTATTTCAGCATAAATTCTAGAATCAGTGTGTCAATTTCGTTAAAGCTTTAGTAGGGATTGTGGTGATTTTATAGATCAATTAGGGAAGAACTGGCATCTTACCAATATTGAGTCTTCCAATCCATAAATATTAAATAGCTCTTCATTTATTTAGGTCTTTGTCTGTATCTGGACCACACCCAGCACTGTTCCTATTTAGGTCTTTAATCTCTCTTAGCAAAGGTTGTTTTTCAAGTCTTATGCTTTTAAAATTCTTTTTGATGTTTAATGTCTTGATTGCTCATCAGTCATATATAGAAAAAAATCCATTTGAATACTGATCTTACACCTTGTAGCCTTGCAGAACTCATTTGTTAGTTACTTTCAACAGTTTCTTAAAATGGATTCCTTAGCATGAAAGGATCTCCCCTACATCACCAGGATGGTTTTACTTTCCAATCGGTATGATTCTTAGTTTGTTTCCTTGTCTGACTGTTTTTGAACTCTGTGATTATATTTTAATAAATTTCCCAGGGATGGTGATGCTGTTTGTTTGGGGAGTACTAGATGGGAGAGCACATTTGGAGATCCACTGTTCTAATAAATAAGGATATTGTGCTGCTAGGGTCTTGCAATACCAGGGATTACCCAACTCACCTTGGTGGTGCTTGGGGATCTCCAGGGTTACTGTAAGATGTATAGGGCCATGTGGAATTGGGGATCTAACCAGAGTTGGAAAGGCATGTGCTTAATTCCTTTATTCTCTGTACTCTCTATCTCTCTGGTCCCTGAACATATTCATAGAAAATCAAGGAAGTGGGAATTTCATTTATTGCTTTGTGACATTTGTTCAGTTCTAGTTCCAATTTCAATTTGGTATTTTTTCATTAAACTATTTTTTTTCATTAAATATTTCCTTTCAAAATTTGCAAGAAATATTTAGAAAAAACACATTCCTGGACAGGATCATATTTAACATTTTATATTCATCTTCAATGATAACAAATAATGGTAAATTGCTACTTTTATATTAACTTTTTTTTTGGCTTTTGGGTCACACCCGGTGATGCACAAGAGTTACACCTGATTCTGCACTCAGGAATTACCCCTGGCAATGCTCAGGGGATCATATGGGATGCTGGGAATTGAAACCAGGTTGGCCATGTGCAAGGCAAATGCCCTTCCTGCTGTGCTATCACACCAGCCCCTATTAACTTATCTTTGATAATGAATTCTAAACAAATCTAAAATATGATTGATTTCATTGACGGAAACTTATTTGGATTCATACTTAGATACTACCTTGGATGATTTTTAAAAAATCTTATAGAAATGGTGGGGATTTTTAGAAGAAGAAATCTAGATTTAAGAAAAATAATGGCTGGGGCTGGAGCGATAGCACAGTGGGTAGGGCATTTGCCTTGCACGTGGCCGACCCAGGTTTGATTCCCAGCATCCCATATGGTCCCCTGAGCACTGCCAGGGGTAATTCCTGAGTACAGAGCCAGGAGTGACCCCTGTGCATCGCCAGGTGTGACCCCCCAAAAAAGAAAAAAAAAGAAAAAGAATGGCCTAATGCCCCCAAAGAGAGACAGAGACAGAGAGAGAGGAGAGTCGAGAGAGAGAAAGAGACAGAGAGAGACACACAGAGAGAGACACAGAGAGAGAGGAAAATTGCCTGTCATAGAAGCAGGCTGGATCAGGGGTGGGGAAACTGGGGTCATTTCACTGGTGGTGGGAAATATACACTGGAGAAGGGATGGGTGTTGGAACATTTTATCATGAAACCTAAACATGAACAGCTCTGTAATTGTGTATCTCATAGTGACTCAATAAAAACATAATAAAATAAGAAAGAAAAATAATGGCCAACACCAGTATGTATTTGTGAGAAACAGGGAAAAACCATCATCAATGGTCTTTGGATTTTTGGTTGTTTTGTTAATTTACCTTTAGCTTTCTCCTTGCATTGAACTTCCTCAGTTGTTCTACTGTTTCTGGCAGATGAATCTTGTAGGCATAGCGGTCTCGCTCCTGTAAAAGAAGGAAGACAATGAACATAGATATCCATTTTTAAAAAGTGAAGAAGCTTAAAACACAAATAAAGTTCAAATTATTAAATGTGAGAATAATATTGAATTCCAGAAGTCTGGGGATTTTGTTCCCTGATACTGGTAAACATATTCAAGTGAAAAGATAGAGGAAAAAATAAGAGCAAAATATTTGATTTTCAGAAATAAATGGGGGCCAATTTTTAGTAGAGGGCCATGGAGCTAAGATGTATGAAGTTACCTTAGACAGTTTTCAGGAAGAATTGTCTTTAACAATCTGTTAACTTTGAACGAGTACAAACAAACCTTTCAAGGTCATTTAATCCATCTATTTCCCCACATGGGAGAGATCCCTTTCAGTCTGATGGATGTACATTCCATTTGACCTTGCCCATTAGAAGATCATAACTTTATGGCAGAAAAGTTTAGTTTTACAAAAGTAAAAATGTTCTTACTCAACTAAGGCCCACATCTGTTTTTTGGGGCTATACAGGTCTTCTAGGGCATCACAGAGAAAGTACACTACCTTTTACATATAAAAATCCTTCAAGGGGCAAGAGAGAGCTTACAGGCTGGAAAGCCTGAACTCTGACATTGCATGAACCCTGAGCATCACTGAGAGAAAGTTGGAGCATGTAGCCAGGAGTAGTCCCTGAGTAGTGCTAAACAAATATAACCTTTAAGAGTTAGGAGGAATATCATGGTTCTACTGAATCTATCCTACTGAACTGACAAAGCTTTTCTTAAAAATACATTTCTAGGCTTAAGATGAAGACTCTGCTGCCCAGTGTCCTTCATCAATAAACCAAAGTTTTATGTTCCTGGAAATGTGGTGCTTGACCAGAAAAGCAGTTATCCAATTATTCAGTCCCCAAAAGCTAAAACAACTTTGAGCTCTACATTTATTTCTTTGTTCTTTGCATATTCTAAATAAGGTCAGATATGCAACAACATCATACAGTATATATTCGTTATTGTCTAGTTTCTTTCACTCAATGTAAATATTTTGAACTTCACTCATGTTTTCGCATGTATTAATAGTCCACTCCCATTTATTGCTGAGTGATATTTCATTGTGGAAATACATAATTTATTTATTTACCTATTCACCTGTTGATGAACACTCAATGTCAAAATGAATCCAAATTTTATCCCTATGTCTTTCTACATGCTGATCACCTTGGAAATGATTTCATTATTCTAAGGGACTTCACTATCTTTTCCTGCTCTGAGCCAAAAGAAGTTCACCAATATAGAAGCTATAGAAATTGATCAAAATAATTAACTAGTAGCAGGGAGAAAGATAAAGTTCTTGTCTCAGAACAATAAAATCTTTTTTAGGGTTTACTTTTTTATTTTTATTTATTTATTTTTTAAATTTTTATTAGTGAAACACCATGAGGTACAGTTGTAGACTTACAAATTTTTGTGCTTGGGTTTCAGTTATACAATGATCGAGTACCAGTGTCCACCACCAGTCTCCATTCTCCACCACTGATCCCAGTATCCCTCCCACCCCCCTAAGGTTTACTTTTTAATGTGATTCTGTTATGGTGTTCGCTCACTTAGCCTGGGTGCTCATCTGGGGTCACTGCGGTGCTCACATACCTGCTTACCAGGGAAAGCACTTTCTGGCAGTTGTGCTTACACAGCTTTTTAGCTGTGGTTTCTGCACATACCTGGCTTCAGTGTGGCCACAGATCACTTGGAGTGCAGTGGATCACAGGCAAGCAGATCTTCCAGGCACCAAGAATAGAGTTGTGACTACATTCAGAGCATGTGGAAGAACTGGGGATTGTACTCATGACCTTATGCTTGCAAGGCAGGTGCTCTTAGCCACTGAGTTATCTATCTGACTCAAACAATATTACCTTTCAATGGACTGCTGTAACTACTAGTGGATTATAGGTTTTAATTGTGCTGTCCTATGATGTCCTACATACACCAAAAGTCAAACATCAATGTTTGCTTTTCATTATTTGCCAAATAAAAATTTCTCTTTAATATGATACTGTGTGTGTGTGGGGGGGGTGGATGTCTTAAAACCAAGAAGATAGATACCCCTACCCTTTCTAAAAGAACTACATGGTAAAGTGAAGTGACAGTGGGTTTGAATTCAGAAAAACTTACTTCCCAATTTTACATATTTCAGGTTCTAGCTGTTTGATCTTATATTCTCTCAGTCTCGGTTTCTTTTTAAAACTGGTCTTATAAGACTGAGAATGAAGAGTAAATGAGGAGCTGTATAAACATAATTGATTTACCTGAGTTTGAATAATGATAACTTTATGGACTAAGAATGTGGAAATGTAATATAAAATAATTTAGTTTTTGTAAATGTGGGATGTATATGAATGTGTGCATATATGAGAGAGACAGACCAAAAAGCTTACCAAATAAGCTTAGTATATAACAGAAAATATGTCCCTATAACATAAGAAAAAGGCAAAATCAAAATGTAGTGAAAATTACTGAAGATCTAATCTGTAACCCATTTCTAATTGTCCTAATTTATAGAGGTTTCCAAAAAGGGTGAGTCAAGTGAATGAAGAGTTTAAGACTGCTCTGTTCAGAGCACTAGTCCTAAAGTAAGACCTAAAATTGAAATTCAGTTGCAAAGTCATTTACAATTAAATCTAGTGTAAAATGTAGTTCTTCAGTTGTATTAGCCAATTTTCAAGTGCTAAAATGACAACACTGACAAGAAAGTGGGAATCACATTGGACAATGCAGATAGAAAACACCTGCCATAGTGGCAGAAAGTTCTGGAGCCCATGGTCATAGGAGTCTTTCATGTTATTACTATTTCAAATTAAGCTAAATACAAAATGAATTTTATTTAAACTGAAATTGTCTAACATGCATAAAGAAAAAAATTTCAACAAGGGGAGAAGAAAGTCTTTATTTCCTTCTTCAGACTTTCCATGGTATCTCCAGAGAGTAGAACTGAGAGCCATCATGAGCTTGCCCCTCTGACTGAGGCAAAATGTGTTTGTGTGAGGGGGAGAGAGTGGGGGGGGAAGAGTTTGGGAAAAGGTATTTATAAGATATATCGCATGCCTGGTTTCTCTAGCCAGAATCCAGCATTTTGGCCATTTAATCTCACAGAATCAAAGCTTTCTGAAGAGATATAAATAAGAAACAGGCATCTGCACTTGTTTGTTCATTGCAGCACTCTGTACAATAGCCAGAATCTGGAAAAAACCTCAGTGCCCGAGAACAGATGACTGGTTAAAGAAACTTTGGTACATCTAAACAATGGAGTACTAAGTAGCAATTAGAAAAGATGAAGTCATGAAATTTATATACAAGTGGTACTACATGGAAAGTATCACGTTAAGCGAAATGAGTCAGAAAGAGAGGGACAGACATAGAAATGTTGCATTCATCTGGGGAACATAAAGTAACAAAATAGGAGACTAACACCCAAGAGTGGCTGAGATTAGTACCAGAAATTTTGCTTCATGGCTTGAAGGCCAGCCGCACATGCTAGGGGAAAGGGCAGCTCAGATAGAGAAGGGAGCACCAAATAAAGGATGTTGGGAGGATCCTCCCAGGATGGGAGAAGCATGCTGAAAGTAGACTGTAGACCAAACATGATTGCCACTCAATGCGTCTTTTGCAAACTACAGCACCCAAAAGGAGAGAGAGAACAAAAGGGAATGCCCTCCACAGAGACAGGGAGGATGGGGGGGATGGAGGGTAGGAGGGATACTGGGATCAGTGGTGGTGGAAAATGGGCTCTGGTGGAGGGATGGGTACTCGATCATTGTATAACTGAAACCCAAGCACAAAAATTTGTAAGTCTAAAAATTTAAAAAAAAAATGAAATTACTCTCTACTATCTACACATATCTATATCCATACCTACATTGACATCTATATTTTCTCTAAGCTAAAAGTTCATACTGGAGAAATAAAATATATTTGTTAATAAATAAATAAGAAATAGAGTCTCTTAATACTAAAAATGCCACAATCACTCTTTTCACCAAGTACTGGGAAAACATCAACATAATCAGAGTAGACAAAAGATCCTAACACTGAAACGGCACAGATGTTGGAATCCTCTGTCCAAATTGTTCAAGAAGGTACAATCAGGGTAGCAAAATAGGTCAAAGGATGGCCAGGTTTGGTCCCTGCTTGGGCCTCTGAGCATTGAACGATCCCTAAGCATAGAGTTGAGAGAAGCCCTCATAGCTCTGATGGATATGGTTCCAAAGGTACCCTCCAAAACAACAACAACAGCAACAAAGATACTATAAGAATGCACCTTAAAGAAATTGTTTATGGCTTGAAAAATCAAGCGCTGACTAGAACACCAAATAATTAGAAATAGTTTGGTAGTTTTTATAAAGTTGAACATATACTTGCCATATGACTCAGCAATCCCACTTAGAGGTATGTACTTCAGAGAAATGAAAATCTGTTCATAGATGCTCATAGTGACTTTATTTGCATAAGCCACAAACAGGAAACAACCCACATGCCCTTTATAAAGTCAAGAGTAAATGAATGAACTACTGTCCATCTATACAATGCTGTACTCCTCAGCAATAAAAGGAAATGAGCCACTGACAGACACAATAGCTTGGATGGATCTCAAGGGCATCATACTGAGTGAAAAACCCCAATCCCAAAAGATCACTGGAAGTTAATAATAAATATGTGGTTGGTCTCTGTCCTAGGATCCCGACAGAGCAAAACCCCTTGGAATTTGGGGTGCTAAGACAGAGTTCCTAAAAACCCTTTTACTTTTCCAAGTGATAAGATGACAAGATATAGCTTTTGTTTTCATACTTGGGTTTTGTCCCTGGCTCCTGATCCAGAGTTCAAAAGTCCTTGGGATTTTCTAGACGACAGCTGTATACTTTGTTTTAATGAGGTGCTTCATGGTGGGCTCCTGCATGGGAGCTGATCAGCAGACAGATGGAGCCAGGATGAGGAGCTTAAAAGGGGCAATTCCATGACCCATTCATCCAGAGAGGGCTGTGAGGCTGGATGTGGAGTTAATGAGGATGAAATCTCCATAAAGATATCACAAAGCTCAGGCTTCGGTGTGCTTCAGGACTGGTGAGTACATTCACATATGGCAAGTACAATGCATCCCATCTCCATGGGGAGAGAATCTTCTGCACTGGGAACCCCTCCTGGTCTTGCCTTAGGTACCTCTTCACTTGGCTATGATCTCTATCCTTGATCAGATTCTTTTTTTAATCAAATCAATTGACAGCTGTATTTCCCTGAGTTCCATGAGTTCTACTGGCAAGCAGTAGAATTTAAGGACATGGAGAGCATTGTAGAAACCTTTGATTCAAAGCCAAGTTGGACCATTTTGGGTAACCTGGGAATCCAATCCTTGCAAATGGCATTTGAAGCTGGGGCAGGTTGGGGGGAGTCTTGGTGGGATTGAGTCCTGAACCTGCAGGCTCTGCATGAACTTCGGTGTGAGAGTCAAACCAAAATTGAGGGCTGCCAGCTGGTGTCGCAGAAAATTGTTTGGGGAAGTGGCCTGTGGTGTGTGAAGTGCTGGGAATGTGGTAGCTGTGTTAGAATAAGGGAAAGACACAAAGGAGAAAGGAAATTTTCCTATAGTTACATTTGTATTGGTTCATTTCTATAATCCCTTAAAAGGACAAAAATGAGAGTTTTGGGCAGGTTTGAGATGGGGAACATGATTATTAAGGAGCAATGTGAGGGGTGACAGGGAAGTCCTAGATCCCACTTACAGTGGTGGCTAGAGAATCTCACGCAGTTCTGTACCTGTGAGGACATTTCACAGAACTAAAGACATAAAAGGAAATACAAAGAACTGGTGAAATTTGGAAGAAGGCTGGCAGTTTAGTCAATGCGGATTTCCTAATTTTGATAATTATGCTGTGTTTAGATTTTATGGGAAAAGCTTTTTTGTGGGGGGGGGCAAAGAAAGGTGACATAGATAAGAACTCTCTGCACTGTTTTTGCCACTTCCATACTGTATCACTGTATCACTGTCACCCCGTTGTTCATTGATTTCCTTGAGCAGGCCGCAGTAACGTCTCCTTCGTCCTAGCCCTGAGATTTTAAAAACTGCCACATTCGAGGATCTTTCAGGGTCAGGGGAATGACACCCATCATTGTTACTGGGTTTTGGCATATAGAATACGCCACAGGGAGTTTGCCAGACTCTGCCATGCCACTTCCACACGAGTCTAAAATTATTACAAATAAAAACAGTGAAGAGAAATCATGTCCTATCTGATGTTTAGTCATCAGAGGGGCTTTTTAATTCCTAATATGTCTAATAACTAATTCTTAACATGTCTGATCACTGTGCCATATCGGGTTCATTCTTTAAAATATCTTAGTTTGAGTCTGCATTGTTTCTCCTCTACCCTCAATCTTTCCTCTCTTTTCTCTTTTCGGGGGGAGGTGGATGGAGTGCATACTTGTTTGTGCTCACTCCTGATGGTGCTCAGGGCGGGGACTGAAACCAGATCAGCCATGCGCAAACAAATGCCTTCCATGCTATAATATCTCCATCCCTCCGTCCCTCCCTCCATCCCTCCTTCCGTCCCTCCTTCCCTCCCTCCCTCCCTCCTTCTCTCTCTCCATCCTTCCTTCCCTTACTGTTTGTGGGCCATACCTAGTGGTGCTAAGAGTTTACTCTTTTTTTTATTATAAGTGAAATACCATGAGGTACAGTTGTAGGCTTACAAGTTGTTGTGCTTGGGTTTCAGTTATACAATGATCGAGTACCCATCCCACCACCAGTGCCCATTCTCCACCCCCACCAATCCCAGTATCCCTCCCACCCCCCATCCCCCATTCCACCCTGCCTCTATGGCAGGGCACTCCCTTTTGTTCTATCTCTCCTTTTGGGTGCTGTGGTCTGCAGAAGAGACATTGGGTGGCAATCATGTTTGGTCCATGGACTACTTTCAGCAGGCATCTCCCAGCCTGGGCAGATCTTCCCAGCACCCTTTATTTGGTGCTCCCTTCTCTATATGAGCTGCCTTTACCCCTAGAGTGTGCAGCTGGCCTCTAAGCCATGGAGTGAACAACCTGGTATTTATCACAGCTGTTCTTGGGTGTTAGTCTCCTATTTTGTTACTTTATGTTACCCAGATGAATGCAATCTTTCTATGTCTGTCCCTCTCTTTCTGACTTCATTTCACTTAGCATAATATTTTCCATGTAGTACCACTTGTATGTAAATTTCATGACTTCATTTTTTCTAACTGCTACATAGTACTCCATTGTGTAGCTGTACCAAAGTTTCTTTAACCAGTCATCTGTTCTCGGGCACTCAGGTTTTTTTCCATATTCTAGCTATTGTAAATAGTGCTGTAATGAACAAACAACTGCAGATGTCACTTTGACTATACTTTTTGGCCTCTCTGGGGTATATTCCCAGGAGTGGTATTGAGAGATCACACTTGATGATGCTCAGGGTCCCTTCTGTACCCAGTGATGGAACTAGGTTGGCAGCATGCAAGGCAAGCACCTACCCCCCTGTTCTATCTCTTTGGTCTTTACTCTTTCTATTTCTTCCCAGTCTGATGTTTTCTCTGTATCAGGACCCCCTCACTTACCAACTGGATAGTCTAGTTTCTTTCTCTTGCTATTAAATATAGGAGTTGATGTGCTTAGACCCAGGGTGCTCACATGGTGCCAATCAAGTGCTCTATCACTCGAGCTTTCTGTGAACCCTCACCTTAGGTTTTCTAAGATCTCTGAGCCTCTACTGCCTATACCCTGACAGGTGGTCCACCTGCATATGGTGTCCAAAGGATGACAAATACATGCTGCCAGCATTGTACCACAGCTCAAAACTGGCAGCAGTTTTTCCAAATGTCCAAATGTCCACCCAAATGTCCAAAGCAAATAAAAGTGTTACTCTAGACTGTGTAGTATTCTGGGAGTGAGAGCAATAGTATAGCAGGTAGGATGCCTGCCTTGCACATGGTCAGCCCAGGTTCAATATAGGGTTCCTATAGGGTTCCAAGTCTGCCAGGAGTGATCCCTAAATGCAGAGCCAGGAGAAAGCCCTGAGCACCAAAATATCTCTAGACTGGGTGTACTCTTCTCTCAAATCAAAATTTCAGACAACTACTGCTACAGTCCCTCAGAGAGCTGACAGTTGGACCATAATAGTCTGCTTCCTATTCCCAGTGCTATGTGTCTGAATACTGCATAATGTTTTGTCTGTGCTCCCCTCCAACACCCCTACCTCACACGCGTGTTCCATTAACATGTGAGGCCTTGCCCAGAACTCCAGACATAGAGGTACTTCTCTGGTGCATCTCACATCTTTAAGGTTCACTTTTGGGGACTTCTGGTGTCACTGTCACTGTAAACTGTCCTCCCGTTGTTCATCAATTTGCTCGAGGAGGCCTAGTAACGTCTCCATTGTGACAATTGTTACTGTGTTTGGTATATCGAATATGTCACGGGTAGCTTGCCAGGCTTTGCCGTGCGGGCGAGATACTCTCAGTAGCTTGCCGGGCTCTCAGAGAGGGGCAGAGGAATTGAACTCAGGTTGGCCATGTTGGCCGCTTGCAAGGCAAACGCCCTACCCACTGTGTTATCGTTCCAGCCCGACTTCTGGTATATCTTTGGAAAATTCCTTTCACAGTCTGACAGTGTGATTCTCTTGGGAAGTTTGGTACACAGCAGACTGAACTCTATTTCTAAAGAACCCTTTGCATGGCTCTGGCATGCAGGTACCAGGACTGTTTTCTGAACTGCAATGGGGCCACCCCGGCTCCCAGGAAACCTCTGATTCTGGAAGTCATGCTTACAACCTGCCTCCAGCGCCATCTTACAGCACACAGCAGCGAAGAAAAAAAACTGGCTAGAGGGCCCCACAGCTCCTGGAGAATTCTCCGGGCCCCATTCAGAGCCGATATCACCAAGAGGTCCCAGATGGGGTAGGTGCTGTCTCCCCGCCTTCTCCAGATGGAATCCTGGTGACCATGAGCTTCTACAAGCATGGCTCTGGCATGCGGGTACCAGGACTATTTTCTGAACCACGCAGCTGTGAGATTTCCTGATATGCAAAATGATCAATGGAAAGTAAATGATCTAGCATTTGTCCCTGAAAATCAGGCTTGATTGGTGGTGAAAAAAATCTGAGCAAAAGATAATGCTCAACTGAAATACATCTGAACTGTGTATTTAACTATGGTGCTATGCCACCCTGGGAGGGGAAGGGTGTCTGTCCCTCTGCCTGTCCTCCTTTGCAGTGCGAACATGGTGTCCTGCATCTTTTAGAGCCTAATGAACAGCCAGGTATGAGATTGTATTGATGAGGCACGTAGGGCTTCATGGAATGGGGGTGAAATTGGCCCTGCTCCACGCCATGACAATGCTCTGGATTGCCACCCTCAAATGCCTCCTCTGGCGTCTGACCATTATCCCAGAGGCACACATACCAATCTCGGAACCCAGGGGCTTCTGGCAGTAATCCCTCTAGGTTTATTACTAAAATATCAGAAATCCAAATTTGCGTGGTGGCTATTGTGGCCACATGACATCATATGCTCTTCATAATCAGCAATAGAAAATAAATTTTCTAATGATGCCTTTGTGGCAGGTCTGAATATTGGGGAAAATTCCAAATAACAATGTTGGGTCTTTTGTTGTAATATTGAATGTGATCAACGTAGACACAGAGAGAGAGAGAGTAAAGTGGAAATCTGCCACACAGGAGGGAAGTGGGTGGGGAGGGGGGTATACTGGGGTTCTTGGTAGTGGAAAATGTGCACTGGTGAAGGGGCGGGTGTTGATTATTGTATGACCAACCAAGACTTGAACTGAAAGGCTTTGTGACTGTTCTCACGGTCATTCAATTAAAAAAAAAGAACCCTTTGCGATCCACTGAGGTAAAGTACAGAGAAAAGGGCACAGTCAAAAAGTGTGTTTTTTAAGAGTAAAATTTTGCTTAAACTATGTGTTTTTTTCCAGTGGAAATACCATTGCATAATAACATCATACCACTTTTAAGAACGCAGTATTGAAAACCAACATGTGTATCCCCTGTCCTGATTTGCACCACCCTCTCTTTACCCTGTCCTTCCTGTAACCACTAATTGGTGCAAAATTTTGCTTTTGTTTTATTCAGTCTGCTTTCTCAATACACTACATGAATGAAGATTTCTGATTATTTTCTAAGCAGATGAAGTCACAAGATGTTTAAAATGTCAAGTCACAGTCATAGTACAGTGAGCAGGGCATCTGCCTTGCATGCTGCCAACCTGGCTTTGATCCCTGGCACCCGATATGGTACTTCAAGCCCACCAGAATGATCCCTGAGCACAAAGTCAGGAGCAAGCCCTGGAGCACTGCTGGGTGTGGCTCAAAAAATAAACAAAAAGATTTTCATCTTCCTATTTTTTGACTTTGCAATTATTCTGAATTTTTTTCGCATTTAAAGCATAGTTGAAATTTTAGTCATTACTATATACTAAGAACAGTAACAACAAGTCTCACAATGGAGATATTACTGGTGCCCGCTCGAGCAAATTGATGAAAAATGGGAGGACAGTGCTACAGTGCAATGCTACTGAATCAATTCCACTTACATTCACAGCAATATTTATAAGTATACATGGAAGTAGCCTTTACAAGTATTTACATTTAACACTGGCCTCTTCTTATTAGCCAGACAATTGAATTCTTCCATCTTCAGAAGGCAAATAAGACAAGAGAGAATACCACAGCTTGGCTCTAGCACATGACACTGAACTCAAAGAGCCTTTAGGAATGTTCTCATTTAAGTTATTGATTTTTTTGGTCTTTTTGGTGCCAGAGATCGATTATGAATTAACCTAAGTTTACTTAGAACAAGAATTATAATCACTGGCAAGGAGAAGGGTTTCAATAAAATGCCATTAGCCATGATAAGATTGATAACAAAGGCCAAATTCTCTAAAAGATATTTTTTTAAAAAGGACATAAAGCTATCACTGTCATTGTTATATGGCATTTCAATCAGCTTCTAGTTAAAAAGTCTCAATTATGAGATAAATTCCCAAAAAAATACTCATCACTCTTTTATCTACTCTTTTCTGGAGGAAATTAGAAATTCCTAGAATTGGGGATTTGAAGTCATGGATAACTATATAGAAATATCAGAGAACTGATTTCAGATTTCAGAAGACTCTTAAGGAATATTAATATGGGTACCAGATTGATAGTACAGTGGGTAGGGCATTTGCCTTGTAGACGCTTGACCTGGGTTCAATTTCCGACACCCTATATGGTCTCTTGATGCTGCCAAGAGCACTTCTGGGTATCCTCTTTACCCCCAAAGAGAAAAATATTAATATCAAAATCCACTCTAATTTCAAAACTCTTCTGGAATTTTATACCATGCCACTGTCACTAAGAAACAGTATTAATAGATGCTGTAATAGATCTCACTGTTTTGTATAATCTCTGGTTGGCAAAATAGAATGACTCATTAGCTAATATTTATTGAGCACCTACTACACACCAGACACTGTCTAGGGCACTGCATAGAAGCAAACCAACGATAAAATAATTTCTACCATTAGGCAGTTTCTATTTTATGAGGTTATAAAGACAAAAATACATAAATATAAATGTTTTATGGTAACAACTAAGAGGGAAAAACTGAGGCAGAGAAGGGGGTAAAGGAACATCAGGGGCAGGGAAGTATTCCTTTTCCCCAATTTTAAACTGGGTGGTTAGAAAGGAGATTATTAAATTATTGATATTTAAGCAAAGGTCTGAGGCTATTGAGGGAATATCTCATGAAGATATTTTTTTTAAACTTTTTGGTCACATACAGCATTGCTAATGGGTTACTCCTGGCTCTGCACTCAGGAATTACTCCTGGCGGTGCTCGGGGGTTCATATGAGATGCTGGGGATCGAACCCAGGTTGGCCACGTGCAAGCCCTACCCGCTATATTATCACAAAGATATGAGAGGAACATGAGGAGAACAGAGTAAGAGAAGCAGCGTGGTAAGGGGTGAAACAAGAAAGGTATCAAGCAGCAAAAGTGGATACAGGATTAAAAAAGAATCTGAGAGAAGAGTCTTGACCTGTGGGCATAAATACAGGAGTCACTACAGATCGTGTTTAAAGTCATTCGAAAAAGAGATGAGGTCTCCAAGTACCAGAGTATCCCAAAAACAGGAACAAAGATGGGTTTCTCTGGCTCTAAGGTGAGGAGAGGAGAGGAGGCAGAGTCAGCATGATCTGAGTAGCAGCAGGGAAAAAGAGTCTGGTAGCTTGGCACAAGAGGATGGAGGTCAAAGGGCACTGCCGTGCCTAGAGAAATTGAGATCTGGACACTCGATCAAGTAATATGAAGGTCATTGGTGACTTGACAAGAGCTGTTTTAGTGGAATCAGTAAGGTTGTCACCCATGGTAGAGTGGGCTCAAGAGCCAGGTATGGGGAGAATGTGACTAGAGCTCTATTTTTGTCATCAAAGGGAGAAGAGAATGGGGGTAAAACCTGGTGGGTTTTAAGGTCAGGAGATGTGTGTGCATGAAAGTAAAGTAGAACATGTTAGCTACCACAGAGACACAAACAGATGTGGCAGCAAAGGGGAAACAGCCGGAATACGTTCTTGGTAAGTGGAAGGGATGAGAAGTGGGTTTTTAAGCACAAAGGAAAAGGTTGAGGTAGGCAGCATGAAAACTTTGGCTCTGCCATTGAAAGCCCTGTGATTTGGGGCAAGATTCTTAACCTCTCTGATCCTAAGTTTTCTCACGGATCAAATGAGAATTTCTGGAATTACTCATCTGTAAGGTTCATCAAATAGTACTGTTTTATGAAAGCCCTAAGTTATACATTTCCCCAATACTCAACGGCATAATGAGACACAAAACAAAATCTGAAACCTGCTTTCTCTCTAACACAATACATCTGAATTAGGATAAATGGCAATATAAAAATACTATAAAGGGATCTGGTGAGACAATATAGCCTGGCAGAGTGCTCGCCTTGCATGCTGCTGACCCAAGTTTGATCCTCAGCATCCCAAATGGTTCCTGTACAGTGTCAGGAGTGATTCCTGAGTATAGATGCAGGAGTAACACCTGAGCATGGCTAAGAGTGGTCCCAAAACCAACAACTCAAACCAAACCCAAACAAAAGAATGATATAAAGCACAAAGCCATACCTTCAGACAAAGAAAATATATTTTCTATTGTCATAGTAATCCCATCAGCGGCCAAGACTCAGAGACTATAAAATCCAGATCCCGGACGAGAGCAGTGCAGTCTCTGCCCCCGCGCCTCGGTGTTCCTTCCCGGAGTCCCTTGGAGGGGAGCGGGTTGAGCTTTCCTCCCCGCCCCGGCCAGGGCTACGGCAGCCGGAGACCTCCAGGACCAGCCACCACCATGCTGAGACCACTCTCCGCACACCTGAAGGTACTGGCAGAGGGACAAAGCCACGCGGGTTCCGGGGCCGAGACCTCCAAGCCTACTCGAATTGGAGTCGAGCATCTTCCACCCAGATCCTCCAAATTCCAGTAGGCGGGGGTCACACCCACCACCTGGCCCCCTGGCGCCGTGTAATCCCATCAGCGGCCAAGACTCAGAGACTATAAAATCCAGATCCCGGACGAGAGCAGTGCAGTCTCTGCCCCCGCGCCTCGGTGTTCCTTCCCGGAGTCCCTTGGAGGGGAGCGGGTTGAGCTTTCCTCCCCGCCCCGGCCAGGGCTACGGCAGCCGGAGACCTCCAGGACCAGCCACCACCATGCTGAGACCACTCTCCGCACACCTGAAGGTACTGGCAGAGGGACAAAGCCACGCGGGTTCCGGGGCCGAGACCTCCAAGCCTACTCGAATTGGAGTCGAGCATCTTCCACCCAGATCCTCCAAATTCCAGTAGGCGGGGGTCACACCCACCACCTGGCCCCCTGGCGCCGTGTAATCCCATCAGCGGCCAAGACTCAGAGACTATAAAATCCAGATCCCGGACGAGAGCAGTGCAGTCTCTGCCCCCGCGCCTCGGTGTTCCTTCCCGGAGTCCCTTGGAGGGGAGCGGGTTGAGCTTTCCTCCCCGCCCCGGCCAGGGCTACGGCAGCCGGAGACCTCCAGGACCAGCCACCACCATGCTGAGACCACTCTCCGCACACCTGAAGGTACTGGCAGAGGGACAAAGCCACGCGGGTTCCGGGGCCGAGACCTCCAAGCCTACTCGAATTGGAGTCGAGCATCTTCCACCCAGATCCTCCAAATTCCAGTAGGCGGGGGTCACACCCACCACCTGGCCCCCTGGCGCCGTGTAATCCCATCAGCGGCCAAGACTCAGAGACTATAAAATCCAGATCCCGGAACCGCGCGGCCGCATTTGCGGCCGCGCGACATCTTATCGGAACTTTTCTTTATGACATCTTATTATCTCATTCCTACTTTGGACAAACTTGCAGGCTTTCGAATGTAGCCTGCCCACAGGGCAGAGTCTGGCAAACTCCCCGTGGCCTACCAAATATGCCAAATACCAGTAACAATGATGGGTCTCATTCTCCTAAAGAGCCGTGAATATAATCTCAGGGCTAGGATGAAAGAGACGTTACTGGGGCCTGCTCGAGGCAATCGATGATTAACAGGATGATGAAATGAAAAATGAAAAAAAATAGTTCTTCACAGAACTCATCTTTGGAACATGAGTTGGTACAGAACAAACAGACCTTCTTCCCAATATAGCCCAGCTTCCTCTGCAGTTGTACCCTCTGAGAGCCAAATGTCACTTCAGTGATGTACCGTCTATTCAGATGTTTACAGAGAATATGCACAGCCACCAAATCAGATAAACTAAACTGTTATGAAAAAACTATGCTCAGAAGGGGCCAGTGATGTAGACTACGGGAGAAAGGCTCTGAGTATGATTCTTGGTACGAAAAGTGAGAGAGAAAAGGAAAACACTGAGGAAGAAGCAGAATATGGAAAGCATCCCCTTACGGCACTATGCACTATGCATTCACTCCTGTCTTCTGTCAGTGGAGTGCTTATGCATAGTGTGGAGGACCTAGAAGTTCTGTACCTTAAGCCATGGGTGATTCAGGGCTTCATAAACAGTGATCCGCTCAGCGGGATCCAGCATCAGCATACGGCGCACGAGGTCTTTGGCACTTTCAGAGATATGGCTCCACTGCCTTGGATTCATCTAGAGAGGAGAAAAGTAAGGTAAGTACACAGCCATTTGCAGTGAGATACTGACAGGGTTATTTAATGTTCTCATATTGCTTCAATGTAAATAACATTCTATGAAAGAGCCAAAATCTGACCCCAAAGAGTTGGTATCTAACGAAGAAGAGGGCAAGTGCAGTTCTTTGGCTGTTGGCTATCAAATGAAATTTTGCCTCAGTACCTATTCTATAATATGTTTTTGGTGCAATGGAAGTTATCTATCTATCTATCTATCTATCTATCTATCTATCTATCTATCTATCTACACATATGTATACGTAGATATATACATATAATTTTTATTGAATAACTGTGAGATAGACCCTTACAAAGTTGTTAATGATTAGGTTTCAGTCATACAGTATTCCACCACCCATCCCTCCACCAGTGTACAATTCTCAAAGCGAAGTGAGCCCCCTGGCAAATGAAGTAAGTTATATTTTTAACACTTGAAGAGTGGGACATTTCTACCTCAGCAAAAGAGATCTGAATACATGGCTTGAGGAATGACTGAAAGAAAACTGTAAGGTTAAAAAAAATTTAAAGACATATTCTTCATATTTGCTTTTTTACATTGGGATTGGCAGGGCTGGGAGATAGCTAAGAGGTTAAGGTGCATCAAACCCTATGTGATCTCTGGCACCATGTGGCCTCCCAAATATTGTCAGGTATATCTCTGGAGGTTCCCAAACACCTGTGGGGTGGCCCCAGTGGTCCCTAGCACCATAGGGTCTGAGCAGCACAGTGCCCTTCAGCCCCTCACATTGAACCAACGGTCTGGTTGGCCTAGTATCACTAACAGTGGGGCCCCTTGTTCACCACTTGGGAGGTCCCTCTGAAAAGAAAAACAGTTGGGATTAGCAATGACTGTGAAATTACAAATTATCAATAAATAGTATATCAATTTTAATATTTGGGAAAAAACCAACAGTCTCCACGAAAGAACCAGTTTCATTGTAGATACTCCTGAGTGAAGTTACTCTCTACTACTTTTATTTATCTTTTGACTTTTTTCTGGCAGGACAGGGCACATCCAGTTCTATGCACAGGGATAACTTCTGAAGGTACTCAGGGAACCAAATTGTGCTAGAGATCAAACCTGGGTTTCCTACATGCAAGGCATGTACTCAGCCCACCGAGCACTCTCCTGTTCTCTCCCTTATTTAGAGATGAGACATCTAGGTTACCAGGTGTACTGATTCAAGTCAAACATAAAACAAGTTGGTTATTTACTTAATAAGCTCTAACTATTGAATGGCATAGGACTTGTGAGAAAGGCTAGGATCTATAAAGAAAAGAGCTGGAAGTTTACTGAGAAAAGGTTTATGTTTGGTACCAGGAACTAGAAGGAAATGGCAAGGGGTACTAAGGGCTTGGAGCTGGGCAGGCATGTGGGAACATAAGGGGAGTTCTATGCTCTATTTACTCTCAGGTTGCTGACTGACCCAATAAGGTCCTGATAAGGTCAGGAGCTTTCAATGTAACACCTTGGTTTTAGCCAGCAGAGACCTACAACACCTTCCAAGGAGGAAAGCTGGACAATAAAGCCCACAGTGATTGGACGCCCAATGGAAT
Source organism: Sorex fumeus (assembly GCF_029834395.1). Lineage (NCBI taxonomy): Eukaryota > Metazoa > Chordata > Mammalia > Eulipotyphla > Soricidae > Sorex > Sorex fumeus. Next base: position 7,407,505 of record NW_026606143.1, on the reverse strand, counting down.
AACAAGTTGCATCCCCGTCCACCTCAATTATTACAATTTGGCTAACAGCTTTAGGCACTTGGCTCTGGTTAACATGAGATTTTGTCCTTGTAGATGGTTGGTGGAAAAAATGTCACTATATTAAGGGACAAGTCTTAAAATTGAAGAGTATTCCATTTTCTTTTTCTAATGGGCAGAATTCCAAATGATTATTACTTCTGCTTGTCAGATGCCTTTTGTAAAATGAATGCCATGAAGCTGCTGAAAAATTGTGCTATTGAAATTGGGATCAACAGAACAGTTTGAAACAAGGAGGTAAGTGGTTAGATGGGGTTTAAACAAATTGCTTCCTCTTCTCCATCCTGGAAGTGCTCTTTAAAATGTGAATGATTTCTTCTCAGGGAAAAGACTGAGATATTTTTTCAAAAGTAGTGGAAAGACTTCTGAAGTGAGTATAGATTAGCAAGTATATTCCACAATCAGTTTTTATGAGGTAGATCAAATTCCAGTTTTCTCTTTCTTTGGCTAAGAAGAGTAGGTAAAGTTTATTTGGGAGAGTGAGGTAAGTTCTGTGTGTGTGTGTGTGTGTGTGTGTGTGTGTGTGTGAAAGAGAGAGAGAGAGAAAGAGAGAGAGAGAAAACAGAAGTATAAAATATTCTCACTCATTTGAAATAAGTCAGGCAGTTTAGATTCCTGCTGTATAAATGTCAACAAGCTACCTGTAATCATGATATACTAAGCTAGTAAACAAGGCTAAAAACATTAAGATCAGTAATAATTTACAGACTGTATAAACTGAAATGTAGTACATTTAAAAGACAGCCTCATAGTTTTCTTGAAGAAAAACTGAGAAAGATAGAACATTTTTTAACTGTTCTTCTGTTAAGAATCACCAGGATGATGGGACCAGAGAGCTAGTACTCTTGCCCTACACAAGGCGAACTCTAGTTAAATCTCTTGCACCACGTATGGTCCCCTGAGCACCACCAGCCGTGGTACCTGAGCACAGAGCCAAGAGTAAACCCTGAGCACTGCCAAGTGTGGAATTATCAGGGTGACCAAAAGATTTTTTTGTAAAAAAATTGAACCACAGTTACAAAGTGGTTCATGATTGGGTTTCAGTCATACAATATTCTAACACTTATCCCTTCATACGTGTATATTTCTCACCACCAATAGATCCCCAGTTTCCCTCCTCCTTACCGGCTCCCCTCCTGCCCAGCCTGTCTTTTTGGCACACACTTTTCTTCTCTGTCTTTTTTGCTCTTTCCCTTGCCTTAAAAATATATTTTTGAGATTTGCTTCAAAATAATAAAGAAGATGGGATTGACCACCTGTTGAAAAGCATTAAATCAGGGGTTCCTTAAAAGATTATCTCTATTACTTTTGTTGATTGAAATGCACAATAGTTAAAACTTGTACAAATATTTTAAAAGACCCAACAGACTCACTGATGACAGAGATAGATTTATAGTTAAAATTCAACTTCTGAACACATACGGCTTTTGTAATGGAAACCATGAATATAAGAGTGAGGTTAGTCAAATAAATAATAATAATTTGTTATTATAGTAAATAATAAATAATTTATTAACCTCTGAGTTTCAAAATCCCAGGCACTGAAATTATGATATTATCCATCTGACTTAGTGTAATGCTAAGGATTAGAAAATCTTAATATAATTATCTTGGGGTACCTGGAGTGAGGGTGGAAGCTCAATGGGCGAGAGCTCATGTTTTGCTCCAGAGGAAAGTCTGAATTTGATCCCCATTACTGCATGGTTCTCCAGCACTGCCAGGAGTGATTCCCAAGCATGATCAGGTATAGCCCCCAAACCCCACCCCTAAAATTTACTTTTGTACAAGCATGAATACCTCAAGTTTCTTACAAAGAAACAAAAATAACTATGTAATGCTTTAAAAATAGACAAAAATCAAATACCAAAAGCTGTTAGAATGGGGCACATTGCCTTGGAGACCAGGAAGTTAGCAACTGAACAAACACAAAGAAAAAATTCTATTATTAGCAAAAATGTTATAACTCAGAAAGGGACAATAATTGGAGATTATTACTATAAAAAGGGAGATTTTAGTCGATGGTACCTACATCATAAACCACTGTGAGAATGAAATGAGTTAAGACAATTGAAATGTTTAGTCAGAACAGTTCCTGGCCTGTAGTCAGTGCTACATACATGAGTTAGTTACCACTACTAGTTTCATTACACTGATGAATTTCTCACGAATTGCATTTATTTTCACATGCTAGTAGCTGTGATTTCGCAAAGCAAATTCAACCAAAAAGCAGACATGCAAAATACGTTACCTTGTATTTTCCTTTAATAATGCCTTCAAACAATCTTTCCTTGGTTCCATAAAAAGGCAAACAACCACTTAGCAGGATAAAAAGGATCACACCACAACCCCAGACATCTACTGGTTTGCCATATGGTTCTCTTTTGACAACTTCTGGGGCCATAAAATGAGGTGTTCCAACACGCCCTACATGAAAAACAACATCATCATTGTTAAGGAAAAATGTTTACATCAAATGCTGCCCCTCCACTTGAAAATTGGCAATAACAGAATAACAATGTGAATGAAAACCACCCAAATGACCTAAATACTCTCTTACCACCTCTCCATGAAATCAAGCGCACAGAAGATAAGCAATGATTTATCTAGTCACGCCTTGAAAATATATTCTAATACCAGCATCACCTATTGAATTCAGCAAGGCACAGGGTATTTTGACTCATGACGCTGTTTAAATTTTTTCATTTTCACATGCTTGAAAAAAATCACTAAAACCGTTCATAAAATGTGCTACTACATGGCTAGAACTGGAGAGTATCATGGTAAGAGAAATGAGTCAGAGGGAGAGGGACAGACACAGGATGATCTCACTCATTTGAGGACATAAAAGGATCATAGTAGGAGAACAATGACCAAAGACAACAGACACATAGGGCAGAAGAACTGTTCTTAGTAGGAAGCTTGCCACAGCTGGGGGAGGGGAGCTCTTAGGAAAAAGAAGCAACCACTATGACAACGATAGGGGGAAGTGGTCACTCTGGACAGAACTGGAGGCTGCAAGGAGGTAAAGTGATACGCATGATATCCTTTCAGTGTCAGTATTGCAAAGCACAGTGCCTAAAAGGAAAAAAGAAAAAGAAAAAGAGCTCATCACTGAGGCAAGCTGAGGGGCAGGAGGGAAAAAGGGGACACTGGTAGAGGGAAGGGGACACTGGTGAAGGGATGGGTACTGGAAAACTGTATGCCTGAAACCCAATCATGAATAACTTTGTAACACTGTAATTCATGACAATTCAATAAATAATTGTTTTAATAATTAATTATGTCCTCACCTGGGCCCCTTGGAGGGAGGCGAGTTAAGTTTCCCTCCCCGCCCTGAGCAGAGCCCTGGCAGCCGAAGACTTCTGGAACCAGCCACAGTCATGCTTAAAACCACTCTCCACATGCTTGGACGAGCCTCATGCATGAAGGAGCCGGCAGAGGAACCCAGGCATTTGGGACCTGGGGCTGAGATCTCCAAGCCTGCTCGGATCGGGACTGGGCCTCCTCCACCCAGATCCCCCATTTTCCAGTAGGTAGGCATTACACCCACCAACTGCCCCTGGCACCATGTTATCCCATCAACGGCCAAGACCCAGAGACTATAAAACCCAGCTCCCGGAAGCCTCTTATTATCGAGTTCTTACTCTTGGAGAATCCAGCAGGCTACCAAGAGTATCCTGCCCGCACGGCAGAGTCTTGCAAACTCCCCGTGGTGTATTCGATATGCCAAAACCCAGTAACAATGATGGGTCTCATTCCCCTGACCCTGAAAGAGCCTCGAATGTGGCACTTTCTAAAATCTCAGGGCTCGGATGAAGGAGACGTTACTGGTGCCTGCTCGAGGAAATTGATGAACAATGGAATGACAGCGATACAGTGAATTTTTTTTAAAAGGAAAATCACTAAAGTCACAGAGCAGAGCAGAGGGTAGAGGAAGAGTCCGCAGGCAGATTCTATAGCTCTACAGGAAAGACCTGGGAAGGCATAGCCTGGGCAGGGGCAAGTAGCAGTGGGAGGGGCAGGACTACGAAAAAATTTGCACGGATGGGCCAGAGAGAAGAACACAGATAGTAAATGTGCCTGCCTTATACCCCACTGAACCCAGTTCAATCCCTGGCATCACCTAGGGTCCCCCAAGTACTACTAAGAGTAATTTCTGAAGACCGAGCCAGAAATAGCTCCTGAGCACTGCTGGGAGTGGTCCCAATCTCCCCTCCCTGCCAAAAGTTAAATCTGAGTAGAAAATGATTACTTTCCACTGCCAAATGGAAATTCGAATCAGACCAACTGCTGAGAGCGTTTACTTAGAACATGTATTTCGGGTCTGAAATTCTGCAGAGCTAACTGCAGCTATTAACTATGGTGGATAAAACTCTATTATAATATTTTTTTAAATTATTGTGGGGGCCATTCTGGTCTAGCAGTGCTGCTTGTGAGGCTAGCAGGGCTACACCCACATTACTCATTTGGAGGCCTTGTGGTGCTGGGATGAACCCAGGGTCTCACACACAAAGGCCTTGTATTTTAGCATTTCTGCCACATCCTGGTCCCTAAAATAATAGAATTTCTTTCAACATCCTCTGAATTAGCATTTGAAGAGCACAAAGATGCCAAAAGAAAACAAGGCCAGGCAAGTTCCTTTCATTCAATCTTTTTGACTTTCATTTTCTCTGGAGGGGTTTCTTTGCGTCCTGTCTATCAAGCTTGGGGGTGGTGGTGAAGAAATTGTACAGATTGAGCACCGTTGGGTGTGCCCCACCCTACCCCAATTTCCCACCCCCGAATACCCAAAATATACAGTAAATTAGTAAAAAATCGAGACAAGTTGGAGGGAAATATTGTCACATTTTGCTTTAAACATAAAGACGCTGAAGCGATGGATGCTCTGCCTGTAACTTCAGTAACAGCTTCAGTGGGTGGGACTGTTGGAAATTCACCTGCTTCCAATGGACAGGAGCTCACACAAATTAGGAAAGAAGGGCCAGAGATCAGAGTACCCTGCAGGTGACTGATACTGCTTTGGGGGAATTCTTCAAACTCGACTCTGAACTCTTCAAAATGGGTCGAGCAATTTAAAACAGGGGCCACACTTTAGAAACAGAACCAACATGACCTTTACGGCCATTGATGGGGTTTTTCTCATTTTTCTGGATTGCTGGAGAATCAGCATTCATCCTGGAGGGAAAGTGACTGTCTTCTGGTTCAAGAATTTTTCTTAGAGGATAGGGGCAAATGCCACAGTTGAGAGATTGCACTATTTCATCTAGATTGGTACAAAGTGAAAGCCCTGGACTTAACCTTTATTTATTTGACTTTTTGGGTCATACCTAGCGATATTCAGGTATTACTCCTGGCTCTGCACTCAGAATTACTCCTGGCGTTGTTCAGGGGACCATATGGGATGCTGGGGATCAAACCCGGGTCAGTCACATGCAAGGCAAATGCCCTCCCCAGTGGACTATCGCCATGGCCCCTTGGACTTTAATACACACTCAACCCTCCACAAATTCCTGGTTTGTGATCATGTAACTTTCCCTTCCTTGGAGGTCTCCCTTGATTTGTATGACTCTCATTACAAATTCTAAGACTAGGAAGCCAATTACCAAACAAAACTTAAATGTTACTATATATGGTATTTATATACCTTCTAAGCAATAAATAGTAAGCTGTTTAATATTTTGAAAATAACATTATTATCTAGAACTTAAGGAAGGGAGTTCTTAAACAGCTTTAACATTTTAAGACTTGTTTTTTGTTTTTATTTTTTGTTTTTTTGGGGAGGCTATGCCTGGCAGTACTCAGTACTCAGGGGACACTTCCGGCAGTACTCAGAAAAACATGTGGAACTGGGGCTCAAACCAAGAACCTCCTACATGTGAAGCATGCATTCCAGCCCTTTGAGCTGGGAGTTTCTCAGCCCTAGGACATGAATCTTATTACTTTTAAAACCTTTTTACAACCCTTTTTACTTTCTTAAATTTGACTTGCTACCTTGCTATAATTTTTTCCCTTATTTTACACAAGATACCACACATGACTTAACCTTCTCTTGATGACCAAGTTTTGTCATTGTGGATATCAATGTGAGAACTATGCTTACAGAAAAGAAAGTCCCCAGGAACTTCAGAGATAAGCAAGGGTTCATTTCTTCGGTCTTTCTCACATTTTTTTCTTCTCACTCTCTTTACTCTAATTTTGGCTTCTCCCAATTATTTTCATGAAAGTCTTGCATGGATTTGATAATAATTAAGAACCAGGTTTCTTAAAACATTTTTTATTTGAGGTGACACCCAACTGGGCTCAGGGCTTACTCCTATCTCTGTTCTCAGGGATCACGGCTGGTGGGGCGCAGATTGAACAAGGGATAGCTGTGTGCAAGTCAAGTGCCTTTACTATTTCTCTGGCCCCACAACAAGACTCTTTATTCAGTAACAATTTCCAAAGTTACTAAATGGCCTGATAGGGATGTTCAAAGAGCTAAGCTGTGGTAATGATTACAAATCCCTTCATCAAATGCCACGTGGAGGTGGAGGTAAGCCACCCAGACAGAGCAAAGTAGAAAAGAATTTGGGTTATAGAACTTGGGCTGCTGTAGATCATCCAATCAGTCACTGTCCTTTAAGAAGAAAGGACTATTATCTCTGCCTTTAAGGAAAGGCGTTCTAAGGAAATGGACATCCGAATCCAAGAGGGCAGCAGGTGGAAACTATGAAGGCACACTAACCCTTGAAACTACTTTCTAGGTTCCTAGTAATCTTCTGGATAAGAAGTATTCCAAATAGCCATGTTTCAGCTAGAAAAATGTGAAATTATAGGTAAGCGTTTTTCTACTATAAGAGAATTATTTTCTATTTGGAGGACTGAATGTTCAAAAATTCTAACAGGAAAATAGCTTGGTGTTAACTTTCAGCAAGTTAGCTGATAAATATCAATAAAAGTTTTAAAAGTACCTCAAATAACAGGTAAGCTTTTCTTTTGGGGGGGGGTACATCTGGTTGTGTTTAGGGCTTACTCTTGGTTCTGCACTCAGGGGTCACTCCTGGTAGGTTCAAGGAACCATGTAGGGTGCCAGGGACTGAACCTTGGCCAGCAACATGCTGGGCAAGCACCCTACCCACTGCTCTCTCTCTCTCTCTCTCTCTCTCTCTCTCTCTCTCAGGTAAGCTTTTTTAAATAAGAGGAATCATTTATCCCTTATTGCAAATAACAATCTGTATATGAACACTGTATGCAAAGCAGTGTTCAGGAGGCCGAGTAGCCACTAACACTAATATTTAGTCAACTGTCCCCAAGCCTCCAGGGCTACATCCTGAGGTATGTGACTGGGGATGTGGCAGGCATGTGGTACTAGGGACTGAAACTGCGGGCTTGCACAGGCAAGGCATATCCTCTGGTCCTCTCAACATATGACATTTTTAAAGACTGTAATGCTTGAAGTCGTTATTTCAAGACTGTAAGGTATGTTTAGAAATGACAATGTGGGGTTGGAGAGATGGCAGGTAGGACCTTGCAGGCCTTGCATGTGGTTGACCTGGGTTTGATCTTTATCATCTCATATGGTTCTCTAAGCCTGCCAGGAGTGATTCCTGAACGCAAAGACAGGAGTAACCCGAAGCACAGCTGGGTGTGGTTCAAAACAAAAAGAAAAATGGGAAAGAAGGAAAGAAATTATGTTTTTATCATCAGTAATATTTTAGTTCTAGAAGCATGAAAGAAAAAATATTTTGCATAACTAACACAATAAAGATTCAAAAGTAGTTTTACAAATATATAATACCATCATTTAATTTATTTTCTCTTATTAAAAAAAGTAATGGTTGTGTCAGAGTCATAGTGCAATGGAGAGAGTGCTGGCCTTGCATGTGGCTTACCCAGGTTCAATCCCCAACACACTACACGTGGTTCTGTGCAACGCTAGAAGTGATTCCTGAGTGCAGAGCCAGAGTAACCTCTGAACATCTCTAGGTGTGGCCCAAAAAGCAAACAAACAAAAAGTCATGGTGTTAAAACATTTTCTCATTGGACCCATATGCATGAAAAACCATTATTACCAATATTGTAAATCACAGACTCTTAATAAATAAATGAATGAATAAATGTGTGTGCGTGTGCGTGTGTGTGTGTGTGTGCATGTGTGTGTGTGTGTGTGTGTGTGTGTGTGTGTGTGTGTAATACATGGATAGGGAAATAATTTAATGGGAATGCAAGCTTAGCATATGGAAGACTAAGGTTTAATTGCCCCACACTGTACAGGTCCCTGAGCTAGATGCATCCTCCAACCACTGAGCCAGAAGTAGCCCCAAGCATGGCCAGGTGTGGTTGAATGGACAAAGAAAAAAATAAGCAATAATAAAAGCAAATGTTAATGCACTGTAGCACTGATTCCCCCATTGTTCATTGATTTGTTCAAGTGGGCCCAGTAACGTCTTCATTTTGAGACTTGTTGTTACTGTGTTTGGCATACTGAATACGTCACAGGTAGCTTGCCAAGCTCTGCCATGCAGGCGAGATACTCTCGGTAGCTTGCTGGGCTCTCCGAGAGGGGCAGAGGAATCGAATGATGACTACCCCATATTTTAACAGTTTAGGAAAATAGATTAACATGTAGAAAATGTCCTGGAAAACAAAATGAATCTGTTCTTCGCCATTAATCAAGATACACAGAAAAATAGGAAACTGTTATCATTTTGAATATTAATAGCATGAAGATAGAGCCCAAGAGATAGTCATTTATAATGCCATGTTATAAACAATATTACTACAATAGGCACACTGTAAATGCCAAAAAAGGATAATTCATTATTTTTTATTATCCTTGGAGTTTTCAGTCTTTAGACATTAATTGATATGGTCCAGAAAGATAGTGCAGAATGTATGTAAGGCACATACCTTGCATGCAGGTGTGGTGGCCATAACCATGGTTCAAATCCCTTGTGCCTTAGAGGGTTTAATGAGCCCTGTCAGGGGTCATTCCTGGCTCTGGGGTCATTCCTGAGCTCTACAGAGCCAGGAATAACCCCTAATGTCAAGTTGGTATAGCCCAACCCCACCCCAAATGTTGACCTCCAAATGTAAAACATCCAGCAAAAGAAGTTATGCCAAGCTCTCTTGTGCTGATTATACCTGTAATTGTAGTTGGTTCTGGCCCCTTATTTTGGGCATGGTAGAGGTTCTAAACAATAAAAAATTAATATATAAAAATAAATAGTATCTATGAGGAATGGCTGAAGTAACCTTGGCAAGTTAATTTGGATAAGACTTAAGAGGACATGAGTGTTGCTTTCAAACCTCTGAATATCTATTATGTGGAAGGATTAAAATTGTTCAGTGTGGGGGCTGGAGCGATAGCACAGTGGGTAGGGCGTTTGCTCTGCACGCAGCCAACATGGCCGACACAGGTTCAATTCCCAGCATCCCATATGGTCCCCCGAGCACCGCCAGGAGCAATTCCTGAGTGCAAGAGCCAGGAGTAACCCTTGGGCATTGCCAGGTGTGACCCCAAAAGCAAAAAAAATTGTTCAGTGTGGCTTCAAAAGTCAGGTTTGGAACCAATGGGAAGTTATAGGAAGACAGATTTCCGTTGACTGCAAGAATTTATGTTTCAGTACTTGATGAACTTTTCTAAAATGGAATGAATTGTCCTGAAACATAGCAAATTAGTTACTATCTGAGGAATTCAACTAGAGCTAAATCTTTGGTTAGGAGTTTTATGAAAGCATTCTAAAGACTATTAGTTATAATAATGGAGAAGTTTTACTTGGAAATCTGAGGTCCAATGACTATATGAATAAACTGCTTTGCTGTTTGGCCCTTTTTTCCTTCTTCTAATCACTCAGTTTCTCATATTACTGGAAATAAATCAGCTGGAAGAGAATGGAAAACTAGACAAAAGTTTCTACATTAGTCTTAGAGGGAAATGTAACAAAACTATTTAAAGAATGTAGATTATAAATCAAGGCTTATTTTCAGATGGTGGTCTACGTTAGTACTGCTTTGATGTTTTACTAATAGTAAATTAAATAAAAGACAGATTATTATTTGATATTTATCATATGTCAGGTACTAGAATTTAAGATGAGCATTCTGGGAAGGTGATGGGTCTACTACTGATATTTTTCATATTCTTCCTCTTTGTGAAGGATAGAAGTAGTGGGAGATGGAAAAGAGAAGGTGATAGCTGATAGTTTGTAGAATGAAGAGTTAAGTAATTTTTAAACTAACAAACAATTAAAAACATAGCAGCATTCTGAGTTGGAATCTGATGAAAGGAAAAAATAAAAGGCCAAATACTTGAATCTGTAATTAGCTTCTACCTTTGTACCCTGGTGAAGAAAGTTTCTATTTTAAAGTTTCTTCTGGCATGGGAAATTTCTAATTATGACTTGCTTCAGCTAATAATAAAAATAATACTGCATTCACATTTGTTTGCCCATTCTAAATATAGGTTGATGGCTTGCACAGGGCTCTTTGATAAAGGGAAAAACAGTCATTACGCTGAAAATCAGCCACAGATATTAACCTGGAAGTTTAGATTTGACTTTGTTTGGCCACTTCAAATTTAAAAGTCATTTTGTCCCAAATATTATCATCTTTAAATATTGTTTGACTGTCCATATGTAGGATTACCTCTCTGTTATGTGCTAGAAATACTAAAAGCAAAAAGAGGGTCTACTTGAAGGACTTAAAACTCAGTATGACTACAGAGATACTAAATTAAAAACTTTGTGATGACACTTTTGGGGTGGTGGTGGAATGGGGAATAAACAGTGAGTATGTGCTAATACTCAGTTTGAAAGTTTCACACCAGCTTGAAAGTGATCAGATTTTGAAGCAACTTTTTAAAAAGAAGTCTCACGCCCTCTTAGGCACTCTTGGAGTGAAGTGGGCCAGGTCCTGCTCAAACATCTCCAGTATTTACAACACTGACATATCCAATACAGTAGTAGATGGATGGGAGGTAACATAGAAACCAACCAATCTCAACTAACAAAAACATGAACACAGAATGTTAACTTGCAACAACAGGTTAGTAAAACATCAGACAAGGATTTAATGCCCCCATGGTGAGATACAATTCTCACAAATTTTCCTTTATGGAAACATTTTTTGATCATTCTGTTAGCCATTTAGGGGTAACAAGCGTATAAAATTAATTATTGTCAGCCTGCTATAGGGACAATCTTGAGGGGTGGTTTGGAAAATGAAGACAATTGTGGAGGGAAGGTGACAGTTGTGGTGGGATTGGTTTCGAAATATTGAATGCCTGCAATAACAAATTATCATGAGCAACTTTGTAAACCACAGTGTTAAAGAGGGGAAAAATATAAAGATCTTACCTCCAGCTACAAGTCCAGACTCCCCTAATTGAATAGCTACCCCGAAGCCCCCAAGTTTAACAGGTGCTGAATTTTCCTTTGAGGCAAGAAGAACACAATGAGGCTGAAGGAAAAAACACACAAACAAGAGAAAACAAATCAATTTTTTTATGATAAACAATCCAATTCACATAAACAGATTAATATGACTATGTAGTTTCATAACTTCTGGATTGTTTTGGATGCTTGGATCATTTGTTCTGTTCTTGCTGGCTGATTTCTCCAAAGACTTAACCTGTTTTAGCCATTGTCTTTCAGGAGCATGTGGCTAGGAATGACTCAGGAAGCCTAAATGTTCCAGACAGATGTTATTTCATATCAATTTTTCTTTATTTGAGTTACCATATACTTTGTAACTGTATACTCCTTGCAGAGCTCCAGGAAATTTATGAGATGCCTGAGACTGAATCAGGGTCATTTGAATGCGAGGCAAGAATGTTAACTCTTTTATTATCTCCCTGGTCTCTCTATAAGAATCCTGTGCTTCATGCTTAGGATGAAATTCTATAGGATTTTATCTTCTGCTTCTGTAGAGATTGTTGATGTTGGAGTTGATGTCAAGAAAATATTTAATTGCTGGGCTCTTTAGTTTCTGCTTAAAAACTTTTTTCCAACATGGTGAACAATGCATATGACTTGCTCTGAAAGTGTGGGTTAGTGAAATAATAAAAGGCCAATCTCTTTAGGTACAGAAGATCAAAATATTTAAGAACTAACTCTCTTCTATACTTGGCCACTCATAAAGAGACACAATTTTTGTCCAGGTTTATAAGAAAGTAGGTATTAACCCATACCTGGGTTAATACCTGGGCTGGGGAGATAATGCTCTTGCCTTGGAACGCTCCTTAACCCAGCTGGGTTTGATCCTCAGTAACATGTAAGGTCCCCTAAACCTGGCCAGGAGCAATCCCTGAGTGCAGAGGCAGAAGTAAGCCCTGACCACCAAAGGGTGTGCGCCCCTCCCCCATAAAAATTAAATTACATTACTTTAAAAACATGCAATAAAACTCTGAGCTAGTGCATCCAGAGTTTGATGATACATTGATGATACAGAGGGATATTTATTCTACCAAATAAAAGCTCAGGGTACTTCTTTGGAAGTTATTCTTTTTATCCCAGGATGGTTAAAGACCTTTACAATAGAGTCTAGCACAAAGGAAATGAATCCCACAAAACTAACATAGGAATGTGTGTGACTGAGAGAAACGCAGTCACACACTAATCTTTGAATAGAAAGCAAACCACAGGAAGAAAAAGGTCACACTGGTGATATTGGAACACTAAATGCTTGAAACAACTGCACAATGTACAACTTTGTAAATCATGGTTTTTTTAATAAAAATTAATTTTCAAAAGATACAAGGTAGGAAGAAGAGTCCATAGCAAAACAAGTATATATACCTCTCTGAAATCAACTGATAGGAATAGAGAAATGGGTTGATACTAGAAGAAAACATGAAGCCAGTGAAGAATTATTTTTTGTTTTCTTTAAACACACAACCTTTAAATACAGGTGGAGGGAAATGACAGATAAAGAACTCTGCATGTATCTACGTAACCAGCTTTAACAATGGCTACATAACAATAACTAACAATTCTGCCATTGTTGCTTCATCTATCCCCAACCATTTTCCCTAAAGTATTTTCAAGGCAAATCATCTCATTTTATCTGTTAATAATAATTCTAACGGATAATGCAAAAATAATTTAAATAGTATGTCATCTGATTAAATTAACACTAATGATTTAATAACATCTAATGTCAATTTCCATTTGATTTTCCATGACTTACACATTTCTTATTATGGTTGGTTAGTTTAAAATGGTATTCATAAAAAAATTAAAATAAAAAGATATTTATGTTTCATACACTGCAGTTGATGAACTTCATGTCTCTCTTACTCTATAACATATCCCATCTGATACCTTTAAAACAAACATTCATGTCACTGATTTGCCAAGAGAGAGAAGTAATTTCTTCTATAGACTACTCCCCATCTGGATTCGGCCAATGATACAATGATGTGGTTTAATACATTCCTAAATCTCCTGTATGACCTGTAATTGGCAGTTAGATCTAGAAATTTAATTAGATGCAGATTCATCTCAGAAAGAACATAATATCTTATGCCTGCCTGCTTTACTTTTAGTGACAAGACTTAGCAGTGACCACAGGTGTTACTGGCATTGATACATCACAATAAAGGATGCCATAAAATTTTCACTCAATGATTTTAGCAGTAACTGATGCCTAGCTGTATGATTAGGGGTTAGACTGAGGTTTTCTCCTGTACTTTATTACAAAAACAGAAAATGTATGTAGAGTCAAAAGCCGTATACTCACCACAGATTCACAATTATAACCCGCTAGAATTGCTCATCAAATAAGAACTCAATACTTCATCATTCATCAATCCATTGTTGCACTACATTTCAACATACATACGTGTAATGAGTTTATTCTTTAAAATTATGTTTAAGATAATTTTACATGCAGTGAAATGCAAGACTTAAGAGTTCTGACAACTGTATAACCCAAGTCTCCATTTAGCAGTTATCACCATCTTTGGCCTAGATTAGCATCATCAATGAGTAAAAGTTTCATGAGTGACAGGATATGTATATAACTACATAGTAGTTTCCCATACTTATTAACCACAAAAACTGAAAAAGCAGCTTTATAGAGGGAAAATCTGGCACAAAGTACTCTCACAGTTAGTATTGGCTAGTAATGGAACAAATCAATGGCATGTGCTTTCTTTACTGAGAACTCAGCAACCCTGCCCTGGAGTTCCAGCCAAAGGACATAACTGGCTCTAGTCATGGGGAAGCATCAGACAAACACAAACTGAGAAGCATTTTAGAAAGTAACTGGCTCATAGTCTTCAAATTCTATTCCACATCAAAGAAGCCAAAAGAGATTCAGTCATTGAATGTAATAAATAGTTCTGTTTTCGCTTTTTGCATAAATTATATTAGGAGAATAGATGATGAACCTGGAAAAAGCTTCGTAGCACTACACTGTAGGAATGTCCTCCCGTTGTTCATCAATTTACTCCAGCGGGCCCAGTAACGTCTCCATTGTGAGACTTGTTACTGTGTTTGGCATATCGAATATGTCATGGGTAGCTTGCCAGGCTTTGCGCTGCGGGTGAGATACTCTTGGTAGCTTGCCAGGCCCTCCGAGAGGGGCGGAGGAATCGAACTTGGGTCTGCTAGGTCAGCTGCATACAAGGCAAACACCCTACCTGCTGTGCTATCGCTCCAGCCCAACAAGCTTCACAGATTACACAATAGTATAACTTCAACATAATTTCCCTGATTTTCATTCTACCATGGCTACTCAGAGAAGTTTCTTTTGAGGGATGAAGGGAATCTCCCAGCCAGCACTTAGAGGGTCTGGAAGCCACTTCCCATGATACTAGGGCAACTGGGCTAGGGATTTAATAAGAGGGACAGAGAAAATGGTACTGCTCGGGACCTGAGGTGTTAGGGACCTCCAGGCCACATCCGGTAATGTGCTATACCCAGTGACGCTTGAAGCTTGGGAGGTCATGTGGTGCTAGGGATTAAACCTGGTTTGAGTACGTGCTGTGTCTCAACACCTGTCCTATCTCTCCATTCCCAAGAATTCCTTATTTTTTTTTTTGGAGGGGGGAACACCCAGTGATGCTCAGGGTTTATTCCTGCCTCTACACTCAGGAATCACTCCTGGCAGCCTTACGGGATACCGGTGACTGAACCCTGGTTGGCTGCGTGCAAGGCAAATGCCCTACCTGCTGTGCTATCTATTCGGTCTCAGAGAATTCCTTCCATTTTTAGAAGATATATAGATAAATGGATAAGAGCTAGAGCAGTGTTTCCCAAACTGGGCAATACCACACCCACCCCTTGGGAGTATCAGAATGATTGGGTGGAGAGGTGCCTGTAGAAGAAGTCTTGGATATAATTGGGAAGGAAGTATCTTCTTATTTAAAAACTTATTTTGGCTGGTGGGGGTCGCTAATTATTTTTCCGGAAAAAAAAGAGTGATAGCAGCACTCAAAATGAGAGATACGGAAATGCCCTGCCACAGAGGCAGGGTGGGATGGGGGCTGGGAGGTGGGAGGGACACTGGGATCCATGGTGGTGGGAAATGTGCACTGGTGGAGGGATGGGTGTTTGATCATTGTATAACTGAAACCCAAGCACAAAAATGTGTAAGTCTGCAACTGTACCTCATGATGTCTCACTATTAAAAATAAATAAATAAATAAAAGAGTGATAGGCCAAATACACTTGGGAAGTTCTGCACTAGATGAATGAGAGACTGAGAAAGATAAAACAAATGTTGGAAATGTTAACATATGGAGAATCTGAGCAAAACATGTCTGGAATTCTTGGTACTATTCTTGTATTTTTTTAAGTTGAAAATTATTTCTTTTAAAAAAATTTCTATTTTAAAGTCACTTAAAATAATTCTCCTTCTGGTTAAGCTTTCAATTATTTCCACAGTGAGGTCAAACTTGTTTTAATTAGATTTTTACAGAATTTGGTGTTTTATGAAACAGGTACATAGGTTCAAAGTCAAAAGAGTTACACATATACTACTCAGAAAGATCTAGTTTTTGATCTCTCCTCTCGGAGCAACCTCTCCCTCCTCACTCAGTAGCTATGTATTCATTTTTGCTCTGTATTTCTGTTTTTTTCTTCAGTAGTATTACCCTCCCACCCTTTTGCACCCTTTTTTTTTCTTTTAGGGTCACACCCGGCGATGCACAGGGGTTACTCCTGGCTCTGCACTCAGGAATTATCCCTGGCAGTGCTCAGAGGTGATCAGAGGACCATATGGGAAGCTGGAAATAGAACCAGGGTTGGCCAAGGGCAAGGCAAACGCCCCTCCCACCCTTTTTTTAATCACCCAAGCAATTCTCAGGGATTTGGGCAGGGTGGCCCTTGAAGCAATATTTTGATCAAGTGCTGCTTGGAGCTAGCAGACCTGGGGGCTACCAGGGCCACACTAGTGGTGCTTTGGGGACCTGTCAGGCTGGGAATCCAACTGGAGTCTCAACGATTCAAGCTTTTGAGCTAAGTCTCAGGATTCCCTCCCTCCTTCCCCAGACACCCACCTTTCTAAAGGAGACATTTCTGTGCAGATGGGAAGAGAGGGGAAAACACCAAAACTCTATAGAGAGGGGAAAACACCAAGCCCAGAAGAGAGAGGAGAAGCGATGTAATACATATGTTGGGAGGTGGGATAGAATGTAAGGCAGAAGTGGGGAAGATGGTTGGCCTTAGTGATCATAAAGCAGCAAAAAGGAACTCTTGAACAATCTTGCTAAGTGCCTGTAGGAAGATGAGGAAGTTCTCTTCTGAGGACTTCTATTTTCCAGTTACTTTGAAATTAAAAAAGCAATTTGTTGGGAGTAGGGAAGGTGCAGGGATTACACAGAATGAGAAGAATGATGGTATAAAGGAGTATTTTTCTTAAAAAATATTTATTATTTTAATAAGGTCCTTGTATATAAGCAGTATATGAGTATATAATTATCTGGCTTTTCTCCAGTTCTACAGAAATACATGGTTCTTTTTCACCCTTCATAAATCCTATTATCAAAAAGTATTTTTTTAAAGCTAGGAGAAAAAGGGCAATGGCAGGGGCTCTCCACCTTTAGCATCAGACTCACAAGTTTTTCTGGCCTTCATCCCCACTGGTTTCATCAGGTCTAGTATTTGTATTCATCTAGTATTCATCAGGAAGGTGTTTATCTTGCATGCAGCTGACCCAGGTTCGATTCTTGATACCCCATATGGTCTTCTAAGCCTGCCAGAAGTGATCCCTGGGCACAGACCCAGCAGCCAGCCTTGAGCATCAAAGTGTGACCCCTCACCAAGAAAAAAAAAACTTGCACTAATAAAAAGTTCTTGGAAGATGAACTGCTGGCAGCTCAGGGGCACAATGGAGTTGGTAAATATGAAGTGAGGCCAATCACATGACTCTGTGTATGTGCTCAGTAGTACTCCGTTTAGCTAGCAGGACCTGAGTCTTAAGTAAGGGGGAGCTGAATTTAACCACGGCTGGGTAGAAAGTGTGTTTGGTAATATTGGTAATAGATGGCACCAAATAAACAGATCCATTTATTTCTTCTTCATCTTAATTATTATTCTTCAGTCTTTATATAAATTAAAAAAAACTTAATCTACCAACAGAAGAGAAGAGAAAGAGAGAACATGAGAGAAGGATATATAGGAATGAGCTAAAAAGAGAAAGTAGAAAGTTTGGAAAAACACAGGAAAAAATTCCTATAAGGGAAGAAATAGACCAATATATATTCAAACCTGGTCAGAGTAGAGCCACCAGGGAACTGGAGATGAAAACAGAATTTGTATTTTGAAAAGGGATGGCTTAGATGTGGAAAAACAGCACAACACACCTATAATATACCTAATTGAGCATAAAGGTACCTTGTGATATCAAATGTGGTTTGAGCAACCAAATTTATCATGGTAATATTCACAAAGGTGGAATAAACCCAAATATTCATTAATAGGAGAACAGATAAAGAAAGAAACATGTAGGACATGTGTATAGTGGTATACCATACAGTATACCAAAGAAGGCAGTCTTGTTGTCTGCCACACCATGGATCAACCTGAAGGACACAATGCTAAATGTAATAAGCCAGTTATAAAAGGACAAATACAATTTCAATTACACGAATGATCTAGAGTAGTCAAAATCATAGAAAGTTTAAAGATGGTTGCCAAGGGAAGAGAAGGAACGAGGAGGAATTAAAGTTTAGTGGTTATATTTTCAGTTTTACAAGATAATGTTCTAGAGCACTGCTGCACAACAATATAAAAAGACTTCACACTACTGAAATCTATGTTTAAAAATTATTAAGATGGTAAATTTAATGTTAGTGTTTTTTTTTATCACCGGCCCCCACACACAATTCTTGCCTGAATAATCACACTAGACCAATAAATACAGTGATCATCCTTCTTTTCTGAGTCTCCAGAGGAAGTGAGACCTACAAAATATTTTTATTCTAGCAATTTAAAAATACTGTTGTGTGTGTCATCTTAATACCATACTAAAAACTCTGGAGATTATGATATTCAGAATAAGGCATGTACACAGAAATAATGAGACAGTTAGCTAAAGTCCAATGAGTTAAATATTATTTAAATAATATTTATACAAAGCAAACAAAGCTTCAGGGTAACAATTACAGGGAGGATACAAAATGAACTCTTCATTCTCAGTGAAAACACAAAGAGGGAAATAATATTAAACTGCAGGGCCAGCAGTTATATCAATAGACAGATAATGGTTAAATATTGGACTGGGGCCATCACAAAAGATACAAAACTCCTTTATGACTTTCTTTAAAATATGGGAGACATTTTCATTTACTTGGGAGAACTGTTCAGTGGTTAAGAAAAAAGGATACTGTCACATATCGCTTCTAGTCCTCAAATTAGAAATTGTTTTCAAAAAGAAATTCAAGGTCTTACGTGAATACACAAAAATATGCTAAAATAATGTATGGATCAATGAAAACTTGAAGAGATTCAAGAACAAAACAATTCATTACCCATGTTAGCATGATTCAACACGGGAATACTGTTTTACATGAATGACTTAATTTATCAAATGAATTCAGAAACAGAAATTCTGTACTTCACTATTCTGCATCATTTCTGAGAAAAAAAGAAAATGTGTAGTTATGTCTAGAACAGATAAAACATTTTAATTTTCTGGGGTGCAGGGAAAAACATTTCATATTTGTCAAGATAAAAGTTATTCCTTAAAAAATACCACTAATTCCCTAAAGTTAAGTGTTGATAGAGCTTAAAGGTAAAGTCGTTGCATCGTAGTGAGGGCTTAAGACTTTCACAAGAAGCCTGGAGGCCGTAATCTAAAGAGAAACAAAAAAAAAAAGGAGAAAGGCCTATAACCACATGCCATATACAAAAAGAAGAGAACCCAAAGCAATTGCACCACTACCGGATAGAGGAGCCCAGCTGAGACACAGCACAAGGAAGTTTCTGTTGTGTAGGGAAGCTTGGGTTTTGCTACTTCAAGAGAGTCTGCACTGTGAGTATTCCTTGATTTGAACTGCATAAATGGTTATTTCTTTTGGTTAAAATGTGATTGTCTGAATATTAAAAATGAAAGGTCTTGTAAACCTTTGCCTTTAGAACTCTGAGTAAATTGAATTCACTTCTGCTTGATTTAAAGGAGACTATGTTATCTTAGTTACTTAACTATTTTAAGGCACTAGAAGTATAGAAGCTCATATTTTCACATTGTTTTTACTATGTTTTGTACATTACCAAAAAGAAATGAAGATTTACTTGAATTCATGAGTCATCTTTATATGCAACCAATGTTATTTCTAGTATACAAATGATTTGTTATTAACTTTATTAAGTTAAACTACTTCCTTATTTTCAATCTATTATATTGTTGCTCATATATTGAATATTCATTTTCTGTACTATATTGTTCCTATTTTTATGACAATTAGAAGATCAGGTGCATTTTGATATTCAAGGTTTAGAAATAAATGAGTATGAGAAAAAATCGAAAGCAAAATACATTTAGTTACTTCAACTAACTCAAATGGACATGAATGGATTTCTAGATACAGTTAACTGTATATAATGAAACCTAAAATACCACTAATAGTATTATTTCCAAAGTAACATGCTTTTAATTTTCATTCTGCTTGCAGCAATTAGTGTAATTTTTGAGTCATGGCCTGAATGATTCAGACATTATCAAGTTAAGCTACAAATGGCGAAAGACTGTGACGACTGTCAAATAGGTATGTATGTTAACTTAGCAAAGTAATATCTAGACCACATTTAATTTTTTTTCACTCATTACAGCCACAGGGGAATTTATCCAACCCTGTTCTCCAGTCCAGAAGCTCCTACAATGAACCACTAGGAAAACACTGGCAGGTGTGGGCAGGCTCTTGGGTAAAATGCAGCATATTAAGACAGGGTTGTGTGCTTTACGATTTGCCAAGTAAAAATGTTTAAAAACAGCCTACCATTTATTATCAGTAAAACATTGTGATCACTTTGATATAGCACAAAATTTACAAGCAATATCTACTGCAGAATAACTCTACTGCTTGAATGCAGGAGTCTGTTTCTTGCCTTAGAAAGTCAAATAAGTAGTTTTCAGTAAAAAACCCATGTAATTCATGGTGCCTTAATAAAATAAAATTTTGGGAAAAATGAAATGAACTGTAAATATATATTTTAAAAGACTCCATCAATTAATGGCCTTAGGTACAGTAAATGAGGGACACATAGTAAAGGAGGCAAAAATCAGACATTAAGTTTAGAATAGAACCTAGTCTGATTTTAGGACTGGACACCAGTCATTTCAGACCTGGTTTTAAGCGATGATGTGACTCTTACTGCTGCAACAAATAAACGGCTTGGCTTGGCATCACTCTCTAAGCCTGAAAATGAAGAAAACCCAGATGGATCATTGATGATTTTGTTCAACTATTATTTACTAATTTTACTTGCAGATTAGAGTGGAGGCCAATGGTTCAGAATATGAGCTCTGTGCGAACAGTTTTCTAGAAACATCTTGATTATCAAGCCTAGAGGTAAATCTGAAAATATATACTCTGAGGACATGCTGAACATAGGTGTCTGGTTTGTGATTCTCTAAATGCTTTGCTTGCTGGAACATACATAGCAAATAAAGAGATCAATACTTTCTCCTAAGAATAAAATCTAGGGACTGGAGCAATAGCACAGCAGGTAGGGCATTTGCCTTGCATGTGGCTGACCCAGGTTCGATTCCCAGCATCCCATATGGTTCCCCGAGCACCGCCAGGAGTGATTCCTGAGTGCAAAGCCAGAAGTAACCCCTGAGCATCACCGCGTGTGACCCAAAAAGCCAAAAAAAAAAAAAGAGAAGTAAATCTAGAGAATATAATTTTTTCTCCACCCCCCCCTTTTTTGGGAGGGTATGTGGCAATCAGGGAGTACCTGGTAGTGCTCTCTGGCTCAGTGCTCACGGGGCCATGTGATGCTGAGACCCTTCTGTTTTCTTTATATACCTATCACAAAATTTCTTTCTTTGTGGCCTTGTATCATGTTCGTACCACCAGGGTATGCTCCCTATTTTCCTCACCTGGCTTCCATTTGCACCATTTGCACTGTGACCAAGTGTGCTGCTAGGATGAAACACTATTCCAGGGGAAGCCCTCTGAGTTTAGGACAGAAACAGACTAGAAGCAAAGATCTTCACAGTAGACACTGTATCTATCAAAGCAGCCCAAGAAGGGGGTAGTTTCTGGCTGTGACTATTTCATACTACTGAGAGTTGGGATTGCTTCTCAGTTAATGCAGCTAAAGTCTTTCCTGTACTTGAACACTTGACTTTACTATCCACAGACAGAACTTGAATTCTTTTCACTAACTTCCCTTTCATTCAACCATTATTTAGTATGCCATCTCTATACTAGGTACACAGAGGCAAACACAACAGACTTGGCTCTAATGAAGCTGAAATTACAGACTGGTCAGATGGGAAGAAAAATACAAAGAAAGGTTATTTTGTTTTTGGAGCCACACCCAGCAGTGCTCAAGGTTTCCTCCTGGCTCTGTGCTCAGGGATCCTCCTGGCCTGGTGGGTTTTCAGGGACTGTGTGAGGCGCTGGGGATAGAATCCGGATCAGTCCTGTGCAAGGCAAGTGCCTTGCCCACTGTACTATCTCTCCTGCCCTTTACAAAGGAGTTTTTAAAAATAATTTCAGGGGCTGGAATAGCACAGCGGGTAGGGCGTTTGCCTTGCACGCAGCCGACCTAGGTTTGATTCCCAGCAACCCATATGGTCCCCCAAGCACTGCCATGAGTAATTCCTGAGTGCATGAACCAGGAGTAACTCCAGTGCATCGCTGGGTGTGACCCAAAAAACAATAAAATAAGATAAGATAAAATAAAAGAATTTCAGCTATCTGGCCTTTCCAAATCACTTGTTTGAACCTTAGCTCCCTTGAGTCAGTGGCTTTGCGCTGTTTCTAATGAACAGCCCCCCACTCCCGGCCGCGAGGGAGCTTGCTAGGTAAGCACCAGGCAGGGGAACCCATTTCCTCTTCCCCACCACCCAGCGGGTGGCATTACTGACTTTGTTTTGGGCAGCCTGCCATTTTTCCTCGATTGCTCTTTCCTTTTAGAATTTCTGATCAGCAGAATCACACCTCTAAGTTTCTACAAACTTTGTGAAATTTGTCTTCCTGCAATTGAGACACAGCAGACTAGACTTGGTCTGTCTCCCTCCCTTCCTCCCTCCACTGCCCCACTCTGCAGACAGGCTCCTCTAACCAGGGATTACATAACTTCCTCTTCATCTGCCAGTTCCTCTTCCCTGGAATCAATGTCCTCCCCTTGACAAAAATCTCAATCCAAAATTTTACATCATACCAAAAAGCTTTTTTCTTTTTATTTGGGGGGCCACACCCAGTGGTATTCAGGAGTTACTTCTTGTTCTCAGCTCAGCTTTCATTTCTGGCAGTGCTCAGTTGACTAAATGGGGTGCCAGGGGTTGAGCCTGGTCAGACATGTGTAAGGCAAGTGCCACTGTACTATCTTTCCAGCCCCCTACTGAAATGCTTTCTTTTAATCAAGCTTTAAGAAAGACTGAAACCTTTCAGATATTTTGCTACATATAAAGTCAAGGCAGGAAATAAATTCTAGTCATTCAAATCCATGTGACTTTATAGCACTCAGAGCTTTCCCATTTAGAGTTTGATTTACAAACAAAATGTCCACCAAGCCCAGGGACTGTCTTATTCATTTTCCAAGCAATATCTAAGTGTGATATATTTATTAGAATAACATTAATCAAAAGGTGTTTTAAGGTAACTTTAAAATTTTGGTGGGGGGGGTGGTGATTCCCGGAAGTGCTTAAGGCTATTTCAGGCTCTGTGAAGGGACTACTCCTAGCAAGTGAGGCAAGCACTTGCATGACCTCCTATACTATCCCTCTGGCCCTAGACTTTCATTGTTTGCAAATATAAACAAATCTTGTGACATTATTATCACAATCAAGCTCATTAACATGTCTACTGCTCCAGGAGTTACCCTTTGGGGCATAAGTGGAGATAACCCTTAAGATCACAGGAACACTTAAAAAATCTGCAGGAAATGTCAAGTATACAAAGCATTATTATTCACTGCACTCCCTACTGTTTTGATTGGGTTTCTAGATCTCATTTATCCCAAAACACAAAATTTGAATAGCACAGTGGTAGCGTTTATCTTGCAGGCCAACTCAGCTGATCTGGGTTCGATTCCTCTGCCCCTCTCGTAGAGCCAAGCGAGCTACTACTGAGAGTATCCCGCCCACATAGCAGAACCTGGCAAACTACCCATGACGTATTCAATATGCCAAACACAATAACAACAAGTCTCACAATGGAGACGTTACTGGGCCTGCTTGAGCAAATCGATGAATGAGGACAGGAGGACAGTGACAGTGACAGTGACTTTCCAAATATGGGAGGTAAAGCCTTCTAGAAGGGCTTCGAGAGCCTGCTAGTCACCCAGTGAGCAGTGCTGCTCCAGCCTGGTGCTGGTGGTCATCTGGGACACCACTGTAGTGCTGGGGAATGGGCGCCACCAAAACTACACTGGAGGTACAGAGGATCAGGTATGAAGAAGGTACAGAGGATCTGGGGCATGAGGTTTGGACCATCTAGTTTGGGGCCTTCTTCACTTCACATCTTTAGCCTCCTCAGTCACTAAATCTGCTTTAAGTATATTTTAAGGTCTAATATTGGTAAATGCTAACATGAAAAAATGTTCTATGTAGTTAGAGAACTGTCTTCTCTCAGCAAACTCATTCCAAGCAAAACACAATTTCAAAACAAAGACCTGACTTTAACGTCCCACAGATTGTGGTTACTAAACATTTCCAAAATTGACATTTTCAGAATTGCTTGTTTGCTTGCCTGCCTTCTTTCTTTCTTTCTTTCTTTCTTTCTTTCTTTCTTTCTTTCTTTCTTTCTTTCTTTCTTTCTTCTTTTTTTTGGGACATACCTGGTGATGCTCAGGGATTACTCCTGGCTCCCACTCAGTAATTACTCCTGGTGGTGCTCAGGGAACCACATGGGAAGCCGGAGATAGAACACGGGTTGGCCACATGCAAGGCAAAAGCCCTACCTTCTGGACTACTGCTCTGGCCCCAGAATTGCTGTTTTATTATCTTGTTTAACTCTGGACTTCAAGAATCACTTTGAAATCTTTCTTAAGTGACATTCTGAAGTGACTTACTGATGTCAGTTCTTTGCATTAAAATACCTATCCCTTGAATTGTAGTTGATTCTCAATTTATGATTTTCTCCCTGAAGGTGTTTTTCCTTAAAGCTTTGACTGAGCACTTGTTATGTACCAGAGCCCCCCATAGATCAGTTTCCACTTCTACAAACAGGAAAACTGAAGCTAAGAAAACATGAAGTTGGGGGGGGGGCAGGATGGAATTCAGCAGGTAGAGTACAGACTCGGCATGTATGAGACCCTGGGTTCAATCCCCATCACCAAAAAAAAGTGAAGTGGTTGAGTTAGGTATAATTTTGAGCCGCTTGCTCTCAACATCTTTATGTTACACTTGCTAAGAGGTTGCTATAGAGAAATAAGAGGGATGGAATGAGACTTCCTGGAACTCTCTTCTGTCTTCTAGTTTTTCGTGTTGGGCTCTCTGGGTACCCCAGGAAAGGGCCCCCAAAGGGCACTGCTATGGTCCCCTACATTCTGTGTGTTCATCAACACACTGAACTCACACACTCTTACTGATAAGGTTATAGCAACAGTCTCCAATTACCTAACCCAGGTCAGAATTAAATTGGAGTGAGGCACTTTCAGAAAACCTTGGATTGCACAAGCTGTTCCCCATCCTTGAGACTGCTCTGTTTTCCAGGCCAGCAGTGGGTAATAGGCAGCTGGCGACATCTGGATGGGTTTTGTTTGGCTCCTCTTCAGTGTTCAAGAGTTTTCCCAATGAGACAGTGGCTGTGTTCTCTTTGGTTTGTAATGTGAACTGACTGCAACTCCAGGCAAACGATGTTAATATCCGTAACTTGGGTTCTGGTGGAGAAGGAAGGAACGTAGGCTCCTTCCCCCTATTACATGGAATGAGAAACTGTCCACAATTTTCTCATTCATCTGTCATACGAACAACCTTAATGAATCTGAATGAATGTCACATGTGAGGGAAAGTCAAATCAGATGAGGCCAGCAGTGGGGCAGCTCAATACCAGCCTTGGGAGAAACTGAGGTTCATCTCTGAAAAATAAGAGCTGCATTTCTCTTCATCTCTATTTACAGAACAACATCTCTAAGAACAGATGATTCTATAGTTCAGCAATTCATTTTAATATGATAAATAAAACAAACCTTGATCATAATACCATAGTCAAGGGAAAGAGACTTAAAGCGACTTTCTGTAAGATTTTACTATACAGGCCTAAAGAGATAATGATGTCGGTGGGCCCCACTGTTGACTTATGTCAAGTGGAGAGGAGAAAGATGGGCACTTTGTCCCAAACTGCCTCTGCCACCGAGGACCCAGGGTTGCTGGGTTCTTGTCTCGCCTCGCAGAAAAGAAGTTTAGGAGCAGACGAGCAGTGAAGTAAAACAGATTTTATTTGGAGCCTCTGAAGGGAAGGAGGAAGAGAAAGTGGAGAGAGTGGAGAGTAAGGTGCTCGAGAGAACCCAGGCTTTTCCAAGGGCGGAAAGAGCCCACATCCCAGCATTAGACATGAAAGCATGAAAGTACACATCTCATGAGAAGAGATGCAGGTGATACATGCGCTCAGGCATCACATGTGCTCGGCAACCTGAGGGCAAACAGCACATGGGCTTAGGCAGCATATTTGAGCCCTTCCTTTGTTCAAGCTGGCCTTTATATGGTTGATTCAACCTGCTCCCAAGGAGTGGCTTCTAACTTGGTCAAAGTCCATTGCTAAGGAGGTTACCAGGGGGGTTGGGAGTGGTGATGGTCTTCTTTGAAATTCCTTTTCTGGCCTTTTGTTTCTGCAGGAGCTTCTCTGGGTCTGTTGCTGTAGATAGTTGAGGGTCTTAGTTCTGGTTTTCTGCCAGGTTGGCCTTTGCAACTTCAAAGCTTTTACTTCCCAGAAAATTTACTGCCATTGCCTGGGGAGGTGGCCTTCCCTATCAGTCTGCCTGCAATAGCACAATGGGTAAGGTGCTTTCCTTGTTTGTGGCCAACTGGGGTTTGATCCCCAGCACTCCATATGGTGCCCTGAGCTTTCCTGAGTGACTCCTGAGTGCAGAGCCAGGAGTAACCCATGAGTACTGCTGGGTGTGGCCACCAAATATTTTTTTGACTATACTTGTTGTTCATTATGTGATACCATAACTTAGTGTAGCTATCCAAAAGGTCCACAAAAGGATAAAGGTTTCTCACAGTGTCTTGAAATAAACCCATTGTAATTGATAATTTCAGTTCAAGTAACTGTTATTCAAAAGCAAGTGATGTCATGTGTGGTCTTCTGTTATAGGAAAACTCTGAAGGCATACAATGACCATGTCATCCAGCACCTTCACTTTTTGATCCATACCAAAGACAAAGAGAAGCCATACTGAAACAACCATGGCTACTTCAGACAGCAGCTGGCCTGGGGTCCAGGCTATAACAAACCACAGCATTCCACTGCCACAGAATCTCTCTGGGTCTTCAAGTTCCAATAACTGTACCATGGATGAAAAATTACTTTCCCGTGTGTTAACAGTATTCTATTCTGTTATATTCATCGTGGGACTGGTTGGGAACATAATTGCCCTGTATGTATTTTTGGGTATCCACCGCAAAAGAAATTCTATTCAGATTTACCTTCTTAATGTAGTCATTGCAGACCTCTTACTTATCTTCTGTCTCCCTTTCCGGATAATGTATCACATAAACCAAAACAGGTGGACACTAGGCGTGCTTCTTTGTAAGGTTGTGGGAACACTATTTTATATGAACATGTACATTAGCATTATTTTGCTTGGATTCATCAGTTTGGATCGCTACATAAAAATTAACCGGTCTATACAACAACGGAAGGCAATAACAACTAGACAAAGTATTTATGTTTGTGGTACAGTATGGACATTAGCTCTTGTTGGATTTTTAGCTATGATTACTTCAACGCTTAACAAAGGAGATAATTCCACAATGTGTTTCCACTATAGAAGTAAAGAGGATGCAAAAGGAGAAGCCATTTTTAACTATGTTCTCGTAGTCATGTTCTGGCTAATTTTCCTACTAATAATCCTTTCATATATTAAAATTGGTAAGAATCTGTTGAAGATTTCTAAAAGGAGGTCAAAATTTCCAAATTCTGGTAAATATGCCACTACAGCTCGCAATTCCTTTATCGTTTTGATCATTTTTACTATCTGTTTTGTTCCCTATCACATCTTTCGATTTGTTTATATTTCTTCACAGATGAAAAGCCCTCCTTGCTATTGGAAGGAAATTGTTCACAATACCAATGAGATCATGCTGGTATTCTCATCTTTCAATAGTTGCTTAGATCCAGTCATGTACTTCCTAATGTCCAGTAACATCCGCAAACTAATGTGCCAACTTCTTTCTAGACGATTTCAAGGGGAAGCAAGCAGGAGTGAAAGCACTTCAGAATTTAAACCTGTATACTCCTTGCATGAGACATCTGTCTCAGCTAAAATTCAGCCTACTTCGTAAAGCACTTTCAGTAAGCATGTGATGATCAAAAGCACAGCCTCTGAATTCCTAGAACTAAAAACTAGAAAAGTGCTGCCTTTGACAAGGCTGAGATCTTCTCCAAGCTCTTCTTTGTGGTACTTCATTTGCTTACTTATAAACTATTCCAAGAGAAAGAAACCCTTAAACTCACCCCTAGATCTTAAGTCTGCATGTAAAAATATGTTCAAAATAGATTGGTTAAGCTAATACTCTTAACATAGATTATTACAAAGTTAAGTGAAATGTATGGTTTTAACACAGGAATTGTTAAAAATATTTCTCAATTCACTAAGGTAGTTATTAAGAATCAAGGACTTAGAATTAATTAATTGATTTAAGTGTGTTTAAAACTAAATAATTTGAGAACCAACTGAGAATGTTAAAAAATATATATGCTCGTGTCATCTTAACAGCTTGTACATTTGTCACTGTATTCATTTATGACTAAAGCTTATAGCAGATAAAATAATAATAAAATTCTAATAAAATATAATGACCTGCTCTCTATCTATGCTAGGATAAAAATGGCAAGTACTTGAATATTAGACAGGAAATTTAAACAACAAATGAGTGGAGAATGCATCAGCAGGACTTAAAATGGCACCTTACTTGAAATAATTTATAAACAATCCAGCCATTTTGGACTACATTTTCAGAGAGTACAATTGACAATATGCACATTCTATGATATAGAAAGGATACAACAAGTCTCACAATGGAGACATTACTGGTGCCCACTCGAGCAAATCAATGAACAATGGGAGGACAGTGCTACAGTGCTACCACTATATATGCTCCTTTCAGTTTTGCTCAAAGAGAAGTATAAGAAAACATAATGATGCTCAGTGAACTACTACTTCTAAGTGATAGAAAACCTAAGTAAGCATGCCACAACAAAGATGAATAGAGCAACACTGTAGCTTATTTACAAAATGCAATGCTACACCTTGCCTCAATAAGATGAATCACACCTGAATGCATCAATATGGAAGATTCTCAATGAGAACTTTGAATGAAAAACCAAAAAAATTGCAAAAGGATATGTATTATATAAAATAACACTTATATAAAATATAAAACCACAAAGAATGCTCTTATGGGCCTCTCTATGCGATAAGTATACAAAGCATTCAAGGCAATACAAAGCTCATGTACACCAATGTAAAGTGAATGGCTTATATGGTGATATTTTACATAAGCACAACAAAAGTTACTGTTTGTTAACCCCATATGCTACTACATTGGTGTTTGCTATGTTGTTTTTGGTATATATATATTATTGGTGGGGTGGGAGGAGTACAGCCACACCAGCAGTGCTTAGGAGTGACCCTTGGCAGTGCTTGGGGGACTATGTGTGGTATCAGGGAATGAATCAAGGTCGGCTCTGTGTAGGACAAGTGCATTCCCCTGCATACTATTTCTCTAGCCCATTTGATATATTTTTGAGTGCTTGAAATACTTCACAACAAGAAATAAAACCAGCAGGTTAGAGTTATAAATAGCAAATTGTGGGCTCCACAGTGATGGTAAAGTGGTGGGTGAAGGTGCTTGCCTTGCATGCAGCCACCGAGGCACCACATCTGGTCCCCTAAACATTTCTGGGAATGATCTCTGACCAGCCCTTGCTGGGGTCACACGTTCTTGCTGGGAGGGGGAGGACTAGTCACTCTCTTTTAGTTGTGATGCTAATCATATAGCATTTGCTGGTAAGTGCTATGGTGTCCTCACATGTGCTTGCCAGGGGCTGTACCTCCTGGCCATGGTTGTCACACAGCTTCTGGTTGTGGTTCTCAAACACACCTGGCTATGTGTGGTTGGGTATTAAAGACAGTAGAGCAGCCGAGCTGACACCAGAACTGCCAGGATTACACTCCGTGCATGGGGTGATACCAGGGATTGAACTCGTGGCCTCAGGCTTTCATTGCATGTGCTCTAAACCATAGCTTCTTAAATAGAAGCTCATGGGGCTGTGTAACTGAGTTGGGAGTGGTGAAAAGTGGTGAAAAGTAAAAGGTTTATGAACATTTAATAACCAAAAATTGGTTTGCAATGAATCAGATGTTTCCGGCAGTGCTTGCCTATGTTTAAGAAGCCGTGTTTTAAGCTACTGAGCTATTCCAGGACCCCTGCTCTGATAATTTAGCCTTTCTGGTTTAAGATATAAAAATGCTGATTTCCGTGCCCCCCACAAGTTCTTAACGTTAAAAAATAGGGGCAGAAGAAATGTTACAGCAGGTAGGGGGGTTGCCTTGCACACAGCTGGCCCCATATGGTCCCCCAAGCTTTCCAGGAGTGATGCCTGAGGACAGAGCCAGGAGTAAGACCTGAACACACCCAGGTGTGGTCTCTAAATAAAGAAAAATTATTTGGGGCTGGAGAGAGTATACAGTGGTACTTTTCTTGCAAGCAGCCTACATGGATTCAAACCATAGTACCACCAGGTACGGACTAAAATCCAAAAAATTAAAATAATAAAATGCAACCCAAGAGGCTGGAGCGACAGCACAGCAGGTAGGGCATTTGCCTTGCACACAGCAGACCTGGGTTTGGTTCCCAGCATCTCATATGGTCCCCTGAGCACCGCCAGGAGTAATTCCTGAGTGCAGAGCCAGGAGTAACCCCTGTGCATCACCGGGTGTGATCCACAAAGCAAATAAATAAATAAATAAATAAATAAAAATAATAAAATGCAACCCAAATTATGTGACAGGTAAACATTTCATAGTCCTACATATCACTACTATAAATAATTAGTTTGAATGACTAAATTATATGTTGCTATTATTAGTTTCATGGACCATTAAAAGAAACAAATATTCTCATGGTCCTAGAAAATGTCTAATTATTTACAGTAAATGATGCCTAGAAAGAGCAAACAATGGCATTTTTAAATAAAAATCAACATTAAATGGATCCTGTAATAATATTATTTGTAGTAGGAAACCTTTTTTTCTGCTCTTTCAACCTATCAGCTCAAAATAAATTTTATTTGCTGATAGAAGTTGCACTAATAAGGCACCTTAAAGTAACCTGAGTTCTGAGAATGTTTCTAATTTAGAACAAGTCGCAAACCAGTGAAATTCGGTTATCTATTATGCAAAAGATGTCCAGGAAAAGTTTCTAAAAATCTTCTCGTGTATGCAAAACCAAACAATGGGCAAAATTCACTGCCTGGTTGTCAAGGTGAGACTTGAAATGCTAAGTAATTAATTTTGGGGAAGTAGTCAATGCAGAGCTAAATTTCATAAGGACTGACTTTCTTATTTAGTAATATGTGTGTGTGTGTGTGTGTGTGTGTGTGTGTGTGTGTGGTTTTTGGGTCACACCTGGCAGTGCCCAGAGGCTACTCTTGGTTCTGTGCTCAATGGATCATGTGCGGCTAGGAATGGAACCCAGGCCTCCTGCAAAGTCTGAGCTCAGGCCACCAGCCTACGTTGGTGAACACTCTAAGATCAGTTCGATAGAAAAAGGAAATCAACTTCTTTTAAAGATAATTCTCTAGTCCTGCTGATATGAAAGTAGGATTGATAATTACAACTCTGAAGCAAAGTCTTAGTGAGAATTTTCTATAAGATAAAAACAGTACAAACAGAGTTATCTCTAGGCAACCTGGATTTTGCAGAAACACTAAATGGGCTAATTATTTTCACTCTTCTGAAATCTTAATGGATTTTTATTAGATATTAAAATACACTGTGATCTTTCAATAAGGGAAGCTCGGGTGCATTTACTAATGGAACAGAATACTCCACATTAAGTAGAATCTCAAAGACAGATGATAACATGATATGACAAATAAATGGTTTTTCAGAAAAGTAGAAGCAAGAACAAATCAGAGGACTAAGATTCTTTTAGTCAAGATGTTCTAGAATCATGCAAAGTGGGACTAAGTGCATTTTAAAAGCATGATACACTTTCCTCCCTCAGAGAGTATTACTGAAAATAAAGGAGCCCATAACAAAAACCACTATAGAAGGAAAGGGTAGGTTAATAGTTCAGTACTTATTTAAAATAGAAAGACAGGGCTGGAGAGATAGTATAGTGAAATAGTACAAGCACTTGCCTTGCACGCATTTGACCCTGGCTTTATCCCCAGTACTACATATCGTCATCTGAGCACTGCCAGGAGTAAGTCTTGAGTGTAGAACCAGTAGTAAGTGCAGAGCAACACCAGGTATGAAAAGAGTAATCCCAGGTGTGACCCCAAAACAAAATTATATATATGTATATGTAAACAATTTAATGTCTAACTTTGCATCACTAAAAATATATAAAAATGTTGAATTTTAAATGTCAGCAAGTTAAAGCCATTAAAAGAAAAATATTCTAAGTGACTAGCTTACCTGTGGCTGGAAAAAAATTTTCTATTACTGAAACAACAGAAATACCTACACAGAAAAATATCTAGATTTGACCTAAAATTAGAGACTTTTTGGGTCAAATTAACAATAAAATAAAACAAAAAGGATGAAATATTCAAAATAGATATCATCTATTAGAAAACCTTTTATACCAGGCACCAAGAGATACCATGTAGGATAACACTGGTTTGTCTTTTCTGCCTTGCCACAGGGAGCTTGGGTTTATTGGGTTACTCCCATCACAGTGCTCCAACTCCTCTGTGTTTATTTGTAACCTCTTTCTTTGTGCTCTGCTTCAATCACCTTTATCTCCTAATTAGACTGTTAACTTGTAAATATTGCTTTTCTCTTCTCCTTAAGTCCTTTGCATAGTTAACTCAGAGCAATGTCCTTTTTGTATATACAGAGGAAGACAGTTAATTCTATGCTTTTGTAACTTGGGAGTTAATTAGCTCCGAATGATATTCACTCCTGGAGCATCTGTTCTCTCTACTTAAGCCTCAGTTGCCCTTACTTCCTAGCACCCTAAAAGCAGGTTCCTAACAAGGGACTGGATGGACCCGGGGCAAGCTGTGAGCTGCCCTGGCATCGAAATGGGCCAGGCCAAAGCACCATAGTACTTAACTATAAGTTAAGAGCATGGTCATGGACAAATTCAGTCATGATCCAAAAAGTGCAACTAGATAGGACCCTGCTAGGGTTAGGAAAGATTAATCTGGCCTGAGCACTGTAGTCTGAGATCTATAGTGAGATGTCCCCAGAAGAGCCACCCTACAAGCTTAATATATATCTTACTGTGTCCATACAAAATAACAAATATTAAGACGTAGAATTAAGATATTAATAAAAGATGTTAATTAATTTATTGGACTAAGGAAAGGAGAAACACTCCTAAGTGGTAATTTGCTTTTGAGCAGAAGAAGGGCTTTCACATGTTAATTGTGCTATCCCCAAAGCTGGGAGTTGGTGAGAGACTAGAGAGAGACCAGGCTTCCAGATGGAGCACATAGAGGATGGGGGAGGGGGACAAGAGGAGACAGGAATGAGGGGCAGTGTCAGACAAGAATGGGGAGCTTAGGGAGATTGGAACAGGTGCGTGGGGAGAATGGAATAAACGGCAACTGATCACCAATCAGCCTGGCGGCCTCATTTCCTCCTTCACCCACCCATGGCATCGGCCATCCCGAGTGGTAAAGTGGCCCGAGACCACCGAACACAGGTGGAGAGAGAGAGCCTTGGGGATTTCCCCAATTGCTTTGTGATTACACAATACCAAAATTTTTTTTTGTTTTTTTTTTTTGTTTTTTGTTTTGGCTATGCTGGACGGTGCTCAGGGCTTACTCCTACCTCTGCACTCATGGATCACTCCTGGCAGACTTGGGAGACCATATAGGGTGCCAGGGATCGAACCTGGGCCGGCAGTGTGCAAGGCTAGTGTTCTATCCATTGTACTAACCTGTACTAACCCTCTGATCATGGTACCACAAACTTTTAAAGAAACCTGCAGCTTTGATCAAAGAATTCTAAATGCAAATAATAAAGTCATTAAAATAAAAATTGGGAATGTGTAGCTCATGTATGAATGAAAAAGGAACTTTTCAGCATTGAAACAACAGAAATGACCACAAGGTGATTTCTACATGCTTTGTGTGTAGGGGACTGTGTTCAAGTGCTGGAATCACAAGTTCTCCTCAGCACCATCAGGATAGGACAAGCATAGAGTCAGGAGTGAACCTTGAGCACTGCCAAGCATGGCTAAAAAGCACAAGAACAAAGGGGAAAAATGCCAAATCTTAAATACTAGTTTTTCAGCTCTTACATATATTGATGCATTCTGCAAAAGTTCTACCTGAAACATGCATAATTCAGTACAAAAGCAAATAGATGGAATAGAAGAAGGAAAATGTGATCTAAGCGGAGCCTCTCACTCATATTAATTTTGTTTCTGGGAGTGCTCAGTGGGAGAGGGCATGCTTCACATATGTAAGGCCATGGGTCCCATGCATGGCTCCCAAAACTACTATGCGGTTGGTCTAGTGAATGAATAAAGAACCAATATAAGATGGGTTTTGGAAAAAGGCTTTCAATTATGGTTCTGATGATGATACAGCACAATCTTTTTGCTTTAGCAGGCTGTTCAGTTATTTCAGGAGCAACAGTTAATGGTGACAGTTCTAGTCTGGCTTGGCAATTGCAATATAATATTTCATTAATTAACAAAAGTTTTCAAAGGCCAGAAAGATTTAACAGGATGTAAGGCACTTGTCTTGCATGTGGTTTTTGTAGCTGTGACCCAGGGTGATGCCACATAAGATGCCACAAGCACCACCAGGAACCACTCCTGGGCATAGAGCCAGGAGTAGTTTCTGAACATTGCCAAGTGAGATGCAACTCTCCCCCAAACTACAATACACAACATTTAAAACATACGAAAAGGGAAAAATAAAACAAAACAGGCAGGTTACCTCTTACCATGATGGAACAGATGTCAATGTTCTAACCCTACTTGCTTAAAAGTTCTCTTATAACTGGGCTGGAGCAATAGTACAGCAGGGAGGGCAATTGCCTTGCATGTGGCCTACCCGGGTTCAATCCCTGGCATCCCATATGGTCCTCCAAGCACTGCCAGGAGTAATTCCTGAGTGCAGAGCCAGGAATAACCCCTGAGTATGGCTGGATGTGACCCAAAAGACCAAAAAAGTTCTCTTATAACCATACATAATCCAAAAAGTTAACACTACAAAAACTTCTCTGGGGTAGAATCTTTCCAATGGTAGGGTCTATGATTGATGTGTAATTTCTGTTTTTTTTTTTTGGGTCACATCCAGTGATGCACAGGGGTTACTCCTGGCTCTGCACTCAGGAATTACCCCTGGCGGTGCTCGGGGGCCATATGGGATGCTGGGAATCAAACCCGGGTCGGCCATGTGCAAGGCAAATGCCTTACCCACTGTGCTATTGCTCCAGCCCCTTGATGTGCAATTTTATACTTTCACAGCATGCACGTGTATAACAAGATAAGTTACTTGGTTGTTTAAATCATACAAATAATATCTTGCAAGCATATCGTTTTGTAAAGGATCTACTCAAATTACGTTTATCTGTATTGATCCATACACGACTCATTCATTCATTTTCAGGGCTACTCCATGTTGTATTTGCAAATCAACAAAGGTTCAACTCTCTATTTCCATGCTCAGCGGGGCATTGGGTACTTTCCACTCTTTGCCTATTAGAAACCCTACTCACGAAGTTTCTTCTATACCCTGTACATGCATGTGCTTTCTCTATGGTTGACACCTACAAGTGGAAATGCTTGATTGTAAGGGAATTTGGATTTTCAGCTCATTTGAGATTTGATATATCACTTTCCAGAGATTTTATAAATCTATACACCTAATCCCCCACATGTTTAGATGTGAGTTCCTGTTTATCCACTGATACACAGATTTAGCAGATTCACTATTTTTACCCAACCTGGCAGGTGTGAAGTGGCAGCTTCCTGTGACTTGGATCTGTACCTCTTTGTTAAGAGCCTCCCCACCTGTGCTATTGTGCCCATTCTGGTTTCTTCTTGGCTGAGGGGCATGTTAATACCTAGGAAACCAGGCTGAAGACAGGCACCATGTCCTTGCTCCAAAGCATAAAGAAAAGGGCAGTTTGTCCTCAGTTTACCCTTCCTCCCAAAGCCTAACACTTCACTTGAAGTTTAGATTTGAAGGCTGAATGGTCCTCTGGTCACCAGATTTCAGGAGATTTTATTGTTCATTATGGCACCCACTGGGCTAGAACATGTCTTCCTCAAAAATTTATGCTTCCCTTTTGTCTATAAGATATCCTTTTTCATTGACCATGAACAAAAGATGGTAGCTCTGAGGATGAGTTCCCATCATCCATCTGCCACGTGGTTACCAATAAAGCTCTTTGTCTCTTGTTTGACTAGCCCACCAATGGTGGTGGCAAAGGCTAGCCAAGTTATAGCTGCACTTCTCCCCGTCCTCTTTCCTTCTTTATAATTTTTTAAATTTAAGTACTGGGATTTACAATACTGTAAATAATACTTTTCATGCATGTATCATACTAGCACCACACCCATCACCAGAGTGCCCGATTCCTTCCCTCCACCAGTGTCCCAAGGACCCCTCCCAGCCTTACACTGGATGGCTCCAATGTAAGCTCATTTCTATAGATGAAAAACACCAGCTCTCAAGACTTGGGCTGTTTATTGCTTGCTTACTGTGTTTCTTTATACTGGACCTAGGGGAAAGATCTCATTTCTTTCTTATTGTGGAGGTAGTGACACCCACACACAGGTAGATAACTGAAGCAAAATTCCTGAACGTCTATAAAACTGTAAATCAATCACTGTATCACTGTATGACTGTCATCCCATTGTTCATCGATTTACTCGAGCGGACACCTGTAACATCTCCATTCATCCCAGCCCTGAGATTTTAGCGGACTCTCCTTCCTCGTCTTTCCCAATGCTGCCCTATTGGAGGCTCTTTCAGGGTCAGGGGAATGAGACCCATTACTGTTACTGTTTTTGGTATACTGGACATGCCACGGGTAGCTTGCGAGGCTCTGCCGTGTGGGTGGTATACTCTCAGTAGCTTGCCAGGCTCTGAGAGGCATATATATATTTCCCTTAAGTACTAAGCTAAGTTTTTTTTTTATTCAAAAACAGTCTCTTTCTTGGGACCAGAGAGATAGTACAGTGGGTAGGGCACTTGCCTTGCATAAGGAAGACCTGGATTAGATCCTCAGCACCCCATTTAGGCCACTGAGACCACTAGAAGTGATCCCTCAGTGCAGAGTCAGGAGTAAGCCCTGAGCACAACCATGTGTGAACAAAAAACAAAAACAAAACCTGTGTATTTCTCTTTTTGTACGCATATAAATAAAAAAATAAGTCTGAATAAATCTAAGGTAATACATTTGAAAACTGATGTGAAATAGAAACATTCTACAAATACACAATTTAGCATGTGTGAGGAGAGAAGAATTAAGAAAAAATGTTAGGGAAAATATGAATAGGCTGATAAAAGTACAAAGTGTTTTATCCTAAGAATAAATAGATATGTTATGATAGAAAAAATATATTTTATTTGTTATGATAGAAAATATTACTATGATAGAAAATATTACAATATAGACAATGTTTAAGGATCTAAATAAGTGAATTATTATAATAAAAATCTTTGCATATGTAAAACAATCACCTGAGTAAACACAGAACATTCACTATAAGTGAAATATTAGTTCATTATTTAAAGAGTAAAAAAATTTTTCAGCAATCTAGGACTAAACAGACCTTTCTTAGTCTCGTGGAGGGCAACCATAATCACCATGACTGATATGCCATACTCAGTGGCAAAGTACTGAGAAGCTTGTCTTGATCACTTCTTGTAAAACTGGTTTCGAGGCTACGAGTTCCCTGAACTATTGCCTACTTCTGAAGCTCTGTATCATTCCTTTTAATCTGAATGATTTTTAAAATTCTAGCTAGAGAGAGCATTTTTGGTCAGGTGTTCATTTCATTTAGTTTTTTCACCATGTCACACAAATCTCTTCTGACTTGTTTAGTCTCATTTGAGAGATCTGCTATGAATCTTATGGGCTGAACTTGGACATTAGTTCCTCTTATTGTCCTTGCTGCTTTTAGTATTCTGTATCTGTCTTTGGCTTTTGTCATCTGAATGATAACGTTTGAAGTTTTGCTATTTGCTTTATTTTCACTGGGATCCTTGGATCTTGGTGCTCACACTTCTCAATTCTGGGAAATTTTTAGCTATGATTTCTTTGACTAGTGGTTCTTCATTGTTAATATGAGTGGCAAATAACTTCTACTAGCATGAAACTTTTCTTTTGGTTTTATTTATGTTTTCTGTTGCCAAAAATAACAAGCAAAGCCAAAAATATATGTTTAAATCAATATACCTAGAAATGCCTCCCTTAATATCTACCCCCTGAAAAACCAAGTCATTGAATTTGGGAATAAAATTATCTCATAACTAGCATTCTAGCCATAAAATGTAAGTAGAAATCCTGAGGATTTCTAACACATGGAGTTTGAAACACATTACATGGAGTGTAATCCCATCAATGGCCAAGACTCAGAGACTATAACATCCAGCTCCCAGACGAGACCAGTGCAGTCAGTCTCCTGCCCCTGCGCCTGGCTGTTCCTCGCTGGGGTCCCTTGGAGGGGAGCGGGTTGAGCTTTCCTCCCCACCCCGACCAGGGCTCCGGCAGCCGAAGACCTCCAGGACCAGCCACCACCATGCTGAGACCACTCTCCGCACACATGAAGGTACTGGCAGAGGGACAAAGCCACACGGGTTCTGGGGCCGAGATCTCCAAGCCTACTCGAATTGGAGTCGAGCATCCTCCACCCAGATCCTCCAAATTACAGTAGGCGGGGGTCACACCCACCACCTGGCCCCCTGGTGCCATGTAATCCCATCAACGGCCAAGACTCAGAGACTATAACATCCAGCTCCTGGAACCGTGCGGCCACATTTGCGGCCGCACGACATCTTATCAGGACATCTTTTTATGATATCTTATTATCTCATTCCTACTTTGGACAAACTTGCAGGCTATCGAATGTAGCCTGCCCACAGGGCAGAGTCTGGCAAACTCCCCATGGCGTACCCAATATGCCAAATACCAGTAACAATGATGGGTCTCATTCTCCTAAAGAGCCTTGAATATAATCTCAGGGCTAGGATGAAAGAGACATTACTGGGGCCTGCTCGAGGCAATTGACGAATAACAGGAGTTTGAAATGTTTTGAGAGTACCTACAATAGGTAAACACCCAAGTATAGATTTGCAGAATAATTTAAAAGCAATAGAAAGTCTCCTAGGGGCTGGAGCAATATTACAGCAGGTAGGGCATTTGCCTTGCATGTGGTCGACCCGGGTTCGATTTACAGCATCCCATATGATCCCCCAACCACCACCAGGAGTAATTCCTGAGTGCAAAGCCAGGAATAACCCCTGTGCATTGCTGGGTGTGACCCAAAAAGCAAAAAAAAAAAGAAAGAAAGAAAGAAAGAAAGTCTCCTAAACTGTTAAATATATTAGCATATGTAATGTAATTAAGAATATGCCATTCACTTGGGTGAAGGAATTTTTAAAAGGAGGGTGAGAACTAGGATGATGGTGGTATTGCCCATCTAAGCATAGTCCAGGGGAAGAGTCATGATTAATGAAAAAGGAGGACCAGGAGCCTATTGTCCCTTTGGTAAAGCCATGGCAAGGACAATGATGGGAAGTCTATAACTATTTTTAGGTCAAGGACATTAAACATTATTTCTCTCCTGCAGATTTGCCCACATCCCCACCTGAAATTTGTACTCAACTTTTTCTACTTTGGAGAAGATTGTGTTCTTTCTTGAAACTCGCTTTCTTTCTGTGTGTGTTCACCCTCTCTCTATTTTTCTCTCTCCCCTTTGTCTAGTATTTCTCTAGATAAAACTGTTTTACATAAAAACAGAAAGAAGGGTGGCTGTGGTAGCCAAACTGAGTTCAAGATTATGATTCCATCACTATGTAACCCCAGACAAGCTCTCTTTCCTCTATGGAGGAAGCATGTTTAACAGTAATATCTACTGATGGAGTTGTTATAAGGACTAAATGAATTAATCAATGCACTGGGTAAAGTAAAATAAAACCCTCAAATATGTTATCTCATTGCTCAAATGTCAAGGGAAAGGCAGGGGGAGTAGATAAGATGGATTGGCTAGAAGCTGAAGGTAAATATCAAAAGGAGGAAGAAATACAGTGAAAGCTGGCCAGGATCATATGAGGTAGGAGGAAGTAACTCAAAGAGAGCAATTAACCATTAAGAACCACAATGCCCAGGACAGGAGCAGGAACAGACCCATTCTATTTTGTGCTGTTCTCAACCATACTCCTGAACTT
Source organism: Sorex fumeus (assembly GCF_029834395.1). NCBI lineage: Eukaryota > Metazoa > Chordata > Mammalia > Eulipotyphla > Soricidae > Sorex > Sorex fumeus. The sequence goes on along the minus strand of NW_026606143.1, from coordinate 7,367,028 downwards.
GGGTAAGGAGGAGAATGGGGGCCCCTTGCAGGATGACAGGAGGGCTGTGGAAAGAACGGGATTATGAGTATTTAGCCCTAGAATTGGAGAATGAAGGAAAGAACCAATGATCAAAACTTTGTGCCTGTGAGGGGGGTGAGTGCAGAGAGTGGGAGGTAGTGAGAAGGGGGAATAGTAAGAGGGAGATGGAAAGGAAGAGGTTGAAGGAGAGAGATGGAAAGATAAACAGAGGAAGAGAGATGAGTGAGAGAAGAGGGGCGAGAGGGAGTTCAGTAGGGGAGAGAGAAAAGGGGGGTAGAGAGAAGGCAAGGGGAGGAGAGGACAAATGAACAGGACTTCTGAAGAATGGAGTTGCTAGCAGCAAATTAGGAGAGAGGAGGGTTTCTAATGATCACAGCTCTCATGTGGAATAGATAACCAGTGAGTGGGCTCTTTGCTAAGGCAGCCAAGCATTTGGTTTGTTTTTAGGCCACACCTGGTGGTGTTCAGGGCTTACTTCCGGCTCTGGACTCAGGGATCATTCTCGGCAGTGCCCTATGGGGTCCCAGGGGTCAAACTTGGTCAACAGTGTGCAAGGCAATTGCCCTGCCTGCTGTCCTTTTGCTTCAGCCCCTGATCAAGCATTTTAAGAACTTAAAAGTTTGAATCAGGAGCCCTTTAGAGTTCCTTAACTTCTACATTTAGGGTTTCATTTTTTTCCTCTTTACATTTGATGTTTCAGGATGTTCAATGCCATATTCTATTGAGTAGTGACCAAGGGTCTCCTGCCACCAGGTACTCAAATGGCAATGCGCTCAGAGCTGCTCAGATGTGTGAAGGTGGCAGGAAGGAAGTTGTGGGGCCCATTTAATCATCCCTAGCAGTTTCCTGAATTGTCTTAGGTAGCATGTATCTCGGCTGCTCTTGCTGGCACACAGTAGGCTTGCTTCAGATGCATCACTAGAGAGGCTTATGAACTCACTCTAAAAGTGTTAGAAATGATCACTCTGGATAAGAATTGCATGCTGAAAGTAGGTAAAGGAATGAGCATGATGACCTCTCAGTACCTATACTGAAAATCATAATGCCCAAAAGGCGAGAAAGAAAGAAGAAAAGTGTCTGCCATAGAGACAGTGTGGGGTGGAAGGGGGCTGGCCAGAGGGAAACTGGGACATTGGTGGTGGGAAATGTACATTGGTGGAGGGATAGGTGTAGGAAAATTGTTTGACTGAAACCCAATCATGAACAGCTTTGTAATGGTGCATCTCAAGGTGATTCAATAAAAAGGACTCATTTAAAAATAATAAAAATCTGGATGGATTCTGGGAGGTCAGTGGCATTTGTGGTAGGTGCTCCAATTTCTTTGACATCTTCCTGACCCTGGGCTTGTTCTTTCAACCCAGCAGATTGCCTCACTGCATTCTGATATGGGAACAAGGCTCTCATCAGACTGAAAAACTCACTCCATAGCCTGTACTCATGCCGCTGAGAAGAGCACGGGAAAGCTGAGTGCTCTAATCCGGATGTACTTTCACATTTGACCCGACAACATGTCTTCCACAAAAGTTGTGGGCAGTGCTATGACAGGCCCTTCATAAGGCATTTCCTTTTTATGTTTCCTGCTCAGTTACTTACTAAGACTTTCTATTCCCTGTCCCCTTCCCCACAAATCCTTTGTTTTTTTCCTTTCCACCGTCTTCGCTCCCCCAATTCCTTTTGGTGCTTCATTTTTCTACTTTATCTTTTATTTTCCCTGGTCATAATTTAATGCTCTTTTTCTCCTGTGTTTGGTGCCCTTGATCTGGCTGAAGTAGAAATGTTTCTTATCTTGTGGACAGCGAGTCTGGACTCAAGAGAAAAAAAAGTATTTCCTCTACATCGAAAAACAACTTTCAGCTGGCTGCAAAGGGAACTGATGAGGTTTGCATGCATGTTCACATTCAGTTCCCCTTTGTGGCCAGTGAAGCTTGAAAAACATTGGAACACACAGGTCAGCACTTGTGGGGACCCATTAGAGGTTCAAATATATGGGGCAAGGAGGGAGTGGAGTCAACTGAGCAAATGTGAGTCTCATGCTCCAACAGTTTGTACTCAGCAGCCTGCATACAGTAAAACCTTGAGTAGCACTGCAGCACTGTCCTCCCATTGTTCATCGATTTGCTCGAGTGGGCCCAGTAACGTCTCCATCGTGAGACTTGTTACTGTGTTTGGCATATTGAATTTTTCACAGGTAGCTTTCCAGGCTTTGCCGTGCAGGCGAGATACTCTCGGTAGCTTGCTGGGCTCTCCTAGACGGGTGGAGGAATCGAACTAGGCTCAGCCGGGCTGGCTAAGTGCAAGGCAAACACCCTACCGCTGTGCCATCGCTCCAATAATTAATAAAATGTAACGGTTTAGGTGCTTTCTTAGCATGCAGACAAATATGATTCCATCTCTGATGCCCCGTGTCCTCCTTGCACCCCCAGGAGAAACCCCTGAGCACAGAACTAGGAGTGGCCCTTGAACACTGCTGGTGCGTCCCAAACCCCCAAAATAAAATAAGATAGAGCTATACTCACTAATCATCGTAGCACTCAATATAGAACTTAGACTAATATTCTGAAAACAGGAAAGAAAGGGAGAAGCAACATACACAGGATAAAAAGTCCCAATAAAATAGAATGGGTTCATGATACATTTTGGGGGTAGGGTTGGGTTTGGGGCCATAACTAGCAATGCTCAGGGGATATACTCCTGGCTCTGCACTTCGGAATTACTCCTGGCATTGCTTGGGGGACCATATGTGATGTTGGAGATTGAAACCAGGTTGTACCTCTCCAGCTCCTCGGGATACTTTAACAACATTTTTTATTATTTAGAAATTGAAAAAGAGGGACTTTAAATTTTGTTTTGTTTTGTTTTAGGGCTGGAGCGACAGCACAGCCGGTAGGGCGTTTGCCTTGCACTCAGCCGACCCAGGTTCGATTCCTCTGTCCCACTCTGAGAGCCCGGCAAGCTACCGAGAGTATCCTGCCTGCACGGTACAGCCTTGGCAAGCTCCCCGTGGGGTATTCTATATGCCAAAAACAGTAACAACAAATTGTCACAATGGAGACGTTACTGGTGCCCACTCGAGCAAATCAATGAACAATGTGAGGACAGTGTTACAGTGCTTTTTAAAGGAAGGGGCTATCTTCAACAAGGCTTACTCCTGGCAGTGCTCAAGAGACCTATGTTGCTCTGGGGATTGAATTGGGGTCGGCTGTGTGTGAGGCAAGCACCTAAACACCTGTGCTCTCTCTCCAGTTCCCAAAATGACACTTTCAAGATCAAAGTGGGATATAGCGTGCTTCCCTTTGCAATGGAAATTTTCCAAGAAAGAGTGGGACCTGAGGTATACATCTTTTGTTATCTTGTAAGGAAAGAGTCAAGGCACTATGGTTTGAGGGGAAAAGACATAAATCTAGTGAGAATGTCACAACTGCAAGGACACTAGAAAAAAAATCTAGTAGATTCAAAAGAATAGTCTCTGCAGTTTCTCCTGTCCAGAGTTAAAGTCTGGGGCTGGAGAGATAGTACAGTGGGTAGGGCACTTGCCTTGTACACGGCCTACCTGAGTTTGATCCCCAGCACCCCATTTCATCTGCTGAGCCTTCCAGAAGTGATACCTGAGCACCACAGAGCCAAATGTAAGCCCTAAACACTGTTAGCTGTGCTCCCCAAACCAAACAAAAAACCCAAATGAATAAAATTTTAAATTTTAATAAATAGTCACAGTCTTCGCCTGTCCCCCCTGGTGGTGGCGACATGGTGGCCTGCATCTTTTCGCGCCTAATGAACAGCCAGGTATGAGACTGCATTGACAAGGCACGTTGGGCCTCGTGGGATGGGGGGTGGAATTAGCCCTGCTCCTGCCATGACAATGCTCTGGGTTGCCACCCTCAAATACCTCCTCCGGCTTCTGAACAACTATGATCCCAGAGGCACACAAACAAATCTTGGAACTCAGGGACTTTTGGCAGTAATCCCTCTAGGTTTATTACTAAAATATTAGAAATCCAAACTCGCATGGCCACTATTGTGGCCACACGACATCATATGCTCTTCATAATCAGCAATAGAAAACAAATTATCTAATGATGTCTTTTTGGCAGATCTGAATGTTGGGGAAAATTCCAAATAATAATATTGGGTCTTTTGTCATAATATTGAATGTCATCAACGGAGAGAGAGAGAGAGAGAGAGAGAGAGAGAGAGAGAGAGAGAGAGAGAGAGAGTAAAGTGTAAATCTGCCACACAGGTGGGAGATGGGTGGGAGGGGGGATATACTGGGGTTCTTGGTGGTGGAAAATGTGCACTGGTGAAGGGACGGGTGTTTGATCATTGTATGACCGACCGAGACTTGAACTGAAAGGCTTTGTGACTGTTCTTATGGTGATTCAATAAATAAAAAAATAGTCAAAGTCTTTGCTCATCCTTGAACAAGACCTTAAGAGCCTTGCAGTGTCCAGAATGCCCTACGGGAACCCTGAAGTCACTCTTTTTTTTTTTTTAAGACACCATGATTTACAAAGTTGTTCATAATAGAGTTGTTTCAGGCATACAATATCCCAACAGAATCCCACCACCAATGTTCCCTTCCTTCCACCAATGTCCTCAGGTTCCCCCCCCCCACCAACTCCCTTGGCAGGCATATAACAAATTAACTTCATATTATTGGTCCAACAAATCTTAAAGGAATGTGGAGCCACTGTGTTCTAAACAATCCCAGGATGAAAGCTCACATGGAGGGCGATGCTCCAGCTGTCCAAACATCCCAGCTGGGGCTTCAGAGGTATGAGTGACGCCATCTTGGAACGTCAGCCTCAGTGAAGGTGCTGGGTGACTAACAAGCTGTATGAATGACAGTCCGGGTGACATGGACAGAAGAATTACCCAACTGGGCCCAAATGTCATTGCAGAATTGAGAGAGAACAAATGGTTACGGGCATAAGTCACCAAGTTGGTATGTGTGTGTGTGTGGGGGGTGTGTATGTGTGATTGTGTGGTCGGTGGTGGTGGTGTATGGGCTGTCACAGCAATAGACAAGTGATGCATAACAAATATTAGTGAAGATGGCTCCAGATATAGGAAGGAGAAGGAAAGAAAGAGTGGAGGGCAGAGAGAGAAGAGAGAGATGAGAAGCAACAGGGGCCAGGAGAGGAGAGCCACAAAGGTCATATTAAGGAATGATAGAGCCAAACGTACAAACCACTCCCAACCACTTTTCAGGGAAGGCTGGGTTGGGATAGGGTTGGGGAGCTATGGGAGGGAACCTGGGAACATTGGTGGTGGGATCAGTGCCACCATGCTGTATGTCTAAAACTCAACTATGAACAACTTTGTAAATCACAGTGCTTTATTTAAAATTGTGGGAAAAAACCCAACAAAAGTAAAAAAATAGTGAAGAGTGTAGATGTTATTATTAACAAGATGACAGCAATTGTATTAATTTTGTTAGCAAAAGAGAGAATGCCTTGAATTACTTTACTTGAAAGATAAGGGGTGTGTGGGTGGGGGGGTAAGAGAGGGAGAGATATATATTTTCCAGATCACTGTAGGGCGAGGAGAAATAGAATTATGGCAGTTTGTAATCAACTGTGTTCTCTTAGGGATAAGCAGCAGCACGTGCTCCCCCTGACGGACATAGTTGAATAGTGAGGCAACCAGTTAGGAGGCATTCTCAGAGGAAGGTAGGAATCCTTTGTTAAGCTGACAAGAGGAAATGAACTAAACTGAGAATCCGCAAGATTTCTCTTGCTCTTTGTTAGGTGAACCACGCATTAAAGCTGTTTTCATCACAAGCCGTTTTAGGAAAAAATGAAAAGATGATGAAAGCTTACACATATTAAATGTCACATTATCTTTTTTTTCCTCACTAGGATAATGTTATGTTTTCCATAGGTGATTTTTTGGGGGGTATACTAGTACAAAATGAAACAACCATTCCATCCCACCCCATACACACACAAAGGACATATACTATTAAAGACGGCTGGGTGGCACTAATTATTTTTTGGCTTTTGGGGTCACACCTGGTAATGCACAGGGGTTACTCCTGGCTCTGCATTCATGAATTACTCCTAGTGGTGCTGGGGGGGGGGGGCATATGGGATGCTGGGAATCAAATCTGGTCAGCTGCATGCAAGGCTAATGCCCTACCTGCTGTATTATAGCTCCGGCCCTGGGTGGCACTATTTTCACTACTTTAGTTGCTTATTAAAAACAGTTTCTGGTGGGATTCCCAGGAATGAAACACCAAACCCAAGGTCTCTTATATGTAAGTCATGTACTCTACCTTGGCCTGTCACCTTAAGGACAGAAACTCATTGTCCACATACTTTTATTCCATCATGATGAAAAAGTTTTTGGAATACTAAAATAAAAATTTTTATAATTTTATTAGAGATTTAATACACTGGACTTTTAAGTTGTTTTCAGTTTCTAGCTGGAGAATAATACAACATGGGCCACTGATGCTTCAATGTCTAAAAGTCTAGGACTGGTAACAGACTGCCCTCTGCTGGCAAAAGTATTGCCAAAGACTCTAAAGAGAATTCTTTGGAGTTTGAAAGACAATCTGAGGCTTCTTCTTTCCAATTTCTCTGTGAGATGATTCTAGAGTTAGGGAATTATAAAGAATTTATACTTCCTGGATTTAATGCTTTATTGTAGGTTTATAAAACAATAGGAGAGGTTTTGGTGGAGGAAAGGGAAGCTCCAAGATGGTACTATTAGAAACCATGACACATATGCTGCAATTTAAGATCTAAAACACTAAAGACTTACTTTAGAGTGATTCCGTAAAATGACCTCTCTAATTTATCTCCATACATCAAAAGATCCTTAAGAAACAACTACCAGGGGGCTGGAGCGATAGCACAGCGGGTAGGGCATTTGCCTTGCAAGGGGCTGACCCAGGTTTGGCTCTTAGCATCCCATATGGTCCTCCAATATCAATTCCTGAGTGCAAAACCAGGAGTAGACTCTGTGCTTCACCGGGTGTGACCCAAAAAGCAAAAAGAGAGAGAGAGAGAGATAGAGAGAGAGAAAATAAAGAAAGAAACAACCACCAACATCATAAGGGCTGGCTGATGCAAGGATCAATTGGTGAATCCTAAAATCCACTGGGAGGAACCACAGAGATAGTACAGGGGTTAGGGTGCTTTAGAAATCTGGCACCAGAAACAAAGAAAAATTCACTGGGAACAAGAGAAACAGTACATTCATAGCATTTCAAGTCAGGACTCTTAAATTACTGATGGATTTCAAAGGGGGAAAAGGTACCTTTACAACAGAGAGTTGTTGGCTAGAGGTTCGACTGAACAAACAAGCAGGTATGTGAGTGAGATACCTTTTGAGCCTTATGCGAAACAATGAGCCCAACTGTGCCACTGCTCAGAATACGGGCTTTGCAGTCTAGGTTCAAACCTATATCCTACAAGAGACAGTTGAGGGGCTGGAGCAATAGCACAACATGTAGGGCATTTGCCTTGCACGTGGCTGACCTGAGTTCGATTCCCAGTATCCCCTATGGTCCCCCGAGTACTGCCAGGAGTAATTCCTGAGTGCATGAGCCAGGAGTAACCCCTGTGCATCGCCGGGTGTGACCCAAAAAGCAAAAAAAAAAAAATACCAGACATTAGATATTACCATCACTGAGTGATTTCTCCTCCACGGACCTAAATGTCCTCCTGGGGATAATGATATTAACAATTGTGTGTGATGCAGGGGTATTTTGGAAATTAAATGAATTTATATATACAAAAAAGTAGGGCTAGAGTGATAGCACAGTGGTAGGGCGTTTGCCTTGCATGCAGCCAGCCCGGCTGAGCCAGGTTCGATTCCTCCGCCCCTCTCGGAGAGCCTGGCAAGCTAATGAGAGTATTCAATATGCCAAACACAGTAACAACAAAGTCTCACAATGGAGACGTTACTGGGCCCGCTCGAGCAAATCGATGAACAACGGGAGGACAGACAGTTTTTATACAAAAAAGTACTTCAGTAATTATCATTTACTATTACTGTGAATTTTCTAAAAGTGGTTCTCAGGAAAGCTTGTTTGTTACGTTAATACCCGGGGATCTCAGTAAGAGACAATGAATATAGAAACTTTCAGGGACTGGTGGTAAGACCTTAGATAAGATTGTTCCTAAAATGGATGCTACTGTCTCCCACCCTAAGGGAGAGGGGACCTGTCCAATGGGAGGTGGAATCAGCTTTCAGTGAGATTGGGATGGTAGCAGCCTTTGGTAGGCTGAGAGTGTGTGTTCTTTCTGTTTGTTTCCTTAAAGTAAAAGAAAGCAGATTTCTAGAAGGGATTTTTTTGTTTCTGAAAAGGTGGCAATAGGCCAAAATATTTGAGAACCCCTAATTTAGATATGTAACTTAACTGCACATTGTATTGAAATCTCTCCTTGCCGTCCCACCTCAAGATAATTTTAACTAGAAATTCAAAAGAAATGACTTGGAATAAAATAGTCAGGTATAGACATTGCATTTTTATTTCCCTAAATCTCACTTCAACGTCAAGTGGTCGATTCTTACTTAGGGCATAAATCTGTGCGTGAGTTTTACGGCGATATGGTAGCCCACATTATTTTTAGAATTTCATCTTTGAATGCTTAATTTTCAGAAAATTGCATCTACTTTTGGCTTTTCAAAGAGAAATATATATATATATATATATATATATATATATATATACACATACATAGTACGAGCCAGACTCATATGTATTGAAATTCTAAGTTCTACTACTGTTAAAATATATTTTGTTTCATCAAATTCAATGCTAATGTTTCTTTCCTCCCCTTAACCTGTTCACTTCTAGTCTGTTTTCCAGTTGACACCTCTGAGATCATTCCAGGTTTCCTGCTTTGGAGCTTTTCTGCTTCTACCAGACAACTTTTATCCCAGACGTTCAAGTGAAAATCCAAAGGGAGTTTTAATACAGCTTTGATGGTGAGGTCTATTCACATTTGCTGTTTAGACTTTTTTTTCAAAGCTAAAACTTTTCTGTGCCATGATAAATTTTTTAACTTTTGGCTAATTTCTGCAGTGATTGAATATTTCTTGAGGGAAAGAGTCCAATGGTTTGCTGAGAAATTAGCTCTTATGAGGCAAGAAGAAAGAGGGTCTTTGTACCTTAGTTGAGGGAGAGATGTCCAGGATCAGAGCTGTTTATACTAGGCAGGGAGGGGCCTGATAGCAGCACAGCTGGAAACAAAGCTGTGGCCAGACACCACATCCTGAAGAGGGTGAAAGCTTTGCAAGTCCTGAGCAAGGCCAAACTTGGAGTAAAGGGTCTGCGCTTCACTCCTAAGGCCGGGTGTGCAATGAAACAATGATACTTTGAAAGTGATATTTTGGGGGGGGGGGTCACACCCAGTGATGCACAGGGGTTACTCCTGGCTCGTGCACTCAGGAATTATTCCTGTAGTGGTGCTCGGGGGAACATATGGGGTGCTGGGAATCGAACTCAGGTCAGCCACGTGCAAGGCAAATGCCCTACACGGGTCAGCCACGTGCAAGGTGTGCTCTCCGGCTCCAGCCCCCGCTGAAAGTGATATTCTAATATGGATGAAGGTATGTCTTCTCTTCCAGCCTCCCAATAACCCTGAGCTCCGGATTGGTTAGAAGGAGCCTCTCAAAGATCAATGGTAGCCAGTTCAGATATTATCTTGGAGAATCTCACTGGTTGGTGCCCAAAGGTTCAGGGCTGTCCTGGGTCCTCGGGTTCTGGGTCTAAAGGAAGTGGATAGGGAACACTAATCTAACCTCAAGATTCCGTGGTCTCTCATGCACTCCTTCTGTCCACCGCTCTCTGCGGCTGTCAAAATAAATGACCACAGACCTGTGGTTTGAACTATTCTTACAGAATTATTTCAAACGAATTCTGGGGCCAGAGTTAAAAATAACGCTTAATAGACATTTTAAAAAGTTCTTAAATTTCCTCCAAAAGCAGGAAATTTAGCACATGGTAGGATTTATATTCTGGGGGAACGAACATTTCAAAGAATGAATCAGAAGAATTCTTAGATCAGTATTTGGCAGATGATAAAGGAAGAAATTAGAATTGTTAGGCAAGAGTCTTTGAGCATACATACCAGAAAAACTTTGAAAAGAAGATGGAGGGAAAAGTGAATGAGAACCACAAAAATCTTTGTTGACACGAATGAGAAATGTCCGGAGGGTCATTTTTACTGAGAACTCCCAATTCTTGAAATTACTGCTTGACAAGTAACTGATATTTCTGCTGCTTACCCTTTTCTGCCAATGGCTACCTTAGAAAGCCATAAATAAAATGCCCTCATATTTCAATTAGGAAACTAAAAAATCAAGTCATAAAAGAATTTATACTGATACTGCTGGGATAAAAATTAGCTAAATATAGGCCACATTTTTCAGATAGGAAAAAAAAAACTGGCTTGATTTCTTCCATCGTCAAGTCTACCTCCAATTCCATTCTTCTCTAAATGACTTCAAACTTTTATTGTTCTATGTAATTCCTTACTGGAACATGAAAAAAATGTTGAACTAAAATTATAGTGATTCTAGAAGCCAAATTACTCTGCAATCAATAACCATGTAACCCTGGATAAGTCACTGTTCTTAATGAAATGCTGTCAAGTACTGCATTTCTGTCAAGTACTTATATAAGCCTTGTATAACTGAAAACCAAGCACAAAATTTGTAAGTCTACAATTGTACCTCATGGTGTCTCACTAATAAAAAAATAAAATGCTTTCTGAAAAAAAAAATAAAACAAAACAACAACACAAAAAGAGTGCTCAGGTTCTTGTCCTCAAGATTGACAGCCAAGATTGAAAGTCAAGACTGAAAGCAGAGGTCCAAGGAAAGATGGCCCAATTCAGTAAAAACTTTATTTGAAGAGAGGAAGGGTAGGTAAAAAAGGAGTCTTCTAAAGCAGCATGGGGTCTTCTAAAGCAGGATGCTTAGAAAAGGTGCAAAAGCTCTTGCTCTTGTTTTCCCTCTGGGGCCATTCTCTTTAGAATCTCACCCTATTCATATCCTTCCTGCCTCTATGACAAAACACCCGAGTATGCGAGTATGCGACAGCAGAATAAACAGAACAAAGATCCAGGTCCCCAGGTACTTCTCATTTTGGTTTTTGACCAAAATACTAGCAAACACCAGGAAGAATTTATGAAAACAACATGAAGTAAGTCTGGGGTGTTATGAGGAAGAGCAGAGCATTCCTATAAATTTTAGATGCAGATTTCCTGATAACCAAAATGCTCAGGCTTAACACAATTGAGTTTCAGTTCTCGTTTTTTTTCCAGACTCTCACAGGTTTAAGTACCCAAGTAAGGGGCATGGTTCGTGATGTGGGTCTGGTTCCTCAGCTGTGCACATGGAGCTGTCATCTCATTACCAGTTCACAGACTGATTAAACAATCATATATATATATGTATATCTATATATCTGTTTTCACAATATCTTATATCGTAATTGAATGGCTTATGGCCTATTTGAATCCGAGGCAGAGCTGGTTTTCTCATGGAGAACTTCCTAGGATTCCCCCAATTCATTTGCAAGGAACCCAACAAAGTCCTAATTTGAATCTGAATAGAAGCATCCTAAAGGCAATTCCTAGAATTAATTTACAATGGCTTAGTTCATTTTTAGTCAAATGGGACCCAGACCTCTGCTTTTCACGCTGGTGCCTTTAAGTATGCTCATTCTGCAGCTCTGGCCTCACTTCTTTATCCATGAACTAAGGGATTTCTACCCAGAGAGGATCCCGAAGTTTTTCAGTTTTCTGAAAAGCCACTACAGGTAAAAACCCTTTAAATTCTTCCCTCTTTCTTCTTCTTCTTCTTTTGCTTTTGGGTCATACCCGGTGTTGCACAGGAGTTACTCCTGGCTCTGCACTCAGGACTTATTCCTGGCAGTGCTCAGGGGACCACTTGGGCTGTTGGGACTCAAATCCGGGTTGGCTGTGTGCAAGGTAAATGCCCTACCCACTGTGCTATCGCTTTAGCCCCCTCCCTCTTTATTCTTGAGAAAGATGAATTGCATATTACCATGATGCCCCAAAGTAGAGAGAGAGTAAGAAGGAAGGTGCCTGCCACTGAGGCAGGGGTAGGATGAGGTGGGGGTGGTGGGAGGGATACTGGGGATATTGGTGGTGGAAAATGTACATTAATGGAGGGATGGTGTCAATCATTGTATGACTGAAACTCAATCATGAAAGCTTTGTAACCATCTCACAGTGATTCAGTAAGAAAAAAGATGAATTGCATATTGACATGATTTTACAAACACATTTTTATTAATTGTCTATTAGGTTCTACGGTATGGGTCCCTTGACCACTGTATTATAGAAAATGAACTAAGCAAAGGTGTTTAAACTCTTCAACTTTACTTTAGGCAAGTATGCTAATCAAGCTGAGGAACATAACTAGTTTGAGATCTTAAGGAAGTACTATGGATAAATTGTCTACTGACTTCCTCCTACAAAAATAGAGAAATGAGGTTTTTTGGGTTTTTTTTGTTTTTTTGTTTTGAGGAGGTAGTTGCTACATTTACTGTAACAATTGAAATTCTTCATTACTCTGTTTAATTTCCTTTTCCCACTTTAGTTGTTCTCATGTAAGAATCTATATGCACTGCCTAAAACTGAAGAATACTGGAAGAGTGGTGATATAGTCTGAAGTTGAGCCCTGGACAAAGGAACCTTGCTTTGTCATCCAGGTAAGACTCATCATTGTTAGCTTGAAAGTCAATGCCATCCAACGTCCAACAGCACCCAATTTTTTTACATTTTGTGATAGGGGTATTAGAATAAGTAGCATAATAATGATGTGAGTTAGTAAGTAAAATTATAATAATTTTTGTGGGACTTTTTTTGGGTGTTAAATGATCAGAAACACATGAGCTTGATGAGGATCTACTACTGAGAATACTAACCTGGGGACGCTTTTCTGGAGAGCAATATTAAAAATGTAACAATTTTCTATGATTTCTTTCTTTTTGAAAATATTTGCACGCCACTTTTGCTCAGGGAACATACTAATCTTCTCTGTTTCGTTCCAATTTTTAAGTCTGTGCTCTCAAAACAAGCATTTTCTATGGTTTCCTAAGCTTTGCCCTATTTTCCAAAGTTTGGAAATTACCAGGCAGTTTTAGTCAGTTCCCTTTAAAAGGGTACCTAAAGAGTAGGTATGAGTTTGCCATTGGGGAGCCTGTCAGGTGAGATGGTTAAGTTTGTGTACATTTGTCGGTGTGACAAAGAAAAAGCAGGGTGATGGTAATGTATGATATAAGATACTGGATTCTGTGAGGTGGTCTAGTTAAAGAGAGAAGAAAAGAAAGGAATCCCAGTTAAGAGTACAGAAACCTTTTTTTTACAGGTTTCAGTTCATAGTGCATTCTGTACATAGGTAGTTTTCAAACCAAGGCAGGGGCAAGAAATTTTCTTATGCCATAATTCTAAAAGGAAGCTCCGTCTCTTATGTGAAATCATGGTCTCAATTGCATTTTGCAATGGGTTACATTCGATTAGGTCTTAGATATTTATAGCGGGAGATACAGACACTACAGAGTTTCTAAATGGCTGCATTGCCCTGGCTTCAGGTACCCACTCACTGGGAAGCACAGTGTTAGCCAGTGCTCAGGTTCTTGTCCTCGGACCATCAAGATTCAAAGCCCTGATGGGAAACTGAGAAGTCTGAATTCAAGAGAAACTTGACTCAAAGAAAGGAAGGGAAGGGCCTCAAGGATGGGGTCCTGGGGTTTCCTTTACGTATTAACTGGGCAAATACCACGCTTGAGGGTCATTTCATTCACAGAAATGGCAGCCTCGGCACCCCTAGGTTAGCAGGATGACAGGGAAAGGCAAAAAGCCCTTTTTTAAAAAAATGGGGGATGGGTGAGAATTCCCCAAAGTGCTTACGATGAGCTAGAGGGGTTGAGGGAGAACAGGATGTTTGAGAGGATTATCCTGGGTGCTTATGCTTGGGAGTTCTTCTCCGGGGCCATTCTCTTCCTAATTTCACCCTATCTCAACCTGCATGCTGTAACAATAGGAATCCCTTTCCCAGTTTAAAAAAAAAAATCTGCTAAGAGAAGAACCCAACAAAGACTATAGCAAATGTTAATGAAGGGTCTCTGTGTTTGAATTTAGAGACTGCCCAGTTTAAGCTTTCAAATCTGGAGGTGGGATCTGGTAGGTTGTTTGGTTTACAATTACAGTTCAATGTGCTGTAATTACAGTAACAGTGTATTGGTGGGGAGTGGGGGAGAGAGCACAAAATGTTATGGACTCTAAGATACAAAGACTCATTCCATGATTCTGAAGAAATGTAGAGAGTGAAATAGTTCTGAAGGGTGTGAGCATGTAAGAATCTCTGAAGGAGAATGATATCATTCTGCAACTCCTTACTCCAGACTGTAGTAGAGAAGGCGGTGCTTTGAAAGCTATGATTTTCACAATCACAGAGAAACAGGGTGCTTTTTGAATACAGCACATGATTATTAATTGACCCAGAATCTAGTGACTTTTCTTTGTTATTCTCATGTGAAAGAGAAAAGGAATGAAAGGGAGATTTATGACTTAGCGATGCTTCAGTTGAAGCAAGAGGGACTTAAAACTAAAACATTAAGAAAAAAAGCAAAACACCTGTGTCTGTGCTTCAACGAAAATGCTTTCTAAAGAAAATCTGAAGAAACAATTTACACATAAAGACACATGAGGGCGCTCTAACCAATGAGCAAAGCACATACAGTTTTGACCGAATTTTATTTTATTTTATTGCTTTTTGGGTCACACCTGGCGATGCACAGGGGTTACTCCTGGCTCTGCACTCAGGAGTTACTCCTGGCGGTGCTCAGGGGACCATATGGGATGCTGGGAATGCATATGGGATGCAAGGCAAACGCCCTACCTGCTGTGCTATCTCTCCAGCCCCTGACCGAATATTAAACGTACTTGAACTATACTTTAGCATTAAATATTTAAAATGAGAAATTACAGATGTCCTTAGAAAAGAGCAGAGAATTTGGGATTTATTCTTGGTCACATTTCTTTCTATCCAATTTAGGATCTTTTTAAAAATTAATTAAAAAAATTTTTTTAATTCATCACTGTGGGGTACAGTTACAGACTTACAAATTTTTGTTTGTTTCAGTCATACAATGATCGAGTACCCACCCATTTAGGATCTTGCTTGAGAAATTGTTTCTGTGGAAGTGAGTTTACTTCTGAGATAGGAACAAACTCCTAGTAGGATTGGGTCATAGATAACTTCTTTAGTTATGAAAAGGCAGCATTTTCATTAAGAGAATTTATGTATCACTAAGGACCTAGTAACAATCAGTTTTTATTAGTGTTGCCACAAAATGCTTCTGGACACATTTCGTTTGCCAGTTGATATTGCTAGTGACATGTCTTAATTTTTTTTTCTTTTTGGGTCATTCCCAGCGATGCTCAGGAGTTACTCCTGGCTCTGCACTCAGGAATTACTCCAGGCAGCACTTGGGACCATATAGGATGCCGGGGTTCGAACCCGGGTCGGCCGTGTGCAAGGCAAACGCCCTACCTGCTGTGTTATTACTCCGGCCTGTGTTTTCATGTCTTAAAACTAATTAAGTTGGGGCTGGAGCAATAGTACAGCAGGTAGGACATTTGCTTGCACGCATCCAACCCAGGTTCGATTCCCAGCATCCCATAAGGTCCCCTGAGCACTGCCAGGAGTAATTCCTGAGTGCTGAGCCAGGAGTAACCCCTGTGCATCACCAGGTGTGACCCAACAAAGCAAAATAAAGAAAAACCAACAACAAAAAAAATTTTAATTATTTTTCCACCCAGAAATTAAGTTAATTAAGATTGCTTTATAATGTAGAATAGCTATAATTTTCCTTAATATAGAATGATAAATCTTACCTATTTGTATTATTTGGTTTTTTCAGACAAAAGAAATCTCCATCATATCAACTTTTTGCTTTTATTTAAACTGGATAAGTGAGGACTGGAAAAGGTGAGAAGGTACTGATGCCTTCCCTTTTCATCTAATACTTAAATAATCTGTGTAAATACCACCTATGATTTTAATATTAATTACATGCAATTCTTTTCTAGCTCCTGGGCCAAAATTCAAGGAAGCCTGATATAAATGCAGAACAGCTCACTATGTACTATTCAACCAACCAGTATCTCTGCTGTGGCATTACCAATCATTTATATCTTCCTTTGTGTCATTGGTCTCCTTGGAAATTCTTTCTCTCAATGGGTATTTTTAACAAAAATAGGTAAGAGAACATCAACGCACATCTACCTGACACATCTGGTGACTGCAAACTTGCTTGTGTGCAGTGCTATGCCTTTTAAGTGTATCTACTTCTTGAAAGGTGATCAATGGGAATATAAATCTGTACAATGCAGGGTAGTAAATTTTCTGGGAACTTTGTCTATGCATATAAGTATGTTTGTCAGCCTCTTTATTTTATGCTGGATTGCCATAACCCGCTATGCGACCTTAATGAAAAAGGAGGCCATACAAGGGGCCACTTCATGCTATGGGAAAATATTTTATGGTCATTTACTGAAAAAACTTCGAGAGCCCAACTTTGCTAGAAAAGTCTGCATTTACATATGGGGCATTGTACTAGGTCTAATTTTTCCAGTTATCATATACTACACTGCTGTAGAAGCTACTGAGAAAGAAGAATTCTGGTGCTACAGTTGGAAGATGGAACTAGGACCAAGCATCTCTCAAATTGCAGGCCTCTTTGGAACCACATTCATTGGAATCTCATTTTTAGTTGTACTGACATCGTACTACTCTTTTGTTAATCATCTGAGCAAAATCAGAAGCTGCACCTCCATTGTAGAGAAAGATTTGACTTACCGTTCTGTGAGAAGGCATCTTTTGGTCATTCAGATTCTATTAATAGTTTGTTTTTTTCCCTATAGTATTTTTAAGCCTGTTTTTTATGCTATGCACAAAGCAGTTAACTGTAAACTTCTGAATTATTTAATAGAAATGAAAAACATCCTCACCTGTCTTGCATCAGCCAGGAGTAGTACAGACCCCATTATATTTCTTTTCTTAGACAAAACATTCAAGAAGACACTATATAATCTCTTTAGAAAATCTGATTCACAAGACTGGAGAGATAGCAGAGGAGGTAAACCGCTTGCCTTGCAAATGGCTGAACCGGGTTCAGTCCCCAGCACCACAAATAGTTGCCCTGAGTCCCACCAGGAATAGTCCTGGAACATCTCTGGGTGTGGCCCAGGCCACTTCCACACAAAAGAGAAAAAATCTGATTCACTATATAGACTAACACTCTGGCTGAATTCTGGATGGAAAATACAAACCATTCGAAAAGTACTCTTATACTACATGATTAACAGATCATGGTTTGGTTGATAAGAGGCACCAAGAAAAGCTATTTGGTTTTAAAACAAATATAGAAGATGTATTCAAATGGGAGAACTGAAACATACAATTGAGTCCGAGGGGGATTTGAGAGGGTGGGATACTGGAGTCTTAGGGAGAGAGGAAGTTATGTCCACTGGTGATGGTGATGGGTGTGGTGATGGAATCATGTGAAACCACTATAATAGTATTGAGAAACCACAGAATCTCATTCAGCAAAAAATATTTAGATATATATATATATATATAATTTTTTTAACTCACTTTACAGACACAGTAACAACAAAGTCTCCAATGGAGATGTTACTGGGCCCGCTCGAGCAAATCGACGATCAACGGGAGGGCCTTTACCTTTACCTTACAGTTATACTGAAAAGTCGAGATGGCAGAGATTTCAGAGACATAAATCAAGGGTATTGAAAGAATTATATAAATTTGTATTATATTGAATGCATATGAAAATAACTGACCATTTTCTGTTTAAACTCAACTGGATGCTTCTCTTCAGAACAGTACTTAGCAGCTGTGGGACTGAGAAACAAATGGTTTCTGACTTCTGCTTTAAGTCCTACCAAAATGTAAGACTAGTACAGTGAAAAAATTTCAAAGTTTTATAAACATGTGGTATTTGACTCATGTTACTGGAAGACAATATTCACTAATTTGAATACATATTAAGCAGATGCTATTCATAAATATGCTTAAATATATGGATCAGACTGTCAAAAAATACTGATACAATATCATGCTGATCTTTATCACATTTTGTGTATTTTTCTCTGTAGCCAAAATAAATATTTCAAAAAGCATCTGCTATGTATATATGTCCAATCATTTAAGATATTGGTATCTGGAGTTAGATTCCCTTGGTGTCATACTAGTTCCTCCACCCCCTTTTTAACTGAGCTATTAAGCAAATTATTCCTCTTTTAACTGTGAACTTTTTCATTTGTAGGAGAGAAATTACAGGTACCTATGTAATTCACAGGTACTATTAAACTAGATGATACAACTACTATGAGCAGCTATTATTTATATAGCAACACTTTTGCATATATGCTTTCCGTGTACTTCAATCATCATAACACTGAAGTATGACAATGTATTGATAAAAATTTAAATCCCCCAAATTTTCTCCAAGAAAATATTTAAGGAATAATTTGTGTGTGTTGCCTGATACTGAATGCAAGATCTCTACCACTCTACCACTGACCTCCATCCATCCCAGAACCAGTTTCTCAATGATGATGGGTGAATCCATTCAGAAAGAAAAATGATGGTGATTGTATTGTTATAAATAGTAGAACTGGGAAATGATTTTGAATATGTGTTTTATTGTAAAGGTAAAGGTAAAGGCCCTCCCGTTGATCATCGATTTGCTCAAGCGGGCCCAGTAACGTCTCCATTGGAGACTTTGTTGTTACTGTGTCTGGCATATCGAATACTCTCGGTAGCTTGCCGGGCTCTCCGAGAGGGGCGGAGGAATCGAACTCGGGTCGGCCATGTTGGCTGCATGCAAGGCAGACGCCCTACCCACTGTGCTATCGCTAATTATGTGTTATTTTCTCTGAGAAAGAATTTTTTTAAAACATCTTTTATTGATTGAGGTTTCTGTGATTGACAGTGCTGTTAATGATGTATTTTTATGTACATAATTCCAACACCACACTCATTACCAAAGTACCTACTTCCCTTCCCCAAGGACTCCTGTACCCATCCCTTCTAGATCCTCCTTCCAAACCGAATTGTGTGGGTCACTCCTGCTTATTGTGTTGCCTTTGGCTCTCTGTTGTTACCTTGTTGTGTATCATTAAGTTCCACATATGAGAAAGATCATTCTGTATCTGTCCCTTTCCTTCTGACTTCACTCAGCATAATATCCTCTAGTTCCATCTATGGAAAACTGTATGACTTTATTCTTTCTTAAAGCTGCATATTATTCCATTCTGCATATATACTACTACTTCTTGATCCACTCATCAGCAGATGGGCATTTGGGTGGTTTTTATATCTGGGCTATTATACTAAATGCTGCAATGAACGTAAGTGCATGTATCCTTTTAAATTAATGTTTTTGTATTTGGGGGATAGATGCCAAGAAGTGTTATCACTGGTCATATGGGAGTCTATTTTTTCCCAGTTAAGAAAAAAAAATTTTTTTGAATCACCATGAGATACAGAGTTACAAAAGTTGTTCATGATTGAGTTTCAGTTCAATGTTCGAGTACCTATCAATTAATTCACCAGGGCCGACTTCCCTTCATCAATGTTCCCAGATTCCCTCCCTCCGCCTCAGCCTGCCTCTATGGTAGACATTTTTCTTTTTCCTTTTTGGACACTGGGGTTTGCAATACTATTACTAAAAGTGCACCAGGCATAGCACTCTATTCCTATTTTTTTGGAGTGATCTCTATATTGCTTCTCAAAGAGGATGAAGCAGACAACAACAGTGGGTGATGGTTCAGAGACACAACTCTTGGAGGTATGGCCTATTTTTATGCCTACTCCGTGGTTCTTGCCTATGTGCTCAGAAAAGAACCAAACAAAACAGTTAAATAATAGATCATACAGTGGGTAGGGCATTTGCCTTGCACATGGCTGAACCGGATTCAATTGCTGGCACCCCATATGGTTTCCTGAGCACTTCCAGCTGTGGCACAAAAAAACCAAAAAACAAACATCAGTTAAATAAAATCAACCTGTTAGCCATAATGTGCTACTTCATTAGTGATGGTTTAAGATTTTTTTTTGCTTGTTTGCACTTTCTTCCTTTTTCGGTGATACCTGGTGATGCTCAGGTGTTACTCCTGGCTCTGCACTCTGCACTCAGGAATTACTCCTGGTGTTTTTCTTGGGAGACCATATGGGGTGCCAGGGATAGAACCTGGGCTGACTGTATGCAAGGCAAACACCCTCCCTGATGGACTATCGCTCTGTCCCCCTTAAGATTTATTTTCAATGTGGTAAAGTTTTCAGTGCTCAAAAAACTGTTTAAAAATATGTTCACTTAGCACCTCCAACTCTTGAATATCATGTTTTGTTTCTGAATTAAAAGTGTAGAAATAATACACAAAGGATTCTCCAAAAGCTAGGTATTCAGTCTTTAAATTCTCCCCTCCCCCAACTTATTTGTAATTTTCTTTTTCTTTTTTTGTTTTTGCTTTTTGGGTCACACCTGGTGATGCACAGGGGTTACTCGGGGCTCTGCACTCAGGAATTACTCCTGGTGGTGCTCAGGGGAGCGCATGGGATGCTGGGAATCAAACCCACGTTGGCTGTGTGCAAGGCAAATAAATGTCCTACCTGCTGTGCTATCGCTTCAGCCCCTTATTTGCAATTTTCATCAAAAAAGAAAAGATGATGTGGGGCTGGAGCAATAGAACAGCGGGTAGGGCATTTGCCTTGCACGTGGCCGACTTGGGTTCGACTCCCAGCATTCCATATGGTCCCCCAAACACTGCCAGGAGTAATTACTGGAATAACCCCTGTGCATCGCCAGGTGTGACCTAAAACGAAAAAAAAAGAATAAATGACCAGGGAGATGTCTCAAAAGCCTGAAGTCCCAAGCCTGAACCCTGCACTACCTGAACTCTAAGCTCTGAGCCTTGGAGCACCACTGGGTGTGCTTATATCCCCCCAAATCCAAAAGCCATTATTGTTTCTTATAGTAATGCTTAACTGAGATGAAAATATTCAGAGAAAAGTTGAAATTAATGCTGTTTTCAAACGTTTAATAGTGTATATTTAATTTTTTTATAGCAGCGATCTGATTTCTGGCTGATTAATTAGCAGAGACAAAGACACACCTGGGAATTCTAGAAGACTCTCCCTGAAGGCTAATTAAACAGAAAGTGTTCAATACAGCGATTCATAGACATGAAAATAATCAGTATTAAAAAATGACCAGGTACATTTCTGATACATCAACCTTTCTCATTTATACTAGCACTTTTAACAACTTTATAGCACAGCGGTAGGGCGTTTGCCTTGCACGCAGCCAACATGGCCGACCCGAGTTCGATTCCTCCGCCCCTCTCGGAGAGCCCGGCAAGCTACCGAGAGTATCTCGCCCGCACGGCAGAGCCTGGCAAGCTCCCCGTGACGTATTCGATATGCCAGACACAGTAACAACAAAGTCTCCAATGGAGACGTTACTGGGCCCGCTTGAGCAAATCGACGATCAACGAGAGGGCCTTTACTTACTTACTTTACTTGTTTTGGGGCCACACTGTTGGTGCTCAGGATTGCTCCTGGTGGTGCTCAGGAGGTCATATGGGATGCTGGGGGTCAAACTCAGTGGCCATTTGCCAGGCAAGGTTCTGACTGGCTGTCAACACAAGGTTTTAAGTAACAAACCAAGAGGAACCCAGAAGGTGCTCAATTGTAGGATAACATTGGTTTGTCCATTCTCCCTGGCTACTGGGAGCTTATACCAGTAATACCCATCACAATGCTCCCGAAGCACTTCTATTTCTTGGCATTCATCTTTAACTTCTCTGTGCTCTGCTTTCTCTACCTGTTGATCACTCATTTCCCTAAGCAGTACCTGTGACTTGTAAAGTCAAATTCCTCAGAAATCTCTGATCTTGTATTTGTAAGTGAAACATGCTTTTCTTTCCCCCTTATGTCCTTATGCATAGTTTCAGAGCAATGTCATTTTTGTATAGACACAGGAAGGCAGTTAATGTGCTTTTGTAACTTGGGAGTTAGCTGACTCCAAATAATATTCATTCCTGGGGCATCTGTTTTCTTGGCTTAAGCCTCAGTTGCCCTTAGTTCTTAGTACCCCTAAAGCAGGGTCCTGACAAGGGACTGGATGGACCCAGGGCAAGCTGTGAGCTACCCTATCATCGAAATGGGCCAGACCAAGCACCATAATACTTAAATTATAAGTTAAGAGCATGGTCATGGACAAATTCTGTCATATCTAAAGAGTAACAACTGGATTAGGACTCTGCTAGGGTTAGGAAACACTAATCTGGCCTGGCACTGTAGTCTGGGATCTATAGCAAAATGTCCCCAGGAGAGTCACCCTACAAACTTAATGTATCTCTTACTCTTACTGTGTCCTTACAAAACGACAAAATTAAAAAGTATAATTAAGTTGAATGTTTAAATGGTTATTGGACTAAGGAAAGGAAAAACACCCCTCCGTGGTTTTTAGATCTTTGTCTTATCTTAGAAGAGCCTCCCTCCGAAGGAAGGGCTTTCATATGTTGTTGATTGTGCTACCTGACCTAGGTGTAGTGGCTACCCCCAATGCTTGGAGGTGGGGGTGGTGAGACTGAGGCTGCAAGTGGAGTGTGGAGAGACTAGCATGGGGACAGGAGGAGAAGGGAATGAGGGGGCAGTGCGAGACTGGAATGAGGCGCTTAGTGAGACTGGATCAGGCACATGGGGAGAATGGAATAAATGGCAACTGATCACCAACCAGCCTGGCGGCCCTGTTTCATCTTCAGTGCACTTAAGAGGTCGAAAAGAATTAACTTCCAAAATTTCTCTTTACATCATCATTAATTTACTTAATTTATTCATTTAAGATTTGGGGGCCATGTCCGGCAGTGCTCAGGGCTTACTCCTGGTTCTGCACTCAGGGATCATTCAAGGTGCAGTTTGGGGGACCCTACGGGATGCTGGGGATCGAACCCAGGTTAGCCGTGTGCAAGAGAAGCTCCCTACCTCTCTCTGGCCCATCATGACTACTTTAGATAAAAATATTACCACAATAGAGTTTCCCTATATTGAAGAAAGGCAGGTCAAGAGGTCCATAACTTTTCTCTCCATGGCACCTATAGTGTGTGGTGTTTATAGTCACAAAAAAAAATTCGGGAATCCTGGGTTTTGATTTATAGGTTAACAGAATTTTATTTTAACTATAGAACTATAGAATACAGGCATGGCAAGCATTTACATTTTTATCTTTCACACACACACACACATGTCTTAAAGCAGTTTCCAAAGTATTAGTGAGGAAGATAAGCCACTGCAGATTAAGGACAGACTACTAAACCTGGAAGTCAGGGCCTCCTCCCTGGAAAGGAGGAATGTGTCAAGACAGTTCTGGTTATGCAAGCCTCCCACGGCCTATCCCTGGACTGCAGTCCGTCAGGTGGGAGCTGTAATGAAATAATGTGGGGAGACAAATCTTGTTGGCAAACCACAAGATCATAGATGGCCACTTGCAAGTTGCTTAGCATTTTAGCAGTGCAGCCTAATACCTGGAATGTCCTCTGATTCCCCTGCCAGTTAAGTCTGGATTGATATCAAGGGAAAAGGGAAATAGCTACTATAGTTAGAAAGGTTTTCTACATGATAGAAACAACTTTTGTGCCCCTGAGACCTGGCAACGAGGTTTATGACCAAGATTTATTCTGAGCAAGTCCCCCTCTTTTTTTGGGTGGTGTTCGGGCCTTGAACCAGCAAGGCAAGTATGTCATACAGACTTCATTCCTGTCCCTGGAGAAATACTCTAGACTGTGTGATTGCTACTCCTGACTGTGTGATTGCTACTCCTGACTCGTAAAGGAGTAATGGCAGGGCTCATAAGTAATAAATGAAAGAGTTACTAAAATTTTTTAATTAATCTTTCGAGATATTCTAGGCCACACCTGGTGGTGCTCTGGGTTTACTCTTGGCTTGGTGCTTAGGGATCACTCGTGACAGGGCTTGGAAGACCATACAGGGTGTTGGCGATCAAAACCAGATCAGCCAAAGACAAGGCAAGCCCCTTATATGCAGGACTATTGCTCCTGCTCTGCCTTTTAAAACAATCTTAAGGAGTTAAGTTTTATTTGGAAAGATGGAATGGAGAGCCACAGCATTTAGAAATGCAAGTTGAATTTAAGATGATGTGATAAGCACAAGGTTTTTCTAAGTAAAAGTGATCAAAAACCTACATTCAAGTTAAACATAGACATGTTGAAAAACCTTGCCTAAAAGTAATGAGATTTAACAGGGTGTTTCTAAAAAGGAATAAATTGGAGGCTTGGGAGCTAGGAGCTATCTAAAGAACTAGAACACATGCTTTGTCTGTGGGAAGCCCCAGGTCTTGACTCCTGGCATCTTGTGTGGTCCCCAGAGCACTACCCAAGAGTGGCAGTTAAGCACTGAGCCAGAGAGTAGCCCCAGAGCACCACTGGGTGAGTCCCCAAAACCAAAATAAAAGAGTCAATAGTCATGTGAATGCCAGTTTCTTTGTAGAATCAGAGGAACTCTAGGGTGTCGTGGCAAGAGAAAAAAGAAATATCAGCAACAAGAGAGGAAGAAATCCAGTGTCAGAGCAGCCAGTGTCATGGGGTTAACACCCCTTAGGAGAAAATATGGTCCAGTGCAGGTGAAAGGAGAACTGAGAAGAGAAGTGGACCTAAGGGCAGACCATTCATGGGTCAGCTCGGGAAGCCATTTAAGGGAAGCACACATAGGAAAGCTTGGGTGAAGCCTCCTGTTTGAGTGTTTGTGTGATACGGGTTTTGCACAGTTCTGAGAACTCAACCTCCCAGACATAGGCCTCCCTCAGAATAGAAAGTGAGTGTGCTTGTAGTGCTTTACAATTAGAGTAGTAGCTTAACCTCAATTTCAGTTATCAAGGTTGCCCATCATTAGGTCAGAGACACAGAAGAGTCAAGGAACAGGCTTGTCTCTCCATTTCCCCAGACTGAGGATGAGGCTGTCTCCAGGAGTGAGGAGATAGAGAGAGACAAGATCATCCCACACACTCTCAGGAAGACACAGCCAAAAGGCAGGCAAAGAGGCAAAGGCTATGCTTCTCTTGACAACTGCACTATTCTCAAAGCACTTTTAATTTAGGGGTGAGCGACAGAAGAGAGAGAAAAATGCTGAAACACAATGGAAGTTTTCACATCCCTTTCCCAAAAAAAGGAGGGGTACGAGGGACAAAGATAGAAAAAATATTGCACACATGCCTTAATGTCTGCAGAAAGAAATACATGCACAATGATAGTGTGTCTTAACCAAGCATGCAGTTTGTACCCCAGGGAACATCTGGCAATGTGTGGAGACAATGTTAATGGTCATGACTGCAGGGAAATTCTATTGGCATCTGTCAGGAAACTGTTAAACAACCTACAAGACCCAGTACAGCCTCTTCCCTTATACCCAGACCAGAATGTCACTAGTGTAGCTGCTGGGAGAACTTGTACTAACAAAACACACTTCCTGGAATATCAAAGGATTATGTAAGTTCATGTGAATTTACTTCCAAGCAAGCAGCTTCCTCTATGAGTGATGTTGTTCCCCAAGCACATGTCTAACTGGATAGAAGCAAGCAATCATTGCTAGGATTGATTATGGTGGCTTCAAAGAGGAATCCCTACTAAGAAACGAAAGTATTAATCAATAAAATGCTAAGATTTCAGTTAGGAAACCCCATGCTTTGGGGTCATATACCAAGAACTGTGTGTGTGGGGTATGAGGTCAAGGAAGGAAAGAGATGGTGGGAGTTAGAAGGTGGAGATAATATAAGAGTATTTTCAGCTAGATGGAATAGATGACTCAATCTAAATTTCCCCAAAGGGAACAGACTTTAAAGTTTTTCTATCTCCTTTTTTTTCTGTTTGGGTCACACCTGGCGATGCAGAGGGTTTACTCCTGGCTCACGCACTCCTGGCATACGGTCAGGGGATGCTGGGAATTGAACCCGGGTCGGCCACATGCAAGGCAAATGCCCTACCCTCTGCTATCACTCCAGCCCTTTTCTATCTTCTTTACCAAGGGAAGAAACCTTGAGAAAAACTTTAACTACAGAAACCAAAATCTACATGTAGATGAATCAGTGAATACACAATATATATAAATATATATATATATAAATATCAGACGAATTATATAAAGGTTGCTTTAATAGCAAGAATATTGATATGTCGAGGTATATTTTAAATTACCAGCCAAGTAAAATGTACCCTTGTTAAAGTTTTACAGTGACCTTACATTTACATTGGAAAGCTCCTATAACAAAGTTTTGAATAAAAGTACTTTCATTTACCTATGTTATTGAAGCATAATGGAAAATTCTGTTGACATAACCTTTAAAATATATCTGGGGAAGTTGTCCCTCCTGCACAGGATAGAGAGAACGGGGTTAGGAATCTACCTTGCAGGCTGTCCCAAGCATTATCAGGAGTGATTCCTGAGCACAGAGCCAGGAGTAAACCCTGGGGACTACTGTGTCGGGAGAAAAGAAAGAAGAAAGGGAGGAAGAAGGAAGAAAGATCTGGGATCTATTTTAATTTTTTTCTTTTTTGGGTCACACCTGGTGGTGCTCAGGGGTAACCTTTGGCTCTGCACTCAGGAATTACTCTTGGCGGTGCTTGGGGGACCATATGGGATGCTGGGACTCGAACCCGGGTCAGCCACGTGCAAGTCAAACGCCCTACTCTCTGTACTATTGCTCCAGCCCCTATTTTAATTTTTTTAATCACCTCCATTGCTATCATTTCAGCAGGAACCAGCCAGGACCATGTCATTTTTGTTTCCTCCCGTGAACTGCTCTATTGCATGTTTTAGTCGTGTTACAGTGGAAAGTCAGATCAGTCTATTCAAAACTCAGAATTCTCTGGTGATGCTCATTTTTCTCAGAGTGAAAGGCAAAGCTTCACTCTCCACCCCTTACAAGCCCCCCAAATCACCAACTATCCGTTCTCCTCTTTGCTCTGATCATATAGGCCTTGCTATTCCTCTGCACTGGCGATTTATTTTGCCCGGGGCACCCTTCCTTTGTTTGAGAGCTGGCCCGTTCTTTTTCCTCCTCAAGTACTTGATCAGGCATAATTTTCTCAATATGATCTGCTCTGATCAGCCTAATTAAAATTGTAACCATTTCTCTACCACTCACCATTGCTTTGACCACTTTTATGGGAGTACACATTTTTGCCTTTTTTTTGTTTTGTTTTCTGGGCCGTATCTGGTGGCACTCAGGAATAGCTCCTGGCAGGGCTAGGGGGGACAATATGGTGGGAATTGAACCCAGGTCAGCCATCTGCAAGACAAGCACCCTGTCCACTGTATTATTGCTCTAGTCCCTTTTTGTCTTTTAATAGTTGACTAATTTACATTCGTTGGCTATGAGTTGAATATTAGAATACTGATCCAAAAGGGCATTGATTTGTTGTTGTTGTTACACCAGAAAGGGGCTCGGGCTTACCTCTCATTTTGTGTGCAAGCATCACTCCTGGTGGGGCTCAGGGAACTGTGTGTGGTCCTGAGGATTGAACCTGGGACAGCTACATGCAAGGCAAGAACCCTATCCACTGTACTATCTCTCTGGCCTCAAAAGAGGTGTCTTCGAAGATGAAAGACCACTGACCAAGCAAGTAGAAGCAAAGGTAAACAAATGGGACTACTTTAAACTAAGAAGGTTCTTCACCTCAAAAGAAACAGTGACTAAAATACAAAGAGCCTATGGGATGGGAAAGGTTATTCACACAATAACCTTCTGATACAGGTTACTATCAAAGATATACAGGGTACTGGTTTAACTCTACAAGAAAAAACTATCCAACCCCATCAGAAAACGGGGCAATGAAATGAACAGACACTTTCTCAAAGAAGAAATTCAAATGGCCAAAAGGCCAAAAGGAATGGAAAAATGTCCTTCATCACTAATCATCAGGGAGATGCAAATTATCACAGAGACTGGCACACATCCAAAAGAACAAGAGCAACCAGTGCTGGCACAGATGTTAGGAAAATGGAACTCTCCTTTATTTTTGGTGGGAATGCTGACTGGTCCAGCCTTTTTGGAAAAGAATATGGACATTCCTCAAAAAACTAGAAATTATGCTCCCATTTGATCCAGCAATACCACTTCTGAGAATATACCATGGGGGCCCCAAAACACAGCAGAAACACCACCTGTACTCCTAGGTTCATTGCAGCACTATTCACAACAGTCAGAATCTGGAAACTACCTGAGTGCCTAAGAACAGATGAATGAATAAACTATGGCACATCTACACAATGGAATACTCTGCAACTGTTAGGAAAAATGAAATCATGAAATTTGCCTATAAATGGATGTATATGGAGAATATCATGCTGAGTGATGTGAGTCAGAAGGAGAGGGATAGATGTAGAATTACTGCATTCATTTGTGTTAAATGTATATATATTTAACAGCTGAAGACCTCTGGGACCCAGCCAAAGCCATGCTGAGACCACTCTCCACACACTTGGATGAGGAACCAGCAGAGGAATCCAGGTGTGCGGGACCCGGGGCTGAGATCTCCAAGCCTGCTCGGTTTAGGACTGGGCCTCCTTCACCCAGCTCCCCCACCTTCCAGTACATAGACAGTTACACCCACCAACTGCTGTGTAATCCCATCAAAGGCCATCCAGAGACTATAAAACCAAGCTCCCAAAAGTGCACGGCCGCATTTGCAGCCAAGCAACCTCTTATTCTCTAGTTCTCACTCTCAGATAACCCAGCAGGCTACTGAGAGTATCATACCCACCTATATGCCTGATTAGAAACACCTGTAAAGGTGATTAGAGGCTGCCCCAAAAGCCTCCATCCATCTCGGAGAGCTCGGCAAGCTACCAAGAGTATCCCACCCACACGGCAGAGCCTGACAAGCTACCTGTGGCATACTCGACATGTCAAAAACAGTAACAATGAATGGTCCTCATTCCCCTGACCCTGAATGAGCCTCCAATATGTCATCGGGCTATACTTGCACATGACAGGGGTGAATGGCGGCATTACTGTGCCTGCTCGAGTGAATTGAAGAACAACAGGGTGATAGTGATAGTGATAGTGATATATACACATATGTATTAGAAGACTAATATCCACAGCCAGGGAAAACAGGGGCCAGAAGGACTGGTTGATGGTTGGAATCAACCACAAGTATGCATAGGGTGAATAAGATAGAGAAGAAAAAAGTATGACAATAATAGCTGGAAATGAAAACGTTGGATAATAACTGAGTGCTAAAGGTAGATAGAGATATTTCTGATAACATTTCAGTACTTGTGTTGCAAACCATAATGCCCAAAAGGGGAGGGTGGAGAGAGAGAGAGAGAGAGAGAGAGAGAGAGAGAGAGAGAGAGAGAGAGAGAGAAGAAAAGCATCTGCCATAGAGGCAGAGGCAGGCTGGGGAGTAGGGGGTGATAGGGGGAAACTGGGGACGGACACTGGTGGTGGGAAATGTACACTGAGGGAGGGATCGGTGTTGGAACACTGTATGACTGAAACCTAATCATGAACAGTTTTTTTTTTGTTTTTATTTTTTGCTTTTTGGGTCACACCTGGCAATGCACAGGGGTTACTCCTGGCTCTGCACTCAGGAATTACCCCTGGTGGTGCTCAGGGGACCATATAGGATGCTGGGAACCGAAACCGGGTTGGCCGAATGCAAGGCAAACGCCCGCTGTGCTATTGCTCTAGCCTCAAATCATGAGCAGGTTTGTAAGGGTCTATCTCACAGTGATTCAATAAAAAAATTTTTAAAAGAGCACTGAGTTTATTTTCTTCATTGATACAGCTGTTTTCTATAGCAGTGCCCAGATACACAGTAGGTACTCAAACAACAGTGTTTGGATGGGTGACTTTAAAAAATTAGTTTTGTATGTGTTTTTTCTTTAATCAGCAAAAAGTACAGCATTTAGACAGATTTCAGGATCTGAAATATAGAAAATGTTAACAGTAATGTGTGTTTTATGTTGAATCTCCATGAGGTCATGGGTTCCATTTCCAGCACCAAAGGGGTAGGGGAAAATACCATAAATGTATCAAATCCAATGTGAACTAAATTTTGAGCATTTGTACACACTGTTCCTTTTACCTAAATGTCTGCTGGGCCCTATGTAACTACCCTCTAACTCAAGACAAGGCTCAAATGTGACCTCCTCCTTGAAGTTCTGACTGTCTTGAAATGGTGTTTCCTGTCCTCTCAACATCCTGAACATCATTTGTTTTGTCTGTCTGTAAAGAGAGCCACCAAACATGTCCCATCCTTGTGTACATATATTGCTTCTCTAATCAAAAGGCAGTATGAATCTGTCCTCTTGAATTCTGGTGAGGTTTGTGACTTGGGGATTACAAGAATGCACAGGACATGCCATGGTGCCACTAGAGGTCTAGCAACTTTCTATGCCCTGAATAAGAGACTACGAGGTAGACCTTACTAGTTGCCAGATGCTCCAGTCACCTGAGAAGAAATAAAATTAAAGTCCCAAAGTAGATCCCCCATCAAATTCTGCCCAAACTGTAGAACTGAGCAATGGAAAAAAATGGTAGTGGTCGTTGGGAGTCGTAAGTCAATCAGCAGGAGAAAGTAATGTGCTTTCACTCATCTCGCAACTGAGGCCCTAATATCTTTAGGGCTTTACACACAGAATTCTGGCACATGAAATTTTGTCGAATGAATTAATTGGAAGGTAACTGAGAAGGTGAAGTCAAATGTAATTACTTTAGGATTTTATTTGGTTTTGTTTTGTCAATCACACACTACTGCAGGTATTACAATAGAATATGTTGTCAATCATTATATATTATCTGATATTGATATAATTACTTCTCAAAAACAAAATTTAAAATAAACTGCCGGGGCTGGAGCAATAGCACAGCGGGTAGGGCGTTTGCCTTGCACGCAGCCGACCTAGGTTCGATTCCCAGCAACCCATATGGTCCCCTAAGCACGGCCAGGAGTAATTCCTGAGTGCATGAACCAGGAATAACTCTTGTGCATCGCTGGGTGTGACCCAAAAAAGCAAAAAAAAAAAAAATAATAAAAATAATAAAATAAATTGCCTCCTGAGTAAAGCATTTTAGCATAGTGCTTACTTAGCATTTTAGCATATGAACTGAGAATCTGTTTTATACAAATTAAGTTTTTAAACTATCATTGTGGTCGCCTATTTTAAAATATATACAAGGAGATATATTATACTCCATATACACATTTCTTATGTTAAATACAAAAATCATGCAGTATGCTACTTCATTGACAATTTCCTTCCATTAATCATTTTACATTTGTTTTCTTTATGTCAGTAAAGAATATTTCATGATAAAGTGCTATGAATTCACGAAATTGTTCAGTATCGTTTCCTAGCATCACATTTGAAAAAGAAGCTATTTTAAAATGAATTCACACTGATGTGCATTTGGTATATTTTGCCAATGAGTTTCTGTTGCTGTTCTAAATTTCTACTAGATTGTTTCGGAATTGCTCGTGCTTTCCCTCAGTACTGGAAAAAAATAAGAATTTCCCTTAAAATTCCTCAAATGCTACAGAACATTTAATTACATGCAAACACTTAATTTTCTTAACCATTAAAATACACGGAAGAGCCAGTCCTTGTCCAATACTCATTGTTTTGAGTGTCTTATCTGTAGACATATGGGTTAGAGAAGTCAGTGACAAAACATCAGGACTGGAAACTGGGCCCCGGAGACCAGTGAGGACTCAGGGACAGGGTGAGACAAGGCCTTGGAGGGGAGTGGGTATAAGCAGAAAGGTCCACCCACACACTGGTCTCCTACCCCTCATATACTCAGCTTCTGCTTCATTCTGTTATATATTGACAGTTTTTATAAATCTGACACTAAGACCGAACTGGTAGAAAGACTTACAAATGGCAATATTCATATTGGCAAGGGTACAACTCATATAGCATCCATAATTATAACATCAGACAATGATTAAAAACTATCTGCAAAGAAAGTAAAAGGCTGATTAACCTACATATTGTAACATTATAGACAAAAAAACCACATTAACTTTTACCATACAAACCAAATTCTTCCTGTTCCCCCAATAAAGTAAGGCTCTCCAAGTAGAAAGCCATTGCATTTTCTTTCTGAAGTAACTTAACTTCAAGGTGATCTTTAAAATATTCAAGAAAATTTCTGATTATCACTGTTCTAGTACTTTCCCTTCATCAGCATTTAAAGTAGTGAGAAAAATGACTTACCTTCACATCCCTGTGAATTATGTTATTATCATGACAATAGCGTAGAGCTTCCAGTATCTGTCTCATGTAATGACTGCAAAAAAAAAATCTAAAACTGTAAAAAGAAGTTTCAATTTTCAAACTTAATATACAGCATTCCTAGTTTGCAACACATTTTTCTATTCACTACCCATGGATACTTCATTTCTGTAGACAAGGTTGGTGAGATGGGAGTTTCAATAATAGGAAAAATTAGGAGACAGAAGTTTACAAAACTCAGCAAAAATAATGTGCTAGATATATCCTTTCTTTTGTATTGGGGGAGAGGGGAAGGTGTGGGTATTAGGCCATATCTGGTGTTGCTTTGGGGCTACACCTTGCCCTAAAAGTGTAGTGACACTTAGGAGTCACATTCAGAGGTGCTTAGGGGACTCTGGTGCCAGAGATAAAATCCGGGCCTACAGCAGGTAAAGTATTCCATCCCACTGAACCATCTCTTTGTCCCTGTGTTAAATATTTTCAAAGGTATCTAAGTCAGAAGACTTTTGTAGGATACATAAGTAAAATAGCTCTAAAGGGGAAAGTTCAAGCTGATACTTGAAACAAAATATTTTCCAAACACTCAGTTTTTTTTCCCTTTTTTGCTTTTTGGGTCACACCTGGAGATGCACAGGGATTACTCCTAGCTCTGCACTCAGGAGTTACTCCTGGCGGTGTTCAGGGGACCATATGGGATGCTGGGAATTGAACCCATGTTGGCCGCGTACAAGGCAAATGCCCTACCCGCTGTGCTATTGCGCCAGCACCCCAGTTCTTTTTTTTATTATGCTGAATTTCTATTTAGTGAGCCATGTTCAGAGTTATGCGAGAGATTCTGACAAAAGAGGTGGGGCATCTTACCTGCCAGTAGAATCTGGCTCTTTGCTTTAATTCTATTTAATTATAAGTACACAAAGTGAAAGCACAGCAGGTAGGGTGTTTGCCTTGCACGCGGCTGACCTGGGTTTGATTCCTCTACCCCTCTCGGAGAGCTCGGCAAGCTACCAAGAGTATTCCGCCCGCATGGCAAAACCTGGCAAGCTACCTGTGTATTCGATATGCCAAATACAGTAACAACAAGTCTCACATTGGAGACGTTACTGGTGCCCACTCGAGCAAATTGATGAATGACAGGAGAACAGTGCTACAGTGCTATAAGTACAAACGGGAGGAAACTGCCTTATATCTGTCTACAGTTTCTTTAGTTAGGGTATCCCTGGACAAAGAAGAATTTCTAGGGTCAGTGAGATGACTCAAGGGG
Organism: Sorex fumeus; assembly: GCF_029834395.1. NCBI lineage: Eukaryota > Metazoa > Chordata > Mammalia > Eulipotyphla > Soricidae > Sorex > Sorex fumeus. Next base: position 7,333,409 of record NW_026606143.1, on the reverse strand, counting down.
ATGGAGGGCACGCCTTGCATGCAGAAGCCCCAGGTTCCACCCCAGCACTGGTTCCCTGAGCACCATGGGTGTGCTTCTCAGCCCCCTCATAAAACATACTGGCATTAGGTAAAGAAAAATAAGAGTATTTTAAGAAACTGTTCTTGGTAACAGGATCAACTAGCAACAATGGTTTATTCTGTATTATTCAGAACTGTGACTTCCTTCTCTCATTTCTAAAGTTTTTTAGTGCCACTATTTCTCCTTACATGCTCTTGTCATTTTTTTCTTCTTCTGCATTTTACACCCTTCATAGCTTTTTCCTTCCTATTTGTCTGTCTTTATTTTCCATCCCAACCAGACATGACACAGAAATGCAATATACTCAAGGTTCTTATGGTACAATATCTATTAAATATTACTTTGTCTTTTTAGATCTTACATTCCTTTCACTTTCAAAGAGGAAACTTAACAGTACTTATAAATGACATTTTATGCGTGCTTGTAGACTCAAGGAAAAAAACAATAACCTCCCACTCCTGTTTCGAACTTAAAAGACATTTCCGTAGTGTGGTAACATGCATTTGAAGAGGTGTGAAGTTGTACTCTCAAAATTTACACAGTGCTGTAAACCAAGGTTACCTCAATAGTAAAAAACATAAAAATAACTGCCTGCTAATTTAAAAAAAGCACTCCTATCTTGTTCCCTCTAACAAGCTGCTATCTAACCCAACTCATACAAATGCCCATCAAATTAGCATGTGCATAATTTCATGTAGTACAATTGACCAGAAAATTGAATTTTTCATTTTCCAATGAAAGTAGGAAAAATCCAACCAACAAAGCAAGTTTTGCTCCTGTAATTGTTTCTGTCTCCCCACAGTTGAGCTTAAGCAGAGAATGAGGCTCCAGCAGTCCATAGTTCTGATGTTCAGAATTTCTTACTTTAAATGTACAAACAGGAGTTGTGGTCATATATTCTTGGCCTGAACTTATAATTAGTGTGTCTTATAATTTTCTGTTAAAGATAGAGGTTCTTGGGGCCTGGAGTGATAGTAGGTGTGCAAGACATGAGTCCAGTCCAGGTTCAATCCCTGGCACCCACAAGGTCCTCTGAGCCCACCTGAAGTGATCCCTGAGCACAGAGCTAGGAGTAAGCAACAAGCATCACCAGCTGTGGCCCAAAACAAACAAAAAATAAAGATAGAAGTTCTTTTGTAGGAAGTTGGGGGGAGTGGGCTCCACCTGGTGGTACTCAGAGGCCCCTTCCATCTCTGTGCTCAGGGGACCATAGGATGTTGGGAATAGAAGTGGGGTAATAGCTATCTCTGGGGTTCAGGTTCTTGGTGTTTTTGCCCTTCTCTGGTTCAAGTCAGAGTTTGGGGGACTGTGACGCCTGAAATGCAGAACTAATAATTGTGAAAGTCCTTTGTAAACTCGAAACCAGGCAAGAATGACAGTCACTATTATTATTATTGTTAAATTTAGTGAAACATTTAGGAAAGCCTATTTGTGCATCCAGATAATATGAACATGGAAAAAGTGGATAAGTTTAAATCAGGTACTCAGGAAAGGATAGATGATTCTGTGTATCCCAAAGCTAATTAGAAAAAAGAAATTCAGGGCCAGAGAGATAGTACAGGGCCTAAAGAATTTGCTTTGCATGAAGTCAACCCAAGTTTCATTTCTGGTGCTACATGGTGCTGAGCACCGCCAGGGGTCAGTCATGAGCAGAACCAGGAGTAGCTGCCGAGCACTGTGGGGGTGTGACTCAAACTCTCTTCCACCCCTCAAAAGAAGAATTCAACTTAAACATCTGAGTGTATTCAAATATATATATATATATATATATATATATATATATATATATATATATATACTGTAGCAGCACTGTCCTCCCATTGTTCATCAATTTGCTCGAGCGGGCCCAGTAATGTCTCCATTGTGAGACTCGCTGTTACTGTGTTTGGCAGACCGAAAACATCACGGGTAGCTTGCCAGGCTTTTCCATGTGGGTGAGATACTCTCAGTAGCTTGCCGGGATCTCTGAGAGGGGCGGAGGAATTGAACCTGGCCCGGCTGGGCTGGCAGCTTGCAAGGCAAATGCCCTACTGCTGTGCTATCGCTCCAGCCATATATACATATATATTCCAGAATCTCTGGGATGTTTGGTGAGAGAACATTTTTTTCTCTGAGTTTATAATAGATTTAAACTGAGCTTCACCCCTTTTCAGTCATGGGCCAGAAGCTATGCATGTGAGCAGTGTATCAGCAGAGTAGAGAGATCCAATACCCATCTACATATTCTAAAGAACTGACTAAACTATAATACTATAATCAAAAAGCTTTATTTCTTGAAGCCTTTGAGGGGAAGAGAGCTTATGAGTTTAGGGAAACTTAGCAAATTATTATTGGTCTCCTTCTCTAAGTATCAAAAAATGATCGTAACTCCATGGAAAGAAAGTGATGGGCATAAATACACTCATTTACTTGGAAGGAGGAACTTTAGAGATGCTGGAGGGAAAAAGGGATGTGGTTCAGCCTACTCCTTGCTAACTAACTCTAGGTAAGAAGAATAAAGCTCTCAGATAGGCTGAAGAGATTTTATTTCTGAAATGTCCTTAGTGGACTGTTCCTGGTTCAAGACTATGTATGGTAAATTGAATCCAGGAACTTTGAGACATGGATGGCTACTAAGGGCATGTTATGGAAGCTATCCAACTTGCTGGCATTATAAGATAGAGAGGTTTCACAATTGAACTGTCCCCCACTGCATGAGAACCTCACAAAACTCTAGAGAACTCATTTATTTGGAGCCAGAGGTGCATTTCTGATGAGAGAAGGAATGACACGTGGCAGTGCTCTTGAGGGTCCGGTGCTCACTCTTGTTTCAGCTGAGCCCTCTGATTGCTTTAGAATTATTTATGAAACATGGCAGTTGGTAAAGAAGATTGTTTTCTGACTTGTGAGAGTTTGATTTGATTAGCTCCTACTGGATGTTAGCTCACTCATCACCCTAATGAACAAAGGTAATAATCAATTGGGTGGTACGAAGGACTGAATTCAGTTTTATTTTATGCCATGCTCTGCTTCACCTCCTGAAGCTCAGCCAGTTGGAGAAAAACATTGTCAATTTGATCATTTGGCACTGCAGTCTTCTCACAGTTGGCTTCAGTAGAGTAGATGTCAGCTGAATTTCAAACACTGAAGCACACAATCAGAGAGGAGGATCAAAGGTCAGAAGTCACCTCTGGAACACCAGATACCAGAGGAAGAGTTTATACTACCTGTGACAGGGTCACTGATCCTCTTCAAGGGGCGATCACACCTCTTTTTTGCCATGTTTAGAAAGGGTCTTTCACAGTGCCAAGTCTCTCTCACATGCCCATTTACTGTTTTACCTACCCAATCCTAATGCTCCTATTTTCTGGTGCATAGTGGAAAGCTTCTTTCCTAAAACCACCTTTTAACAGGAAATATGACTGTACTATAAAACCAACAAGCCTTTTGTTTGCTTATTTGTTTTGGGGAATGCTCAGGGGTCACTACTGCCTCTGCACTCAGGAATCCCTCCTGGCAGTGCTTCAGGTATCATATAGGGTGTCAGGGATCGAACCCTCATTAGCTGCATGCAAGACAAACACGCTACTGGCTCTACTATTACTGGCCCCAGGTCTGTAAGTTTAAACCCACCAATATATTATGGCAGTGAGGAGAGATGTCCTATTCCAAGTACCAAAAGGGAATCCACTGCAGTGGGTGTTGGTTTATGATATGACCAAATGTCATCAAAGCATAAAGCTATACCGCTCTAACTAAATGAGCAAATGTTATAAATAAGCAAGTCAATGGTTGGCTTCAGTGACTTTTACTATTTACTCCTTATTTTCAGCCATTAGGTGTTTATAACTCCTCCACTTAGAATAATGCTACATCTGACTGAAAGGTTATATAGTGGTCGAAAGCAAAAATTGTTTTTATGGCCTTTTTTTTGGTGGTGGTGGGGGGTCCAACTTGGTGCTCAGGTGAATGGGTGCTACCCCCAGCGATACTCAGGCAACACACCAGTGGTTTAATGTGTGGCCCAGCAGTGCTGTGTAGAATCACAGGATCATGCCAGAAGTAAGTCCTCAGGAGGCCTCCAGGGCCATAACTGGTAATTCTGGAGGAGGTGGAGGTAGATGGGTGGGCAATGTAGTACGGGGGATAGAACCCCGGTAGGCACATGAAGGCAGAGACCCTAACTCCTGCCTCCTCTGCTTGTAGTTCTTTCCATTCTGTACTTCTGCTCTGATTAATGGTCACAAGACAATACAATCTTATTACAAGGCAAACTGAAGAACCGAGGTACTTCCTCCCAAATTTAGAAAATCAAACCGAACCCTCTAGTTACATTCAACGTGGTTCCTGAGGTATCAAACATCTCCTCACAGAAGTTAAAAATAGGAAGAACAGAGCCAAAGAGCTCGTACAGCCGGAAGGTGTTTGCTTGGCATACAGCTGATATGGGTTGCATCCCCCGCACGTCATATGATCCCCCAAGGACAGCCAGAAGTGATCCCCTATCACAGAGCTAGAAGTAAGTCCTGAGCACTGCCAGGTACAGCCTCAGCCCCTCCCATGAGAAAGATAGCAGCATTAATGTTAAACTCATATTAATAAATTCATTATTCAGTAATTTGCATTTCTAGTCACTAGTTCTACAACACTCACTAAAACACTGTAGGAACGGGTTGCAGTAAACTCATCAAAGAGCATAACACTTGCTTTGTCATTTTTCTTTTATTTGCTCCTTGATCAGTGGAGACTAGAGATTACATACCTGGCTACTGCTTCACTGTATACAAAACCAGCATCAGCTCTCTTCACAATTTCAAAGCACAGATCTGCTCCATCCATACTGTAGAGAAATGTGAAAAGGAATATAAGAACATTGCAGGAAGAAAATAACAAAATAGGAAACACTGTCACGACTAGTTGACTTATGGCTAATCATTATAGTAAATTATCTCCTTTTTTCAATGAAAAATCAATCATAAAGGATAGTTTAAACAGTGTTACACTGAAAATCTGTATGGAAAGAAACGGGGCATGCAAAAGGTGCTACTAAATTACAGACGGTGTAGAAAATTGACAATAAATTTCCTTTAGGTTATCACAAGAAATCTAAACAAAGAGCAATGTACCGCATTAGGGACATTTTTTTAAAAGTTCCAAAATTTTCTACATCTGGCCATAAACTGTAATTTTTAGGAATGCAAGAATAATTTAAAAATATTCAGCTATATCTGTTACCACTAAGAATAAAGTTACATACTATGGAAAGAGATAAACAATTTGCTAATTCATAATTTTCTTTTGCACGTTCACTAAGAAATTCCTAATAGACATTTTAACACAGCATTAGACCTTGTGCCCAAACTTAAATGTTTACCTATTTCTTACCAAACCAGTGCTATTGTCTTACCACACCTTAACTATGTATCCTAACACTTTTGAACAATAGCTCACTCTTTAAGCAGACTAGTCTTATGTCTGTACTCATAATAGAACCATTTTCCCTTTCTCTCTTTTCTGCTACATGCTTCTACATATAATGTTTCTTATATTCAAAACCCATGTTAATTCAGTTTTATACCAAAACACCTTCCCTAGGAAGCTTCCCCAATAGACCTTTTGATTAAATTCTACAATTTTTTTTGGCATTTTGGGTGACATCCAGTGATGCTCAGGGGTTACTTCTGGCTCTGCACTCAGGAACCAGTTCTGGCAGTGCTTGGGACATTATATGCATTGCCAGGGATTGAACCTGGGTCAGCCATGAGCAAGGGAAACACACCACCTGCTGTACTATGGCTCCAGCCCTACAACAATTTTTTTGTTGGTTTATTTTGGGTCACATTCAACAGAGCTTGGAGATAACTACTGATTCTGTGTTCAGGGATCACTTCCGTCTGGACTCACAAAATCATTTGTGGTGATGGGGATGGAACCTGCTTCAGCTGCGTGTGAGGCAAGCACCTTACCTACTATACTATCTATAACAATCTTTCATAATCCCTATATAACTCTTGTGCCAAATCTACTATTAAGTATGGCAGCACTCATTTTCATTATAAAAAAAGCCCAGATGTACATGTGCATGCATTTTGGCACTAGTATACATATAAACATATACATGTGTATATATAGACACATACATGAATTATTTTGCAAGAACATGGCATGTATTAACAAATTTATTCAGATATTAAATTGGGCTGGAGTGATAGCACAGCAGGTAGGGTGTTTGCCTTGCACACTGCCAACCCGGTTTCGATTCCTCTGTCCCTCTCAGAGAGCCCGGCAAGCCACCGAGAGTATCCTGCCCGCATGGCAGAGCCTGGCAAGCTCCCCGTGGCATATTTGATATGCCAAAAACTATAACAACAAGTCTCATAATGGAGATGTTACTGATGCCTGCTCGAGCAAATCGATGAACAGTGGGAGGACAGTGCTATAGTGCAGTGCTACAGATATTAAATTGGCTAACATTTTATAATGCTTTAACATGTTTTTATATCCAGTATTTTACTCATTCATATATTTATTCAGTAGCTTAAGCTCCAATATACCTGCTGTGATATAATACAGAGGAAAAAGAAACTTCTAGAAGGAAAATTAAAGGAATTAACATTGTATTTATAAGAGGAACCCAGGTATGCGGGACCCATGGCTGAGATCTCCAAGCCTGCTTGGATCAGTACTGGGCCTCCTCCACCCAGATCCCCAGTTTTCCAGTTGCTTGGCAGCCACACCCACAAAATGCCCCCAGTGCCATGTAATCTCATCAACGGTCAAGATTTAGAGACTATAAAACAAAGTTCCTGGAAGAGAGCTATGCAGTTTTTTCCTGAAGCGACCTCTTATACTCTAGCCCACTGATGTACCTCCTCTAGGAGAGCCTGGCAAGCTACCGAGAGTATCCCGCCTGCACGGCAGAGCCTGGGCAGCTACCTGTGGCGTATTCGATATGCCAAAAACAGTAACAATAATGGGCCTCATTCCCCTGACCCTGAAAGAGCCCCCAATACGCCATTGGGCTATGCTAGAAGGAGACAGGGATGAATGGAGTCGTTACTGGCACCTGTTTGAGCAAATTGATGATCAATGCGATGACAAGTGACAAGTGACAACATCGTATTTGTTGTATCATGTATCATATATTCCTTATTATATCTCTCTTCATTAATATCATCACCATGAGGTCAACATTGTTCTCAAATCAAATCTCAAATCATTTGATTGAGTGGATAAGTATTTGACAGGGACAGGATTTAAGTTCCTGTCTTACTTTTGGCTTTGAGTTCAGAGATCTCTCCTGGTGAGGCTTGTGGGTACCAGGGATCTAACCCAAGTCAGCCAAATATAAAACAAGTGCCTTGACTTGCTGTACTTGCTCTCGCCCTCTAAAATAGGTCTTTTAACCAAAATAATTTTGTGCTGAACCTACTCTTAAGTATGGTAGCACTCATTTCCACTATCAAAAATAAAGCCCAGATGTACAAGCACATGCATTTTGTGAACAAACCTGATTATGTGTTATAGAAAACGTCCCACAAACATACAAAAATGTTTTCTCTATAAACTCTACTGGAAAAAAGTATTTTTTGGGGTGGCCCACAGTGCTCACGACTGCTCCTGGCTCCTGGCTTAAGCAGTATCACCAGGCGCCTTATCCTTTGTCCTGCCTTTCCTGTCCCTTACCGGAAGATTTTGTTAAAGAAACTTCTATTGCATCTACTGAGTGTGAAAGTGCCCTTTCCTTCTCCTTGCCTCTACTAGAATGACTATTCTTTCCATGTTTGCCAATCAGACAAAGCTATTTATGACTACTTTAATTTACATTTCCTTGATTATTAGAGAGGACGATTATTTTTCATCTCTTTGTACTGTGGAAGGGGAAAATACTATTTCTTTTTCAGTCACACCCGGTGATGCACAGGGGTTATTCCTGGCTCTGCACTCAGGAATTACTCCTGGTGGTGCTCAGGGGACCATATGGGGTGCTGGGAATTGAACCCGGGGTTAGCCGCGTGCAAGGAAAACTCCTTACCCACTGTGCTATCACTCCAGCCCTGGAAAATACTATTTTTAAAGCTGTCTGCAATTTAAGTTGGTTGGTTCATAACGGAGAACCAAAACACCTCATAGTTAGGGAATTATTGTGCCATTTAGGCATCTTTCTATATGGTTAATGTTACCGGATGCATAATGCACGAAGGTATGCCACCCACTTCATCTTAACTACACCTGATGGTCAAAACAATAATTTGAGGGAAGTCTTGGGTGGGTAGAGCAGACCAACTGGAGGAGACTGGGCCATAGCTGAGATCAGCAGTTCCGGGTGCAGGGTGGGACTCTTGCACACATCCTGGGTACATTATTGGGTGCACAGGGCATGAAGCCAGCACCAAAGGAGGTGTAGCTGCCTCCATGCTTACCTGGACTGAGCTGGCTGCTGCCACCACAACTATCACTGCTAAGCCCGGGCCAGCTCTTAACAAGCTAAATCTCCAGAACTCAAAATTAGACACCAGAATCGCCTGGAGGAAAAGACTCAGAAGACACTCAAGCGAGTCTTACCCAGAAATCTCAGCAGTAGAACCTTTTGATGACCAATGTCCTGGCCAGAATGGGAAGGAAGCAAAGTCAACATTCGGAAAGCTTTCAAGAGAGGTACATGTGCATCCTGGATAGAAGTCACTGCTCCTGAGCCAACCAGGAAGACTGCCTTACAAAAAAACCCTAGTCACTAGAGCATGCGCAGAGAGGTATGGGGGGGGGGTCTTTTCTGGGTATCTTCCCTTATAATTCATACTGGAGTGCCCCTTTACATAAGGCTCTTGTCAGTGTGCATGCCCCTTTTGAATAGTGTGTGTGTGTGTGTGTGTGTGTGTATAGGGTTAGATAAAGAACTGACTTTGGGTCCTGGGAGAGATTACCCTACTTATAATAAGGGGATAAGCACTATTCAACTTAAACAAAAGAGGAGGCAAAGGAGAGCACTAAACTGATTGTAAAATAAATCAATAAGTAGTTGAAAGATGGGACCTGAGTGACAGTACAGTGAGCAGGGCATTTGCCTTGCATATGGGTTCTATCCTCAGCACCAATACAGTCCTGTGTGCATACCAGGAGTGATTCCTGACTGCAGAGCCAGGAGTAAGCCCTGAACATCACTGGGTTATGACCCCCAAACCAAAATAAGTAAAAATTAATAAATTAAGTAAAAAAAGAAAGTTGAGAACTGTAGTAAAACCTGAAAGATGGCTTTTTGAAAGTACCTATAGAGTCTATGAATGGGGATAAGTAGCAAAGTTGTAACAGGTCAATACCTAAAGAGAGAATCGATAAGAAATAACTGGAAATTATATTTTGGCTAGTATTACAATTACTGACCTGGAAGAACTTACCCCATGGCTATATCTGAAATAAAAGCATTAAAAGAGACAGCACCCCCAACCCCACCCCGCACACAAGTATTTTTAGGTCTCTACTTCATTTACCTATCTATCTCTTCATCTAGTTCTATACTATACTAAATGTGGTAACAGTATACTTTAATACTTGGTAAAATGTGTATTACTTCATCAACATTATATATGATTTTTTTTCTTCCTGCTGCTCTTAAACAATGAAGGTATGTATGTGTGTGGGAGGTGGTGGTTGTTTGGGACACGCCAGAGGTGTTCAGGGATTATTCCTGGCTTGCACTCAGGAATCACTCATGGAAGGGTTCAGAGAACCATATGGGGTGCTGGGGATCAAATCCTGGTAGGCATAGAACCATATTGGCTATACTCTCTCTTCAGCCATTTAGATTTTTGTAATGCTAAATAGGTATATTTTTGAATAGGATGGTATTATATTTATTTACTAACTTCTAGAAGTTAACAATTTTTCTGATCCCATCCCTTCCCTTCTCTTTTTCCTTTTCTCCCCTCCCCTCCCATTACCTTCCTTACACATTCTGTGGTGTTCAGGGGCTAATCCTGGCTCTGTGTTTGCTCCAACTGTGCCCAGGGGACCATCCATTGCCAAGGATTGAACCTGGACTTCCTAGGAGCAAAGGATGCAATCATCCCACTGAGCTATCTCTCCATTCTTCCGTCTCCTTTTATTAGACTAAACTGTAGCTTAGGGTTTTTCTCATATTGGTTTCAAACATTCATTACTGGTCTTCCTCTGAAGACATCATAGATATTATAATTATATATAATTATATATAATATATGATCTTGTATATAATTATATAATATATAATTACACTATAACCATAACATTTTAATAATATAATTACAATAAATAATATATAATATGTATTCTATACTATATGTGCTGCTACTACAAATGAGATTTTTGGTATTTATATAATATAAAACAAAGATTCATTATCAGGAGTACCTCAAAAAATGCCTTTTAAAATAGGCAGCTATGGGGCTGGAGCGATAGCACAGCAGGTAGGGCATTTGCCTTACACACGGCTGACCCGGATTCGATTCCCAGCAATCCATATGGTCCCCTGAGCACCTCCAGGAGTAATTCCTGAGTGCATGAGCCAGGAGTAACCCCTGTGTATTGCCGGGTGTGACCCAAAAAGCAAAAAAATAAAAAAATAAAAAATAAAATAGGCAGCTATGTTCTGAGGGGTTATTCTGAAAGAATGTAAAAATAATTTTCACTGTGCTACTGCTATTAAAGTAAAAAGGCAATTCATTAATTTTAAATTTCATAAGCTACAGAAACTAAGAAAAACTTATTTAATTGTATTCATTACAGAAATTTTAAAGATACTCACAATACAAAGAATTTTAACATAATAACCTTGAACAAAAAGTTTGATGTCTCAATTCTTTGATAAACTTTAATAAAAATGAGTCTTAAAAAATGATAAGGTTTCTTCAACTGCTTTTCTCTTTAGCTTCCCATCTTAAGAGTGTTTCTGAGACTGCCAAGAATCTTCAAAAGCATGTTCTGAATTTCCCCAGTTGGCTCCATAAGAGGAAGTGAAATGAGCAGGAGAAATAATCCTGCTGTGCAAGAATATTGAGAGTAATTGTCCATATTATATGCAGAGAAAAAAATACAAAGGGGGTTTGCTCTGAATTGTGGAAAGTGGTGCAATTATGAGTGATCTTAACTCTCCCTTTCATATATACAAATTTAAAAAATCTATAATGAACAAGCATACTTGTCCAGTACTACTATCCAAAAACATATGCACCAACAAATAAATAGATTGGAGGTATGGAGACAAAAGGTGAAATATCATGAGACTGGCAATATGGAGGGATTAGAAAATGCCACCTCAACATATGGATATTTTAAGCTGGAAATAGCTGAAAAACCACAGAGACAGGCTGCTGTCTCCTCTATTAGGCTGAAAAACAGGGCATAATTTCCATTTGTAAAGCTGTTCCTCTTTTAACTGCTATCTGCATAACAAAATTTACTGAGCAACATATTATAAGCACCTCTTTTGTTTGTTTGTTTTTGGGTCATAGTCAGCTGAGCTCAGGGGCAACTCCTGTTCCTGTGCTCAGAGATCACTCTTCCTGGGGCATGGAGCACCATATGAGATGCATGAATGGAAACATGGATATACCACATGCCAGGCAAGCACCTTAATACCTGAACCATCTCCCTGGCTCATTATGCACCTCCTTTAACTCTTTCCTGTGATTCCCCTCCCCTATCAATGCATATGCAATAATAATTTTTTTTATTCTGCTTACCCGTTAGTTTAATTTACAGGCCACAGCCACAGAAGCAGAGGACTGAATAAAGTTTCCTCCTCCACCTCTATGATGTAGCCTGTAGAAGATTAAAGAAGGGACTCATAGGAGACCTGACTGTATAAATAAGTGCTTCTGAAATTAATCTTGCAGATTACCAGTCCCTTCCAGAGCTATCAAGATACAAAACTTTTATCAAAGACAAAATCATGCGTCATGACTTCATAGAATGCCAAATTGCTATAACAGTTTCTAAGTGTTTACTCTCCATATCTGTATTTATCTCATTATAGACTGGTGACAACTGATAGATTGGAAACTCATCTCAAAACTATTGTTTGGGAAAAGCTGTCAAGGACAGATAAAAATCTGCATTTTCCTTGACCAGTATTTCCTCCATAGGTGACAAAAACAACTACAAAAATGGTATGAATTTTTTAAAATTTAAAAAGCTTTAAAGCAGAATTTCTCAACCAAGGACCAGAGCAAAGGGGGTGGGGAGTGAAAGTATCATATAAATTGGAGTGGGGGTGGGGGAACACAACAGACCAGGTATCAACCTATTGCACAGGGTGATAACAGGAAATAAACAAGGCCAGAAGGGGATCACAATGGGGAAAGGGTTGAGAAACACTGCCTGAAAGGATACCCACTGAGAACAGAGGGGAAATTAAGAACTCTAGGAGATGAGCAAGTCCAGCTTCAACCCTGCAGGTATACAAACAGCTGTGGAGGAAAGAAGGCAGGTATGGATACTGGGCGGGCTGCATTTTGGGTGAATCTCTGCAAAAGTGGAAAAGGGCAGTCAGGTGTAGACTGGCAGATTGCAAATGCTTTTGTACCAAGGTAATCCAGGAGACAGATAGCTCTTCTTTGGGCAAACCCCAGAAAAGCGCACCAAAAGCTAAGTCTCTGATGAAAGTCCTGTTGCTCTGGATTGGGATCAAAAAGTGCTCACTCCAGGGGTGGGGGGGTGGGGGCGGGACTCCACACTGGAGTCATTGTTTGACTGAAAAACAGGAAATTTCTGTAACTGTATTTCATGGTGATTAAAAAATAATATTAAAAAATACAATTAACATTCTGAATTAAAAAAAGTAATGTGGCGTTCATGCCCAATTCAATCAGCTTAATTAATGACTGAATAAACAGCAGTACTCCTACGTAAAAAAAAGTGCTGCACTTGGGTGTGGTAATGCTGGGGGGTGTCAAACCCAGGGTCTCATATGCTATATGTCCTGACATCTAGTACCCGTTTTTAATAATTAAAAAAAAACTTTTTTTTAAAAAATTTTGTAAACTGGAGAATGGGACGGAGATAGTTCAACCGGCTGCACCGCATGTTCTACATGCAGAAGACACAGTAGGGAGCTAAACCCAAGCTCTGCAGCCAAGCAGGAAATAAAAACAAACAAAAACCCCACAAAAGGAAAGGAAATAAAAGAGACAATTTTACAACAATAATACTAGTTAGTTAGGAAGCAAACTGTAAGTTCTCAACCATGAAATTTTCATAATAATTTGCTCCGTTTTTCATGCCAGTACCCTTCGCAGGGGAAAGAGGTTGCCCACACTCTGGCAGTTCTCCTGGATCCACATGCAGGGCCACTTATGGTGGTGCTTGGGGATACTGTATGCGGTGCCAGGATCAAACTGGGATCGGCCTCATACGGGCAAGCCCCTTACTTCCTGTTTACTATCGCTTCCACCATGCCAGGGCGCTTCTTCACTCTTAAAGATTAGAGACAGACCCAGAGACTTCCAATGCCATGATACTCTGTTCTTGAGCCCCTTCTCCACGCCACATACTGCCTCCAGCCCTCACCGAGGCAGACACTTGTGCCCGAAGACTACAAGTGCTCAAGCTGAGATGTGTCGTGATGACGCAGCCACGCAGTAGCAGTGATGACGCAGCCACGCAGCAGTCGTTGCCGACGCACGCCACGCCCACACCCACGCCCAAAGGAGGAAGAAGACTATGGTGAAGACGTTGAAGACGTTGACGACTCTCATGGTACTGCTGCCTCTTCTTCCACCGTCTCCAGTCACTCCTGTTGCCATTGATCGCTTGTGCCGGTAAATTGCGGCTTCCCGCCAGGGCTTGTCTGTTTCCTTGCGTGGCTACTGGGTCAGCGGTTTGGAGAATACGTCCCCTGCCTCTTGCAAGCCACCAAAGACATAGAGAGCCCAGCCTGCTGCTCGGCATGAATGTAAGTACATTTAAAAGTGGACTAAATATGACTATCTCTATTCAGATGCTTATGCAAGGGAAGGAAGTGGGAGGCATCATTGGGAAGAAAGGGGTGTCGATTAAGAGAATCCGTGAAGAGAGTGGTGCCTGGATCAAAATCTCTGATGGGATTTTCTCAGAGAGGACCATCACGCTGACCGGGACGGACGATGCCATCTTTAAGGCCTTCACTATGATCATCACCAAGCTGGAAGCAAATATCATCAGCTCCATGACCTGCAGCATGGAGGCCATCAGCCCCCTGGTCACCATTAAGCTTGTGGTGCCACCCACCCAGTTGAGCTTCCTGATTGGGGAAGACGGGAGTAGGATGAGAGAGATCTGCGAATGTTCGGGGGCCAAGGTCCTGGTGTCAGGAGATATGGTGGCCAGCACCTCGCAGCAGGCAGTCACCATTTCTGGTTTGCCCCATTGTGTTTCCGAGTGTGTCAAGCTGATCTGCCAGGCCATGCTGGAGATGCTTTCTCAATCTCTGGAAAGGTCAGTCACGACCCTTTCATACCAGCACATGCCGGCCAGCTTTCCACTTAGTTACAGGAGTGGTGCCCATTACCTGGAGGGAGTATCACCTCCAAATGACAACTTCGGTCAACACAGCATCTCTTCTGAAGATCTAACCAAGCGGAACCAGGAGGCAAAAGAAGACGCTCCCTCTGCCATGATGCACAGCACCCAGTTCTCCAAGACTGACACCAGACCTTCAGAGATGGATCGCAATGGAACAGGTTTCCAAACACCTCTTCTGAGCACCCACGAATTCGCCATTCCAAATTACTTAATTGGTAGTATTATCGGGTATCAAGGTGCCAACATTAATGAGATCCGCCGGATGTCAGGGGCTCTGATCAAAATTGCCAATCCAGTAAAAGGTTGTTCTAATAGGCTGATTACTATCACTGGTTTTCCTGACAGTGTTCATCTGGCCCAGTTTCTAATCAGGCTCAGGGTTTCCTCTTGGAGGGGCAGATGGGGTATTTAGCAGAGTGAAGGTTCACTCAAAAGCCCTTTCTACTGTTTCCCCATGACCCAACTCTGGCATTTCTGGTCATTTCTTCTAGGTTTGAAATAAAGTGTAATGGTTTTGTTTCTGCACACCTTTCATTGCTAGTAATTTAAGAATCACATTATCTGTTAAGCTGTTAATGTTAGAATCTATATTTAGTTTTATAAGCTGTTCCTGGTTTTTAGTTTTTTGGGTTTTGGTTTAAGAACTTTATTCCTGACTGTATACTAAAGAAAAATGTAAGGATGGAATGTTAAAATCGGTTTACTTCTGTACTGTTAAAAATTTAAAAATTTTAAAATGCTTCATACTTGAAAAATTTGAGAACTACTATAGTAAAAAAATTACTGAGAACCCCAAAGTAATTGTGTTTTGTGGTTGTTTTGCGGAGAGGTGGCTGGAGGTAGGGAAGAAGGGGAGGGAATGAGGGAGGGAAGAACAGGTGGGAAAGAGGAGAAGAAAAGAGGAGGGGTTCAGGGAGAACCCTCCAAATGGGGTGGTTCAGGAGGCCAAGGTCCTCTCCTGACTGACTTCTGGTGGAAGTACAATGTGAGAGGTGATGGTACACTGCTTGGGCCCTGTCGTGCTGGGGATTACCTGGGCCACCATGGTGCCAGTGCCTGGGCGGTGGTGGTAGCAGAACTCCAAGGCCCTACACATAAGTGTTCTGGGGCTTCCAGGGCTGCCCCGCCACATACATGGGAGATCAGGTGGTTTCCAGGTTTACTACCTCTTCAGCCCAATGTGTGGGTTTTATCTAAAAAGATTATACTAACAATTGAAAATTTAGAAGTGTGGGGTCCTGAGAGATTGTACAGGTGATAAGATGCTTGGCTGTATACAGATGACTACCAATTGGATCCCCAACACAGCATATGGTCCCATAACAGTGATAGGGTTGACTTCTGATCACCACTGGGTATGGTCAAAAAAGCACTCCTCCACACCAAAAAAAAAATAAGAAATGCAAAAAACTTTAAAAAATAACAATTAGTCCCAATGGATATTAATATATTTTTCATAATGAAGTTACATATATATATTAAAATAATTAGCAATGGGGTGTCACTGTTTAAAATCTCTTTTTTGATGTAACAGAGAGGATAGCTAGATTCTCATATCTACTTGTATATTCAGTCTGCAACTGTGTATTATTTGGCTGCAAAGTAAATGATACCTAGCTTCAAACATACATACAGGAAGCATTGTAGCACTGTCCTCCCACTGTCCTCCTGTTGTTCACCGATTTGCTCAAGCGGGCCCAGTAATGCATCCATTATGAGGCTTGTTGTTACTGAGTTTGGCATATCAAATACGTCACGGGTAGCTTGCCAGGCTTTGCTGTGTGGGCAAGATACTCTTGGTAGGCTTATCACTGAAAATTTTGCAGTTATATTAGAGTCCATTGTTCTTTTTTACTTTAGATAGGACTTCTTACCTGAGTGCCATTTTATAACACCAGGCAGGCATTTATCATTTGAAAAATACTGATCCATGGGCCTGGAGAGGTAATACAGCAAGTAGGCTACTTGCTTTGAACACAGCCTACCCATATTTCATTCCTAGTCCCACATATGGTCCCCCAAACCCTTCCAGGAGTTAACCCCCAGCATTGCCAGGTGTGGCCCCCACACAACCAACCAACAAACAAAAACAACAAAAAGGAGAAGAGACCGCTAAGTAAATGATAGTTGGAAGGATTGTTTGGGATGGTAGATGCGTGCTGATTGTTTGGGATGGTAGATGCGTATGGTCATATATGGACCATACATGATGACTGCTTAGTGCCTATATTGCAAACCATAACACCCAAAACGAGAGAGAAAGGGGGAATGTGTCTGCCACAGAGGCAGGGGGTGGGAAGGGGTGAGGGTGGCCGGAGGGACACTGGGAACATTGGTGGTGGAGAATGGGCACTGGTGGAGGGATGGGTACTTGAACATTGAAACGTAATCATGAACATTTGTAAGTCTGTAACTATCTCATGGTAATTCATTTAAAAAAAAACCTAAAAAATATACTGAGCTAAAAACAAAAAGAAGAAGAAAGAAAAATACTGGTCCACTGAGGCAGATTTTCCAAATATCTGACATTTAATTACATGACATCAAAGACATTTTGATTACATGCTAATTTTAAAAATCACATTCATTAAATCATTTATTATTTTTTTTGGTTTCTGGGTCATACCTGATAATGTGCAGAGGTTACTCCTGGCTCTGCACTCGGGAGTCACACACAGTGTTCAAGCTACCATATGGGATGCCAGGGATGGAACACAGGTTGGTCGCATGCAAAGCAAGTGCTTAACTTGCTGTATTATCTCTCCAGCTCCTCATTAATAATTACTCTGACTAGATTAACACATTCCTTAAATCCTGGGAGATATAAATTTTCCAAAATTCTTATTTTCACCAAATATGGCAGATATAAATTTTCCAAAATTCTTATTTTCACCAAAATTTTAATCTTATCATTGGTAACAATTGTGAACTGCTTCATTTTTGATTGTCTGCCACACTTGAATAAATTGATCAAGTAAAACTGATACTACACACAAACTAGTTCACCTAACAATTCAAGATATCCAAGTACATTTCTGAGATCCAACCAAATTTAAGACTATAATTAGTCAAGAGTATATTCTAATCTCTATATAATGATGTTAGAAATTAACCAACAAAATAACCAAAATATTGCCAAATGCTTGGGAGTAGAGAAATGCATGCTATATCAGTGTTTCTCATCATTTTCAACTGTGACCCCTTCTGACCTTGTTTTTTTCCTGTGGTCCCTATCTTACAGATTGGTCCTTTAGATTCTTGGTGCGTCCTCACCCCCATTTATGTGAATTTTCACCTGCGATTCCCTTGGAATATCCTGGGGGCCCACCAAGAGTCTTATGGTCCCTGGGTAACAAATGCTATGCTAGTCTATGAATAAAAGAAGAAATTAGATTGAAAATTAGAAAATATCTCTAAAGCCAGTAATGAAAAGTATCAAAATTTGTACAGGATTAAGGTATTACATTTCTAGATTGGGGTGCTGCCATTAAACCTGCAAATATGGAAATGGTTGTGAAGGAGGAGTTGCAATGTGGACACTCTCCCTGCACCCCCTGCCCCCAGCACTGGATAACTTTTCTTGAATCAAGTATTAACAAAAATGTATCAACAGAGTCTTATAGGAGGGCTATTTTATCGTGCCAAAGGCTTAACTATGCACATGTCCTTTGACCAAACGATTTCATTTCAAAGGAGATAATTACAGATTTTTGCCAAGTTTAATGACTTTTTTTGGCCATGCTCGGTGATGTTCAATGCTCAGAGATTACTCCCGACTCTGCACTCAGGAATCACTCCTGGCAGTTCTCTGGGGACCATATAGGATGCTGGGGATTGAACCCAGGTCAGTCTTGTACACAGCAAGCACTTTACCCACTGTACTATCTCTCTGGCTTCATCAGGTTTTGACTTTAAATATTTACCACAGCCCCAAGAGAAGGACCACATGGAGGGTGCGGGAACCACAGATCCCGGAGGGAAAAAAAAAAACAGGTTCCAAAAAGAGCCGAGACCACCGGCAAGTTCCAGATGGGGTAGGTGCCGCATCCCGCCTCCCCCAGATGGAACCCCAGTGACCAGAAGCCTCTACAA
The DNA here is from genome assembly GCF_029834395.1 of Sorex fumeus. NCBI lineage: Eukaryota > Metazoa > Chordata > Mammalia > Eulipotyphla > Soricidae > Sorex > Sorex fumeus. The sequence goes on along the minus strand of NW_026606143.1, from coordinate 7,314,743 downwards.
ACACAGCTAGAGTATGCAGGAACGAGGACTTTTTCTCAAATCTGCCAGACTACAGCTCCCAGGTAACCTCTGATTCCGGAAGTCACGCCCACAGCCCGCCCCCCAGCGCCATCTTTGAAGCATTAAGCCTAAGAGAAGGACCACATGGAGGGTGCGGGAACCACAGATCCCGGAGGGAAAAAAAAAAAAACAGGTTCCAAAAAGAGCCGAGACCACCGGCAAGTTCCAGATGGGGTAGGTGCCGCATCCCGCCTCCCCCAGATGGAACCCCGGTGACCAGAAGCCTCTACAAACACAGCTAGAGTATGCGGGAACGAGGACTTTTTCTCAAAACCGCGCGGCCGCTTATGCGGCCGCGTGACATCTCTCTATATACAAAGTGATCAATGAGAAGTAAACCACCCAATCTTTCTCCCTGAAAATCAGAGTTAAGTTTGGAGCACGGCCACAGCCCCAGAAACACAAGGACTTAATGCAGAACCCAGCAGCTTAGAGCAGAAAAGTGAATGGACGATGCGTTAATCCAGGCCATCATTTCTGCCCAGAGGGGAAAGGGTGTTGCCCCATTCGCCCTCTCTACTCTGGAAAGGATGGCGGCTGCATGGGAGCCTTGTGGACAGCAGGTATGAGCCGGGGGTGTGGGGGCGACTAAAACCTCATGGGAAGGGGGGGCGTTCCGGTCCGTCTTTCACGCCCTACCGAGGTCAACAGTTGCCCCACACGAGCGGCTCCCCAGCACAGCCACAGTCCCAGAAGCACAAGGACTTAATGCAGAACCCGGCAGCTTGGAGCAGAAAAGTGAAAGGACTATGCGTTAATCCAGGCCATCAAGTCTGCTGGAGGGGAAAGGGTGTTGCCCCATTCGCCCTCTCTTCTCTGGAAAGAAGGATGGCGGCCGCATGGGAGCCTTGTGGACAGCAGGTATGAGCCGGGGGTGTGGGGGCGACTAAAACCTCATGGGAAGGGGGGCGTTCCGGTCCGTCCTTCACGCCCTACCGAGGTCACCAGTTGCCCCCCACGAGCGGCTCTCCAGCACGGCCACAGCCCCAGAAGCACAAGGACTTAATGCAGAACCCAGCAGCTTGGAGCAGAAAAGTGAAAGGACTATGCGTTAATCCAGGCAATCATTTCTGCCCAGAGAGGAAAGGGTGTTGCTCCCTTCCGCCCTCCTCCCCCTGGAAAGAAAGATGGCGGCCACATGGGAGCCTTGTGGACAGCAGGTATGAGCCGGGGGTGTGGGGGCGACTAAAACCTCATGGGAAGGGGGGCGTTCCGGTCCGTCCTTCACGCCCTACCAAGGTCACCAGTTGCCCCCCACGAGCGGCTCTCCAGTACGACCACAGCCCCAGAAGCACAAGGACTTAATGCAGAACCCAGCAGCTTGGAGCAGAAAAGTGAAAGGACTATGCGTTAATCCAGGCAATCATTTCTGCCCAGAGGGGAAAGGGTGTTGCTCCCTTCCGCCCTCCTCCCTCTGGAAAGAAAGATGGCGGCCACATGGGAGCCTTGTGGACAGCAGGTATGAGCCGGGGGAGTGGGGGCGACTAAAACCTCAGGGGTCGGGGGACGTTCCGGTCCGTCCTTCACGCCCTACCGAGGTCACCAGTCGCCCCCCGCGAGCGGCTCTCCAGCACAGCCACGGCCCCAGAAGCACAAGGACTTAATGCAGAACCCAGCAGCTTGGAGCAGAAAAGTGAACGGACTATGCGTTGATCCAGGCCATCAAGTCTGCTGGAGGGGAAAGGGTGTTGCCCCATTCGCCCTCTCCTCTCTGGAAAGAAAGATGGCGGTCACATGGGAGCCTTGTGGACAGCAGGTATGAGCCGGGAGTGTGGGGGCGACTAAAACCTCATGGGAAGGGGGGCGTTTCGGTCCGCCCTTCACGCCCTACCGAGGCCACCAGTTGCCCCCACGAGCGGCTCTCCAGCACGGCCACGACTCCAGAACACAGAAACCAATTTCTTAACTATCTGACTTTCAGTAGAAATACTTCCAGGGTCAATAGGTAAAATAGCAGAAATCCAAAACCAACATTTAATTCTTGAACCCAGCTGTAGAAAGCAAATCACTTCACAATGCTTTTTCAGCATGTCTGATTTGGGGGGGGGGTAAACTCTAAATAATAGTGGTGAATCTTTTATTGAAACAATGAATCTAATCAAAGCAGATAGAGTGTTAACTAGAATTCATCTGCCTCACAGGGACGGGGAGGGGTGGGGGGTGGGGTTTTATTGGGGTTCTTCATGGTAAAAAATAAGTATTGGTAAAGGGAAATGTGTTTGATATTTGCATGACTGAGACATAAACCTGATAGCTTTGTAACCTTTCCCACAGTGATTCAAGGTAAAGGTAAGGTAAAGGCCCTCCCGTTGATCGTCGATTTGCTCGAGCGGGCCCAGTAACGTCTCCATTGGAGACTTTGTTGTTACTGTGTCTGGCATATCGAATACTCTCGGTAGCTTGCCGGGCTCTCCGAGAGGGGCGGAGGAATCGAACTCGGGTCGGCCATGTTGGCCGCGTGTAAGGCGAATGCCCTACCCGCTGTGCTATCGCTCCAGCCCAGTGATTCAATAAATAAATAAATAAATTTAAAATAAAAAATATTTACCACAGCCTTTTATAGTAAAGAGAACTTGGAAATGATCTAAATGCTCAACAACAGGAGAATACACAGAGTAGACTATAATTCTGTCATTAAAATGATACCATAGAAATGTATTTATTGATATAGAAAGATGTTTCCAACACATTGAGATGTGCAAGCACACAGAGGTTTTAATATCAACAGGGTGCTGAAGATTGTATAGGATTGTGTTAAAAAATTTTTCTTTTACTTTTACTTTTACATTTTTTAAAATGAACAAGAACTACCACTGTTATGATACTAAAAAGTTGCAAATGTTAAGCAATTTCAAAACATCCCTTAAGAATTCAACTGAAACAGTATAACAGAATTCATAGTTCTAAAACTTAAATTACTAGAAAATTAACAGATGCATTATACTGATGTACTCAATGATGATAAAAGAAAATAATGAGCAAAAATTAATAAAGTTAAAGACAAGTACCCAACAAATCAAGAGCAAAATAAAAAATGTTTTGTGGAAAGTGATTAATGAGATTAAATTAGAAAATACCCTCAGGAAATCAGATAGTTTTTATAATGTCACTTTTTATAACTTATCTTCATATAAATTGTTAGAAAATAGGGACAGATAGTGTAGCCAGTAAAGTGCTCAATCCCCAGAACTACAGATGTTCCCCTGAGCACCACTAAGTGATCCCTGAGGATAGAGCCAGAAGTAAGCTCTGAGCATGACTGGGTGTGGCCCCCAAACAAAAAATTAAAAAAAAAACTTTGAGGCAAAACTATGCCAAAACTAATAAAGTTTTAGGGCCAGAGTACAGGAGGCAGGGTGCTTCCCTTGCACAGAGCTGATCGAGGTTTTTTTTTATTTTTGGCTTTTGGGGTCACATCCGGCAATGCACAGGGGTTATTCCTGGCTTTACACTTAGGAATTACTCCTGGCAGTGCTTGGGGGACAATATGGGATGCAGGGAATCAAACCTGGGTTGGCTGCGTACAAGGCTAATGCTCTACCTGCTGTTCTGTTGCTCCAGCCCTGACCTAGGTTTTTTGATCTCTGGCATCACTTATGGTCCACTGAGTCCTGCCAGGAGTGATTCCTGAACATTGCTAGTTGTGTACAAAAAATAAACTAATAAAATGTAAACACTTAGAAATTTACTGCTGTACATTCATATATCAGAGGAAATGGATACATTACAGCAGGTAGGGCCTTATATGCAGCCAATCTAAGTTCAATCCCTGACAACCCATATTGTCCTCCAAGCCCCTCCAGGAGTAATTCCTGAGCACAGAGCCAGAAGCAAACCCTGAGCACTGCCCACAAACCGAAAAAAAAAAATTAAAGGTCAACCCTTATATTAGAAAAGACAGAAATTTTGTGAACTAAGACTCCATCTTTAAACTTAAATTAGAAGGAGCTGAAACAGAAATTAATAAAATGAGAAAACATATTAGAGGTATTAACAAAGTTAAACACTGAATGTTATGAAATGATGGATATCTTGGGAAGATTGAATGAGGCGTGGAAAATAAGATGAGGACCTGGAACTATAGTTCAGTGATAGAGTACAGGTATGAAGTTGTAATTTGTCCACACAGGTTATTTAAAAGATGGAAACACACAGCCAGTGAAGGGAAGAGGCAGGATTCAAATTCGGTGGACTAACTTAAGAGTTCTTGCATGGCCACCCTTACTCCCTCAAGTTACAAAGTATGAAACTTCCTAACATTTGCTCAGGGCTCTGAGTTACTTCATGGGATATAAGTGATTAAAGCTGAATAGATAAAATCATAAAAGAAAGATTTTGTATAACAAATCCATTTTCATGTCTGTGATGGGAATTCCATACTCCAGAAATACCAAAGGAGACTTCAAAATGAAAAGTCTCCTTTTACACCTCCCAATGCCTTGCCCAGATGATACGTGGGACTAATATGTTGTTGATCAGTACAAATGCTTTCTCATTTATGCCAATAAGTGGTTTAACCCTAGCGTATATTAAAATATTATTGACTGAGGATAAGAGAAACTTTTGTTCTGCTTTTTTTTTGTCCACACACACTTGGCAGTACTCAGGGCTTTTTCTTGGTTCGGTGCTCAGAGATGACTTTTGGCAGGGCTTGGGAAGACCCCACGAGGTGACAGTGATTGAACTCAGGTTGGCCACATACAAGGCAAGTGCCCTACCTCCTCTATTATTTCTCCAGCACCAATTCTGCTTTCTTTTCTTCTAATTCAGAACTTGGTAGCATCAGTGGCACAGTATCTTCACAAATAGCCATAATTATCACCTTTTCCCAATACTTTTGCTCTTTACTATCCAGCTCGTGTACTTTGTTCTTGAAAGGGGAGAGCCACATTTGGTGGTGCTCAGGAATCATTTCTGGCATTGCTCATGGAATGGCATTTGCAAGACAAGTGCCTTAACCACTGTTCTATCTTTCTGGCCTATAGAATATTCTTTCTATTCATCTTTACTAAATAATATTGACATCCTTCATCAACTTATTTTTGGCTTTGTCTTTGGGCCATACCCAGTGATGTTCAGGGATTACTCCTGGCTCTGCACTCAGGAATTACTCCTGGCAGTGTTTGGATATAGGATGCCAGGGATCGAACCTTGGTTGGTTACATGCAAGGCAAATGCCCGACATGCTTTACTATTCCTCTGACTCCCCCTTTGTTAACTTTGTATAAACCTGCCTGCCTCTTCCTGATCCCAGCTGTTTCCTCTGTAGATCTCTTGGGTCCTCCTCTGATCATTCAGACATGTACTTCCAAAAAACATTTGATTTATGGATAGGTAACTGTCTGGTTTGTATGATATGACTATAATCAGAATGAAGGCATACACAGGGTTACCTTCTGCATAACATCCCACATATTGATTACTATTTACAAACATCAGGTGGTTCATTTATTCCTGAAAGAGAACAGAGAGTCGTACACACATCACCCTTTTCCAGTTTCCCCTGTATAAGCTAACCCATTTTCTATGCATTTATCAAGCATCTATCAAGCATCTATCATAGAGAGTCTAGAAAGAGCAGTTACATGAAGAGCCCATCTACAAAGTCTGAAGGAGAGATAAGGAAGACGGATTTTTAAAAAGAAAGAGCTGTGAATATTAGATTTTGGATGAAAGAAAGGGGTGCCCCTTAAGGATTTGGTCTTCTGCCATTAAGTAAGCAGCCTCTGCCATGGATCCTGAAGAAAAGTAGTGGGGAAAGGAAGAAGAAGAGAGATTGAGAATGAGAGCACAAATGAGAGCAGGAGCGTAGTAGGACTACATGGCCATTTAGAGGAGAACAGTCTCTATGGGTATTTCTTCTGACAAGTGAAAAAATAAGGCCCGAAACACTAGAAAATATGCCGACATGTTAGATGTGTTTTGAGGGTCGACTGGGGATTGCTGAGGAGCTATAATCTGAGCCAGGCTCTTTTCTAATACCTATACTGTAAACAGAACACCAGCAAATTCATTCAGTATGAACTAAGGGATGAAAGAAGGTACTACACAAGTAGATAGAAGACTTTGTCTTTCCTTTTTCTTTTGGATATTGTGTCTCAGCAGTGCTCAGGGCTTATATCTGGCTCTGCACTCAGATATCACTCCTGATAGGACTCAGGGGATCATATGGGATGCTGGTGATAAAGTACTGGTCAGTCGCATTGCAAGGCAAGTACCTTACCAGCTGTCTTATCTTTCCAGTCCCATCATTCCTCTTTTAGTAACAGGAAATACTTAATAAAGTTAGTTAATAAATTCATTGTAAAAGATGTTATAATTATCCAACATATGTATTTTTTTTTTTTTACTTTTTGGGTCACAACTGGCGATGCACAGGGGTTACTCCTGGTTCATGCACTCAGGAATTACTCCTGGCGGTGCTCAGGGGACCATATGGGATGCTGGGAATCGAACCCAGGTCAGCCGCGTGCAAGGCAAATGCCCTACCCACTGTGCTATTACTCTAGGCCCCAACATATGTATTTTTTAACCCTTACGAATGCTTTTTATTGAATTTAAAGTTCATTCAAGGGGTATGCAGAGATAGAAATAGTTTGATCAGCTACTAATATATGTTAGCATCCTTTTATTTTTGTTTCCAGCAGCCAGTTCACTTATTCTACATGTTCAATACTTAGCTTTTGGAAAAGTTTGCTGGGATATCTGTCTGCTACTGATGCATCATTATTCCTTCTTTACCTGCTCTAATTATCAGTTGTATTTCTTTTGGTAAGAATTGTCTTTTCGATGAAGTCATGAAATTTATATACAAGTGGTACTACATGGAAAATATCATACTAAGTGAAATGAGTCAGAAAGAGAGGGACAGACATAAAAAGATTGCATTCATCTGGGGGACATAAAGTAACAATATAGGAGATTAATACCCAAGAATAGTCGAGATAAGTACCAGGAGGATTACTCCATGGCTTAGAGGCCAGCTGGGCATGCTAGGGGAAAAGGCAGCTCAGATAGAGAAGGGAGCACCAAATAAAGGGTGTTGGGAGGATCCTCCCAGGATGGGAGATGCATGTTGAAAGTAGACTATAGACTGAACATGATTGCCACTCAATGCCTCTTTTGCAGACCACAACACCCAAAAGGAGAGAGAGAACAAAATGGAATGCCCTGCCACAGAAGCAGGGTGGGATGGGGGGGATAGGGGTGGGAGGGATACTGGGATCCATGGTGATGGAAAATGGGTACTGGTGGAGGGATGGGTATTTGATCATTGTATAATCGAAACCCAAGCACAAATATTTATAAGTATACAACTGTACCTCATGGTGTTTCACTAATAAAATTTTTTAAAAAATTGTCTTTTCCTGTTCTTGTCTACTTGTATGTGAAGTTTAATATCATCCAGTGGTAGACTGGAGTGAGTTCTCTCCATCTCTGTTCAATAAATAACTTTTCCATGTCAATATGAATCAAATTAATTTTCTATTTTTTCCATTTTTAGTTAAACCTAATGATGCTTTTCTTTTATTAATTCCAAAGATCTGTTAATTAACTTTACTTTTTGCTAGCTAGCTTTCCTATGATTGGATTTGTTTTTTATAAATTCTAACCTCTCTAGTTTTCTTTTTTGGGAGTGGGCAGAGGATTGGTCTCTAAATTGACTTCCGAATTGTGAATTAGTTTCCTCAATACTATTTAAAATTTTTGTCTCCTATTATATTTACTACTTTTTATGGTAGGTACTGCTGCAAGGACCCCTATTGAAGAGGAATATCTGTTTTGCTTGGCTGGCAAACTCTGTTTTCTGCCAAGTGATGTCTAGGAGAATTTTTGTGGGTTGAAAACGTTGATAAGTGCCTGAAAGGAAGATTCCCATTGATAAGTACTTCCAACTAAGTAATATCTGACAAGGCTTTCTCAGAGCTAACTTAGGGAATGGATGAACCAAGAAGGTCAACTAAGATTTGAAGTAACTAGAAGGAAAGAACTTATGCTCTTTCGCCACTGATGACAAGAAAGAGTATGTGGGGGGAAGGCAAAGCCTCCTAATCCAGTCCTTCAACCTCACAAGTCCACCTGGCAGTAGGGAAGCACAGATGCAAAGTTGCTTTGGCACATATGCCACACAAGGCACTTCGTATTTTCCACCTGTAGTAGGGACTAGGCCATGTGTGTAGATGGGAGCCCATATTACAGTATGTCAAAATATTTAAAAGTTACACTTCCAACTTAGAGACTGATACATAGGTTCTAACATTTCACCATAACTTCATAAGGACCTGTAGGATTAAGTTTTACAAAGAATGAATGGTTTCTAGAGCTCCTCACCAGAACACGGTATATTAATATTCTGGCCATCCACCTGCCTTAATTTTTATTTCTACCCCAGATACCTGCCTAAGTGGACAGCTGTCTTACTTAGGTCATGAATGATTTTCCAAGATTCAAGAGGTGCCAGTCCAACCACTTAATATTTTTTATTTTATTTTTTGTTTTGGGCTCGATTTGCTTGAGTGGGCCCAGTAACGTCTCCATCATGAGACTTGTTGTTACTGTTGTTACTGTGTTTGGCATATCGAATACATCACGGGTGGCTTGCCGGGCTCTGCCATGCGGGCGAGATACTCTCGGTAGCTTGCCGGGCTCTCCGAGAGGGGCGAAGGAATCGAACTCGGGTCGGCCATGTTGGCTGCGTGCAAGGCAAACACCCTACCGCTGTGCTATCGCTCCAGCCCAATCGAACTCGGCTGACCCGAGTTCGATTCCTCTGCCCCTCTCGGAGAGCCCGGCAAGCTACCGAGAGTATCTCACCCACACGGCAGAGTCTGGCAAGCCACCCGTGATGTATTCGATATGCCAAACACAGTAACAACAAAATCTCCAATGGAGACGTTACTGGGCCCGCTCGAGCAAATCGATGAACAGTGGGAGGGCCTTTACGTTTTTTAATTTTTGTTTTGGGCTCAAACCTGGTGCTGCCCAGAGTTTATTCCTGGTTCAGTTCTTGGTGGTCCCTTTCAGTAGGGTCTGGGGGACCATGCAGTGCTGGGCATAGAACCCAGGGCTCCTGAGTGCAAAGCATTAGCTCCAGCTCTTTGAGCTAGCACATCACATCACCAGTCCCTGGCAACTATCACATAGTTTACAACCAGTTAATCAGGCCACTGACTCCCCATCTTCTAATGTCTTCTGCCACTTCCTCTACTCTCTTGTCACTTAAAGCTGGGGCAGCTCAGGATTTTACTTACATGAAAACAGAAACCAATTCTTGCTGATTTATTGACAGGACACTGGGCTGTTCAAGAGTGGCGTGGCAGTGAAACCTATAAGACAAGACACCTAGAAGCAAGTGACAAAATCCTGGACAGATCGGACAGGGCAATATTGCAGGTATTTTTCATCAATGTTCCTGGTAACCATTCAATGCTGGATGCCATCCCCAGCCTCTATTACAACTATCCTAGTCATTATCCCTGCTGCCACCTGGGAGCTTTGCATAGTTCACATTAAAAAAAATAGTGTTATGAGCTATTATAACACCAGAGGTGGATGTGTCTGACTCATGAAATTTATGTCATATGACTGTACCATAGCTGTCCAAAGCTGTCAAGAGTAAATTCTGACTCTGTAAAGATGGTGGACTTTATCTTCCCTCAAGATTTAAGATAGGAAATTCTCAAAATATTGGAAGAGATTCAGGTACCGGGCAGCCAAAAATAATAAGAAATGTCCCCATATACATGAGCTCCACACACAAATCTATTCTTAACTGCCTAGAGTTCTCTGATGATGCCACCAAAACTTTCTGGGTGTTACTATGGCTCCTCAATAAAATTATGGGCTTTAGCTCAGTAACTGCTTAAGTCTCTTTTGATGTCCCACAGAATTCTCATTTCATTTTTTTTATGTAGGAGTACTGCTATTTATTCAGCCACTGATTAGCTGATTGAATTCTGCATGAATTCCACCCTACTTTTTTTCATGTTTTATAATTTTATTTATTGAATGAGAGCAGTTACAAAGTTTTTGGGTCTAAGTCTCGGTCATACAATGAAACACCCGTACCTTCACCAGTGCCCATTCTCCACCACCAAAAACCGCAGTATCCCCCCATCCCACACCCTCCCACTACCTGTGGGACAGATGATTTCCACATTACTCTCTCTCTACTTTGAACACATTCAATATTTTGACACCAGACCCACCATTATTTGAGATTTTACCCCAACACTAGGATCTGCTGAAAAAGCAACAGTAGACAATTTGTGTTCTATTGCTGGATATGAATAACATATGATGTTTGTGGCTGCAGTAGGTCCATGTGATTTTGAAATTCCGAAATTTTAACACTTAAATCTGGAGGGATTTTTGCCAAAAGCCACTGGGTTTCGAGATTTGCTCCTGAGTCTCTGGGATCATGGCCGTTGAGCAGCTTGATCAGGAGCCAGAGAGGCCGTTCGTGGGCAATGACTTGGGGTCTCATTAGGGTGGGGAGGACAGGCCCGGCTCCACTCCCATCCCGTGAGGCCCAACAAGTTTCGTCACTGCAGGCCCAAGCCTGACTGTCCAATGGCCTCTGGAGGATGACGGCCACTGAGCCGCTAGGGGGAAGCAGGCGGAGGGACAACACCGTTTCCGCCCTGGGGTGGCCTGGCGACAGTAATGTACTGTGGGGTCCGGACGCATTTCTGCGAAAAGCCACTGGGTTTCGAGATTTGTTTCTGAGTCTCTGGGATCATGGCCATTAAGCAGCTTGATCAGAGGCCAGAGAGGTCGTTTGTGGGTGATGACTTGGGGTCTCGTTGGGATGGGGAGGACAGGCCCGGCTCCACCCCCCCATCCCGTAAGGCCCAAAATGTCTCGTCACTGCGGGCCCAGACCTGACTGTCCAATGGCCTCTGGAGGATGACGGCCACTGAGCCGCCAAGGGGGAGCAGGCAGAGGGACAACACCCTTTCCCCCTGGGGTGGCCTGGCGACAGTAATGTACTGTGGGGTCCGGATGCATTTCTGCCAAAAGCTGCTGGGTTTCGAGATTTGTTTCTGAGTCTCTGGGATGAAGGCCGTTAAGCAGCTTGATAAGGAGCCAGAGAGGCCATTCGTGGGTGATGACTTAGGGTCTCGTTGGGATGGGGAGGACGGGTCCGGCTCCGCCCTCATCTCGTGAGGCCCAACAAGTTTCGCCACTGCGGGCGCAAGCCTGACTGTCCAATGGCCTCTGGAGGATGACGGCCACCGAACCGCCAAGGGGAGCAGGCGGAGGGACAACACCCTTTCTCCCTGGGGTGGCCTGGTGACAGTAACCTACTGTGGGGTCTGGACGCATTTCTACCAAAAGCCACTGAGCTTCGAGATTTGTTTCTGAGTCTCTGAAATCATGGCCATTAAACAGCATGATCAGGAGCCAGAGAGGCCGTTTGTGGGTGATGACTTGGGGTCTTGTTGGGATGGGGAGGACAGGACCGGCTCCACCCCCATCCCGTGAGGCCCTGTGTGTCTCATCACTGGGAGCCCAAACCTGACTGTCCAGTGGCCTCAGAAGGATGGCAGCCACTGGGCTGCGAGGGGGAATAGGCTAAGGCACAAAACCTATTCCCACCTGGGTCGGCCCAGCACTGGTGACCTACTGCAGAGACCAGACGCATTTCTGCCAAAAGCCGTTGGGTTTCAAGATTTGTTTCTGAGTCTCTGGGATCATGACCGTTAAGCAGTTCAATCAGGAACCAGAGAGGCCATGCCTCCAAGTATATAGCTGAGCCAGAGGTGGTTTGTAGGTGTATTTCCCACATACCTAACTTTTGGCCATTTACTTTCTTGGTAAACTTTGCCCCAAGTTTTTGGGGTCTGGCCAAAGGCACAGCAGAAATTTTGGGGTATCTGGAAGTTTGAAGGTGCCACCAGGCTGCTGATGCACTTGCCTCACAGGTACAGATAGACCTGCTGGCAGAACCATACCCCCAGAATTCTCATCTCTTTGAAACAAAACATAGCACTGCTTTGAAAAAATTGTATTTTGAATACTGAAATATAGTCTAAGATATTGCTTATGATATTCTGAAGACAGATTATTATTCTAAATCCTGTAAAAATATCAAAGGTGGATTTTTCGTCATTTCTAGGATCCTACATTGACCAACCACCCTTCGCACCCTTTCCTGTTTTAATCCCCTGGTTGGTTCTCCTGTTCATCTTGACCTCTTTTACTCGATGTTGTTTAACAATGGTGCCTCCTAGTGGATCTGAAAATTCTAGCTACAAAAGAAACTATGAGCTATAGGAAACTATGAACTGAGAGTGCTAATTAGGGCTAGGAGATAGGGGAAGGGATGGGATATTGGGGTAATGATAGAGGAGATCTGACACTCTGGTGGCAAGCATGAGGTTGCAACACTGCAAGTATAAAACAATATCACTTGATCACTTGATCATTTGACATCCTGTTACTCATCGATTTGCTCGAGAGGGTTCCAGTAACGTCTCCATTCATCCCCATTGCATGCTAGTGTAGCCCAATGGCATCTGCTCGCTCCAGGAACACGAAGAGCCTCAAACTCAGGGTCTTGATGAAGAAGTCTGACAATCTTGTAGGTGGGCGGCCATGCGATCTTTTGATGTCACGTGGAATCCAGTCGGTAACAGCTCTAGTCCAGCGGTCATCTCCAAATTGCATTACGTGTCTAACCCATCTGATTTTCAATGCCTTGGCAAACGAGACAGCGTCCCTGATTCTCGATTGTCTAAGGAGGTCAGAACTCCGGATTCTTTCTCTCATTTGAGTGAAATGTGATACTCCAAGCATAGCTCTTTCAATTCCTCTTTGGGAGACACAAATAGCATTCTCATCCTGTTTTCATAGGGCCCAGGTCTCTGAGGCGTATGTTAATACAGGAAGAACAGTGGAATCAAAGAGATGTGCCTGGAGACAGAGGTTATTTGTCCTCTTAGCTATTTCTTTCACGCTCTTGAAGGCGTTCCAAGCCGCTCTCTTCCTTCTGCACAACTCAGGTGCCAGATCATTGGTCATGTTAACTTCTTGACCTAGGTACACATAACTGTTGCATCTGGAGATGTTCGCTCCATTGAAAGCAAATGGAACGTCAGGAACGAGACCGTTTCTCATAAACATTGTCTTTGTGAGATTCAGCTGCAGTCCGACCTTTCCACACTCACAGTCAAAGTCGGCCAGCATTTGTGCAGCTTGTCTAATGTTTGTTGTTATTAGAACGATGTCATCAGCAAAGCGGAGGTGGTGTAGTTGCCAACCATCTATCTTCACTCCCATTCCTTCCCATTCCAGTTGTCGTGTGACGTTCTCGAGGGTGGCACTTTAAGAGTTTTGGTGAAATGGTATCACCCTGCTGAACCTCTCTCCTGACATGGATGATCACTTCCTTGAAGAATGATGAGATCCTGGTAGTGAATTTGCAATACAGCTCATGGAGGATCCTGATGTACTGAGTTTGAATGCCCTGTTTGGCTAGGGCTTTGATGACTGCTTCAGTCTCAAAAGAATCAAAGGCCTTCTTTAAATCAATGAACGTTAGACAGAGCGGCATCTTGAACTCCCAAGAAACGTCAATGGGCTTGGTTACCCTGTGGCTATGGTCGATCATGCTGAATCCTTTTTGGAACCCGGCTTGCTTACATGATTGTCCTTTAGCTAGTGTTCTGCCAATCCTATTCAGGATGACTCAAGTGAACAGCTTGTAGACAACAACAACAGGCAGATTGGGAGATAATTGCCAATGTTGTGGATGTCTCTCTTCTTGTACAGTAGTACAGTCCTACTGGTATTCCATTGGGATGGAACCTTGCATTCAGACAGGTAGTGTGTGAAGAGCCGAGCCAGTGTATTGATGAGTACTAATAGCAGGTTCTTCAGGTGTTCAGGTCTGACCTTGTCTGGGCCAGGTGCTGTTCGCTTCTTTACCGAATAAAGGGCATACCGGATTTCAGAAGGGAGAACTTTGGGAACAACATATCCATCCTGCAGAATTTGGTATCTGGGCAGGTGGACGTGGCTATCGAAGAGATCCAAGTAGAAATCATGAATAATCTTCTCCATTGCCCTTCTGGAAGATGTGATAGATCCATCAGGACATCGGAGGGCAGTCATCTTGGTCTTGTGGTTGGCGAAGGACAGGTGGGCGTTGTGAATGCTTTTTCTGGCTTCTGCCGCATCTGCCAGTACTGCTGCTCTTCTCTCTTTGAGGTCTTCCTTTATCACTTACCTCCACTGCTTTTTGAGCTCGGATGTTTGCTTGTGGTTGCCTGAGGCTTGTGCCAAGCCATATTGGTGAATGAGCTTGAGAGTTTTCAAAGACAGGTGTCTTTTTGTGGCTATCTCTCTCTCTCTCAGCGTTCCTCACTCAATCATGGAGGTACTGAACCAGTCGATTGTATTCTTTGTCAATGTTGTCAATGATGGCATCTTCCCATGTTGCCGCAATAGTGCCAAAGAGTTCCCAGTTGGTGGTCGTTGTGGGAGTTCTCTTCTTAAACTTTGCAGCCCTTTCCCCCCACTCCATGAAGTAGAATTTTACATGAAGGAGACTGTGGTCCAATCCCGTTTGGAATTTTGGGACAACAGCGACATCAGTCAGGTGAAACCTGACAATATCAGTATATCAGTATTTGAAAAGTGATATCTCAATAAAATCTGACTTGAGAGGGTTGGGATGGGGAGAGAGAGAGATATCAAATATTCCTAAAACAAGATTAGCAAACTTTTGGGTTAATTTCTCATGTTCACGTGACACTCCGTAGGGTTTTCTGACATTCTCAGAAAATAAAAGCAGGCCAATGGGACAACCAAACAACCTCTGTTGTGTTATTTGAAGTTTGTGGCCACACCCAGCTGTGCTCAGGGCTTACTCCTGGCTCTGCATTCAGGGATTGCTCTTGAAGGGATTGAGGGACCATATGGGGTGCTGGGGATAGAATCTGAGTCTGCTACATGTAAGGCAAATGATGTAGTTGCTGTACTGTTGCTATGGCCCCTCTGTTCTGTTTTTTTATGCAGGAACTTTACTAAAAGGCCTCAGTGTTTTTTCTAATTCTCATAGGCAAGCACTCATTTCCCATTCTTTCTCTCTGGTTTTGGGGCCACATCTAGTGGTGCTTAGGGCTTGGTGCTCAAGAATCACTCCTGGCAGTTCTTGCAGGGGCGGGGGGGGGGATATGCCATATGCAGTCCCAGGAATTCAACCAGAGGGTGTCTGCATGCAAGGCAAGCACCTTCAGTCCCACATCACAGCATTTTAGAACTGGAAATGTAATGAAAAGACCTGTTTTAGGTCAGTAATAATAGCAAATGGGACTTGACGTTGCAACCTTGGGTGGGTCTGTTTCTTAAATTTCAGTGTTTTCATCTGTTAATTGGGCAGAGCTATACATTTTAGGGAGCCACTAAGAAAACCAAGAGTCAATAAAAAGTATTAAGTATAGATGCAGTCATAAACATCACCGGTGTTTTATATTTGTTACATGTTTCATGGGCTGGAGTGGGTAGGGCGTTTGCCTTGCATGTGGCCCACCCGGCTGACCCGGGTTCGATTCCTCCACCCCTCTTTGAGAGCCCAGCAAGCTACCGAGAGTACCTCGCCCACAGGGCAAAGTTTGGAAAGCTACCCGTGACGTATTTGATATGCTAAACACAGTAACAACAAGTCTCACAATGGAGATGCTACTGGGCCCACTCAAGCAAATTGATGAACAATGGGAGGACAGTGCTACAGTGCTACATGTTCCATCTCATCTCCAGTCTACTCTCTCATCTCACATTAACAGTTCCCCAGACACACAAACTGACTCACATTTCTGGCCATTCCACAGTGTTCTTGACTTTGCCTTCATGGTCCACTCAGTCAATTTGCCTTCCATGCTCTACTAAATTCCCATCTAGAACTCCAATCCAAGCCCAAGCATGGAAACAATAGTAAATTTTTATTTATTCCCTGATTGACAGAATGGCTTTTTGAATCAAAAGAAAGTTATCCATGGGGAATGGAAGGTGAGGGGGTGGGGATGGGGTCAGACAGCAACTTAGAATACTCAGGGTTCTAGGGATTGGAGATATAGTACAGAAGGAAGGGCACTTTCTTTGAATACAGCCAACCTGGGTTTGAGCCCCAACGTCTCATCTGGTCCCCTGAGCTTGCCAGGTGTGATTTCTGAGTATAGGAGCAACCCCTGAGCATCGCTGGGTGTGGCCCAATGACCGCCCCCCGCCCCCCCGCCCAAGATTCTAGAAAAGAAGGGAATAAGTAACACAATCATACAGATCCACTCACTTATTTATTCATACTCTCTATGTGACTGTTTGGAATGTGAAATATGAGACAGAGTGAAATATCTTAGATCACAGAGATCTGGGAACTGGAGAATATGCTTTGGGACTATTGTATAAACCAAAAGGATAGGTCTTTCTGGAGCAATGAAATGGAGTGATAAAGGGCGGAGTGTTTCCTATTCCCTGAGGTCTCTCTAGTTCTTATGAGGAATTCGATTTCTTTTCCTTAGATTTTGTGAGATTTCTGCATCTTTAGATCTTTACTACTATTGGGAAAGTTGCTTAGGGACACACCCAGCAGTGCTCAGGGTACTGCTCTCTGATCACTATTTGCAATGCCCAGGGGACCACATTCAGTGCCAGGGATCAAATCAGGGCCAGCCACAAGCAAGACAAGAGCCATAATCCCTAAACGATCTCTCTGACATATTTTTTTGGGGGGGGGCATAATAGGCAGTGTTCAGGGGCAATTCCTTTCTATGTTCTCAGGGATCTCTCCAGGTGGGGCTTGGAAAACCATTTGTGGTGCCAGAAATTGGAACCATGTTGGCCGTACTCAAGGCAAATGCCCTACCTGCTGTACTGTGTCTCTGGCCTTGCTTTCTATCATTATCCTTACCACAGTCACTTGGAAAATTCCTGGCTGTCCTCCCAGTAGTCTCAGTGTCACCTTCTCTTTGAAAGATCTTTCTCTTCCTTTGTTCAGTCCTCCATCTTGTTACAACTCACTTTCCATGTCTATCCATCTCTGTCCTGAGCTTCTGACTATAGCTCACAGATATTAGGCATTAATAAACAAAATAACTATGTGGATAAGGTTTCTGTAAGACTTGGGACAATAGCAGAGGTGTTTCCATGTGGCCTCAGGTTCTTTCACTCACTATCTATCCCACTGTGGCAGCTATTATCAGATAATACCAAATGGAATCAAAGAGACATCGTAATATAGCAAATAGGAAGCATGCCTCAGAACTCAGAACATGGTTTGATGAAAGAAGAAGTTTATGAAGGATCAACTGCCCAAACCCTCATTTCCTACATGACTGCTTTTTGTTTTGTTTTGGGGCCACACCCACTTGTGCTCTGGACTCACTCCTGACAGGGTTTAGGGGTGGGGAGATGCAGGGAAAGACCTTGTGTGATGCCAGGGATCTACTCTGGATCAGCCACATGTACAAATACTCTACCTGCTGTACTATCTCTCTGGCCTCATTACTGCTTTTAATACTCTTTACCTCCCTTCTGTAACCCTTTGTTGTGATTTTCTATCCATTTCTTCAGCCATTCATTCTTTCTCCATCTCATTTATCCTGTAATACAGCCTTCCAAATACAGGAAGGCCTCAGTACTTAAGTCCTTGTCTATCTCTATCTCTCTCTCTTCTAGAAGATCTAAACAGCAACCATGCCCGAATTACTATCAATCCAAGATCTCTCTGTGAACCTGCAGAAAAACCCAGGTATGCGGGACCTGTGACTGAGATCTTCAAGATCACTTGGAATGGGATTGTGCCTCCTTCCCCCAGCTCCTAGTTCTTCAGTAGTTTGGCAGTCACACCAACAAACTGCTCCTGGTGCAGTTTAATCTCATCAATGGCTAAGATCCAGAGACTAAAAGCTCCCGGAAGAGAGTGACACAGGCCTTAACCATGAGCGAATCTGCTCTATAATCATATTCTAAATTTCAGAATTCATGGAATGTGGCTGCCAATGCGGTTGCACAAACACTCATACACTACTCGCTAATGTACCAAAAGTAGCACACACTTTTTTTTGGTTTAACATATACACTTGTAATCTCTTATACAAGTGCACAAATGGTTCCAGGATGAAACACAACAATCTTCACACACTTTCCTCTTATGGTGGTGCGAAGGTGCATGGTGGTGGGATTGGTGTTTGAATATTAAATGTAATGAATTATTGTGAACAACTTTATAAAAATAAAATAAAATTAAAAATTCTAAAAAAACTCTGTGCTCATTTCCATATTCATTTCCTCTTTTGTTAGTTGTGGCACATGGAGCTGGGGCCATGCTTGGCAGGGCTCAGGAGACTAAATGGGATGCCGGGAACAAACTGAGGTTGGCCTCAGGCAAGGCAGGCACAGGCACCCACCTGTTGGACTATCTCTCTGACCCTTTACTTTCTTCTTTAGCATTTCCACTCAGCTATCTCACAGAAACTTCACTCATTCAACCCTAAATTAATTTTTCTCCCTATTTCAGGGTTGCTGGAGTTAGTGGCACCATTGTATAGAAGATACTGAAAATTCCCTACAATTTTTCTTAATTCTCCCCTTTCTCACTCTTACTAAATTGTATTTTTGTAGGATTTATCTATTTTATATTAATTAAAAATTAATTATTATAGAATTATTCACACTATTTAGCTTTTTAAATTTATAACCCACCCTCAAAGGTAGCATTTGAAAAAATATCTTTCCAATTTATCATTTACAATTTTGTGGAATTTCAGGAGTTTGGCTTTAATCATCTATATATGTGCAGGTGTCACAACTCCATCCAGAATAACTTAGAAAAGTCTGTCTCATATGTGGAACATAAAGAAACATAATAAGGGAACAACAAATGGCTAGTCATCGGTAGTGAAGATATTTTCCATGGAACTGAGCTTATATGGGAGAGGGGGTGGCTAATAGGAGCCCTTGGGACACTGGTGGAAGGAAGCAGGCTCTCTGGTAAAGGGTGTGTTGTTGGAAAAATGTATGCACAAAAAGTATAATTAACAGTACTGTAAATTCCAGTACCTCAATAAAAATGGTAAGGAAAATAAGGAGAGCGACCAAGGTCAACTTTTACTACTGATTCCCTCCTCCCTTGATCCAGCCACCAAAGTCTGTCTACTCTACTACCAGTCTCAGGCTCTATTTGCTTTCTTTCCTCTCTACTGACATCGATCTATGCTCATCATTAATATCCATACTAAATCACTGTAATGTCTTCCTTACTCCTTACTTCCTTACTCCTTACTTCCTTACTCCTTACTTCCTTACTCTCATGCATACTCTCATGCATACTCTCATGCATACAAATGCAACCCTGAGACAATTCTGCAGATAAAAATTTCCTTTGAAAATGGATGTCTAATCATACAGTTCTGCTCATGATAGACAAAATCCAAAATCCTTTGCTGAGTCTTAAAAGGTCCATCATAAAAAAAATTACGCATACATCCACCATATGAACATGAAAACATTAACTTGAAAAGATTGCATACATACTTATGTTCACTGTGGCACTCAGTGTAAAAGACAGCACATGGAAACAACCCAAATGCCTAACTACTGATGAATGGATAAACAAATTGTGGTATAGGGGCTGGATATAGCACAGTGGGTAGGGTATTTGCTTTGCATGCAGCTGACCCGGATTCAATTCCCAGCATCCCATATGGTTCCCCGAGCACTGCCAGGAGTAATTCCTGAGTGCATGAACCAGGAGTAATCCCTTGTGTATCATTGGGTGTGACTACCCCCACCCCCAAAATAAAAAAGGTTGTGGTATATATGAAAGATAGAATCCTGCTCAGTTATAAGAAGGTATGAAATCTTGCAGCTTGCTGTAACATGGATGGAACTGGAAGGCATCATATTAAGCAAAACAAATCAGAGGGAACAGGGCAAATACCAGATAACCTCACTCATCTGTAAGGAGATGAGAAACACTTCATGTTGTGTAAGGAGAAACAAAACAAAGAAATAGACAGTATCAAATGATGACAAACTCTTAGCTTTTGTTTACAAAACTTAGGTTACCAAACAGTGGCAGGAGAGGTTTGGGATGGGGAAGAGTTGATGAGAAGTGACATAATAGCAATAGTAGAGCATTTTTTTTTAGTGTGGAATGCACGACGCACCTGGCTTTGCTCAGGACTTACTCCTGCCTCTGAACTCAAGGATCATGCCTGGCAGGGTTGGGAAACCATATGTGGTGCCAGGGATTGAACTCTACCTGCTGTTCTACCTATCCTTCTGGGTTCTGACTGAGCACTTTGGTGGTGATGAACGTGCAGTTATTTTGTATATCAAAAGCATATGTGTTAACACAACTGTAACTATGTTAACTAAACTACAATAAAAGATTCAAAATAAGAAAAAGATTTTGAGCCCTCACTGCACAAGAAGGTGAAGAGCTTTAGGACAAACTGCACTTTCTACAATTTGACAAAAAGACAAAATATGTTGTAGCTTGGTAGTTTCTGTGATGACCAGAGATCTAACACTTGGTTGTGATGTTCCTGCACTTCGGCTGGTACCCATGTGGAGCTGTGCACTTGACTGCACTGTTCACACACTTATTTGCAGTGCTCATGGGGATTGGTCATTTTTATTGCCTTGCTTACATACACGACTGTGGTATGCAGATCTCACACCCTGTTGTGGAGCCATAGATCCCAAATAGCAGAACCTCTGGACTCACTGGGGGTGATGGTAATGAGGAGACAAGGATCAAACTCAAGGTCTCATTTTTTGCAGGACAGACTCTATACCACTCAGTCAACTGTATGTGTGTGTCTGTGTGTAATCCTACACTGATATTTACAAACATCTGTATATTAACTCAAGTTGAAAATAGTAGTGGGCCCAGTAACAGCAAATACCAGGCCTCACGGGATAGGGGATGGGTCAGTCCCTCTCATCCCTCTGCCCTGATGGGGCCCTGAGATGACACCCTGAACTGTCTTTGGCTACTATTTAAGCTCCTTAACAGCAATAATCCAGAGAGACACAAACTGAGCAGCTCACTGCAAAGATCTCTCCAGATCCTAATTATCTAAAATTTTAGAATCCCAAGGAACACGTGACAACTTTCGAGGCTGCATGACATCTTTTGCTATTCATAACAAGCAATACAAGATAAACTGTTTAGCATTGCGTTTTTGGCAGGTCTGAGTGGTGGCGGAAAAACTCCAAATAATAATGGTGGGACTGGTGTAGAAATAATGTAATCAAAGTAGAGAGAGAGAGTACTTTAGAAATTATCTGCCACACAGGCAGGGGAAGAGTTGGGATGGGGAAGGATATTGGGGATTTTGGAGGTGAAAAATGTGGACTGGTGAAGGGATAGGTGTTTGATCATTGTATGACCGAAACTCAAACATGAAAGCTTTGTAACTGTATCTCACAGTGATTCAATTAAAAAAAGAAAATAGTAATGGGTCAAAGGACCTGCTTTTGAATATTAGAAATTCTCTTGGGCACAGTGACTTCACAGTAACATGAAATTCAGGGTTGGAGAGTTAGTACAGCAAATTTGCCTTGCATGTGATCAACCGAAGTTTGATCCCAGTACGTCAAATGGTCCCCTTGAGCCTTACTAGGAATGATCCTTAAGTACAGAGCCAGGAGTAAACTGAGCACCTCCATGTGTGGCTCTGAACCAAAATAATAATAATAATATCAATAATAATGATGATAATGTGAAATTCATCCACATTAAGAGAATTCTCATCGAGACCACAGACTCTGAAAAGGATAGTAAAAATAAGTCAAAATTTACTGACTACTCTATAAAGATTTATACACAAAATCACAGTTTTAGGATGAAATAAATATTAATATCATTCAGAGATAAGTTCATATATTTAGATTACAATTTAAAATTAAGGTTTAAGTATGGACGATTCTCAAAGAATTAGAAACTGAGCTCCCATTTGACCCAGCAATACCACTCCTGGGAATATATCCCGGAGAGGCAAAAAAGTAGTTGAAATGACATCTGCACTTCTATGTTCATTGCTGCACTCTTCATAATAGCCAAAATCTGGAAAAAACCCAAGTGCCTGAGAACAGATGACTGGTTAAAGAAACTTTGGTACATCTACACAATGGAGTACTATGCTGCTGTTAGAAAAGATGAAGTCATGAAATTTACATACAAGTGGTACTACATGGAAAGTATCATGCTAAGTGAAATGAGTCAGAAATAGAGGGACAGACATAGAAAGATTGCATTCATCTGGGGAATATAAAGTAACAAAATAGGGGACTAACATCAAAGAATAGCCTAGATAAGTACTAGGAGGTTCACTCCATGGCTTGGAGGCCAGCCACCCATGCTAGGGGAAAAGGCAGCTCAGATAGAGAAAGGGGGAACCAAGTAAAGGGTGTTGGGAGGATCCTCCCAGGATGAGAGATGCACGCTGAAAGTACACTATAGACTGAACATGATCACCACTCAATGCCTCTTTTGCAAACCACAGCACCCAAAAGGAGAGAGAGAACAAAAGGGAATTCCCTGACACAGAGGTAGGGTGGGATGGGAGGAGGGCTAGAGGGGTGGGAGGGATACTGGGATCATTGGTGGTGGAGAATGGGCACTGGTGGAGGGATGGGTACTTGATTATTGTATAACTGAAACCCAAGCACAAAAATTTGTAAGTCTACATCTGTACCTCATGGTGTTTCACTAATAAAAATTTTAAAAAAAGATGTATGCTGAGATCCTAAAAAAAACATATGATCATATCAACAGATGTAGAGAAAGCAAAAGAAAAAATAAAACTAAGGTTTATAACTCACGTACTATGAGGTAGAATGACATTTATGAAAGAAATTTGACATTCTTAATAGACTGAAATAATATGCTATAAGGTTATTCATGTATGAGAAGACTACAAATGATGCAAAACCAACGGCAATTGGTTTAATAAAATGTTCTCTACCCATAATGGATTACTAAGCAGAAATAAATAGGAGTGAATAAAATGTCTATATACTGCAATGGAGAAAATCTGCTTTTTCATAATGTTAAATTTAAAATAAACAAGTTGTAAAAAATTATCCGAGAATACTAAAATGGGTAGTGAAAAACACTTTACTACATGTATCTTAGTGGAAAACACATCACTACACGTATCTTGTTATATTTTTAGACAGAAATCATAGAAAGTAAAATAAACATGGTTTTGACATCTGAAAAATAAAGTGAAAGGAGACAGGGATGCAAACTTGACTTTTCTGAATAAAATTTTTGTAACTTTGGCTTTGTGATCATGTGCATATTTATCATAATCTAAAAATAAAATTAAGCCAAGAAGAAGTAATATTTAAAGTTAAATATAATTCTGGGACACAGGGATAGTACACTGGGTAAGGTGTGTGCCTTGCATGTGGCTGACCATGGTTCGATCCCTAGCACCCCATATGATCCCCTGAGCACTGACAGGACTAACTCATGAGTGCAGAGCCAGGAGTAACCCCTGAGTACCACCGGGTATGGCCCTAAAACCAAAATAAACAAATAATAAAAATAGAGAATACACAGGGATGGTTCAATGGTAGAGCACCTGCTTGCCAGCAGGAGGCTGTGAGCTTGATCCCTGGTATTGCTCTAATGTACTAAGTACAAGCTTGCTATTGTTTTGGGTCCCGGCACTACAATTAAAAGTACAGTCTCTGGTGCACCCCAACCATGTGCAAGCAATGTGTGATCACTGGTGAGCACTGCGACTAAGAGTGTGATCCCATCATTGCAGTAATAGCTACATGGAAGAAGGGCAAAACCAGTCTGATGCAGAAACTTGAATAAGACCAATGAACTACATCAATGTCAATATCCTGGTTGTGACATTGTATTAGATTTTTTGAAATGCTAATGTTGGAGCAGACTGGACATCTACAAGGATCTCTCTTGTATTGTTTCTCACAATTGCACGTGACTTTATAATCAGCACAATAAAAACTTCAATAAAAACAAACTGAAATAAATTTAACTATATCAACCCATGACATAGCCACAGAGTTCATTAAAATAAATAATTTTGAAAAATTCTTTCTCATTAAAAAAAGATGCATATTATGGAAAAATTTTAAAATAGAAAGCATAGCAAAATGAAGGCCAATATATGCATTAACCTGTTTCAACAATCACTAGCAAACCTTGTGTTATTTATACTTCACCTTACTATTGACTGCTAACCCCTCATACGATTTTGAGGCAAATCTCAGACATGCACAAATACTTCAATCTTTATCTTCAAAAAATAAGGAATTACTTTGTATAGTGTAGGATAACATTGCCACAGAGAGCTTAGGTTTATCGGGCTACACCCATCACAGTGCTCCCGAGTCACCCCCATTCCTCTGTTTATCTGGAAACTCTTCTCTGTGCTCTCCTCCCCAGCCAGTTAATCACCTTTTCTCTCTAATCAGATTCTGTTAGCTTGTAAGATCCGATCCTTCTAAGGACAGTGAACTTTTATTGTAAATTATGTCTTTTGCATAGATTACCTTAAAGCAATGTCTTTTTCTGTATGGACACAGGAAGACAGTTAATATTATGCTTTGTAACTTGGGAGTTGATTGACTCAGAATAATATTTCCTGGGCATATGCTTTCTTGACTCAGTTGCCCTTAGTTCCTAGCACCCCAAAAGCAGGGTCCCACTGGGGGACAGGACCCAGGAAAAGTTGTGAGCTACCCTGGCTTAGAAATGGCCAGGCCAAAGCGCCACAATACTCAACTATCGGTTGAGGGCATGATTATGGACAAATGCTGTCATGATCCAAAGGTAAGTAACAACGAGACTAGGACCCTGCTGGGGCTAGGAAGACCAACCTGGCTTGAGGACTGCAGAATATATAGTGAGATGTCCTCAGGAAGAACCAAACCGTAAGTTTATATCTCTTACAGTGCTCATACAGAATGACATTGATAGAAATATTGGAAGTAGATTTACCAGAACTATTTAAGTAGATTACTAGCTGAGGAAAGAAAACACCCTTGTTGGGATCCCACCGTTCAAGGGGGATCAGATCTTGAACAGATCTCCTAGTAATCTGGAACAATCTCTTTAGATGAGATTTTTATCCTTGAGTTAATCTCCTTGAGGAGTGGTCTTACCTCTCTTTGTTGATTTGTAATATTCAACCCACCTTTGTGTCACCGCCTTACATGATTGCTATATAAACTAAGACTGTAAGCTCAGAGGGCACAAGAAGGCACAGGCACACTGAGAAGGCTCAGGCTGAGGAGGAGGCTGAGGCTCAGACTCAGGCTCAGGCTCGGGCTCAGGCTCGAGCTCCAGAGGGCAGAGTCAGAGGTGAGAGGGGTTTAGGCTTGAGAAAGAGAAGGGGAGAGAGGTGAGAGGGGCTCAAGATTGAGAGAGAGAAGGGGAGTGAAGACTGGAATAAACTACAATTGATACCGACCAGTGTGGCCCTCGTTTGTTCCTTCGCCTGCCCATCGCCATCGACTTCCCTGGGGTGGGGTAAACGGCTCAAGACCACCAAACGCGGGCGGCAAGAGAGACAGAGCACCGCCGGACCTTTTGAAAACACACAGTATAGTGTCTGGAACATCAAAACTATAGATACCTTAAAAATGAACCCATGCACAGGTACCTATATTTATTTCTGCATCTATAGGTCTCTGTAAATACACATATGAACACATATACAAACATATATTAAACTAAGTGTGAGATTATAGTAATATCTCCAATTCTAATCTAGACTATAGGGTGATTCTGGCCTTCACTATAATTTTTGGTTTGGGGCACCACGCCCAGTGGGACCCACTGCTTTTGGGACCATGCAGTGGTGGGGATCAAACTCAGGGATCTATGACATGCAAACTATGTGATCCAGCCCTTTAAGTTATTCTCCTCGCCCTAGCCATCACTCTAAGTTTGGAAGAATGGTTCATAACATGAATTTATAACATTATATAGGTCTCAGTATCTCATTATAGTTTGAGATACGTATAAACCTCATGACCACTGCTGAATGCCTTGTTTCCATCTTCTACCACATACCTGGCGTCTCTCTACCCATTTTATTTACTTACCCTATTCCAGTCACCCTTATGATAAACACTATTTTGTTCTCATAATGTAATAGTTTCTATTTTACTTTCATTTCCCATATATGAATGAAATCACACAGTATTTATCTTTCCATCAAACTTATTTCACTTAGCATAATACCCTTGAGTTTCATCTGTGTCGCCTCAAACATTACAATTACTTATTTGTTCTGCAAATTCTTTAGCAGAATTTTAGATATCTGCATATTAAAAAACAATATTCAGGGGCCAGATACATAAGTAAATAGACTGAGTACAGGTTTTACTTATACTAGGCGGCCCCGGTTTGATCCTTACCCCTGTGTGGTCCCTTCTAAGCATTTCTGGGAGTGATTTTTGTTCACAGAGCCAGAAATAGCTCTTGTGTACTGCTGAGTATCTCCCCCAAACCAAAAATCCCCATTCACAGGGATGGAGAGATAGTACAGTGGGTAAGACTCTTGCCTTGCACGCAGCTGACCCAGGTTTGATATTTGACACTCCATATGGTTTCCCAAGCCTCACCAGGAGTGATCCCTGAGTGCAGATGGAAAGACGGAAACTAGACTTTTGGCAGTGGTCAGAAGTAAGCTTGAGCACTGCCAGGCGTGACTCAAAAATAAACCAAAAAATTACAATACAAAAATACAATAAAAATAAGAAGAAATATTGGGGAAAATTGGGGAAATATTGGCAAATATAAGAAAAAGAGCCTTAGTAAAGAAATAAGTCTTATGAAATGGAAAAAAAACCTGAAAGAGCAGATGAAAAAGAAGTGGGTAAAAATACTTAACACTAGTAACTAGATAAATAAAATTCAGCCAAAGTGTCATTATGACACACCAAAACTTAAATATGGAAACTCTCATCTACTGTTACTTGTGTTATAATTTGATACTCTTTATGTAAAGACTCCATACTATGTCAAGAGAGTTTGAACTATATTGCTGCACTTCCACCAAGCAATGTTTACCACCAATGACTACAAACAGAAAGTTGTGGTGTGGCCCTGATTCTAAATTTACCACAGAGCTATGCTTGGTGGTACCTGGGGTTCAGGTGGTGCCAAGAATTTAACAAAAATTCTCATATACAACTAGGCTACTACAATGGTTAGTCTTCAAACCATTTTTGGCCTCCTCAGCTTGAAATTTTTTAAAAAAATTTTTATTAGTGAATCACCATGGGGTACAGTTACAGACTTACAAACTTTTGTGTTTGCATTTCAGTCATACAATGATCGAGTACCCATCCCTCTACCAGTGCCCATTCTCCACCACCAATGGTCCCAGTATCCCTCCCACTACCCCCACCCCATCTCCCCCACCCCGTCTCTGAGGCAGGGCAGAAACTTTGGTACATCTACACAATGGAATACTATGCAGCTGTTAGAAAAGATAAAGTAATGAAATTTGCATATAAATGGATCAACATGGAAAGTGTCATGTTAAGTGAAATGAGTCAGAAGGAGAGGGAGAGACATAAAGTGATTGCACTCATCTGTGGTATATAAAGTAACAGAATGGGAGACCGACACCCAAGAATAGTAGAGATAAGGACCAGGAGGTTTGCTCCACAGCTTGAAAGCTGGCCTCAAATGATTGGGGAAAGGGCAGATTAGATAGAGAAGGGAACACCAAGTAAAGGGTATTTGGAAGATCAGTTTGAAATTTTTAACAAAAAAATTTTTAAAAAATTTAAAAGAAAAATATACAAAATAGACAAGAGAAGGTAGAAGATATAGAGAATACCTAAAGGCAAACCTGGATCACCAGGGTAATGAAAGGGCCAGAGGCAATGCTTCAACAGATACTGCTATTTTCTATAACCATGATTAATAGCAATCCACTAATTCAAGAGACTTAAAAGACTGGAGTCAGGATTAAAACACACATGGCAGATCACAGGAAAAATAAAGATTGCCCTTAGAGAAGTGCCAGCCAGATTTTCAATATCAATGGAAGCCAGAAAACTCTAGGAATGAAAATGTCAAGTTAGAATTTTCTATTCAACAAATACCCTTTCAGACCGAAGGGGCTAATAAGGACATTCTCTAACAGAAACGGAGCATTTGCACCCAGCAGACTGATGCAAGGAAGATAAATATAGAGAAAAATATTTGAAATAGCGAAAGGAATACAGAATAAAGGGTGTGTGGGTATATCTAAAAGATTAGGAGTAATAAAATAGGGCCAGCTACAGTGTGGAGGGCGTTTACCTTGTATGCAACCTGGGTTGGATCCCCAGCATCCCATATGGTCCCTCAAGCATCCCCAGGAATAATGGAATAATTCCTGAGTGCAGAGTCAGGAATAATCCTTAAGGATCACAGGTGTGGCTCAAAAACCAAAATAATATGCCCTGCCACAGAGGCAGGGTGGGATGGGATGGATGGGGGGTGGGAGGGATACTGGGATCCGTCGTGGTGGGAAATGGGCACTGGTGGAGGGATGGGTATTTGATCATTGTATAATTGAAACCCAAGCACAAAAATTTGTAAGTCTACAACTGTACCTCATGATGTCTCACTAATAAAAATTTAAAAAAAAACCCAAAATAATAAAAAAAAATAATAATGATAATAATAAAAACTAGGGCCAGAGAGATAAAACAGGAAGGACCCAGGTTCATGCTTTGCATGTGGCTAATGCTAGTTTGATCCCTGAGTGTAGGGAGGGTCATACTTGAGCACTAAGCTAGGAACAGTCCTTGAGCACTGCAGGGTGTGGCTCCAAACAGCACCTCGGCAAAGAATAATAAAATAATTTGAAATGATGTAAATACTTATATATAATTTAAGTACATAAAAATATTTTGTTCTGAACTCAAGGTTGGCATTAGATGAAATTCGTTTAGTTTTGCTTTTGTTTTGGGACACACTCCATGGTACTTAGGCATTGCTCCCTGCAGTGGTAGAAGAAACTGTGGTTTTGGGCTTTCCACATGCAAAACATGTACTCAGCCTGTTAACCGTTCTTTGCTGGGCCTATTATGTGGAATTTGTGTATTCTATAGTACTTTTCCTATTCAGGAAGAAAATAATGATATCAATAGACTAGAATCTGACTAATTAAGAAGGCATAGTAGTAATTTCCAGGCTGGAGAGATAGCACAGTGGGTAGGGCATTTGCCTAGCATGCGGCTGACCTGGGTTCAATTCCTACATCCCTCTCGGAGAGCCCAGCAAGCTACTGAGAGTATCCTGCTTGCACAGCAGAGCTTGGCAAGCTCCCCGTGGTATATTCAAGATGTCAAAAACAGTAACAACAAGTCTCACAATAGAGATGTTACTGGTGTCTGCTCAAGCAAATTGATGAACAATGGGAGGACTACAGTGCAGTGCTACTAGCAATTTCCAGAGTATATACAATAATGGCAGGAAAAAGTATTTAAATCTTCAAATTAATAGAGAAAATAAAATCAAAGGATTCAAACAGGTCATGCTGGGCAAGGAGCAGAAACATGCCACCAATAGGTGGTACAAAGAGAAAGTACACAAGGAGACCACAGATGTAAATGAAACTATGTCAAAATAGAATTACATTTAAACCTACTAAATGTTCCAATTAAAAGACAAGGATGGATCTATAATAAAAAAGGCTAGATTTCTTGCCTTTAACACACGACATATTTAAAATATGTCAGAAATTAAAGGGAAAAAACTAGAAAATTAACTCTAAGGAGAAAGATGAAAACAACAACAAGCAGACATTACTGAAAGAAAAATACAGGACCTTAAAAAGACTTACAAAGCTGAAAGCCATTGGTTAAAAGACAAATAAAATGGAAAATATCTGGCAAAGCTGAGGGGGGGAAGGTCCCAAATTACCTGTATCACATATCAGAGACCAGAGAGATATAGGACAGAAGGTAGGGCACTTGCCTTGCATGTGGCAGACCCAGGTGTGATCCCTGGCATCACACATGGTCCTGAGAGTCCCATCAAGAGTTATCTCTGAGCACAGAGCCAGGAGTAAGCCTGGAGCATTGGTGAGTAGAGCTCAGGAGGTAAGGCACTTACTTGCCTTGCATGTGGCTGCAGTGGCTGCAACCCTGGTTAAAATTCCTGGCACCACATATGGTCCCCTAAAAACCACCAGGAGTTCCTACTGGGTGAGTCAGGAATAGACTTCTCACCCCCACTCTTGAGAAAAGAATAAAGATCCTGTAAAAAATATAATGGATAACTTTACGCCAAAATGCACTCTAACTTTGCAAAATTTAATTCAACAAAATTGACACAATAGTTGAATAGAAAATATGCATATTAATATAAATATTAAGAAAGTAGAATTTGAAATGAAAACACCTCTCAATAGAATGTATGGGCTGGATATTTTTGGGGGATGTTGGGGGTCCACACCTGCTGGTGCTCAGGGGCTACTCCTGGCAATGCTTAGAATCAAACTAGGACTTCCCACATTCAAAGTCGCCTGCTGAGTTATCATACCCTGGTCTGGAGGGATGTATAGAACAGTTCCACTTTATATAAAGAAAGCACAAAAAGCAAATTGTGCTCAAATTCATTTTCAATTGTGCTCATTTCATTTCAAGGGCTAGTATAATCTATAAATACAAATCTTCAATGTGGACAACATAAGAAAATTATAGTACTTTCTTCCCATAAACAGTCTAAATAATATATAAGCAAACCAAACCCAGTAATGTATATAATGTATACAAGAGTTATCATTATAAGCAAATTTGGTTAACCAAAGACTTACTGAAATTTATTACATTAAAGATAAAAATTAGAATCATTTCAATATTTACAGAAGAAAGTAGTAAGATTTTCTTTCCATTGTTGCCTAGTAAACTATAAGGTCAGAAATAAACAAAGATAACTATTATCATCGTTGTTTTATCAATTGAAGAAAAAGCTAGAGAAAGAAATAGTGTAGAAGAATGGAAAATAAACAGAATCCTCTTCATACATGTGATATAATCAGGTATACAGAAAATCCAAGCAACTCTCCCGATTAAATTATTGTGGCATGATGACAAGAAAGGAATACAAAGTCAATACCAGTATGGAAGAAAAGAAGGGAGTGAGACTGAGCTACCTTTAAAATCAAACACCTGAAAGAATAAATCTATGGAGGCACATGACTGCTGAAAAGTATGAAACTCTTTTGAAAAGAAATGAAAGGGTCTAAAGAAATGGGAAGACAAGACACAACATTCATGAAGTGGAAGATTCAATATTGTAAATATGTCAGCTATTCTCAAGTTGCTATAATAATTTTCTATAATAAATCAAAAGGCAAAAATTTCAACAGTTGTGTGTGTTTGTGTGTGTGTGAAAATTGACAACATGATGTTAAATTGTACATTAGAAATGCAGAGACAAGCATATCCCTAGTGATCTGACTGAAGAAGAGTAAGTGGAAAAACCTGTTATACCAGGTACCAGGGCTTAAAATAAAGCTGTAATAAATTAGTCAACATCCTCTTGGCACAATGTCAGACAAACAGGCAATGGGCCAGACTAGAGCCTCAAAACAACTGTATGTATATACTTGCTGAGTTTATGGCAAGTGACTTACTGCAGAGCAGTCTTTTCAGCAGTCTGTGCTGAGACTGGTCGAATATCCATATGGAGAGAAATGTAATTGGACTGTTACCTTATACTCTACTCCAAATAAATTTTAGGTAGATGATAAAACAGAATATCCTCATAATCTCAAGGTATAAATATTCTTTAACCAAGAAACAAAAACCCTAACTGCAAGTTACACTATATGAAAATTACAAACTTCTCTAAAGAGACTATTAAAGGAAAGAAGAGAGAGGTCATTAGATGGCAATTAGGGAAGAAAAATCAGGAAAACCACAATAAAATTTTACTACATATCAGTAGATGAAAATGCAAATTCTGACAATGCCAAATATTGCCAAGGCTGTACAGTATGAATAACAATTAATCAGGAAGATGAAAGGTCAACACTTTGGGCCGGAGAGATCACCTAGGGGTTGATTGCCTGCAGCTGACCCTAGCTGATATTTGGCACTGCAAATAGTTCCCTAAGCACAGCCAGGGGTCGCTCCTGAGAACAGACTCAGGAACAGCTCTGAGCAGCCTGGCATGCAGCCCAAACTCCACCCTCCTACACACACATAAAACAGGTCAACATTAATTAGCAAGAACTAACAACAACAGACTTAAAACAGGGGTAGGATACCAGGAAAAAAAAAGCAATCAGATCACCTTGGATAACCATAAACCATTACTAAACAGACTGTAAATCTTTTTGTGTTGTTTTGTTGGGGGACCACAACTGGTGGTGCTCAGGGATTTTTCCTGGCTCAGTGCTCAGGGATCATTCCTGGCAGGACTTGGGGGGAACATATGTGATGTCAGGGGGATCAAATTTGGGTCAGCCATGTGCAAGGCAGATGCCCTACCTACTGTACTCTACTATATCTCTGGCCCTTGTAAATATTCTTTAGAAAATATCTTGGCATTATGTAGGTAAACTATAACACTATACATTCTAAGACTGATCAATTTTACCTCTATGTCTATACCATATTATATGTATTTAAGGTACCTGTATATGTATATAAGATTCTCTTCTTCCCCTTTTGTTATTATTTTTGTGGGTGGAGTATACCTGGTTGAGCAGGGCTTACTCCTAGCTG
The DNA here is from genome assembly GCF_029834395.1 of Sorex fumeus. NCBI lineage: Eukaryota > Metazoa > Chordata > Mammalia > Eulipotyphla > Soricidae > Sorex > Sorex fumeus. The sequence continues at coordinate 7,281,941 of NW_026606143.1, read as the reverse complement.
TGTTCAGTGGACACTCCTGTCTGGGCCTGGGGACCAAAGGGTGCTGGGGCTTAAACCAGGGTGGGCTACGTGCAAGCCCCACTTTTTAAATGTTAGGGATTGAACCTAAGCCTCACACAAAGAATGTGCTCTGAGCTACATCCCAGGCCCATGAAACTACTTTAAATGCCATTGTTCAAAGGGAATGCCCTGCAACAGAGGCAGGGTGGGATGGGGGGATGGGGGGGTGGGAGGGATGCTGGGACCCGTGGTGGTGGAGGATGGGCACGGTGGAGGGATGGGTACTTGATCATTGTATAACTGAAACCCAAGCACAAAAATTTGTAAGTCTACAACTGTACCTCATGGTGTTTCACTAATAAAAATTTTTTAAAAAGTTGCCATTGTTCAAAACAGTCAAATCTGAAAAAGCCCAAATATTATTCTAGAGGGAGGTGGGGAGAGAGAGAGAGAGAGAGAGAGAGAGAGAGAGAGAGAGAGAGAGAGAGAGAGAGAGAGAGAGAGAGAGAGAAGAAATGCACCTGCCATATAAGCAGGCTTGGGGAGTGGTGGGAGGGAAACTGCAAGAAAGAAGCATGACTCAATCTCTGAGATCAGAGATTGGGGGTGGGTGTGTCTGGGAATGGCTCAGTGATAGCGTGCTCATATTGCAAACCTGAGGTTTTGGATTTAGTCCCCAGTACCACCTCACATGCCGAGTGCTTTACAAGCAACACTGACTACTTGATTTTCATTAACAGAACCACAAATCGTGCCCTCTCTAGTGTACCACAAATAATTATGAAAGCACAACAACCATATGTGTGACTCCACCCAAATCAGGAAGTACTACAGTTAAAATTAGTGTAAGCACCGTAACAAGGATTACTGGGCCACTGAAACAACAACAAAAAGGGATGGAGAGGGCTACTTTGGACCCAGTAGTGCTCAGGGCTTAGTTTTGGCTCTGTGCTCAGGAATCAGTCCAAGCAGTGCTTGGGGACCATATGTGGTGCTAGAGATCAAAGGGGGTTGGTTGCATATAAGGCAAGTGTCTTACAGGCTTGTGTCATCTCTCCAGCCTGCACTTAAAAAGATATAGGTACTAGGAGATCGTACAGTGGGTAAGTTTGCCTTGCATATGCTCACCGTGGTTTGATCCCTGACACCACTTATGATCCTTGAGCACTGGGCTTATGAAGTAAGTATGACACAGACTTACTTACTTCATAGAACATCTATTGTATGTAGCACTGTAGCACTGTCCTCCCATTGTTCATCAATTTTCTCGAGTGGGCACCAGTAATGTCTCCATTGTGAGACTTCTTGTTACTGTTTTTGGCATATTGAATATGTCACAGGTAGCTTGCCAGGCTTTGCTGTGTGGGCGGAATACTCCTGGTAACTTGCAGGGCTCTCCGAGAGGGGCGGAGGAATCAAACCCAGGTCGGCTGCATGCAAGGCAAATGCCCTACCCGCTGTTCTATAACTCCAGCCCCTGTGCTCCTATCTAAATAGCTTAGACATAACAAATGAATCATAAACTGTTCAAGGGAACCATTTTGCCATCATAAAAGGTAAAGGTAAAGACCCTCCCGTTGATCGTCGATTTGCTCGAGCGGGCCCAGTAACGTCTCCATTGGAGACTTTGTTGTTACTGTGTTTGGCATATCGAATACTCTCGGTAGCTTGCCCGGCTCTCCGAGAGGGGCGGAGGAATCGAACTCGGGTCGGCCATGTTGGCCGCTTGTAAGGCGAACGCCCTACCGCTGCATGGAAGTAAAAAATATACTCCTAAGAAACTCCAGGGGTTGTGATCAGGAAGGGGTTTCAACTTTCTCTGGTAGAGTGGCGGACTATAGATGCTTTCCTTAGGTCCTTGGTTCCACTCGAGCCATGGAGACAGCAAGACGTTCCCCAGGTTCTTGGGTGTTGTTTTGTTGTTTTTTCTTTTTGGGTCATACTCGGTGATGCACAGCAGTTACTCCTGGCTTGCATCAGGAATTACTCCTGGAAGTGCTCGGGGTACCTTATGGGATGTTGGGAATTGAACCCAGGCCGGCTGCACACAAGGCAAATGCCCTATCCACTGTGCTATCACTCCAGCCCCTGTTTTGTTGTTGTTGCCTCTTTCATAGTTACCCTTCTCTCCAAATATTAAAACAAATGAACGAAATAGAAAAAAAAAGAAAAGGTAACACACAGGGGTTATTGAGGGGCTGGCAGTTCTTTTTATTTCTTGACTTGGGTTGAGTTAATGTTTTTTTTCCTTACATTAATTTCTTTAACTCTATAGTTATGCCCTTGTAATGATTAACCTTGCCTTCAATAAACTTGCATTCTCCTAAATGCGATATTCTATTTAAAAATGTTAAAAGCTATGCATGATGTAGGTATCCATATATTTGTCCACCCAGTAATTCTACTCCTAAAAACTTACTACAAAGAAATAATCAGGGATTATGAAATATATAATACATTATATATATCATAATATATCTAATAGGAAAAAATTTAAAAACAATATAAACAGTACTATAGGGAAATTAAATGTAGAACATTCATATATTTTAGATATCTTAATGCAGCCATTCCAATGTGGTATCTAAAAATATTTAATGGCGTAGAAAAGTGCTTAGAATTTTTAAAGTTAAAAAAATCAGGAAACAAAATTACATATAAAATGATTTCAATTTAGTGTAATTCTGATAATGAGCACAAACAGAAGAAAATGTTCTAAATTGTGCACTCTGATTAACCTTTGCAAATGGTATTTTTGTCGTCACAATTTTCTATAAGTTCTAAATTAGTACAAAGTACATGTACTATAAAGGTTATTTACACAATAAAAACTACTTAAAATTTTTATTTTTAAATGAACAAACTACTCTGAAATAAAGTGAACTGAATTTTTTCATATTTTATATGCATATAAATTTACTCAAAATTATTTTTAATGGATTAAGATATAGTTATATAATTAACAGTGATGACTTCCAATGCATTTCTAAGATAACAGGCATCTGAGGACATTACTTTCAAATGCAGAATTCAAAACTTAAGATTATTTTATATTGGACAACTCAGTCTTGAATTTGTTCTACATATAAAATGTTTTTTACAATGGATGACTAAATAATATAGTAGTTACAGTTAAAACTGAAAACAAATCCAATGCTTATAAATACTCCTATAAGCAATTACATTTTATTTTCAGGTCTAGGAAGTTACCCACTCCAAGCCTCATTTTCTACTTATCTCTATTTCAATTTGTATGGTGAAGAGTTAACAGAGCAGGTCAAATCTTTGAGAGTAGAGTGGTATACTGTATTAAATGTTGAAAAATATTAATAAATTCTTTAAAGTCAAGCGTTTCTCTTGACTAGCTTCACCACCATACTGAATGTTTAAAATGAAGTTGCATTCTAGTTTTAAAAGCTGAAATCTTCTTCTTATCTCTATTTCAATTTGTACGGTGAAGAGTTCAGAGAGCAGACCAAAGCTTTGAGAGGACTAAATGGCCTGTATGCATGACTGACCCTGGACAGGCATCTGGAAGCTTCAATTTCAGGATGGTTCCTTCTCTCCTAACAGGAAGAGTGGTTTACTGTATCTAAACTGTTGGTGCAAACAGTATGGTTTATCCTGACCACCTGCTTTCTTCCTGGGAGCACAGAATTTGGAATATGCTGGGCAGAGGATCACAATTTCCTACATCACAATTTCCCAATAAAACTCAAGACACCAATAAATTTGTCCTGGTTGGCAATATTTCAAATCTGTTTTCACCACTCACTGTTGACAAAGGCCCTTGGAAGCCTGTGCCCAGTTCCCCCTGGTTTTCTACCCACTTTCCATTTCTTTTTGCTTTATATTATTTAGCTGCAATAAAATCGCTGTGAACAAGACTACCTACAGATCAAGTCCTATGAGTCCTTTAGTGAAGCACTGAATCTGAAGTGGGCTCTGATACACAGCTCTTTTTCGGTGGTGGTGGTGGGGTGGTGAGGCCACACCTGTCTTGCTTGGGGGTTACTTCCAGTATTCCTTGGGTGAACTATGATGATGGGGATTGAACCTGGGGCAGCTGTATGCAAGATAGGTGCTTTAATCCCTACATTATGACCCTCATTCTAGCTCTCTGGCCCTGATACACAGCTTTTAAAATGAGAATGCAACTTCATTTTAAACATTCAGTATGATGGTGAAGCTAGTCAAGGGAAACAATTGATTTTAAAGAATTTCTTAAATTCGCCTTCTCCAGATGGAATCCAGGTGACCATGAGGTTCTACAAGCATGGCTCCAGTATATGGGCACCAGGACTATTCTTTCAAACTGCATGGGGACGCCGGGCAGGGTGCCCCGGCTCCCAGTCAATCCTTGATCCCAGAAGTCATGCCCACAACCCCCAGTGCCATCTTGCAGCACACAGCAGCGAAGAAAACTGGCCGGCGGGCTCCACAACTCCCGGAGAATTCTCTGGGCCCCATATTGAGCCGTCATCACTGGGAGATCACAGATGGGGTAGGTGCTGTCTCCCCACCTTATCCATATGGAATCTTGGCAACCATGAGCTTCTACAAGCATGGCTCCGGTATGTGGGCACCAGGACTATTCTTCTGAACTGCGCAGCCACATAAGCGGCCATGCAACATTTCCTGATATGCAAAGTGAGCAATGGAAAGTAAATGATCTAGCATCTGTCCCTGGAAGGCAGGCTTGAATGGCTTGAATCTGAGCAAACTATAATGTCCAACCAAAATGCATCTGGACTGTGCATTTAACTACGGTGCTATGCCGCCCTGGGAGGGGAAGGGTGTTTGTCCCTCCGCCTTTCCCCCTTGTGGCAGCAGTATGGTGGCCTCCATCTTTTAGAGCCTAATGGACAGCCAGGTATGAGACTACATTGACGAGGCACGTGGGACTTCATGGGATGGGGGGTAGAATCGGCCCTGCTCCCCACCCTAACAAGGTTGTCACCTACAAACGCCTCCTCTGGCTGCTGAACGACAATGATCCCAGAAACACACAAACCAATCTCAGAACCCAGAGGCTTTTGGCAGTAATCCCTCTAGGCTTATTACTAAAATATCAGAAATCCAAAATTGCATGGTGCTATTGCGGCCACAAGACATCATATGCTCTTCATAATCAGCAACAGAAAACAACTTATCTAATGATGTCTTTTTGGCAGGTCTGAAGGTTGGGGAAAATTCCAAGTAATAATGTTGGGTCTTTTGTCATAATATTGAATGTGATCTATGTAGAGAGAGAGTAAAGTGGAAATCTGCCACACAGGCTGGGGGGGGGTGGTGTTGGGAGGGAGGATATACTGGAGTTCTTGGTGGTGGAAAAGGTGCACTGGTGAAGGGACGGGTGTTTGATCATTGTATGACCGACCGAGACTTAAACTAAAAGGCTTTGTGACTGTTCTCATGGTGATTCAAAAAATAAAACCTTAAAAAAAGAATTTCTTAAATTCATTTCAACAATTAATTTAAAGCTTAATTAATAAAAATTAATTAAACAAGGCACCCAATGAATTCCTTTCATTCCTTTTAGATAATCAGATTGAATTATCTTAAATATCAAGTTCCTTGCATTTTCTAGGAACAAATAATATTTTCCAGTTATTACACCATGAATGAGGAGGCATTAAATATATACCAAATGAATGAAAAGCAATTCATATAATTACACACGAGAACAAAATAGTTGAGATAGGTAAATTAACTATAAAAATGTATAATCATAAAATTAAAATGTTACTTTTTGTTTGATCTGAAACATATATATTTTCCCCTAAGTGGTAAGTTTGCTAATAAGTGGTATTCAGTTCTACACTATCCTGTATGAACATTTCCCTTCCCCAAGTATAAATACCAATCTCCAAAGAAGATTACATAAATTTTTAAAATACATGAAAGAACTTTCCATCTATTCCAATTTTAAGTTTCAAATAAACCCTGCTAGTATTGGTTTAAAATATACAAACTATTGTTTTCATGTAAGATGTGTTTTACATTCTTTAAAGTCAAGCATTTCTCTTGACTAGCTTCACCACCATACTGAATATTTAAAATGAAGATGCATTCTAGTTTTAAAAGCTGAAATCTTGAGGGTATGGTGCAGCCAGCAGGTCAATCTGTACCTGTGAGGCGAGTGCATCAGCAGCTTGATGGCACCGTCAGACTTTCAGATACCCCAAAATTGCTGCCGTGCCTTTGGCAAGATCCCAAAAACTTGGGGCAAAGTTTACCAAGAAAGTAAACGGCCAAAAGTTAGGTATGTGGGAGACACACCCACAAACCACCTCCGGCTCAGCTATATAATTGGAGGCATGGCCTCTCTGGTTCCTGATCGAACTGCTTAACGGCCATGATCCCAGAGACTCAGAAACGAATCTCAGAACCCAAAGGCTTTTGACAGAAATGCATCCTGTTCCTGCAGTAGGTTACTGGTGCTGGACCATTCCAGGTGGGAGTAGGTTTCGTGCCTTGGCCTGTTCCCCCTGGGAGCCCAGTAACTGCCATCCTCCAGAGGCCACTGGACAGTCAGGTTTGGGCCTGCAGTGACAAGACACGCGAGGCCTCACCAGATGGGGGTGGAACTCGCCCTTTCCTCCCCATCCCAATGAGACCCCGAGTCACCGCCTACAAATGGCCTCTCTGGCTCCTTATCAAGTTGATTAACGGCCATGATCCCGGAGACTCAGAAACAAATCTTGAAACCCAGCGGCTTTTGGCAGAAATGCATCTGGACCGCATCCAAGGTGGCCACCGCCTCAGAGCTTATTGGAAAGCCAGGTATGAGCCAGAGGTGAAGGGGCAACTGCAGTCTCATAGGAAGGGGGTGGTACCGGCTCGTCCTTCATGCCCTATCGAGGTCACAAGTTGCCCCCCACGAGCGGCTCTCCAGCATGGCCATGGCTCCAGAGGCAAAGGGACTTAGTCCAGAGCCCGGCAGCTTGTGGCAGAAAAGTGAATGGATCATGCATTAAACTATTGTACCATGCCTCCCCAGAGGGACAGGGTGTTACTCCCTTCCGCCTCCCCCCCCCCACCCCGGCAGCAAGGTGGCCACCGTCTCAGAGCTTATAGGAAAGCCAGGTATGAGCCGGCAGTGACGGGACAACTGCAGTCTCATGGGAAGCGGGGCGGTACCGGATCGTCCTTCACGCCCTACCGAGGTCACGAGTTGCCCCCCCCCCCCCCAGTGGCTCTCCGGCACAGCCACAACACCAGATGCACAGAAACCAATCTTGTAATTATCTGGCTCTTTGCAGGAATCCAAAATCGCGAAAGTGGCCATGCGACAACATATGATTCTCATACCAGCTATAGAAAACAAAGTATTTCACAATGCCTTTTCAGCAATTCTGATTGTTGGGGGGGGGGGGGAATTCTAAACAACAATGGTGCATCTTTTGTCGAAATAATGAATGTAATCAATGTCGAGAAGAGTTAAGTAGAAATCATCTGCCTCACAGTCATTGGGAGGGTTGGGGGGATATATTGGGGTTCTTGGTGGTGAAAAATGAGTACTGGTGAAAAGGAAGGTGTTTGATCATTGTATGACTGAGACTTAAACCTGAAAGCTTAGTAACTTTTCCTACAGTGATTCAATAAATAAATATAAGAAAAAAAAGCTGAAATCTTCTACTTACCTATATTTCTATTATTATAAAAGTCTCCCTGTTATATATTTAATAATTCTATAATAAGGTAATTAAAATTCCCTGGACAGACATTTCCAGATTTACAGCTTAACTCTCAAGTATCTGATTTCTCAAGACAAGCTCAAAGGTGTTACTTAGAAATAAATATTTAATTGTGGGGGTGACAAAACTGAACTTAAATTGCAAAATAGGTTTCAGCAAATTGCTGCAGACAGTTCCAAAAATAAGTCTAATTCCAAAGCAACGCATACAGCAAAGCAAACAGGCACATTTTTAACAAACTACTTAGCTTGTGGGGAAAATGCAACATAATCTCTAAATCCTATTACCTCCCACCTCTTGCCCTCTCACCTCCCTCTTCAGGTCTCATATTTGTTGAAACTGAGCCACTAGGTTGAAATGTGGGTAAAAGTGCTACAGGATTTCCTAAGGCTAAGTTGAAATCTGTAGCTTATATCTTTTCAAAACAGCTCTAAAATTCTGTTCTTGTGAGTCACAATAACTGAAGATATTTTCAACTTGGGGCTGGAGCGATAGCACAGCGGTAGGGCGTTTGCCTTGCACACAGCCAACATGGCCGACTCGAGTTCGACTCCTCCGCCCCTCTTGGAGAGCCCGGCAAGCTACCGAGAGTATCTCGCCCGCACGGCAGAGCCTGGCAAGCTATCCGTGACGTACTCGATATGCCAAAACACAGTAACAACAAGTCTCATGATGGAGACATTACCGGGCCCGCTCAAGCAAATTGATAAATAACGGGAGGACCGTGACCATGATTTTCAACTTATAATCCATCTGCAGTTAAATGGGTATCAGCTAGGTCTAAGGATTTTTTTAACATGATAAACAATATGACTGGGTCATGGTTTTCCTCCATTTTGAAGAAAACAAGGGACAGTTGGTTAGAAGCCTGTGACAGAGATACATATAGCTAGAACATTAAGAAAATCACTGATAACCTAACTATATTGCTGGGTTTAGGCATTTCTCCACCAATTATCAACTGTTTCCAAATAGCCAACATTATTAGAGCAATATTATTTCACATGTTTATTCTTTCCTTGTCTACTACATATTGGCATCATATAAGAGAACATTGGAAAGCCTCCAGATAGCCCATAAACTGAAAATGAGTCATAAGTACCATAGGTCATTACAACTATTACCAGAAACAAAGCCTGGCAAGCTCCCCGGTGTATTCAATATGCCAAAAACAGTAACAACAAGACTCACAGTGGAGACATTACTGATGCCCGCTTGAGCAAATCAATGAACAATGGTAGACAATGCTACACAGTGCTACAGTGGTAACAGAAACATGAAGCTTGTTCTGGAAGCTTGTTCTGGACTAGTTGCTTCCACATTGCAATAAGACAAGCAATCTCTTACCTAGCCAGTAGATGGAGGCACACACAAAGTTACTAGTTTGCTCTTGGTTGCACAGGGTTTCAATCTTAAAGCAACTGATGCTTTGGGTTGGTTTGTTTTCAAGAACAGGAGGTAAAGAACATGCAAAAAACTGCGCAAGGACAACTGTGAGGTAAATTCATAAAAAATGAATGAAAAAACTCAAACTTTACAATTTGGTTGGGGGATTTTTTGCAAAATCTTTAAACTGATTTTTAGAATCTAGAGCGAATAAAACAGTTCTAAATTTAGAAAAGTTCAAAATGCATGTTCAGTCAGAAAAAGAATGTCAACTGAACATAACATGATATTAAGAAATTACTGTTGACTTTCCTAGGTATAACAATAGCATTATTATCATTTTCACTTTCTTCTTATCTGTGAAAAGTACAAACTGGAGTATTCATAGCAGTCTATGATTGCTTTAGAAATATTCCACCCCCAAAGAAAATCAGACAACAGGAAAGGATAAAATAAGAATGGCAAAATGTTGATAACTATTCAGATGAGTGATTGGAGGAAAAAAGTCTTTTATGTGAGATTTTTCACAATAAAATGTTAAAAAATTAAAATAAAAACCTATGGTCTAGTCATTTAGGCTAACACTACAATTAGATGACTGACAAATATGGAACTTTAATGAGGTGCTTGTCATTTCAACATAAAGCCATCAATTAATTATTTTAATCACAATGAAATCACATACAATTAACTATGTAAATATATATAAATATACATATGTGTATATAATATATATATATATATATATATATATATATATACTCTCCCACATAGAGTCCACACTGAGGAACTAAAACAAACCTGTTAAATCCACTGGGAATAATATCGTATAGCTGAAGAGCACTTCAACATTTTCCAAACTGAATCCACAGTTTTATAATCTAGTTTGTATAGTCTTATAAAAATTTTAAAAGTAAGAAAACTGAGTTGAGAAATAAAAATAATTAGCCAAAATAATTTCGCTAACAGACTGTTAAGCTCTGAAACAAAGAGTAAAGATGATAGATTTAGGCAACATTAAAATGTTCCTTTCCCACAGGGGATTGCCCTGCCACAGAGACAGGGGGGATGGGGGGATGGGGGTGGGAGGGATATTATCCATGGTGGTGGAAAATGGGCACTGGTGGAGGGATGGGTATCTGATCATTGTATAATTGAAACCAAAGCACAAAAAATTGTAAATTTACAACTGTAAAAAAAAATAAAATAAAATAAAGGGAAAAAAAATTGAAAAAAAAATGTTCCTTTCCATGCTCATTAAAGCAAATACTAAAACTGTTATTTCCCCTGTTTCTTCGTGAATAAAAAATTGGACAGAAAATAATTTCTTGAATAAAGTACAAAATTATACCAGAAAAGTGATGAAAAGAGAGTGAAGATATCTTTAAAGTTGAAAGGGATGTTCAAAGTGCACTCTGGGCCAAGGTTATCTTTAGGTTCGTTGCTCTGACCCAGCTGCAGCTTATGTGGAGCACTTCTAGAGAGACACTGTCAACTCAGAAACAGTCTACTTCATTCTTAGAATGAGTCTCATCAACAAAGGCTTTCTTGCTTAGAGGGGAAATCTGCCTTCCGATGCTTACCATTCATTGATTCTGATTACAGCCCCTAAGCCCAGTAAATAAGAAAATAATCCTTTTTGGGTAGAGTATTGCTGGATGGGGGAAGGGGGGTCCCATGGCCTCACACAATGCAAGGCTCTATCTTTGAGCTACATCTCTGGCCCCATATAATTCTTTTCTATGATCTTTCAAAAAACTGAATCCACCCATTATATTCTACCATGTTTTTCTATTAAAGGAACTCTTTAAGCAGAAATGCACAATTAACAGGTTTTTTTGGTAACTAAAAAAAGTATCCAAGTTTTTTTTCAAATAGGGTTTCTTTATTTGTAGAGGGGGCACATCCAGTTGTGTTCAGGGGTTACTCCTTGTTCTGTGATCAGGGATCACTCTGGGTGGTGCTTGGGGGGAACATATGAACTTCCGAGGATTGAAGTCAAGGTTGGCTACATGTAAGGGAAACACCTCACCCCCTGCACTATTTTCCTGGTGCTCAATAGCTTTTTCATGCCAGTGGTCTTTAAATTCCCAAAGTCCTTATAAGGGATATGCGAAAAGGGAACTTTTGTTTTTTTTTGCTTTTTGGGTCACACCCGGCAACGCACAGGGGTTACTCCTGGCTCTGCACTCAGGAATTACCCCTGGCGGTGCTCAGGGGACCATATGGGATGCTGGGAATCGAACCCGGGTCAACCGCGTACAAGGCAAATGCCCTACCCGCTAAGATATCACTCCAGCCCTGAAAATGGAACTTTTTAAGGTACCATATCTGCATCTTCATTTGCCAATATTTGTTCTGTCTGAAAACTTGGCTGTGGTCTGCAGATTTGTCTTTTATTTTTCACTCATATGACACCCATCTAAAAAGAAAAACTGCTTATTTATTCTGCAAAGTCTGCCAAGCTTCAAAGAGACAACTGACAAATGCAAATCCCCTCAAGGTAGAGGCCCTTGAGAGCAAAACAGAGAACTCTGGAAAGAAAGGGAAGTCACTGCATTTGATCCAATATTTCTGGCAAAGCCTTATCTATTTTAGAATAAGAAATCAGTAGCAAGGTGATTGTCTCAGAGGTGTCTGTTTATACTTTAATTTTATTTGAAAAATGAAGCAAGATTTTTTTTCTGACAGAAAGAATCTGATTTGGCTGACTGGCTAGATAATGTGGATGAACTGGGCCATTTTAGTCACATAGCTGACAGTTTTCATAAATTGAATGAGATAAGCTTATACAGCTCTTTAGTTTGGGAGAAAAAATATATAAAATAATATACAGAATGTTGAAGATTATATCATCACAATAAATGTTTTTATGTTCCCATTTAAAATATGCGAGAAGGTAGATAATTTAAAAATTCTTTTACCAGGTTTGCCAGCAAAGCTTTTGAAGGTTGTGATTTCTATGTCAGAATTTTATTTCCTACTCTAGTCACCACCATCTGGAAGTGTGCCAGCGTCCTGTTTACTATGAGCACTCCAGGGGGAATGAGCAGTATATAATAAAATGTGAGTGTGTGATTCTGAATACAAAAAAATCTAATTAATGTAGCTGAAGGTAGTGTTCAAGTATTTTTAAGCTGTTTCAACAACTAAAATGCTGTCATCTTTTTCACAGGAGTGGGCACAAGTTCACAATATTCTTGTACTTATATAGTTGAAGAATGGAGTCTCTATACTAACTGGTCTTAAATTTCCTCTTCGTTGTGAACCTCCTTTGTTACAACCTTGTAAAAGAATCCCAACTTTTGATCTAGATTCTCAATGCATTAGCTAGCCCTCTGTGGAGGGCAGCTGCTGACAGGGCTCCCAATAACCATCACAACCGAGAATGCATGCCCTTGAATTCGTGCGCTAATTTTTACTTCATGTGTGGGCCGGATCTAGAGTCTTATTTCTAATGACTAGAATATGGCAGGCGTGATGGTATGTGATTAGGTTACAGGACTGTGACATTTGCTTATACTGTCTCCTGCTCTCGGGCTGGCCCGAATGAAGCCAGCTGCCATGCTGTGAAGTTGCTCTATGGAGGAGGTCCTGTGACAAGGAATTAAGTAGACTTCGGGCCAAGAGCTTAAGAGGAACTAAGGCTTTCATTCTCATAGTCAAAAACCATGTGAATACTCCTGAAAGCCGACTCACCCCCAGTAGAGTCATAACATGTCTTCAGTCCTGGTAAGCACCTTAACTATCACCTTGTAAGAGACCCAAACCAAAGTCACTGACGAAGCAGAACAGGATTTAATCTCAAAAACTATTGGGGGGGGGGGGAATTTGGGACTTTGGGATGTATCTGGCAGTTTTAGGACTTACTCCTGACTCTGTGCTCAGGGGTCACACCTGACTGTGTTCATATGTGGTGCTAGGGACTGAACTAGAGCTGGCCATGTGCAAGGCCTGTACTATCTCGATGGTCCCTAATTAACTTTCATATAACCACTTTGTACACAACCGTCCATGTAGCTCTCAAACTACCCAGCTGCACTACCCTTCGCTCAGAGTTTTCCATCTTACCAACAAAAATTATGTGAGAAACAGATCAAATGGTTTACTGAAAAACCAAGATACATATGTACAGATTTTTTCCAATTTTTGATTTTGGGGCCATACCTGGCAGTACTCAAAGCTTACTATGCTCAAGGATCATTCCTGATAAGTCTGGGAGACCATATGGTTTGCTGGGGATGGAACCCAGGTCAGCCATGTGCCAGGCAAGGATCCAACTCACTGTAAAACTGTTCCAGCTACTAGAATTTCTTTCATATCACAATATGGTGATTATTCAAAAGATAAAGTTTAGTTCAGTATTGTTTTAGTTGCCTCAGAGGTTTGCTACACAGAAACTTCCACTCCCAAACCACACTTTTCCACCAATTCTATGGTTAAAATGATTTAATTTGAGACTTCCAGTCCCTCTGAACTCTATTTTTAGAACCACTTCTACGAAATCTGCAAAACCTGAGGGTAACTGATTATAAGCAAGTTTTGCTTCTTTAGCCACTGTGAATATTGGATAAGATAACCCTTTAATTCTTGTTTCTTTGAGGTTGTCTAGGTAGAGGAGTTCACAAGTATTATTGAGTTCCTTGTTTTGAGGCCCCGTCCAGGAATACTCAGGGGACTATGTATTGTGGGGTCTTGAACCTGGACCTCTCTCATGCAAAGCATGTGCTCCAGACTTTGGAGCTAACTCTCACAACCATTATTAAATTTTAAAAGAAAAGTGTCAGCACTGTCCAAAATCAACATTGCATATAACTTTTGCCCTTAAGAATATTAAATGTACACTCACAATTCAAAAACCATGTAAAGCATTCCATCTGAGCTATATGTCTCCAATAATTCTACAATGTGTGGATGTTTCAGCATATGACAGATACTGGCTTCCCGCTTTAGATCTGCAAAACAAACACATAACATACTTTATTAGGTAGGAACAAAAGGCAATTAGAGTGAATGATGAATGAATGGGCTTGATCTATGGTAACATGAAGACTTCTCTACCTAGAGAGATGAAATCCCCCATTCGACCTAAGCTTAAGGTTAAGACATTTTTTACAAAAAAATTTAATAATTTTTGCCAATATAAATCTATATGCATTATATTCAGTTCCTTTAACAATTTACTAAATCACTATTTACATAGTCACAAAGTTATTTTGATTGAGTCTCAGTCATATGATGTTCCAAAAGCAATTCCTTCACCATTGTCCACTTCCTTCCACCAGTGTCCCCAGTTTCCCTCTCACCTACCAGTATGACTCTATGACAGGCACTTTTCCCCTTCTACTCCCCAGCCAGCTCACTTTTTATTAAAGTGAAAATAGAACAAATACTTTCCCTAAACTATTGTAACAAAGTTTCCCTGAATAATCCCCAAACTTCCGTAACAAAGTTTCAGTGTATGCTACAAACTATTGTAACAAAGTTTTAGTGTATAATCCTCTATCTGCAAATAACTAAATTTTGCTTTGAATGTTACCTTTCCTTTATTTCCCCCCAAATTGGGTAATAATATATTCTCTATTCTTTAGTCTAAAAATCTAGTACTTATAAACACATATCAAGGAAGCTACATGGAATGGGGGGCAAGAATTAGTATGGTTTAATAGAAAAGGTATTCCTCTTAGCATTGAATCATAAATTTTTGCACATCATATGTGATATATGTTGAATAATATAGGACACAACCTCAGTGTTATTCTGAAGGTCAAATTCTGACAATGTAGGTAAATATACTGTTGTAAACAGTATGATATTATTTGAAAAATAAAGCTGTTAATATAATGATCAGCACATGGAAAGTGTGGGCATGGATACCACTTGACATATTTACATTAAAACAATCCCATGCTAACAGTCTTGAAGTCTTACCTGTTTGAAGATGAATAAATTCAAATGTGATACTTTAATATTTGAAAGTAGAAGGGAAGCAGGTAAAGAAGAACCAAGTAAAGGTACAAAGAAAAAGAGATAACATTATCTCCTCTCTGATTTATTAATTCTGTGTAATTTTGTCAAAAAGAACAATGACTGCAGATGCAACCATAGAAAACTTGCAAAAAGGTAGAATGAGGAAAATAAGTCAGCAAATTTGACAAACGAGAAGTCACTAGAAAAGGATGAATCAATAATACAATGTTAAGAAAGTCAAGGTAATAAATGGAATCAAGTCATGAGTAGTTGGAGAAGGCTGAGTAATGGCTGTAAAATTCAGCCAGGAAGGATCATTAGCATTCTGAAGATCATTGGAAAGGTCAGGTTTGAAGTCAGTATGGAGGAGACAATTATGTGATAATAAAATCAAAATTTATGATGTCTCTCAATGGTCTAAGTACTTAATATTGCTATATGCTATCCTAACAATCATATGAGATGGGCATTTTTACTGATGAGGAAACAGAGTGAGCAAATTCAAGATCACGCAACTATACGAGGGCTAAGGGGATTTTCCCTTTGTTTTCTTTTAGTTTGGGGGCCACCCTTGGCAGTACTTAGGGCTTACTCCTGGCTCTGAGCTCAGGAATCACTCCTGGCAGGATTGAGGAACCATAGGAGGTGTGGGGTATCGAACCAGGGTCAGCCATGTACAAGGCAAGTACCTTTTCTGCTGTACTTTAGTTCAGGCCTGAGGGGTAAACCGTGAGCCTTGGCTTTCACCATCCTTTCATGATGCCATGCTAGATTTAGAAAAGATTAGATTAGAAAAATCTGGCAGCAGGAAAAAGCATCAAGGTCAGATAAGGTTAAATTTATTTGTTTGTTTGCTGTTGCTTTAAAGGAACACTGTGTTTGTAAGAGGCAGTAATGACAAGTTCAAAGACTCTGGAATCAGAAAACTTGGGCGCGGGGGGGGGTGCCTGTCATTGCTACGCCAACCAATTGCCAACCTCTACAAATGCCTCCCTCACAGCCACCAATAAAACAAACACAGAAGCCAATTTACTAAGCTGATTTCAGAAGGAAAGCAACAGATACATAGCATCTCTTCCATACAAGGAATATAAAGAAACATAGTAAGGAATCAATAAGTGGTCAAAGACAACAGACCTTGAGATCTGGTCTACAGAACTGAACTTGCCAAAGGTGGGTGTGGTGTGGGTGGGTGGAGACCCCGAGACAATGGTGGAGGGGAAGAGGATGCTCTGGTGGAGAGTAGTGTTTGAAGGTTGTAGGCATGAAACCCTACTATTAACAGTACTGTAAATCATGATGGTTTCAATAAAAATTTAAAATATGTTTTAAAAGATGCAAGGGAGAAATAGATGCGAGGTCACAGGCTATGTGAAGTGGCTGGAGGGATTATGGAATCTTAGTACTCATTATAAAAGAAGTACTCAGAGGAACATAAAAATGGTCTCCATCTCCAAAAGCTGTTGGAGAGAAGAGGGGAGGGAATCGGAAGGGAGGAGAGAGAAGGGGATGGGAAGGGAGAGGAGAAGAGGGGAATGGAGGGGAAGGAGAAAAGGGGAGAGCAGAGGAAAGGAGAGAAGAGGAGTCAGGTGTGTGTTTTGTGCTGGGAAGTCTTAACTATGAGGAAGGTTTTCAGCAAGTATGCTGGAGGGCCAGGTTGAAGGTAGACAACATAAATCAGATGCTGAGTCTTTTCTATTGTTCAAGAATGTTCTGCTAGGATTCAAGGGAAAGCTTAGGGTGTTTTTTTTGTTGTTGTTTTTTGTTTTTGCTTTTTGGGTCACACCCAGCGATGCTCAGGGGTTACTCCTGGCTCTGAACTCAGGAATTACGCCTGGAGGTGCTGGGGGGACCATATGGGGTGCTGGGAATTGAACTCGGGTCAGCTGCGTACAAGGCAAATGCCCTACCTGCTGTGCTATCGCTCCAGTCCCTAGGGTGTTTTTTATTACTTGTTTTTATGTTTCTCTAGTTTCTCATTTTATTAGACTAAGTTACCCTTCTCATACCTTCTGTTTTCACTTCAGTTTCTCTTTTCATCTCTATATCCTGATCAGAAGCCAATTTCAACTTGATACTCTGACCTCAGAGTCAAGAAGTAAACAAAGATTTAGTGTTTGCCATAAAGAAAATTGGTCTTTTCTTCTATTTCAGTTTATTTTTTATTTTTTCTCTTTCATGTAACTACAATGTGTTTTAACCCTGAAATACATCATTTGCTATGAGCCACATTTTTATACTAAAATTCTGTATTGAGAAATGGATGCTCTGAAGACCCTTTCTTCTCACTCACAAATTTCCGTTTTCTATGAGGCTGATCTTATCATCTACCCATCCTGAAAATGAAGTTAGACTTGCTAGGGACCATGTCTTCAAAGATGAAAACATGTTAAACGTTATTCAATCTGTCATTTCAGGGCCTAAAATCAGAGCGCTAACCAAAGAGCATAAAACTAGCCACATAAAAATATATTTAAATTATAAAAAGCAATCCTACAAGGGATGCTTCTATCTAGTATAATTATCGCACCATTTTCCTAACTCAAGTATAAGTCAATGGGTATATTGCAAATAGAAAATCAGTTTGACATTGTTAAAATGGCAATTCTAGTTAAAACAAGTTTTACAGATTCAATATAACCCTTATTAAAATTCTAATGGTGTTTGTCCTAATGGTTTTCTTTTTTCAAGTAAATAGAAGATTTGTAAAATTTGTGGGCTGGAGCAATAGTGCAGCAGGCAGGGAGGATACTTGCGTTAAACGGGGCTTAGCCAGGTTCCAGCTCTGGCACCACATATGGTCGCTCAACCCCACCAGAAGTCATCCCTGAGTGCAGAGCCAGGAGTAAGCTCTGAGAACCACTGGTGTGGCCCAAAACACCTCCAAAGTGAAAATTTAACCCCTTGACCCTTGTACTATCTATCCAGCATTCAAATATTTTAAAAGATGAAATTATGACTTGTGACAAAACGTATGGAGTTTGAGGTGATCATGCTAACTGAAATAATCAGAAAGTGCCTGACCCATAGTTTCACTTATATGTGCTATAAATAACCAAAGCAAACAAATTGGCAAGAAACAACAAAACTTGTAGCTTTTGTGAAAACTGTGGTGATTGTATGAGGAAAAGAAGAAGGCGGGGGAGTGAGAGGACCAAAAGAAACCATTTTGATAGTGGGATACCATTACAACTTTAGTTGGGGTTGGAGTGACAGCAGTGGTGGGCAGGGTATTTGCCTTGCATGTGGCCAACCTGGGTTTGATCCCCAGCACCCCTTATGGTCCCCTGAGTCTACCAGGAGTGATCTCACCAGGAGTGCAGAGTCAAGAGTAACCTTGAGCACCAATGGGTGTGACCCCAAAACCAAAAATTAAACATAACCAAAAAAAAAAAAAACAACCCAAACTTCAATGACATTGGTGCAATAAGACCACATTTAGAAACTTGTCAAGTTGTACTCTTTAAATTGATGGTAAAGTAAATAAAATATTAGAATAAGAAAATCAGTTTGAAAAACCCAAACATATTATCTGTGTGTTCAAACGATTAATTACAAACATATTAGACTCAAAGTGTTTGAATGAGAAGGAAATGCAAATTAAACATCGATATAGATAGATATAGATATATGTATGTATGTATGTATGTATGTATGTATATGCAGTGTTATTAATTCCTTGCTGACACAGAAGCTAAGTATAGTATTTTCTGGGGACTAGGGATGTAAATCAGTTATAGAGTACGTACATGCCTCCTGTGTAGGAGGCCCTGGTTTCAATTTCCAGGATCATCCTCTCCTCCCACTGAATGTCATTTTTCTACTCGTGAGCTGGAGTAGGAAAGAATTAAAACATCAAGTAATGATTATATGATTGGAAGATGTGATTATCTGAGTGGATAGAGATACAAATACGGAACATTATTGTGAGCCTCTGACCCAGTTACATCACCCTTGTAAATCCTGTTTTGTTATAGTAATGGGTAACTCTACACTCTTCTGGTTTTGCAATTTATAATTGTTGGGGGGAAATTTTAGAATTTTAATATTCCTGGTAGCAATTTCCTAAGAAGTTAGGGCTATCCAACTGACAGTGGTGCAGCAACTAAGCCCTTTAGTCTTGCTCTCAACTAAGGGTAAATTAGGAAAGCTCTTCTCATGTAGTCAGCTTTAAACAGAATTTTCTAGGAAAGTATTTATTATTCATTGCATTACTATTTATTCTTGTGATAAAGAAACTCCTTTTTTGGGGGGGATCATCCAGTGTTATGCAGGCACTACTCCTATTTGAGCACTCAGTATGCATGAGGGTCTCATCTGGTGGTGCTTGGGGTACTATATGGTGCTGGAGACTGAACCTGGCCTATATTCAAAGCATTACTTTGAGTACTTTGAGTCATTGCCTCAGTCCTAGAAGAATTCTTTTTTTAAATGGAATCACTGTGAGCTATACTTACAAAACTTTCATATTTGAGTTTTAGTCATACAATGATCGAACACTCATCCCTCCACCAGTGTACATTTTCCACCACCAATGTCCCCAGTATACCCCCCCCCCATCCCACCTCTTTCCTTGCCTCTATGGCAGAAAATTTCCCCCATACTCTCTCTCTCTACTTTTGGGCATTATGGTTCGCAATACAGATACAGAGAGGCTATCATGTTTGGTCCTTTATCTACTTTCAGCACACATCTCCCATCCCAAGTGATCCCTCCAACCATCATTGACTTAGTGACCCCTTCTCTCTATTTCAGCTGTCTTCTCCCCTGCTCATGAGGCAGGCTTCCAACCATGGAGCAATCTTCCTGGCCCTTGTCTCTACTGTCCTTGGGTGTTAGTGTCATATTATTTTATATTCCACAAATGAGTATAGTAATTCTATGTCTATCCCTCTCTTTCTGGCTCATTTCATTAGTATGATACTTTCCATGTCCATCCACTTATAAGCAAATTTCATGACTTCATCTTTCCTAACAGCTACATAAAATTCCATTGTGTAGATGTACCAAAGTTTCTTTAACCAGTTGTCTGTTCTCGGGCACCCAAGTTGTTTCCAGATTCTGGCTATTGTGAACAGTGCTGCAAAGAACATATAGGTACAGATGTCATTCCTAGAAAATTTCTTTATACTATCTTTTGTATAAAGTCAGAATGCTATTTTCAGAGTGCCACCATTCTGCAGTAAGGTAATTTGACTATTGGTCAAAAATTATTTAGATATTTACTAATAGACTAAAAAAGGAAATGATCTCTGGCTTTCTTAGTATTTCAATCACAATCTTAACCTCCAGAGCTTAAACAATCTAAATTAAGAATTAACTTGTCCAGGTCCATTTATTAAGTATTTAGATCAGCATCATCCGATAGAAATAGTATACAAATTACATATGTAATTTAAAAACCGGTAAGAGTCACATAAAAAATTTAAAAGAAATAGGTTGAATTAATACATTTTATGCAAATCAATATACCCATGTCTTTACTGCTGCTCATGTAAATCTTTGGTAGTTTTTAATTATTTTCCTTGAAATCTACCAACTTGCAATGCAAAAGAGAGTTAACGTCCACAGAACAGTAGTCTTTTGTACTCTGCAAATGTACTGAAAGACCTCAGACTATGTACGGCAACATCTGGGAGCTTACTATGCAACATTTGAGATGTTGCATAAGCCCTCATTTAAAAATTATAAAACCTTGAGAAAAATACTTCTCTATTCCCATATTTCAAAGGATGAAACTGAGGACCCGATTCAGTGAGATAAAAAGTTATGGAAATCACACAACTAGTATTTAGAGGAAGCAAGTCTTCTTTTTTTGAGGAAGGGAGGAGGTTTGGACCACACGATGCAGTATTCAGAGGCTAATCCTAGCTCTGGGCTCAGGAGTGAGTCCTGGGAGTGCTGGGGGAACCATATGCAGTGTTGGGAATTCGGGTTGCAGTTACTACATGCAAGGCAAGTGTCTTACTTCCTATACCATCTCTCTAGCCCTTCTGGAAGCAGAAATTTTAACGTTCACACAGACTTTTAGACATCACGCTACAATTACTTCTTGGGTTGTGCAGCTCTTACAGGTGTCCTTAAAATTCAATCGCACAACAGTGCTAATGTGGTGACGTTGACTTGGGTAACAAGCAGTCACGGCTGCTATAGAGATAAGTTATTTCAGCTACCTCACACCAGTGATGAATGAAATCTAGATGCTGATATCCTGCTGATAAATACATTAGTATTCTTTTCCATTTTCATTGTCCATTTTGTATCAGAAACTTGACTGATAACAAAATTCAATAATAGCTAAGACAGGCTTTAAAAGCACATAAAGGGCTGGAGCCATAGTATAGTGGTCAGGGTGCTTGCCTTGCACACAGCCAGTCTGGGTTTGATCCCCAGCACACATAAGGTCATCTGAGTCCTGCCAGAAGTGATCCCTGAGAACAGAACCAGGAGTAAGCCTCGAGCACAGCTGCGTGTGTCCCCCTAAAAAACTCCTGAAGAAAGAGTATTATAACCCAGTCCTAAAATAATTGGACACATATTAATTATTTGAAAAATATAACAAAATAAGTCAACAAAAATAATGACTGAATCAACAATTTTTCCTTGGTGATTTGAAATTAATGACTATAGGATAGTATAAAGAGAGATCCAAACAGAGCCCTGGAAGAATTATAGCAGCAAAGTCAAATTCTGTTGCCCAGTTCTGCCTTTACTAATAACCAATTTGAAAGCTAAAGATCCCTGCAGCCTTTGGCAATAGAACAGGTCATGAAGGCTTTAATGAGGCTATCTGCCTATAATCAGGAAAGCTGACCTTCTCAACTAGGAATGACCAGAGGCCCAGACAGGCCTCCACACCAATTTGGGTTAACTGAAAACTCATTATTTCCTTAATCTTTTATACATTTTGCTACCAACCTATGCATTTTATTATCCCTTTTTCACAAACACAAGGGAAATGTAAGCAGCTTCTATTTTTTCTGAATTTTATCCCATTTAAAAAAATCCTCTGGCCTGAGGTTTCCATGATCAGATAAAGAAACGAAACAGCATGCAATTAATTGAGACTTTTTTGATGTCATTTTTTTCTTAAATAGACAAATTTATCAGTTAAGAAATTAGTCTAAACTGCATTAAGCACTTAAAATTAATGGGGCTCTGGTAATATATTTCCTGAAGAATTTTCAGTTCTGGTCAAAGCATTGAATATATTAAAATACCCTGCCTAACTGAATGCTAAATTGAAACTAAATTCAATACTATATTAGTAAACAACTATTAGCTATAAAATAAAGCCAATTACTATGAGAAGTACTTGTCAGCCCTCTTATTCTTTCTTAAGATGACTTTGGTAAATAATTATCTAAAGTGTCATTGATTTCCTGGGAACTTACATTTAAAAAACTCAAAACCATTCTTAATCAATACTGAAGTACTATAAATCATTCAGCATGCTAATTAGTTATTTAAAAAGATTATAAGTGACCAAGTGAGAGATTTTTATTAACTATTTTCTTCTGAGGTGTTAAAATATCTGAGAAAAAAAGCAATTGCTCAAAACACCATTAATGAGCAAAAGTCAACATTAGATTAAAAAGAAACCAAATTATTTGTTAGTCAGAAGCTATAACTTTGAGTCTTCAGTACAAAGAATTACTCAAACATGAATTTAGTGACAATCTGTTTTGGATGCAACTAATAAGAGAGAAAGATGTAAATTATATGGTTAAAAGAAAAAAGTGAAGGTGGCAGATATCAAAACTAATAAAGTTCCGCATTAGAAGTTTTCTCAAATATATATTGGCCATTAGTAATATTATATTTTATATAATAATAGTAATACAATGCTTAAATATCTCTAGAAGGCAGAATCCTATCATTTTTCATTTAGGAAAAATATATCCAAAAGGTTTAGAAAGAGAGGAATGATTTTGAACATTTAAAACACAAATTCCTATATCAAAATGGCACTCCTATCTTTATAAAAGAAAATTAGAAAAAAAACCCTAGATAGATAGTATAGAAGGTAATGCAGTTCTTTTGCACATGGCTGACTGGGGTTCAATCCCTGGCACCTGATATGGTCCCTGAGCCCACCAGGAGTGATTCCTGAGTGCAGAGTAAGGAATAAGCCCTGAGCATTACCAGGTGTCACCCCCGCAAATAAAAAAAAACCAATTCTTAACTCAATTATGTTTAATATTAAAGTTTTAAAAATACATGTCTTTGGGGCTGGAGCAGTAGCACAGTGGGTAAGGCATTTGCCTTGCATGCGGCCAACCCGGGTTCGATTCCCAGCATCCCATACGGTACCCTGAGCACTGCCAGAAGTATTCCTGAGTGCAGAGCCAGGAGTAACCCCTGAGCATCGCCGGGTGTGACCCAAAAATCCTCCCCCCAAAAAATGCATGCCTTCGGATGCATGAAGAAACTGTGTAGAACTTTGGTACGTCTTACACAATGGAATTTTATGCAGTTGTTAGAAAAGATGAAGTCATGAAATGTGCATATAAGTGGATCTATATGAAGAGTATCATGCTATGTGAAATGAGTTAGAGAGAGGGACAGACATAGAATGACTGCACTCATTTGTGGAATATAAAGTAACATAATGTGAGAATAACACCCAAGTATAGTAGAGATAAGGGCCAGGAGGATCACTCCATGGCTTGGAAGCCGGCTTCCATGCTGAGGGAAAAGGCAGCTGAGATAGAGAAGGGACCACCAAGTAAATGATGCTTGGAGGGCTCGCTCAGGATGGGAGATGTGTGCTGAAAGTAGACAATGGACCAAACATGATGGCCACTTAGTACCCGTATTGCGAACCATAACACTCAAAAGGAGAGAGTAAAAGGGAATGTGCCTGCCACAGAGGCAGGGAGAGATGGGGAGGTGGCCGGAGGGATAATGGGAACATTGGTGGTGGAGAATGGGCACTGCTGGAGGGATGGGTACTTGATCATTGTATGACTGAAATGTAATCACAAAAGTTTGCAAGTCTGTAATACATTTCACAGTGATTCATTAAACAAAAAAGAAACTGTGTAGAATGTGTACATGCATTTGTTAAATCTCAGTGGGCTATACCCTTAAAAAGTATACAGTTTACTGCTCATACTTCCTTTTGGTGGGGGTTGAGAATCTAACCCAGAGCTTTGTAGCACTGTAGCACTGTCCTCTCCTTCACCGATTTGCTCGAGTGGGCCCAGTAACGTCTCCACTGTGAAACTTGTTGTTACTGTGCAAGGCAAACACCCTATCCGCTGTGCTATTGCTCCAGCCCACCCAGAGCTCATGTAAGGTAAATGCTCTAGCACTAAGGTATATTCCTGGTCCTGTGCATCAATTTGTACTCTATAAAGTGTAAAAACAAAACAGGAATTCAACTAATATATCTAAGGCAAAAAATGTTATTCACATACCAGTACTTTATACTTCTCTAATTACATCATCTCTGTTAACCTTCTGCTCATTGACTCACCTACAGACTGTTGAAGAGTTTAACAAGGAAAGGTTAGAGGCCAGACTTCCCCCAAACCTCTATTATTTGCAATGGGGCCAGGCCAGTAAACACTACAAGCAAGATCAAAATTTTCCCCAGAAAATCATTGACAGCCTTTGAATTTATGAATAAAAAAATTAAGAGGTCAAGAATCTTTATGGCTCAAGCATTTGCCTTACAAGCGGCCAACCTGTGTTAGATACTGAGCACCCTATATGGTCCCCTGAGTCTGCCATAAATAATCCATGAGTGCGGACTCAGAAGTAAGCCCTGAGCCAAAACAACCCCCACCCCAAAAATACAAAGAATCTTCAGAGCACAGTAAAATGATTATCAGAGTTTTTTGGTAATAATACGGATTTCCCATCCAGCAACATAATCCTTTTGATGAGAAATCTCATAAAAATAGTAAACAAATTTGTAGTGAGAACATAAATACCAATATGTGACACTTATTTTCAAAAGAATAAATAAAAACAATAAGCTAATTGCCTTGGTAAATAACTTGAAATCAGAGATCATGGGTAGCTTATCTACCAATTACTTCTATATTTTATTGTGTTGGCTTACTTCCAAAGTATGGATTTAGTCATATAGCTGTAAACTGCTAACATATAATTTAAATATACATATATATAACATATATATAACATATAATTTAAATATACAGTCATATAGCTGTAAACTGCTAACATATAATTTAAATAGCATGACTTACAATCTTTTGAGCTTGAGTGATAGCACAGTGGGTAGGGCATTTGCTTGCAAGTGGCCAACATGGCCGACCCGAGTTCGATTCCTCTGCCCCTCTCGGAGAGCCCAGCAAGCTACTGAGAGTATCTCACCCGCACAGCAAAGCCTGGCAAGCTACCCGCAAGGTATTTGAAACACCAAACACAGTAACAGTTGTCACAATGGAGACGTTACTGGGCCCGCTCGAGCAAATCGATGAACAACGGGAGGACAGTGACAGTGACTTACAATCTTTTAAAAAACTGTCAAGGAGCTTCAGAGTAGTACTACTATTAGTAATAGTGGTGGTGTATTTTCATTCCAAAGCAGAATCATTATAGTGGGTGTAAGGGGTAGAAAGGAGAGGATATTTTTTGCCCATGGTGAAACTTGGGAATAAGGGAACTCTTTAAGATTTCTGAAAGGATAGTATTTCTCCTTATTTTACATCCATTTCAAGTAATAACACAGCTTTTTCTATACAAACTATGTTAGTTTCATCTTTTCTAGCAAAACAGGAGGAAGTATACCTAAGTATGTGAAAATATGGCAGCAATCTACATCAGGCATTTAAAACTTACCTGGGGCCAGAAATCATTTTATATATCTGTTAAAGTGATATATGCTTTGCCCCTAAAGAGTGTGCAGTAAAAAATATGGGAAATACAAAATTCCAAGAGACTGATATAGAATTGATAGCTAAGGATCGAGATCATAACCCAAAGGTTCCCAAATTTATTTGGCCTGACTGCCCCTTTTCAGGAGAAAAAATTATCCATCACTTCTCTGGAAACCTATTTTAAGTAAACAGAGAGTGCCTCCAATTTCACCCAAGACTACTATACTCCCATATATTTCAATGTCCCCCAGCCAAGGAAGAATCTCCCACTCTGGTTAACACTCATCATCTCCTGGAGGCCCCAAGAGCACTGTTGAGATTAGAAAGTTACAGAAGCTAGTGTTTACTTGTATGCACCAAAATGGAAATTACTGGAGAATAACCACTATTTTATCTAGATAAAAACAAGTATATTTCTCAAATCATTATAGCCTCTGCTCCAGACCTAGCACCAAACTATGTGAAATCATGAAACTATCATGAATGGTTTCTTCTTTTATGGAAAAATTGTAGTTTCCTTAGGGATATTCCACCTGGCTCAGTATCTTGTTTCCCATTTTGATATGAAAAATATAATTTGATTACTTATTAGCATATAATATTTATACACATAAGGCATAGTTTGTATTTATGCTAAGTGTTTTCTCTATTTACTGTAGGTTGAATGCAAGTATATCTTATTCTTTAAGTTTATTATCAACTTATCTTCTTTTTTTCTTTTCTTTTTTTATTGGATCACTGTCAGATAGACCCCTTACAAAGCTGTTCATGATTAGATTTCAGAACCTGGGGACACTGGTGCTGGGAAATGTACACTGGTGGAGGGATGGGTGTTGGAATACCATCTTCTTTCTTGGCTTCTTTTCTTATGAACACTTTTGAGGTTTCATCAATCTTGGAAAGGATGACACATGTTTCTTTAAAAAGGTGAGATCAAGGGGCCCGAACTGGGGCTCCATGACTGAGCTCCTGCCTAGCATCTAGAAAGCTGGAATTCCGCAACACCCCACATCATTGAAGATGATACCCAGCACCACAACAAATTCAAACCCCAGAAACACAATGAAGAGTATGACCCCTGGTAACTCTCATCACCACAATGAACAAAAGGGAAGGGGAATATTATAGAAACAGAGGCTTCTGACATCTTATTAACATACAGGTATGTGCAACCCCTGAAAGGATGATGTTCAGTGTCAGTGAAAATAAGCAGGTGTCCTGGCACCGCCTTCCCTTAAGAACCACTTTTCACTAAATAGCACTGTAGCACTGTCCTCCCATTATTCATTGATTTGCTCAAGTAGGCACCAGTAACATCTCCATTGTGAGACTTGTTACTCTTTTTGGCATATCGAATACACCATGAGGAGCCTGCCAGGCTTTGCCATGCAGGCAGGATACTCTCATTAGCTTGCTGGGCTCTATGAGAGGGGCGGAGGAATTGAACCAGGGTCAGCCGCATGCAAGGCAAACACCCTACCCGCTGTGCTATCATTCCAGTACTGAAAAAGTACACTATTAATTCATTTAATAGTTAACAAAAAGTTTAATTCAAATCTCAATGATAAGGGGAGGGGGGAAACACAGTCTACACTTTTCTGAGGTCATTCTAGAGCTGACTTCTTTAACTTTTCCCAAGTGCAATCCTCTCTGAATCGCCCTATGCAACATAGCTGGGAGATGCCAGAAATACCTTGGCTGCATTATGCTTCTGATTTTGAAGTCTTGTCACAGCCTCTAAGAAATTCTTGACAGCTGCCATGTTCAGTTAAGAAGCTAAATTCTACAGTGTCCCCTATGATCTCCTGAACCTGCCAGCAGTGATTCCTGAGCATTGCTGGGGTGGCCCCAAAACAAAAACAAAGGAGCTAAATTCTTGGGACCAAGGCATAGCACAAAAGTTAAGGTGCTTGCCTTGCATGCAGCAAAGCCAGATTCGATCCCAGCATCCTATTTAGTCCCCTGAACACCATCAGGAATGCTTCCTGAGTGCAGAGCCAGGAGTAGCCCCTGAGCATTGCTGGGTGTGCTGCATCTCCCTCGAAAAAAATGATGTATGCATGAAAAGAGTGATCAAAAAATTGTAAACCCTGACACCTCAATATAAATGGTTTAAATGTATTATAATTGTTTAAAAATTAAATTCTATGCAATGGTTTATTTAACATAAGGGACTTATTTTATAGTGTACCAAATCAGCTCTTTAGGCACAGCATTTTTTACTTGTAGCAATGGAAGTTTCTGTGTTCTTAAGAGCTCCCTCAGAACCTGCCTACTGGAATAGTCAGTCACCCATTTCCACAGACCTGGCTTTTAACCTTTCAAATGTTAACACCCTTCTACAGGGACTCAATTTTTATATAATTATATATATATATGTGTGTGTGTGTGTGTGTGTGTGTGTGTATCTAGAAGATGTACCTATAGCATCGATATTATAGGGCAATGTTTTCACATATAACTTTTTGTATATTAAGTTTATTTTATCAAAAAACTATGATTTACATTGTTATTGACAGTTGAATTTGAGGCATATAAAATTACAACACTAGTCCCACTGCCAGTGTCAAATTTTTAGTGAAAAGCTCTGACTTTAAATCTTGTCACAATCTCCCTAACACTCTACGATTAGTAACTGTATAAACTTTGAACATCAGTTTCCTTGCCCATAAAGATAAGAGCTTCCGTAGTGTAGTTAGTCCAGGATGATTAATCGAGTATGATTACAGCATAAATAGAGATGATTAATGGAGTTACTGCCTGCTACAGTGCATTGACAAAGAATGTGCACGATAAATTTTATTTCTTCCCTCTTTTGCCATTTTGGGTGTTCTTTCTTACCAAATACCAATCAAACCATTTTTGATGGCAATAAGTTGGCAGTATGAATAAGTTGGCAGTATGAATACTGAACTCATGAATCACAGTGCTATATAGCTCTAAACATTCTTTTACTTCATGCTATTTATGGTTGAGGGGGGGGGGGGCACATCCACTGGTGCTCAGGGCTTACTCCAGGCTCTGCACTCAGGAATCACTCCTGGTGTGGCTCAGTGGACCATGCTGGAGATTGAATCCAGGTCAACCAAGTGCAAGGCTACTCACGGTGCTATCATTCCAACCCCATACTTTATGCTTTTAAAAGGCTAAAATCTTTGGGGGGAAATCATGTAATGTACCTACATTAGGAATTTAATCTCAAGTTTACCACCAAATTACTTGAAAAAATAAGATAAAGGTATAGTTGAGATAGCTAATAAAAAAGACACTGGGTGGGAGGGAGTACCATAGAACCTGACGGTGGTGTGTGTGTGTGGTGGTCTAACAACAGCACCACTATTCTTTCAGACAGCCCTTGGTGACACCCTCACACCAACTGTTACTTCTCATCAGTTTCTTCTAAGCAGCTACCCAAACCTGCACACTTTGTTTTGGAAACAGCTGTTGAAATGCTTTGCTCCTTTCTGCTCTTACCCTAGTCTCTGCTCTCACCAACTCTTGTCTAGGTCACAGCAAAGACCTTTTAATGGCTTTTTTTGCTTCCACTTCCTTCCTTAGATTCTCCTCATTAACTTGCCCTATTTTTCTTCTAAAACAAGAATTATATTATTCCCCTCTCTTGCTCTCTCTTCTGTATGGCCTATGTCCCTCAGGTTGGCCTGGAAATTTTCTGAAAATGATATTAAGTCAAAAACCTTATCTTGGGCCTACAGAGCTATGTAGCAACATAATTTGAAATGGAACTGATTTTTTGCTCCTTCCTTCCTTCCTTCCTTCCTTCCTTCCTCCCTCCCTCCCTCCCCTTTCTTCCTCCCTCCCTCCCTCCCCTCATTTCTTCCTCCCTCTCTCCCTCCTTCCTTATCTCTGGATATCACAGTCTTTAGCAGCTACTTCCGGTAACCTCCTTGACTCCCATCCTGAACTACCTGCAGCTTCCACAACTCTTCTTTCTCCCATACTCCTGATGCTCTTAAAATTACTGCTCTCTCTGTTGGGCACTTTATATGTTTCCTTCTTTGCTGGAAAATCCCAACTTATTTGTCAAATTCCCACTCACACATTGCCTTCCTTCTCCTTAACAACCCCTCCCCCAACTGAAGTAGGCCTATTGTGCTGTGAGCTAACAGCATCCCCAGTAAGGCATTACCATTTAGAAGCCTGTACTACTGCTGCTGATTTACATTTGCTGCTAACCCTGCTGTAAATCAGCACTGTGCACACAAGTCACTGGACCAGTCTATTAGCATCTAACTCACATCAAAGTATATGTGTATAACTCAACCTGAGAATGTTAGATACAGGAAGGAGAATTAAAGAGTCACTGTGACCTGTCCCTCAACATTCTTCCATTATATTCATAATGAAAATTAGGTCCTAGGAAAGCAAGTCATATAAATGAAGTCACACAGAATAACTGGAAGGTGAACTGCAGTCTCTGATTCCCGATCTAGCAATCTTTCTGGTACCCCATACACACTGGAAGAGAACTCAAAATGCCCATAATCCGGGATGATCTTCTCCAGATAGTATATGCACACTGATGAACAATTTTTTGAGAATTACCAAAAAATACTATTTACTTGCTGAAAACTGGTGTTAAAGTTATCCTGTATACTGTATTACCATGAAAAATTCCATGTATTACCATGGAAAATGTTAAAGGCACACTTACTACTGAATGCACTAAATTCAAACAAAAATATTTACCTAACACTCTATATTACCCAACAGTTTTATTCTATTATCTAATATAAATTACATGACCAAAACAGGCTACTTTGAATGAATGCTTAAGATATATATTTTTTTCTGACTGGCAAGAGAGCTTAAAGGATTGAGTACATGCTTTCCATGCAGGACGCCGGGGTTCAATGTTCAGTACCACCAGGAGCAATCCCTGAATACAGAACTGGGAATTGACATTGTTGGGTGTTGTCCTCCAAAAGAAAAAAAAATAATTTTAAAATAATTTTTGGCATCAAGTATTCAGGCTTACTTTCTATTTAGGGGTCATTCTTGGTGGAAGTCAGAGAACCAAGCTGTTACAGGGCTTGAGGCTGGGTCTTCCCCATGCAAAGGATGCACTCACCTGCTGAGCTGTCTGAGTATACTGAGGATTTTAAGTTTCCTGGAAATTGTAACACTTTCTTAAATCCATGTCTGTAGGTGGATCTTGTCTTTGGATATTAAGCTAAATGAATCCAACTCAGAACTAGGTTTTTGAGAAGAGCTCATCTACTTTTTCATTCACTAGAGGGCACTCAAGATTCTATCGTAGCTAGTTAGTAACTTTACCAAGATTTTTGAATACAGACAAGTGGCATTATTGATCTTGATAAGACTATACACAGATGAGATATTTGTCTTAGACACATAAAACAACAGCAATAACCATATGCTAACATTTATTGAGCACCTACTATGAGTCTATGTCAGTTATGTGTGGATCATTTAACTCAACACAATACTCATTTCACATTGGAGAAAGCTAAAGTCTACAGCCATTAAGTAAATTACCTATAATATAAAATGCAGAGCAAGGATTTGAATCCAATCAATCTGGCCCAGGGCTATGCTTTGTGTGTGTGTGGCAGGGCAGGGGGGAGGGGGCGCATACCTGGTGGTACTTAGGGATCATTGGCTCAGTGCTGAGGAAAGGTGTGATGCTAGTGATTAAGCACAGGCCTCCAAAGTGCCTTGAGGAGCTTGAGGATCCAGTCCTCCTCCCAATGTCCTTAGCCCTCAGCTCTACAGCTGCTGATGTGGACAACTATTAAATACTGAAAATGAACTTCTGTATAAAAAAGCTCTTTATATTAAAGCTAAAAGGTAAAATACAAAGTCTTTATTAAAGCTCAATCAGAACAAATTTCAGGAACAAATTGTTAATATCTCTCAAAATATCTGTTTTTCCTCTATGACTAATAGAAAAGTTATTTATCTATATTAAAGCTAAAAGGTAAAATACAAAGTCTTTATTAAAGTTCAATCAGAACAAATTTCAGAAAAATTGTTAATACCTTTCAAAACATCTGTTTTTCCTCAATGACTATAAGGAAATAAGCCAAGCTGGGGCTTAGCTCAGTTACAGTGAGTAATTTGCTTTACAGTGAGTAATATTTGCTTTGTAAGTATAAGATTCTGGATTTGATCTCACACACACAAGAAACGGTCATGGTCCTCCCATTGTTCATCGATTTGCTTGAGCGGGCCCAGTAACGTCTCCATCATGAGACTTGTTGTTACTGTGTTTGGCATATTGAACACATCACTGGTAGCTTGCCAGGCTTTGTTGCATGGGTGAGATATTCTTGGTAGCTTGCCAGGCTCTCTGGGAGGGGCGGAAGAATCAAACCCGGCTCAGCAGGGCTGGCTGCACGCAAAGCAAACGCCCTACCATTGTGCTATCGCTCCAGCCCCCCACAAGAAAAAAGAAAGAAGAAAAAGATCTTGAGGGCATCATGCTAAGTATCAGAGAAAGACAAATATTGTCTGGTCTCATACATGGAATCTAAAAAACAACTCCCAAACTCATAGGAACACAAATCATATTTATGTGGGGGAACTGGGTGAAGACGGTCAAAAGGTACAATTCCAGTTACACATAAGTTCTGAGGATGAAATTTTCAATGTGATGGTTATAGCAAACAATACTATTATGAATATTTGAAAGTTCCTATTGAATAAACATTTAAAAATTCTCATCTCAAAAAAACATTATAACTATTTGGGGGTCGGAGTGACACTACACTTGTTTTGCAAGAGACCAGCCCAGGTTTGATCCCCAGCACCACCATATATGGCCCCCCAAGCCTGCCAGGAGTTTTCACTGAGCCCAGAGCCAGGAGCAAGCCCTGAGCACTACGCAAGTGTGCTATATATATGCATAATGATGTGAAGTGATCATAATTAAACTTACAGTGATGAGCATTTCACAATACACAGTTGTATCAAATCATTACATCATACACCTTAAACTTAATAAAACCATATGTCATATATATTTCAATTAAACAGAAAAAAAGAACATGCTTCAGAATACAAAAAACAATGTGTTAACTGGTTTCCAAATATCAATAAAATCTTACTTGAGCCCTATCAATGTTACATTATTTTTAATTTTTATTTATTTATTTTTAATTTTTATTAGTGAGACGCCATGAGGTAGAGATGTAGACTTATAGATTTTTGTGCTTGGATTTCAGTTATACAATGATCAAATACCCATCCCTCCACCAGTGCCCATTTCCCACCACCACGGATCCCAGTATCCCTCCCACCCCCCATCCCCTCATCCCACTCTGCCTCTGTGGTAGAGCATTCCCTTTTGTTCTCTGTCTCCTTTTGGGTGCTGTGGTTTGCAAAAGAGGCATTGCGTGGTAATCATGTTTGGTCTATAGTCTACTTTCGGCATGCTTCTCCCATCCTGGGAGGATCCTCCCAACACCCTTCATTTGGTGCTCCCTTCTCTATCTGAGCTGCCTTTTCCCCTAGCATGTGTGGCTGGCCTCCAAGCCATGGAGCAAAATTCCTGGTACTAATCTCGGCCATTCTTGGGTGTTAGTCTCCTATTTTGTTACTTTATGTTCCCCAGGTGAATGCAATCTTTCTATGTCTATTCCTTTCTTTCTGACTCATTTCGCTTAACATGATACATTCCATGTAGTACCACTTGTATGTAAATTTCATGACTTCATCTTTTCTAACTACCACATAGTACTCCATTGTGTAAATGTACCAAAGTTTCTTTAACCAGACATCTGTTCTCGGGCACTCAGGTTTTTTCCAGATTCTGGCTATTGTAAACAGTGCTGCAATGAAAAAACAAGTGCAGATGTCACTTTGACTATACTTTTTTGCCTCTCTGGGATATATTCCCAGGAGTGGTATTGCTGGGTCGAATGGGAGCTCAATTTCTAATTTTTTGAGAATCGTCCATACTGTTTTCCAAAAGGGCTGAACCAGTCAGCATTCCCAACAGCAGTGAAGGAGGGTCCCTTTCTCGCCATATCCGTGCCAGCACCGGTTGCTTTTGTTCTTGTGTATGTGGGCCAGTCTCTGTGGTGTGAAATGATATCTCATTGTGGTTTTGATCTGCATCTCCCTGATGATTAATGATGTGGAGCATTTTCTCATGTGCCTTTTAGCCATTCGGATTTCTTCTTTGAGAAAATTTCTGTTCATTTTATCGCCCCATTTTTTTATGGGATTGGATGTTTTCTTCTTGTGGAGTTCAACCAGTACTTTCTATATCCTTGATATAAACCCCTTGTCGGATGTGTATTCGGCGAATATCCTTTCCCATTCTGTAGACTGTATTTGTATTTTGGTCACTGTTTCATGTTACATTATTTTTTAGAAAATATGAATTTGTTATTTTAAGATGCACTATCATTAAATATACAATGACTAGAGAGGCCTTCAAGAATGGCTTTGTGAGCTGAGGGAAATCTTTCTCCCAGAAAGTCCTATATTTAGCTGGTCAACATATACAATCATAAATTATAAGTCTCTGGATACTGATCAGAGGGCTTATACCAAATCGAGAAGCATTTATTCAATTAACTCCACAGAAACTTGGTAAGAACAAAGGGACAGAACAAAGTTCTGTTCTTCAGTACAGAACTGAATGTGTGCCCGTGTAGCCAGCTGTGCCTTGCAGAGAAACTGTTCTAAAGGAGACAGAGAGTAAGAGACAGCACAGCCTCTTGAGGTTAAAGACCTAGTCGGGACATTTCAAAGCTGGTGAACACTGGCAGATTTTATTTCCCATTGCTCTACACTGTGCTATTAGCAGATATGATACCAGAGCCAAGAAAATCTTAATTGGAGATCAAAGGAAGAGATGAAGAGACATGTAAAGACACAGTAGCTGTTCATCATTAGGAAGGCTGTATACATACCCAAAGCTGTTCATTCTTGGGAGGAGGGGGAGGGCGGCAGTATCAGAGATGGTACTAAACAGAGAGAATCACTAAACAAATATGCTAGCAACCAAAATCAAGCACTGGAGTGAGGGAGAGGGGTCAGTATCTACAGATGCTAAAACAAAAATTTAGGACGGGACTGGAGAGGAAGGTGCCTGTCTTGCATGTGGCTGCAGTGGCTGTGATCCCGGTTCAAAACCTTGGCACCAAACATGGTCCACTGAATACTGTGAGGTGTCACTCCTGAGCACAAAGCTAGAAATACCCATGAACACTACCTCAACGTCACAAAAAGAAAAATCCAAAAAGTTAGGAGACATTAGAAAACATGGGTATAAGGGCAAAAGAGAAATTACACTTGAGAACCCCGAACAATTGATTTAGATGAACAGACTTCAAAGTAGCTATTACAAATAGTTTTACATCTAAAGGACATTGTGTTTCAAGAACTGAAAGGAGGTGTGACAACAATGTCTCCTCAAAGAGAAAACACCAATAAAGAGATAAATTATGGGGGGTGGAGAGACACTACAGAGGGTAAGACACTTGTCTTGCATGTGCAAGTATGATCCCCAGCAACACATCCCCAGTTCAACCCGAGCACCACCAGAATTGAGCTCGAGCACAGACTCAGAAGGGCTGAGTGCTGCTGGGTGTAGCCCAACCACCCCCCAAAGAGAAGTTAAATATATATATATTTAAATAAATTAAATAAGTATATACTATACTTATTTATATCACATATACATATATGTGGGGCTGGAGTGATAGCACAGTGGTAGGATGTTTGCCTTACAAGTGGCCAACATGGCCGACCCGAGTTCGATTCTTCCGCCCCTCTCAGAGAGCCCGGAAAGCTACCGAGAGTATCTCGCCCGCACGGCAGAGCCTGGCAAGCTGCCGGTGATGTATTCGATATGCCAAACACAGGAACAACAAGTCTCATGATGGAGACGTTACTGGGCCCGCTTGAGCAAATCGATGAACAACGGGAGGACCATGATCCGTGATTATCCGTGATACATATATGTATATATACATATGTGTGTATATATATATTTGTGTGTGTTTGCGTGCATGCGGGTGCGTGTATGTCATCCAGGAGGTGGCTCAGTGGCTAAAGCGCCTGTCTTACAAGTATGAAAACCCTGAGTTCCTGATGTGACCTGCATATTCTAAGTGTAGTATTGGTAGCCCTATTTTCCGGGATCCCTGGGGCTGCAAATTATTTCCCGCTGCACTGCAGTCAGAGTGTGTGTGTGTGTGTGTGTGTGTGTGTGTGTGTGTGTGAACACTACAACTACAGAGTGTGACTTTGGGCAAGAACCTCAATTTATAAAGGTGTGTGAACTCTGGGTTCAATAGGACTGGGAACGGTGATCCTCTGCCCGTAATTCGCCCCCTACCGCCACATCATCTCCAGCAACTCAACAGTCATGCCCATAAGCCACCTCTGGCTCGTGCCAGATAATCTCGTCATCGGCCACGATCCAGATCACATGTCCTTCTCTTCTGGAAAGGAGCATAACATGATGCTTGCCATAACCATGCCACCAGACCCCATGCCAGGCTGTTTCATTCGGAGGGCCTGGGGAAGGGCGGGTAAGACCTCTCCCTGCCCCAAGGACCCAGCCCTGGCAGGTGAGAACCTCCAGAACTCAACTGCCACCCTGTTCACAGATGCTCTCCACATGCTTAGGCCAAGCCTCACCCAGCAGTGAACCCATTCCTGGACTGTGCGGCCGCGAATGATACTTCATAAGACACACCCTACCCATACTCCAAGAGTATAGTACCACTTTTGATGGGATTCAAAGTAGGAGGCAAACAATTTTAGAGGGAAATATTATTTTGTTTCTGCTTTGGGGCATGTATTGGGGTATGAGATGGAAACACCCAAAATATGGTGGTTGGAAGGTGTGTGGTGGTGGGATTGGTGTTTGAATATTAAATGTAATCAAATACTGTGAAGTACTTTATAAAATAAAAAAATTAAAGAAAAATAAAAAGAAAAAGGTGTGTGAGCACCACAAGCAGGAGAGTGCCCCCCCCCACCATCTTCCCTGTGTCTGCACAATTGTGAGTACCACAACTAAAGCAAGTGATCCCTAGTGAGCACTCAACTTGAATTTGTGAGCACCACAGCTAAAGAGAATTTTCCTTGCAGAGCACAGCAGTTGGGTGTGCATGCAGGACTCTTAGTTACCAAATATCACCAAAGGAAAGGGACAGGTGGGGGACTAAGAAAATAAATAAAAATTTTAATGGAGGAGGAGAAGGAGGAGGAAAAGGAGGAGGAGGAGGAGGAGGAGGAGGAAGAGGAGGAGAAGGAGAAGCAGCAGTTATCCTGAATAGGGATATAAAAATTGAAAAACATAGACAGGGAAGACAGACAACTCTCCACATAGAAGGTATCAAAATACGAAGAAGGATACCAGATTCCATTCTCTATGACTTCATAAATTTTCTCTTCATGATACATCCCAATTGCTACGTAGAGTTTAGTGCAGACGTTCATCATTTATAGTGACTAAATCACTACAAATACTTTCAACTTTATCCTCACACTACAAAGAGCTCTTTCCAAAATGAAAATTCCATTATGTTTCAGCACAGTACACTGACCCAATATTCAAATCATCAGGCATGGCTTATTGGTCCATTTGAAGTTTCTTATAATTACCATAGTATTTTTTAAAAATTTTATTTTACTTTATTTTGTAGGGGCCACATCCAGAAGTGCCCTAGGCTTACTACTGGCTCTATGCTCAGGGATCTCTCCTGGTGGTGCTCAGGGAACCATATTAGATGCTAGAGACCAAACTGAGCTGGATGTGTGCAAGACAAGTGCCCAACCCACTGTATTAATACTACAGCCCTAGTATTTGTTCTTAAAAAGAGGTACCTGACTCATACTACATATATACTACATAAATTCAGAGGCAGACTCGCTCTGAAGACATTCCCAGTAGTGTATGGGGGACCATGTGTGATATATAAGGGTTAAGCTGCAGGTTTTGCCTCACTCTCTCTGTATCCTTGAAATTAAGAAATACCTTACCTTGATGTATTGTTAGAGTAATGGGAAAGTTAAAAACTTATGAGGAGGTAAATAAGCACAGGTAACCAGGGAGGCTGTCGGGGGCCCATTTTTATCTCGGTGGCCCATTTTGGGAAAAGACAGAGATAACTAGGTCATAAAGCTGACCAGAACAGAAGGACCCAAACCCACCTATTACCTAGGCAGGAAGGGGAGCAGGGCCACTGAAACAATTAGTAAATTATTAAATGTCTATGGGACCTAAAACAGAATGTATCCAAACATAAAGATTCCCAGCAACAATGGCCCACTCTAAGTCCCATGTTCTACCCCTCTTGTCTCAATGTACCTCAGTGTGTTATCACTAAGCAACCAATTGAAAAACTTCATTCTTGTGGCCTTCTTCTCTTTGTTTCATTATGGCCATGACTGCCAGAGAAACTCCTATAAAAAGAGCTCTGCCGCAACTTCAGGTGATTGTCTAGTTGTGGTCTGTCTTGATGTTAAATATTTAAATCTCTTTGCTTTCTCATCTAAAGATGGCTTTGGTGTGATTGGTTAAGCAACTTCCATTCCAACACATGCAATGCTGGGAAGCAAACCAAGGACCTTATCATACAATGCAAGGTAAGTATCCTACCACTGAGACATATCCCCTGCCCTGAACCAGAGCCTTTAATAAGCACAGCTCTTGTCCTCTAGCACAAAGGAGAATGATAGCAGCAACAAACTGGCACCTGCTTATGATTTTATCTTTGACCCTTGCAGCTTCCAGAAGTACCAAATGGTGATCACTGTGTGATCAGAAAGGACTACACTATCTCCCTGGAGATTGTAAGTAGATTCACTTAATAAATCTACAATACATACAGTAATTTCGAGAATTATACTTCAACTCTATGAATAAGTAAAACAGTATTTTATTTAAACATAGTGGTTTAAATGCAAATTTATCTGCTACCTCTTGAAATCCAACTAACATTTTAGTTAAAAGACATTAAGAAGCTATAGACTCACAAAGATAATGAGAAACAAGAATGAGAGGAGTCAGAGGGATACTGGATAACTCAAAATTTGTGTGGTAAAAAATAAATGGGCAAAGTTAGTAGATAAAAAAGCAGAAATCTTAATGACACAACCATTAAGACATGCCTCAATCTCTAACTACAGAGAGTGCATCTGACAACCCCAAGTACAATATCATAAGCTCCATTGCTAAATTCCCACCAATGCCATGCATTCTGCAGGGTACTCAATTAGTAGGAGAAATACTAAGGCACGATCTGTTCTATAAACAATGATGACCAACACTGGTCCATGGATTCCCAAGAGGCCTCACCAAAGCCTGCTTGGATCTGCACCTTAGCCTAAAATTTTTCCTATCCTTTTACTCCAAAGAGTCAGATCTATATAACCTATGATGGCTCTCTCAAATCCTTTGGCTACCTACCCATTTGGGCTGGAGCGATAGCACAGCAGGTAGGGCATTTGCCTTGCACACAGCCTACCCAGGTTTGATTCCTCCATCCCTCTCGGAGAGGCCAGCAAGCTACCGAGAGTATCCTGCCCGCACGGCAGAGCCTGGAAAGCTACCTTGGTGTATACAATATGCCAAAAACAGTAACAACAAGTCTTATAATGGAGACATTACTGGTGCCTGATTGAGCAAATTGATGAACAATGGGAGAACAGTGCTACCGTACTATCTACCCATTCATATTCATATACAAAGAGTTTCTCACTAAATATTTTTTGCACACCCCATCTTCTATTGGCAAGTCCTTATTGTAGAACTAACAAAACAATCTTGTACAGAGGCAACAACTGACAAGTAATATGCTTACCAAAATTTTCTCAAAAAAGGTTAAGGAAAAGGAAGTGCCAATTATCTTTGAAGGCAGGTATACCTGGTAGAACCTTTACAGCAGTAAATGGACCCTAGTTATCCTTAACCAAGCAAATTATCACTCCCCTTGCTCTTTGGAGACTTTAGATACTAGACTCGTACCTCAAGTAAA
The DNA here is from genome assembly GCF_029834395.1 of Sorex fumeus. NCBI lineage: Eukaryota > Metazoa > Chordata > Mammalia > Eulipotyphla > Soricidae > Sorex > Sorex fumeus. The sequence continues at coordinate 7,242,047 of NW_026606143.1, read as the reverse complement.
CTCAGGGCAAAAGGGTTGAATAGGAGGACGAACTGTAAACTTTATGTTAGAAAATCATGCTGAAATACCCTCAGCCTCCTTCCCTGAAGTGGCTTATGAAATCCTTGCCATAAAACTCAAATATCCCTTGTGTACTTCCTTGTTTCCTCCTGCATCCCCTCCCTCACAAATTAATGATATTGTAAGGTCAAGGTAGAAGGTGGTTCTCTGTCAAACTGATCTGTTAAGAACAAAAGACCTATAGTTAAGACATCCATGGGACTTGTGAAAAAGAGTCCAGTCTTTATTGGATTACCTATCACTAAGTTACCAATGTATATAGTTTCTAGAAAAGTACTTATCATTTCTATCTTTAAAAGCTTGAAGAACAGAGGGTAGAGAGGTAGTATGCAAGGATTAGCATAAATTCTCCCCGGTACTGTGTATGGTTTAGAAGGTTCAACCATACAAATTAAAGAGCAATCAAGAATCACTGGACATTTGAGAGCAAAGTCTCAAAATGAAAGAGATTAAAGCAAGCAAAGAGAAACCAAATACTTCAAAGAAAATAATTTTTGTACACAAGGAAAAGAAAATTTAAAAAAGGTTTGAGACATAATAATATCTATCAAAAAGAATATATAAATATATATGTATTTAAAAGATAAACTTTCAAGAGAAGGGGAAACCCTTGAAAATAAAAAGTGAAAGCCAAAACAAGACTTTGAGTTTTAATAGAATGATTTAAATAAAAGGATTAGAAGATCAAGTTGAGGAAATAATCAAGCATAAAAACAAAAACTCCAAAGGGATGTAAAACAAGGAAGAAAAGGTTAGAAATAAAGATCAATCCAATTAGCCTTGATATTATTGGAATAACAGCAACCCCAAAAGGAAAAAATGGAGAAACTGGAAAGAAATTAATCTAGTATTTTTTTCTGAACTGAAGAACAATGAATTTCCAAATTTAAAAAATATTCAAAGCACCCAGCTTAACGACTTTATAAAAGGTCCACAGTCAAACACAGCATTGTGAAAATTAGAAGTTCTGAGATTAAACTATTATTAGGTTTGCAGAGAAAGAGGGAAAAATGGCTAGGCACTGTTTTAAGTCATTTTGCTTAATTAATTCTTTCAATTAAATGTTTCTCAAAGTAGGTGATAATGTGTCGTGGTAGGGGGTGCTGACACTATCCACTGGAGTGGTAGTAACCTTGAGTGCAATTGGGGAGATTTGTTTCCTTAAAGAAAGTAGATTTACAGGGGAGCAGTGGGCAATTTCTTATTTTTTCTGAGAAATGGGCAGTACACCAAATAAGTTTTATAATTTACTTGAATTACCTGAGTTTGGTTGCACACTACAAGTCTTTATTCATATGATAGACTTCAAACATATGGAGCAAAGTTACTTCCAACTAAAAGCCTATACCCAAGGGTTGGGGAGATAAGTACAGTGGGTTGTGAGCTTTCCTTGCACAAGGCTGACCTGGACTTGATCCCTGGCATCCCATAATATCCCCCAAGCTCTCCAGGAGTGATACCTGAGCTCAGAGCCATCAAATTCCTCACACTTAGGATAACAGTAGATAAGTAGAGGTTTGAACATTTTACAAATGTTAAAAAGCAAATTAAAAGCTTTATTAAAGAAAAAAAGTGCCTGATATAACAGACCCGAGTTCGATTCCTCCGCCCCTCTCGGAGAGCCCGGCAAGCTACCGAGAGTATTCGATATGCTAGACACAGTAACAACAAAGTCTCCAATGGAGACGTTACTGGGCCCGCTCGAGCAAATCGACGATCAACGGGAGGGCCTTTACCTTTAACAGCCACTAGAAAAAAATAAATGTTAAAGACAAGAAATAAATATATAGGTATCTGTTTTGAAATTTTAACTTATAGAATATATGGTATACTATTTAAAACATTATTTTAGGCAAGGTAGTTTATAATACTGCTAATGGTAGAGTTTCATGCATGAAACATTCCAGCACCACGCCCCTCACTAGAGAACCTGTTCCCTCCACCACTATCTCAGTGCTCTGCCCTCATTCCATCTAGGCCCCTCATTCCCACCGAATAAAATTCCTACTCAAGACCAGTTGGGGTCATGATGGAAGGGAAACCGGGGACATTGGTGCTGGGAAATGGACACTGGTGGAGGGAAGGATGTTGGAACATTGTATGACTGAAATCCAAAAGCTCTAGCTCATGGTGATCCAATAATTTTGTTTCCTAAAAGACCAGTTCTCAGTTTCTATTGCTTTATAAAGGGCACTTGTTATTCCCCTACTGTTTCTTTATATCCCACATAAGAGAGATCATTAATTATCTGTCCTTCTCTTTCTGATTAACTTGACTCAGCATATTATTCAGATCCATCCATATGGCAGGAAATTGCATGATTTCATTTTTTTTCTCAAGGCAAGAAATGGTGTACTATTTTCGTTGGATCCCTTTTCTTGGAATTTAAGGCCTGCTTTATAAGGACTATAGTATATTAATAATATTGGACTACACAGATAATGAAATAGATAGGGTGCTTGCTTTGCATGTAACCAACCCAGGTTCAATCTCTGGCACCCCATATGGTCCCCCAAGTTCTTGCAGGAGTGTTCCTTGAGCACAGTGCCAGAAGTAAGCCCTGAGTACCACTGGGTGTGTCCCAAAAGCCAGAAAAAACCCAAAGAATAAAAGTATATAGATGATTTTCAAGTGATCTGGGAAAATACTGAATGGGTCACAAACGAGAAGACCATTTGACATAAACCTTTTCCCTTTTTACTTTTACTCTATAACCTAATGAACTAAGTTTATAAACTAAAATAACTAAATTGACTCCAGGGGAATCTCTAATACGTTTACTTGTTAAGCAGTTTAATAGCCCTCATGGTTCTTCTTTTGGTAAACTTTACATACTGCAAATTATAAAGCTCCTTCTAAGGGAAAAAAGCTAGTGTGATGTGCTGGGGCTGCAAAAGCATAAACCACCAACAGGAAGCAATTTCAAGCTGTTTTATTTATTGTTTAAACTTCATTTATGAGGCAATTTAGTGTTTTTCTCTTCTATGATATTAAAAGAAAACCCCTTTTGGTAAATTAACAGAAATTATAGATGCATAATCTAAACCATAGTAAAACTCATTCACATCTACTAAATGTAAGGTATTGTCTCTAGACTAATAACTTTCTCATTTTAACATCAACACATGTAATACTATCCCAATTAGCAGGACATTTTATCTGATAATGGAGTAGAAAAAGACAGAACTAAAATATGGTGCCATTTGGTTTTATTTCCTGGTTAATTACAATGTTTAAACATACCACCAGAACTTCTTTACGGTTTTTCAGTTTTCCCATTTTTTATCTCTCTCTCTTTAAAATATGTTGTAAATCTTGTTTAATGTCATTAGTTGCAATGCCTCCTGAGAGAAAATGCTGACTTTGTGAGCAGAAAATCAATTTTCTGAATTAAAAAAATAGGTTTTTGTGAGGCTACTTCATGCATAGTGTTTATTTTCTCAGAGGCCTTCAATGTAGGAAATGCTTTAATTACCATTGTAGGTGCCAGAATACCAAGCCTACATTTATGTAATACAACTTATGAAATAAAACATAAAACTTATTGAAACATGTTCATTTACTGCTTTCAGTCATCTGACCTCTTCCAATTCATGAGGAAGAAGAGAAGGACATTGAGTTTTCTTTCTCAGGCAGAATAGACAGCTGTTTCCTAGTTTTATATTGTGGATTCCAGGCTGAAGGCTATTCTCAAGTGAAGCAATGCACAGTGAGGAAAAAGAGATTAGGAAATGAAGAGGGCAGATGGAAGGGTGGAAGGGAAAGTGGGAAGAGGGTGTCATGCACAGAGTTTAGAAGTAGCTGGGTTAACCTATCTGGATAGAAGAGCTAGGAGGAGCTGAAAAGTACCATGGATAGGTGTGTCAGAGTCTACTACTAGAGGCTGGGGCCATAAGGGAAATCCAAGTACCAAAGATTGTCTTGAAGAAAGGCATCAAATTCAAAATCAAAGATGGAAAGCCCAACCCAGGGTCTGAGACGGAGTGAAGACAGTGCTTGTGAGAGAAACAGGAAACAGAACAGAGAGGAAGGGCCTAGCAGATTAATTAGCCACAGCTGTAACAAAATACCACAGGTGAGCTGCTTTCAAAATCCAACATGGCCATCCCCACGTGGTCATTGAGCAAGTCTTCAAGGGAAGGTTCAGTACCTTATGAGAAGACATTATTAAAAACTGTTGTAGATGACTGGAGGAGTACAGGGGGTGAGGTGAAGAACAGAGACCCGGTACGAGGAAAACAGTTTTAGTGATCCAGAGAAAAGGGGGGTGCTGGGCTTGCTAAAGGACAATGTAATAATAGTAATTGACTAATTTGGTGCATTTTGGCTTTAGAGGGACTAAAATGAATAAGGAATATTCAGAAATAGCATACTTTCAGCTGACAGTTCGCTGCTGCCACACGCTTTAACAATCAGGTATCTAAATATTTTAATTGTTGGCATGCATTCACCATTATGCTTACAAGTATTACTAAAATTATATGAAGGAATAAACAGTAGACGAGAATAGGTTTTTAACCCACTGTTTTCTTAAAAGAGGATTGTAAAAATAGAACTAAGTATTATAGAATGAGCTGCTCTTTATCAGGGAGAGAGCAATATTTTAAAAAAATCTTAAAAATCCACAAATTTCTTGGGTACAAGACTAGAGATTGTACAGCTCTGTTTACTACCCAATGCTGTGCATGTTTGATAGAATATATAGTGCATGATAAATGTTTACCAAACAATGCCTTCAATAATTCAAACCCAATGGTATATTATAAGATACTGACAACCTGCGTATTTTATTATGAAGTAAGCCGAAGAATACATTTCTTACTAAAAAAAGGTGGAGAATAGTGTGCAGAATACACCACCTTTTATGCAAGACAAAGGGGGGATCTCAATGTTTATTTGTGGCCATATAATTTTTATTTATTTATTTATTGTTAAATTTATTTATTGAATCACCGTGAGAAAAGTTACAAAGCTTTCAGGTTTAAGTCTGGGTCATACAATAATCAAACACTCTTCTCTTCACCAGTAATTATTTTTCACCACCAAGAACCCCAATATACCCACCTCCCACCCCTCCCAATGCCTGTGAAGCAGATGATTTCTACTTAACTCTCTTCTTTGATTACATTCATTGTTTTGAAAAAAGATGCACCATTATTGTTTGGAATTTCCCTCCAAAAATCAGAACTGCTGAAAAGGCATTGTGAAATAATTTGTTTTCTATTGCTGGTTATGAAAACCATATGATGTTGTGTGGTCGCTATTGCGCCTGTGTGATTTGGAACTTCTGATATTTTACTAATTAAGTCTGGAGGGATATCTGCCAAGACCCGGATAATTAAGAGATTGGTTTCTGTGCATCTCGTGCCATGGCCGTGCTGGAGAGCCACTCATGGGGGGCAACTCGTGGCCTCAGTTGGGCGTGAAGGACGAGACAGTTCCGCCCCCTCATCCCATGAGGCTACAGTTGCCCCATCACCGCCAGCTCATACCTGGCTTTCCAATAAGCTCTGAGGTGGCAGCCACCATGCTGCCAGGGGGTGGGGGGTGGGGAAGGTGGAAGAGACAGACACCCTTTCCCTCCTGGGGGGGGGCATGGCACCATAGTTTAACGCATAGTCCATTCACATTTCTGCCGCAAGCTGCCAGGCTCTGGATTAGGTCCGTGTGCCTCTGGTGCCAAGGCCATATAATTTTTAAAAGAAAGCACAATGAAGGAGCCCAAGGATGTGGCTCAATGATAGATCACAAGCCTTACAAGTGTGTGACAACAGATTTGATCCCTGACAACACATCACCAACAGTGATCCTCTGCACTGCTGCCATTCATGGCACCACAAGTGCCACTCTTAGTTCTGCAACTAAGTTGCAACTCACATTGTGACATGTGACACGACCAAGTATGTCAGCACTACAACCAAGTTCCTCAACCCAAAATAGAACAATGTGTCCCTCATGTCACTATTTTACATAATTATAAAACAAAAATCCAATGAAAATTTAAAGTCCCAGTACCTATACATAAAAGTAATCTAAATCAAGCAAGCAACTTATAATAGAGCAAGTCATCAATTGAACTACAAGAAAATTTTATTAAGCAATGTTTAAGTTTTACACCCTTTTTATTTTGAAATAACGCCAGGCTCTAATAAAAGTAGCCACAACATTTTTAGCTATATGTTTTTTTTCCCAAGGTATTTTTTTGAAAAAGGGTGTTAAGGCAGAGTTATAATGAAAAAGGTGGCCAATTACAAGGCTTTTAGCCATCCAACCTCTCCTTAGATTTCAATCATGTGGGACAAAAGGAAGACACAACCAGAAAATGCCCATAGTTGTTGCTTAAAGGATGTCTCCTTTGAAGTAAAAAGCAGTGAAAATGTGTCTAAAAGATTACTGTATAAAACCTGGAAATAGGCTTCAAAAGTATCACATTGCATATTTCCAATTCAAAAGCTGATTTCAGTATATCCACAAATGCCCCTTTACTTTTTTTGAAGGCAGCACAGCACAACAGGGCCCTGGGAGTTTCACAAAATGATCTGGATCTGTATTCTGCCATATACTTGGCTAACACATGAGCTTACACATGTTACTGAACCTCTCTTACAGCTTCAATTTCAGTACTTCTATGATAAGCTTGTAGGAAGAACCAATGAGGCATCTCTTAACAAAGCACCTTACATCACTAAATGCCAAATAAATGTTAGTTATATTGCTAGTATATTATTTTGTTTATTCCAATCACTGTAAAATGCTATCCTTTTTCAAACTCACAAATTCCTATTCTTAACCAAACCAGAAATACAATAGTGTTCCAATTAGAGAATCAATGAAAACAAAATGCTAGCATTATATGTGACAAAATTCTGAATATTCTGTCTCTATCTGAATGCAAAGTCATTACAATTAAGGTACTTGTTTGGAGGATGCAGAAAGTACAGCAGTAAGGCACTTGCCTTGCATGTGGTCAACCAAAGTTTGATCCTTGGCATCGCATATGGTCCCCTGAGGCCCACCAGGAGAGATCTCTGTGTTCAGGAGTAAATCCTGAGGATAGATGGTGTGGCCCCAGAAAATAAAGGAAAAAAAGATTCTCTGAGGGAGGTTTGGGCCATATCTTGATATGCTCAGGAAAATCTCCTGGTGGGTCTTGGGGAACTGTATGTGGTACCTGGATTTGGAATAAGGCTGGCTGCATGCAATAAGACCTTAATTCCTATACAATCTCTCTGGCTCATAAGAGTCTTTACAATTCTCAATAAAGACCATGTTAATGAATACTACGTTTTCTTCTTTCCAAAATCTTATTTTGTTAAAGCACCATGAATTATAAAGTTAATCACAGTTGGGTTTTTGACATACAATGCTCCATCACCAATCCCACCACCAGTGTCAACTTCCCTCCACCAGTGTTGTCAGATTCCCTCTCCTACCCAAATGATGAAACCATGCAATTTGTTGCAACATGAATGAAACTGGAAGATACCTTGTTAAATAAAGTCAGAAGAAGGACAAAGACAGAGTCATATCAGTTTTATGTGGTATTTAGAGTAACTGGAAAAGCAATGGTTTAAGGGGAGGGTTCCTAGATCACCCTTGGCCCTGGAGTTTAGGGAGAAGTAAGAAAGAAATGGAGTGAAGTGAAAGGGGAGAACAGATAGATGAGAATCAACAGGGGCATGGTTCTAGGGGCTCAGATACATGGGTGGTGTCAAGGAATGACAGAGTCAAATATCCAAAACATAGAATCAATGATAGTGAAATGAATTCTTCTTTTAACATGTTGAAAGTTCATTGAAGCAGAACTTTATTTTTCCATTAAACTTGGAAACTGAGCACATATTTCTTAGTCAATGGAACAAGAGAATTAAGATTCCAATGGGAAAGGAAATGAATAGAATGTATGTCTAATGATAAGCTTGGCTCATCTTGGAAGCATTTCCAAGTTCACAGTACAAAAAAAAAAGCAGAGCATAGCAGTGTCTGAGACAGAGACAGAGTCCAGAGATCTGGGAGGATGAAGAAAATGGAATGGATAGGGCAGAGCATGGAAGTAGAAGATACTGAGAAAAAAGCTCCACAAATCTGCACAAAGAACTATATGGGTCTTTGTGTTAATAATAGTTTTTGCATATATAAGCTAAAACTCTATGAGACTGAGCATGCAGTAGAGGTAGACAATGAATTCTAATGGTCCAGCCACAGCAGAGATTCGTATTGAACACTAAAGACAGTCAGCAGCAACCTCCATCAGGTCACAGGTATATGCTGGAATAAGTCAAGCCCTAGAAAGAAGATATGGATTCAGACTCATGAAATAAATAAGAAAATGACCCAAATGAAAGCTAATCAATAGAAAAAGACCTACAAAAAGAATGCAAAACTTTTTTTGTAAAAGGATGATTACCATGCAGAATCTTTGAAATACCTGAGGATACCTAAAAATCTCAAGGATTTATCAGAAAACATGAAGATCATTAAACAAAGGAAATGAAACAAAGAAAATGCTTCTAGACTTGAAAAAAAGCTCTTGGTGCAGGGGCAGAGTCAGGAATTGAATGCAGGTCTCATGCACACAAGTCAGGCACTTTACCATGAAACCACATCCCCTGCACCCCCCCCCCCCAATCTTAACAAAAAGCTTAATGGATGAACTAAGTGGCCAAGACAATGCACGCACATATGCAAATTAATGAACTTGAAAGCATAGCAATTCTCCAAAAGTAAAAGACATTTTTCAAGAAGGATAAGAGATTAAAATTAAAATGCAAAAGTTCAGGGGGGTATGGTGCCGCCAGCAGGTCAATCTTTACCTGTGAGGTGAGTGCATCAGCAGCCTGATGGCAACGTCAGACATTCGGATACCCCAAAATTGCTGCTATGCCTTTGGCCAGACCCCGAAAACTTGGGGCAAAGTTTACCAAGAAAGTAAATGGCCAAAAGTTAGGTATGTGTGAGACACATCCACAAACCACCTCCGGCTCAGCTATATAATTGGAGGCATGGCCTCTCTGGTTCCTGATCGAACTGCTTAATGGTCACGATCCCAGAGTCTCATAAACGAATCTTGGTATCCAAAGGCTTTTGGCAGAAATGCGTCCTGCTCCTGCAGTAGGTTACTGGCGCTGGGCCACTCCAGGTGGAAATTAGGTTTTGTGCCTTGGCCTGTTCCCCCTGGCAGCCTGGTGATCACCATCCTCCAGAGGCCACTGAACAGTCAGGTTTGGGCCTGTAGTGACGAGACACACAGGGCCTCACCACATGGGGGTGGAGCCGACTCTTTCTCCCCATCCCAACGAGACCCCGAGTTGCTGCCTACAAACGGCCTCTCTGGCTCCTGATCAAGCTGATTAATGGCCATGATCCCAGAGACTCAGAAACAAATCTTAAAACCCAGTGGCTTTTGGCAGAAATGCATCTGGACTGCATACAAGGTGGCCGCCAGCTCAGAGCTAACTGGAAAGCCAGGTATGAGCCAGCGGTGACGGGGCAACTGCATTCTCATGGGAAGGGGGATGGTACCAGGTTGTAGTTCACGCCCTACCGAGGTCACGAGTTGCCCCCCCCCCCAAGCGGCTCTCTGGCATGGCCCTGGCTCCAGAGGCAAAAGGACTTAATCCAGAGCCCAGAAGCTTGCGGCAGAAAAGTGAATGGACCATACATTAAAATACAGCACCATGCCTCCCCAGGAGGGAAAGGGTGTTGCTCCCTTCCACCTTTTCCCCCCATGGAAGCAAGGTGGCCGCCACCTTAGAGCGTATTGGAAAGCCAGGTATGAGCCAGCAGTGATGGGGCAACTGCAGTCTCATGGGAAGGAGGGTGGTACCCGCTCGTACTTCACGCCCTACCGAGGTAACGAGTTGCCCCCCACAAGCGCCTCTCTGGCATGGCCATGGCTCCAGAGGCAAAAGGACTTAATCCAGAACCCGGCAGCTTGCGGCAGAAAAGTGAATGGACCATGCGTTAAACTACGGTGCCATGCCTCCCCAGAAGGGAAAGGGTGTTGCTCCCTTCTGCCTTTTTCCCCCCTGGCAGCAAGGTGGCCGCCACTTCAGAGCTTACTGGAAAGCCAGGTATGAGCCAGCGGTGATGGGACAACTGCAGTCTCATGGGAAGGAGGGCGGTACCCACTCGTACTTCACGCCCTACCGAGGTAACGAGTTGCCCCCCACAAGCGCCTCTCTGGCATGGCCATGGCTCCAGAGGCAAAAGGACTTAGTCCAGAGCCCAGCAGCTTGCAGAAGAAAAGTGAATGGACCATGTGTTAAACTAAGTGCCATGCCTCCCCAGGAGGGAAAGGGTGTTGCTCCTTTCCGCCTTTTCCCCCCCTGGCAGCAAGGTGGCCGCCGCCTCAGAGCTTATAGGAAATCCAGGTACGAGCTGGTGGTGACAGGGCAACTGCAGTCTCATGGGAAGGGGGGGGCGGTACTGGCACGTCCTTCATGCCCTACCGAGGTCACGAGTTACCCCCCATGAGCGGCTCTCTGGCATGGCCATAACACCAGACACACAGAAACCAATCTCGTAATTATCTGGCTCTTTGCAGAAATCCAAAATCGTGGCCGTGCATCATTATATGATTCTCATAACCAGCTGTAGAAAACAAAATATTTCACAATGCCTTTTCAGCAATTCTGATTGGGGGGAAATTCTAAACAATAATGGTGCATCTTTTGTCTAAATAATAAATGTAATCAATGTAGAGAAGAGTTAAGTAGAAATCATCTGCCTCACAGGCATTTGGAGGGGGTGGGAGGGGGGTATACTGGGGTTCTTGTTGGTGTAAAATGACTACTGGTGAAGGGAAAGGTGTTTGATCATTGTATGACCGAGACTTAAATCTGAAAGCTTAGTAACTTTTCCCACAGTGATTCAATAAATAAATCTGTCACTGTCACTGTCCTCCCGTTGTTCATCGATTTGCTCGAGTGGGCCCAGTAACATCTCCATTGGAGACTTTGTTGTTACTGTGTTTGGCATATCAAATACATCACGGGTAGCTTGCCAAGCTCTGCCATGTGGGCAACATACTCTCGGTAGCTTGTCAGGCTCTCCAAGAGGGGCGGAGGAATCGAACTCGGATCAGCCATGTTGGCTGCGTGCAAGGCAAATGCCCCACCACATTTGCTATCGCTCCAGCCCTCAATAAATAAATATAAAAAGAAAAAATAAATTAAAAAAAACTAAGGTGGAGTTCATGCCCAATTCAATCCAATAAACAGTGGCTGAATAAATAGCAGTACTCCTACAAAAAAAATGCAAAAGTTCAGTGACCAGTGGGACAACATAAGCAGTCTAATGTGAACATGGGCTGGAGCGATAACACAGAGGGTAGGGCATTTGCCTTGCAAGCAGCCAACATGGTCGACCCGAGATGGATTCCTCTGCCCCTCTCGGAGAGCCTGGCAAGCTACCGAGAGTATCTCGCCCGCACAGCAAAGCCTGGCAAGCTCCCTGTGACATATTCGATATGCCAAACACAGTAACAACAAGTCTCAAAATTGAGACGTTACTGGGCCCACTCGAGCAAATCGATGAACAACGGGAGGACAGTGACAGTGACAATGTGAACATAACTGAAGCCTGCAAAGGAGAGAAGGAAGCGAAATGAACACTACCCCCCTCAAATATGCAAAAGTTCCCCAAATGTTTATATTAAGTATAAGCCCAGGGATACAAGAAGCTCAAGATTTATTTCTTAAGACTAAAGTACAAAAATAAAAGTTACCAAGCCCATCACTAACAAACTGCATTAAGCCAGTGATAATTAAATTTAAACTTTAATGGGGTAAGAGGGTGGGAGCAGGAATGTTGCTTACCGCACAAGTCCTACACATGTGTGAATGCTGGGTGATCCCCTGACCATAGCATAACTTGTTTGGTTGTGGCCCCAGAAAAAAATTCAAAAACTACGTAAAGAAAAAAAAAACTATAAAATTTGGCTTATAATAATGTGATACATTCGTCATTAGGCCATAATAATCATATATGTGTGTATATATGTTCCTAACAACAGAGCTTCAAAATATATTAAGACATAAAAGACAAAAGAGATGTATACATATGAAGTAGACGAATCCAAAATTATAACTGATGAAATGAGAACACAGAAAATCAATGAAGAGTTGAATAACAGAAATTAACAAACTTGAAATGATTAATGTTTATAGACCATCACACAAAAAAGTAGATTACAGTATCTACATGATTATTTATGGAACATCTACCAAGATAGGCTTTACAGTTTCAAAAACTTTTAAATTTGGGACACCATGATTTAAAATATGGTAAAGCCACAAAGACCACAGAAAATATGCTCATGCCAAATAGATCAGAGGAATAGAGTACTTTTGAAACACATTTGTATAAATACAACTACCTTTTGACAAAGTTACAAGGAGAACTGAATGGAGAAAGAAGAATCTTTTAAATGAAAATGGCTAAGACAACTAAATGCAAAAGTTCTAGTTTTCCTTTGTTTGTTTTTTAGGCCACACCTGGCAGTGCTCAGGACTTACTCTTGGTTCTATGCTCAGGGATCTCTCCTGGAGGGCTTGAGGGATCATTATTGGAAGGCCAGGGATTAAAATCAGGTTGGCCCCATGCAAGCACTTACCTGCTGTACTCCAGCCCCAACAACTACTTTTCATACTTTGCATCAAATATAAATAGTAACCTTAAAATGGATCACAGATCTGAAAGTGAAACCTGCAACTGTTAAATTTCTAGAAAAAAACATAAGGGGTTTTGGACTCATTCTAGGTTAAATGAGGATTTCTCAACAGAGTACCAAAAATATGATCAATAAACGAACAAATTGTACTTGGTCAAAATTAATGACCTTCCAAACATACTATAAATAAAAATCACTTAAAGATAAAAGTATATAGGACTAGAGAGACAGTACTGTGGCAAAGGTGCAAAAATATTTGCAAATCATAGATCTTATAAAACATTTAAATATAGAAGATAGAGCCTCTCATATCCCAGCAATTAAAAAACTCAGGGGCCAAGAAGATAACTCAAAGGAATAGGGCACATGCCTTACATGTGTGAGACTCTGAATTCAATCTCTAGAACTGCACTGTGGCTCTGTCCTCCCATTGTTCATGGATTTGCTCAAGTGGGCACCAGTAACGTCTTATGTTGTGAGACTTGTTGTTATTGTTTTTGGCATATTGAATACGTCACGGGGAGCTTGCCAGGCTTTGCCAAGTGGGCGAGATACTCTCGGTAGCTTGCTGGGATCTCAGAGAGGGTAGAGGAATCGAACCCAGGTCATCCACGTGCAAGATGAATGCCCTACCCACTGTGCTATCACTCCAGCCCCTAGAACTGCAAGATCTAAATATCACTGGGTATAACTCTGGTGCGCCTAGCTCTGCTAGTGCTGGATAGTCAAACCTGCATTATAGGTTCAAGTAGCACTGTCCTCCCTTTGTTCATCAATTTGCTCGAGTGGGCCCAGTAACATCTCCATTGTGAGACTTATTATTACTGTCACCAAGAATAGTCCTTGGGCCATTAGCATTCTTGGGGAGGCCTGCTCAAAAAAAAAAACAAGTGAACATAAAAAGGGCTATTTGAAGAGACATCTTAACAAGAAGATTAATGGGTGTTGGGCTGAGAGATAGTACAGTGGGTAGCATGCTTGTCTTGTGTGTGTTGCTGACCCAGATTCAAGCCCTGGCATCCCCTATATCCCCCAAGCGCACCAGGAGTAATACCCGAGTGCAGAGCCAGGAGTTACTCCTGAGTACTGCCAGGTATGGCCCCCAAATAAAAGGAATAGATGAATTTCAAACAAGCACATGAAACAATTCTCACACCATTATTCTTACAACACTGGTTATTAGGAAAATACATATTAGCAACACTAGAGGATACTACAAGTACATATCTAGTCATCACAGTCATCATAGTCCTCCCGTTGTTCATCGATTTGCTTGAGCGGGCCCAGTACGATCTCCATCATGAGACTTGTTGTTACTGTGTTTGGCATATCGAATACATCACGGGTAGCTTGTCAGGCTCTGCTGTGCGGGTGAGATACTCTCGGTAGCTTGCCGGGCTCTCCGAGAGGGGCGGAGGAATTGAACTCGGGTCGGCCATGTTGGCTGCATGCAAGGCAAACTCCCTACCACTGTGCTAATCTCAAAGAGGCTGATTATATTGTTATCAAAGAAGTAGCACAGTGGATTTTCCAAGGTGGATGATATCTTTCCCCGAGGAGATTCTTGAACAATCCAGGATGCAGTCTGGGTGAACTGAGGGGAATTTCCCTTCATTTTCCATTTGCTTACTTAAAGAAGGTAGATTTCTGTGGGGTCAAGTACTGAGTCACTTTTTTCCTGAAAAGGGAGGGGCAAGACAAGTAAGTTTGGGAACCTCTGATTTATGGAACTGGACTCCCACATACTCTGGTAAAAACGTAAAATGATAGTCACTTTGGAAAACAGATATACTCCTTTCATATATTGTAGCCAGTATACTCTTGATATAAGAGTATAGGAAAGGAAATAAAAGACAAATACATAAACATATTTCATGGCAAGTTTGCTTGCAATAACCTCAAATTGAAAACAACAGATCAATAAATAAACAAACAGTGGCATATCCATCTAATTGAATACTTATTTAGCAATTATTACTTAATCAGAATGAACCATTGATACACGATACAGCAGCCCAAATAAAATGTCTAAATTTGTTTATATGGAATATAAAGCCTAGAAAATGTTAACTAATCTGTAGTAACAGAAAGTAAATAAAGGGTTGCCTGAATGATGGGTGGGGGGTAGGGTGAGGATGCAGAAAAAGATGAAAAGATAGAATTACACATTATAATGACAAAAACTTTTGATCTTGATGAATATATTTATAATCTTACCTGCAGGGTTGGTGCAACAACTTTATACAAGTGTCAAGTTAGTAAGCTATACTTAAAACATGTGTGGTTTATTGGACATTGATTATGTTTAAAGAAAATCTGTCAAAAACTGGTTGGAGTGATAGTAGGGTGCCTGCCTTGAACAGAGCCTAATCTGGTTTGTTCCTTGCCTCTGTGCTCAGAGCAAAAAAAAAAATCAAAACTATCAAAATCCGACAATTGTTTAAGATAAAAATGGTAACAATATAGGTTCCCCTACTATCTTAAAATAGAACATTTCTATGTGGCATGATTTAGTGGGTAATTTATACAGGGATCTGAGAATAATTTATATGAAAAAATTTGAGCTGATAGAAGTAAAAAATTGATGAATTCAAAATTAGTTGAAAGCTCTAATACTTATCTCTGAGGAATGGAAAGAATTTAAGGAAAAAGAAAGAAAAGTAATGATTAACTTTGCAAAATAACTAGATCCAGCAGCAATCATGTGAAAATATATCAAATAAGAACAGACATCTAGATACAAACAGTGGTATATATCAATCCAATTGAAATCTTTCTAGAGCACAGGGAACATACAACAACACGTATCATTCACTGATTCATAAAGTAGCATTAATATATCTTGAAAGACTGAAGGAGGTAAGTATTGGAGCTTTCAACTGTAATTTTGGTACAATTGTAGACTAACAAATTTTTCTGCTTGGGTTTCAGTTATACAATGATCAAGTACCCATCCCTCCACCAGGGCCCATTTCCCACCACCACTGATCCCAGTATCCCTCCCACCCCCATTCCCCCATCCTTCTGTGTCATGGCATTCCCTTTTGTTCTCTCTCTCCTTTTGGGTGTTGTGGTTTGCAAAAGACGCATTGAGTGGCAATCATGTTCGGTCTACAGTCAACTTTCAGCATGCATTTCCCATCCTGGGAGGAACCTCCCAACACCCTTTATTTGGTGCTCCATTCTCTGATTGAGCTGCCTTTTTCCCCAGCAAGTGTGGCTGACCTCCAAGCATGGAGTAAACTTCCTGGTACTTATCTTGGCTATTCTTGGGTGTTAGTCTCCTATTTTGTTACTTTAGGTTTCCCAGATGAATGCAATCTTTTTATGTCTGTCCCTCTCGTTCTCATTTCACTTAGCATGATACTTTCCATGTAGTACCACTTGTATGTAAATTTCATGACTTCATCTTTTCTAACAGCTACATAGTACTCCACTGTGTAGATGTACCAAAGTTTCTTTAACCAGTCATCTGTTCTCGGGTACTCAGGTTTTTTTCCAGATTCTAGCTATTGTAAACAGTGCTACAATGAACAAACAAGGGCAGATGTCACTTCGACTATACTATTTTGCCTCCCTGGAATATACTCCCAGGAGTGGTATTGTTAGGTCAAATCAAAGCCCAGTTTCTAATTTTTTGAGAATTGTCCATACTGTTTTCCAAAAGGTCTTGAACTAGTCGGCATTCCCACCAGCAGTGAAGGAGGGTCCCTTTCTCACCACTTCCATGCCAACACTGGTTGCTTTTGTTCTTCTGGATGTGGGCCAGTCTCTGTGGTGTGAGATGATATCTCATTGTTGTTTTGATCTGCATCTCCCTCATGATTAATGATGTAGAGCATTTTCTCATGTACCTTTTTACCATTTGGATTTCTTCTTTGAGAAAGTTTCTGTTCATTTCGTTGCCCCATATTTTAATGGGGTTGGATTTTATTTTTGGTGGAGTTCAACTAGTCCTTTGTATATCCTTGATATCAACCCCTTGTTGGATGGGTATTGGGTGAATATCCTTTCCGATTCTGTAGACTGTCTTTGTATTCTGATCACTGTTTCCTTGGAGGTGCAGAAGCTTCTTAGTTTAAGATAGTCCCATTTGTCTATCTGTGTTTTCACTTGCTTGGCCAGGGGCATGACATCTTTGAAGATTCCATTCACTTCAATGTCATGGAGGGTTTTGCCAATCTTGTCTTCAATGTACCTTATGGATTCCGGTCTGATGTTGAGGTCTTTAATCCATTTTGATCTTAGTTTTGTACAAGGTGTTAGGCAGAGATCTGAGCCCATTTTTTTTTTTTGCATGTAGCCGTCCAGTTTTGTCAGCACAATTTGTTAAAGAGGCTTTCCTTGCTCCACTTCACATTTCTTGCTCCCTTATCAAAGATTAGATGATCATATGTTTGGGGGGAGATGTCAGTATATTCAACCCTGTTCCTTTAGTTTGCAGTTCTGTCTTTGTTCCAGTACCATGCTGTGTTAATTAATACTGCTTTGTAGTACAGTTTGAAGTTAGGGCAGTTGATTCCTCCCATTTTCTTTATCCCAAGAATTGCATTAGGTATTTGTGGAGGCTTATTGTTCCATATGAATTTCAGGCGTGTTTGCTCCATTTCTTTGAAGATTGCCATGAGTATTGTCATAGGGATCGCATTGAATTTGTACAATGGTTTGGGAAGTATTGCCATTTTGACAATGTTAATTCTCCTGATCCATGAGCAGGGGATATCTTTCCATTTTCTTGTGTCCTCTTTTATTTCCTCAAGTAGTGTTTTGTAGTTTTCTTTCTACAGGTCCTTTACTTCCCTAGTTAAGCTAATTCCTAGGTACTTGATTTTCTGGGGCACAATTGTGAATGGGATTTTTTTTTATGTCACTTTCTTCACTCTCACTACTTGAGGATAGGAAAGCCATGGATTTTTGGGTATTGATTTTATAGCCTACCACTTTACTATACAAGTTTATTGTTTCTAGGAGTTTCCTGGTAGAGGTTTTAGGGTTCTCTAAGTATAATCATATTATCTGCAAACAGTGAGAGCTTGATTTCTTCCTTTCCTACCTGAATGCACTTAATATCTTTTTCTTGCCTAATCGCTATTGCAAGTAATTTCAGTACTGTATTGAACAGCAGTGGAAAGAGTGGGCATCCTTGTCTCCTCCCTGATCTTAGAAGGAAGGCTCTCAGTTTTTCCACATTGAGGATGATGCCTGCTGTAAGCTTGTGGTAGATGGCTTTAACTATATTGAGGAAAGTCCCCTTTATACCCATTTTGGCGAGGGTTTTCATCATAAAGGGGTGCTGGATCTTGTAAAATGCTTTCTCTGCATCTATTGATATGATTATATGTTTTTATCTTTTCTTTTGCTGATATGATGGATTATGTTGATTGATTTATGAATGTTAAACCATCCTTGCGTCCCCGGAATGAATCCCACTTGGTCATGATGTATGATCTTTTTGATGAGTTGTTAAACTCTATTTGCTAGTGTTTTGTTGAGAAACTTGACATCCGTGTTCATCAGGGATATTGGCCTGTGGTTTTCTTTTCTTGTGGTGTCTTTGTTCCCTTTTGGTATTAGAGAGATATGGGCTTCATAGAAACTGGGAGATTTTCTGTTTTTTCAAGTTCCTGGAAAAGCTTGAGAAGAACTGGCAATAGGTCCTCTGTAAATGTTTGGAAAAATTTGCCAGTAAATCCATCTGGACCTTGGCTTTTGTTTTGGGGAAGACTTTTGATTACAATTTCAATTTCCTTTATGTTAATAAGACTATTCAGGTACTCAAGAACTTCTTGATTCAGCCTTGGGGGATTATAGGAATCCAGGAATTTATCCATTTCTTCTAGGTTCTCTTGTTTAGTGGCATAGAGACTTTCAAAGTAGTCTCTGATGATCTTTTGAATTTCTGTGGTTTCTGTTGTGATATCCCCCTTCTCATTCCTGATTCGGTTTATTAAGGTTCTCTCTCTCTGTTTCTTTGTGAGTGTTGCTAGTGGTTTATCTGTCTTATTTATTTTCTCGAAGAACAAGCTCTTGGTTTCATTGATCTTTCGAATTGTTTCTTTGGTTTCCATGTCATTGATTTCTGCTCTAAGTTTTATGATCTCTTTCCTTCTGCCTGATTTGGGTCCCTTCTGTTGATCCTTTTCTAAGATCTTGAGCTGTGAGGTCAAGTTGTTTATGTGCATCTTTTCTTCCATCCTGAGATACGGTTACAGAGCTATAAATTTTTCCCTTAATACAGCTTTAGCTGCATTCCATAAGTTCTGGTAGCTTGTATCTTCATTCTCATTTGTTTCCAAGTATCTTTTGATTTCGTCCTTGACTTCCTTCCTGATCCACTCGTTGTTCAGCATTGCGTTGTTTAATTTCCAGGTGTTTGATTTGGTTCTCTTCTCGTGTCTGTGTGTGATTCACTTCTACTCTCAGTGCATTGTGATCTGAAAAGACTGTTGCTACTATATCTATCTTCTTGATTCTATTGAGGTGTGTTTTGTGTCGTAGCACATGGCCTATTTTGGAAAATGTTCATTGTGCACTGTAAAAGAATGTGTATTCTTTTGGGGGGGGGGTGTAACGCCCTGTATAGGTCTATAAGCCCTCTCTCTTCTATTTCTTCCTTCAAAGCCAATATTTCCTTACTGAGTTTTGTTCTTGTTGATCTATCCAGAGGTGATAAGGGGATGTTGAAGTCTCCGGCTACTATTGTGCTGCTAGCAATGGCCTCCTTGAAATCTGTTAGCAGTGTTTTAAATATTTAGCTGTTCCCTCATTAGGTAAGTATACATTTAAGTGTGTGATTTCTTCCTGTTATATGTATCAATTGATGAATAGAAAATGGCCTTCCCTGTCTCTTCTAATCTTTTTCAACCTGAAATTTATGTTGTTGGATACTAATATGGCCACCGCAGCTTTTTAAAATTAAATTAATTTATTTTTTAAATTTTTATTACTGAAACACCATGAGGTACAGGTGTATATTTACAATTTTTTTGCTTGAGTTTCAGTTATACAATGATCGAGTACCCATCCCTCCACCAGGGCCCATTCTTCACCACCACTAATCCGAGTCCCTCCCACCCCACATCCCCCCATCCCTCTGTGGAAGTGCATTCCCTTTTGTTTTCTCTCTCCTTTTGGGTGCTGTGGTTTGCAAAAATAGCATTGAGTGGCAATCATGTTTGGTCTATAGTCTACTTTCAGCATGCTTCTCCCATCCTGGGAGGACCCTCTCAACACCCTTTATTTGGTGCTCCATTCTCTATCTGAGCTGCCTTTCCCCCCAGCAAGCATGGAGTAAACCTCCTGGTACTTATCTTGGCCATTCCTGGGTGTTAGTCTTCTATTTTGTTACTTTAGGTTCCCCAGATGAATGCAATATATCTATGTCTGTCCCTCTCTTTCTGACTCATTTCACTTAGCATGATACTTTCCATGTAGTATCACTTGTATGTAAATTTTATGACTTCTAACAGCTACATAGTACTCCATTGTGTAGATGTACCAAAGTTTCTTTAACCAGTCATCTGTTCTTGGGAACTCGGGTTTTTTCCAGATTCTGGCTATTGTAAAGAGAACTACAATGAACAAACAAGGGCAGAGGTCACTTAGACTATACCTTTTTGCTTCTCTGGGATATATTCCCAGGTGTGTTATTGCTATCCCAGCTTTTCTGAGGTAGCTGTTTGCTTGCAGGATTGTGTTTCCATGCTTTAACTTTGAGTCTGTATTTGCTCTGACTGTTCAGATGAGTTTCTTGTTGGCAGAAGAATGTTGGGCTGTGTCTCTGAATCCATTTTGCCACTCTGTGTCTCTTAATTAGTGAATTTAGACCATTGACGTTGAGAGAAATTATTGTCATGAGGTTTTGTGTCATCTTTCTGTAAGGGTCTGTTGTGGTTGTATGGTTTGTCTTGTCTTATACTAGCCCCTTTAGCCCTTCTTTTAGGTTTGGTTTTGAGTCTATGAAGTTCCTGAGCTGCTGTTATCCAGAAAATAGTGTACTGTTCCTTCAAGTTTGAGTGAGTGTTTAGCTGGATAGTGTATTCTTGGTGAAGAGTTCATTTCAGTGAGTTTTTTCACTATATCCCACTATTGCCTTCGGGCTTGGAGGGTTTCATCTGATAGGTCTGCTGTGAATCTAAGGGGTGCTCCTTTGTATGCGATTTACTTCTTTGACCTTGCTGCTTGTAGTATTGTGTCTCTATCTGCGGCATCATGATTCTAACTATGATATGTCTTGGAGTGTTCTTGTTGGGTCTCTTTTAGCTGGCACCCTTCAGGCTCCCTGAACCTGAATGGCTGCATTGTTCAGCTCTGGGAATTTTTCAGCAATGATTTGTTTAACCGTGGCTTTTTCATTGGGATTGTTTCCTTGACCTTTTGGTACTCCAATGATTCTAATGTTGTTCCTCTTGGAATCATCTCCTAGGACTCTGATTCGCTCTAGAGCTATTTTGAGGTCATTTGTCATTGTTTGTTGTTGCCTGTTGGCTTGGTGCAGTTTATCTTCCAGCTCACTGATTCTGTCTTCAGCTGTGGTCATTCTACTGTTGAGGGCACAGACTTAGTTTTTTATTTAATGTACAGAATCTTTTATTCATGATATTTCTGTGTGTTTCTTTCCAATTTCTGCTCTCATTTCTTCCTGTAATTTCTCAATTTTTTCTCTCATGTTACAGTGTATCTGTCTCATTGTTTCATTGAGTTCACTGAAGATCTTCATTACTTCATATCTGAATTCTTTCTCAGAAAGGTCCCTTAGGTGAGTAGCACCTACTGAGGCTTCTGGACTCTTTTCATTGTCCTTCCCACGTGGTGGGGATTTGCGTTGTTTCTTCATGTTGGTGTGGAGTTATGGGGACTGAGATGTTACACTAGATTTCTTGGTATGAGTAAACTACCTGCGGCCACGTGAGTGTCTGCCTGCCCAAAATTAGGCCATGTCCACTTCTACAGGAGCCATGCCCACTTCTGAAGAGGTCACTCTCCTACGGGTACCTGGTGCGTGTGGGGGTAACAGGTACGAGGGCAAGAAGTCCGGCACAGTGGTAGGGACCAACAGGTAGAGGCTCAGGGATGCTCGGCGTCCCAGGGTCCTAGAGGACACCTGGGGCACATGCGCGGAGAAAGCCAAGTCCTGGGTTCGAATACTGGTGGATTAACTGACCTGGGAGGCGAGAAAGATCGGCACAGCATTGGGGACGAGTACGAAGAGGCTCAGGGATGCTGGGTCCTAGAGGACCCTAAACAATTTTAAAACAGAAATTTACACTTTTAAATGCTTATATTAGAAGAAATGAAAAGGCCTGAGATCAATGATTTGAGTATTTTAAGATAGGAAAAACAACAAATTAAATCCAAAGTAAATAGGAAAAACAGTTAATAACCCAGAAAATGAACTAACAATGAAGTCAATGATACCAAAAGATTGTTCTCTGTAAAACAAAAATCAATAAAATATAATAAACTCTGGCTGAACTGATTAAGTAGGAATAGAGAATACATAAATGAGCAGTATTGGGAAGGAAAGAGGAAACACCACTACAGAGATGACAGGTGGCGAAAGCATAAACACATGATCAAGATACATTTATAAATAAATGAATGGAATTTACAAATACCTCAAAATACTCAAATATCAGGGGCTGGAGTGATAGCACACATAGGGCATTTGCCTTGCACGCTGCCAGCCCGGCCAAGCTGGGTTTGATTCCTCCGCCTCTTTGGGAGAGCCTGGCAAGCTACCGAGAGTATCTCACCCGCACAGCAAAGCCTGACAAGCAAGTGATGTATTCAATATGCCAAACACAGTAACAAGTCTCACAATGTTACTGAACCTGCTCGAGCAAATTGATGAACAACGGGAGGACAGTGACAGTGACTCAAATCGTCAAAATTAATATAAAAAATTGAAAATATGAACAGCCCGTATCTATTACAGGGATTTAATATAAAATTTAAAGTTTCTCAGCAAAGAAAATCCCAGGCCTAAGTGGTTTCCCTTGACAAATTCCACTATACTTTAATAGCACTGTATATAGCACTGTCTCCCGTTGTTCATCGATTTAACTGAGCGGGCCCAGTAACGTCTCCATTGTGAGACTTTGGTTACTGTGTTTGGCATATTGAATACGTCACGGGTAGCTTGCCAGGCTTTACGATGCAGGCGAGATATTCTTGGTAGCTTGCTGGGCTCTCTGAGAAGGGCAGAGGAATTGAACCCATCTCAGCCAGGCTGGCCACATGCAAGGCAAATAAAGAGCAGAATTTATTAGACAAAACTGTACAAGAAAATAGAACATAAGGTGCCCATTATATGAGACCAAATAAATTTATTCTTCCAATTACTGTAGCACTGTAGCACTGTCCTCCTGTTGTTCATCGATTTGCTCGAGTGGGCCTAGAAATGTCTCCATTGTGAGACTTGTTACTGTGTTTGGCATATCGAATATGTCATGGGTAACATGCCAGGCTTTGCCATGCGAGCAAAATACTCTCGGTAGCTTGCCAGGCACTCCGACAGGGGCGAAGGACTCAAACCCAGGTCGGTAAGACCGGCTGGGTGCAAGGCAAATGCCCTACCGCTGTGCTATTGCTCCAGCCCCTTCCAATTACTAAAGCCAGTAAAATCTTTAAAAAGTTAACTAAAAAGCAATATCGTTCAAATCACTTAATCACTTAATCACTTAACTTCCCGTTAGTCGTCGATTTGCTTGAGCGGGCGCCAGTAACGTCTCCATTTGTCCCTGTCGCGTGCTAGTGTAGCCCAATGGCATCTGTTTGCTCCAGGAACATGAAGGGCCTCAAAACGATCATTCATGATCTTGACGAAGAAGTCTGACCATCTGGTAGGTGGGCGGCCACGCGGTCTTTTGACATCCCGTGGAATCCAATCAGTAACAGCTCTAGTCCAACGGTCGTCTTTAAATCTCATTACGTGACCAGCCCATCTGATTTTCGACACCTTGGCAAATGAGACAGCGTCCCTGATCCTTGATCGTCGACGGATGTTAGAACTCCGGATTCGTTCTCTCATTTGAGTGAAACGTGATATTCCAAGCATAGCTTTTTCTATTCTTCTTTGGGAGACCTGAATAGCGTTCTCATCTTGTTTGCGTAGGGCCCAGGTCTCTGTCTGAGGCATATCTTAATGCAGGAAGAACAGTGGAATCAAAGAGATGTGCCCGGAGCCGGAGGTTCTTCGTCCTCTTAGCTATTTCTTTGATGTTCTTGAAGGCGTTCCAAGCTGCTCTCTTCCTCCTGCGCAGCTCGGGTGCCAGGTCATTTGTCATGTTGACCTCTCGACCTAGGTACACATAGCTGTTGCATTCGGAGATGGTCATTCCATTGAGAGTGAATGGGGTGTCAGGAACAAGGCTGTTTCTCATAAACATTGTCTTCGTAAGATTCAGCTGTAGTCCTACCTTTCCACACTCACGGTCAAAGTCGGCCAGCATTTGTGCGGCTTGGCTGATGTTTGGTGTTATTAAAACAATGTCATCAGCAAAGCGGAGGTGGTGTAATTGCCGACCATCTATCTTCACTCCCATTCCTTCCCATTCCAGTCGTTGCATGATGTTCTCGGGGGTGGCACTGAAGAGTTTCGGTGAAATGGTATCACCCTGCCGCACCCCTCTCTTGACATCAACGATCACTTCTTTGTAGAATGGTGAGATCCTGGTAGTGAATCCGCAATACAGCTCACGGAGGGTCCTGGTGTATTGGGCTTGAATGCCCTGATTGGCTAGGGCTTCAATGACCGCTTCCGTCTCAACAGAATCAAAGGCCTTCTTTAAATCAATGAACGTTAAACAGAGCGGCATCTTGAACTCCCGAGAAACCTCAATGAGCTTGGTTATCGTGTGGATATGGTCGATGGTGCTGAATCCTTTGCGGAACCCTGCTTGCTCGCATGGTTGTCCTTCATCTAGTGTTCTGCCAATCCTATTTAGGATGACTCGAGTGAACAACTTGTAGATGACAGACAATAGGCAGATCGGGCGATAGTTGCCAATGTCATGAATGGCTCCCTTCTTGAACAGTAGTACGGTCCTGCTGGTTTTCCATTGGGACGGAACCTTGCATTCAGACAGGTAGCGAGTGAAGAGCCAAGCCAGTGTATTGATGAGTACTGACGGCAGGTTCTTCAGGTGTTCAGGTCTGACCTTGTCTGGGCCGGGTGCTGTTTGTTTCTTTACCGACGAAATGGCGTGTCGAATTTCGGAAGGGAGAACGTTGGGAACGACATATCCATCATGTGGAATTTGGTATGTCGGCAAGTGGACATGGCTATCGAAGAGATTTGAGTAGAAGTCATGGATAATCTTCTCCATTGCCGTTCTGGAGGATGTGATGGATCCATCAGGACGTCGGAGGGCAGTCATCTTGGTCTTATAGTTGGCGAAGGACAGGCGGGCGTTATGAATACTTTTCCTGGCTTCTGCCGCATCTACCAGTACTTCTGCTCTTCTCTCTTTGAGGTCTTCCTTGATCGCATCTCTGCACTGCTTTGCGAGCTCGGACGTTAGCTTGCGGTTGCCTGAGGCATGCGCCAAACCACGCTGGCGAATTAGCTCAAGAGTTTTTGAAGATAGGCGATTTTTTGTGGCTATCTCTCTCTTGGCGTTCCTCGCACATTCATGGAGGTGCTGAACCAGTCGATCATATTCCTCGTCAATGTTGTCAACAATGGCATCTTCCCATGTTGCCGCAATAGTACCAAAGAGTTCCCAGTTGGTGGTCATTCTGGGAATTCTCTTTTTGAACTTTGCAGCCCTTTCTCCCCGCTCTGTGAAGTAGAATTTTGCACGAAGGAGACGGTGGTCCGATCCCGTTCGAAATTTTGGGACAACAGCAACATCAGTCAGGCAAAACCGTCGATTGAATATGATGTGGTCTATTTCATTGTGGAATCGTCCACCAGGAGACTCCCATGTTCATCATTTAGATTCTGCCTTCTGGAACTGTGAGTTACCATGAATGGTCTTGGTCGACATGATGAACTCAGACAGTCTCTCACCCTGTTCGTTCCATTCTAGGCCATGGGTCCCGATGTGAAGTTCTTCAGCTGATCTTCTCGGTCCTATCTTGGCATTAAAATCACCCACAATGATCTTGTAGAATGTGTGGTCTTCTTTATAGAACTTCTCTAGCTCCATGTAGAACTTCTTGATTTCTCTTTCATCATAATGAGATGTTGGTGCGTAGACAACAAAGATAGAAACTGCAGGCAGTGAGCCACATCTATTCAAATGTAAACCTCCGATTCGGGTTGTTAGGCATTCGAGTGAATCAATGCTCTTGGCCAAGTTTGTGAATCCCTGCTCTTTTTTGTCATGCCGTCTTCTGTGGTAGTCAAAGCTCTTTCTGATTCCCTCTTATAAAAACCCTGTGATTACAGCAAGTCTATCTTGACAACCAAGAATAATCTCCTCATCTCCTTAATTTAATCATACCAGTAACGTTCCTCTCAAATGTACTTAAGTACCATATTCACAGGCCCTAGGATTAAGAAACATACATAATTGGGGAGTGAGGGAACATTATCCAGCCTCCATTGGAGCAATAATCAATTTCAGATGCATGCTTTCTTGACTTCAGTGCGTCCTCACTCAAGGCTGGCTCATTTATGTCTTCACAGTATCTGATGTATTATAAAATGTTAAAAAATGGATAGTAGCACTGTAGCGCTGTCCTCCTGTTGTTCATCGAATGGCTTGAGCGGGCACCAGTAATGTCTCCATTGTGAGACTTTTTGTTGTTACTGTGTTGGGCATATCGAATACGCCACGGAGAGCTTGCCAGGATCTGCCTTGTGGGTGGGATACTCTCAGTAGCTTGCCAGGATCTCCGAGAGGGACTGGTGAATCAAACCCGGGTTGGCTGCGTGTAAGGCAAACGCCCTACCTGCTGTGCTATTGCTCCAAATCTAACAAAAGATTCATATTGGGACATAAGTGAAAATCAGACTGATTTGGTAATGTGGGTCTAGATACCAAACGCCAGAAAATTAAACATCAAACTATCAATTCAATCCTAAGGCAATGAGGCAAGCAGGAGAACTATTGGTAATCACATGTTTTCAAGACTGAGAAAATGATGAAAGTAATAATTAAGGAAGATAAAAATGCCAGTAGTTAGTGGAATATATTAGCAAAAGGGTGGAACTGGAGATTACCCAATGAGATTGTTGAATAGTTGAACAATAAGATTGGTGCATTGACAAATGGGAATTCACAAAGAAAGGTACAAATTTGCTATTACCAAAAGTAAATTGGAGGCCAGTAATATTGTTGAAGGGAAAGAATACAAACTGAGCATGTATGAGGGTCTGGGACCCTGGCTTCAGTATTCTGTATCGCAGGCCCTAAGCAAGCACTGTGGGGTATAGTCTGGTAGCTCCTAAACTCCAAACTGTCAGGTCAACAATGGACCCCTTGCTCCTCTGGGATTGGCCCCTATAAATAACACTCTGGCTTTTACTCTAATATACCAAGTAATAATGTGTTCACCAAAATTCATTTGGACATTCAATATTATTCTACACAATCTATTGTGGTAATATGTGTAATACTAATATCATGGAATAAATATGCAACATGGACTAATCCAATATTCTAAATCAAATCAGGAGTCAATTCTATTTATGTGGATGGATTTTCAAATGAAATTTGATCTTTAAAATTTAATTATGCTTAAGTGATAAAAGTCACCATTAAAAGTTCTTCTTTGAAATAACTGCAATAAATAGGATCTAGTCAATTAAGAGAAAAACAATAGGAGAAAAATAAAAGCAAAATAAAAACATGAAAAAGGACACCAAGTCCTTAATTAACATCACTGATAGGTTCTTAGAAATGGCAACCCAAAGCAAAACAACTTACAGTAAAAGCAGCCTGCAAATAACATCATTTGGTTCTCTGTTGGCAGGGCTGTTGTTCCTCATCACTTTTCTAATGGAATGATGGAATTTGAAGACCTGCTGCATTTCAAATGGGATTTCTTGATGGAATGGGTCATCAAAGCCATAATTACTATCACACACACCATCCCGGTGAAAGATGTCAATCTATTTTGTTTCTCGGTTCCACTTCTGCACTTCATTGATGGCTTGGCACTGTGGGAGTTGGACTCTAAATATTTCTTCAGCTGTCACAAAGGTAAGCTTTGTCAGTAGAAAGCAGCAGAGGAGCCAGTTTTGGATTTCTGGTCCCAGTGTGTTTTCCTTATCAGGTCCATGCAGTATGTGTAATTAGTCTGTGGTACCCAGTGGCAAGTGGCATAGGGAAATTTTCCATGGGCAGGTGGCATTGCAGCAGTGTTACTGGCTGGACATGCTCCCTATGACCAATTTCCCCCAGAGAGAACAAGCAGCTTGGCAGCAGAACATGACAGGTAAGTCCCTTGTCTGTAAAGAGTTTCCTCAAGCATCCCCTTAGCTCACTGAGACCTCTAATGATGTCTAAGGGAAGACTCCAGAGGGCAAATTCCAATGCATTGCACCAGCACAACATCTTTATGAACTTCTTTGTGATTGAGTAAACCCTGGCCACACCTCCTGTAACAAGGCCTCATCTTTAACAAGATTCAAATCTCGGTCCTGTCAGGCAGGAGACCACCTCTTCCTACAACGTTCTAGTTCAGCTACTGGGTAATGGCTCTTCCCTATGGCTGCTACTCCTGTATTTTCAGAGTTCTCCAATTCTTATTAGCCAATTTCCCGCTATTCAAATCTCCTGGGAATAATTCTTCCTATTCAACTTTACCTGGTCAAATCGTTGTTTGGATCCTGTCTTCTAACCAGATCCTCACTGGTATCACACCCAACCAGGAAAACAAGCAAAAATAAATGTTCTGACTGGCCTATAGGAGGACTGTGAGATGATCCTCTTATGCAAGCACTAAAACATTCCCTCCATATACAAGAAAATTCTTTCATTACTTTGTATTATACACAGTAAACAGGTGTGATATAGAATCAAAGGAAAGTGACATTAATTTTAGACTTTTTTTTAATAAGTGAAACACCATGAGGTACAGTTGTAGACTCACAGATTTTTGTGCTTGGGTTTCAGTTATACAATGATTAAGTACCCATCCCTCCACCAGTGCCCATTCCCCACCTCCAATGCTCCCAGAATCCCTCCCACCTGACCTCATATCCCACCCCAACCCTGTGGCAGATATTCCCTTTTGTTTTCTCTCTCTCCTTTTGAGTGCTGTGGTTTGCAAAAGACACATTGAGTGGCAATCCTGTTTGGTCTATAGTCTATTCTCAGCATGCATCTCTTATCCTGGGAGGATCTTCCCAACACCCTTTATTTGGTACTCCCTTCTCTATCTGAGCTGCCTTCTCACCCAGCATGTGCGGCTGGCCTCCAAGCCATGGAGTGAACCTCCTGGTACTTATCTTGTCTATTCTTGAGTGTTAGTCTCCCAATTTGTTATTTTAAATTACCCAGATGAATGCATTCTTCTTATGTCTCTCTCTTTCTGACTCATTTCACTTAGCATGATACTTTCCATGTAGTACCACTTGTATGTAAATTTCATGACTTCATCTTTTCTAACAGTTGCATAGTACTCCATTGTGTAGATGTACCAAATTTTCTTTAGTCATCTGTTCTCGGGCTCTCGGGTTTTTTTTTCCCCAGATTTTGGCTATTTTGAATAGTTCAGCAATGAACACAGAAGTGCAGATGTCATTTTGACTGTACTTTTTTGCCTCTCCGGAAAATATTCCCAGGAGTGGTATTGCTGGGTCAAATGGGAGCTCAATTTCTAATTTTTTGAGAATCGTCCATACTGTTTTCCAAAAGGGCTGAACCAGTCGGCATTCCCACCAGCAGTGAAGGAGAGTCCCATTTTTGCCACATCCACCCCAACACCGGTTGCTTCTGTTCTTTTGGACGTGGGCCAATCTCTGTGGTGTGAGATATCTCATTGTTGTTTTGGTCTGCATCTCCCTGGTGATTAGTGATGTAGAGCATATTCTCATATGCCTTTTAGCCATTCAGATTTCTTCTTTGGCAAAGTCTGTTCATTTCATCACCCCATTTTTTGTTGGGGTTAGATGTTTTCTTCTTGTAGAGTTCAACCAGTGCTTTGATGTCCTTGATATCAACCCTTTATCAGGGTAAATATCCTTTCCCATTCTGTATATTGTCTTTGTATTCTGGTTATTGTATCTTTTGAGGTGCAGAAGCGTCTTAATTTAAGATAGTCTCATTTGTTTATCTCTTTTTCCACTTGATTGGTCAGCGGAATATCGTCTTTGAAGATACCATTAGCCTCAATATCGTGGAGGGTTTTGCCGACCTTGTCTTCAATATATCTTATGGATTTTGGCCTGACGTTGAGATCTTTAATCCATTTTGATGTGACTTTTGTGCATGGTGTTAGGTCAAGGTCTAAGCCCATTTTTTTTTTCATATGGTGGTCCAGTTATGCCAGCACCATTTGTTGAAGAGGCTTTCCTTGTTTCACTTCACATTTCTTGCTCCCTTATCAAAGATTAGATGTTCATACATTTGGGGTTGTTTGTACAGATATTCCACCCTGTTCCATTGGTCTGTGGTCTTGGCTTTGTTCCAGTACCATGCTGTTTTAATTATTACCACTTTGTACTAGAGTTTGAGGTTTTGGAGGGTAATGCCTCCCCATGTCTTTTTCCCAAGAATTGCTTTAGCTATTCATGGGCGTTTGTTGTTCCATATGAATTTCAGGAGTACTTGATCTATTTCTTTGAAGAATTTCATGGGTACCCTTATAGGGATTGCGTTGAATCTGTATAATACTTTTGGGAGTTTTGCCATTTTGATGATGTTGATTCTTCCTATCCATGAGCAGTGGATATTTTTCTATTTCCTCGTGATCTCTTTTATTTCATGGAGTAGTGTTTTGTATTTTTCATTGTAGAGATCCTTTACCTCTTTAGTTAGGCTGATTCTGAGGTATTTGATTTTCTGGGGCACAATTGTGAACGGGATTATTTTTTCATGTCGCTTTCCTGTCTCTCATTATTTGCATATAGGAAGGCCATGAATTTTTGGGCATTGATTTTATAGCCTGCGACTTTACTGTACAAGACTACTGTTTCTAGGAGTTTCTTGGTGGAGGATGTTGAATTCTCGAGATATAGTATCATATCATCTGCGATAGTGAGAGCTTGATTTCTTCCTTTCCTACCTGGATACCTTTAATGTCTTTTACTTGCCTAATTGCTATTGCAAGTACTTCCAGTACTATGTTAAACAGAAGTAGTGATAGTGGGCATCCTTGTCTTGTTCCTGATCTTAGAGGAAAGGCCCTTAATTTTTCCCCATTGAGGATAATGCTTGCCCATGGGTTTATTATAGATGGCTTTGACTACCTTGAGGAAAGTTCCTTCAAAACCCATTTTCATGAGAGTTTTCATCATAAACGGGTGCTGGAACTTGTCAAAACTTTTCTCCGCATCTACTGATATGATCATATGGTTTTTATCTTTACTTTTGTTGATATGTTGATTATGTTGATTTCCGAATGTTAAACCATCCTTGCATCCCCGGGATGAATCCCACTTGGTCGTGGTGTATGATCGTTTTGATGAGTTGTTGGACTCTATTTGCTAATATTTTGTTGAGGATCTTCGCATCTGTATTCATTAGGGATATTGGCCTATAGTTTTCTTTGTTGGTGGTGTTTTTGTTTGCTTTAGGTGTTAAGGAGATATGTGCCTCATAGAAGTTGTTTGGGAGAGTTTCTGATTTTTCAATTTCCTGGAAAAGCTTGAGAACTGGCAAAAGGTCTTCTTTGAAAGTTTGGAAGAATTCACTAGTGAACGAGTCTGGGCCTGGGCTTTTGTTTTAGGGAAGACTTCTGTTTATCACTTCAATTTCCTTGATATGAATGGGTCTATTCAGGTATCCCAAGTCTTCCTGGTTCAATCTTGGGAGATTATAGGAATTCAGGAATTTATCCATTTCTTCTAGGTTCTCTTGTTTCGTGGCATACAGACTCTCAAAGTAGTGTCTGGTGTTCTTTTGGATTTCATTAGTTACTGTTGCAATGTCCCCTTTTTTCATTTCTGATTCGGTTTATTAGGGGTTTCTCTCTCTCTTTCTTTGTGAGTCTTGCTAGTGGTTTATCAAACTTATTTATTTGCTCAAAGAACCAGCTCTTGGTTTCACTGACCTTTCGAATTGTTTCTTGGGTTTCCATGTTGTCAATTTCTGCTCGAAGTTTTATTATTTCTTTCCTTTGGCCAATTTTGGGTTCCTTTTGTTGGTCTTTTTCTAAGACCTTGAGCTCTGTGGTTAGGTTATCTATGTAGGTCCTTTCTTCTCTCCTTAGGAATGCTTGTAACACTATAAATTTTCCTTTTAGCACGGCTTTAGCTGCATCCCATAGGTTCTGGTAGCTCGTGTCTTCATTGTTTGTTTCCAGGTATCTTTTGATTTCATCTTTGACTTCCTTCCTGACCCACTCATTGTTCAACATTGAGTTGTTTAATTTCCAGGTGCTTGATTTGTTTTTCGATATATTTGTGTGATTTGCTTCTAATCTGAAAAGATTGTTGCTACTACTTTTATCTTCCTGATTCTATTGAGGTATGTTTTGTGGCATAGCACATCGTCTATTTTGGAGAATGTTCCATGTGTACTGGAGAAGAATGTGCATTCTTTCTTTTGGGGGTGTAAAACCCTGTATAGGTCTATTAGCCCTCTCTCTTCTTTCTTCCTTCAAAGCCTATGTTTCCTTTTCTTTGCTGAGTTTTGTTCTTGTTGATCTATCCAAAGGTGATAAGACGATGTTAAAGTCTCCAACTACTATTGTGTTGTTAGCAATGTCCTCCTTAAAATCTGTTGTTTTAAGTATTTAGCTGGTACCTCATTAGGTGTGTATACATTTAAGAGTATGATTTCTTCCTGTTGTACGTATCCCTTGATAAATAGAAAATGGCCTTGGCTGTCCCTTCTAATCTTTCTCAACCTGAAATTTATGTTGTCGGATACTAGTATGGCCACCCATGCTTTTTTTAAAAAAATTTTTTAATAGTGAGACATCATGAGGTACAGTTGCAGACTTACACATTTTTGTGCTTGGTTTCAATTATACAATGATCAAATACCCATCCCTCCACCAGTGTCCATTTCCCACCACCACAGATCCCAGTATCCCTCCCACCCCCCATCCCCCCCATCCTCCCCTGCCTCTGTGGCAGGGCATTCCCTTTTGTTCTCTCTCTCTCTTATTGGGTGTTGTGGTTTGCAAAAGAGGCAATGGGTAACAATCATGTTTATTCTATAGTCTGCTTTCCGCATGCTTCTCCCATCCTACACCCAAGCTTTTTTGAGGGAGCTGTTTGCTTGCAGGATTGTTTTCCATTCTTTACCATTGAGTCTGTGTTTGCTCTGATTGTTCAGATGAGTTTCTTGTAGACAGCAGAATGTTGGTTTCAGTTTCTGGATCCATTTTGCCACTCTGTGTCTTTTGATTGGTGCATTTAGACCATTGACACTGAAAGAGATTATTGTCATGAGGTTTTGCACCATCTTTCTGTAGGGGTTGGTTGTGTTTCTAAGTGTTTTCCTTCTTCTCTTACAGGAGCCCCTTTAATCCTTCTTTTAGATTTGGTTTTGAGTGGATGAAGTTCCTGAGCTGTTGTTTACCTACAAAGTGGTGTATAGTTCCATCAAGTTTGAGTCAGAGTTTAGCTGGATAAAGTATTATTGGCGAGGCATTCATTTCATTGAGTTTTTTTCCACTATATCCCACCATTGCCTTCGGGCTTGGAGGGTTTCCTCTGATAGGTCTGCTGTAAATTTAAGGGATGCTCCTTTGTATGTGACTTCCTTCTTTGACCTTACTGCTTGTAGTATTGTGTGTCTGTCCACAGCATCCATCTTTCTATGATATGCCTTGGAATGTTTTTATTAGGGTCTCTTTTACCTGGGACCCCTCTGGCTCCTTGGATCTGGATGTCTACATTCTTTAACTCTGTTAACTCTGGGAAATTTTCAGCAATGATTTGAATGTGGCTTTTTCATTGGGGTTGCCTCCCTGTCCTTCTGGTACTTCGATGATTCTAATGTTGTTCCTCTTGGCATCATCCTGATTCTCCTTAGAGCTATTTTGAGGTCTTTTCTCATGGTTGTTGTTCCCTATGGGATTTCTGTTGCTCATCTTCAATCTTTCTGATCCTCTCTTCAGCTGTATTCAACCTACTGCTAAGAGCACCTACTGAGTTTTTAATTTTGTCTAACGAATCCTTTATTTGTGACACTTCTTTTTGTAGCTTTTTTATTTCTGCTCTCATTTCTTCCTGTATTTTCTCGACTATCCATTCTACTGTTTCTTTCATTTCTTCCTTTAGTTTTCTGGGTATCTCCTCCATTGATTCTTTGAGTAGATCCTTGAACATCCTCTGCATTTCGTCTTGAAATTCTTTATCAGAGAGAGCACATTTGTGGATGACCCTGGTTGAGGATTCGGGACTCTTTTCCTCGTATTCTCCTTGTAGTGGAGATTTGCCCTGTTTCTTCATGTTGTTTTGGTTGTCTAGTGGTAAAACCCTGAAATTCACTAGTACTGTTCCCTCTCATCTTGGGAAAGGATTCTGGAAAGGTCGGTCGATGGTGGTCACTCTTCTCCCTTTCTAGAGCGTGACCTTCTTCTCAGGCATTATTCTTTGGCTTATGATGGGCATCTAGTGAAGCATTGGAGGAGGTGCTCTTTAATATTGGGCTTGTACAGCTTCTTTGGTACTGGTCTTTTGTTAGAATTGGAGTAGGCCAGTGGATTATTGTTGTATTGTAGTTGAGGTGGCCAGGATTTTTTCCACATAATTAGGTGATAATGGTTGGTATGAAAGTCCAGAGTGCGAGGAGTGGGGAATATAACTGTGGCCTTGTGAGTGTCCTCCCACCCTGGAGAAGACCACGCCCACTTTTGAGGAATCCATGTCCCCTAAAGTGGTGGCCACGCCCCCAGTCAGTCCAGATGCTTGTCCACAAGATGAAAACCGGCTGTTCTCAGGGGGTTCTAGTTAGACACATGGCCCTGAGGGGGTACCTGGGTGAGTGAATAGAAGGCGGTGGAATGGCTCTGCTTTGGGCTCACGCAGTGTGCCTCAATTCCCATCCCCCGCAGACCAAGGATAAAAACCGGCTGTCCTCAGGGGATCTAGTTAGATGCGTGGCCCTGGGAAGGGACCCTGCCACCGGGCGGGTACTTGGGTGAGTGAGACTAGACTTTTTCTTTATTTTAAAAGCAAACTGTAAAAATTTCCATTAGAGAATAAGCAATGAAGTCATGAAACCCAAAGTTTAACAACCAAACTTAAAAAGGTGCCTGTCAAGATGGCCTGCTGTGGTGGGAGGGTAGGAGAGAAAATTTGGGAACAGTGACAAAAAGAAAGTGACACTGGTGGTGGGATCAGTGCTAGAATATTGTATATCTAAAACATAACCATAAATAACTTTGTAACTCACAATGCTTTAAATTTAAATTATGGTATTTTATTTTGGAATAAAATTTAAAAAATTAAAACAACTATAAAATTGTGCTTTATTTCATGTATTTTTTAGTTAATAAATCATTATCTGCCTATTCTAACTGAAATTAGTACTGTACTCAGTTCAAAGGATTTCACTACATGAAAATGCAATGATATATATTAGTGCTCTTTAGCCATCTGGTGGCCACTCCACCCAAGGATGACAGAACTAAATTGTTTTTATATACCTAAAATCTTACTGAAAAGGAAAAGTCCTTACAGCTCAAAATGTAATCAGTTTTTGCATTCCTCTGACAAGCATGCCAGAACTGTGTGCTGTGTGTAGACATATATATATATATATATATACATTATACATACACACATATATATCTACAAATACACTTATATATATAAAATCAGCCTTCCTAAAATAATTTTCTTATCATTTGACTACAAAAATACTGAAATTCAGTTTTAATAAACAGTGCCAGACAGGATTTTAAATAGCCTTTTGCTAATTATAGAACACAATATGTCCTTATTTTAGTCTCCTATTCACAGTGACAAATTATTCACTGCTGTCATATGTATCCTGAATTGGTACTTAATCAGGACATTTGATACTATGGTGAATTTGAACTGGAATGGAGTACCACCAACTATAGCCTTATTCATACAGTATAGCAAAAAGGTTAAGGCTGAGAAATAAAACTGAATAGAACTGATTTTTTCCTTTTTGGGTCACACCCAGTGAAGCACAGGGGTTACTCTTGGCTTTGCACTCAGGAATTACTCCTGGCGGTGCTCAGGGAACCATATGGGATGCTGGGAATCGAACCCGGGTCAGCTGTGTGCAAGGCAAATGCCCTACCTGCTGTGCTTTCACTCTGGCCCCTAAATAGAATTTTTGGGGGGAGAGAGGAATGGTTATCTCTTCCATCCAGAGATGTGATCTCCCATTTAATACAGGAGCATTTTGTGACTTCTCTGATCACCAAACTATAATGGAAATAAAATGGTACCAATTTTCCTGTATGCCTGCTTGAGTATTTTCCTTAATATGACCCAGGTCGTTGTTGCCATACTACAATGACCTTTAGCTGAGATAAGATTTAAAATATCAGATTATGTGGATGACTAGTTTACTGGCTGTCAAATTCCACTTAAAAGAATTATTTCAATTAATAAGAAATAAATGAGACTTTAACTTCATTCCTCTCTTTAATCATTTAAACAATAATTTCAATAATTTTTGGCCTTTAAGAATTTTTTAATAGGATTATAGAGAAACTTTTGTCATTTTAGGTGTATACCGGCAAAACTGTTATCAATTCCACTTTGCTGAAGTGCTGGCAGAATATTAAAGCAAAAAAAAAGACTTTTAAGACAAGATGATGTATTTGTTTTGATTGAATTAAGAAAAAAAATTACAACAGAAAAATGACCTTTCTAAATGGGAAAGGGAAAGAAACTCACTTGATTATCTCAGCTAATAATTCTAAGGACTAATAGTTCTAAGCTATTAGTTCTAAACCCACACGACAGAGCCTGGCAAGATACCCATGGTGTATTCAATAACAATAAGGGGTTTCATTCCCCTGACCCTGAAAGAGCCTCCAATACAGCAGTGTTGGGAAATATGAGTAAGGAGAGGCTGCTAAAATCTCAGGGCTGGGATGAATGGAGATGTTACTGGCACCCGCTCGAGTAAATCAATGAATAGCGGGATGACAGTGATACAGTGACAGCGAATAGTTCTAAGAAAAATTTTCAAGGAAAAGAAACGTGAATATGCCCTCAAATTGTTTAGGCCTCCAAAACAGAAAAAAGAGGAGTTTCAGTCAGTACAGAACCCAGACATAGGGAGCTGGAGAGACAATACAAAGGGTAAGAAAGGTATTTGCCTTACTCATGGCTGACCTGGGTTAGTTACATTTTAGGTTTGATCCCAGGCACCATATACAGTTCCCCAGTCTTGCCAGGAGTGATCCCTGAGGGCAGAGCCAGGAGTAAGCTCTGAGTACCACCAGGTGTGGTGCTCAAAACAAAAAACAAAAACAAAAAAAGGAGTACTCAGACACAGTCAATATTTAGCAAGTCAGAATATAAAAGGGTATTCTTCCCAAGTTAGCAGTCTTAATAAACATTTTAGACTTATGAGTACAAAATTAATTTCATCAGCCACCCTGGAAGTTAGCACTTCAGAAAGAACAATATAGGCATGTTTGACTTTTTTTTAATTTTGGAAATTTGTTTCGCTCAATCATATTAGACCAAAATTTCAAGTCCTATCAGAGTCTAAAATATACTTATTTTAATATACTTAATAGTACTCTCACTAATCAAAAAAAGAGGAAGATGAGATAATTAACATAAACAAATAGGACTGAAGTGGGCAGGACTCAAGAAAGCATCTAGAATGTGTCACACAGAGGATAGGAAAATTATAGAAGACCCACCTACAATGTGCTCAACAAAAGCTGAAGCATTTACCAATTCCTCACTTGCAATATTTGCAGCAGCGTGCTGAGAACAGTATTACTACCCTTCCTTAACATTTAGGAAATCTCAAGTTAATAGAACCCAAGGTCACATTCCACAGATTTGATCTGTCTGAATCCAAATAATCCCAGGTTTTCTCTACTGGAACAGATCTGTAAAAACAAACCAGAACCCAAACCAAACCAAACGGGTAATACTTTTAGCCATAACTCAGTATTTGTCTTTTTTGTTTTTTGGGACACCTCAGTGGTATTTAGGTCTTACTCCTGGCTCAACACTCAGGGACCCCTCCTGGTAGTGCATAGGAAACCATATGAGATGCTGGGGGTCACTCCAGCACCTAACTCAGTATTTTTTCAACCTACTTAATATTTAACAACCCCACACTCCCTTGGGTTAATAATATGAACATATTAAAAAAAACAAAATTTCCAGAGCTCAGTAAAAAAAATCACTGGTGAACAAACAATTAAGGTGAAGATAGGAGAGAAACTTGTTACCATTTTAAGTTATATAAGAAGTATTTAAAATATGTATATGTTATAGAGACAAGTTAGCAAAGCTTTTCAGGAAGGTTTATATTGACTATTGACTCGCACTAAAAATGAATACTTTAGATTACAAGCTTCAAACAGTAATCATCTGGTAGTTATTTCTAGAGAGTAAACAAAATAGATAAAAATCCAACTGATTTTTAATAATTATTAGAGACTTACAAACTTTTTTATTCCAGACTTACAAACTTTTGTGCTTGTGTTTCAGTGATACAATGATCGAGTACCCATCCCTCCACCATTGCCCATTCTCCACCACCAATGGTCCCAGCATCCCTCCCGCCACCCCCACCTAATCCCCTCCACCTTACCCCGCCTCTGTGGCAGGGAATTCACTTTTGCTCTCCCTCTTTCTCTCTTTTTGGAAAAACACACTTTATTGATGGTGAAAAATATAAGCAAGCCAAGATAAAGGCAAATACTACAGAAAACGCAAGACCAATTCAAGCAGACAAGAGAAATTCTTTCCAGAGCAATTCTTTCCAAAGCATGTCAGAAACTTCATTGTAACTTTAAATACATTTTTGGTGGTTTTTGTTTTTTGGCCACACTTGGCAGTGCTCAGGGTTATCCCTGGATTTCCACCCAGAAATCACTCCTGCAGGCTACAAATGTGATGTTAGGCATTGAATTCATGTTAACTGCATGTAAGGCAAATGTCCGATTTGCTG
Source organism: Sorex fumeus (assembly GCF_029834395.1). NCBI lineage: Eukaryota > Metazoa > Chordata > Mammalia > Eulipotyphla > Soricidae > Sorex > Sorex fumeus. The sequence goes on along the minus strand of NW_026606143.1, from coordinate 7,203,110 downwards.
CACTATCTCTCTGGCCCCTATATACATTTTGTACAAAATAGTTTTTGTTCTTATTTACTAGGTATCCAGTACAGATAACAAAACAAGATTCTTCTAAGTCTTGAATTTCCCTACTTCCTTACTATTTATTCTTGATCTTCCATTTGGATACCTTATTTTTTGTTTATCAATAGTGATTTTATTTACAATTGTCCAAACCTGGAAGCAATCATGGCACCCTGTGATGGAATAAACAAATGACAATGTACCCATAATGAAATAGTATTTAGTACCAAAAAGAAATAGATTATTAAGACATGGAGGAATTTCCAGCTGGAAAAGACAAAATACTGTATGGTTACAACTCTGAGATTCTGGAAAAGACAGAACTATAGAGATGGTAAAATCAGTGGCAGTTGCCATGGTGTAGGGATGGGTGAAGGGATGAACAGAAAAGCATGGCAGATTTTTAGAACAGTGAATATACTCTGTATGGTGCCACAATAATGGATATATCAGCTTTAATAACAATAACCAAAAAACCCCTTAAGCTTTAACCTATCCACAAGCTCATCAACTTCCTTCCTAGACTTGAAAATTTAAACTGTTTAGTTCTATAATTTGGGCTAAAGGAAAGTGTGACCAATGACAGAATGCTGGAATAATTAACAAAAGGAGTCCACTCTATGAAAATTATAAATGAACAGCTTTAGACTGCTGTGCGTGTTATAATTTATTGTGCTAAGCATGTCTTGAGAGGCTCCTGAAAGCTAGGCCAATTCAGGTATCAAAAGAGTAAATGACTCCTGTGTGTGAGAGACTTCTAAACTAGAGCAATTCAAATACTCACCCAAGAATAATTTATTTTCCTTGCTCTGGGATAGTAAGACAGGGTTCTGCATAAATTCTATGCCTATTTTCATTTCTATGAGTGTAAATGTTGAGAAACCTTATTCAGAAAAATGAGTAGATGTTACCATATAGTCTAGCAATTCTACTCTTATATATACACTCAGGAGAAAAGAAATATATTGTCCACACAAAAAGGTGTCCAGTCAATTTTCATTATTTAGACCAGCTAAGCCATAAGGAAATCATGAACACTGAAGGAGTGAATTAGGACCTACTGCTCCTAGGGGGAATACAGGGGTAGTTAGTTTTCTTAGAGTCTCCTGTCACAGCATTTTTGTTGTCCATCAATACAAAATCTTACTTATTTCTGTTTAAAGACTCCTTATTTGATAGTTAATTCATTAACATTTAACTCTTGGCCAACTGTGCTATAACTCATGCCTAAATAAAGCTTATTTAACACACATATTTCCTTTGTAGGGTATACCACAGCTTTCCTGTACTGACCAAAGGCAGACAGTACTTTACTATGCTTGGGGGTTATTTGGAACAGCAAATGCATCAGCAAAAAGTACAAAAATGCAAAAAATGTGGCAAAAAGGGCACTTGCTTATAAGAGCTTAAACAAGGAGTTCCAGTGTGGCTTGTCTGACCTCAGCTGAGAATGTGCGCGTTCAAATTTTTTGCTGCTTTGTATATGTTTATGAATGACTGTGAAAGTGCCTTGACTATTCATTTTGCGGTTACAAATATATTTCAAATATATTTCAGGGAGTAGGCCAATGCACAAATACAGAATCCATGCATGAGGATGAACTGTACGTGGATATTCACAGCAGCATTATACATAATCACTAAAAAGTTAATATATTTCTAATGTCAACCAATGAATAAGCAAAATGTTGTATATTCTACAATGAGATAACATTTGCTTATAAAAAGGAAAGAAGCATTGATATATATGACAAAATAGATGAATCTTGAAAACACACTAATGAAAGAAGCCAGTCACAAGGTCGTATATTACCATTTGTATGAGATGTCCAAAAGGACAATGGCATAGAGACAAGAAAATAGATCAGTGATTGTCAGAAACTTCAGAGGGGAAAATCTTTCGGCTGTCTACCAGTGGGTAGGGAGTTTCTTTGGGGTGGGGGTGAGGAAGATATTCTGGAAATAGTCTTGATGGTTGCACAACTCTGTAAATATGTCATTGAATCATACAATTTAAAAGGTTACATTTAATAGTAAGTGATTTATCTAAACTATTAAGAAAAAACAGATGGCAAGAGATGAGGTCTCATTAAACTACCTCTGAGTTATGTGTCTTCACAGCAAAATAGCATTTTTCCAGGGAAGCAAAATGGTCTTAATTAAAGAAATTTAGTCAGAGAAATGGGGGGTTGAGGTGAGTTAACATGTTCAATAGAGAATATATGCATCTACAGAGTAGAAAAATACTCTTAATGATCCATCATTAGCTAAACAGTTGGTGAGTGCTGTTAATTTTATTGAAAGCGAAAGACAAATCAATCTGTGTGGACAAAAAAAAGGTTACCTGGTCTTTGAAAGCCATTCACATGACTTGTACACACCCTTCTGGGGTTTGGTCCCCAGCACCCCATCTGGTTACCAGCGTCCACCAGGGAATTAGCCCTGAGTACAGAGCCAGGAGTAAGCCCTGAGCACAGCCAGTAGGTTTCCAAAGCACATAGATATAAATACATGTATACGTATGTTCACTGTAGTGCTTAGTACAATAGGCAGGATATGGAAATATCCCAAATATCCAATGACAGATGAACAGATGAATGGATAAAGAAGCTATTGAAAAAATAATGTTGAGCAAACTTAATGAGAGGTAGAGTGACAAATATGAAATGACCTCACTCATCTGTGCATGACTTCACTCATCTGTGGAATATAGAGTAATAAGAGGGGAATGAGAGGTATCAAACTGGCCCTGGATTACAAAACTGAGAAAGCAAAGTAAATGGTTGGGTGGGGAAATGACGAGGGTTGGAGGTAACATAAGGACACTGATCAAGGGTCTTGGACACTTTGGTGGAGCAGAGGTAGAGAAATTGTCTACCTCAAAATATTAAGAGGTAACACTAGTGTAAAGGATGTGGCCTAAGCTATAATAAATATTTGTCTTTTTTGTTTGTTTTGGAGCCACACCTAGCAGTGCTCAGTGTTCACTGTGGGCTCAGAAATCACTCCTGGTGGTGCTTGGGGGACCATATGGGATGCCAAGGATTGAGCCCAGGTTCTCTGCATAAAAGGCAAATGCCCGGGGCTGGAGTGATAGCACAGCAGGTAGGGCATTTGCCTTGCACGAGGCCAACTCAGGTTCCATTCCCAGCATTTCATATGGTTCCCCGAGCACCGCCGGGAGTAATTCCTGAGTGCGTGAGCCAGGAGTTATCCATGTGCATCGCCGGGCGTGACCCAAAATGGAAAATAAAAGGCAAATGCCCTACCTGCTGTACAATTGCTCTGGCACCTACAATAACTTTTTTAAATGAATTTGCTAATAGGGTGGGATATGAAGTGGGAAGTGATCTTGGGACATTGGTGGAGGGACACTGATACTGATAGTAGGTTTGGAATTGGAGCATTGAATGTCTGAACCAATAGTAAGAAAAATCACAGTGCCTAAATAAAAATTGGAGTCAGGTGAGAATTTCCACAAATGGTGTACTCCAAAGAACCTTCACTGAAAGAAAATACCTTTCCCCACATGACTAAACAAAGAGTCACAGATGTCTCCTCTACCTCACTTCTCTGTGATAAAACCACTCAGACCCACTGAATTCCCATTATTTATCTGGGAAGTGATAAACTGTTTATTGACCCCACTGATAAATCAGAATAAAATGATCAGACTTCCGTTAAGCAACTCTTTTTCTCCTAGATCTGAGGTTCCCATTGAACCTAAGGATTTATTGCCCCATTTTCAGAAAACAAACAAAAAACCATCTCAGTGCCCCCTGGAATTCTATCTCCTTTAAATTGAAAGTGCTTCTCAATTGTACTATCACTCCCCTGGGATCATTCTAGCACCCATCTTGGGGAAATTTCTCTGGGTCTTTCTACTTCATCATACTGTTCTTTCCTACCTTGTTTATTTCATTTTTCCAACCCTTGAAATACTTACTAATGTGACTGCCTGTCAGAGAATACTCTCTATAAAACAATCAACTTCAACTGTACCTTATGATGTCTCACTAAAAAAAAATCAATCTCTGTCCCTACTGCAAATTTCCCTTTTCATGTCAAAGTAATGTTTCTATCTCTCCTTACTAAGCTGAAATGTTTTTATTTGACACATTATAATTTAATTATATAATAAAAATTTTCAGAACAAATTTTCACAGAAGACTATTCCTTACACTATTCTGAAGCCTACTCTTTTAGATGCAATAATCATAATGGATATTAAAACTCTCAGTATGGTGGGGGGATGGAATGATAGTACAGCGGGTAGGGTGCTTGCATTGCACATGGCTGACCCTGGTTCAATCCGCTGCATTTCACATGGTCCCCCTGAGGTTGGCAGGACTCATCCCTGCTCACATAGCCAGGAGTAAGCCCTTAGTACTTCCAGATAAGGTTCCCAAACCAAAATCAAAACAAAACACTCAGTATACTCAAGAGCTACCCAATATCTTCTACTTTTTTTGTGCCATGGGGTACGGTGACAGTTGGCCTGGCTGCATATGGTCAGTTGGTTCAGTGATCAGGGCTGATAATAAAGGTGCTGCTCAAGTTTGATAGTGCCTGGGGCCACAAAGGCAATATCTGGTGATCCGGGGGGCCATCAGCACTATACCTGGTTGTGTTTAGGCAGCCACAAGGTGCTGAGGATTGACTTTGGTGCCCCTGCACATGAGGGATGATCTCTAGTCCTTTGAACTATCTCCCTGGCTTCTCAGCCACTTCTTCCAAATTAATTTTAATTGATAACTATGTTACATAATTTTCTTGTGACCCAGTGTATAATATAAAATGAGTCTCTTATCTATCAATGTCCGTATATCAAGGGCTATGCATTCACCAAACCATCACAAACCTCTGCTACCATCTATTTTCCATTTCTACAGCTTCCTAAATCACATAATTTTAAAAGCTTGTAAAGTGCTGATCTGAAAGCAAATAGGTCGTTACTTAGATAGGAATAGTACAGAAAACAATGATAAAAAAATAAAGCATAAATTACATATAGAGTAGAAAAGGGGAAAACTAAAAGGGCATAGATGCTTATTTCAGAATAGAAAATGCAATCCCTCATCTTACATTTTTCATATTGCTATATTTCCTGAATGTGATATTAAGATGACATTAAGATGAAATTGAATATATAAGCCCCAAAGCTTTGAGAGCTCTAATATATAAACATGATAGGAAAATTCATTGAAAGTTATAGCTAAATCATGTAAGATGGAAAATCTAGATTAAGAGACATTTGTGAATAAAATCTTAATACTGAGAACATGGCAACATATTATATATAATAGCAAGAGAGCTTATACCTAGATTTTTATTGAACAAGCATGAGTCATTTTACTCTAGCAAACAGTCAGATAGCTTCAAAAGCAGGTATCATGGATGTAAGCCTTCTCCGCATTTTTTAAAAAATGGCAGAAACAGAAATGCTGGAAGTCAGTTCACTTTTCCCACACAGTTAATCTTAAAGATAGTCATTATAAATGATCTTAGCTTTAGAGAGTCATCAGCAATTACTCACAGAACAGTAACTAGCAGCAGGATTTGACTATCAACAAAATTATGAACTTTACATTTGGTAAATTTTGTATATTAATTTCAGTGTAGTTGTTCAGAAATGTGTGTCACAATATTGCAAAACTCCCTAATTATTAAAATATGCTTTGAAAATATTTTCCTTTCTTTTTAGATTATACTTTCAGTCACATGGTTACAATACTGTTAACTTTTGATATTCGAATCTACAAAGTCACTACACCTTCACCACCACCAAAGTACATAAGACTCCCCCTCCCCCCGTCCCTACCCACCCACTGTCCTTATGTCTCTTCTCAGTCTGCCTCTTCCTCCTGAGTCTTATCCCCACTGCTTGGTAAGCTGTTCTGGAATAAAAGGCTTAGGGGTTGTTTTCACTCATTATGGTCTATTCCCTTGCTCTTCAATATACCACAGATGAGTGAGATCATCTAGTCTATGTCCTGCTCTCTCTGACTTATTTCACTGAACATGATGACTTTCAGTTCCATCCAAGTTGCAGAAAACTGCATGATTTCATCTTTTCTTAGAGCTGAGTAGTATTCCATTGTGTGTGTGTGTGTGTGTGTATATATATATATATATATATACCAAAGCTTCTTCACTCACTCATCAGTCATTGGATACTTGGGTTGTTTCCATATCCTCATTATTATACTTAGTACTGCAATGTAATGGATACAAATATGTCTTTTTGTATTAAGTGGGGTTTTTTTTGTTCTTGAAGACAGATGCCAAAAACTGGAATGGCTGGGTTATATGAAGGGTTGGAGCGATAGCACAGCTGGTAGGTTATTTGCCTTGCATGTGGCTGACCCGGATTTGATTCCCCCGTCCCTCTCAGAGAGTGCGGCAAGCTACTGAGAGTATCCCGCCCACACGGCAGAGCCTGGCAAGCTCCCCATGGTGTATTTGGTATGCCAAAAACAGTAACAGGTCTCACAATGGAGACGTTACTGGTGCCCACTCGAGCAAATAGATGAACAACGGGAGGACAGAGCTACAGTGCTATATGTGAAAACTCTATTCCTATTTTCCCGAGAGTCTCAATTCTATATTCCATAGGCCAGCGGGCCTTCCCACCAATATTGAATGAGGAGTGCCTTTTCACTACATTCCTGCCAGCACAAGTTATTTCCAGTACTTCTGATATACGCAATTCTCACTGGTATGAGATGATATCACGTTGTCAATTTGATTTGCATTTCCCTGATAACAAATGACAAATACTTTTTCATATGCCAACTGGCTGACCATACTAGAAACTGTTTATCTACGCTCCCTATTTTTTATTGGTGGGGTAATTGTTTTCTTTTATAGTTGAGCTTAGTGAGGGCTCTATATATCCCTTTATCTGACATATGGTGTACAAGTCTTTCCTCCCAATTCAATAGGGTGTCATTAAATTTTAGCCTGAGATTCTTTTGCTATGCTAAACCTTCTAGTTTGATGTAATCCCATTTATTTTTGAAAACATTTGTTTTCAAAGTTGACTCTTCAGCCTCAAAGAGTTGTATTCAGTCCCATGCACAATATAAAATGGCATAAGGAAAACAAATCAAAGATGGTCAAGGCAATTTGATAAAATAGTCCTCAAAAGTTATTGCCTTAGATGGGAACATGATTTTCTATATAAAACTTTTCTTTAAAAATAAAAACAAATTCCTAATGGGACCCCTCCATTTCTAGAAAACTATAACTCAGTGACCTGTATAGTAATTAACTGACTACTATGATCTAGTCATGTCTTTTATTGAAAATCATTTCACTTGGTGAAAGTTTAAAAAATAGCTTTTCCCCCTCAAATTACTCCACTATAAATTCTTTCTGCCTTCACCATAGTAAGAAATATACATTTAAAAATACCAATCAACTTTAGGGTTTCAAATAGTCATGAGAGCTATAATTAGTTAACATCAATGCTCAAAGTGATTATCAGATAACTCAAAAATAATATTAAATATTTATTTCATATGTATAAGACATAGCACAAAGGATGATCCGTTGACTTTTGGAGAAAAAGATTTTTTCAAAGATTTACTTTATAGACTAAAGCTTGTAAACTAAAACATCAGTGAATTTTAAAGTATGTTAGTTTGGTTGGGGAGATAGCATAAAGGGCTGAAGAGCAAGGTTCCCCTGAGCACAGACTCAGGAGTAGCTCCTGAGTGTGGTCCCAAAATAACAAATGACAAGAATATAGCAAAAAGTGAACATTTCAGAATTAATATTTTATGATTTCTACATGACAAATTTAACAGAAGTATAAACCTTAATATCTTGAAATTTGATTATTTCTAACCATTTCAAATGCACATTATCATGGAAGAAATGATGACACTAAGAAAACACAATTGCAAATAAAAGGTTTTGGCAAATTGTGCATGCAAATGAGAAGATCTAGATTTATTAGGAATAATCATTCCACAAAATGAACATAAAATTTCCTATGAAAATTAAACCCATTAAGCATTCATATTTCCTGAGGAAAATAAGTGACAGTTCTTGATTATGCTATCAGTTACATTAATCAATTTGTCTATACAGAACAACTTGGATTATTTGGCAATCAAAAACTCAGATTAAAAGGCTTTTGCCTGTACCCTCAGAATTTTATGGGTTAATTATCTACTTGTCGATGAGTGTACAGATGATGAGGAAACTTTTTCCCCCATGCATTTTAATTGAAATTGAAGTACACTTATCCATAAACTTGGGAAGAAATGCTAACTTTACTATGCTGAATATTCTAATCCAAGAACAAAGTATCTTTTATTTTATTTTAAATTTTTTATTTGGCTTTTTAGATCATACCCATAGATGCTCAGGGGTTACTCCTGGCTCTGCACTCAGGAATTACTCCTGGCGGTGGTTGGGGTACCAGATGGAATGCTGGGAATCGAACCTGGGTTGGCCGCATCCAAGGCAAATGCCCTAGCAGCTGTACTATCGATCCAGCCCTCTTTTATTTTTAGACCCTTGATTTTTTCATCAGAGTTTTATAGGTTTCACCACATAAGGCATGCACATGTTTTGAAAAATTTATGCCTTAAACTATATTTTAGGGAATGTCAAATAGCAATATATTTTAAATTGTGGTTTCCAGTTTTTCTTTGCGAGGATACAATAATACAATCAATTCTGATATATTAATCTCAAATCACTGATGAACTCACTAGTTTAAGGAGTTTCTTTTGTGTAGAACCTTAGAATTTTATAGATAGCCTTTTATCTCATGTACAAAAAGGAACTGCTTCACTTCTTTCTTTCTAATTTCTATATCATATTTCCATTTTTGTTTTATTGTACTGGCCTTAATCACTAGGATGAATAAAATGGTGAGATGGATATACTTGCTTGTTCTCATTATAAAGGAATAATTTAAACATATTTTAAATAAAATATTCTGAAAAACAGAAGGTCTATGTCTATAGAGATATACTTTTTTGCATATGAATGAACAGTTGCTCAAGTACCATTTGTTGAAAAGACTATTCCCTCCTCCCCAACACCCCCCCCCCCACCCCGCACTGGTCTGTCTCTACTATTTTGTTAAAGATCAATTAAAGTCAAGTTGCTCAGAAACCTTTCGATTAATTACAACTGCATATACAATAGTGGTACCAGCATACAACATCATATAGCTTAGACCTTTATAAGTACATTCTAGGATGCACAATGACTAAATCATGTAGACATACTTCTCATGTTAATTAATCAACATGCATGACTGTATTTGGGATCTTTTCCTGGGATCTCATTTTTAGTCTATTGTTTATTCTTTCACAAATAGCACACTATAGGTATCTTTAAAGTAATGAATTCAAGGACTGTCAAGTTCACCAACTTTGTTTTCAATCTTAGATTTTCTGGGTCATTTTGCACTTTTGTATAAACTTTGACAGGATCAGTTTGCCAGTATCCTCACTTCCTAATTTAGTCCAACACACCCAGCTGTACTCAGGAGGTATTTCTGGCTTCATGCTCAGGAGTGACACCTAGCTGCACACATGGGACCAAATGCAGTACTGGGAATTGAAATTGGACTCAGATGCATGCATAAGTGCCTTAATCCCTGAACTATCTCCCTGGCACTCTTACTACAATTTTGACAAGAACTGTTTAGAATCAAAAGATCAACAGCTATCTCAAAAAATGTTTCAGTCTCCCTACCCACAAACGTGGAATTATCTTTTAATTTGTCTAATATTTAATTTTTCATCAGTTTTGCATGTCTTTTTTAGGGTAAAAATCGTATATATTTTTCTTAAATTGATATGTAAGTAGGTAAATTTTTTGGTATTTTTAATAGTGCTGCATTTAAAATTTCTAATATCAATCACTTGTAGTTGGTATGTAGAAAACAATTGACTTTTGTATATTAACCTTACAATCTGACCCTGCTATGAATATTTATTATCCCGAAGTATTTTGTTTTGTTGCTGATAATTATTTAGGCTTTTTTACATTAACAATTACATCACCTGACAATGATAGTTTGACAATGATAGTTTTATCTTATCATAAACCAACAGCTTTTATTTTCTTATTCTGTCTTTTGAATTAGCTAGGATGTCAGTAAAAGACAAGGATAAAGATAGTCTTGTCTTCTTTCCATTTTGTATGGAGAAGGCATATAGTTTCTCATGGTTAAGTATGGTATTTTGTGTAGGGTTTGTTGTTCTTAATGTTTCCCTCTATTTCTAGCTTGTAGAGAGTTTTTCAAAAAGCCATGAATAGGTACTGGATTTTCTCAAAAGTTTCTTTTGCTGGGGACTGAAGCAATAGCATAGCGGGTAGGGCATTTGCCTTGTACACGGCCGATCTGGGTTCGATTCCCAGCATCCCATACGGTCCCCTGAGCACTGCTAGGAGTGATTCCTGAGTGCAGAGCCAGGAGTAACCCCTGTGCATCGCTGGATGTGACGCTCCCCCCCCCAAAGTTTCTTTTTCTACATTCACTGGTGTTATCAAAAGACTTTTCTTCTATCAAAATTTGTTTGTCAGGGATTGGAGTGATAGCACAGCGGGTAGGGCATTTGCCTTGCACAAGGCTGACCCGGGTTCGATTCCCAGCATCCCACATAGTCCCCTGAGCACCGCCAGGAGTAATTCCTGAGAGCATGAGTCAGGAATAAATCCCTGTGCATCACTGCGTGTGACCCAAAAAGCAAAAAAAAATGTTTTTCAGGTTTTGCACAAGCATATATTTTCATTACTCTTGGTTATATACCTACAATTGTAAATGTGAGGCTATGGATTAACTTTCATGTTTAAATTCTGAGTAACTGCCAAATTGCTTCCAACTATAACTCATTTTACTTTCTTGTAAATCATTTTAGTTTCTTGTCAGCACTGTATGAAGCTCCATTTTCTCAGATTCTTGCCAAATTAATCATTGTCTTTTTGAGTGTGGCCATCCTAGTGAGTATGAAGTGGTATCTCACTGGGGTTTGTTTCCATTTTCCTAATTCAATGCCACTGAGGATCTTTTGACATATCTGTTGACCATGTAAATATTGGAAGAAATGTCCATTCGAACCCATTATTATTTTTAATTGACCTGTCTCTTGGCTTTTGGCTATTAAGAATTCTTTACGTATTTTGGATTATCAGATGTATGATTTGCAAATAGTTTCTCCCATTGTGAGTTTGTATAACTTTTTTAGGCACAGAGAATTTTGATTAATTTTGAAAATTAAGCCCAAAAAATATATAGGGGACACTGCCACCTGACCCTCAGCCTTTTCCTTTACCAGGCTAATTAACACAAATTGAAACACAAGTGATTTTTTCCTCTGTTCTAGGAGAGAGAAAAGATTTCCTCTGGTGAGTTTGATAACTTAATTGTGGTATACATTCTTTAAAAATAATCATAAGACACTTGTTTTGTAGTAAGAGGGTGGTGCCAACTATTACTCATTAATTGTGGTACACATTTTTAAAAAGTTATGACACTTGTTTTGTAATAAATAAGGTGGTGCCAACTATTACTCAGTAGCTTCTTTGAAGGAAGCTATCCACACTGCCCGTTTACTCTTAATGTCAGCAAGAACAGCATTAACATCAAGAAAACAGGATATTTTTGTTCTAGGATGTACTTCCTGGGATTCTCCAAAGATTCCATCAATAACTCCTCACCCCTGGTGATTCCTTTATTCTCATGGGCAAGTATAAGTGAACCCGGAGACTTGAAAAGCCTTTCACTCAAACAGACTATGGAGATTCTGCCCCAGTCCTGTGCTTGTGTCCTCTTGATGCACTTCTGGACAAAAATCTTCTGGTCCTTGTCAACATCACTCATTTTTAAACCACTCTTTCATTGCATGTTACACGAAGACTGTTGCTCTTAAGCCACATGTCCTACTCTTCAAAATTTCTTGATAGATGCCAAAAGGCTGAAATTCTGATGAAATCCAATGCATCCATTTTCATTCTTTGGCGGCTTGTGGTTTAGGTTTTATAGTTTAAACTATGTATTACCCAAGTTCATAAAGCTTTATGCCACTTTTTAGTAAAAAAATCTATAGTTTTAATGCTTAGACTTAGGTCTTTTATCCATTTTCAGTCTTTTATCCATTTTTCCATTTTTTATCCATTTTCATTCCATTTCAGTTATCATTTATCCATTTCATTTTTCTATGTTTTAATCTTAAAAAATATTTTTCTATTTTTTGATTTTGCTCTCTGGTAGGTATCCTCCTCATGCTTTGGCCCAGTTCTCTTAGTACCGCATTTCCCCTCCCTACCCTTTGCTGCTCCTCTTGTTGCAGTGACCTGGGGTTAGACATGCCTGCTTGTGGTGCTCAGCAAAGGTCGTACATGTTAGTTGTGGTGCTCACATATATGATCTCCAGGGGTCCTATTCCTGGCTGCAGTGCTTGAACACACCTGGCTATGTACCAGAAACTACACGTTTGTGATAACAATACAGATCCTGGGATTCCAGAAACCAGAGCTGCTTAGATTGTGTTTAATGCATGTAGGATGCACCAGAGATCAAAGTCATTATCTCTTCTTCCAAGGGCGGCATGTTTAGCCACCGAGTTTCCCGACATCCCCAGTGCCACTGTTTTTGAAAAGACCATTCTTCCACCATTGAATAGTTTCAATATTAATGCTGAAAAATCACTTGGCTATAATTTTATGACTTATTACCAGACTCTTAATTCAATTCCACTAATCTACTCTGTGTGCAGGGGCTATGCCCAGTTCACTGCTTGGGGGGGGGGGGGGGTCATGCAATGCTGGGGACTGATTTCAGCCTCCTGCATGCAAAGCATGCACTACTGCTCTTTGAGCTATCTCTCTAGCCCATCAATCACATTAATCTATATGACAGTCTTTTTGCCATTATCACACCACGTATACTGATATACTGCAGGAAATACTGAAACCCATAAATGAATTGTCAAAATTTGCCTTTCAGCCCCAAGATTATTATGACACTTTGGAGTCCCTTGCTTTTGTATGTGAATTTTATTATCTGTCAATTTAAACAAAAGTTATGATAGATATTTTGATAGGGATTTACTGAATGTGTAAATCAATTTGGGAGAAGTATTATCATCTTAAAATGTGATTAGTAGGTGCAAAAGCAATAGTACGGTGTGTAGGGCATTTACATTGCATGTTACCAACCTGGTTTCAATCTCCAGCATCCCATATGGTCCCCGAGCACTGCCATCAGTGATCCCTGAGCACAGAGCCAGGAGTAAGCTGTTGAACATTGCTGGGTGTGGCCTGATGCTCCACCCCCAAATGTGAGTAGTAAAATTTCCCTTTTCATTTCTGATTCTGGTATAGTGAGTCATTTATTTTCCTTTTGTTTTTTTGGACTACACCCAGCAGTGTTTGAGGGTTACTCCCAGAGATACTAAGGCCAAGGCCCCCTGCATGCAAACCATTGCTTGGTGCCTTGAGCTATCTCTCCATTCTTTATTTTTTTCTTTTTCCCATTCATCAGTCTAGATAAAGGTTACTCAATACTCTTATTCCCAATTTTATTTTATTACTCTTCCAATCTTTATTCTTTTCTTTTTTCAGTATAGCTTCTTCTATTTTCGTAAGGTGGAAGATTAGGTCACTGATTTGAGATCTCTCTTCTTTTTCAACCTAAAGTTTTTAAATAGTAAATGTCCCTCTAACGACTGCCTTTGTTGCATCCAATAAATGCTGGTATGTTGTGTTTTTGTTTCCAATAATGTTTTAATTTCAGTATGTTCTAATTTTCTTTCAAATTTCGTTGACCTACTGACTAATCAGTATTGTGTGATTTAATTTCCACATATTTGTGATTTCCAAAATCTCCTTCTGTTATTTTTAATTTCATTTTTGTTGTAGCCAGAGAACATACTTCATATGATTTCAGTCCTTTTAAATACAATGAGACATCTTTGACAGACTAATATACAGTCTATCCTACATAATGTTCTGTGTACTTGAGAAGAATGTGTATTCTTTTATTTTTGAACAGAGTATTCTATAGGTGTCTGTTAGGTCTAGTTGGTTTATAGTTTTGCTTTGGTCTTATCTTTCATTGTGTATAGTATTTTGGGTTCAGATTTCCAAACTGGGCAATACTGCCCCCTGGGGGGTGCTGTAATATACCATGGGGGTAGTAGCAAGTAATCTTACCAATGAAAACTCTGTATATAAGTATAAAACCATCCCTCCAGCAGAAGTAATATCCTAATATTAATCCAGTTTCCATTTAATAGAAATGTCATATTATGGATTTCATAATTTGATTTCTTTCAAGAACCTCAGAACTTGATAATTCAGGTTTTTTTTTTCTTTTTGTGTCACACCCAGCGATGTACAGGGGTTACTCCTGGCTCTGCACTCAGGAATTACCCCTGGCGGTGCTTGGGGGACCATATGGGATGCTGGGAATTGAACCTGGGTTGGTCGTGTGCAAGGCAAACACCCTACCCGCTGTGCTATTTCTCTAGCCCCGATAATTCAGCTTTTAATTCCATACATCTTCAACTGTCAACTGTCCTCCCATTCTTCATCGATTTGTTCAAGCGGGGCCCAGGAACGTCTCCATTGTGAGTCCTGTTGTTACTGTGCTTGGCATATCAAATATATCAAGGGGAGCTTGACAGGCTTTGCCCTGGGGGCGGAATACTCTGTAGCTTGCCGGGCTCTCAGACAGGGGCGGAGAAATCTAAGTTGGGTTGTCCAGGTTGGCCGCATGCAAGGCAAACGCCCTACCCATTGTACTATCGCTCCAGCCCATACATCCTTAATAAATATTGATTATATATTAAATATTAAAAATAAAAATTCCTTAATTTTTATAACTGGGCGGAGTGATAGCAGAGCGGGTAGGGTGTTTGCCTTGCAAGCGGCCAACATGGTGGACCCAAGTTCGATTTCTCCGCCCCTCTCGGAGAGCCCGGCAAGTTACAGAGAGTGTCTCACCCGCAGGGCAAAGCCTGGCAAGCTACCCCCAACGTGCTCGATATGCCAAACACAGTAACAAGTGTCACAATGGAGAAGTTACTGGGCCCGCTTGAGCAAATCCATGAACAATGGGAGGATAGTGACCAGTGACAGTGAATTTTTATAACTATTTCCATGAATGAATAAAATACCTATTTTTATATTTTTTCCACTTTATTTAAACACTGTGATTTACAAAGTTGTTTATGATGATTTGTTAGAGGCATTCAATATTCCAACACCAATCCCACTATTACTGTCACCTTCCCTCCACCATTGTCTCCATTTTCCCATCTACCCCTCGAGCTTGCCCCTGCAGCAGTCTCACAACAATTTATTTTATAATGCTTGTTATCATAAAATGGCTAAAAGGATGATTAAAAATATTTCCTAAAAGAGAATTTGTGAAATGTGTTGTAAAAATACCTATTTCTAAAACAAAAATGTCAAATTTAATTAGTGGCTTTGAAGAATAAGAAACAAAATGTAAATTAATTAAAACCTTAAAATCACTTTCACTTTTCAAACATGATAACTCTGAACCACAGAAAATAATAATGTGTCTTTCGTGAAATCTGATAAAAACCACAGACTCTTTCTTGGAAAATGAACATGTGTATACATAATTCTGCTTATAATTTAAGGGGTTCTTGAATACTCTGCAGACTGGAAAAAGCCTTTTTGAATGAAATTTATTATTTTAATGACAAATATAGAGTAGATATTCAAATTATTATAGTATCCCACCTTCAAAAGAATGAGATTTGAAAAATATTAAAACATGACAGTTGATCTCCAATTAATATGCACTCTTAACTTCAAAAGTTAATTTGCAATTTTTAATTAGAATTTTTATCTTTTTATAGTGTTACGAATGATGGATGGGTACTCTTCAACTCTAAGTTCTCTAAGGAGTGGGTGCTCTTTTCTTTTTGTTTGTATCATATTGACCGAACAAAATAAACATCATATGTTATCAGGTGACCCTTTACAAAATCTATTTTACTCAATAATGTAGTTGAATACAAATGCACTAAGCAAACAGGAAAAAACACTGACATAGTTAAAATGAAATAAATTACATAGATAAAAAATAAAAAGAAATTAAAAGATAGTAAGTTTTGTATGGACTCCTTGACTTGGTTCAGCCTGGCAGTCTAGGTTTACAGCTTCAGGGATCCCTTGAACAAATTATAATGAACAAACTCAGCCAAATGAGAAAGTAATTGTCTCCCTGAAAAATGTCTTTAGCCTGGAGAGATTTAGAATTAGATCAAGATAATATAGATACAAGAGTAATTAATTTAAATTTTCATTTTAAACTGGAATTTTATTAGCTTCATCAACAATATCAGAACATTTAGGGAAATAAATATTCAATAATCTATATATTTAGTAAGGTAGATTTATAAAAATGTCTGTACTTAGGAAGGTTTCTTTATTGCTTGACAGAAAATCAAGTACAGCATATTAAATTTAAATGCAGCTGAAAGTATTTGGGAGATTATTTAATTATAAAATGCACTTAGAAGCAAATTTAAAATTTTTCCAAATTTATAAAAACACTTTGTATTCAAAAGTCATCAAGGACAATTACAGAGGTTAAAACAGTAAGATATAAAACCTCTAAATATTATGTATATTTTTTAAGATTAAAGAAAAGGGATTCTTTTTGTTTGTTTGTTTTTGGGCCACACCCAGCAGTGATCAGGAATTACTCGTGGCTCTGTACTCAGGAATTACTCCTGGCAGTGCTTTGGGTACCATATGAGATGCTGGGGATCAAGCCTAGGCTAGCTGTGTACAAGGCAAGTACCCTACCTGCTATATTACCACTCCAGTCTTCAAGAACATGGAGTATTTGTGAGTAGCAACTTTTAATCATCTTCTACAATCACTGCACAGATAATAACAATTCTTAAGGTTACAGAACAATTTAAAACAATGATCCTGGAAAACATCTGTTAACTTAAATGAACTTGGAGCTCATAGTACATGGACCTGTACTTCCCAAAGGAAAGTAAGTGGATCAAACATAAAGAAACTATTATGCCTTAGCATTTCTAATTTAAACTATCAACTACATTGTTCTTAATAATAAAAAAAGGACTAATAAAAATAATCTTTTGTTAGACTATAAAATAATCAAAAGTTTGAAGGAAGGCAAAGTAGAAAAATAAATTATTTGTGTGATTTGAAATATGAGTACATACAAATTGTGGATTGATGAAACTATGAATAAAAACGAAAATAAATTTTAAATATTTATATACTCTTTATATTTGAACACAAATGATTATCCATGTCTTGAAACAAATTTTAAGTTCTCCAAGTCCTAATTGCTCTAACCTTTCAAATTTCCACATATATAACAACTGAATTATATCAAATGTAGTCTTTCAGTTTTGTTAGTTTATAATCCTGAAGCTAGTAAGTTACGGAACTGAAAATTATTCTTAACTACTTAAGAAACTGTTATCACATCTTTGTCATTATTCTCTTATCTCCCTTTCTATCCCATATCACATACGATTGAATTCAAAATTAGAACCTTTTAGGTTCTAATGTCCTTTTAGGTTCTATGTCCAGATTTCATTTTCTTCCTAGTCAATAAACAGGCCTCTAAAAGTCTTAGATGACCTATCTTTCAAATAGTATCATCTAGAATTGTGACAGATTAGAATACAGATTAAACTGTCTCCGCCCATGTCCCACTACATCATATATTCTACTTCCCCACCCCCAGATGAAGGTTAGGTTGGTAAATGGAATTTGGAGATGAAATAAAGTCAGACATCAAATAACTTACTTGAAATCCATCTCTTACCTTCTGTACTTAACCCTGGACTTGATGTGAACTTGGCTACATCAACAATTTTTACAGCAAATTGCTGGCCAGTTTCTCTGTTGATACATCGTCGCACAACACTGAAGGGTCCCCTAAAAGAAAGAATAAATTCAAACTTTCAAACTTAATTCACTGATTTTCCTTTTCTTTTCTTTTTTTTTTTCTTTTTGGGTCACACCTGGCGATGCTCAGGGGTTCAGAGGTTAGTCCTGGCTCTGCAAGTCAGGAATTACTTCTGGCGGTGCTCAGGGAACCATATGGGATGCTGGGAATCAAACCTGGGTCGGCCATGTGCAAGGCAAACACCTTACCCTCTGTGCTATTGCTCCAGCCCCTCATTGATTTTAAGTTCCTACTTCAGTTCAACATGTTGCTGATATTTCATGTGTGCTAATGCTATAATTTAAAAAATAATATTAAAGTCATATAATTTTCTATAGTAATTTAGCGGTAACTCACAGTTTAGATATTGAGACAGAGAAACAGAAAACAAATGTGTAATCTGAAATTATTTTATCATTATTTTGTTTTTGCATTATACCTAGCTATGCTCTGGGCTTACTCCTGATTCTGCACTCAGCAATCACTCCTGGCATGTCTCAGGAGATCACATGTGGTGCCAGGGAATGAACTTGGGTTAGCTGCATGCAAGGCAAGTGCCTTACTCACTGTACTATTTCTCTGGCCCTTGAAATCATTTTATAAAAAAATTCTCAATAGCATTCTTATGCCCAAGGAAAATAAGCATAATTGTTTATACATATCTTAAAATTGAAATAAAAAACACTACAGTGGCAATATTTTATCTTTTGAACTTGAAACTTAAATTATATCACATATCATGTAAGTCTTACTGAGTTTATTTCAAATATCTCTCAATCTTGTCTACTTCTTTCCATGTCTCATTAATTATCTAGCTACAACTATTTGCTATCAACACTTAATCACTTAATCCCCGTTATTCATCGATTTATTCGAGCGGGTGCCAGTAACGTCTCTATTTATCCCGGTTGCGTGCTAGCGTAGCCCAATGGTATCTGTTCGTTCTAGGAACATGCAGAGCCTCAAACCGATCATTTAGGGTCTTGACGAAGAAGTCTGACCATCTTATAGGTGGGCGTTCACGTGATCTTTTGATGTCCCGTGGAATCCAATCAGTAATGGCTCTAGTCCAGCGGTTGTCTGTAAACCTCATTACGTGTCCAGCCCATCTGATTTTTGATGTCTTGGCAAATGAGACAGCGTCCCTGATTCTTGAGCGTTGACGAAGATCAGAACTCCGGATTCTATCTCTCATTTGAGTGAATCGTGATATTCCAAGCATAGTTCTTTCTATTCCTCTTTGAGAGACTCGAATAGCGTTCTCATCCTGTTTTCGTAGGGTCCAGGTCTCTGAGGCATATGTTAATGCAGGAAGAATAGTGGAATCAAAGAGATGTGCTCGTAGCTGGAGGTTCTTTGTCCTTTTAGTTATTTCTTCAATGCTCTTGAAGGCATTCCAAGCCGCTCTCTTCCTCCTGCGCAACTCAGGTGCCAGGTCATTCATCATGTTGATTTCTCGACCTAGGTATATATAACTGTTGCATTCGGAGATGGTGGTTCCGTTGAGAGTGAATGGAGCGTCAGGAACAAGGCTGTTTCTCATAAACATTGTCTTCGTAAGATTCAGCTGTAGTCCGACCTTTCCACATTCACGGTCAAAGTCGTTCAGCATTTGTGCCGCTTGGCTGATGTTTGGTGTTATTAGAACGATGTCATCAGCAAAGCGGAGGTGGTGTAGTTGCCGACCATCTATCTTCACTCCCATGTTTTCCCATTCCAGTCGTCGCATGATGTTCTCGAGGGTGGCACTGAAGAGTTTTGGTGAAATGGTATCACCCTGCCGAACCCCTCTCTTGATATGGATGATTACTTCTTTGTAGAATGGTGAGATCTTGGTAGTGAATCCGCAATAGAGTTCACGAAGGATCCTGATGTATTGAGTTTGTACGCCCTGATTGGCTAGGGCTTCCATGACCGCTTCCATCTCAACAGAATCAAAGGCCTTCTTTAAATCAATGAACGTTAGACAGAGCGGCATCTTGAACTCTCGAGATACCTCAATGAGTTTGGTTATTGTGTGGATATGGTCGATGGTACTGAATCCTTTTCGGAATCCAGCTTGTTCACATGGTTGTCCTTCATCTAGTGTTCTGCTAATCCTATTCAGGATGACTGGAGTGAATAGTTTGTAGATGACAGACAATAGGCAGATTGGGCGATAGTTGCCAATGTCGTGGATGTCTCCTTTCTTGTACAGTAGTACAGTCCTGCTGGTTTTCCATTGGGATGGAACCTTGCATTCAGACAGGTAGTGTGTGAAGAGTCGAGCCAATGTATTGATGAGTACTGATGGTAAGTTCTTCAGTTGTTCAGGTCTGATCTTGTCTGGGCCAGGTGCTTTTTGTTTCTTTACCGAAGAGATGGCATGTTGGATTTCGGAAGGGAGAACATTGGGAACGACATATCCATCATGTGGTATGTGGTATGTGGGCAAGTGGATGTGGCTATTAAAGAGATCTGAGTAGAAGTCATGAATAATCTTCTCCATTGCCCTTCTGGAAGATGTGATAGATCCATCATGATGTCGGAGGGCAGTCATCTTGGTTTTGTAGTTAGTGAAGGACAGGCGGGCATTAGGAATGTTTTTCCCAGCTTCTGCTGCATCTACCAGTACTGATGCTCTCCTGTTTTTGAGGTCATCCTTGATGGCTTCTCTGCACTGTTTTGCCAGTTCGGATGTTCTCTTGTGGTTGCCTGAGGCATGTGCCAAGCCACGTTGGCGAATAAGTTCAAGAGTGTTCGAAGAAAGACGGTTTTTTGTGGTTATCTCTCTCTTGGCATTCCTTGCACAATCATGGAGGTGCTGAATCATTCGATCGTATTCCTCGTCAATGTTGTCAATGACGGCATCTTCCCATGTTGCTGCAATAGAGCCAAAGAGCTCCCAGTTGGTGGTTGTTCTGGGAGTCCTCTTCTTAAACCTTGCATTCTTTTCTCCTTGTTCTGTGAGGTAGAATTTTGCATGAAGAAGACGGTGGTCTGATCCCGTTTGGAATTTTGGGACAACAGCAACATCAGTTAGGCAAAACCGCCGATTGAATATGATGTGGTCTATTTCATTGTGGGACCGTCCATTGGGAGACTCCCATGTCCAACGTTTAGATTCAGCCTTTTGGAATTGCGAGTTACCATGGAAGGTTTTGGTTGACATGACGAACTCAGACAGTCTGTCACCCTGTTTGTTCCATTTTAGGCCATGGGTTCCGATGTGGAGTTCATCGACTGATCTTCTTGGTCCTATCTTGAAATTAAAATCACCGACAATGATCTTATAGAAGGTGTGATCTTCTTTATAGAACTTCTCCAGCTCCATGTAGAATTTCTCAGTTTCTCTTTCACCATAACTGGATGTTGGTGCATAGACAACAAAGATAGAAACTGCCAGTAGTGAGCCACATTTATTCAAGTGTAATCGTCCGATTCGGGTTGTTAGGCATTCAAATGAATCAATGCTCGTGACTAAGTTTGTGTTGACAAGGATACCGACACCACCGACGCCTCTTTTATCACATGTTCCAAGGAACAGTTCTTCTCCAGTGTCGAAAACAGCATGATGGGATTGATGTCTTCTCGTTTCGGTCAGACCAATGATGTCGTACTTGATCTTTCGCGCTTGTACCATAAGGTCTTCAATGGATGCAGCAGATGCCGGCGTACGAGCATTAAAAGTACAGACAATCATTTTTGTTTTTCTGCGTTTTGGCAGCCTATGTCTGCCTTGGTGTTTTATCAGCCTCTCCTTCCATATCCTTCTCGACTCTGCATATTCAGGGTTAGGGAAATGAGATCCATTTATTACTGGATTTGGCATATCAATTTGGTCTATTTGGCATAGACCATGGATAGCTTGCCAGGCTCTGTCGTGCGGGTTGGATATTTAAGGTACCCTGAAAACATAGAGAAAAGTAAATAAATAGTCGCACGGCCGCATTTGCGGCCGCGCGCTCCCAGGAGCTTATTGTGAGAATCTCTGGATCCTGGCCGTTATTGGGGTTACACGGCAGTTGGAGGGTGTAACTGTCTAGCTACTGACAGGTCCAGTCCCAAACCATGCAGGCTTGGAGATCTCAGCCCCGGGTCCCACACACCTGGGTTCCTCTGCCAGTTCTGTTATGTCTGAGGCTTATCCAAGTGTGTGGAGAGTGGCCCCAGTAAGGCCTTGGTTGGGGCCTGGAGGTCTTCAGCTGTTGGGTCCTGGCAAGGATAGTCAGACACAGGGTAGGAGACTCTGCCTTGTGCTCTTCCGGGAGCTTGTTGTGATAATCTCTGGATCCTGGCCGTTGTTGGGGTTATACGGCAGTTGGAGGGTGTAACTGTCTAGCTACTGACAGGTCCAGTCCCAAACCGTGCAGGCTTGGAGATCTCAGCCCCGGGTCTCAACACTACTGAAAAAAATATTTTACCATATATTCTATCAAGATTTTTTTGGAGTCATACCCACTAGTGCTCAGGGGCTACTCCAAGCTCTGTGCTTAAGTGATGCACCACTCAAGCTAACATGAAGTGGTTCTGGGGATCAATACCAGGGCTTCCCACATACAGAGCATGTGCTCAGCCTTCTGAGCTATGGCTCAACTGCCTACTTGCACATTTTTCCCAAATAAAAATTCAATATTTTCTGTGTTAAATCATCAGGAAAAGAAGGTATATGCAGTAATACATTTAGATAAAAATAAAAGAAATAGAAGCATTCTTAAAAATTCTTAAAATACAGATCTCTGTAATCCAATAAAATCTGGGTAAAAGACTTGAATACTTCACAAACAAAATTTTTTGTAATCTGATATTCAATAACTTCTCTGGTCTCACTTGAAACCAGAGAAATACTTCAAGCATCCTCTAAATTAGAATCATTTTCAACTAACAAAGAAAAGGAAGTTATTTCTAGCAGCAGAGTTACTGGGCCAGTCATTTCATTACTTGGCCCTCAGTCTAAATTGGTGGCTCTCCAAGAAGTCTGACAGTTAATTTATGACACGGACGCTGAAAGCATAAAACAGAGAAATTCTTTTCCACAAATAAGGCTGGAAAATCTAGATAACACATGTCACTGTCACTGTCACTGTCCTCCTGATGTTCATCTATTTGCTCGAGTGGGCCCAGTAACGTATCCATTTTTTTGAGACTTGTTGTTACTTTGTTTGACATATTGAATACCTCAAGGGTAGCTTGCCATGTTAAAGTATAAAATGTGATCACTGCCTCACACCCTGAGCAAAAGTTAACTCAAAATAGAATAAAGACTTCAATATTAGGCCCAAATTCAAAAATACATCAAAGAAAATATAAACAAAATACTCCATATTGGCTTCAGAGGTATCTTCAGTGATTTTACTACATTAGTAGGGGAATAAAAGCAAAATTTAAAAAATAGAATTACATCTAACTATAATGGCTTTGCACGTCAAAGGAGAATATTATTAAAATGAAAACACAAGCCACTGAAAAATATTCAAAAAATATGAGAAAATATTCACATACTATATATCTAACAAAGGATTACTATTCAAGATCTGTACAGTAGGCACAGAATCCAAAAACTAAACATTAAAAATCGGGTAGAAGAGCTGAACACACACTTCTCAGAAAAAGACACAGAGACCAAACAAGCATATGAAAAATAATCACTGGCTACAGTGTAACAAATCAATATGGCAATGAGATGTCATTTCACCTCTTTGACAATGATCAAAGGGGGCCAGAAACAAGTGCTGGTAGGGATTTGGAGAAAAAGGAACTCTCATCACTGTTGGTGGGAATATAAATTGGTACAGCTTCTATGGCAAACAGTGTGACAACATCTGGAAAAAATTCACAAGGATCTACCATATGCTCCAACAAGTCTATTCTTAAGTATCTACCCAAAGAACATCAAAGCACTGATTTGAAAAGATATGTGCATGCCTATGTTCACTACAGTGCTATTTACAATGACTAAGATCTGAAACAACCCAAATACCCAAAGACAAACTAGTGTATAAATAAGATGATGTATATATACACGACTATAAGAAAAGATGAAATGTTTGGGCTGGAGTGATGGCACAGTGGGTAGGGCATTTGCCTTGCATGTGGCTGACCCAGGTTCAATTCCCAGCATCCCATATGGTCACCCGAGCACCGCCAGGGGTAATTCCTGAGTGCAGAGCCAGGAGTAACCCCTGTGCATTGCTGGGTGTGACCCAAAAAGAAAAAAAAAGAAAAGATGAAACCTTGCTTCTTGTGAGAAAATGGATGGAACTTGAGGGGCACACTTAAGAGAAATAAGTCAGAAGGAGAAAGATGACTATCAGATAATTTTGCTTATATGTGGAATATAAAGAAAAAAAGAAAGAGACAATGTCCAATGAAAAGAAACCCTTAGGTGCCTATTGTAGAATTGAGGTGACCAATGGTGGCATAGTGAGTTAAAAGGGTACAGTGGACTGTGATTGATGGATATTACCACTTTCGTGGTGGTCATGGGGTATAAAATTATACCCTTACCCATACGTATGTATGGTCTTGTATAACATTACTTTAATTAAAATGTACATTAGAAAATTAAATAATTTGGTGGCTCTCAATATGACCACAAAACTAAATCAACTGAGATCACTGATAAATGCTTATGACATACATTAAACACACATACATGCAAATTACAATTCCTTATGAGCAATAGTTATCAAATATCAAGTAAGAGTCCAAGCTAAAACAAATCCAAAGACTTATGTTTGAATCAATAATTCGGAATGTAATATATAATATAGTAGATTGTTTGAAGGCTAGTATAACTTAAAATTTCAAACATACATAAGTGTACATATAAATACGTATTACTAGTTACATGTAAACACTTTCTCTCTCCTCAGGAAAACAAAACACACTCATTGGCTTTTACAAATAAAAATAGTACATCTGGATACATACAGTTAATTAGCAGATACAGAAAAGTTCTATCTATACCTATGTTTCTCAACTTATGGTTCTATGACGTTCTGTGGGCCCCCAGGATACTGTAAGGCATGACACGAGGGGAACAATCAGTAGGTAAAATCGGGTAAGGAAGGGAACAGAGTTGGAAGGAGGCCAAGATTGATTGGGAAAAGGTTGAGAAACATTCAACTATACCTATTACACTTGTGTAATACTGCTTGCCTTAAAGTATGTTTTTTCTTACCTCTTTTAATCAGGGGACAAGAAAAGAATATAAGTAATAACTTATATTGTCTAAACATTGTCTAAAATTACAAGGAATTAGTTGATTTCAATATGCCATCATGAGGACATTATTTCCACCTTAGCTCCAATACTTTCTCTACAAGCAACCTAATAAAACTAAACTGGAAGAAAAAGCAGTGAGACAACTTTCAGAATTCCATACAGGGGCTCAAGCAATAGCACAGCGGGTAGGGTTCGATTTCCAGCACCCCATATGCTCCCCATGAGCACGGCCAGGAGTAATTCCTGAGTGCAGAGCCAGGAGTAAGCCCTGAGCATTGCTGTGTGTGATCCAAAAAGGAAAAATAAAAGAATTCCATACAATAAAGATCTTTATTTGACAATCAAAAACTGTTCATAGATTTTCTTCCATGAGAAGACTATATAACAAAGTAAAGTAGGACTCCCACAGACTTTTTTTATTCTCAGTCAGGATATCTTATTTGTGATTATTTATCCTAACAAAAGCAAGCCATTTTATGAAATGATTAGTTTAACTGTTTTTTTGTCCACAGATAAGCCCTTGGGGACAGAACACACACACACACACACACACACACACACACCTGCTATAGCCCTACCTGCTATACTATCACTCCAGCCCTTAGCCTTTCTTTTTAAACACTTTTCCCTGCTTGAACAAAGGTAAGGAAGAAGCCAGTTTCTCCCCTCCCTTCTTTATAGGAACAGTAAAGTTAAGAAAACTAGAGAGAAGAGAAAGAAAAGTGAATGCTGAGACCACAAATACCCATAAATGATTTTAAATCTTTGAATACAAGTTGAATCAAGTCCCTAATCTTTGTGTTAAGTTCACAATGTGAGGCAAAGAAAATGAGTGTACTCATGTGTTTACTAAGGAACTAGTGATGAACAGAAGACAGATCACAAGCAAAGCATTTCAAGGGTCTGTCCTTTATTGCCATTGGGGGTTAGGAAAGGTGAACCAAATTTAGTACACTAAAAAGACTGTATACTAAAAAGACATTGAAATCTAATTAATTTTTATAATTCAATTAATCCACTAGAAACTCAATGAAAACTGATAAAAAAAGTAAATGAGTATACATACAGGTTCTACCATTTTAGCTGAACTCAACTGCTTTTACATGGTAAATAGGTCAGAGGGAGGCAAGTTATGAGAAAAATCTGAAACAGTCTTTGATCGTTAAAAGGGACTGTATGGGGGCCAGACATAGCACAACGGGAAGTGTGGTCACCTTATATAAGACCAACAAGAACTCAATACCCCCAGCACTCCTTCTGGTCCCTTGCACCCCTCCTTGAGTGATCCCTGCATGAAGAGCCAGAAGTACAGAATTTTGACCTGAACACCACAGGGCGTGGCCCAAAAACAAAAAAAAAGGGAGGGGGGTGAGAAGTCATGAACTAAGATGTGTATAAACTATATACTACATTATACTTGCCATTTATACTTAAATGATAGTATAAGTTACAGCAAAATTTCAGGAGGCCAAGGTTTTAGTCTGGCCTACACAATTCTTTGATTTTGAAATTTTATCCCTAGATTTTGTTACTCTTCTGTGTAGTCAATAATTGAATATTTACATAAGGAAAATATTGTTAGCCATCATTGGAAACTACTATCTTTCTTATATTTTCACTACTTCTGGACAGGGTATTCGTCAAAATGGAGTAAGATCATTGATGACATTTCAGATTTGATGAAATGCATGTTCATTATTCAACTCTTTAAGAATACTGAATATTGATTGTGATTGTGGCAGAAGACTCTACTTGTGGCAGGTGGTAGCTTGCAGAATTCTATGTTTTAGCAAAAGGTCAATTAAACTACAATATGTTACAAATGATTACTGCCATAACATCCTTAAGATTTTGAAAAGAATACAGCTGTATATCTAGGCAGACAGAGGACAATTTCCACTAGTTTTTACTTGTGTTAAGAAAGGTTTAGCCTAGGAAGGAAATGAACAATTCTGATATCTAACGTAAATGTATCCAAATAAAGAGACTAGGGTTAAACAAAATTATGCTAGAATATGGGATGTATATTGGTTTTGAGGATAATAGGACTGATGCAGTACAATGCATCTAATTAATGTTCCTATCAAATCACACTAAGATGATTCTATGGGATTTCAACCAAATTTATAGGGCCTGGGAGAACAAAAAAGGAGAGAGCAGAAATGATCAAATTTGAGAAAGAGGAAACCAGATGAAGTAGTGATAACTGACAGCATACTTGGCAGTACTAAATTACAAAGAGAAAATCAGGGAAGTTCAGAACCAATCCTATTCACAGCACAAATCCCCAAGAAGCTCACAAACTGGGACTAAAGATGAAGGAAATATGATGCCAAAGAAGGTTTGAAAGAAATCTATAGAGAATCAGTCTTAGACCTCACCCTCCACTTCTTCCTGCCACTGTAAGTACTTTGCGTTCATCCAAAAAGTAAGTTCATTTTCTGGAGTGAAAAATATGGGGTCTTAGAACTGGGTACCCAAGGCTGAAGATGTGGGTACTGCATGTGAAACAGGATTATGTCAAATAGTGTAGTTAGCTCCAATTTCTTTCCCTGTTAACAGGGACACTGCTATAAGCCAGATATTTAAGCTTTTAAATTCATTTTTAGAGCATTATAAAGCTGTTCATGATTGGATTGCATACAGTGTTCCAACACCTATCCCTCCACCAGTGTACATTTCCCAGCACCAGTGTACCCAGGTTCCCTCCCATAACCCCCACCCCCACCCCCTGCCTCCCTCTTTGGCAGGCATTTCTCTCTCTCTCTCTCTCTCTCTCTCTCTCTCTCTCTCTCTCTCCTTTTGGGCATTGTGGTTTGCAATATTGATACTGAAAGGTTATCAAGAATATTCCCTATCTACTTTTAACCCTCAGATCTTGTCCAGCATAGTTATTTCCAGCGATTATTGTCATACTGGTTTCTTCTCTTTCCTACCTAGCCTCAGCTCCCTGACACTTGCGGTTAGCTCGAACCCTTGACCAGTCCTCCTAACTCCTGTTTACCCTGGTCATGGATATTATTCTTCTAATATATATATATATATATGTTTTATATACCACAAATGAATGCAGTCATTCTATATCTGTCCCTTTCTTTCTGACTCATTTAACTCAGCATGATACTCTACATGTCCATCATTTATATAAGCCACATATTTAGCTTTCAGTCAAGAGAGGAATTTTAGGGGAAACTATCTGGAGAAGAAAAGGAAAGATCAAAAGATTGTGACATAGTTGTTCCAATCACTCCACCAAATCATCCTCATTAGTATTTTTTTTTACAAACTCATTGTTCAAACCAGTTCAGAACTCTCAATTAGGGGGCCTGAGTGACAGTACAAAGGGTAGGGTGTTTGCTTTGCACACAGCCAACCTGAGTTTGATCCTCAGCATCCTGTATATTTGATCCCTGAGCATAGAGCCATAAGTAAGTCCTAAGCACTGCTGGGTGTGGCCCCAAAACAGAATTCCTCAATCAGTTTTAAAACCCTCCACTACAGGGATTTCCAACCATGCACTAATGACACTTGGGTCTATACAATCCTTTACTGTACAAGGACATCTGTCCTGCACCCTGTACAATGCTCAACAGCACCCCTAGTCTCTACCTACTAGATGCCAGCCGAGTTTTCATGACCAAAATTATTCCCAGTCACTGGGGTGGTGATGGAGGGGGGGGTGCAAAATACCCCTGATTGAGAAAACTCCTCTGTAAGTAGACAATACATTTCCTAAGATATCTGGAGAAAAGTCTCGAATTTGGAAAAAAAGAGAAGAAAACAAACAGAATATCAATTTACAGAAAACTAGTGAAGTAAACTTCAAGGGCTACAGAGATACCCCAGAGTGTTAGAGTGTATGCTGGTCATGTGAAGGGTCCAGGTTCAATTCCCAACCCTACAGAGTCCCCTGAGAACAACCGGTATAACCCATGGGCTCTCTGAGTACTTCATGGGAGACTCTACGCACGCATCTCCTCCACAAAAGAAGAAATCTTCAATATCATTAATATGTTCAGAAAGTTATTACAATTATGTAATAACTTATTACAATTATGTAAGAAAATTATATAAATGCAATTATGAAATAAAAGCAAAATTTTCCAGAAAACAAGAGCTTTTGAAAAATAAACACAAGGGACACATTCATTAAACTAATGTTACTGCAACACAAAATAAGTTTCATGTAAGCAAAAAAAAAAGGAAACGCATAAAAGATTTAAAATTCAGTAGAAGAACTGACAGATAATGTTGAGAAAATTCCCCAGATGATAGGGTAAAATGAATCAAGAAAATGGAAAGGGTGGGGGGCGTAAATACAAAGGAATAATCCAAGAAAACATGCTAGAATTAAAATCACAAATTTCCCAAATTAAAAGCACCTATTAAACATTCTTCAACATACACAGCAGAGCCATGTCCACACATGCCACTGGGAAGCTAAAAACACAATGACACAGGAGATTTTCAGATTTCCAGAAGTAGGGGCCTTAGAATGCGTGGAAGTGGAGATGATATAGTCCATGCATGCATGGATGAGGAATCAGAAAGGCACCAGATCTCTAAATGGCAGAACTATAATTAAGAAGACAACAGACCATTACCTTCAAAATTGTTAAGGAAAATGATATGGAACTTTTTAAATATAAATTTATTTATTGAATCACTGTGAGAGCAGTTACAAAGCTTTCGGGTTTAAGTCTCAATCATACAATGATGAAACATCCATCCCTTCACCAGTGCACACCTTCCATCATCAAAAACACCAGTATACCCCGCATCCCACACCTCCCCCTACCTGTGTGGCAGATGATTTCCACATCACTCTCTACTTTGATTGCATTCAGTATTTTGACACCAGACCCACCATTATTATTTGGGATTTTACCCCAACACTCAGACCGACCAAAAAGGCAACATTAGACAATTTGTTCTCTATTGCTGATTATGAATATCATATGATGTCATGTGGCCACAGTAGGGGGTCACGCGATTTTGGAATTCTGAAATGTTAATAATTAAATCTGGGGGGATTTCTGCCAAAAGCCGCTGGGTTCCGAGATTTGTTTCTGAGTCTCTGGGATCATGGCTTAAGCAGCTTGTTGAGTTGCCAGAGGGCCTGTTCATGGGCAGCGACTCAGGGTCTCATTGGAGCGGGGGATGGAAGGGCTGGCTCTACCTCCATCCCATGAAGCCCCGCATGTCTCGTCACTGCAGGCCCCTACCGGGCTGTCCATTGGCCCCTGGAAGATGGCGGACCCCGAACCACCAGGAGAATAGGTGGTGGATCGGCACCTTTTTCCACCTAGGAATAATCCAAGGTGGCCCGGGGCCGGTAACCTAATGCGGAGTCCAGACACATTTCTGCCAAAAGCCGCTGGGTTCTGTGATTTGTTTCTGAGTCTCTGGGATCATGGCTTATGCAGCTTGTTGAGTAGCCAGAGGGCCCATTTGATTTGGAACTTTTAATTATATACCTAGCCTTAAAAATAGCATTCATTAATATATTTTCAGAAATAAAAGAGTTCAAAAGTGCCTATTTCTGAAGAAATTATCACAGGCTGTGTTTGTCAAAACAAGAGACCATACAAATGATGTCAAAGAACAGAAAACAGGATATGTAACACAGAACACACAGAAATGCCTCCATTAGTATAAGGAAGGAATACCTTGAATGCATGAAGCAAAAAGGCTTACCAGTTCAGAGTGAGAACTATCAAAGAGTCCCACTGCTGCTGATCCTATTTTTAACCTAATAGGAGAAAGGTCAGAAGAGCTGAGTCCAGAGTTATTGTTGTATTTTTTTCTGGCCATGAGCTGATAAGATTATTGCTCTTCTCTCCTGCCTAGAACAGGAGAGGACTGTCATTCACTACTCAGCAGTGCTCCACTTTGCCTATTCTTGAGAGCTAGATGAAGGCTTTGGTGAGCTGAAAAAGCAGGACAATGCAGAGCAGTATGGGCCTCCAGAATGAATTCCTGCTGGGTATTCAGCATCCAGTCCTGTACTACAGCCCTAAAATTCTGCCTATGATGAGTTCCATGTCCTGGAAGTTACTTGGGACCTTGCCAGTCAATTTTCTAGAAGAGGTTCCTATCTTTAGAAATAAAGATGAACAAGAGGGTCATTCAGACCTTCAGTCTACTTATAGTCTTTTTACAAGTGTGGTCCTATCGCCCTTTCCATAGAGTAAAGATGGTGCTCACTTGACAGTTTTGTTTGTTTCGGGACCACATCCAATTGTGCACAAGACATACTCCTGGCTCTTGTGCAGAGATCATTCCAGGTAAACTCAGGGAAACATAAATGGTACTGGGGATCAAATATGGCAAGGCAAGTACCATCCTGTACTTGCTCTCTGGCTTGCGACCACCAAGTTTTTAAAAAATGATGTGCTGTTTGGGGATACATACATAGGGGGAATAAAGATGTAAAGAAAGTCCTCAATGCCTCTTTTGCAAACAACAGCACCCAAAAGGAGAGAGAGAACAAAAGGGAATTCCCGGCCACAGGGGTGAGGTGTGATGGGGGGGTGGGGGGGGGGGGAGGGATGCTGGGAGCACTGGAGGTGGGGAATGGGCACTGGTGGAGGGATGGGTATTCAATCATTGTATAACTGAAACCCAAGCACAAAAATTTGTATGTCTACAACTGTAGCTCATGGTGTTTCACTAATAAAATTTTTTTAAAAAAGAAAGAAAAAAGTAAAACAAAAAAAAGAAAGTCAGGAGGAATGATGAATACAATCACTTGATCACTTGATATCCCGTTAATCATCGATTTGCTTGAGCGGGAGCCAGTAAAGTCTCCATTCGTCCCTGTCACATGCTAGTGTAGCCCAATGGCATCTGCTCATTCTAGGAACATGAAGAGCCTCAAACCAATCGTTCAGGGTCTTGACAAAGTCTGACCATCTCAGGTGGGCAGCCATGCAATCTTTTGACATCCCATAGAATCCAGTCATTAATGGCTCTAGTCCAGTGGTTGTCTCTAAATCTCATTACATGTAAAGCCCATCTGATTTTTGACGCCTTGACAGACGAGACAGTGTCCCTGATTCTTGAGTGTTAACAGAGGTCAGAACTCTGGATTCTTTCTCTCATTTGAGTGAAGCGTAATACTCCAAGCATAGCTCTTTGGATTCCTCTTTGAGAGACCCGAATAGCGTTCTCATCCTGTTTTCATAGGGCCCAGGTCTCGGAGGCATATGTTAATGCAGGAAGAACAGTGGAATCGAAGAGATGTGTCTGGAGCTGGAGGTTTTTCGTCCTCTTAGCTACTTCTTCAATGCTCTTGAAGGCATTCTAAGTCACTCTCTTCCTTCTGCGCAACTCAGGTGCCAGGTCATTTGTCATGTTGACTTCTCAACCTAGGAACACATAACTGTTGCATTCAGAGATGGTCGTTCTGTTGAGAGCGAATGGAATGTCAGGAACAAGACTGTTTCTTATGAACATTGTCTATGTGAGATTCAGTTGTAGTCCGACCTTTCCACACTCACAGTCGAAGTCAGCCAGCATTTCTGCCATTTTGCTAATGTTTGGTGTTATTAGAACAATGTCATCAGCAAAGTGGAGGTGGTGTAGTTGCCGACCATCTATCTTCACTCCCATTCCTTCCCATTCCAGTCATTGCATGACGTTCTCGAGGGTGGCACTGAAGAGTTTCGGTAAAATAGTATCACCCTGCTGAACCCCTATCTTGACATCGATGATCACTTCTTTGTAGAATGATGAGATCCTAGTATTGAATCCATAATACAGCTCACGGAGGATCCTGATGTACTGAGTTTGAACACCCTATTAACTAGGGCTTCGATGACTGCTTCCGTCTCAACAGAATCAAAGGCCTTCTTTAAATCAATGAACGTTAGAGCAGCATCTTGAACTCCCGAGAAACCTCAATGAGCTTGGTTATCGTGTGGATTTGGTCAATCGTGCTGAATCCTTTGCGGAACACGGCTTGCTCGCATAGTTGTCCTTCATCTAGTGTTCTGCCAATCAATCCTATTCAGGATGACTGGAGTGAACAGCTTGTATATGACAGACAATAGGCAGATTGGGTGATAATTGCCAATATCTTGGATGTCTCCCTTCTTGTACAGTAGTACAGTCCTGCTGGTTTTCCACTGGGACAGAACCTTGCATTCAGACAGGTAGTGTGTGAATAGTCAAGCCAGTGTATTGATAAGTACTGATGGTAGGTTCTTCAGGTGTTCAGGTCTGACCTTGTCTGGGCCAGGTGCTCTTTGTTTCTTTATCAATGAGATGGCATGTCGGATTTTGGAAGGGAGAACGTTAGGAATGACATATCCATCCTGCGGAATTTCGTATGTGGGCAGTTGGATGTGGCTATCAAAGAGATCTGAGTAGAAGTCAAGAATAATCTTCTCCATTGCCCTTCTGGAAGAGGTGATAGATCTATCAGGATGTCCAAGGGCAGTCATGTTGGTCTTGTAGTTGGTGAAGGACAGGCGGGTGTTACGAATGCTTTTCCTGGCTTCTGCTGCATCTGCCAGCACTGCTGCTCTTCTCTCTTTGAGGTCTTCCTTTGTCGCTTCTCTGCACTGCTTTGCGATCTCGGATGTTCGCCTGTGGTTGCCTGAGGCATGTGCCAAGCCATGTTGGCGAATAAGCTCAAGAGTTTTTGAAGACAGGCTTTTTTTGTGGTTATCTCTCTCTTGGCGTTCCTCGCACAATCATTGAGGTGCTGAACCAGTCGATTGTATCCCTCATCAATGTTGTCAATGACAGCATCTTCCCATGTTGCCACAACAGAGCCAGAGAGCTCCCAGTTGGTGGTCATTCTGGGAGTACTCTTCTTAAACTTTGCAGTCCTTTCTCCCCCCTCTGTGAAGTAGAATTTTGAACAAAGGAGACAGTGTTCTGATCCTGTTTGGAATTTTGAGACAATAGCAACATCGGTCAGGCAAAACCGTTCAATTAAATATGATGTGGTCAATTTCATTGTGGAACCGTCCACTGGGAGACTCCCATGTCCAACATTTTGATTCAGTCTTCTGGAACTGTGAGTTACCATGGATGGTCTTAGTTGACATGATGAACTCAGACAGTCTGTCACCCTGTTCATTCCATTCTGGGCCATGGGTCCCAATGTGGAGTTCTTCGGCTGATCTTGGTCTGATCTTGGCATTAAAATCACCGACAATGATCTTGTAGAAGGTGTGGTCTTCTTTACAGAACTTCTCCAGCTCCATGTAGAACTTCTCAATTTTTCCTTTATCATAATTGGATGTTGCTGCGTAGAGAATGAACATAGAAACTGCTGGCAGTGAGCCACATCAATTCAAGTATAATCATCTGATTCGGGTTGTTAGGCATTTGAATGAATCAATGCTCATGGCTAAGTTCATGTTGACAAGGACACCGACACCTCTGAGGCCTCTTTTGTCACATGTTCTGAGGAACAGTTCTTCTCCAGCATCGAAAACGGAATGATGTGATTGATGCCTTTTCATCTCGGTCAGACCAATGATGTAGTACTTGATCTTTCGCGTTTGTACCACCGGGTCCTCAATGGATGCATCTGATGCCAGTGTATGTGCATTAAAATTACAGACAGTCATTTTAGTCTTTCTTCGTTTTGGCAGCCTAGTTCAGCTTTGAGGTTTTTTCAGCCTCTCCTTCCACATCCTTCTCAATGTGGATACTTCAGGGTCAGCGGAATGAGACCCATTGTATTTACTGGATTTGGCATATCAAATATGCCACTGATAGCTTGCCAGGCTCTGCCATGTGGGTGAGATACTCTCGGTAATCTGAAAACACAAACTTAACAGGTATTCCTATTTAGGCAAATATGCTGGTATGATACTCTCAGTTGCCTGCCGGGTTCTCTGAGAGTGAGAACTAGAGAATAAGCGCTTCCGGGAGCTTGGTGTTAAGAGTCTCTGGATCCTGGCCACTGATGGGGTTACACAGCAGTTGGTGGGTATAACTCTCTAGCTATTGGAAGGTGGGGGGGGGGGGCTGGGTGGAGAAGGCCCAGTCCCGAACCAAGCAGGCTTGGAGATCTCAGCCCCAGGTCCCGCACACCTGGGTTCCTCTGCCGGTTCCTTCATGCGTGAGGATCATCTAAGCGTGTGCACAGTGGTCTCAGCATGGCTTTGGCTGGGTCCCAGAGGTCTTCAGCTGTCAGGGCTCTACTAACGGCAGAGAGGGAAACTCAACCCACCTTCTTCCAAAGGGCCCTGGTGAGGACAGCCAGGCACGGGGGCAGGAGACTCTGCTTTGTTCTCTTCCGGGAGCCTGGTGTTATAGTCTCTGGATCCTGGCCATTTTTTCAATTAAAGTTATAAAAAGAAATGGCCCCCAAGTATAGCATTGTAGTGCTGTCTAGCATTTCTAAAAGCAAGAAGAGTGGGATGTGTGTAATGGAGAATATACCTAGAGTAGATAAATTCCTTTCTGGCCATGAGTTCAATGTACAAGAATTAACATCATACATGAAAATAAGTTGTCTTTAAGAAGAAACAGACCGGGGTCCGGAGCGATAGTACAGAGAGAAGGGCATTTGCCTTGCATGTGGTCAACTCGGATTCAATTCCTGGCATTCCATATTGTTCCCCAAGAACCACCAGGTGTAATTCCTGAGTTCAGAGCCAGGAGTAAACCCTAAGCATCATTTGGTATATACACCCTCCCCCCAAATAAAGAAGCAGACACTGAGACACTGAGATGAGAGAGAGAGAGAGAGAGAGAGAGAGAGAGAGAGAGAGAGAGAGAGAGAGAGAATAGGGGTTAAGGTATGTACAGGTCATCAGCAAACTCCAGTTTGACCTCAGCACCATATAATTCCCCAAAGATGACCAGGTGTGCAGACTCCTCTATCTGAGGAGTCAGATACAGGGCCAAGAATAGCTCCCGAATATAACTGGGGATGACCCAATCCCATTCCCTCTTAAAAAAAAGAAGGAACAGATATAAAGTTAAGTCTTTATGTTTGAGTGAAGAAAATGTGAGCGAGGCTCATAGGAACCTAATCCTGTATTCTGTAAGAGGAATGGATTCAGTATTTGCTTATCCAGTCTTACACCTTTAAATAATGAAAACACTGTAGCACTGTAGCTCTGTCCTCCTGTTCTTCATCAATTTGCTAGAGCGGGCACCAGAAACATTTCCATTGTAAGACTTGTTGTTACTGGTTTTGGCATACTGAATACGCCATGGGGAGCTTGCCAGCTCTGCCATGTTGGCGGGATACTCTTGAAACAAAAAAATAAAAAGCATAAACTGTGTACACACATATATACATGCAAATATATTTCCATTATGTATTTATAACATACTGTATGTATTTATACTAGAAGACAAGCTTATTATTTACCCAGTATATATTAGGCTCAATATTTGGGAAATGATGCATCAAAAATGGCAAACTAGGAATGAACAAGTCACGGATAAATGTATTATTATCATACAATCTAATCAAGTACATATAACTTTTAGGTTTTATGGTATCTCCAGGTATTTCTCTGCCCATTTAATGAATCTCTATCTTTCTACTACTTTGTAAATTTATTTTTGTGAATTCTTTTGAGTCTTCTATGTATAATATCATGTCTTCTGAAAATGATGACATATTATACACAGAAAAGTCAAAAGATAATTTAACTTCTTTTCCAATTTTGACCACTTTGTTTTCCTTTTCTTGCCTAACTACTGTTGCTATGACTCTTAATACAATGCTGAGTTATAAGGACATAGTGGGCATCCTTCTTTTGTACCTGATCTCAGTGGAAATACTTTAAATTTTCACCAATAAGAATAATATTTGCTGTGGGCTTGTTATAGATAGCCTTTTACTATCCTGAGGAAGGTTGTTCCCACTCCAATTTTGTTGAGGGTTTTTATCATAAATGAATGTTGGTCTTGTAAAAAGATTTCTCTGCGTCAACTAATACGATCATATAATTTGTATCCTTCCTTTAGCTGATATGGTCTATTAATGTTGATTTTCATACACTAAACCATCCTTGCATGCCTGTGATAGATCCCACTTCATCATGGCATATGATTTATTTGATATACTGTTGGATTCCACTTACTAAGATTTTGGGGGGGATTTCTGCATTGATGTTCATCAAGGAGATTGATCTAAGGTATTCTTTTTTAGAAATGTCTCTGTCTGCTCTGGGTATCAGTGCAATGTTACCTTCATAGACTGTGTTAGAAAGGATTTCTGTTTTGTTGGTATTTGGGAAGAGCTTAAGGATTAGTGGCAGGAAGTCTTCTCTGAAGGTTTAATAAAACTCATCAGTAAACCCACCTGGACCATGACTTTTGTTTTTTTGTTGGGGGGGGGTCTTTATTACTATTTCAATTTCCTTGCTTCTGACTGTCCTGTTTAGCCTTTCAATCTCCTCTTTGTTTAGCTTTTGGAGATTACATGTTTCTAAGAATCTCTCAGTGGATCATTAAAACGTGGTGTATATACACAATGGAATAGTACATGCCTATGAGGAATGATGAAATCATGCAATTAGCTGGGACATGATGGAACTGAAGTATATCAAGTTAAATGAAGTAAACCATAAGAAGAAAGAAAAACACAGAATAATATCATTTACATGTGATATTTAGAGTTAACTGGATGAGAAAATACAATGGTTTGAAGGTAGAATATTCAAATCACCCTTGTCCCCAAAGTAATGGAAGGAGAAAGAAAAAGCAGAGGGGGAGGGGAGAAGAAATAGATAGGTCCATTGGTGATGTTAAGGAGTTGATAGAGCTGAAATCACCAAACCTAAACTTTAATAATCAAACTTAAAAGGTGCCCATTAAGAGGGCAGACTGGGACTGGGTAGGGGATTAGGAGAGGAAAACTGCAAACACTTGTGGTAGGAAATTGACACTGGTGATGGGATCAGTAATAGAATACTGTATGTCCAAAACCCCATTGTGAATAACTTGTTTTTTTTTCTTTTACTTTTTTATTAAGGTAAAAGGTAAAGGTAAAGGCCCTCCCGTTGTTCATCGATTTGCTCGAGCGGGCCCAGTAACGTCTCCATTGGAGATTTTTGTTGTTACTGTGTTTGGCATATCAAATACATCACGGGTGGCTTGCCAGGCTCTGCCGTGTGGGCGAGATACTCTCAGTAGCTTGCCGTGCTCTCCGAGAGGGGCGGAGGAATCGAACTCGGGTCGGCCATGTTGGCTGCGTGCAAGCAAACGCCTTACCGCTGTAAAGAACTGTGATTTACAAAGTTGTTGATGGTTGGGTTTTAGGCAAATATTTCAATACCAATCCCACAAGCAGTGTCAACTTACCTCCACCAGTGTTCCTATATTTCCTCCCCACACCTAATCCCTGCCTAATCCCTGTCAATTTGACAGGCACATTACAAAGTTCCAGTGGTTGGAACTTAGATCTGATGTTTTCATTTTTTTGAGTCTGTGCTTTGGATATATAGCTATACCACACATCCATACCACCAGTATAACTGAAGCCCTGATGCCAGTTCACTCATTACTTCCTGCTCTCTTCTTCACCCTTGATTTCTATTCCTTCTCTGTCCTCCTCCTCTCTAAATACTGGGATCAACGGTGATCTGGGCATCCTCTTTTTACTGCACTGCACTTCCTCATCTAGTATTCTATATACCACAGATAACTGAGATATCCTGTGGTTGTCTTTATTCCCTGGCTTACTATCTTCCTGTTCCAACCAGGTTGCAGCAAGTTATATGACTTTATCTTTCCTTGCAGCTGCATAATATTCCATTGTGTATATATGCCACATCTTCATAATCCACCAACTATGAATAACTAACTCATGGTGCTTTTATAAAATAAAATGTGGAAATAAACAAACTAAACAAACAAAATATGTAAAATTCAACCATGAACAACTCTGTTATTCTGCAGCTCACAGTGATTCAATACATTTTTAAAAATGCAGTAACTAAAAAAAAAGTATACTAAAAATTTCAGAAACTATTGCATAAATGTTAACAATTACAAATATGACAAAGGAACTAGTCTCAGTTAAATCTGAACTGCTTCTTGAAAATAGAAAGGGGAGGCTTGTTTGAAAAGTTGGCAGTAGTTCTCCAATAAGCTAACAGAACAAATCTGGATCAACTGTCAAAGCTGAGTAATTCACAGACGTAAGACTATCATTTGCTAACTTGAGAGCCATACAGGCCCAATTAGTATTATTGCCAAACCTTGATAGTTCAGTGAAAAGCCTAAGGAAACCTTGCCCTAGGTTTTAGGTAGCACCCCATCCTCCAGTCTAAATACAAATGGTAGAAGTTTATCATTTACTACTTTTATGAGAGGACCACAGAGCAGCAGAGCATTCTGCAAATCCAACTGGCCCAGGGAAAGGGCTCAGGGGCAAAAAACACCTGTGATGTGAGCATGATAAAATTAAGTTTACCCATATGTGCCAAGCGTGCTCCCAACGGTGCTGTTCTTTGGAACCCCTGGTGTCATGGAGTCTGCAATATCTGGGACACTACAGTCAGATAAACGCAAGCACCACAAGTAAGATGTATGACCCCTGGTAAGCACCACAACTAAAATAATGTGCAAGATCTGCACCCAGGAGGGCATCTCTTGGTGAGAACTACAACCAGAATGTACACAAACACGCAACTCTTTCAGATGAAAGAATGTGACTCCTAATTAGCATATGTGCGAACATCAAAACTAAAAGTGTGAACCTTTAAGGAGCACTATAATCAAGAGTGTATGTAGGTATCCTCCTTACTTGCAACAACCATAGGTACAGCAGCAAAAAGCAAAGAGCAGGATGGGGAATTTAAGAATTATTGAAAGTGGCCAGGAGCATGCCGCTCTAACACGCACCTAACCTGGGTTTGATTTCTGGCACCATGTATTCTCCTGAATACCCTTAGGTTTGAGACTGGACCTGTCAGTAGCTAGACAGTTACACCCTCCAACTGCCGTGTAACCCCAATAACGGCCAGGATCCAGAGATTATCACAACAACCTCCCAGGAGCATTCGCGGCCACGCGACTATTTATTTACTTTTCTCTAAGTTTTCAGGGTACCTTAAATATCCAACCCGCACGACAGAGCCTGGTAAGCTATCCGTGGTCTAAGCCAAATAGACCAAATTGATATGCCAAATCCAGTAATAAATGGATCTCATTTCCCTAACCCTGAATATGCAGAGTCGAGAAGGATATGGAAGGAGAGGCTGATAAAACACCAAGGCAGACATAGGCTGCCAAAACGCAGAAAAACAAAAATGATTGTCTGTACTTTTAATGCTCGTACGCCGGCATCTGCTGCATCCATTGAAGACCTTATGGTACAAGCGCGAAAGATCAAGTACGACATCATTGGTCTGACCGAAACGAGAAGACATCAATCCCATCATGCTGTTTTCGACACTGGAGAAGAACTGTTCCTTGGAACATGTGATAAAAGAGGCGTCGGTGGTGTCGGTATCCTTGTCAACACAAACTTAGTCACGAGCATTGATTCATTTGAATGCCTAACAACCCGAATCGGACGATTACACTTGAATAAATGTGGCTCACTACCGGCAGTTTCTATCTTTGTTGTCTATGCACCAACATCCAGTTATGGTGAAAGAGAAACTGAGAAATTCTACATGGAGCTGGAGAAGTTCTATAAAGAAGATCACACCTTCTACAAGATCATTGTCGGTGATTTTAATGCCAAGATAGGACCAAGTAGATCAGTCGATGAACTCCACATCGGAACCCATGGCCTGGAATGGAACGAACAGGGTGACAGACTATCTGAGTTCATCATGTCAACCAAAACCTTCCATGGTAACTCGCAATTCCAAAAGGCTGAATCTAAACGTTGGACATGGGAGTCTCCCAATGGACGGTCCCACAATGAAATAGACCACATCATATTCAATCGGCGGTTTTGCCTAACCGATGTTGCTGTTGTCCCAAACTTCCAAACGGGATCAGACCACCGTCTTCTTCATGCAAAATTCTACCTCACAGAACAAGGAGAAAAGAATGCAAGGAGACCACAACACCCAAAAGGAGAGAGAGAACACAGGGGATTGCCCTGCCACAGAGACAGGGGGGATGGGGGGATGGGGGTGGGAGGGATATTATCCATGGTGGTGGAAAATGGGCACTGGTGGAGGGATGGGTATCTGATCATTGTATAATTGAAACCA
The DNA here is from genome assembly GCF_029834395.1 of Sorex fumeus. Classification (NCBI taxonomy): domain Eukaryota; kingdom Metazoa; phylum Chordata; class Mammalia; order Eulipotyphla; family Soricidae; genus Sorex; species Sorex fumeus. Next base: position 7,161,746 of record NW_026606143.1, on the reverse strand, counting down.
AAGCACAAAAAATTGTAAATCTACAACTTTAAATATCGAATCTACAACTTTAAATATTCGATATGCCAGACACAGTAACAACAAAGTCTCCAATGGAGACGTTACTGGGCCCGCTCGAGCAAATCGACGATCAACGGGAGGGCCTTTACTTTACAACTTTAAAAAAAAATAAAATAAAGGGAAAAAAATTAAAAAAAAAAAAGAAAAGAATGCAAGGTTTAAGAAGAGGACTCCCAGAACAACCACCAACTGGGAGCTCTTTGGCTCTATTGCGGCAACATGGGAAGATGCCGTCATTGACAACATTGACGAGGAATACGATCGAATGATTCAGCACCTCCATGATTGTGCAAGGAATGCCAAGAGAGAGAGATAACCACAAAAAACCGTCTTTCTTCGAACACTCTTGAACTTATTCGCCAACGTGGCTTGGCACATGCCTCAGGCAACCACAAGAGAACATCCGAACTGGCAAAACAGTGCAGAGAAGCCATCAAGGATGACCTCAAAAACAGGAGAGCATCAGTACTGGTAGATGCAGCAGAAGCTGGGAAAAACATTCCTAATGCCCGCCTGTCCTTCACCAACTACAAAACCAAGATGACTGCCCTCCGACATCATGATGGATCTATTACATCTTCCAGAAGGGCAATGGAGAAGATTATTCATGACTTCTACTCAGATCTCTTTAATAGCCACATCCACTTGCCCACATACCACATACCACATGATGGATATGTCGTTCCCAATGTTCTCCCTTCCGAAATCCAACATGCCATCTCTTCGGTAAAGAAACAAAAAGCACCTGGCCCAGACAAGATCAGACCTGAACACCTGAAGAACTTACCATCAGTAGTCATCAATACATTGGCTCGACTCTTCACATGCTACCTGTCTGAATGCAAGGTTCCATCCCAATGGAAAACCAGCAGGACTGTACTACTATACAAGAAAGGAGACATCCACGACATTGGCAACTATCGCCCAATCTGCCTATTGTCTGTCATCTACAAACTATTCACTCCAGTCATCCTGAATAGGATTAGCAGAACACTACATGAAGGACAACCATGTGAACAAGCTGGATTCCAAAAAGGATTCAGTACCATCGACCATATCCACACAATAACCAAGCTCACTGAGGTATCTCGGGAGTTCAAGATGCTGCTCTGTCTAACGTTCATTGATTTAAAGAAGGCCTTTGATTCTGTTGAGATGGAAGCGGTCATGGAAGCCCTAGCCAATCAGGGTGTACAAACTCAATACATCAGGATCCTTCGTGAGCTATATTGCAGATTCACTACCAAGATCTCACCATTCTACAAAGAAGTAATCATCCATATCAAGAGAGGGGTTCGACAGGGTGATACCATTTCACCAAAACTCTTCAGTGCCACCCTCGAGAACATCATGCGACGACTGGAATGGGAAAACATGGGAGTGAAGATAGATGGTCGGCAACTACACCACCTCCGCTTTGCTGATGACATCGTTCTAATAACACCAAACATCAGCCAAGCGGCACAAATGCTGAACGACTTTGACCGTGAATGTGGAAAGGTCGGACTACAGCTGAATCTTACGAAGACAATGTTTATGAGAAACAGCCTTGTTCCTGACGCTCCATTCACTCTCAACGGAACCACCATCTCCGAATGCAACAGTTATATATACCTAGGTCGAGAAATCAACATGATGAATGACCTGGCACCTGAGTTGCGCAGGAGGAAGAGAGCGGCTTGGAATGCCTTCAAGAGCATTGAAGAAATAACTAAAAGGACAAAGAACCTCCAGCTACGAGCACATCTCTTTGATTCCACTATTCTTCCTGCATTAACATATGCCTCAGAGACCTGGACCCTACGAAAACAGGATGAGAACACTATTCGAGTCTCTCAAAGAGGAATCGAAAGAACTATGCTTGGAATATCACGATTCACTCAAATGAGAGATAGAATCCGGAGTTCTGATCTTCGTCAACGCTCAAGAATCAGGGACGCTGTCTCATTTGCCAAGACATCAAAAATCAGATGGGCTGGACACGTAATGAGGTTTACAGACAACCGCTGGACTAGAACCATTACTGATTGGATTCCACGGGACATCAAAAGATCACGTGGACGCCCACCTATAAGATGGTCAGACTTCTTCGTCAAGACCCTAAATGATCGGTTTGAGGCTCTGCATGTTCCTAGAACGAACAGATACCATTGGGCTACGCTAGCACGCAACCGTGATGAATAGAGACGTTCCTGGCACCCGCTTGAATAAATCGATGAATAACGGGTATTAAGTGATTAAATGATTAAGTGACCCTTAGGTTTGACATGAGAGGCCGCTGAAACTGCCAAGGAGGCCCGGGTGTTCCCAGCAATTCAGGGCCTGAGCAGCACTGAATCCTTAGGCCCTCACATTGAACCAATAGCCCAGTTGGATGAGAAATGCAGGTGGGGTTCCTGGGCCTCCTGAGCACTGCTGTGAGACTCCCCAAGAAAAACACAAAACATAACAAAAGATCAGTCATAGAATATTTGTGTGTGCAGTTTTAAAAAAAGGAGGTATGCTCCTGCTTGACTCCTTGTCCTTGACATTATTTTCTTTAAACTTTAAAAATTTACCTCAAGAAGAGTGCTATACAGCAGCTGAAAAGCATTTTCAGGAAGGTGCACAGATTCAGGAAACAATGATTTTCCTATTTGGGTTTAAACTGACAAAGAATGGATAGCAGAGAGACTCTTCATATGAGGAAAAGAATATGCTTTTGTTTCAACAGATGATAAACCCACTAAAAAACTTTGGATCCCATTACATCTCATCAGGAGTCAAATTCATCTGCCTGATTTGACCCTTGAACATTCAGAGAGTCCAAGCCTCCTAATTCTAGCCCCAAGACATCGCCAAACTGATTTCAGTTGGAAGTCACAAGGAACTCAGAGGAGGAGTCTTAGCTCCTTCAACATATGAGGTCACATTAAGAATATTCCTTATACCCTTCTTTTACAGGTTGTGGATTGGACAATGCCAGGACCCCATATTTTAGATTAACAATTCCTTTCTTTCACCCTCCCCATGGAATTCACAGGTGCCTCAGTTCCCGAAGGAGGAAGGAATGACTTTTAATAGGAACACCTTTTCATTTCTCTCTAGGATATTTGTATCAGAGCCCTCCCCACCCCACCCCACCTGACCCCCCCGTCTCTTTCTCTGCCCCTGGCATGGAGATGTACCAAACCCCGATGTTCAAAGCCTCTGGTAACTTAAAAAAATGTTTGTTTTTTTTTTTAAAAATAGAATATTTCTGTGTCCACATATGTGTGTGCATATGTGTGTGTGATAAGTTGAGTTAGAGTCAATATAAATGCATATGGGCTACATGCCTTAGTTAATTCACATAAATACAATGCAGCATGTTCATGGAAATTTCCCAAGAGGAGGAAAAGAAGGCTTTTGAAACAGTATCAAAGTAGGAAGAAGTAGATATGGAAGGAAAGAAATGAGAAAGAAATGACATGAAAGTAACACAAACACATCACAAAGGTTTATCGAACATGTCTAGACTTTCCTAGTTAAATAAATAAGAGATTTTCACATTTAATATGAATAAAGGAGTTTCATAAGTTTAATAAGTGAGATTCAAGAGGAACTTTCATATTAAAGTACTGACACTAAACTATTCTAATATATATTTAAATCTTTATCTTATTCAATTACATCATTTCCTTCAATAGAAATAAGATAAAAAATAAAAGAACATAAAAAAGTAATAAAGCAACTCTTATCCACAGGAGACTCCCAATTAAATAGATTACTGTTCATATATAACTTTATTACTATGTAGTATATGTATATTTAACATATATTTGGTATAGAAAATATTAGTAAAATGTTGTAGAACAAATTATTGAAATGCCACAGTATCAAAAGTTTATATTGGTGGATAGGAGGTGGTCAGGCAGCTTCTATGAGACCAGAACAACTTAGGGAGCCTTAAAATATGAATGAGTTTTTTGGGATCAAAAAGGGAATAGAGAAGGTTCCAGAGATAAGAAACTATACGTACAACAGTCTAGAACCTAGACAACATGGTGGCAACCAGATAATATAAGATATTTGGAACTCCAAATAAATTGGAGGGTGAGAAGAGGTTGGAGAATAGGGGACCAGAGAAGAGGAGGCAATGGGATGAGGAGCCGGTAGGGACCAGTTAGGTGATTATTACATTGGCTCAAGCAAAATCAGTAGCAGCAACAGGAAGGTATTAATAAATTGACAAAGCAATGCAGTGAATGATTATCTATGGGGTGATTAGGGGAAACCTAAAGGATTACTTAAAGATTTCTGGCAAGAGTTACCAGGTACATGATGATCCCAGCAAATGACAAAGAAACTATAGAAGAGATGGCACTTGCCTTGCTGACCAGGGTTCAGTTCCCAGCATGGAGTCAGGAGTAAGCCCTGAGCACTTCTGGGTGTAGCCCCAAAAGAAAACAAACAAAAACAGGAAGAAAAATATCTGTAGAAGATTGTTGACTAAGAATGGAAGGAGACTTGTGGCTAGGTTTTAAAAGCAATGTCTTCTAAAACACTGACTTCCATGGACTTTCCAGAGATTTATACAGTGTTATTAGATAAGAGCATTAAGTTCAAGGAAGGCATCAACATGCAGATGATGAAGGTATCAACTATCACTTAAGATGCATCATATGCCAATGCTGTTTAACTGTTCCATGGATTCTCTATTTATCATTGTTATTGTAACATTTAATTTATTTGCTTGTTTTTTTCAGATCAGGAAACTAGGTTAAAACAAGTTGTCGATGGTCACACAGTCAGTGAATATATAAGTGTGGGCTAAATATATGAAACTCTAAAATCCAAGTTCTCAATTGCTATGCTTCTGAGGATGTGGGAGTAAACAGAACTAAAGTCACTGATATGAATGAGAGTGCTGAAGATTTACAGACCCAAAAGAACAGAAGACAAAGCTTCAGAAAATATGAACATATCCCCTAATTCCTCCCAAAGGAATTACGAGAAGCATCCCCACAGGAAGATTACAAGAAGCCTAGAAAGGAAAAAATAGACAATAAAGGGAGGCTTTTAGGAAACAGTATCTTGCAAAATTAAACACAAAGACCAAAGGCTCAGCATTGCCTATCACAGATGCCAACACAGGTTCACTCCATTTCTCTCAAGACTGGTGTGAGTAAAGCACAGTTTTAATTTTTAAATTTAAGAGCTGCACATTCAAACTTTGTTATTTTCTAAATGTAGGACTATATAGTGGAAATTAGCTCAGTGAAAATAATAGCCATACAACTTTTTTTGAAGTAGAAAACTACTAGTGTTCATGAATTTAATTATGTATAACTAGTACTACCATTCTCACAATTGTCAAATTCTTTGTGTATAATCCAATCTTTATAAATGGAAACTAATAATTATGAAAGTCTGACAGTATGAAATTACATTATAAATCATATTTATAAAAGGGATGTTGTGTTAATATACCACAAACATGAAACACTTTCCAAATGCTATATTATCTGATAATAGTATTGTTGCCTTCCATTAATTACAACTCTGCATCTAAGAGAGGGAAGGAAAATTAATATTTGGGTTCAGAAGTTGCTATCTACATTAACAAATCTTTTTTCAGAGATACTACTGTGGCATGCTATTATTTCCTCCTATTTAGAACCATAATTTATGAGTCTGTAGCAAGTTAAACCTATTTCTGAACTAAATAAAATCAAATGATCTGATTGGAACTATGTTAGGGTGAAAAAGTTTCACAACTAGCAACATCCCTTTCTCTATCATTCACTTCATTTGAATTAGGATTACACAAAATTTACATAGCACAGAAACAAAATATGTGATCAGATGCTAACACTTTATATCTAGGTTTTATCTTGCAGCATCCTTAAAGAATTTAAGTTTATCAGGTCAGTTGTGGGAAACACCATATAAAATATCTACCCCTACCCCATATTCATATTATATATTAGCAGCCAAATCTTGCAGTTAGGAAACAAGCAAATTATGTAAATTTTATGACATTAATACAAATATAAGTTATGAAGTTGAAATAGAGGTGAACCATTCAGACAACAAACACTATTTTCTTTTGAAACAATTGTTTTTACACCCAAATAAGGAACATAAAATTGTTGTTTAAATTCATGCAGAGGGGTAATCCAATTGCTTCTTTAGTAAAGGATGGAAAAAATTTAACTATGTGATTTAAATGTCTATTCATTAATAATCCCAAAAGTAATTTACATTTTACAATTGTTAATATAAGCATATTCAGCAGGCAATAATGCAACCTCTGGTCTTTTAACCAAAAACAGTTAACAAAAAGGCAATGCATACAAAGGAAATAAGCATTTACACCCAATTACCCAGCTCAGTGCAGGGCAGCAGAAAATAGGTTTTGAATCATAATTGTAGTAATCGGTTTTTAGGTCTAAAGAAGTAAAGTAGACGATCTGGAAAATAATTGCTTTAGGGGAAAATAAGAGTATAAAATAATTGGATGTAACTCTTTGGGAAAGACAGTATAACTGAATATTAAAATACCTGGGATATTTTTTCAAGTCAGGTTAAGAACCAATGACCCTGAATGTTACAAAGATGAAAGTTAGCAATGCTCAAATTTTAAATTTTTATTTATTCACCATGATTTCCTCTTAAATGACTTTCCCCATAAAGATGGTGACTTTGATAGTGCTTGGTATGACTAGTGATCTTCAATATTATTTAGATAATTGAGTTATTGTTCGGAGTACAGGCACTTCTATGTCAGCCATCACTCTGCTTAATTGCCCCGCTTGGGCTTAGTGTATAGGTTTCTAGACTATTTTTAAGGGGTTTACTTTCAGTGACAGTTTAGTTTTCAGAGCCTTTAAAATGCTGTTTTGGTCTTCTTTATTTTGTTACTAGCCAGGGGCTCCTATCAATCTCAATGAAAGCCAATTGCAGGGACAAAATGTTCTTTCCCAAAGGAGTTCTCCAAATCACCTGCTATTGTGGCATGACCTTGAGGGAAAGAGGATAAGAATCTACCTCTGGACCTGGATCCCTAACCATGGGGTAGAAGACAGGGAGCCCAACACCTCTGCTGCTCCCTGACAGCCTATAGATCTATCTACTTTGCCTGTAGATCAGACTGCCTGCCTATAGATCAGACTACCTGCCTATAGATCAGACAGTCTGACTATAGATCATACTACCTACTGATAGATCAGACTATCTGCAAATAGATCAGACTATCTGCCTATAGATCAGACCACCTACACATAGAACAGACTGCTTCTTTATAGATCAGACTGCCAGCCTATAAATCAGTCTGTCTACCTATATATCAGCCTATGTGCCTATAGATAAATTACCTACCGATAGATGAGACTACACACCTGTTTATCAGTCTATAGATCAGTCTACCTTCCTACAGATTGACTGCCTGCCTATAGATCAGAATGCCTGCCTGTCAATCAGGTTGCCTGTAGATCAGACTGCCTGCCTGTAGATCAGTGGAGCCAGTTGTGGAGCAGGGGCTGGTACCACCTACCTTTGTTGTTGTTGCTGCTACTGCTGCTGCTGTCATAGTGGGGTCTGGGTTGTGGCATGTGGGTTAAAATGGCCAGGTCTTTAGGGCTGCTGGCAATTCATACCACCCACCAGAGAACATTCTCTCTGATGTTCTTGTTGGGCTGTGGGCAGGTCAGAAGGCCCAGTGGGTCTAAGATGTTGAGATGTCATGCAAGTCGGTCCCTGGTGGGTTTTCTCTTTCATGGTTCCATTGGCCAGAGAAAATAAGCTTTTGTTTCTAACTTTGTTCTCTGTGTTATTTAGTAGTTCTAAGGAGTGGGTCTCTCTGGTACACAGACTACAGAAGTAAATGTGAGGTTAGAAAAGAAATCTCACTGAACGTACATAATTATCATTCCTCAAATTCCTAGTTAGATTTGTCTTTTTTACAACTTCTAGAGTCCTGCCAGGTGAATAATTTACACACACACACACACACACACACACACACACACACACTACATATAGGAGATAATCATGGACTTCTGTCTATTTCAAGTTGTACCAGAAAGAGAAGTCTGCATTTTCCACTTACTTTATTCAGAGTTCACTGCACTTAAAGTTAGGAGACAAGCTAGTTCAATGTTCTACATATACATTATAATCAATCTCACTCACTCCTTCTAACAACCCTCCCTGAATCTAAAAGGAAATCTAAGATTCCAGGGACTATTTAGCATATTTCAATAATGGTACATTAGTTGAGAAATAGTGTATTTAATAATACATTTAATAATACATTTAATAATACAAAGTGAGGAAAGTTAGGGATGCCAGAAATTTACTTAATAAAGTTAAACAAAACCAAAGACTATGTTTATTAACAAAAAATCTATTACTCCGTTAGTTCTTTGAAGGCAAAATTGTTCTCTTACTTAGGCTGTATCTCAAAGAACTTTGCCTAATATTAGGCTAGTGGAGACTCATCTGATTTCTAGAAAGCCAAAGACTAGAAAGACTCATATGATTTCTGGAAAGACACTCATTTTAGGATACCTAAATTTGGGGTGTCATATTTAAGACAATTTATATAAGTCTTCTGCCCCCGTGCCTGGATGTTCCTCGCCAAGGCCCCTTGGAGGGGAGCGGGTTGAGCTTTCCTCCCCGCCCCGACCAGGGCTCCGGCAGCCAAAGACCTCCAGGACCAGCCACCAACATGCTGAGACCACTCTCCGCACACATGAAGGTACTGGCAGAGGGACAAAGCCACGCGGGTTCCGGGGCCGAGATCTCCAAGCCTACTCGGACTGGAGTCGAGCATCTTCCACCCAGATCCTCCAAATCCCAGTAGGCGGGGGTCACACCCACCACCTGGCCCCCTGGCGCCGTGTAATCCCATCAACGGCCAAGACTCAGAGACTATAAAATCCAGCTCCCGGACGAGAACAGTGCAGTCTTCTGCCCCCGCGCCTGGCTGTTCCTCACCGAGGCCCCTTGGAGGGGAGCGGGTTGAGCTTTCCTCCCCGCCCCGACCAGGGCTCCGGCAGCCAAAGACCTCCAGGACCAGCCACCACCATGCTGAGACCACTCTCCACACACGTGAAGGTACTGGCAGAGGGACAAAGCCACGCGGGTTCCGGGGCCGAGATCTCCAAGCCTACTCGGACTGGAGTCGAGCATCTTCCACCCAGATCCTCCAAATCCCAGTAGGCGGGGGTCACACCCACCACCTGGCCCCCTGGCGCCGTGTAATCCCATCAACGGCCAAGACTCAGAGACTATAAAATCCAGCTCCCGGACGAGAACAGTGCAGTCTTCTGCCCCCGCGCCTGGCTGTTCCTCGCCGAGGCCCCTTGGAGGGGAGCGGGTTGAGCTTTCCTCCCCGCCCCGACCAGGGCTCCGGCAGCCAAAGACCTCCAGGACCAGCCACCACCATGCTGAGACCACTCTCCACACACGTGAAGGTACTGGCAGAGGGACAAAGCCACGCGGGTTCCGGGGCCGAGATCTCCAAGCCTACTCGGACTGGAGTCGAGCATCTTCCACCCAGATCCTCCAAATCCCAGTAGGCGGGGGTCACACCCACCACCTGGCCCCCTGGCGCCGTGTAATCCCATCAACGGCCAAGACTCAGAGACTATAAAATCCAGCTCCCGGACGAGAACAGTGCAGTCTTCTGCCCCCGCGCCTGGCTGTTCCTCGCCGAGGCCCCTTGGAGGGGAGCGGGTTGAGCTTTCCTCCCCGCCCCGACCAGGGCTCCGGCAGCCAAAGACCTCCAGGACCAGCCACCACCATGCTGAGACCACTCTCCACACACGTGAAGGTACTGGCAGAGGGACAAAGCCACGCGGGTTCCGGGGCCGAGATCTCCAAGCCTACTCGGACTGGAGTCGAGCATCTTCCACCCAGATCCTCCAAATCCCAGTAGGCGGGGGTCACACCCACCACCTGGCCCCCTGGCGCCGTGTAATCCCATCAACGGCCAAGACTCAGAGACTATAAAATCCAGCTCCCGGAACCGCGCGGCCACGGCCGCGCGACGTCTTATCGTCTTATCAGGACATCTTTTTATGACATCTTATTATCTCATTCCTACTTTTGACAAACTTGCAGGCTATCGAATGTAGCCTGCCCACAGGGCAGAGTCTGGCAAACTCCCAGTGGCGTACCAAATATGCCAAATACCAGTAACAATGATGGGTCTCATTCTCCTAAAGAGCCTTGAATATAATCTCAGGGCTAGGATGAAAGAGACGTTACTGGGGCCTGCTCGAGGCAATCGACGAATAACAGGATGATGAAATGAAAAAAAAATATATAAGTGTGGTTACATTTTAGTTCATCTAACTTTATAACCCTTTAATAGCTTATATAGTTCCATAGTTTCTTGAAAATTTTCAGCTAACCAGTAAAACATTTTAAATTTGGTGGCTAGAGAGTACAAGAGTTAGGTGATTGCTTTGCTTGCAGTGAACACTATATATGGTCCACTGAGCACCATTAGGAGTGAATTGAGCACAGAATCCCCATTTAAATTTTTTAAATAATAGTTACTGAAAGGTACACGAAAGTTATAAAAATCATACCACATGCAAAATTTTTTACATAAGCCTTAAAAATAAATTCTTTGCTTTACTATAGATGGTGATTGCCAATTAAAAATCCATCTAATAGCACCACATAATCAAAACACAAAAGCAGACTTTTAACATGCACTAAACATCTGTTCTTATACACTTTGTTTTAATGACTTAAAACAGACCTTGTAAACTTGAGGCATTTTACAAAAACAGTATTTTTTAATAGCAGAGAATGAATGTGGCTCCTAAATTTCAGAATGCCTTTCAAACTAAATATTTATAAAACTGGCTGTGACAATGATTAACTTAAAATTAATTCAACGATTTTGTTTTGTGTTTTAACAGTTTACTAAAAAATTGGGGATGGGGAGGTTTGGTCACAGCAAGTGTTGCTCAGGGACCACTCTGTCTTTATATTTAGTGGACCATTTGAAGTGCCAGGGATCAAATCAACAGGCTGAGTCAAAGGTAAGTACCTTAACCCCTATACTATCTCTCTGGCTCCTACTAAAATTTTATTTTTATGATTTGGCAAGATTAAATATGAGCCTCCATAACTATAACAGTTTATAATTTTGTATGAGATACAAATAAATGAAAATAAACTTATTCACACGATTATTGATTTTACAATAAGGTAAATTCAATTAATACTTAGTGGTTTTGAAATGGTGTATGCAAGAAACACTATTATTAACAGTATTGTAAATCATGGTACCTCAAAGAAAAAATTTAAAGACTTAGAACACAAACAAACAAAAAACAAGTGACATTTCCTAACTAATGAAGAAGCCATCAATATTTTAACTGAAGGATGATGATTTTGAGGACAAGCATAAATCAGAAGACATAGGATGTGTTCAAAAATTAGAAACTTTTTAACCTGTGATAGCAATTCACTAAAAATTAATGCTACATGCAATTCCTAATTCTTGTTTCTTAACAAAATTCTTTATAACAACCAATAATAAAAAAGTAATTTAGTATGAAGAATATCTAGCATATATACAAAACAGATGAGTTCAGATCATATAAAAGAACAAGATCTTTTTGTAATGCAGGAAAAATTGGTTTTGGAATTCCATTGACTGACCACTACAACTTTCCAAGGAAAAAAATTATTCTATTAGCCAAGAATCATTACACATTAATATTTCATAATGAACTAACAACTTCCTTCTGGCATGCCCAGCCAACCTGAAAATACAAATACTCTAGATACAAGCATTCCTCTTTAAGAGGAAGCACTTTAATTCTTGATAGACTTTAACTTTTTCTTCTTTGAATTAAAACCATCACAGCATACCTATCACATGGGCTTGAGAGTTCAAAAGACCCAACAGTGAATTTTGAATCTGCTCATTACTATAACATTAAGTCAGTTATCCAATTTCTTTGGGTCTATTTTGTCTAAAGTGTAAAATTGAGATAACAGCCTCTTCAAATGGTTTTTGATGAGATCATAGAGTATAAAAGGCTATGCCACCAAACAAGTATCTCTTTACTACACTGTCCTTCCTCCAGTTGTTCATCGATTTGCTCGAGCAGGCCCAGTAATGTCTCCATTTTGACACTTGTTGTTACTGTATTTGGCATATTGAATATACTCTCAGTAGCTTGCCGGGCTCTCCGAGAGGGGCGGAGGAATCGAACCTGGATCAGCCGGGTTGGCTGCGCGCAAGGCAAATGCCCTACCGCTGTGCTATCGCTCCAGCCCCTCTTTACTACAAAAAACTTTTAAGTATCTCCAATACTAATATGGTACAATTTCACCATCAAAACTAAGAATCAGAAAAGAACCATGGAGAGATGCTTTCAGGAACAAGCAGAACATGTGAAACAGGTAAAGTAGAACAATCAACCTTCCTATTAAAGAGAAATATGAAACAGGGGTACACATATACATGAATACACTCTCTTCTTCAAAGTATAAGCATCTCTGTGCAACACCTTCAAATTCACAAATACTGAAATTACAGTAGGGGCACACCAAATTACATGGGAAAGTAGCATGGAAGACAACTAAACTCAACAAATAAACAGTAACAGTGAAGGCTTAATCAGCAATAAATAACTTAGTAAATCCTTGGACAAGTACTTAATCCCATGGTGAGATAAAAACAAATTTCACATATTTCATTTTACTGAAGCACTTTTGTTAATTCCTTCAGCCATTTAGTTGCAACAAGCAATATAAAATGAATTATTGTGTGCTTGCTAAGAGAGGGTCAGGCTTGGAGGGTGGTTTGGTAAATGGGGACAGTGGTGGAAGGAAGGTTCCTTGGTGGTGGGATTGGTGTTCGAACATCAAAAGTCCATAACAAATGTAAAATGAAGAACTTTGTAAATTATGGTATTAAATAAAGTATCTTATTTACCAAAAACTTATAAGCATCTCATAAAGTACTTAAAATTTGTCAGTTGAGCATCTAAGGTTCTTAAGGCAACACATAAGAGTAAGCTCAGCTACCCATTTACTTTTGCCTTCAGGGGAGAAAAAGGCAAAAGGCTGACTGGGTAACAGCTGCCTCATAGGACTTAAAGGGATTCATAGCAGTGAGTGAAAAGAAAATGTACTTTATAAACCAGTTTCCACTTCATTCAGATTTCTTCAGAAAGACTATATATAGGTGAACCAAAAGAAAATCTAATCTTGCATACACTTGGTTCCTGACTTTCTTCCATCTAGCAGTACATGGAATCTTAAATCTTAAAGTTTTTGGCTTTGGGGCCACACCCAGTAGTGCTTAGGGTCTACTCCCAGCTCTGTGCTTGAGGGTCACTCCGAGCAGTGCCCAGGGAACTATGTGATACTGGGGATCAAGCCTGGGGCCCACACATGCAAAGTATTCACTTAGCTCACTGAGTTATCTCACCAGCCACAAATCTTAAATCCCAAAGTCACATCTGCATAGTCCTAGCAATGAACTCTTTCCCACACACCTGATAGCCAACTTTTCCTCGAGAGTGATAATGAGAAGGAATTAGAATAAGCGAAACCAGAAATTGGTCAGTGAGTGACATAATGAAATATTGAAACAGAAAATCATAATAGCCCAAATCAAATCTCAATAGATGGATTTCAAAGGAATAGAGACCTGAAGAAATTATTAAAGAAGAATATAGTTATAGGGGATTTGACTCAAATAGCATGAGAAATAAAAGCTAAAATAAACCAACATGATTATACCAAACAAAAAGCTTCTTTACTGTAGAAAAAAACTGCATTAAAATGAAAATGCAGGGGCTGGAAAAACAGTATAGCAATGAGGGCCTTGCCAGCCCAGGTTCAATCTTGGCACCACGTATGGTCCCCCGAGTACCACCAGGAGTGATCCCACATAGAGCTCTAAATGTTGCTGAGTGTGGTCCCCCCAAAAAGAAACCAATTTCCCTTCAAAAAATGTAAAATCCATCTTACTCAATGGGATAAAATATTTGCACACTATACATCAAACAAAGGGCTAATTTACAAGATATAGCAAAACTCAATAATAAAAGAAACCACCCCATCCAAAATTGGGGAGAACAAAAGAGACACTTATGTAAAGAATACATACAGAAGATCAATAGATAAGAAAACGCTCAAGATCCCTCATAATCAGGGAAATGCAAACAAAAGTCAATGAGCTAGCAACTCAGACCTCTGAGAATTGTCTTTATCAAAAAACAGAGCTTGCTCAAGCCCATTCTCCCTTGAACAAGTATCTCACTTGTCTCTGCTTCCTAGATGCCTGTGTTCTCTCTTGAACACATTTCCCCTTTTTTATCTCCTCTCAAATCTTTTAAAGTAAGTTTCAATAATAATAATAATAATAATAATAATAAAGGTAAAGGCCCTCCCGTTGATCATCGATTTGCTCGAGCGGACCCAGTAACATCTCCATTGGAGACTTTGTTGTTACTGTGTCTGGCATATCGAATACGTCACAGGGAGCTTGCCAGGCTCTGCTGGGCGGGCCAGATACTCTCGGTAGCTTGCCGGGCTCTCCAAGAGGGGCAGAGGAATCGAACTCCGGTTGGCCATGTTGGCTGCGTGCAAGGCAAAAGCCCTACTGCTGTGCTATCGCTCCAGCCCCATAATAATAATAATAATAATAATAGTAATAATAACAAAAACTCTAGCTTCACTAAAGAAAGCCAGAAACAAGCCAGAGAGATAAGGGTTAAGATGCTGTCTTTGTAAGCAGCTAACTTTGTTTTAGTCCCTGGAACCATTTGTTCCCCAATCATAATGAGGAGTGATCCCTAAACTGAGCAGCTCCCATGAATGAATCATAGGGCATGCTACCTCCACACCCCCAGCCCCCCACAAAAACAAAAAGTCCAGAAACAACAAATACTGGTAGGGTTTCGGTGGGGAAGAAAATGGAACTTTCATACTGCTGGTATGGAACTTAAAACACACACACACACACACAACTAAATTAAGGGGCCGAAGTGATAGCACAGCGGATAGGGCATTTGCCTTGCATGCGGCCGACCCAGGTTCAATCCCCAGCATCCCATATGGTCCCCCAGCACTGCCAGGAGTAATTCCTGAGTGAAAAGCTAGGAGTAATCCCTGAGCATCGCTGGGTGAGACACAAAAAGCAAAAAAAAAAAAAAAACCAAAAAAACCCCCAAAAAACAAACAAAAAACTAAATTGACAAAGATATAGGCATACCTATGTTCACTGCAGTGTTATTAACAATAGCCAAAATATAGTAACAACCTATGATGGTGTGCAATGACAGATGGGAGGATAAGGAGGACACATATCTACACAATGCTCAGTTATAAGAAAAGATGAACCTTACCTTTTGCTACAACATGAATCAAACTTGAGGGTGTCAGGTTAAGTGAAGTAAGTCAGAATAAGGACAAATACCAGATAATACCGCTCATGGGTACTATGTAAAAAACAAAGCTCAGAGAACAGACTAAAGCAAAACAAAAACAAACTATTAATTACGACCAAAGAACTGAGGTTACCAAAGGGAATCCAATAATGGATACTGGCACTTTAGCAGTGAGCATGATATGATAACATACTTACCATATTACATTTGTAACATCTATGCATATTGAAGAAATGTGAAATTGTATACCTATAACTTATGCATATAGCTTTATTATCTTAGTTACTGCAATAATTTGTGTGTCAGAAATGACCCAGAATACATGATAGAGAAACAGAAAACAATTTAGGATACTTAGATAAAACAATGAAAATAATTACTGCATAGTAATAAGGGTTCCATAAGGCAGAGAAAGAGGCAATATTTGAGGAAATGACTAAAATTTGATAGAATATCTTCTTAGCTTTTTACCAAATAGCCTACTCATTAAATATGAGATTCCCAGTGAATCATAGCAGGATAAATAAAAAGAAATCCAATCCAAGCAACATAATAGAAAAACAAAGAAAATATTTTTAAAATAACCAAAGCTTTTTAAACAAAATTATATGTAAGAAGTGACAGTTTGACAGCTGACAATAGAACCTAGAAAAGAATACAGTGATAAGATAAAATAAAGTGGCATCCAAACAATTCTATGCTCAAGGACTTCAACAAGACCAAAGCAAACTATAGATAAACACAAACTAAAGGAATGTGTCATAGCAAATATCTATTGAATGAATTTCTAAAGGATACTCAGGCAGGATGGAAATTAGCAGACATAAGGTCAGTGATGGAACACAGAATGAAGAGTAAAGGGTCAAGGAGAGAGCTCAAAGTGGTGGAGTGCATACCATATACATGTAAGATCCTGAGTTTGATCCCTGACACCGCCAGGAGCAATTCTGATTTCCCTGACCATTGCTAGACATGAATATAACCATATAACCATATAACCAGGCCTGAACATCAGATAACCGGGTATGCCAAGCCAAGTCTCTGTGGGTGAGCTTTGGCTCCTGAAGCAGCACTGGGGAGACTCCAATAAAAACAATAACTAAATAGTGAAAAGCAAAATAAGAAAATATGTGAGGAAATCTAAATATTGGTTGTATAAACAATAATGTCTTAGGGGGTTATAAATATATAGAATTATAACACGACAAATAGCAACATCAATTAAAAAGGGATAGGATAGAAACATTAAGCTCCTTGTATTTGCTGAAGTAAAGGGAATATGTCTTATCAATATTATTCTTTAGAATAATATTAGAGCATAATAGCTGTGGCTATTTTTAGGATAACCACTAAAAGAATATAAACTCAGCATCCAGTTTCCATATTAAGTGCGGAAGGGAATGAAGTGATTACAAAACATCTCAAAAGAGAGAAAATAAAATGAAATATAACAGGTTGCACAAGCAAAGTGAAAACTGACATTTAAACTTAGGTGTTATTACTACTGTGACATGAACAAGAAGAAATGCACAAACAACATCAATAAGAAAATGTGAAGTTAGAGGGTGAGTTTTCAAGAAAGAAAACAACGTCAAAGAACTGGACATTCTTTGACATTACAGGGTTCTGGAGCAGATTTTAGTACTAAATAAGAAATTAGGGAATTCTTCATTCAGAAGGTGGCCTCGGACCAGACTTTATCCCTCACTCACTATAGCTGATCTAAAGACACAGATCTCTAGTCACAGCGCTGGGTTTTATACTGCAGTAATCATAATTTTCAGGGTACTTCACCCTCCCACATTTGTTGCACTGTTTCTTTGAGGACTTCTGAAAGAGTTCTTTCATCCCAGACTTGTTCTGATAATGATGGCAGAATTGCTCTGATTTACTGGATACCTAAATCTTTTGCCAACCACTCTACTCGGCTCATTGCAAAAGGTCTCATGCAATGATCTCAATTGCTCTGGAAGAAAGGTGTTATTATTCTCAATTTACCAACAATCAGTATCTGATAGTAAATCTGTAACTAATGTTAAAATATTACCCAGTGTCCCAGAATTAACATATTGCAGAGATAGGAGTTTTAGGTGAAGTGCCTGGTTGTAAGATCTGTGGGTTTTTCTCTAGCCATGCTGCTTCCTGACAGTCATTATTGTCAATAATAAAGAATAAATTTAGAAGTACGAACATGCAGCAAATGTCCAGTAGGTAACATTAAAGACACTCAACAAGGAGCTGTGGATGTAGCTAAGACATAAAGCACTTCCTTTGCATGTGTGAGGCCCTGGATACCATCTCCAACATCACAAAACAAAAAAAACTACAATAAAAAAGAACATAGTCATGTTTACCCAAACACTGCTGAGAACAACCCGTGAGCACTCAGGAGCAGCCTCTGAGCACCACCCAACTATGGCCCTCAAACCAAGGGAAAAAATCACTTCAATCAATGCTCATGTCAAAGTAAAAATACATATTTGACAGATACAATGTTCTACCTAGTGCCTAAATGATTTACATATTTGGAATAAATTAACATGATGAGCATCTTTTTTTCCATTTGTAGTACTTTGGCAATCTTTACAAAAAATCTTTATCCCTGAGGCACACCATAGAATAGAGAAATGTCATCACTTCCATATTAAACAAGTCGATTTTGACCTTAAGTCAGTACTACTTAAATAAAAAGCTTAACAAAATATGACTGATTCTAGTCTATTTTTCTCTTCATCATATTCATCCCATTTTGCCATCACCATCTCACAATACACTAGGTCCCCTTTCTTCTGAAATATAAAGATAATAACAGTGGAAAAAAACAAGAAGGAAAACCTTGGTTGAGTTATGTTGGACTTGGTT
This sequence comes from Sorex fumeus, assembly GCF_029834395.1. Classification (NCBI taxonomy): domain Eukaryota; kingdom Metazoa; phylum Chordata; class Mammalia; order Eulipotyphla; family Soricidae; genus Sorex; species Sorex fumeus. The sequence continues at coordinate 7,143,426 of NW_026606143.1, read as the reverse complement.
GGAATCTTTCCTAAGGCTAGCCACTGAAGCACAATTATTACCAAAGTGAACTTGGTAGGCAGAAAGGTCTCAGCTTTCAGAGCAAAGCCTGAGCTGGTGCTGGGCTGAAATAATACATATGAGAAAGTTGCTCTTTGGCACTAAGTCTCTTCCGGAACATTTCAGGAACACTCTCTTCAACTAGGGTGGGTCAGTGATCCTCTCTTCCACTATGCTGGCTGCCAATAATCAGTAATGACACAAGCAACCTTCAAGGGTGGCTGTCCCTTAGAGACAGAATCTAGGAATAAAAAGGTCCAGCTGCTATAGAGGAGCTTGTGTAAGACTACTGGCCAGTTATTTCTACTGCCAAGAAAAGATGGGCACCTGCAAGCCAAACAAGACTGGAGACCAGAAACCATAGGAATTAGGTATGGTGCAGATTTGCTATTGAAGACAAGTGCTACCCAAGAGCTGAGATAGTTCAAATCCACTTCATAAGACTCATTGAAAGCTAATCTTGCAAAAGATGTCTTACCACTAGCTAAGCTTATGGGCTTACTTCTATTTTCTTCCTGTGTCCTCATATGACCAACCACTGCAATTGAAGAGTGATAGATAACCTCACAGAAAACAAAAGTATTTAAGTGATATCATTTGAATACTATTTTAAAAATATTTTTCAGATGAGCGTTTAGCCAAAATATTTCATCACTCTATTACTAAATGGAAGATGGGGGGAAGGGAGAAAATCAATTTTTTTCATCTTGACTTAACTAACCCTACTCATTGAACAGTCTAAGAAAAAATGTAAAGTTCAAGCTGACCTTGCTTTGTTCATTATGAAAAAAATGTGAATCTAATTACATCACCTTGAAAATACATTTAGAATGCTTAATATCAAGGGCTCCAAACAAAAGGCTAATACTGAAGTAAAAGGTGGAAAATGCGTACCAAGAACTAAGTCTTTAAAATGGTACATCCGGTGTGCAATTCACTGCAAGGCTGTAGACAATTAACAGTAACTTCAAACATCTTTCACAGAGTCAGCAATAACTGAGAAGAAATGAGTTTAGTTACACAGTCCTATTTTATTTTGACTATAACATTATTAGTAAATAACATTAAAATTATCAAATAACATAAAGTTTGCCGGTTGGAGAATACATTAAAAAGGCCATTACTATTTCATTTATGGATAAATTTTGGTACCTCCACTACATATAATGCAGTCATTGTTCTTAATGAGACTGTATTTTGCTACTTTTATAAAACATACTGATTTTTTTAGCTTGTTCTTTTCCCCGGATTTACCAAAGATACTTAGTTGATCTTCCCACAAAGACTCAGCTAGTATAAGGAATCCAATGTATTACACATCTGCTGTTTTTCCCTTTCAATCAAGAAAAGAGGTGCCTCAGCTTAAACCTTAATGCCAATGTATGTAATGGTAATGATCACAAAATTTGGTTGTCATGATAAACAATTTAGCAAGAGTTAATTCTCATTCAATCACTACTCAAGATAAACTTAGTATAATAATAATTGCCATAATTGCCATAAAAATGTTGATTTTTCACAGAAGAGACAAGCATGGATGGTAACGGATGCTTACTGGTTTGGATTTGTACTTGCTTCAAATATAAGATACTTAATGGTTTTCAATCTTAATAAAACATTAAGTTAAGCCATCATCTACAATACATAATATTAAAGTCATTAGAGCAAGTCTTTTTTATTGCTTTATCTAAAATCTCAGAGAATTCACCCTAAGCCACTAAGAGAATAATTTCAATAATGTGTTGTTTAAAAACATTAAAATCTATATTTTACCTTTTCTGAAGCAGAACTTATCAGAAACAGTTCATGTTTGAAAATACTTTTCGTTCTGCCTTAAATTTCACCAAGTGTTCTTTATGGTCAAAGTGAATTATATGCATTTTTATCCAGTTGAAGCTTCCTCTCTTTTCCAAAACCATCTTAGATTTCTTCCCTTTCCACCTTTTACTATTCATACAGAACATCTGGTATACTCTAAACCTCATCTCTTTGTCATTAGAAACATCACAACAGTACAGGAACACCTTCATCTCTAGTCACTTAATGAGCCAAAGCCACCATAACTTATGGTCTCAGATTTTGGAGTTTTTTACATGTTTCAAAGAAAGTGTTACCAACAATATCAAGATGAGGAGAAGGTGCAGAAGACTGCCAGGAAAACAAGAACGCATACTAAGTGGATGTAAAATAATCAGGGAGGCATATAATGCTGTTTTTAAAACACAACTTTGATAGTATATGAGTATATAATGATAAAGAATAGTCTTAGTATGAAAGAAAACTATGGGGCCTGGGAGGAAGCTATAACACAGGCTTTGCATGCAGCAAACCGAGGTTTGATTCCTGGCACTGCAAATTCCCTTGAGCACCACCAGGAGTGCACCCCAAACCAGCCTCCCAACCCAAAATTATGATGGGGGAAACTATAATTTTGTATTTTACATTTTTATATTTTGGAATGACTCCTGAGTGTAGAGCCAGGAGTAAGCTTTGAGTAGCAGGTGTGGTCCAAAAACAAAACTAAAAAGGGTAGAGAATGGAGTACAGCACGGGAGTTGCTTGCCTGGGACCCCAGATGGTCCCCCTGACCCCTCCAGGAGTGATCCCTGAGTGCAGAGCCAGGAATAACCTGGGAGCATTACTGGATGAGGTCGAAAAATAAAAAAACATTCTCTTTGATATCTTAAAAATCCTGGCTTTATGACATAAAAAATAATCCCGGAGTTGGAGAGAGAGTACAGCACTTGTCTTGTATTCAGCCAACCCATATTTAATTCCCAGCATCCCATATGGTCCCCCAAATGCCCCTGGGAATAATTCCCAAGTGCAGAGCCAGAAGCAACCCATGAGCATCCCTGGGTGTGGCCCAAATACAAATTAAAATTCCCCAGAAATTAATTCTGGAAAATGTGGACACATAAAATATAAATAACTTGACAATGTAGTACATTACATGGCGCCAGGGGGCCAGGTGGTGGGTGTGACCCCCGCCTACTGGAATTTGGAGGATCTGGGTGGAAGATGCTCGACTCCAATTCGAGTAGGCTTGGAGGTCTCGGCCCCGGAACCCGCGTGGCTTTGTCCCTCTGCCAGTACCTTCAGGTGTGCGGAGAGTGGTCTCAGCATGGTGGTGGCTGGTCCTGGAGGTCTCCGGCTGCCGTAGCCCTGGCCGGGGCGGGGAGGAAAGCTCAACCCGCTCCCCTCCAAGGGACTCCGGGAAGGAACACAAGACTCAGAGACTATAAAATCCAGATCCCGGAACATCTTATTATCTCATTCCTACTTTGGACAAACTTGCAGGCTGTCGAATGTAGCCTGCCCACAGGGCAGAGTCAGGCAAACTCCCCGTGGCCTACCAAATATGCCAAATACCAGTAACAATGATGGGTCTCATTCTCCTAAAGAGCCCTGAATATAATCTCAGGGCTAGGATGAAAGAGACGTTACTGGGGCCTGCTCGAGGCAATCGACGATTAACAGGATGATGAAATGAAATGAAAATGTAGTACATATAATTGATCAAAAAATTAAGTTGTCTTAATGAAACCATATAGGCTGAGAAATAATTTCTCAAAAATTAATAAACATTGGTTTATTTATGATCAATATATTTATATTTATATTCAAGCAGTATAAAACTGTCAGAGGTAAAAAGTTTTACTGTTATCAAAATGTTATAAAAGGATTACTGCTGCATTTACTAGTATTCCAATGAGACAAACACAAATGATAAAATTAAGAGACAGCATAGTTGTTGATCACACACTGTTTCAGTCATTTTCCCGAAGACTTTATGGGGAATAACTTATTTAATTCTCAGAACTTCTTAAGAGAGGTAGTTTTTATTTCTACTTTACAGAGGTACAGAGAATGTGAATAACTTGGCTATTGCCTCAATGTTAACTAATAAAATAAAAATTCAAATATATAAATTCCAGGGTTCCAGAACTCATGACTTTTTAAATCTTATCCCTGCTTTGCATCTATACCCTAGATATAGTCCTGTAGAAGTTGTCAAATTTTTATCCCTTTCGCATAAGCAAAACTTCACTTTGTGTACATATCAGCAAATTTTACATATGTTGCATGCTTTGTCTTTACCTGCTTAATGTTTCGAGTACCATTTTAAACAAGTATATAGCAAGTAATCATAGCATATGAAAAAGCACTATATTTTGTAGAAATACCTCTCCTTATATTCAAAGTTTATTTTTTCAAACTTAAAAAACAGAATTTGACACTTCATATTTATGTGAGATTACTTTCTGCTGAATAATTATACTATTAAGTGACAATAAAAACACCTTTCTTTGAATTGGTGAGAAGGTGACCCAGAACTAGAATATCAAAAAATTTTCTTCTGTAATAATTCTCTAACATAGCAGTAATAGTTCTACCAAATATCTAGTAGGCAAATAAACTAACAGTCACAGATCATGTATCTGGAGTTAGAGCAAGAGTCAAGCTAATACGGGTGTCCTTGCTGACTCTGGTGGATCGGTTACAGATTTCTCAGTCAAAGTCACTCTGTACCTCTTTCTTCATTTTTAATAGTGGGGGCTAACAATAAACAAAGAATTCCATTCTGTCAAGCTCTGAATTCTGAATTCCATTTTTGAAAAAAAAAGGGCATGGGGCCATTGGTACAGTGCTCAACTCGCATGCATGAGGCCCAGGTTTGACACTCCCCCAGTACTAGAAACACAAAAACTACCCCAAAATCCACAAAGTGTTAGAGGTTTCCTAACATATTTTCTATTGGTACTATTCCTCTCCATTCCACCTACCACCACAATAATCTACACTGACTTGAGACCAGAATGTGTTTGTTTTAGTTCTAAATTCACCATAAACCATTAACTTCAACCCTCTAAGGGTTTCTCTCGAATTGGGGAATTAAATTTTCCCCAATCTCCCTTTTTTCAGGGAAAAGTAGCTTTATTTATCCCAAAACTGAAGATTAACAAACAGGAGCAAGAGGAAGAAAACTCATGAGACAAATTATTCTTGATGAAGTTACAGGAATCCAGTCCCACTCCTAAGTACATATTATAAGTAACAGAAAAAATTAGAGTAGAAATGTGAGATCGTCAGAAAGACCAAAGTCCAGAGAGAAAGGCACACTAATGTGCCTTTATTAGACAATGTGGCAATATTATACAAACCTCTACATTTCTTTTATTTGTAATATTCATTACCTAAAGACAATATGATGGATATGGAATATCTGTCTAAAAACAGCTATAAACACGGTAATATTTCAATGCTGACCAACCAGATCAAACTGCAGCACTTGCCTAAGGTTTTTCTTAATCCAATTCTAAAATATTAGAACTAGCTTAATTCATTTAACAAATCTAAGCCTAAATTTCTTTCCCTTTGTAGGTACTGTTTTTCTTGCCAATCAAGTCAAATCACTGAAAATACCACTGAAACCACACATCAGGGAGTATTTTACTGGCTTTCTTCAACATACTTGATTTTGAGTCTAAAATATGATGCTTCATTGTTTTATTCTTGTTTTTGTTTTTGTTTTGATATACTGTAGATTGAACAAAAGGCCACACACATTCAAGGAGTGTGCTCTACCAGGAGCCATCTCCTCAGCTCTCATTTGAGTTTTTAAGGATGTAATTTTTCACTAGAACTAATCAACATCAATCACATAATAGCAAAAACTGACAGAGTAAATATAGAAGCTGATCTATCTTTAAATGTTTGTTGTACTTCTGAAAACTTTATTAGTAATGAGTTTATCAAGGAATTTGAGGGAAAGACTAATAAAACTCAGTTGAAAAAATGAGGAGCCTACTATAATTTCTCTAGAGTGATGAATATTTTCTGTAAGCAATAAACTTTCTAATTCATGGTTTTGTTAAAGTGAGGTTCATCTAAATTTTTTTTAAGTTAGTTAGAAACATGACATCAGAAATAATTTGATCTGTCACTGTCCTCCTGTTGTTCATCGATTTTGCTCAAGTGGGCCCAGTAACGTCTCCATTTTGACAGTAGTTACTGTGTTTGGCATTTCAAATACATCATTGGTAGCTTGCCAGGCTTTGCCGTCTGGGCGAGATACTCTCGGTAGCTTGCCAGGCTCTCCGAGAGGGGTGGAGGAATCGAACTCTGGCCGGTCGCCTGCAAGGCAAACACCCTATCCACTGTGCTATTACTCCACCCCATAGTTTGATCTAGTACCTCATTCTGAAGATGAAGATACTACATCTGGACAACACAAAAGATGACTGCTAGCTCCCACACAACTCAAAATGGGCATAACAAGGTGTTGGTAACAGAATGTGAAACCTGGAATTTAAAATGCATGTCTGGTATTGGAATTTTTTACATGTAATAAATTACTGTGAACACTTTATAAAAATAAAAATTTTAAATTAATTAAATGCATGTCTTCATTCACTTTGTACGTTACTTCTTCCTTTCCTTTTCAAAAATCAAGTTTCAAGAGTGCCAAACACATTTTAATTCTTATGAAATACTTGATTGCTCATATTTTTAATCATGTTTCTCCCTATCTTATTTCCCAAGTTATGTCACAAGGCCTACTATTTAGGCAAAATGCTCTACTACCCAAAGGACCTCAAAGAGTAAAGAAATTTAGGATATTCTATAATATCTCTAACTTGAAAATCTTAATGCATGTTGACAAAAGTGAGAAACTAAAAAACCCTATAGAAAGGGAATTTAATAACTTCATTAAATGCATTAAAACTAGTGTCCTCTATTTCTATCAATGTTGCAGCAAAATGCAAAATTTTATCTTTTCTTATAATTTAGTAGTATTCAATTGTATAAAGATGCCACAATTTATTTATCCATTCACATATTGTTAGGCACTTGGGTTGTTTCTCAGTCATGACTATTGTAAATAGTGCTGCACTGAACATAGGTATGCATCTATCTATATAAGTTGGTATTTCTGATTCTTGGTATAGATACCAAGGAGTGGAATTACTAGATCAACTAGTAATTCTGTTTTTAATTTTTTGAAAAGTATCAAGACTTTTTCATAGAGACTGAACTATTCTACAATCCCATCAACAGTGAATAAGGGTTCCTTTTTCACTGCATTCCCACCAGTACTGGTTGTTTCTGGTCTTTTGCATATAGGCCATTTCCACTGTTATGAGGTAATATCACACTGTCATTTTGATTTGCATTTTCCTGACAATCAGTGTCTCCTAATGCATAAACACTAATACCAGTATTGCCTCAATATTAATAATTTTAAAATGAGTATTTTCTAAACTTCTGAGCATACAATCTTTAAGAAAATGAAAGCAATGTACTCTGCAGCAATTTTGAGAGATGTTTACCTATACTCTCTTAGAAGACCTGGGGTATTGTAAAAATGAATTCAATTCGGCTATTTTCTCCATCCTCTACCTCTCTCACTTCCTTCCTTCTATCTTCTGGGGATCAAACCAGGTCTTCTGCATGCAAGGCATACACTTTTTACCACTGAGCCACAAACCTGGCCAGGAAATGAATTCAATTCAGAACACATAAAATAAAATGCTAACAGAAAACACAACTACGTACATGATGGTGGGGATGTATTAAAAATACAATAAATAGCATAAATTGTGAAAAATCATCTTTATTCAAAATTTTCCAGTTTAATATCATTTAAATACAAAATACATGCAGTATCTTCATTAATCATATGGACTCAAAGAACTTTCAAATAACAAGATGGAGATATAGTGGAAGTAGACAAGCGAATGATACTCCTACACTATAGAGTACTCTTATGAATGATGTTATTCCCCCTCCCCAAGGGTTTGTGGAAATAGTTTGTCAAACTGATTACACATATCTGGTGGGAAAGTGATTACATAGGAATCCTGCTAACCTGAAGGAAGCAGGGCTTGTTGAGACTACCCTAGAACATCAGAACAGAACAGAATTTTGCTGACTCTTCTACGAAATATGGCATTCTGAAAATTTAACATAAATGTGATTATGACTCATAAAACATCTCCTTCATGCAAAATTCTACTTCACAGAGCAGGGAGAAAGGGCTGCAAAGTTTAAGAAGAGAAATCCCAGAACGACCACCAGCTGGGAGCTCTTTGGCACTATTGTGGCAACATGGGAAGATACCTTCATTGACAACATTGATGAGGAATACAATTGACTGGTTCAGCACCTCCATGATTGTGCAAAGAATGTCGAGAGAGAGATAGCCACAAAAAGACGCCTGTCTTGGAAAACTCTCGAGCTCATTCGCCAACGTGGCTTGGTGCAAGCCTCAGGCAACCGCAAGCGAACATCCGAGCTCGCAAAGCAGCGCAGAGAAGCAATAAAGGAAGACCTCAAAGAGAGAAGAGCAGCAGTGCTGGCAGATGTGGCAGAAGCTGGGAAAAGCATTTGCAATGCCCACCTGTCCTTCGCCAACTACAAGACCAAGATGACTACTCTCTGACGTCCTGATGGATCTATCATATCTTCCAGAGGTGCAATGGAGAAGATTATCCATGACTTCTACTTGGATCTCTTTGATAGCCACGTCCACCTACCCACATACCAAATTCCACAGGATGGATATGTCATTCCCAAAGTTCTCCCTTTCAAAATCCGACAAGCCCTTTCTTCGGTAAAGAAGCAAACAGCACCCGGCCCAGACAAGGTCAGACCCGAACACCTGAAGAACCTGCCATCAGTACTCATCAATACACTGGCTCGGCTCTTCACACACTACCTGTCTGAATGCAAGGTTCCATCCCAATGGAAAACCAGCAGGACTGTACTACTGTATGAGAAAGGAGACATCCACGACATTGGCAACTATTGCCCGATCTGCCTGTTGTCTGTCATCTACAAGCTGTTCACTCGAGTCAACCTGAATAGGATTGGCAGAACACTCGATGAAGGACAACCATGCAAGCAAGCCAGTTTCCGAAAAGGAGTTAGCACAATCGACCATATCCACACGATAACCAAGCTCAATGAGATTTCTCAGGAGTTCAAGATGCTGCTCTGTCTAATGTTCATTGATTTAAAGAAGGCCTTTGATTCTGTTGAGACTGAAGAGGTCATTGTGGCCCTAGCCAAACAGGGAGTTCAGAGTCAGTACATCACTGTGAGCTATACTGCAGATTCACTACCAGTATCTCACCATTCTACAGGGAGGTGATCATTGACGTCAAGAGAGGGGTTCGGCAGGGTGATACCATTTCACCGAAACACGTCAGTGCCACCCTCAAGAACATCATGCGACGACTGGAATGGGAAGGAAAAGGAGTGAAGATAGACGGTTGGCAACTACACTACCTCTTCTTTGCTGATGACATCATTCTTATAACCCCACACATCAGCCAAGGGGCACAAATGTTGGCCAACTTCGACCATGAGTGTGGAAAGGTCGGACTACAGCTGAATCTCACGAAGACAATATTTATGAGAAACGGTCTCATTCCTAATGTTCCATTCACTCTCAACGGTGCGAACATCTCCATATATAACAGTTATGTGTACCTAGGTAGAGAAATCAACATGACAAATGACCTGGATCCTGAGTTGTGCAGGAGGAAGAGAGTGGCTTGGAACACCATCAAGAACATTGAAGAAATAGCTAAGAGGATGAAGAACCTCCAGCTCCGGGCACATCTCTTTGATTCCACTGTTCTTCCTGCATTAACATATGCCTTAGAGGCCTGGGCCCTATGAAAACAGGATGAGAACACTATTAAGGTCTCCCAAAGAGGAATTGAAAGAGCTATGCTTGGAGTATCACGCTTCACTCAAATGAGAGAAAGTATCCAGAATTCCTCTGTTGATGGTCAAGAATCAGGCATGCTGTCTCATTTGCCAAGGTGTCGAAAATCAGATGGGCTGGACACATAATGAGATTTGGAGATGACTACTGAACTAGAGTCATTACTGACTGGATTCCACAGGATGTCAAAAGACCATGTGGCCGCCCACCTACAATATAGTCAGACTTCTTAGTCAAAACCCTGAACAATTGGTTTGAGGCTTTTTGTTTTCCTAGAAGGAGCAGACGCCACTGAGCTACATTAGGATGTGACAGGGATGAATGGAGACGTTACAGGCTCCCGCTCGAGCAAGTCGATGAGTAATGGGATGTCAAGTGATCAAGTAATTACATATGCTACACTTAATTTGATATGTTCCCTCAATTTGTACTAAGTACAACGGCAATCTATGGGATACCAGTTATATATGTTTTTACATTTTTAATTAGACGCACACAACTATACTTTTAATTTCTTCCTGTCACAATGAATAGATGATTTGTCTTAGTAATAAATCTGTTGCCTCAGAAAGACATGTTCTAATGTCAGAGAGGAAGTTCCTTGGTCCACTGAAGAACCCATGTGATCACTAGCTAACCTTTCAATTCAGCCTCAACAGCAACAAGAAACTTGAGTACTTGAGAGGATTAAGAAAGTCTTTTCCTGGATGTACTTTCATTTAAATCACTGTTTGTAACCACAAACCTTCTCTACCAGTGACTAGGATATTATCGTTGATATTAAAAAACAAGAGAAACCCTCCTTAAATACACTCACTTGTCTACTTACAGTTGTGCATATATCAGTTCTTTTCCAGTTAAACTTGGCCCAGAAGATGTAGAAAAGCACGTATCTGAGGGAACTCACTCATGTGACAAATGACGGAAGCCTGCATCCTGAAGCACACAGTATATAGCATTATCACAGGTATTTGGCTAAATTAGTCCTCCTATATGCTGTCCTAGGCTGATCTCCAGACCTGGAAGTAGACCATCTGCAAAGGAAGTTGAGGCAGCTAACTGCCTGGAGCCCAGTGGGAATATTTCAAATACCCAAGAATGTCTATGAAGACAACAAATATGATTTGATTTTAATCTTCTCATTTAATCTGTACCTGTGAGGCAAGTGCATCAGCAGCCTGATGGCGCCTTCACACTTCCAGATACCCCAAAATTGCTGCTGTGCCTTTGGCCAGACCCCAAAAACTTGGAGCAAAGTTTACCAAGAAAGTAAAGAGCCAAAAGTTAGGTATGTGGGAGACACACCCACAAACTACCTCCGGCTCAGTTATATAATTGGAGGCATCGCCTCTCTGGTTCCTGATTGAACTGCTTAATGGTCATGATCGCAGAGACTCAGAAACAAATCTCGAAACCCAGTGGCTTTTGGCAGAAATGCGCCCGGACCCCACAGTAGGTTACTGTTGCCTGGCCACCCCAGGGGGAAAAGGGTGTTGTCCCTCTGCCTGCTCCCCCTAGGTGGCTCAGTGGCCTCCATCCTCCAGAGGCCACTGGACAGTCAGGTTTCGGCCCTCAGTGACAAGACACATGTGGCCTCATGGGATGGGGTTGGAGCCGGCCTTTTCCTCCCCTTCCCAACGAGACCCCAAGTTGCCACCCATGAACAGCCTTTCTGGTTCCTGATCAAGCTGCTTAACGGCCATGATCCCAGAGACTCAGGAACAAATCTCAGAACCCAGTGGGTTTTGGCAGAAATCCCTCCAGATTTAAGTGTTAAAATTTCAAAATTTCAAAATCGTGCAGCCACTACTGCAGCCACGTGACATCGTATGTTATTCATAAACAGCAAAAGAAAACAAATTGTCTACGGTTGCCGTTTCAGCAGATCTGAGTGTTGGGGTAAAATCTCAAATAATAATGGTGTGTCTGGTGTCAAAATATTGAATGTGATCAAAGTAGAGAGAGAGTAATGTGGAAATCATCTGCTCCACAGGTAGGGGGAGGGTGTGGGATGGGGGTATACTGGGGTTGTTGGGGGTGGAGAATGGGCACTGGTGAAGGTACGGGTGTTTCATTGTATGACCGAGACTTAGACCTGAAAGCTTTGTAGCTGCTCACGGTGATTCAATAAATAAAATTATAAAAAATGGGAAAAAAAGTAAGGTGGAGTTCATGCACAATTCAATCAGCTAATCAGTGGCTGAATAAATAGCAGTACTCCTACATAAAAGTAAATTTAAAAAAATCTTCTCATTAAAAAAATTCTACTTTAAAGCCTGAAAATTCTATGACTGTTATTAAACTTATAAAAATATCTCATTTCAAACGTTCATAAGCATAGCTGCTTTATTTACTTCTTAAGTTTGCTAAATTTTTTGAACTTGGAAATCATTTGAAATATGAAAATAATGCAGATAAAATGAACTTCCCTTACAGAAATTAAAAATCAGAGTTTATCATCTTTCATTTACAGGCAGTTTTTCAGAACAAATTTTATGGGGACGATCCAATGAAAGCTTATAGAGAAAAATGATGAAGAATTTTTTGAAGCAACAAAATTATTATTGAGGTGACTGGATCTAATTTTATATGTTAAAATTATAAGCATCAATATGTTCACATCATTTGAACATGTAAAATTATAAAAGCTTCTTTACTGAACCCAGAGAAAGATAATTTCTGTGAATTAAGATATTAAGGCATTACGTGTATTAGTCTCATAAATGTTTATAATTAGTATTTCAGACAAATGCTTTTTTGCTGTGTAGTTCTCAGAACTACTTCCTTATTTTCCCCAAGTATAGTAAGCTTTTCAATGATAACATATACAAGTTCTACAATCTATACAACTTTGAAAACTGGTCCTACTTCTTTGGGTCAAACTCATAATACTAGAGTTATCTCATTCCAACTATACTATCTGAGCAAAATCAAAGTACTTTTATCCTTTCTCAGCACTCCTGAAAAGGGAAGATGACAGCATTATCCCTAATTTTAAAGACAAAAATGTAATTGTCAAAGCACAAAGGCAGTTTCCAGTAATGTCACAGCTTTTGGACATGGGCCCTGGTTGAACGAGTGAGTTCAATTTGCAAGTTGTGAATATAAGTGCATAAAGTTACATACACTTATATTTTTTATTTTATTTTATTTTATTTTTTAATAGTGAGGCACCATGAGGTACAGTTGTAGACTTACACATTTTTGTGCTTGGGTTTCGATTATACAATGATCAAGCACCCATCCCTCCATCAGTGCGCATTTCCCACCACCACGGATCCCAGCATCCCCTCCCCCCCCCAGCCCCCATCCCACCCTGCCTCTGTGGCAGGGCATTTCCCTCTCTCTCCTTTTGAGTGCCATGGTCTGCAAAAGAGGCATTGAGTGGCAATCATGCTTGGTCGACAGTCTACCCTCAGCATGCTCTCCCATCGTGGGCGGATCCTCCCAACACCCTTTATTTGGTGTTCCCTTCTCTTTCTGAGCTCCCCCTTCCCCTAACATGTGTGGTTGTCCTCCGGGTCATTGAGTAAAATTCCTGGTACTAATCTCTGCCATACTTGGGTGTTAGTTTCCTATTTTGTTACTTTATGTTCCCCAGATGAATGCAATCTTTCTATGTCTATCCCTTTCTTTCTGAGTCATTTCGCTTAACATGATACTTTCCATGTAGTACCACTTGTATGTAAACTTCATGACTTCGTCTTTTCTAACAGCTACATAGTACTCCATTGTGTAAATGTGCCAGAGTTTCTTCAACCAGTCATCTGTTCTCGGGCACTCAGGTTTTTTCCAGATTCTGGCTCTTGTAAAGAGTGCTGCAATAAACAGACAATTGCAGATGTCACTTCGGCTATACTTTTTTGCCTCTCTGGGATATATTCCCAGGAGTGGTATTGCTGGGTCAAATGGGAGCTCAATTTCTAGTTTTTTTTGAGAATCATCCATACTGTTTTCCAGAAGGGCTGAACTAGTCGGCATTCCCACCAACAGTGAAGGAGTGTCCCTTTCTCACCACATCCGCGCCAGCACCGGTTGCTTTTGTTCTTGTGGATATGGGCCAGTCTCTGTGGTGTGAGGTGATACCTCACTGTGGTTTTGATCTGCATCTCCCTGATGATTAATGATGTGGAACATTTTCTCATGTGTCTTTTAGCCATTCGGATTTCTTCTTTGTCAAAGTTTCTATTCATTTCATCTCCCCATTTTTTGATGGGGTTGAATGTTTTCTTTTTCTGGAGTTGAACCAGTATTTTGTATATCCTTGAAATTAACCCCTTATCAGATGTGTAGTTGGCGAATATCCTTTCCCATTCAGTTGACTGTCTTTGTATTTTGGTCATTGTTTCTTTTGAGGTGCAGAAGCTTCTTAGTTTAAGATAGTCCCATTTATCTATCTCTGTTTTCACTTGCTTGGCCAGCGGTGTGACATCTTTGAAGACACTATTAGCTTCTATGTCATGAAGGGTTTTGCCAACATTTTCCTCAATGTATCTTATAGATTCCGGTCTGATGTTGAGGTCTTTAATCCACTTAGATCTTACTTTTGTACATGGAGTTAGGCAGAGATCTGAGCCCATTTTTTTGCATATAGCCGTCCAGTTTTGCCAGCATAATTTGTTAAAGAGGTTTTCCTTGAGGAATAAAATGTTCCAACACCAATCCAATCTATTGTTTGTATACTCTTCCATGAAATGTTCAGAGAAATGTGAAAGTAGTAGTTTGAAGTGATAGTATAGCAAGTGGGCACTTGCCTTCCATTTGGCTGACCCAGGTTGGATTCCTGGCATCCTATATGGTACCCTGAACACGGCCAGAAGTAATGCCTCAGTGTAGAGCCAGGAGTAACCCCTGAGCATAGCCAGGTGTGGCCCAAGCCCCCACTCCCCTATATGAATGTAGAGATACAGATTCTGATTCATTAGTGACAGGCCTAAGGTCATGGTAGAAGCTGGCCCAGTTGTATGTTATGTGACTTCTACGTAGTATTCAAGGCTCTATATTAAACTGCCCATATTGTTTTCATTTTTCTTCATCTTTCACTCAATCTCTTAATTTTCCTTTGATCATTAACAAAATATTCTGCTTTGTTATTAGAATGTGCCTGAACACCATACTTAGCCGCACGGGAGTCTTGTGGACAGCAGGTTTGAGCCGGGGGTGGGGGCAGCAGGGACCTCATGGGAAGGGGGGCGTTCCGGTCCGTCCTTCACGCCCTACCGAGGTCACCAGTTGCTCCCCACGAGCGGCTCTCCAGCACGGCCACGACTCCAGAGCACAGAAACCAATCTCTTAACTATATAACTTTTAATAGAAATACTTCCAGGGTTAATAAGTAAAATAGCAGAAATCCAAAACCGCGCGGCCGCTATTGTGGCCGCGCGACATCATTTAATTCTTAATACCCAGCTGTAGAAAGCAAATCATTTCACAACGCTTTTTCAGCATGTCTGATTGGGGGGGGGTCTTAAACTCTAAATAATAATGGTGCATCTTTTATCGAAACAATGAATCTAGTCAAAGTAGATAGAGTATTAACTAGAACTCATCTGCCTCACAGGAATTCGGAGGGGTGGGAGGTGGGGTTCGCGGTTAAAAATAAGTATTGGTAAAGGGAAATGTGTTTGATATTTACATGACTGAGACATAAACCTGAAAGCTCTGTAACTTTTCCCACAGTGATTCAATAAATAAATAATTAAAAATTAAAAAAAAACTTTCTCTTCAAGTTGATTTAATCTTACATATACATGGTAATATGTATACTACCCAAGCCTCATTCTAATGTATTTCATTAATCAATAATCACGCTTTGCTAGCCTGACTATAAGCCTTATGAATAATTACCACAATACACAGTTATGTTTTAAAATATATCATTATCTAAACTGTTTAAATCAATCCTTATACTTAAAAAAACACTAACAAAGATTGAAAGAGACAAGAAACTCACTTTTCCCCTGTTATCTCTAAAATGTCCTGAAATGATGGGAAAGATTAGAACAATTTAGCAGAAATCAAGTTTGGTCACATAAATATTTCACATCTATTTATTTTTCCAGTATCAGCTTTCAATGCCATCTAGATATACATTATATCCGTCTATACAACCACAATTATTTTTAAGTACTCATTGCCCCTAATGCCTTTTTACAAACTATTTCCTATGCCTAAAAAACTCTTCCCCTTGTCCAATACCTTCAAGTGTTACTAATCTTTCAAGTGTTATCTAAGTATCTAGGAATTGTTTTTAAATCCCCTCAGGTCAAGTTAAACTCTCTCCTCTCTTATATCTCACAAAGCACAGGACTGAAGCATACTAGGAGAAAGAGCCTGGAATCAAGTTTCAAAACACACTGGTAAGTTGTCAAAGTATATTGAAAAGGTATGTACTAAATTTTACTCTTCAAGTAAACTAGGTTCCCTTTTATATATTGGCATATCACCCACGGACTTTCCTTCACATCTCTCAGGACTCAATTTCAAACCATCATTTGTAGAATTATCTAACATCTGTCTTCCTCTCTTCTCAAGATTTCAAGCTTCATGACAGAAAGGATAGCTCTTGTATAATTCACAGTTTTATCCCTGAAACTCATAAGAATCTGGAACACAGTAACTGCTCAATACATTTTACTGAATAGATATCTTCAAAAAGCTGCAAACCATTTTGGTTAATTTCATATATCATTTTGGCTCACTTTTAGGCCATTTGTTCAATGCTTCAATATGAGATTCTGATCTGGCATAAGAAAGTTGTGGCACTATGTAATTTATGTTATGAAATGATCATGATCATGACCAAATAAGAAATGAATCTGTCACTGTCACTTTCCTCCTGTTGTTCATCGATTTGCTTGAACTGGCCCAGTAACGTCTCCATTGTGACACTTGTTACTGTGTTTGGCATATCGAATATCATGAGTAGCTTGCCAGGCTTTGCCGTGTGGGCGAGATACTCTCAGTAGCTTGCTGGGCTCTCCAAGAGGGGCGGAGGAATTGAACCTGGGTCTGCCAGATTGGCTGCGTGCAAGACAAATGCCCTACCCACTGTACATGCCTACTTCTTCTATTAAAATGAATTTCCAAATTGTGGGAACTGCATATGATTACTGCAAGAGGGCTGAGTAGTTCAAATTATAGAGTCAAACATCCTTAGGTTCCAAACTTTAATGTTTAAGAGTATAGTAACTCTGGACAAGTGACTTATACCTCTATCAGTCTTCTTCGATTTTATTTGCATACAGCTTTATAAAGTGAAGCTAATACCACTGCATCCTAAGATTGTGATGATTTTCCCCGTTTTATTGAGTTTTATATCACTGATAATTTAAAATTGTAGCAAGTTCTCAATGTCTTTTCATTCAATATTATGGCAGTTACATTGAAAAGGGGAAACGTTACTGCACACACTGAATAAAATATTACTCAAGAATATTCTTTCCAATATGGACATTCCTCAACAAACTAGGAACTAAGCTTCCATATGACCCAGCAATTCGACTCCTGGGAATATACCCCAAGGGGGTGAAAGAACAAATCAGAAAAACATCTGCACTCCTATGTTCATTGCAGTACTATATGCAATAGCCAAAATATGGAAACAACTCAAATGCCCAAGTACACGAGTGGATAAAGAAACTATGGTATATATACACAACGGAATACCACACAGCCTTAAGAAAAGATAAAATCATGCAATTTGCTGCAATGTGGATGAATCTGGAGAGTACCATGTTGAGTGAAATCAGCCAAAGGGGAGGCTGATTTGGTCTCTCTTATATGTGGGATACAATGAAACCTCATAAAGGAGTATCAAATGCCCAGTGGCAGTAAAAATGAAAAGCAGAAGAACTGTCCTTCAATAGAAATCTTGGCACTGGGACAGGGATGGTGAAGTTAAGTTAGGCAAAGGACAATGGGAGAGGGGGAAAGTGTCTGCCACAGAGGCAGGCTGAGGTGTTACAAGAGAAACTGGGGACAATGGAAGGGTAGTAAGCAAATAAAAATATAGTAGAACAATATATACCTGAATTCAATCATAAATATTTTAAGCTTTGTAACTCATGGTAATTCAATAAAAATTAATTTTAAACGCCCTACCCGCTGTGCTATCGCTCCAGCCCAATTTTAAAAAGAACACTAAAGAATGTTCTTTTATTATGCATTTTAGTTCCATTTAAAAAATTTTAAATATATTTTTAGTTGCAGTTTTCAATAACTGGTCTATGACAGTAAGGGCTTAATCGTATATTATAGCTATTTAATATACATATACAGAGAAATATTTAGCACAAATGATCAACCCAATTAACATCTCCATCAACTCATATTTACTATTTTCTTCCTGTGGTGAGAATATGATCTACCCTCACATTACACAGCACAATGTTCTCCAGGATCACCCAATCACCCATATTGTCAAAAACAGCAGGATTTCCTTTTTAAAAAAAACTAAACAATGTTATATTGTTTATATATGGTGTGTGTATGCACGCGCGTGCACACTTCCTTAGCCTTCCAGCTTAACCACTCAAAGAACTTCATAATCCTTGTCAAATGATTCATTCATACCCCACCACCACCACATTTCAAAATACAGTCGCCTATCAAAAAATCATTAGTCTGTATCCATATCTTGGTTATAATGAATAATGTTACAATTAATAAGAGATTTTAGAAGTCACTATGAGATACTAAATTCATCTACACATATGCACAGAAATAGTGAACAATTATGTTGCAATGAATGTTACAATGAACCTAAGATTTTAGAAGTTACTTTGAAATTAACTTCATATACACATATACACAAAATAGTAAACAGTTATGTTTCATTAAAAGAATTAGGAACCTCCATATTATTTTTAAAGTAATTTTAAAATTATTTTCCCTATTATTTATCATTCACTTTTCGACCAACAGTGTACAAGGGTTTCCTTTATTTCACATCCTTGCCAACACCTCTCATTTTTGATAGCAGTCATACTAACAGTGTAAAGTGATGTATCACTGTGGTTTGTTTTGCTTTTCCTTGTGGCTGGCGATGAAGAGCCCCTTTTCATGTCCCCGTTGTCCATTTCTAAGTCTTCTTTTAAGAGAGGTCTATTCATGTCCTATACCCATTTTTAAAGCAGGGCATTTGTTCTTCCAGTTTGGGGTTGATTTTATTTCCTTTCATATGTTAGATAACAATCTTTTATCAATGGGTAAGGTACAAATCTTTTCTCCCATTCCATAGGTTGTCTCTTCACTCTGTTGTGACTGCTGTGCAGTTGTCCAGTTTGATTTAGTCCCATTATGAAGTTTTGCTTTTTTTGAAAAACAATGCTCAAACCAAAATCAAGAAGCTTTTCTCTAATATTTCCTCCAGTCATTTTATAGCTTCAGATTTTCATTTAAGTCTTTAAACCATTAAACTGATTTTTTATACATGGTGTGAGATAAGGGTACAGTCTCATTCATCTGCAAGTGTCCAGCCTGTTTTTCAACACTGTTTATTGGAGATAATCCTTTCCCCATTGTACATTCTTGGTATTTCTATTGAAGATTAGGTGCTTGTAGTTCTGTGAAATTTTTCCCCAATAATCCTGTTCCATTGGTCTATGTCTTTTTTTTTTATGCTATAACATTGTTTTCATTTTTGTAACTGTAGCACTGCACTGTAGTACTGTCCTCCCGTTGTTCATTGATT
The DNA here is from genome assembly GCF_029834395.1 of Sorex fumeus. Classification (NCBI taxonomy): domain Eukaryota; kingdom Metazoa; phylum Chordata; class Mammalia; order Eulipotyphla; family Soricidae; genus Sorex; species Sorex fumeus. The sequence continues at coordinate 7,123,954 of NW_026606143.1, read as the reverse complement.
TACTTGAGCGGGTCCAGTAACGTCTCCATTGCGAGACTTGTTACCGTGTTTGGCATATCGAATACATCACAGGTAGCTTGCCAGGCTTTGCCGTGCGGGCAAGATACTCTGGGTAACTTGCCGGGCTCTCCGAGAGGGGCGGAGGAATCAAATTCCGTGTGCAAGGCAAATGCCCTACCTACTGTGCTATTGCTCCAGCCCTTAGTAACTGTAATATAATTAAAAGTCAGAAAGCATGATGCTATTAGCTTTCTCTTGCTCAAGATTAACTTGACTACTTGAAATCTTTTCTAGTTTCATCATATGAATTTTAGAATTTCTTTTCCGTGAAAACTAGAATTTTAATAGTCATTACATGAACTTTGTAGACTGCTTTGGATATCTACAAATTCATGAATATTATCAACAATAATTCTTCCAATTCACAAACAAGGGATCCCTCTCAATTTATTCATCATTTTCAATTTCTTTCACACATTTTAGTTTCCAATGAACAAATTTTCATTTCCTTGGGTAGATTTATTCCTAAGTAGTTTACTTTTTGATGCTATTGTAATGGGGATTGTTTTTTAAATGTAGAAAAACAACCAATTTTTATATTAATTTTGTATTTTGCAAATACACTGTTTGGGACTTCATACATTTATATAGGATCAGGTCACCTGCAAATAGAGATTTTTACTTTGTCCAAATGTTAGATGCTGTATCTTTCTCTTTATTTCCTAATAGCTCTTATTGGGTCATCCAATGCTGTATTTAAAAAAGTGGTAATAATGGGAATTTTTGTCTTTTCCTGATCTGAGAGAGATTGCTTTCAGTTTCTACATTTGATTCTGATACTAGCTGTGGGTTTGTCAAACATGTCCTTTTTAAATATTGATGTACATTCCTTCTATACCAAAGTTGTCAAAAGTTTTCATCATAAAAGTTTTTATCATAAATGTGAAATTTTGTCAAATGCTTTTATTACATCTATTGAGATGATCCTATGAATTCTACCATTTATCCTACTGAAGTGTTATTTCATGTATACTGATTTACAGATGTTGACATTCTCTGGAATAAAATCCACTTGATTGTAGTTTATGGGCCTTTTAATGTGTTGTTGAATTTGGCTAACCAGTATTTTGCTGAGAATTTTTACATTATGATAGTCACTGGGATATTGATCTGTAGTTTTATTTTAGTGTTCTTATCTGGGTTTGATATGAGAATAATTTCTCAAAATAAATTTGAAAGTATTCCTTTTCTATGCTTTGAAAGAATTTAAGTGGCAGGGGTGAAGTGACAATAAAGCAGGGAAAGTGCTTGCCTTGCATGCAGCAAATCGAGTTTCAATGCCCAGCAGCCCGTAGGGTCCCCTGAGTTCACAAGGGAAACTCCCCCTCACCACCAGAGCCAGAAGTAAGCACTGTGCACAACTGGATGTGGCTTCAAAACAGAAACACCAAAAAAGAGTTTAAGTGCATTGGCTTTAAATCCTTATGTTTTACTGAATCTACCAATGAGGACAACTACTCACAGGCTTTCCTTTTCTTAGTGGGTGGTGGCAGGGCTGGGGGGACTGATGACTGACTCAAACTCCTTCCTAATTATTGGTTCTGCTGTGCATCTTTTTTTCTTTGGCGGGAGGTGGGGCACCTGGTGGTGTTGTTCTCAGGGATCACTCCTGCGGGGGAACCATATGCAGTGCCAGTGATCAAACCCAGGTGCACTGTGTCCAAGACAATAAACTTACCCACTGTCCTATCTCTCCAGACCATGATTTTTTATTTCTGTCTTCCCTCTTTTTCTCCCTTTCTCTCTCCAGCAATTAACTCAGGACTTCACATACACATATGCTCTACCACTGAGCCATATCCCTGACACTTAACTAGTTATTACAGTATTTCTAATGTGCTGGTTTACAATTATTTCTAGTAGTCTTTTAATGACCTTTGTGTTTCTATAGCACCAGTTGTAATGAATCCATTTAAATTTATGGATTTTAGTGCTCCTATAATTTATTTTTCTTAGTCGAGTTAAATGGCTGTCACCTATCTTTAAGAAATCTCATATTTTAGTTTTGCTGATCTTTTCTATTGTTTTCTGATCTCTGTTTCATGTATTTTTGTTCTAGTCTTTATTGTTTCCTTCCTTTTGCTGACATTGGGTTAGTTTCTTCCTTTTCAAGTTCCTTGAAATTAGATTGTGATTGTTCAAAATGTCAGTGCTAAACGCTATGAAATTCACATGAACCCCCTCTTAGAACTGATTTTGCTACATACCACAGATTTACTATTATTTCTTTTCTGGTTTTGTCTTAATGTTTTGTGATTTCCCTATTGATTTCTATTGAGCTATTGCTTGGTCAAAACTGTGTAGTTAAATTTTAACATGTCTGTGATTTCCTCTAATTTCCTCCCTTACTGTCTGTCTGTCCTCCCGTTGTTCATTGATTTGCTCAAGCGGGCCCAGTAACGTCTCCATTGTGAGACTTCTTGTTACTGTGTTTGGCATATTGAATACTCTCGGTAGCTTTCCAGGCTCTCCGAGAGGGGCAGAGGAATCGAACCCGGCTCGGCCTATAATCTAGTTTCATGCCACTGTTTGGAAAAGATACTTTATGATTTCTATCTTAAATTTACTAGGACTTGCTTTGTTGTTTAATACATGATCTGTCCTGGAGAATGTTCTGTATGTACTTCAAAACCTCATTCTGCCAGTTGCTGGTAGATGGAATGCTTTGTATATATCTGTTGATCCCTTCAGTTTACAGGGTTACTGAAGAGCTATATTTCCCTATAGGTCTTTTGTATGGATGTTCTACCCATTTTTGGAAATAAGGTGCTGCTATATCCTGCTATTATTGTGTTGCTATTTCTCCCTTCAGTTTTGCCAATGTTTGCTTCATATATTTAGGTGCACTGAGACTGGGCACATACATACATACATATATAGGTATATATGTGTGTGTGCTATGTATTTTTATATATACACATATAATATACACATATAGAAAATATTTGTAATAAATAGAACATTTTATCATAAAATCATTTTGTTCATAATGCATATCATTGTCTTTGTGGTAGTCTATTCAATGTTTATTTTGTTTAACAAGCATACCTACCCCTTCTTTCACAAGGGTTATTTTTTCCATCTCTTCTCTTTCAGCTTCTGTGGACTCCTACATCTAATACAATTTTTTCTTTTTTTTTTACTTTATTTAAACACCATGGGTTATAAATAAAGTTGTTCATAATACAGCTGTTGTGAGCTTTTGACGTTCCAAAACCAATTCTACCACCTGAGTGACCTCCCTTACACTATTGCCCCCATTTGCCCAACCACCTCCAAGGTTGCCTCGTTCTCAGGCACACAATGATTTATTTTATATTAGCTGTTACAACCAAGCAGCTGAAGAAATTATCAAAAATACTTTAGTATATGTTTGTGAAAACTGTATCTCACCATGGGGTTAGGTCTTTGTCTGAGGATTTACTAATTCGTTTGTTGTTAGTTGAGCATCCTGTACTATTGTTTTTCTTTTTTTAATTGTTTTCTATTGTTTTTCTTGAGTTTAGTTTCTACATTACTTTCTCATCTAACTTTGTGAGCTCCTACTAGAATTTCATTACTGAGGAATTTGGAGTTATCCATGATGCGTGGTCCAGAAATTTCAGAATCTCTAGAACTGGGATGAGTCCGCAGAGATTCTTATTGAAGCTGTAGAGTCAGGCCAAGGGCCATTGGCATGGTGGGAGCAGTGGGGTATGGGTGCATTGCTGAGTTTTGGCAAGGTGGGGACTCAGCCTGCTGTCCTCACAAGAGTGCCAGAGTTTTCAGCCAGGTGAATGTGATGTGTTTATGAATTTCAGGTGCGTGGCTTGCATGTTCTCAGAGATTTAGGTTATGAATCTGAAAAGCAGTGGCTATGGGAGTTGTCGGAGTGTGGTTGTCGGAGCTTCTGGAAGTCCGGGGGCAGTGAAGGGAGGCTATCTTCTCCCCACTCTGAGAAGACTCCAGAGTTCTCATCTCAACACTGGGAGTTCTCATCCCAACACTGGGGTACCTGGGATTATGTGGCTTGGTGTCTCTACACAAATTCTTAGTAAAGTCATGAAGTTAGGCTGTAGGCGTTTGGTGAGACGGCAGCAGTGGTGAGGGAGTGTAGCTGCTGGGGCTTCAGCAGGGTGGGAATTTGGCACATCCCCTTCTGAGGGCACTCTAGAGTTTTTAGTTAGGGAGACTAGTATGTCCATGAATTACAGCTGCTAGGCTTGCATCTCTTCGGAGATTGAGTTCATGAATCTGAATAGCAGAGTCTTGTTAGTGAGTCAATATGGTGCCAGCTATGGGAGGTGGGTCTAATAAGAATTTCTTGTTCAAAGCATAGAGTCCTGTTTCTTCCTTAGCGCGTGCACTATGTCTTTTGAGTGCATATTTAATCCATTTACATTTAAAATTAATGAGATATAAGGGCTTACTACAGCTATTTTGTTATATTGTTCTGGGGCTGCTTTATTCTTTTCTTCCTCTTGCTGTCTTCATTTATGATTTGCTGACTTTTTGGAAGTATGTTTCAATTTATCTCTACCTTGTGTCCATATACATTTCTCTATGGTTACCAAGAAGGTTACACAAAACATAACAAAGCTGACAATATTTAACTTCAATTGCATAGAAAAAATAAACTTTTTCTCCCTCTTTACATTTCATATTACTGGCATCTAATTTACATCTTTTCATAATGTATAAATTACTGTAGCTTTAAAAAATATTTTTGATTTTGAACTTTTGTCCTAAAGTTAAAAGCAGTTTGCCGACCACCATTACATATGAATATTCTGAATTTGAATATATACTTTATCAGCCAGTTTTGTTTTCCTTGTTGCAAATTATTGTTCTTTATTTCAACTTGAAGAATTTTTAATCCCATGCCTTCCTGTATGATATACTGAACTACCCCAGCTTTTGTTTGAGAAAGGTCCCCTTTCTTCATTCCTGATGTACAGTGTTGTCAATATATATTGACAAGGTATTTATTTTCACCATTGCAATAGATCATCACTTTCTCCAAGCCTGTAAGACTTCTGGTAATAAACCTGCTGAAAGCCGTCTTAGGGCAAGGAAAGAAAGAAAATGGAATAGATAGTGGTAGCTTCTATATGATTTGCTTTTCTCCTGCTCTCAAATTTCTGTCTTTGCTTTTTGAAAATTTACATTATGTCTTGGTGAAGACCTTTTGATGTTCAGACTATTTTGAGGTATTCTATGTATGAATATTCTTGGTGTTCATCCCCTTCCAATATTTGTGAAGTTTTCTACAAATGTCTTTAAATAAGTTTTCTGCCCCTCTAATTCTAATGGCTTCCTTTGTTATTTCATTATTCAGCATAGACATTCTAATCTTGCTTGTTCATCCAGATAATTTCCAAGGACTCATCCTCAAGTTTACTGATTCTTCTGAATAACTGAATCTGCTGCTAAAGTTCTCTACTTAGTTTTTCAGTTTAGTCATTATATTTTTTGGTTTCAGAATTTCTGCTGTTCTCATTTTGCAGTCTTTTAATTTCTCTGTAAAAACTTCTCATTTTGTTCTTGTATTCCTTTCCTAATTTCATTTCATTGTACACTTTTGTTCTCTTATAACTCAATGAACATAATTCTCAAGCAGTCAATGTCTTTAGGGATGGCTACTGGGGCTTTATTAGTTCTGCTTCATATCACTGTCATTGTATCACTGTCATCCTGTTGTTCATCGATTTCCTCAAGCAGGCACCAGTAACGTCTCCTTCGTCCTAGCCCTGAGATTTTAGAAAGTGTCACATTTGAGGCTTTTCTAGAGTTAGGAGAATGAGACCCATCATTGTTACTGGGTTTTGGCATATCAAATACGCCACAGGGAGTTTACCAGACTCTGCCGTGTGGGCAGGATACTCTCAGTAGCCTGCCAGGTTCTCCAAGAGTAAGAATTAGAAAATAAGATGTCGCGCGGCCGCATTTGGGAGCTAGGTTTTATAGTCTCTGGGTCTTGGCCGTTGATGGGATAACACGGCGCCGAGGGCAGTTGGTGGGTGTAACGCCTACCTATTGAAGATGGGGGATCTGGGTGGAAGAGGCCCAGTCACGATCCAAGCAGGCTTGGAGTCTCAGCTCTGGGATCTCCCAGAGGCAACCCCGCATGCCTGGGTTCCTCTGCCGGTTCCTCCATGTGTGAGGCTCATCCAAACGTGTGGAGAGTAGTCCTAAGCATGGCTGGGGCTGGTTCCCAAGGTCTTCGGCTGCTGGGGCTCTGCTCGGGGTGGGGAGGGAAACTCAACTGCTTCATATATCATATTTTAATTCTTCAGAATATGTGCAGCCTCATGTTAGCATTTGTGCATCTGAAGCAGATACCTCTAATCTTTACAGACTGGTTTCAACAGATAAAGTCCTTCTGACAGGCCGCTTGGCTGATTGGACTGCCTCTAGGATTATGGTTGAGGAGGGTAGCAGTCAGGTCTATTGTTGATAGACCAGTTACTAAAGGATACAGCTGGATATGGCATCTTCTGGGTTCCTAAGGGTGATCCTTTCAGGTTGCTGGATACTCCTTAGATGTGGAGAACTCCCACCAGAATTTTTGGGGAGGCATACCCAGCTGTATGCAGGGCTTATTCCTCAGGGCTACTTCTATCAGGCTCGGTAATCATACGGCATATCAGGGATCTAATTCTAGTCTGCTAAAAGCAAGGAAAGCACCGAATATGTTATACTACTATTCTGGCCCCTATCTCCAGATTTTAATGCAATGTGACTGCAGTCAGATCAAAGAACTACTTTAAGGATCACTGTTATATCCAGGGTGACTAGGTTTTTCACCACAAGAGCATAGTTTATGCAGGTTACTAGACAAACATGATGCCTTGCAATGACAGTTGGGTGGATGCAGGCTTGGGTCATGGAACTGCTTTGCCCCCCAATTTTTATTGGATAACCATGAGATACAGTTACAAGGTTGTTCATGATTGGCTTTCAGTCTCATGGTACTGTATTATTGACTGCAGTTTGAGCCAACTTTGGCAGGCAGATTACGAGAAAGAAACATAGATATGGACTCTGGAAGGTGTCTTGTCAAAAGAGGCTGGTGTTAGGACTGCTCACAACTGGTTTAGAGAAAAGTGCAGAGAGATAGGCCTGCTTCAGGATTATAGTCAGGACAATAATCTGTAGGCCTTCTACTTCTCAATGTGGCCCTCTTTGGTACTGGGTTCCACAGGAGGCTTAAAACCTCCAATTTGGATCCCGAAGCTTCGACAAAGGAGCTTACTCATGGACAGACAAAGCAAACATGTCTATCAGGAGACACAAAATGGGGATCTCCTATTCTGCTATCCTGTTTCAAATGAGCAATTTAACAGAGTCTGTTGTTGTGAGGATTAAACAAATGTATGTGAAGTGTTTACCACTGTGCTTGACATTTAATAGGCACACAATAAAACTATTATTAAACCATAATGTCTCATCTAATGGCTGAACAGTGAATTCTCAAGTACCTATTGCTAATTCAATCTCCCCTTTGTTATCTCATGGGATACAAAAGTATTTGAAATTTTTTAGGAAATGATTTTCTAATAAGGTTAGGTATTAATCATTCTTTTCCATGATACGTTAATTTTTTTTAAACATTAACCAAAGTAGACTACCTTAAAGACAATCAGGAAAATCTAGCAAGGTACAGAGGTCACACAACACCATAACATACCACAGGAGAGGAATCTCTATTGGAACTTGTTTTTTGAAACTCAGTCTTACTTTGGAGTCATTAAAGATATTTACATAAAAGTAAATTTAAGTATCTTGTAAGTACCAGATAAAGCAACCACAAAGAAATTATTATTTTTCATTTAGAAGAGAAAAATTATTAGACATTATATTAAAAAGTCTAACATTGGAGAATTTATAAACTCATAATTATAAATCAATTTTCTACTTGACTATGATACCTGTCACTGTGAACAGGAATCAACACTTTGGGTAAACCAAATCACCTGGTAGCTGAAATATTCTGCCTTAACAGGATCATAAAACCACTGTTGGAACTGGGATGTGACTCAGTGAAGAATACTTACCTTCTATGTGTGACACCCCGGGTTTGATTCCAAGTACCACCTCCCCTCTCCCGTCTAACCTCCCTCACATACACACACCTTGTTCATCTTTTTCCTTGGCCCATCACTGATTAATTACATACAATGATTAATTATGTGCCCCATTCCTTCTTACATTTTTCTAAATATCTGTCTTTTAAAAAAATACATTCCACATCCTTCATTCGATTTCTTCCAGTATGAGACTAAAAAACAAATGCACTTTTTGCCCATCAAAACTTGGAATAAATATATCAAGAAAAATAAAGATCATATGGAGAATTAATCTTAAGAATTAATGCATTTGGTCTCAATCCAATTCAAAGTTACTTATCTGATGGTGCACAAAAATTTGGTAGGACTTTATATCAAATGAGGAAGTGTGGGGAAATATAGGGACGTTTCAGGATACATGTTTATAATTTCTGAGTTTTGGGTTTGGTTTTTCTTGTTTTGGTTTTGGTTTGGTTTTGTCATACTGGCTGTGATCAGGACTTACTCCTAGGTCTGCACTGAGGTATCACACCTGAAAGCCTGGCAAGGCTCAGGAGATCATATGTAATGCCCTGGATAGAATCCAGGTTGACTATGTGCAAGTAAGTGTCCTGACCACTGTACTATCTCACCAGCCCCTCGTGATTTGTTTTTCTTGTAAGTTTTGTGCCTTATCCTATGAGACTAAATCTAACAAGAGCTAGTCAAACTCTGCCTGCAGCCTTCAAGACAGACTGAGAGTCAGTAACATCATTTGAAACTTTACAGGCATGTAAACATCAACAGATTTAAAACTTTAAACTGAGGTGATTATACACAGTAACTCTGTGAAGTAGCTGTCTTAACTTAGAGATAAGACCCAGCTCCAAGCTGTTTTAAGAGTTCTCTTTAGGACGGGAGGAAAAAGTTTTGCTGGCTGCAACAAAACTCAGATTAAAGATATTGCCTACCTCAAAGCAGCTGGCTATTAATTTTAAAGGCTGAAAGAAAAAGGGCTAAACACAGAAGCCAGTAAGTATAAAAAAAATCAATCTAAGAAACAATGTCAAGGTATGCTTTCTCCCCTATAGAGCTTGCTAAATCAAGAATAAAAAAATATTCAGATGCTTGTAAGGGAACATATTATCATGGAAACCCCACAATTGTTCTGCAGTAACCAACAAGTATTAAGTCTCTAAAACAATCCATAGCCCCAAACTCTCACCAACAGAACAGTAACTTTGAATGCTATGCAATTCCCCAAGAAAAGCATGCTCAATGAAGAGTACTTTCAATAGGACGTGAAATAGAATGGACATTAATGTATGCCTAGACAACAGTCAGAAGTCTGTTCTGGGTAAACAGAAATTCTCCCATATTCTTTGGGTTATTATGATTGCTGCTGACCTATTTCAGGACTCACATATCTTGCCTTTGGTGACCTGGGCTCTGCCACCATGAATTCAACTTCACCACTGTATTTAGGGCTGCCAATTCCAGAGCAGGAAATCTCACTGAAATTGCTGACTTAGAAGGCAGAAGAATCAATGACTACTTCATTGATGCTGGGGTTCTCCTCACAAATTTATTTTCCAAACAAAGAAAATGTCCTGAAAAGGGCAGAACCAGGAAATGGTAAAAAGATCCTACAATGACATTCCTCTTCTGCTGTAGAGAACAAAGTCTTTGCTCTTCCTGTCCAGTTTAGCTGCAGTTTAACTACAGCTATAATTATTACTATAGCTTTTATTATAGCTTTTTTTCTTTAGGCACCAATGGAGAGAGAAATTTGCAGGAGGATAACACATCAACAAAAAAGCCTGAGGATTTCAAAACTAGATACAATAAAAAGATAAGATTTCGGTAGTATTTCCATTAAAGAAGAAGTGAATATGTTCTTTGTAAGGAATAGTGAGTAAGTTTTAAATGGATAGAGAACTATGCTGTAGTAAAGACTATTAACTATTCACTCTATCCCTTTTGCTTGCTATCAGAAGCCCAAACTTGCTCAGGCTCCCATATGAGGAAGTAAAATGACATGTCCCAACTTTGTGGTAGAAGAGATAGTATAGAATACAATTTGACCAATGGTATCAAAGCTGATTTTTCTGAATGTGGATTAAAGGAATGGTTGATAAAGAGGTCTTACTCATCTTCCAGTCAATATTTTGCTCTACCCATCTTTCAGCCTACTCAGAACACAGATACATTGTCTCAAGCTGACTGTGGGAGCACAGCACACAGTAAGGATGACTGGGAAGAAGACTAAAATGAATTTGCAGCCCAATGGTAGAGTTGTGACTTTGAAGTTAAAAACAAATTCAAATTTATTTAGGTGACTATTATTTGGGTGTTTGTTCCATGTCGCAGAATTACTTAACTGATAGATACAGAAACTTGCAATTCACTGAGGAACCAACCAAATTTATTTCAAACTGATACCAGAAAAAAATGGAATCTGTAAAATGCACTATCAGGTCACTGAGGTTTGCTTAGCATAAATATTACATATTTGCCCTCTACAAGTTGCCACCATATCCATTTTAGGACTGGCTAATCATATGGGCACTTTCTCTGATTAAGGAGACAGTATGCCTACAAAACTGCTTAAATTCCAAGTCTCAACAACTACAACCCATTACAACTACACTATATAATAAGCACCCAACACAGAATTTATTTTCTGTTTGTATGAGCTTCTGTTTCTCCCAGCTCTAGAATTCGAAGGCAAAAATCATGGGCCTTACAATGAAGAAAATGTGTCAAGATTTCTATATGACAAAGTAACTCAGATCAAATTACATAATGTAACTCTATGATGCTGATCTAGACATTTTAAAATAAAAATAATTATACAGAGGGTTGGGGAGATAGTGCTGGGGGTAGGGTGTTTGCCTTGAATGAGACTATCCTGAGTTAAACCCCCAGCATGGTGTGGTCCAAACCCTCACACCAAAATTACCCAACTCCACTATTGTAATGCATCATCCCCCTATATTTATTTTTTACTGAAATTACATTGGTTTATAAGAGTGTAAGTGTTTGTAAGTCTTAGATGTACAATGTTACCATACTGATCTCACCACTGAAGTGCCAATATCCTTCCACCATTATTCACAGAACCCTTTCTATCCACGCCCCCCCTACTTGGTGAACTCGGTTCTGTGTTTCTGTCATCAGATTTTTTTTCCTTGTCAAGCACGTTTTCTTTTCTTTTTTTTTAATTAGTGAAACACCATGAGGTACAGTTGTAGACTTACTATTTTTTGTGCTTGGGTTTCGATCATACAACGATCAGATACCCATCCCTCCACCAGTGCCCATTTTCCACCACCATGGATAATATCCCCCCCACCCCATCTCCCCCTGCCTCTGTGGCAGGGCAATCCCCTGTGTTCTCTCTCTCGTTTTGGGCGCTGTGTTCTGCAAAAGAGGCATTGAGTGGCAAACATGTTCAGTCCATAGTCTACTTTCGACATGCATCTCCCCTCCTGGGAGGATCCTCCTAACACCCTTTATTTGGTGCTCCTTTCTCTATCTGAACTGCCCTTTCCCCTAGAATACCCAGCTGGCCTCTAAGTTATGGAGTAATCCTCCTGGTGCTGATCTCAGCTATTCTTGGGTATTAATCTCATATTTTGTTACTTTATATCCACCAGATGAATGCAATCTTTCTATGTCTATCCCTCTTTTTCTGACTCATTTCGCTTAGCATGATACTTTCCATGTTGTACCACTTGTATATAAATTTCATGACTTCATCTTTTCTAAGAGCTACATAGTACTCCATTGTGTAGATGTACCAAAGTTTCTTTAACCAGTCATCTGTTCTTGGGCATTCAGGTTTCTTCCAGTTTCTGGCTATTGTAAAGAGTGCTGCAATGAACAAACAAGTGCAGATGTCATTTCGACTATACATTTTTGCCTCTCTGGGATATATTCCCAGGAGTGGTATTGCTGGGTCAAATGGGAGCTCAATTTCTAATTTTTTGAGAATCGTCCATACTGTTTTCCAGAAGGGCTGAACCAGTCGACATTCCCACCAACAGTGAAGGAGTGTCCCTTTCTCGCCACATCCACTCCAGCATCGGTTGCATTTGTTCTTTTGAATGTGGGCCAGTCTCTGAGGTGTGAGATGGAATCTCATTGTGGTTTTGATCTGCATCTCCCTGATGATTAATGATGTAGAGCATTTTCTCCTGTGCTTTTTTTGCCATTCGGATTTCTTCTTTGAGAAAGTTTCTGTTCATTTCATTGCCCCATTTTTTGATGGGGTTGGATGTTTTCTTCTTGTGGAGTTTAACCAGTATTTTATATATCCTGGATATCAACCCCTTGTCAGATGTGTATTCGGTGAATATCCTTTCCCATTCTGTAGACTGTCTTTGTATTTTGGTCACTGTTTCTTTGGAGGTGCAGAAGCTTCTTGGTTTAAGATAGTCTCATTTATCTATCTCTGTTTTCACTTGCTCAGACAGTGGCATGGCATCTTTGAAGATACCATTAGCTTCAATGTCATAGAGGGTTTTGCCAACTTTGTCTTCAATGTACCTTATGGTTTCTGGTCTGATATTGAGGTCTTTAATCCATTTGGATCTTACTTTTGTACATGGTGTTAGGCAGAGTTCTGAGCCCATTTTTTGCATGTAGCTGTCTAATGATGCCAGCACAATTTGTTAAAGAGGCTTTCCTTACTCCACTTCACATTACTTGCACCTTTATCAAAGATTAGATGATCATATGATTAAGGGGAGATGTCAGTGTATTTAACCCTGTTCCATTGGTCTGCAGTTCTGCCTTTGTTCCAGTACCATGCTGTTTTAATTATTACTGCTTTGTAGTACAGTTTGAAGTTCAGGAGGTTGATTCCTCCCATTTTCTTTTTCCCAAGAATTGCTTTAGCTATTCGTGGGGGCTTATTGTTCCATATAAATTTCAGGAGTGTTTGCTCCATTTCTTTGAAGAATGTCATGGGTATCCTTATAGGGATTGCATTGAATTTATACAATGCTTTCTGTAGTACTGCCATTTTGACAATTTTAAGTCTCCCGACCCATGAGCAGGGGATATTTTTCCATTTCCTCATGTCCTCTTTTATTTCCTGAAGTAGCGTTTTGTAGTTTTCTTTGTACAGGTCCTTTACTTCCTTAGTTAACCTGATTCCTAGGTACTTGATTTTCTGGGGCACAATTGTGAACAGGATTGTTTTTTTCATGTTGCTTTCTTCTCTCTCACTGTTTGCGTATAGGAAAGCCATGGACTTTTGGATATTGATTTTATAGCCTGCAACTTTACTATATGAGTCTATTGTTTCTAGGAGTTTTTTGGTGGAGGTTATTGGGTTCTCTAAGTAGAGTATCATATCATCTGCGAATAGTCAGAGCTTGATTTCTTCCTTTCCTACCTGAATGCCCTTAATATCTTTTTCTTGCCTAATCGCTATTGCAAGTACTTCCAGTACTATATTGAACAGCAGTGGAGATAGTGGGCATCCCTGTCTCGTCCCTGATCTTAGAGGGAAGGCTCTCAGTTTTTCCCCATTGGGGATGATGCTTGCTGTAGGCTTGTGGTAGATGGCTTTAAATAATTATGTTGAGGAAAGTCCCCTCTATACCCATTTTGGCTAGGGTTTTCATCATAAAGGGGTGCTGGATCTTGTCAAATGCTTTCTCTGCATCTATTGATATAATCATATGCTTTTGATCTTTTCTTTTGTTGATATGATGGATTATGTTGATTGATTTTCGAATGTTGAACCATCCTTGCATCCCTGGGATGAATCCTACTTGGTCATTGTGTATGATCTTTTTGATGAGTAGTTGGATTCTATTTGCTAGTAGTTTGTTGAGGATCTTTGCATCTGTGTTCATCAGGGACATCGGTCTGTAATTCTCTTTCTTTGTGGTATCTCTGTCTGCTTTTGGTATCAGTGTGATATTTGCTTCGTAGAAACTGTTTGGAAGTGTTTTTGATATTTCAATTTCGTGGAAAAGCTTAAAGAGGATTGGGAGTATGTCCTCTTTAAAGATTTGGAAGAATTCACTAGTGAATCCATCCGGGTCAGGACTTTTGTGCTTGGGGAGACTTTTTATTACCATTTCAATTTCCTTGATGGTGATAGGTCTGTTCAGGTATTCCAGGTCTTCTTGGTTCAGCCTTGGGAGTCTGTAGGAGTCTAGGAATTTATCCATTTCCTCGAGGTTTTGATGTTCCATGGCATAAAGCTTCTCAAAGTACTCCCTGAGGATCCTTTTAATTTCTGTAGTTTCTGTTGTAATGTCTGTCATCAGATTTAAGGGTTTATTTTCACTAGCTATTGTCTATTCCCTTGACATATATGGTTTTATATCTACATATACAAATACACATGTTCATATGTGAAATCAACTGGTATTTGTCTTTCTTATTCTTTGAAAGTCACATTTTCTCAAAAACTTTTGCTTTCATTCATGAGCTAGAAAAGTAGGAAAATAAACCTAGTTCACAGGATTGATGTGACGATCATATCCAAAATAAGTGTGAAGAAATTCTGAACCTTAAATTACTATGAAGCTTCAAAACTTAATCTATAACATGCAAGCAGCACAAATAGCAATTAAAAATACTCAACAACTAAAATTAAATTCAAGACCATGGTTATATTGTGTAGTGAAAATTCATTCCAATTTTACATCAAAATTATGGTCTTAATGGGGTAGCAGAAAAAAATGGAGACATTCCAATTATCTCCAAAGTTTTAATCCCATTTGGTAGAAGTAAACACTAGCATTCATGGAAGAATTTATATTTTACACTATTGCATTAATCGCTTAAAAAGAAAAGGGAGGGTGTTTATCACAGGTATTTTTTGAACTCAAAGAAAGACAAATCTCTTCAACTCTATAAATTAAATTTGCAATTGGGTGAAAAATAACTTGGTTAGGCTTAATTGCCTAGTTAAATCAACAAATATTTGATTGTGTGCCAAATATAATGACTTGTCATTATTACAATAAAGAATTATATAAGACTCTAACCTCAATAAGATCAGAGATATAAACCTTAAGATTCAAATCTCAGTACCCAGAGTAGAAATGTAATTGAAGCCTTAATATTTAGAGAAGTGATGTAAAAATTACTCATTAACATTTCACTATCAGTGATCTTTAAAACAAGTGCTGCATATATACTTCAGCTGAAGGTCACTGAAGTTTTCAAAAGCTTAGTTCAATTTCCTTTTCAACACTTTGAAACCAATTAGAACCATTTGGAAAGTCTACAAATGTAACAGTGTGTTAGAAACTTAGTAGACTTTACAAAGGAAATGTAACTATGTGAAACAAGTTACAAAGATCTCTTTAAGGTCAAGCTTGCATTGAACATTTTTTGTAATGCTTTACATACTGAATATAACAGATTCCCAACCATAGAAAATAAAAGACACATATGTGGATAGCACAAATGATTGTTCTACAAGTGTTATAAAGCAAAGTGTCTAAGTGCTTAAGGACACTAGGTTTTTCAGTGAGCAAATAAGGCCATACAAGCAAAGTTAGGAAGTTTTATCTTACAATAAAAGCATTCTGACTAAATGAGATCATAAACATGTCTTTCAAAAATCTGCCAGAGATAAAAGCACTAGACACAATGTCTCCTTCATCCTCAGCTAATGTGGAGGAGGAAGTCTCACTGAATTTCTGAACACCTCTCTGAATAAAGGTGTGCTGTAGTTTACCTTTGGCACTGGGCATATATACCACAATTAGGAGACATATGCTGAAAGTTGTGATACTAACAGATTTCTTCCTTGCTATTACTATACACAATTGGGCACCATCTGGGATGATTCAGAGAATCATACAGGCAAAACAGAAGACTTAAAATGTACAGCACATCCTCTTGTAATGGTCTGTATATGGCTACTTAGTGAAACTCTATAGACATTTTGCCAAGCTACCAATAGCAACCTCAGAGGAAAATAGTGAAGAAGTGAAAGTTGTGGTGAAATTTAAGAATTAAATAAGGCCTAATCTTCAATATCAGAATCAAAAATAGGAAGAAATTAAGAGCAAAAGTCAGGAAGAAACTCCAAAAGGTGCTATAGACTGAATGTTCTATGCCCCTCTAAAATTCATGTTAAAACCTATTCCTCATGGGGCATTCTTGAACAGAATTAGTAACCTTCTTAAACAAAAACACTGGATCACCATCAAGTAAGGGGATAACAAAATTTAGTCATAGCTTCCTACAGTCCACTGCTTGCTCAAAACTGTTGGCACTTTGACCTTATCTTGGAGATCTCAAACTCCCAAAACTGGGGAAAATAGAAATTTGTTATTTAAGCTACCAAGCTTGTGCTAATTTTACTACATTATAGCCCCCCCCCGTCCCCAGAGATTGAAAAAAATTCTTTATTACAAGTATACCCTAATCCTAAATCAGGGTGTCCTAATTTTCCTTCAGCCCACAACTTCTAATCAAGACACATTTATCTTTCTTCTACGATCGATAATCTGTGGTTATGGGAGGAGGGTTAGTAGTTTATATGTTAAATTCCTAACTGAATACCCAAATATTTATTATTTCTAAGGTATTTACTTGCTATTAAAGCTATAAATAAACCTAGGTATAGTACATCCCTAAGTTTCCAAGATAAATGTACTTAAATATTCTAGAATAGTGAAATATCAATTCTTTGCATAGGAATCCCCTTGGATTCAAAAGTAGCAGCAAACAACTCAGGGCATGTGGTTGCAAGGGAGAGGTTGAGATCTGTGGCATTTATCCTTTCAGTAAATTATAAAACTAATGTATCAGGACCAGCAGGCTCGGCAGACACTGAATTAAAAGCTTAACAGCACTCTTTTAGAGACTTACACAAAGCGGTGATATCTCTCTAATTAGTTTAAGCCATTTCTCTGAAGGCACTAAAAACAAAATGATATCAATGAAAACCATCACCCAATTATAAATGCTACTTTGCCTCAGCTAATTCTACGTGGAGAAATGTGACTCTAAAGAAAAACAGCCCAAAGAATCAACACCAATCCAGTGATATTCTTCTGAGAAATTATAGAAAAGGTCGTACCCTTCATGATCATTGCTTATTTCCTTTCTCTATTCGGAGGGGTGGTGAAAAAAGGAAATAATTGGGCCAGAGAGACAGAATGAGGGGCTAAGGCATTTGCCTTACACACAGCCAACCTTGGTTTGAATCCCCAGCTCAATATATAGTTGCCTGAGCTCACCAGGAGTGATCCCTGAGCATTGCTGGGAATGTCCCCTAAGCCTCAAATTTATAGAAGAAAAAAAAAGAAAAAGAAAGCTTTGACATAGGTCTGCAATTAAGGCATCTGCCAACAGATCACGAAGGCATCTGAAGTTACAGACCACACAGCAGCCACAGGTAGTGTCAGGTGGTTTGAAACCCTTAGGAACACTTGCTGCATGTGATATGCTCTGCTTCTTAATATGGCCCCACAGACACAGACTAAAACTGAGAGTGGGGGAGGGCTTGCAATTCGTACTTTCCAGAGCAAGAAAAGAAAACAGCTTCATGACAATACGGTCCTCCAGCTGAAAAATACCTTCCATATTGGTTGGATTAATGGTTGTTTTTCTGCTGAAATAAAATGCTGATGAGTCACTTTGAAGCAACATCCAATACAAATACATGCTGGGAAGATTAAATAGTGCCTATCAACACCAAACAATATTTTAAGAGCAAAATTCATAGGGATCCTTTAAAGACAAGGCATTTTAAAACTTCAAACCAGCATAAATACCATTGTGCCAAAAAAAAACCTTTCACTAGTAATATTTGTTTTATAACAAATGTTTAATATTAGTACCACTTATAACACTCAGAAAACCATTCATAGTCTTAAAGAGTATTACAATGAGTATTTCACTAAATGATCCAAATGCTATGGCCCAGGAGAAAACAATCATTGCACAGAGAGTTGATTTATTTCAATCAAAAGTTTACATGAAGCACCATTAATTCAAAAAACTAAGGAATTATTGTAAAGAATTTCTGAGCAGAAACTGGAAAAATAGGCAAATTGTGCCTTCAAGTTTGACAGTAACTGCAGAACTTAATTCCTTCTTTGTACTCTCATATCAATAAAACTATTAACTATTTGTTTACTAAAATGCTTGAGAAATCACTTTGCTATTGTACAAGAGCTGCCCCATCTAGTCACCAGTAAGGGCAGGACTTGGTTAGTAAAAAGATTCCACTTCTATTAGCTCTGTTCTGATTTCTGAATTCTCTTTTCCCATGTGCTTTTTCCCAGTTTTCAACTTTCCAGCTCTCTTCTCCCATGTGTCTTTAAGTGTATGTAAAATTCATTTGCTTTCTCTACTTGCCGTGCCCCAATCTGAGGAACATATTGACCAGTGCTCAGCTCATAACAGCAGGTTAATTACCAAAATCCAGAAATGACACCAGATCAGTTGCATTTTAAAATGTACTTACTAGAAAATGTTGGCATATTATTTGAGGATGGAAGATCTATTTAGATCCTAATTCATGGTGAAAAACAGGACACATTTTCAGATTAATGAAAAGGAATAAATGTAGTAAATCCAGAGACAAATTTGTTCCACAAATGTCCAGGACAGAAAGGACTTTGCAACTATCAAAAAATTGCAGAATTAGCACTCTTTACAATAGCCAGAATCTGGAAAAAACCTGAGTGCCTGAGAACAGATGACTGGTTAAAGAAACTTTGGTACATTTACACAATGGAGTACTATGTAGCTGTTAGAAAAGACGAAGTCATGAAATTTACATACAAGTGGTACTACATGGAAAGTATCATGTTAAGCGAAATGACTCAGAAAGAAAGGGATAAACACAGAAAGATTGCATTCATCTGGGGAACATAAAGTAACAAAATAGGAAACTAACACCCAAGAATGGCTGAGATTAGTACCAGGAACTTTACTCCATGACTTGGAGGCCAACCACACATACTAGGGAAAAAGGGAGCTCAGATAAAGAGGGGAACACCAAATAAAGGTGTTGGGAGGATCCTCCCAGGATGGGAGAAGCATGCTGAAAGTAGACTATAGACCAAACATGATTGCCACTCAATGTTTCTCTTGCAAACCACAACACCCAAAAGGAGAGAGAGAACAGAGGGGAATGCCCTGCCAGAGAGACTGGGTGGGATGGGGGGGATGGGGGGTGGGAGGGATACTGGGATCCGTGGTGGTGGGAAATGGGCACTGGTGGAGGGATCATTGTATAATTGAAACCCAAGCACAAAAATGTGTAAGTCTGCAACTGTACCTCATGATGTCTCACTATTAAAAATTTTTTAATAAAAATTTTAAAAATTGCAGAATTAACAAATTGACAGATTTTGACCATGGTAAAATGTCCTAACCAAACTTCCATTTAACCAATATCACAGACGGATTCTTCTCAGCCCCCTTGTAGAACCTCAATACAGGTCCACAGCATGCTGTTTTCTCAGTGCTAACAGGTTACTCTGTAGTACACCTGCCCACCCACAAACCCTACAAATTAAGCTGTCTATTTACCAACAGTTATTTATGCTTGTTCCCAAATTTGTTTCCTTTTATGCTAGCTGTATAGTGGTTACTTTAATTCTTAATTATACAGTATATCAACTGACAGTGAGTGCAAAGAAGAGGAAGTGGCTAAAAAGATCACATCAAGGTAGAACTGAACAAGAAGTGGGTGGCAAAGACTGACAGGGGAGGGGATCTGTAAAACAGCTTAAAAGATTCTGTATCTACTACATCTCACCACATTATCACTCCACTGTAAAGAAATAAAAACTAGAAATCATTATTGATGCCTTTTAGATGAGACAGAAAATTACATATTCAAAATGTTACCAATCAATTAGTGTTACACTGAAAGAAAAGAGCAAGTCATTTCTCAGCTGACCGCATCACAACCTGGAACACGTTCTCTGTCTTCCCTCTCCTCCTCTCCTGGCTCCCTCCTTACATTCCTCTATATAAGACTATTTTGCTTCAAAAAAATTAAAAATATAAGTGTCATCCAAAATAAAAGGACTGGTTAATGTGTATTTTGAAGCTGTACATTAAAATATTAAAGACACTTGTAGATTTTAGGGTGCTCTTACCTATAAAAAGAACAACTCTGAGATTTAACCATACCAAATAAAGTTTTATTCTGAATGATTTTTTTATTTCATTTTTTTTCTTTTTTTATTAGTGAAAAACCATGAGGTACAGTTATAGGCTTACAAATTTTGTGCTTGGGTTTCAGTTATACAATGATCAAGTGCCCATCCCTCCACCAGTGCCCGTCATCCATCCCCATGGGTCCCAGCATCCCCCCCCATCCCCCCCCGTCCCATCCTGCCTCTGTGGCAGGGTATTCCCCCTTGTTCTCTCTCTCTTCTTTTGGGTACTGTGTTTTGCAAGAGAGGCTTTGAGTGGCAATCATGTTTGGTCTATGATTTTTTACTTCCACTTTTCTAGTCACCAGTAAAGGTAAAGGTAAAGGCCCTCCCGTTGATCGTCGATTTGCTCGAGTGGGCCCAGTAACGTCTCCATTGGAGACTTTGTTGTTACTGTGTCTGGCATATCGAATACTCTCGGTAGCTTGCCGGGCTCTCCGAGAGGGGCGGAGGAATCGAACTCGGGTCAGCCATGTTGACCGAAATTTTTTTTAATGAATCATAGTTACAGACTTACAAACTTCCGTGCTTATGTTTGAGTCATACAATGATCGAGTACTCATCCGTCCACCAGTGCCCATTCTTTACCACCAATGTTCCTTGTATCCCTCCTGCCACCCCCACCCCCACCCCCCACTTCTGTGGCAGGCTCATTCTCTTTTACTCTCTCTCCTTTTGGGTGTTCTGGTTTGCAATACAGGTATTAAGTAGCCATCATGTTCAGTCTATAGCATTTCAGCACGCATCTCCCATCCCAAGTGAGCCCTCCAAGCATCCTTTACTTGGTGGTCCCTTCTCTATCTTACCTGCCTTTCCCCCCAGCATGTGAGGCCAGCTTTCAAGCCATGAAGCAACCTTCCTGGTCCTTATCTTTACTATCCTTGGGTGTTAGTCTTCCATTATGTTACCAGTAACTTTTTTTAAAATGAAACTTGAAAAGTATTTGAGTATTATAAAAGATTAAAGTTTCCTAGATAAAACTCACATAAATTAGCAATGAAATCACTATGTAACAAATAGGAAAATGCAGAATGCAAAATCCAAATGACCAGTTTATAGAATAAAAAATTAATATGAGAAAGTAAGTTATTTTACTGTTTCTCAAAAAGACAAAAAATAGTGAAATAACCCTTCTAACCCCCTTATCAAGTCAATAAAAGTCAAGCAATTAGCATGCTCATTTTTGCCAAATGCATAATGCAACAGACAGGAATACCATTTGCTGCTAAATATGACATTTTAGTGGAAACTTTCTACAAATCAATCTGGTGACCTTAAAAATGTCTCTATCATTTGACCGTACAGTTTCATTCCTGGAAAAATTGTACTGAGAAAATAATCTGAAATTTGAATAAAGCTTTGGCAGTAAAATACTCCTCAAAGTATGTTATACTATTTTTTAACTGGGAAAAATCTTTCTCAACCAAAACTGTGTCAGGCACTGAAGCTGAAGTAGTAAACAAAACAGTCTGAGTCTCTTTGAGCTTAGAGCCTGCTGAGAAAGGGAGACAAACTGAACAACTATAATAAGTTGAATGAAAGGAGTTATCAAATAAATACTGAGAAATCCAAATGAGACACACAGTCATCACAAATTATTTATAGTGAATTATTAATTATTATACTAGATGAAAACCCATCAGCTGCAAATGCGTATAAAATATAATGAAAATCTAAGCAGGATGGCAGGGGTGGTAGGGGAAGGCATGCAGGACTTCTGACAGCACAGCTCTCACCAGTGATCCTTGATAAGACAAGCTGGGTCGATGCCATTTTTTATTTGGAAAGTGCTTCTGTTCTCCTCACTATAATTTTGTATGACTCTAGCTCAGTGGACACTGCCAAAGGAAGGAACTTCTGAGATCTGGAGCTCCTAGGGAAATTTCCAAGCTTGAGACTAGTGGAAAACAATTGGGATCATTAGCAAACAATGGAACATCACAGTTGCCTAAAAAGCCTGCAATACTGGTTGGGACAAACAAGACTTTAGCCAACTGTGGAAAAGGGAGACAAGGAGAATGGGGGTGCTGGTGAAACTCTGACTACTGGGGGGTTCAAGCAAGTTGGATGGATGTGAGGCCCTGGATTTGATGCACTGTTGATAAGGAATAATCAATTATCAAAAGAGCTTCCCAAGTTATCAGAAGCATTTGACTGTTGTAATTTGTGCACAAGCAGAAAGTGAAATTTGTACACAAGCAGAAAGTGAAAGTCAAGGAAGACTTATGAACTGCCAAATATGTGGGCTGTTGTATACAATCAAAGTTCATTCAATTAATAATCACTCCAGATATGTGAGTGTTGGGGCTATACAAACCCTGGCTCTTGCCCTTGAGTTCATCTCTAATGGTGGAATCAGATTCCAAAAAGTTGTTAGAAATCTTTAAAAAAAATTTGTTGTTGTTCGTGTTAACATAGGGAGGCGGGAGTGATAGTAAAGTGGGTAGGGTGCTTGCATTGCACACAACCGACCCAGGTTAAATCCCCATACACTGTCCATGAAGCACCACCAGGAGTAATACTCAGCACAGCTCCAGTAGACTATAGATCCAACATGATTGCCACTCAATGCCTCTTTTTTTAAAAAATTTTTATTAGTGAAACACCATGAGGTACAGTTGTAGACTTATACATTTTTGTGCTTGGGTTTCGATTATACAATGATCAAGTACCCATCCCTCCACCAGTGCCCATTTTCCACCACCACGGATCCCAGTATCCCTCCCACCCCCGATCCCCCCATCCCACCCTGCCTCTGTGGCAGGGCATTCCCTTTTGTTCTCTCTCTCCTTTTGGGTGCTGTGGTCTGCAAAAGAGGCATTGAGTGGCATTGAGTACTCAATGCCTCTTTTGCAGACCACAGCACCCAAAAGGAGAGAGAGAACAAAAGGGAATGCCCTGCCACAGACACAGGGTGGGATGGAGGGATGGGGGGTGGGAGGGATACTGGGATCCGTGGTGGTGGAAAATGGGCTCTGGTGGAGGGATGGGTACTTGATCATTGTATAATCGAAACCCAAGCACAAAAATGTGTAAGTCTACAACTGTACCTCATGGTGTTTCACTAATAAAAATTAAAAAAACAGACTATGCTCTGAGCACCACTTGGTATGGCCCCCTAAAGCAAAAAAGTCAATTTTAAGGTAGAGACAAACTTTTGATAAAGCAGCTGACTACCATTTACCTTCTAGAGACCAGGAGAGTTAAGGAGTAGAAAAAAGATAAAGCAACAAGATCAGGAAATTATAAGATAATTGATGACAGTTACTGTGTTTGGCATATTGAATACATCACGGGGAGCTTGCCAGGCTCTGCTGTGCGGGTGAGATACTCTCGGTAGCTTGCCAGGCTCTCCAAGGGGGCGGAGGAATCGAACTCGGGTCGGCCATGTTGGCTGCGTGCAAGGCAAATGCCCTACCGCTGTGCTATCGCTCCAGCCCAATTGATGACAAAGGAAGGTAAAGGTAAAGGTAAAGTCCCTCCCGTTGATCGTCGATTTGCTCGAGTGGGCCCAGTAACGTCTCCATTGGAGACTTTGTTGTTACTGTGTCTGGCATATCGAATACTCCCGGTAGCTTGCCGGGCTCTCCGAGAGGGGCCAAAGGAAAGCTGTCCACAAATTTAAAGCAACGGGAAAAGAGGCAATTATCCTGGTTATCTCTTTCTATTTCCTGCCAAGTAGTTGCAATGTAGTAATCCAAACTAAAGCAAGTAAGGTAGCTTATTCCTGGGAACCCTGGAAGCAGAAGACAAAAATCCAAGGATTACAGCTCCCAGGGATATATGAAATAGGAATTTTTTAAAAGAGTGTCGGCTGAAAATCCTTTAAAAGAGGGATTAGACAAATGTTTCCCAACATGGTTTACATGGTACCCATTGAGGAGATACTGAAATGGTGGAGAGGGGTGGTAGTATTAGTCTTGGGTGCAATGAGGGGAGACTTTGTTTACTTTAAAGGGTAGATTTCCAAACTAAAATATTTTTTAAAAAATAATTTTTAAACTTATTTTTCCAGGGGGACTCTAGATAATTAAGTTTGAAAAATTCTGAGTTTTATTCTCAGATTCTTTTTCCTCAACTGTAGCATCTGAAAACTGTCTTTTATCCACATGGCAGAAGACTTAAATTACTCTTTCTAGAAAGGAAAAGTAGAAGAATCCCTTGAACTCAGACATGGAAATAGATCAATAAAAATAAGAAACAAAAAGTCTGGGTAACCAACAGTGAAAGATCCATTCCTTTCCAGACCAGTCTTGAACACTAGATGCAAGTTTATTCTCCCCAAGTCCCTTCCTACAAAATACTCAATGATACCTATGTAAAAAACTGGGTTATGAAAAAAGAACTAAAATATTTCTCCATAAATATCCAGGTTTCCCCTCAATTACATCACAGCAAGACCCATCAGTCAACAAGCTTCAGTTACAAATAGCTTTCCAGTCACTTTTCTTTAACAAAAATAACCTGGAGAAAGTGTGAGCTATTCTCTCACCTGAAAGACACCAAAATTTATAAAGAGGAAAGGACAGTCAGAGAGAACTGACAACATAAGAAAAAGAAAATGGCAAAGTAATTATAATTCACTTTCTTCTCTTTGAGGATATTAAGAGGCAGCAGTCAGGAAACAAACATGGGGGAAGGGTGCGCTTAGAAATAAGACTATGGAATTGGAAAATAGGTTGAAGGGTCCTCCCACAGAACAGTAAAACAAGATGACAGAACATTGAAAATATGAGAGAAAATAGAAAACGAGAGGGTCTAAATATCAAGAAAAATGAAAAGGAAGAAATTATCAAAAATGAAGATAATTTTCTAGCACTGAAGAAAACATCTCCAAATCAAAAGGCCCACTGAGTACCCAATAGAGTGGATAGAAAAAAGATATATAAGAACAGTCTCATGAAATTTGAGAACCCCAGGGATAAAGAGTCTAAAATTCTCGCAGAGATGGGGCTGGAAAGATAGTCCAGCAGGTAGGGTGCTTGCCTTGCATGTGGCTGGCCGAGTTACATCCCTAGCATCCCATATGGTCCCCTGAACATCACTAGACGTGATTCCTGAGCAGAGCCAGAAGTAACCCCTAAGCATCATTGGTGTGACATCCCCTCCCAAAAAAACAATTCTGGCAGAGAGTAAAATGAAAAGAAAAATAAAAAATATTAGCAACTTAGAGGAGAATATAGAATTGCCTTCCAAATTCAGAGAGCGAATGATTTCCAATCTAGATTTCATTATCCCAAAAGTTATATAAACAATATAATACTTTACTTAACTATCTCAAGTTGGAGGGAATAATAAAACATTCCACTACCTGGTATATTCATAATTTACTATTTCTGTGGGTTAAAAAACCGAATAAATCTAGTGGCTCAAAACACTGAGTGTAAAAGAACATAATTCTTTTCTAGGGCTAGAGGTCAAAAGTCTAATGTGCTAGCTGCATTAGCAGTCTCTTTCTAGAGACACAAAGAACAAATCTGTTTCTCTGCCAGTTTCCAGCTTCTAGAGGTGACTTGGCTCATGGACCCTTTCTCCATTTTTAAAGTACATTACACTCCAGTTTCTTTTATTTGGTTTCCTCATCATATCTATACTTACTGGCTAATTATCCAGCCTCTTTCTCCTATAAAGGACTGCTGAGGCTACACTAGGCCCTCAGGGAAAATTCAGGATAATCTCCTCATCAAAAAACCTTTAATGATATCTATACCACATATGATTACCACACATGGTAATAATATAGTCTGGGAATTAAGATCTGAAAATCTTATTCAACACACTACACAGAATCTCAACATTCACTTCCCATTCAATCTTTCTTCAAAACCTCCTAGAGGGTCACCTCTACCAACAATCAGAGGAAATGAACGTGAGTGTAACATGACAAGATGACATCAGACTCCATGTGAGAGCTCCAGAATTCAAGTAGGTACCTTTTTTCATGAAGAATCCTGTGCAATGAAAAATATCAAAACATGGCAACATGCTAGAAAAAAACCAAGTTCCGATACTCCCAGCAGAAAAATACATTAGGTAGCAAAGGTCTGTTAAACACTAATGCAGTGATGATGGAGCTAGCAGGCGTTTGTGTGAGGAAGGTGGAAGTAGCATATAAAGTGAATCTAAGTGCTTGCACGAAAAGGTTGCTTGTTAAAATCACCAATACAGAAAATCTAACCGGAAATCAAAGTGACATGACGTCTAACTGGGACTCAACGTGACATAATGTCACAAGTAAGAACCCATTCCATAACCTCAACTAGGTGAGATGCTGCTCTAACCCCTCCTCTCCCCCACCCGAAAAAATACTGCTCAATGTAATTGCTCCCTTCATGGATATTTTTTTTTAATTTGGACTGTTGAGACATTACCTCCAGACAGTACTAAAAGAGGCTATGAAGCCTAAAAGGGTAGAGAACAACTTCCACAGAGCAAGACACTCGAGCTGTGCTTTTAGGGTATGTAAAACTGGTATGTGTGAGGACATGGGAAAGGGCATGAAGGGGGTGCACAAGAAATGATCGGTTATAAGACACAAAATACACTGAGCATTTATGATACTGTAAGTAGTTCTATTGGTTGAACTGTTGGTGGGAATGTCGACTGGTTCAGCCCTTCTGGAAAACAGTATGGACGATTCTCTAAAAGTTAGAAATTGAGCTCCCATTTGGCCCAGCAATACCACTCCTAGGAATATATCCCAGAGAGGCAAAATTGTATAGTCGAAGTGATATCTGCACTTGTTTGTTCATTGCAGCACTCTTTACAATAGCCAGAAACTAGAAGAAACCTGAATGCCCAAGAACAGATGACTGGTTAAAGAAACTTTGGTACATCTACACAATGGAGTACTATGTAGCTGTTAGAAAAGATGAAGTCATGAAATTTATATACAAGTGGTACAACATGGAAAGTATCATGCTAAGTGAAATGAGTCAGAAAGAGAGGGATAGACATAGAAAGATTGCATTCACCTGGGGAATATAAAGTAACAAAATATGAGATTAATACCCAAGAATAGCTGAGATCAGCACCAGGAGGATTACTCCATAGCTTAGAGGCCAGCCGGGCATTCTAGGGGAAAGGGCAGCTCAGATAGAGAAGGGAGCACCAAATAAAGGGGGTTTGGAGGATCCTCCCAGGAGGGGAGATACATGTTGAAAGTAGACTATGGACTGAACATGTTTGCCACTCAAAGGCTCTTTTGCAGACCACAACACCCAAAAGGAGAGAGAGAACACAAGGGATTGCCCTGCCACAGAGGCAGGGTGGGATGGGAGGGATGGGGGTGGGAGGGATATTATCCATGGTGGTGGAAAATGGGCACTGGTGGAGGGATGGGTATTTGATCATTGTATAATCGAAACCCAAGCACAAAAAATTGTAAATCTACAACTGTACCTCATGGTGTTTCACTAATAATAATAATAATAAAAAAGAAACTAAATAGTTCTATTGTTTGAGCAACAAAGTGGGAGTGTGTGGTGAATGACAAGGAGACCAAATATCAAAAGCAGAAAACAATCTAACACAAATGTGAAGTGCCTTGGCTCTGCCTTCTAGTTATGCAAATATCTTAATTTCAGCAAAGCCTCAATTCATTCATTTCTTAGATCAACAGGTTTGAGAGTGAAATGAAAATGATTCTGGTGAGGGGGTGTCTCCCAATTGAACAGGAAGAAGGCAACAAAGAGTAAAAGTGTACCAAAGTAACATTTCTCCACAGTAAAATTGTATCATCTGTCCTCACCCTGTATTTAAGACTGGTTTTTCTATTTTCTCATTTTTGTTTTGTTTTGTCTGTCTGGTCCCAAACTGACAAACTTGGTTCCTCTAAATCCTAGCTTCTTGATCTGTAGATTGCAGCTTCCTATTGGGGGAAAATAGGCTGCTGTCACATTACTTTTTTTTTAAATTTTAATTAGTGAGGCGCCATGAGGTACAGTTGTAGACTTACAAATTTTGTGCTTGGGTTTCAGTTATACAATGATCAAATACCCGTGCCTCCACCAGTGCCCATTTCCCACCACCACGGATCCCAGTATCCCTCCCACCTCGCATCGCCCCCATCCCGCCCTGCCTCTGTGGCAGGGCATTCCCTTTTGTTCTCTCTCTCTTTTTGGGTGCTGTGGTTTGCAAAAGAGGCATTGAGTGGAAATCATGTTCGGTCTATAGTCTACTTTCAGCATGCATCTCCCATCCTGGGAGGATCCTCCCAACACCCTTTATTTGGTGCTCCCTTCTCTATCTGAGCTGCCTTTTCCCCTAGCATGTGTGTCACATCACTTTTTAAAAATTTGTTTTCAATTAAATTTCTTTATGATTTAGTATCAGGAAATGTTTACTTT
Source organism: Sorex fumeus (assembly GCF_029834395.1). Classification (NCBI taxonomy): domain Eukaryota; kingdom Metazoa; phylum Chordata; class Mammalia; order Eulipotyphla; family Soricidae; genus Sorex; species Sorex fumeus. Next base: position 7,095,352 of record NW_026606143.1, on the reverse strand, counting down.
GTACACCAATTTTATATACCTTTTTAACTAGGTCATGTACACATTTTTCAGGTGAAAATGTAGGAGAAGTTAAAACAGCCCTGTTCTAGATGATCACTGTTTGACAGAGTTTTCTGTGGAAATTGAAATATTCTGAATCTGCATTGCCTACTTAGTATTCACTAGTCACAGGTAACTACAGAGCATGTGAAGTGTGGCTGATACAATTAGAGAACCAAACTGTTAATAATATCTTTATTGAAATGTCATTCATATACCATAAAATTCACCCTTTTTATAGTCTATAAAACTCGTCAGTAGGGTTAAAAATTAACAAAGATGGTGTCTCAGACATAAGTGCTAATTCCATAACATTTTAATTATTTTTTAGAGAAACCCACTAGCAGACATACATCTTCTTCCTCCAACCCTGGCAACCATATTTAAGCTACTGTTTCAATAGATATTACTATTTTGGACATTTTCTATTAACGGAAACAAACATATGTGGCCCTTTGTGCCTTTCATATTTTTACTTAGCACAATATTTTCAAGGTTCACTCATGTTGTAGCATGAATCAGTGAGCAAACCCTCAGATATTACCATTTACTCAACATTACTGCGTTCAAAGATTGAAGGGGAAAATCCTTCCAGTCCATGTTCTGTGTGGTATTTGTACACAAGTTTTCTCCATGTCTACATGGGTTTTTCCTGATGCTTGTGTTTCTCCACAACCCAAAAAGTGCATATTAGTCACTAGAATGTCTATATTTTCCCTGTCTGAGCAAGTGTGCATGTGTGCACGCACCCTGCAATGAAAGAACATTATGTCCAGGCTTGGCTCCTGTCTTATGTCCTGAGCTACTGAAATAAACTCTGGCCACCCGTGGAGAGAAAACACAGAGGTTAAGGTGCTTGTCTTACATACTGCAAACCCTGGTTCAAATTCCTGACAGCACATATGGTCCAGAGCACTGCTAGGAATAGTCCCTGAGCAACATAAGATGTGGCCCAACCTGTACCCCATAAAATTAGTGGGTTGGGCAAAATAAGTAAGAAAACTATTGAGTGAATACAAATTATTGCTTAATATTAGAATTTCCTTGGGGTATTCATTCAGAAGTTTGGTGCTGTTTTTATCGCCAGGAATGTGCAGTAGGAACTTATGTCCTGTTTATGTCTATTAGCCTTGGTAAGCTGATTTTGTTAAACATTGTTTCACCTAACATTGTAGTTTTTAAGGTCAAGATTGATTTGCTCCAGCGGACCCAGTAACATCTCCATTGTGAGACTTGTTGTTACTGTGTTTGGCATATTGAATACGTCACAGGGAGCTTGCCAGGCTTTGCCATACGGGCGAGATACTCTCGGTAGCTTGCCAGGCTCTCCAAGAGGGGCTGAGGAATCGAACTTGGGTTGGCCATACTGGCCGCTTGCAAGGCAAACGCCTTACCTGCTGTGCTATCGCTCCAGCCCTTATTAAAAATAAATGAGGACTGTATTCCATTTCTTTAATGGCTATATCACTTTCCATTGTGGATAATTGCAATGCTCTTGATCCATTCATCAATGAGTATTTTGGGTTCATTCTACCTTTGGGCTGTTATAAAGAGCACTGCTATGTGAAAGCTCTGGGTCTGATCCCCAGGAACATACTTCCTCCCACCAAGCACCAGCAGCAGCGGCTCCCAAGGACTGCTGTGTGACTCCCAAACAAATACAAAGTAACGAATGCTGCTATAAACAATATTGTATATGTTTGGGTGTGAACGTGTTTTTTAATTCTCTTAGGTATGCAGCTAGGAACATAACTGCTGGGTTAATAAGAAAACTATATTTAACTTTTTGAGGAAATGCACGAGCATTTTCCACTGTAGCTTCATCATTTTGCATTCTCACCAGCAGTACAGGAAACATCCAGTTTCTCTACATCCTCAGCAATATTTTTTATTGTCCATTTTTTTATGAAAGAGGGACTAGTGAATGTAAAGAGGCATCTCACTGCTGAGGTTTTGCTTCACATTCCTCAAATGACAAATAATGCTAAGGTTCTTTTTAGGTGCTTGTTGGTCATTTGTAAGCCTTCTTTGGAGAAATGTATATTCATGGAATTTTAAAATCTATTTAATTATAATTAAGTAGCCATATCTGGGCAGTGCCTATGATATTAGGTAGAAGAAAAAAATAACTTCTAGTACCTGAGCTTTGCTCAAGGTCTGGTGGAACTAGCTAGGTGACTAAAGATCAACCCGATTCATGACCACCCCAGAGACTCCAGATGGAAGCAGGAGTGAGGCCACAGGAAAGGGAAATTGCTGGAACATATGGAAGGAGGAGGTCCTTGGCACAGAGGCTGGTACTTAGAAAGCTCTCAAATGGATTGGTGATGATGAAAGCAGCCCATGTTTATTGAGCACAGTGTCGGGAACTATGCTTTATACCTGCAAGCTCATTTGATTTTTGCAACAGCAAGATTCTACAAATCTATGCCCCTTTACAAATGAACCATTTCAGGTGAATCTGGTAAGAAAACAATAATTTTAGTTCCTCTAAAAATTCTCCATTCTACTTCAACCTTAGAAACTTATTTTAACTTTATCTAGTTTAATTATAGCAATGATCTTACAATATCAACTATAGAAGCTAAGTGTTATTCAGGGCTCTGACAGTACATCCAGTCTACATTGTGCCATTATCTACTCACCTATCTCAATGTGACACTATGAAAAATTAGATGGCTTTTGAAGAAACAAAATATTAGGACTAAATGAAAATATGAACTCCTGATTTTGTGTATTATGGGCCAGATTTTATCATTTCTAATGTGTTCAACTACTTCCTCCCCTTCTTTTAATTGGCTCAACAACTATATAATGAATATCAACTATGTACCAGAAGCTGTCACAAGTGTAGAAATACAGCACAAACAGACAGCCACAAATTATGACCTAATGAAGCTTAGAATATATGGTTTTAAGAATAATACAAGCTCCAGTAACTTTATATTCCACGAAGGCCGCATTGCAGTGTCTACTTCACAATGAAATTATCCCTATAGCATCAGCACCCTAAAATGACACTCTGCCTACTAAGAAGTCTGAGACTTAACATCAAAGCCTTTAAAATTGCTCAGAATCCTCACATTTGGCAGGAGTCATTGACAGCAGTTACATTTCAAGACGCAGCACCCAAATCCTGAGGAACAAGGGAGAATTATTCAAGTGTACTTGCAGCTTAGTAGAGAGGGGAGGGAGGGGATCTGTCCCAAACTACTGAGGAAGAACACAACAAGCATAACCAGACCATTTTTCTTACTTAAAGCACTGTGTTGTTTCTCAGGCTTTCATCATTCTCCACCCCTGACCCCTGTTTCAGGTAGATCAAACAGAAATGATGGGTTGTTCAGATGATTTGTGTGGGTGGCTATTGTGCTTTACTGGGACAATAAGGCTACAGAAAACTGCTCTTTTAAAGAGTTCACATTTTATTCATCACTATAAATAGCAATTTAATCTAAAAAACTCTTCCTCTTTTACACAAGATTCTACAAAACAGTACAGTTGAAGCCTTCTGTATAGAGCTGCTATTGGCAAAATTGACCTAAGTAGCCACATTGAGGGTTGGCCTTTGCCTGACCCTCTCTCATTGTACCTCACCTCCAGGATGAGTAAGCAGGGCAAAATCTATGAATTACACTGATTGGGAAAGCCTAAATGAAAGGTCTAACTCAATCATTTCCAGTTTCAACATCACTCACTATTTCCTGTAGATTTCTCAGCACCTCTGATCAAAGTATTCAACCCAAATTTACTAAAAGAAGCCACAGACCAAAAAAACTCACTAGTAATAGAGTACTATAGCTCAGAATCAATTGGCTTAGTCATGTTTCTTCATTTAAAACATCAGTCATGTGAGGAAATACACAACCATGGCATCAGAACTGCAAAAATAATACTTTTGCCTGATCTTGATGCTGGAACCAACAGAGACTGGGGGAATGTCTTTCCTTCCAAAGTTATAATGCTCCCTGCAGTGGTGTGGGTAGAAAGAGTCCAATTTTACTCTATTTGTATTAAAATTCAGTTCTTGCCTTGTACATGATACTTACCACCAATCACTTTAAAGGCTGCTAGCAAGAACAAAAATATATTAAGAATGTGTTATGAAATTCTTACTGAGGACAAAAACAGCTATATGTGTTTATGAGGTTATCAAAAACTTGTCCAGTAAACATTCTAAGATTAGCCACAACATTTGGTGTCTATGTGTTCACAAACATCTTTGTGAGTATAACTGACTACATTACTCCAGGCCAAGGATAAAATTTTCCATGTGATATGGAATAATTTCAATGGCTTAGAGTACACGAAACAGTGTTCTCAAACTCCTAAACTTAGCAGTCAGAAGGTGAGCTTTCTCCAGAAGAATTAAAAAGGCAACTTTTTAACTTTTGGGAGAAATGAATACTTTTTTTGTTTTTTATTTTGGAGCCATACCCAACAATGCTCAGAAGGCCATATGAAATGACAGAGATCAAACTCAGGTTGGCCAGCCATGTGCAAGGTAAGTGTCCTACCCACTGTACTATTGTTCTGGCCCCAAGAAATGAAGAGTACAAGAGATGATAGTCAGGCTTCACTGGAGAACAAAAAAAACATAAGACATGCCTGTACAGAATCAGTGAGGACATGTCAAAGAATTGTCTAATAGATTACCTATGACAGATGGAAGGAACTCAGTAGTATATCATTTTCAGTTACAAATCTCCAGTCATTTAATAACAGCTTGATGTCAGAGAGAGAGGAATGAGTATAGAAATAAGATAATCGAATATAGGCAAAAACAGATGTCTACCTATTCATTTCAGATGTCTGTAATTTACTATTATGAGCAAAAAATCCCAGTGTCAAAACTTCAATTTGTGCAGGGAATAACAAACTTTTAAAACAGCAAATCTGTGTGTGTGTGTGTGTGTGTGTGTGTGTGTGTGCGCGCGCGCGCGTGCGTGCATGTGCATATGTGTTTGGCTCACCCCTGGTGGTGCTCAGGGTTTATTTATGGCTTTGTGCTCAAAGATCACTCCATATGTGGTGCCAGAGATCAAAGCAGAATAGAAAAGAGTAGCAAGCAAGTAGCTTAACCCCTGTAACTATCTCTTTGCCCCACCCCACAACAGCAAACTTTTAATGCAAAGTGTCAGAAGTAAACTATTAAGACTTGTGGACTAAATGGTCTCTACCAGAACTACTTGACTCTGCTCTTTTAGCTTGAACTCAGTCAAGGACAGTAAGTAAATAAGTATGGTTTTAAATGCAATAAAAATGTATTTACAAAGAGTAGTTGACCTACCTCTGTGTGCCTCAGACCACCTTGGAGGACTTGTTCAAACAGAAATTACTGGGCTCACCCCCCAGAGTTCCTCACCTGTACAACTGGGCTGAGGCCCAATAATTTGTACTTCTAAGAGCTTCCCAGAGGCTGCTGCTGTTGGTCTGGATAATGCCCACACTGTGAGGTTCACTGCTATAGACATTTTTACTTACTATCCAAGGACTTCAGCATTTGAGATAGCTACCAAGGTTCACACCTGATTAGTCAAAAAATTTTGTCACTTGTAATAAGCTGCAAACTTTTAAGTTTAATTGAAATTAATTAATTTAAAGAAAAGTAAGGGGTAGCACATTAGTAGACATTTTTTTCTTCACATTGACTTCAGTATAAACATTACCTCCTCAGTAGCACACACACTTATTTCAGACCAGGGAGAGACTCCAGAGATCAGCAAGCTATGCTCTACCTTCAGCACTGCTGGTGGTCTTCAGTTCCCCTGGATCCTAGCAGCCCCCATAACCCAGCCTGACCAATGAACTATCCAGCTCAGTTGCCTCAGTACAGTCAGGGTTACTCCCTGAGCTGGTCTGTAAAGGGCTCTTTCCCCTCAAATCCTCAAATACCTATCAAGGTATTGAATAATCACCATGTCATATTCAAATACCTCTGTTCAACATTTTCACCTAACATGCTCTAATTCTAATACAGAGTTAGAAAACCAATCTCTGGAAATAAAGCAAGAAATAGAATTTTAAAAAAGGTAAACAATTCTTGCCAAATCAAATTCAACAAAGCCCATTTCTACTAATAAGGGCCATTTTGGAAAAAAATATGACATGTAGGTAGTTTAAGACTTTTGAAAAGTTGCATCATTTCATGTTCATAAGAATCCCATGAAGTAGATAATAGAGTCTTTACATGTTTTACATGATAAAGAAACTGAAACAAGTGGTTATCTGTCACAACTCTTAAGATTTTTTCCTTTAAAGTACTATTTTTCCTACTAAGGTTTAAAGAATAGATATCAAACCTAGCTCAAACTTATCTTTGCAGTATTATGTTCATGTTTCTTTATAGGGAAAATATTCTAATAAGAGTTTTTAATTCATGTTCACGTTTGTGGGCCTAATTCTTTTTTTTAATTTTATTTATTTGCTCTTTGGGTCACACCCAGCGATGCACAGGTGTTACTCCTGACTCTGTACTCAGGAATTACTCCTGGTGGTGTTCAGGGGACCATATGGGATGCTGGGAATTGAACCCTGGTCAGCCGCATGCAAGGCAATCGCCCTACCAGCTGTGCTATAGCTCCAGCCCCTGTGGGCCTAATTCTTAAGTTTCCAAGGAAAACCTCACCAAGAATTCTCACCTTTAATCAGATGGCAAGTTAAAGCACTCCTGACCTTTTACTTCAATGGGTCAGAGACAGTGAAGTGTAGCAAAACCCATCAGCAGCCGAATACAAGTATTCAGCAATGGGAGAAATAATATCTATGAAAATAACCCAGAAAGTAGAGGTACAAGTCTAGAATATGCCCTCTCCAAAAATGCAAGAGAGGGGCTAGAGAGATAGCACAGCGGGTAGGGCGTTTGCCTTGCACGCGGCTGACCCGGGTTCGATTCCCAGCACCCCATATGGTTCCCTGAGCACCGCCAGGAGTAACTCCTGAGTGCAGAGCCAGGAGTAACCCCTGTGAATCGCCGGGTGTGACCCAAAAAGCAAAAAAAAATGCAAGAGAATGCTTTCTCCAATGCTAATGAAAGTGTTTCATTTAAATAGGCACTACAAATTCACATCCCCTGTAAGAGGGAAATGTTGGAGGGAGGAAAGAAGCATTAGCCCACAACACTTTGCCTTATGAGCAGTAGCAGGGTTTTTTATTTTGTTCTTATTAGTACACTTTATATATATTATATATGTTGATTATAATGTGGAATAATTACATTCTCACTTTTGACCTGTGATCTGAATAGTCCACTAGCAATATTTTTAATTTATATGAAATATAAAGTCCTTGAAGAACATGACTTCTTGTTTGTTTCACAAGCATCTAATTATTTTACAAGCAACCAATGGAAAAATATTATTAAGAAAGATAATCTCAAGTTCAGTGCCACATGTAACAGCTGAGACAAAAACCCAGGTAACAAGGTATTAAGCTTAAGAAGGCCAGGGAAGTCTCCTAATAAAGGCTAGACATTTTGCTTTTGAACTAATGGCTCAGTGAAGTTTGACTAAAACATCTAACCTAAAAATGCAAAATGACTAATACTGCCAAATATTATCATAGGGAGAGATGTTTTTTACTGTCCTCCAAAGTCAACCTAAGAAGCGTTTTCATTGAATTGATCTAAATAGATTACGACACAATCATTCTCCTACCTGACAATGTAATATGATCTAACAGATTAAATGTTATTCTGTCAGATTTAGGTAATTTAGATTTAGTGCTCAAATGTATCAGGGACTATGGATCTTTCTGCTTCATTTTATTCACTGTGAAAGTGTAGACACTTGCCAAATAAGCTCTGGGGAAATTATATAAATGAAATAGATAATATTCCTAAGTCCTGTATATGATTTACCTAAATATATATTCTGGGGTTCCTTATCTCAGTTCTGAAATTTCACATTATTAACAATTCATATGTCAAAAATCCAAATGCAAAGGTAAAAGTTGTAATACAGGGGACCAGAAAGATGCTTCAAAAGCACATACCTTGCATCTATGAAGCATTGAGTTTGAATTCCTTAGCACTGCATGCCCCACCCCCCACCCCCAGCACCATATAGTACTGTTCCTGATATTCCTTGAGCACAGCCGAATGTAGCTCTGGTGGCCTCAAGCATCTCAATAAGGTGGTCTGAGGAACAAAATGTCAGGACTACATTTACAGACCAAACACTGTGGGAGTTGTTCCAGGACCCCAGAGCAACACAGGGGTGACCCCTATAAAGAAAAATTGGGATATAAAATTGCCTCTTTTAACATAATCTTTGGACCCTTTTACCACACTTTAAAATTGTAACCTAGAACAGTCTTACAAATGATAAAACTCCATAAATTCAAAGAACATTATCTTTCCAGTGTATGTTTTAATTTTTTAAATGACAAAGCACTCCTGAATTATTTCACTTAGCATGATACTCTCAAAATTTATCCATGTTGTTGCCAATGGCAAGATTTTGTCCTTTTTAATTGCTAATGTGATATTTCTTTGTATGCATGTGTGTATATGTGGGTTTATATATATATGTGTGTGTATATATATATAAACACCTTTATTCATCTGTCAATGAACACTTGATTGCTTCCATACCATGCCTATTGTGAATAATGCTGTGTAATCAATATACTGTGTAATGTTACTCACATAATGAATATAAAACAAAACAAGCCTCCAAAACCAAAACAAGCTCACAGATACAGAGAACAGAATAGCGGTTCTCTGGGGAAGGGACTGCGGAAGGCAAACTGAGCAAAGAGGGTCAGCACTGTATAAAAGTAAAAAAGGTAAAGGCCCTCCCGTTGATCATCGATTTGCTCAAGCGGGCCCAGTAACGTCTCCATTGGAGACTTTGTTGTTACTGTGTCTGGCATATCGAATACTCTCGGTAGCTTGCCGGGCTCTCCAAGAGGGGCGGAGGAATCGAACTCGGGTCGGCCATGTTGGCTGCGTGCAAGGCAAACGCCCTACCCGCTGTGCTATCGCTCCAGCACTGTATGGTGACAGAAAATAATCCTTGGTGGCAAGTATTGGTGGCATTGTATAAAAATTGTGAAAAATAATGTTTTAAACTGAAACTTACATGATGTTATAAACAACTGGTGCCTTGTTTATCTAAAAAAAAAAAGCCACAAACCATTCTAAATTTTATTGCATCTAGAGCCACAAAACATGTTTTATAAAATGGATTTCAGATACAAACCTTAACTTCAAATAATGCTTTCATCAGAAGCTCTTGATGATAGACGTTCTTGATGAAGTTATAAAATATAGAGCAGTATCATAGGTATAATAGTTTATTAGGTATAATAGTTTATTTAGTAGGGGACCAAAACGATAGTTATGGCAGGTAGGGTGCCCTGTATGTGGTCAACCCAGGTTTGTTCTCCAGCATCACAAATTGTCCCCTGAGCACTGCCAGGAGTGTTCCCTGAGCACAGCTAGATGTGGCCCTCACCAAAGAAAATAAATTTTTCAAATTAAAAAAAATATTGATCTAATGAAGGCTGAAGAGACAGTACATGCAGTAGAGCATTTACCTTCTATGAGGCTGACCTGGATTCAATACCCAACACCCCATATGGTACACTAAGCACTGCCTGGAGTGATCCTTGGATGCAGAGCCAGGAGTTAAACCCTGAGCACTGGATGTTTGGCCCCAAAACAAACAAAAAATTTATCTAGTGATTTTTTCCCTCATTAACTTTAATAACATTGCTATTTTAAAGAACCTCCAATTTCTGATCATCACTACTATGTTCTCAGCTCTACACTCATTCACTCTATAGGGAATAAGCTAGAAATATTTCTTTACCAACGCCACATTTATATTGTTTCCAGTCCAACCATCTCAGAAAACATTGATGGACTGCTTCCTTTTAACCTAAGATTAAAAAGGGAACCCAAGGCATTTTTAAAAAGAAAAAGAAACACTGAATTATATCACTTCCCCTATTCAACAACAAAATCAGTTCAGTGGACGAGTTTCAATACCTTTTTTTTTTTGCTTTTTGGGTCACACCCAGCGATGCACAGGGGTCACTCCTGGCTCTGCACTCAGGAATTATCCCTGGTAGTGCTCAGAGGACCATATGGGATGCTGGGAATCGAACCTGGGTCGACCACGTGCAAGGCAAACACCCTACCCGCTGTGCTATTGCTCCAACCCCAAGTTTCAATACCTTTATATTTTGCAGAAACAACCTACTCATAATGGGGTAACTCAGACCACTGAAAGAAGATTCCAAACTTAAGGACAAACAAGAATATGAACTAAAAATAAAAACAGAACCAAGAAACTTACAACCTAAAGAAGCAAATATAGCCCACTATCTATTTTTGTAAATAAAGTTTTACTGAAACACAGTCATTCATTCACTTTCATATGACTGTCTCACACTAATATAGTAAAAGATTCTATCTGTAGTTTACAGAGTTTGTTAACCTTTGGTCTACAATAACTAAAATTGTTTAAAAAATCAGTACAAATGTGTCTGCGAGATAAAAGATTAACCAACAAACCATTTAAGTTTTAAAAAACCATGTCACACACAATGTGCTCAAAAGACTCTGCTAGGCAAGGTCTAATACTTTGCTAAAAAGAATTCTATCCCTCATACACTACTGGTAGCACTGTAGCACTGTCCTCCCGTTGTTTATCAATTTGCTCGAGCAGGCACCAGTAATGTCTCCATTGTAAGACTTGTTACTTCTTTTGGCATATAAAATATGTCACATGGAGCTTGCCAGGCTCTGCCATGTGGGTGGGATACTCTCGATAGCTTGCCAGGGTCTCTGAGAGGGGTGAAGGAATCAAACCTGGACCGGCCGCGTGCAAGGCAAATGCCCTGCCCGCTGTGCTATTGCTCCAGCCGTGGAAGGGTCAAACAGCCCCTTTCGAACAGTCTGGTAGTTCCACAAAATCTGAAACACACACTTATCAATTTGACCCAGGAATTCCACTCTGAGGTATATACCCATGAGAAGTAAAAACAAGTCCACATGTCCACACAAATACTTATAAACATCCACAGCAGGATTATTTATAATAGCCCAAAGGTAAAAGCCATTCATATGATCTCTAAGACCTCAAGATGAATGAACCTGTGAGACCTGTTCATGATGAATGAATGGGTCAACAAAATGTGGTATATCCAAATAATCAACTTCAACAATATCTTAAAATGGAATAAAGATCTCTTGAGCATCTCCAGAGTATCTCTGGTGATCCCCTACTACTACTGGGTATGATTCCTATTTAAAAAAATAAAAAAACTAAACACTAGGCATAGGAAAGAATTCAGTCACAAAAGACCACATATTTATGGTTCCACTAATATAAAATTTCTGGAATAGGTACATCTTTAGAGACAGAAAATTAACCAGTGGTTGCCCATAGCTGGGAAGAAGGCAAGGGGTGACAAGTGAAGTATACAAGACATTCTCATTTTGTGAGATGAAATATTCTGGAGGTGACCATGGTGGTGATTGTGTAACTCTGGGAATATAGTTAAAAAAATGACATTGTATTAAATGGATGAATGGAATAGTATGTCAATAAGCTATCACCCCTAAAGAAGACATTCTACTTATTAAAAATATCCAAATTCAGATGACTAAAATTGCCATTAAGATAACCAGTCTCTGCTCATTCCAAAGAACAAGCAATACAATAGTACTGAATATCAGGTGCTTAGATAGGAAACATATAATAACTAGGTATGAATCTCCATGTTGCTACTTCTTATTGTCCAGGGTATGCTACTAATCTGACTCTCCCACAGTTTCTTCATCTGTAAAATGAAGAAGTGGAAAGCCAATTTTTCTAAAAGGGAAGGGTTGCATCTAAAGTGAAATTAGAAAAATGTGTAGAGTTTAACACCTGCACATAATGAACATTCAAGTCCCAAAATGAGGTCAAAAAGGCAAGAGTTTTTAATTAGCTACTGGAAAGTTGAAATTTCTACTCCTTCTTTGAACTGCGTAAGAATAAAACTGGAATTGTGAACCTAAAATTGATCTAAGAAATAAAGTTTATTAGAAAAACAAAAGATAAACATTTTTAATACTTTGAGATTTCTTTAATTTCCTCTACCTATATTTCTGTACTCCATTCTCTAAATGAGGAAACAAGCCTAAAAGGATGAAATGGCTTATCCAAGAAGACAAACAACAAATCATTCAGTTCTCTTGTTTTCACCTCTGTAAGGAGTTCTCCAACTGCCTTCTCCAAAAAGGTGATGACAGGCTCTGCAGTTCACAATGAGCACTCCTTTAACAAGCCTGAGTACTTACTATGTGTCAATTTTCAACTTATGTTGAGGACAGACAGTAGGTGAATAAATCAAATGTGACCATGTTACCCTGGATCAGAAAGGACTTAAGGTGTATAGATTTTATTTTTAAAAAATACTTTTGCTTTTTTGGTTTACTTTGTGGGCAGTACATCTGAGAGTGCTCATGGTTCACTCCTAGCTCTGCAATTGGGGATCACTCCTGGCAGTGTTTAGGGATAGAACCCCAATCAGTCAGGTGCAAGTCAACCATATACCTGCTGTACTACCTCTCTGGCCCCTAGTTAGATAGATTTAACTATTTGTTTTCTGCTCCCATTGACAGGGCACTTCTTGAAAATAGAAAACTCTCAAGTATTTGGTAAATAATAATGGAAATTAATAATAATAATCACTTTTAGAAATTTTATACAGATTACTCTAAGCTTTCCCAAACCCTATAAAGTATTCTCACCCTCATTTTACAGCTAAAGAAATAGGTTCAGAAAGGCTAAAGTGCCCAAAGCCACAGCTAAAATAACTGGATAAAATGAACAAATGAATACCTATTAGCACCACTAACAATTTTAATGCAAGTGGTAGAAAAGAATGTTCATTTCACCGTATTATTTATATGAGAGCCTGTGTTTAGCACGAAGAAAGTGCACATTTGGAAATTGTTGAAACATATCTACATAGAAGCCAACAGTAATTTGAGCATCTTAGGGATATTCTAGAAATAAAAAAATACTTGTGCTGCACTTTACAATCACTAATTCATGCAAACAGCTCATGAAATAGCTGTCATTCCTTCTAGAAATAAGGAGAAAATGTCCACACTGTGTCTAAAGGTTACCAGATCAGATCTTAGGGGGATGTCTGATAAGTTATAAAACAATGTTGACCCGTATGGTTAAAGTGCATACGAAAGATAAGCAGCAAGGTCAAAATATATATGATGTATCCAAAAAGCATATGCTAGAGTCCATAAAATGCAATGACAGTCTGCATATATAAAGGCAATCTGCACCCTACAACAGGGTTAGAGACCTTTGTGATAGAATATAAAGAATATTTCAATAAAACATTAAAATCTGCATATAGTAAAACTACCACACCCATCCTAGATTTAAATATACCAAAATACTCTCACTTAAGAGAGTAAGAAGCAAAGTGCCTGCCACAGAGGCAGGGGGTAAGGTAGGGTGGGGGTGGCGGGAGGGATACTGGGGATGTTAGTGGTGGAAAATGCGCACTAGTGGAGAGATGAGTGTTCAATCTTTGTATGACTGAAACACAATCATGAAAGCTTTTTAACTGTATCTCATGGTGATTCAATTAAAAAAATAAAAATAAGTTTAAAAAACCAAAATACGCTCACATAAAACTAAAATTAAAAGCTAAAATATAATACACATTGCATATTATTAAATAATACAAAGGAGAGAACAATGAGAAAGCAAATGTATGCACAAGATAATACATGATCATTTCTACCGGTAAATGATTCAGTAATTGAAAAATGGTATCAAAACAAATTTCAAAACGTGTACTCAAAGAAACTGAAAATACAGCAAAATGTGCAGTAATAGAACACACGAGAGCAAAAGAATATGCACTTGAGACAAAAATGTGGTCTTCATGCAATAAAGTAATCCTTATTGTGAATGAATGTGGATAACTGAAAAAAGTAAATAAGCAAAATTAGTACGTGGCCTCTAGTGGAAGACCGTGAAAGGCAAGGAGAGTAATATATGCCACAGAGGCAGGGTGGGACGGGGGGGTTGGGGGGTGGGGGGTATGCTGGGACCTGTGGTGGTGGAGGATGGGCACTGGTGGAGGGATGGGTACTTGATCATTGTATAACTGAAACCCAAGCACAAAAATTTATAAGTCTATAACTGTACCTCATGGTGTTTCACTAATAAAAAAAATTTTTTTAAGAAAAAGGAGAGTAATATATCTAATCCAACCAGGACAGAAAATCTTAAGGAAAGGAAGAATTTGTTTCCTGTAGGGGAAAGACTGAAGAAAATAACAATTGACAATAACAAGGACTTAAAGTGCATGTGGGAGAGAGGGGGATGTGGCTCCATGGCAGACTGCCTGTGATTGTGGTCCCTGGCACTGCAACAAATGTACCTTTCCGAGTGCCACCCCGAACACCATGCAATATGCAAGCATTCTGACCAAGTGTGCAACCCCTGTGAGCATCGAGCAGGGTCTGCGAGTGCCACGGCCAGATGTCCAACCCCTGGATGTGAAAGAAGCAACAAAAAGGAAGAGGGAGAAGAAAAGGGAAAAAGGAACTTCAAGTAAATTGGAAGCCCACAAAATTTTTCTTCACCATTTCATTACAGGCTGTCACTGAATTAAGTGTTGTACCATACTCAGCAACAAAAGGCCTACTCTTAAAACCACCAAATGGTTTTACTGAAAAGCCAGCCAGTGTAATGTACAAACATTTACAGTGAAAAAGAAATCTACTTCTTTCCTTCTAAACAGGTTGCCTGTAAGAAAGCTTTCCTTAGTACCATATTACCAGCATCCATAGAAATGAAGTCTAAGGTCAGACAGAACCTTGCTTTTCAGCCACACCATGATTTGAATATTAAACATTATATTCATCTTGACAGATGCTTTATATGCCTTTCTTATAGAAAAGCTTTTCTCTGGTCCTCGATAAGAACTTGTTGGAATTTTATTTAACTGATCCTTCTTGCTTTGAAACTTTTGTTAAATCCAATTCTCCTTACTTTTCTAACCATGAGATATACTCCAAATAAGCACCATTACCACTCAATAATTCATTTATTCATAGTTTAACATCCAGATGATTCCTAACACTTCAATATCATTCCAAACCTCTCATCCAAAGTTTGCTCTGGCATTTGAAGCAATGTCCACTTAGGAATGGCTTACCCTCAAATATAAGTGAATGCCTGCCATGAAATACTGGGTGGCAGTTTAAGTTCTAATGCCTGCCATGAAATACTGGGTGGCAGTTTAAGAGGAGACATATGGATATGGAAGAGTCTTCAGCTATACTATTTTCTGATAAAAAAAAGAATCTAATAGAGTCTGTAAATATGAACCTGCTGTGTTTTAAATAAAAAAAACTTCCAGAAAGACGTGCATGAAAGAATTAGACAGTGATTATCATTTGAGAATGGGTCTAAGGATGGGTGGCGAGTCACTATTTACCTCTGTATCATCCACATTTTTAATTTAATTGTATAATGTCATTTTATAAAATGAGATAAAAAATCCTATAAAATCATTATGTTTCAAAAATGAAAATAAATCTGAACTTCAAGGCAACCTAGTTTCAGAAACAAAATCTTCCCAAGGTAGAAAATCAGACTGACCTGGTCTTTATAACCAATCATAGCTTAATACCATAATGACATTAGAATCTAACCAGTTGAAAGAGAGAATATCAGGATTCTGAGTGGCCTTGGAAAGGAAAGGAAAGCAGATCCTTTTGCACCATGAACCCTGAAGCATAAACACAGACTCATATTTGCCCATTTTAGAATCCGCACTGTCCATTGCAACTAAGGAATAAAACCCAAAAATGAGAGAGCCACATACCCATCTTGCTGGCTGGGGCCAGGTACTTGCCTGCTCTGTAGCACAAACTCAATTGCTTGGTGAGTTAAGTGTGTGGCACTGGCAGACAGCTGAGACACTCTCAGCTCACCAACTGTTGTTCGGTACATGGTTTTCAGGGTAGGAAAGAACAATTTCAGTACTGGTCATAGGAGATAGGAATAACTACCATGTGGAAACTACTCCACCCCACCTGCAACAAAACACCACTCTGAAACCTCATTACTTCTGGTTTGGCAAGTAACGAATAATAATCAAGTCTCTGTCTGCTGGGGCAAGGGAATTGATGGCCAATTTTCTCTATTTCCCTTGCTAAAGAATGCAGAGACATCAGTTGGATAAAAAATGTTAATTCATTTCAGAGAAAGAGAGAAAAACAAAATAGATGAAACAATGGATGGTAGCATGAAAACCTCTACTGAAGAGGTAAGGAAGTTTAACTCATAAATTGCATTAAAATTTGAAGTCAATAAGCTCTGAAAAGAAAAGTGTGTGCCTTAGTATGTGTGTGTGAATGAATGGTTTTTATAACTAGTAGAAATCCCATGTGATCTTGGGCAGTTTATTCATCCCTCTACGAATGTCAGTATTTCCTGTAAAATGGGTAAAACTACAGGAGGTATAGAATGTAAAATATCGAATACAGAAAGGCACAAATGTCAACTCTCTTAACAAAACAGGTATGTTACAATATTTTTTACTGTAAACAATCCGTGGCAAAGTTCTTTGAAATGGTATTTCTGTGACATTTAAAATGTGAAAACATTTTCCAAAATGCAGCAATTCAAGAACAATCTTAAAAAAATACTCTTGGTTCCTTTAAACTACTGAGTGGAAATACAACTAAATATGGGATTTTTTTTTTCAATTTAAACTTTCCCAGGGACAGAACAACAGTACAGTGGGTAGGGCGTTGCACGTGGCTGTCACAGGTTTGATTTCCGGCACACCCCACATATTCCCCCGAGTCCACCAGGAATAATCCCTGAGTGCAGGGCCAAAGAGTTAGCCCTGAGCACTGCCAGGTGTGATTCAAAAACAAACAATAAAAAGGCTGGGGGAGGGGGAGGAAATATACAGGAATTCAATTTAAGGGACACTGTATAGTCTGTCAAGTGAAAGTGGAAACAGATACAAATGAAAAACAGGTGGGCGGAAGGTGCTGGTGGCAGTGAACAGCACATGTCAAGCACATATAAGTATGTCAAAGTCCTAGAAAGCAAGGGAGTCACAGGAAGTATCTATGAAGATACCATGTAAAAGGAACTTCAGAAGCTCCAAATCATAAAGCCATCCATAAAAAAGCATACAACAGTATGGGCCAGAGAGACAGCTCAAAGGGCTATTGTGAAGACTTTGTATTCGAGAGGCACAGGCACCACATTCCCCTGAGCAATTCTTGGTGAGGCTCAAAAAGCGCCCCCACCCCCACCCCAAAAAAAGCAGATTGAGAGCAGGTCATGCACATTCAGGAAAGTGACTGTGTGAACACGAGTCTTGTTCAAAATGGTCTCAGAATCAAACTGCATCATTAGGTTGGATACAGTTTACCTATTCCCAGTAAGGCCGGCCATGTATAAGAATCATACCCTATGTTTAACGGCTCCTTCCTTTCAAACCTTTAGTTTAATGCCCATGTTTTGGCTCTCTTTGCGCTGCCTACAAGTTAGCTGGTTTCCTTTATGTTGCTACACAAGTACTGCTCTAATCAAACACTTCTTTCAGGGAGTATATTCTTATTTTTAGAAAAATCTTATTTCCTTCAGGTTCACAGTTGACCTTTTCCTAAGATTAAAAAAAATCTACTTTACCTACAATGTCTAGGTATAATTTGCAGGGAAAAGAAAAAGTCCAGTATGCTGTCCCATTCCCCTCTGTGGTACTAGAAACCCAAATCATGGGGCCAATCAGTGCACATGAAAGCCAATGCAATTAGTATAAAAAAACTGTACTGATTTTTTCTATGCTAAATAATATATTTTACATATTATTAATCCAGTATTTATATAAAAGCTGCATTTTACCAATTCATTGGTAAACTGCTACTGGAATCAAATTACAGAATTTAAAGTATATTATGAACATGACCATATTCTTGAGTGCGTCAAAACACAATCCACATTAAATGTATAAATTTCTTTAAATTAAGGAGCCATTATCATCATGGTATTGAAGTAATCCTTGTTCTACTGTTCAAACATCAACCACCATGTTAGCATTAGATGAGTGTCATAAATCAATATGAATCTTAAAAGGTCCAAGAAATCAAAGCCAAACACATACTAAAATAGATGAAATAAAATTCTTAGGCAAGTTTGAAAATTTGTGTTTTATATCAAAGAAAAAACACACGTTTTTGTCTTTGGGCTTCAATGCCTCCATAAAAATGGTTTATTGTACTTTTAAGAAACTATTAGGTCTTTGAAAATTCAGACCCAAAATACGACACACATAACCCAAGTTTTAAACAAGTGTTTCAATCATCGATGCACATTAAAACCACTCAGAGAACTTTAAAATATACCAGCGACCAGGACCCATTCCCAGGAATTTTGATTTTATTGTTCTGACACAGGGACCTGACATCGATCTTTATTATAAAAAAAAAAAACAACTCCCCCGGTGATCCTAATATGCTGCCAGGTGGAGAACCACTCCCTTAAACTAATACAGCCTTTTGGGACAATAATTGCTCTGAGGTTGATAAACATGCTTCATGTCTTTTCATGAAATTTTATTAAAACCACTCAATTCATTCCACAGCTAGTGGGTGCCTGTTACACTACAGACATTGTGTGAAATAATGGAGAAAGATATGTAGGATATATGCCTGGCCTTCAAGAAGCTCCCTACTAGCTAGGTAGAGGGCCATAAATAAGTAACTGTAATTAAATATGATAAGTGCTTTCCAGTGTAAGCAAATACAGCATGCTGAACAAACTTGCATGTCATCCTTGAGGAGGGCCATGCTGCACTTGTTTTAGGAGATGTCCTGCCTAAAGTAGGAAAGCCAGAAGTAACAGGTTATTAAATACCCTAAATACCAAGGCAAAAATTCTATTTGCAAAGGTGAAAATGGTATACATTCTGTCACTCTTTCAAAGAAAGCGTTGAACATGAAGTAGGCACTGCTGCTTTAATTTGGATGAAGCACCTTACATTTTCCTTCGTGTAATATTACTGATTAAACTCAGCCTAAAACTATGAATTTGTAAAAGATGCAGGAAATGACCGCAGTGTAAAAATTAGCCACTTACCTGTACTTTTTAATATCCTTATTTTCCAATAACTGCCTCACTGCTAAGACAAGAGATTTTGGGATGAACAAGGCATCATCATTAGACAATTTGTTTCAGTCACTTGAAAGATGTTGCATGAGGAAATGTTATGGGAATAATAGTTATTAAAGGAGCTTTTATAAGACTTTTAAAATGAGGAATACCAAGGAAAGACTTAAATGAAATTTAAAGACAGGGAGTTCTCTGAATACACAGAATAAATCAGGCACACAGATAGTTTTAACAAGAGTAATGACTATTACTCACTAGAAAAAATATACCCCCAAATGACCTTTCTACTTTAAAATCCCATTAAGTCTATGTCATCTTTCTGAATTAAGTATGAAAATATACCATACGGGATCTGAATTAAGCCAACACTTCCAGTTATGGATGGCCATGAAATAAACAGTGGATGCATAAATGATTAAGTGGATAAATAGAGGTTAGGCAAGTGAGTGGTCAACTGATAAATAAAATGGGGAAGTTCATTTTAAAGTACTTCAGTGAAGATTATTAGGATCTAGTAGTCAAAAACAATTTGTGATGCTAGCTGGCATAAAGAAAAATCACAATTCCAGATAAGTTAGAAAGTAGCCTAAAGGTTTTCAGTACAGGTGAACATCTTCAAGGGCTGTTTAAATCCAGAGTTGAGCAAATTTTAAGTTAAAATGTATGCTGTCAAGGTCCCTGGAAGAAAATCTCAAGTGGATTTCAATTTACAGATCAATATATGCTGAGACAATTTACTGGAGAAACCTTCAACCTTTACATTGGTGAGGAACAGTATAATTACATTCTTTTCCACGAAGGCAACATAAATTAATTGTTCCATGGAATGACATTATAAATGGCAGTAACCAAATCAGATTTTGGAGGATACAAACAAGATTTTACAGTTCAGTTTTTAAGGTAGACATACAGTACCTATCAGCACCCATCCCCACACCCCAACTAGCTTGCTCCCCCTCTTTTGATAGCTCCGGTCAACAGAAAAGAGGAATTCAGCTCTGCCCGAAATTACCTGAAAATATTCTATCCATTTTATGTCCAGAAAATACTAATTGTGCTTATACAATGATGACCATTTCATTTTATATACAAAGAGATAACACTGTAAAAGGGTGAGAACTAGTTACTAACATTGAAACACTAGTGTCTATACTTTATCGTTCTGATATAATTTTATCATATAATGTTAATTTACATTTTTAATTTCTCATTTTTAAATTATGATTTTTGCTGGCCCATTTCAATCAAATATAACAGGAACACAAAAAGCATCATGCTCACACACGTATTATGTGGAGATTTTGGGAAACACCAAATTTCCTTCACTTGGACTAAAAAGGAAGAAACCAAGGACATTTTAAAACTCATATTTGTCTCTCAAGTACTGAACATCCACATATGCCTATTAAGCACTTGAAATGTAGGAAGTCTGAGGAAATGAATTCTGAATTTCTCTCCTTTCATATAATTTAGAACAAGATACAAAATTCAGTTATTGACAAACTTTTAGGTATGTTTGAAACAACATGGAACAAGGAGAACCTACTTCTGCAAAATCGATTTTTTATGAAACCCTAATACATACCAAGTATTTCCCATGAACATTTTCACTTAGCATCAGAACTTACACATGTTGTCAATGTTAAATTCACCTTGAATTTCAAAGACTCGAGTACCAGAAGAAGAATAAAATATCTCATGCATAATTTCTACAGTGCTTGCACGTTTAACACTTTGGACCTGGTGGGTTAAATAAAATATGTTGTTAAAATTCACTACACCTATTTGTTGTTAGTCCTTTGAATGTGAGTTAGGAAATTTACATATGTAAATTTCACACACCGAAAATGACAGATGTGGCTTACTATCCAGATCTTTTGGACAGCGCTGCTCTACGGAACTTGCACAACCACTTCTCACAGGGGCACATTTGCCAGCCTTCTAGTATACCAGCTACAAATGTAACAATAGGGGAAAGGAGCAATTCCGTCCTCGTATCAAACGGTTCTGAGAAAAGAAAGCGTGTAGCAAGCTCTACAGTGTGCAGCAACATTGTAACCTCTGCCGGGAAGAGAGGCGAAAAGGAGTTCTCTGCATTTAAACAAATTGAAACCTAGGACTGCAGACAACTTAAAAGACACAGACCAACTGCTCCAAGGTCTTGATTTCTTTTCCCAAATGCGACCTTAAAATAGGTAATAAAGCCCCGCTTACAAAAGGAGGTGAAACAGTTCCCCGGTAGCTATCGAGCAATCCTTAATCAAGATGCCAAAATTGCTCTTAAATCTTGTTGTTCTCAACTTTTAAAGCCTCCGAATACACGCTGAACTAGGATATCAACTTCAGCTCGCCAGGATTTCCCTCACAAGCAAATTAGCAGAATTGTGCGCTTGGAATACTGTTTGACAAGAATGAAAAGGAAACTATTCAAAACAGATTTAAGGAATGGACAATTAGATGAGGAACTGCAGATTTAATTCTCAATCAGCACTGTGATTAATCTGATTCCCGGCTTTTCCCTAGTGTAATTATACAGCCCAGATGAAAGGATGAGCATTTGGACTGTCAGTTCTATATTCTAGACCAGCCCGTGACTCTAAGCAGACGGCTCGACCACGCTAACCACCATCCCAACAGCCGAGGGGAGCCTCGAATACAGAATTAACAGTCATTGCATAACGAGGAATTAAAAATTCGGCTGCCCCCAACTCTTTGCATGGTCGTCTCCCCAGGTGAGGAATTTGCTGAAAACTGAACGCACCGCGTCTTAATTGACCCCTTCCGATCCGGGCGTGGGGTGAACACAAAGGCATCGCTCTAATATCCTGCACAATAGACACACACCCCACAATTAAAACCCCTGGACCTTCTTTCTCTCCCTCTCCACCCAAGCGAAGGAAACGCAAGCTGCTCTTTTCGTTAGTGCTCGATGGTACACACAAGGTAACAATAACCCCAACTGTTCCCAGAAGCAACTATAAAATCGGTCTGGCCACGTCCCCGTGCCACCGTCAGATAAAAGGCAGACAGCCGATTGCAGCCGGCCCCACGCCTCAAGGGGTGGGCGACCCCAGCTCCCGGGCCTCCGCGGATCGCCGAAAAAGCCCCCAGACCCACGCCCAGCGTAAAGTCCAGGTACATGTCTACAAATACTTCGGGGCGAGCAGGGCGAGGGAGGTGGCGGGGAGGACAGGGGCAGGCCCGGGGCGGGGTGAGGGTGCGGGTGCGGGTGCGGGAGGACAGGGGCATCAGTGCAATGCATTTTTCCACACTCCCGCTCCCTCGCGTGGAGACTCACTTGCCGATCACCTCGCACAGCTCGTACACATCCTCGAACAGCACGTCGTCGTCGGCCATGGTCCGGAGGGGACAGCGGCCGCAGCGTGGAGGGCTCCGAAAACGGGGGTGGGGGCGCCAAAGAGCTCAGAGCCCGGCCCCAGACTCGCCTCCTCCCCTCGGGACCCGCGAGTCCTCAGTGCCGAGGACGGCCGAGCGGGGCGACGAGGCCCGGAGACTGCGGCTCCTTCCTCCGCGGGGCGAGCGCCGGGGCGCGGGCGGCGGGGCCGGGGCGCGGGAGCGAGGGCGGCCCGGGCCCGGCGCCGCCCGCCCGCCCGCGGCTCCTCGCTCTGCACGGGCCGCGTTGCCCGGCGTGCGGCTCGTCGGAGACGGCGCGCGGCTCGGCGCTCCACTCAGCAGCCCGCGCGGGCGCCGAGGCCGCGACCGCTCCCTCCGCGGAGACCGGCTCCGGCGCGGCGCGGGGCGGCTCGGACTACAGAGGGGGCAGCGGCAGGACCATAGAGGGAGGCTCTCGGCGGAGGGAGGTGGCGGCGGCAGATCGGCGCTGGGGACCAGGAGGCGGCGGCAGAGACGCTCCCTCCTCCTTCTCCTCCTCCCGCCGCCGCCGCCGCCGCCCGCCTGGGAGTGGGAGGGGGCTTCGCGGGACTGGTTGGTTCTCCGTGGCGGGCGGGAGCGCAGGCCACCGCCTTCGGCTCCTCCTCCTCCGCCCCGACCGCCGCCGACCCGCTCGGAAGCCCCGCGCACCCGCCTCGCGCACACAACGCCCTCCTCCCAGCCACGGCTTCCCGAGCCACAGGCCCCGCCCACTCCAGCCGGCCCGGGCTGCGAGGGAAAGGGACCGGGGCTCCGCGGCGCATGCGCGCCCGTGCGCCACGTCACGGCCAACGCGAGGGCGCCGGGACTCTAGAAGGGGCGGGGGTTGAGGCTGCGAGTTCGCCCGCGGGGCTCGCGGACGGCAGCGGCTAGGGCGGGGGTCGGTCGGGGTTGTCAACTCCGCGAGACTGCCGCGGAAGTGGCTGGGGACAAAAGGTCGGCGACCCAAGGCACGCTCTGGGCTCGTCCGGGGCGAGGGGTTCCCAGCCCCGGCTGCTCCCCCCTCTTTTGTAACTGCAGGAAGCCTTTCCCCGATTTGGCTGCGCGGAGCGTTTGGGAAAGGGTCCTGATGAATGGGAAAGCCAGAAGAGAAGTGGAGAGGCTGTCACTCCGGATGGGGCTCCTGCGGCCGATGCTGTTAGTGCCGCTCTGTCATTCCGTAAAGAAAATGAGGGTGGGACGGAGGGATCGGAAAGAAAAAGAGAGAAAGAAGTAAGCAAATGAAACTGTGCCCACGAAAGTGTGCGGCGACAAATGACAATTTAGACACAGCTTCTCCCGCATTCTGCTACCAGTTCCACCCAAATCTACCCAGCGTCTGCCACCACGAGACGCAGCTTAAAGAGAAGTCGGGAAGCCAGGGGCGTACTGACACTTTAAGCCCGTTGTATAATGTCCCCAAGTCCAGGCACGTACTCTGTAGCCTATACTTCCTACTTATGTTAGATATGTCATGATGAAAATGCAACTAAAAGGAGTGAACGTATACGGTCAGCCAAGGAGTGAGGTTCAGGGTGTTGCCGCTGTAAAAGGATGGATTCACTATGAAGACTTCTATTCCACTGAGCATGTGCGGAATAAGCCAGCGCCATCAGACAGGTATATGCCTCAGTTGAGGACCAATAAAAAAGTCTTTGTTCTTCTGCACGGCAGAAGTGCCCAGTTAGTTCATAAATCAGCTTCTTAACATGATCAGGTAAAATTCTCAGGTCTGTAATAAAAAATAAAATAACATTTACCAGGGCAGAGGGCACAAGGAGTGGAGACCCACACCCTAATTACCTTTCAGAAACAAATTTTGTGGGAATCTTTGACCATCCCTCAAGAGACGAAAAGATTTCTCAGTGAAAAGCCATTTGAATATTAAACCATTTTAAAAAGGAAAATTAGAGGGAAGATATTGTATGAGGATTTTCTCCTTTCCCAAACAACTGATGTTTTCTCTAGAGCTTTAGAAGCTGGGAAACATTGCCTCCAGTTTGATAGTTCAAAAGTTCCAAATAACTCATCCAAAATTTGCTTACCCATGTGGTACCTAAGTAATGAATAAAATCTCATTCAGTTCTTTTCCAAAGAGCTCAAGTTACCTGCACAAGTCACTTTATCAGACCCGCTTCCTCTCCCCAACCCAGAAGGGTTGTGGTCTTCACACGAAAGATTTTCTTTTCTTTATTTTTTCTGGTGTGTGTGTGGGGGGTGCGGGGGCAGCCACCCCCAGCAGTGCTCAGGGATTACTCCTGTCAGGGAACTGGGGGAACATAGGTGGTATCCATTATTGAATTCGTGTAGGCTTTGTGCAAGACAAACGCGGGCAGTACTGTCGTTCTGGCCTCTTTGGAAGTTTCTTGGGTTCCACAGGGGTCCTTGCTCTAAAGAAGGGCTATTATAACCTAAAACAAAAGAAACCGAAGTTAAGAAGGTGACTACAGAGAGATGGAACGATAGTTCAGGAATTAAAGAGCTTGCCATACACATGGATGTGCCAGCTGCAATCCCTGGCACTACACAGGTCCTCAAGCCCTGACATGAGAGATCACTGAGCACAGAACTAGGAGTAATCCCGGAGCATAACAGACTGTGCTCCCTCATACATAAAAAAGATCACTACAAAGCTAGATTTGTACTGTTCATGGAAGCATGAAAATCACAGCTGGCTTAAATCCGAAAAGAGCCTTAGACCTTAGCCAACCCAACTCCATCACTTACAGAAATGGAAGTTGCTCTCCCAAGAACTAGTATTCCCCTCCACCACAAGTAGTAGCTCTAGGTTTGAGGTGGAATTGTAACCACTTCACCTGAAGAGATGGGTCCAAAGTTATTGAACTAATAAATAGTCTCCAACTCCTTATGACAAATATTAAGCTAAATTAGTAAGCTCCCTTTTTTACGGGGTGGGGGGCCATCTGGCTGTGCTCAGGCTTACTACTGGATCTGTTCTCAGGGATCACTGCTGGCAGGCTCAGGGAACGATATTGGTGGTGGTGATTGAACCCAAGTCAGTCTGGTGTAAAGCAAGTGCCCTAACCACTGTACTGTAGCTCTGGCCTCATTTATTGGCAACTTCTGGTCACCGGTCTTGAATGGTTTCAGGTCTTCCAGCCAGTGTAAAGTTCAAGATTTTCTTTCAGTGAATGGGGAATACTTTCTCCCCACCCCACCTGATAACCACTTCACTAGCTTTGAGTAAAAAGGAATGTAGCCTTATTACTGACATCAGACATATTATTCCAATATGAGTATTAAGACCCCAAATAAAAGTGGTACTGATGACCAACAGGGTGTGATGTCCTCGATGATATTTTCCTTTATTTTCCTCTTTTGAAAATTGATTTATCATTAACTTAAAATATTACAAAATTTCAGTAGTATAGTGCAACACCTCTATATATGTATAGAATTCACTTTACCCACCACCAAAGATCTGGGGCATCCTGCAACCAAACGACCCTTATATCCATTCCTTCTACTCAGTTCCACTAGAAAAGACTGTCGTTTTTCACTAAGGAGCTAGTTCTCGTTTTTTTTGCCAGTTAATTTGCTTTAGTGATTCATACTCCACTTAAGAATGAATCCATCTGGTAATTGTCTTTCACAGACTTATTTCACTTAGCATAATCAACTCAAGCTCCATCCATTTTGTCCCTAAAGACATGATTTCATCTATTTTAAACAGCAAGGTAATATTATTACACACATACCAAAGTGCCAAAATACGTACACCAAAGCTTTTTTATTCAGTCATCTGTAGAGAGACATTTAGTATGATTCCATATTTTCACTATTGTAAATAATATTGTCAGGAAAATAGGAGTTCAGTACTCCTTTGAATTATTTTGAATTAATTTTTCAAATTTTGGATGCTTGAGAATTGTATTGCTGGATAACAGGAATTTTCCCAATTGTTTTCCTTTTTTTTTCCTTTTTTTTTATTAGTGAAACACCATGAGGTACAGTTGTAGATTTACAATTTTTTGTGCTTGGGTTTCGATTGTACAATGATCAGATACCCATCCCTCCATCAGTGCCCATTTTCCACCACCATGGATAATATCCCCCCAACCCCCATCCCCCCATCCCCCTTGCCTCTGTGGCGGGGCAATCCCCTGTGTTGTCTCTTTCCTTTTGGGTGTTGTAGTCTGCAAAAGAGGCATGGAGTGGCAAACATGTTCAGTCCATAGTCTACTTTCGACATGCATCTCCCCTCCTGGGAGGATCCTCCAAACACCCTTTATTTGGTGCTCCCTTCTCTATCTGAACTGCCCTTTCCTCCTTTCCTCTAGGATACCCGGCTGGCCTCTAAGTTATGGAGTAATCCTCCTGGTGCCGATCTCAGCTATTCTTGGGTATTAATCTCATATTTTGTTACTTTATATACCCCCAGATGAATGCAATCTTTCTATGTCTATCCCTCTCTTTCTGACTCATTTTGCTTAGCATGATACTTTCCATTTTGTACCACTTGTATGTAAATTTCATGACTTCATCTTTTCTAAGAGCTACATAGTACTCCATTGTGTAGATGTACCAAAGTTTCTTTAACCAGTCATCTGTTCTTGGGCATTCAGGTTTCTTCCAGTTTCTGAGTGCTGCAATGAACAAACAAGTGCAGATGTCACTTCGGCTATACATTTTTGCCTCTCTGGGATATATTCCCAGGAGTGGTATTGCTGGGTCAAATGGGAGCTCAATTTCTAATTTTTTGAGAATCGTCCATACTGTTTTCCAGAAGGGCTGAACCAGTCGACATTCCCACCAACAGTGAAGGAGTGTCACTTTCTCGCCACATCCGCGACAGCATCAGTTGCTTTTGCTCTTTTGAATGTGGGCCAGTCTCTGAGGTGTGAGATGGTATCTCATTGTGGTTTTGATCAGCATCTCCCTGATGATTAATGATGTAGAGCATTTTCTCATGTGCTTTTTTGCCATTCGTATTTCTTCTTTGAGAAAGTTTCTGTTCATTTCATTGCCCCATTTTTTGATGGGGTTGGATGTTTTCTTCTTGTGGAGTTTAACCAGTATTTTGTATATCCTGGATATCAACCCCTTGTCAGATGTGTATTCGGTGAATATCCTTTCCCATTCTGTAGACTGTCTTTGTATTTTGGTCACTGGTTATTTGGAGGTGCAGAAGCTTCTTAGTTTAAGATAGTCCCATTTATCTATCTCTGTTTTCACTTGCTCGGCCAGTGGCGTGGCATCTTTGAAGATACCATTAGCTTCAATGTCATGGAGGGTTTTGCCAACTTTATCTTCAATGTACCTTATGGTTTCTGGTCTGATGTTGAGGTCTTTAATCCATTTTGATCTTACTTTTGTACATGGTGTTATGCAGAGTTCTGAGCCCATCTTTTTGCATGTAGCCGTCCAGTGATGGCAGCACAATTCATTAAAGAGGCTTTCCTTACTGCACTTCACATTATTTGCACCTTTATCAAAGATTAGATGATCATATGATTGAGGGGAGATGTCAGTGTATTCAACCCTGTTCCATTGGTCTGCAGTTCTGCCTTTGTTCCAGTACCATGCTGTTTTAATTATTACTGCTTTGTAGTACAGTTTGAAGTTAGGGAGGTTGATTCCTCCCATTTTCTTTTTCCCAAGAATTGCTTTAGCTATTCGTGGGGGCTTATTGTTCCATATAAATTTCAGGAGTGTTTGCTCCATTTCTTTGAAGAATGTCATGGGTATCCTTAAAGGGATTGCATTGAATTTATACAAGGCTTTCGGTAGTATTGCCATTTTGACAATGTTCAGTCTCCCGACCCATGAGCAGGGGATATCTTTCCATTTCCTCATGTCCTCTTTTATTTCCTGAAGTAGCGTTTTGTAGTTTTCTTTGTACAGGTCCTTTACTTCCTTAGTTAACCTGATTCCTAGGTACTTGATTTTCTGGGGCACAATTGTGAACGGGATTGTTTTTTTCATGTTGCTTTCTTCTCTCTCACTGTTGGCGTATAGGAAAGCCATGGACTTTGGGGTATTCATTTTATAGCCTGCAACTTTACTATACGACTCTATTGTTTCTAAGAGTTTTTTGGTGGAGGTTATTGGGTTTTTTAAGTATAGTATCATATCATCTGCGAATAGTGAGAGCTTGATTTCTTCCTTTCCTACCTGAATGCCCTTAATATCTTTTTCTTGCCTAATCGCTATTGCAAGTACTTCCAGTACTATATTGAACAGCAGTGGAGATAGTGGGCATCCCTGTCTCGTCCCTGATCTTAGAGGGAAGGCTCTCAGTTTTTCCCCATTGGGGATGATGCTTGCTGTAGGCTTGTGGTAGATGGCTTTAATTATGTTGAGGAAGGTCCCCTCTATACCCATTTTGGCTAGGGTTTTCATCATAAAGGGGTGCTGGATCTTGTCAAATGCTTTCTCTGCATCTATTGATATAATCATATGCTTTTTCCCTTTTCTTTTGTTGATATCATGGATTATGTTGATTGATTTTCAATTGGTAAACCATCCTTGCATCCCTGGGATGAATCCCACTTGGTCATGGTGTATGATCTTTTTGATGAGTAGTTGGTTTCTATTTGCTAGTAGTTTGTTGAGGATCTTTGCATCTGTGTTCATCAGGGATATCGG
Organism: Sorex fumeus; assembly: GCF_029834395.1. Taxonomy (NCBI): domain Eukaryota; kingdom Metazoa; phylum Chordata; class Mammalia; order Eulipotyphla; family Soricidae; genus Sorex; species Sorex fumeus. The sequence continues at coordinate 7,066,160 of NW_026606143.1, read as the reverse complement.
TCTGTAATTCTCTTTCTTTGTGGTATCTCTGTCTGCTTTTGGTATCAGTGTGATATTTGCTTCGTAGAAACTGTTCGGGAGTGTTTTTGATATTTCAATTTCGTGGAAAAGCTTAAAGATTATTGGAGTAAGTCCTCTTTAAAGATTTGGAAGAATTCACTAGTGAATCCATCCGGGCCAGGACTTTTGTGCTTGGGGAGACTTTTTATTACCATTTCAATTTCCTTGATGGTTATAGGTCTGTTCAGGTATTCCAGGTCTTCTTGGTTCAGCCTTGGGAGTCTGTAGGAGTCTAGGAATTTATCCATTTCCTCGAGGTTTTGATGTTCCGTGGCATAAAGCTTCTCAAAGTACTCCCTGAGGATCCTTTGAATTTCTGTAGTTTCTGTTGTAATGACCCCCTTTTCATTTCTGATTCGGTTTATTAGGGTTTTCTCTCTCCCCTTCTTTGTGAGTTTTGCTAGAGGCTTATCGATCTTGTTAATTTTCTCAAAGAACCAGCTCTTGGTTTCATTGATCTTTTGGATTGTGTTTTAGGTTTCCATCTTGTTAATCTCTGCTCTGAGTTTTATTATTTCCTTCCTCCTGTTCGGGTTGTGCTCCTTTTGTTGGTCCTTCTCCAAGCTCTTAAGCTGTGAGGTTAGGTTACTTATGTGTGCTCGCTCCTCCTTCCTGAGCAATGCTTGTAGAGCTATAAACTTTCCTCTTAACACAGCTTTTGCTGTGTCCCATAAGTTTTGGTAACTCGTGTTCTCATTTTCATTCGTTTCTAGGTAAAGGTAAAGGTAAAGGCCCTCCCGTTGATCGTCGATTTGCTCGAGCGGGTCCAGTAACGTCTCCATTGGAGACTTTGTTGTTACTGTGTCTGGCATATCAAATACTCTCGGTAGCTTGCCGGGCTCTCCGAGGGGGCGGAGGAATCGAACCTGGGTCGGCCATGTTGGCTGCTTGTAAGGCGAACGCCCTACCCGCTGTGCTATTGCGATCTTGTTAATTTTCTCAAAGAACCAGCTCTTGGTTTCATTGATCTTTCGGATTGTGTTTTAGGTTTCCATCTTGTTAATCTCTGCTCTGAGTTTTATTATTTCCTTCCTCCTGTTCGGGTTGTGCTCCTTTTGTTGGTCCTTCTCCAAGCTCTTAAGCTGTGAGGTTAGGTTACTTATGTGTGCTCGCTCCTCCTTCCTGAGCAATGCTTGTAGAGCTATAAACTTTCCTCTTAACACAGCTTTTGCTGTGTCCCATAAGTTTTGGTAACTCGTGTTCTCATTTTCATTCGTTTCTAGGAATCTTTTGATTTCCTCTTTGATTTCCTCTCTAATCCACTCGTTGTTCAATAGTGCACTGTTTAATTTCCAGGTGTTTGATTTTGTTTTCTGTTTTTGTGTGTGATTTACTTCTAAGTTCAGCGCATTATGGTCTGAGAAGATTGTTGATACAATCTCTATCTTCTTAATTTTATGGAGGCATGTTTTCTGGCTCAGCATATGGTCTATCTTGGAGAATGTTCCATGTACGCTTGAGAAGAATGTGTATTCAGCTTTTTGTGGCTGAAGTGTCCTGTAGATATCTACTAAGTCCCTTTCTTCCATTGTTTCCCTCAAATGAAGTATGTCCTTGCTAAGCTTGAGTCTGGTTAATCTATCAAGAGGTGACAAAGCAGTGTTTAAGTCTCCCACTAGTATTGTGTTGCTATTGATGTCTTTTTCCAAATCTATGAGTAGTTGTTTTAAGTACTTTGCTGGTCTCTCATTAGGTGCATATGCATTTATTATTGTAAGTTCTTCCTGTTGTACAGATTCTTTGATCAATAAGAAATGGCCTTCACTGTCTCTTATGACCTTCCTCACTTTGAAATCGATGTGGTCTGATATTAGGATGGCTACCCCAGCTTTTTTATGGGAGTTGTTTACCTGTAGGATTGTTTTCCAGCCTTTGACTCTGAGTCTGTGTTTGCTTTGACTATTGAGATGTGTTTCTTGCAGGCAGCAGAATGTTGGGTTCAATTTTCTAATCCATCCTGCCACTCTATGTCTTTTAATTGGTGCGTTTAGCCCATTGACATTGAGAGAGTTTATTGTTATGGGATTTTGTCCCATTGTTCTGTTGAAATTTGGTGTATTTGAGGGGCATTTCTTGCCTTAAAGTAGCCCATTTAGTTGTTCTTGTAACCACGGTTTTGAGTCTATGAAGTTCCTGAGCTGTTGTTTGTCTGTGAAACTGTGTGTTGTTCCTTCTATTATGAATGAGAGTCTCGCTGGGTAAAGTATTTTTTGGGGAGGCATTTATTTCATTGAGTTTTTTCACTATGTCCCACCACTGTTTTCGGGCCATGAGGGTTTCATCAGAAAAATCAGCTGTGAATTTTAAGGATGCTCCTTTGTAAGAGATTTCTTTCTTCGATCTTGCTGCTTTCAGAATTTTGTCTCTGTCTAAGGTTTTGGTCATTTTGATCAGAGTGTGTCTTGGGGTATTTTTATTCGGATTTCTTCTAGCTGTTACCCTTCGGGCCTCCTGTATGTGGTCACACGTTTTCTTCAGCTCTGGAAACGTTGTAGCATTGATGTCTTTGACAGTTTCTTCTTCATCAAGGTTTTCTTCCTGTACCTCTGGGACTCCAATAATTCTTATGTTACCCCTCTTGGCTTCATCACGATCTTCTCTTGCCATCTGTTCCCGAATTGTGAGTCTCTTTTCCATTTTCTGCTCTTTTCTGGAGAGTCTCTGAACTTCATCTTCGAGCTCACTGATTCTGTTCTTAGCAGCTGTTACTCTGCTGCTGAGGCCTTCCACTGAGCTTTTCAATTCGCCTACGAGATTTTTCAGGTCTGACATTTCTGATTGCATTTTCCTCATTTCTGCCTTCAAATCCTCTTGTCTTCTATTGGCATTGCTTTCCATTGTTTCTTTTAGTTCCCTAAGCATCCTAAGTAGCTCCCTTCTGAATTCCTTGTCAGAGAGTTTGTCTAACACTACAGTACTGTTCGTGTCATCTTGGCTAGACGCTTCAATATGAAAGTTTGTTGGGCTTTTGCATTACTTTACCATTGTGAGAGGTGTGGTTTAGTCCTTCACGTTCACTGTTACTATTCTGCTTGATATGCAGTGTGAGTTAAGATAGGCTTATGAGTTATTGGCTACTGTGTTTCTAGTTGCTGAGCTAAACTAGAGAAGTTTCCATCTAAGAAGGTAGCTTATGGTTCCTATGGCATATGTAGTGGGTAAATATTTCGCGGCCGTTAACGCGGCCGCGGCTCCAGGAAGAGTCCCTGGCACTGGGCGAGGAGTTGGGAACGTCTTCTTCTTGGAATGAGGAGCTGTTCAGCTTGGTTGCCCAGAGCTGGGCCTCCGTGCCCGTCCCGAGCAGATCAGGGGAGAAAACCTAGGAGCTGGATCTAGCTGCGCATGCCCAGAGAGGGTCCCAGGCCCTTGGGGGCGGGCTGTACCTGTTTGGAATTGGAGCCGTTCAGCTTTGTTGCCGAGAGCTGGGCCTCCGTGCCCATCCCAAGCTGATCAGGGGAGAAAACCGGCTTTCTAGGAGCTGGATCTAGCTGCGCATGCCCAGAGAGGGTCCCAGGCCCTTGGGGGCGGGCTGTACCTGTTTGGAATTGGAGCCGTTCAGCTTTGTTGCCCAGAGTTGGGCCTCCGTGCCCGTCCCGAGCAGATCAGGGGAGAAAACCGGCTTTCTAGGAGCTGGATCTAGCTGCGCATGCCCAGAGAGGGTCCCAGGCCCTTGGGGGCGGGCTGTTCCTGTTTGGAATTGGAGCCGTTCAGCTTTGTTGCCCAGAGCTGGGCCTCCGTGCCCGTCCTGAGCAGATCAGGGGAGAAAACCGGCTTTCTAGGTGCTGGATCTAGCTGCGCATGCCCAGAGAGGGTCCCAGGCCCTTGGGGGCGGGCTGTACCTGTTTGGAATTGGAGCCGTTCAGCTTTGTTTACCAGAGCTGGGCCTCAGTGCCCGTCCTGAGCAGATCAGGGGAGAAAACCGGCTTTCTAGGAGCTGGATCTAGCTGCGCATGCCCAGAGAGGGTCCCAGGCCCTTGGGAGCGGGCTGTACCTGTTTGGAATTGGAGCCGTTCAGCTTTGTTGCCCAGAGCTGGGCCTCCGTGCCCGTCCCAAGCCGATCAGGGGAGAAAACCGGCTTTCTAGGAGCTGGATCTAGCTGCGCATGCCCAGAGAGGGTCCCAGGCCCTTGGGGGCGGGCTGTACCTGTTTGGAATTGGAGCCGTTCAGCTTTGTTGCCCAGAGCTGGGCCTCCGTGCCCGTCCTGAGCAGATCAGGGGAGAAAACCGGCTTTCTAGGTGCTGGATCTAGCTGCGCATGCCCAGAGAGGGTCCCAGGCCCTTGGGGGCGGGCTGTACCTGTTTGGAATTGGAGCCGTTCAGCTTTGTTGCCCAGAGCTGGGCCTCCGTGCCCGTCCCGAGCAGATCAGGGGAGAAAACCGGCTTTCTAGGAGCTGGATCTAGCTGCGCATGCCCAGAGAGGGTCCCAGGCCCTTGGGGGCGGGCTGTACCTGTTTGGAATTGGAGCCGTTCAGCTTTGTTGCCCAGAGCTGGGCCTCCGTGCCCGTCCCGAGCAGATCAGGGGAGAAAACCGGCTTTCTAGGAGCTGGATCTAGCTGCGCATGCCCAGAGATGGTCCCAGGCCCTTGGGAGCGGGCTGTACCTGTTTGGAATTGGAGCCGTTCAGCTTTGTTTACCAGAGCTGGGCCTCCGTGCCCGTCCTGAGCAGATCAGGGGAGAAAACCGGCTTTCTAGGAGCTGGATCTAGCTGCGCATGCCCAGAGAGGGTCCCAGGCCCTTGGGGGCGGGCTGTACCTGTTTGGAATTGGAGCCGTTCAGCTTTGTTTACCAGAGCTGGGCCTCCGTGCCCGTCCTGAGCAGATCAGGGGAGAAAACCGGCTTTCTAGGAGCTGGATCTAGCTGCACATGCCCAAAGAGGGTCCCAGGCCCTTGGGGGCGGGCTGTACCCTTTTCCTTTTTAAGGAATGTCTATACAGTTTTTCAGATGGGCTGCACCAATTTACATCACCACCAATAGTGTATGATCATTCATTTTCCTGCACATCCTTGCCAACATTAATTGTTTCCATTCATTTTAGGTTGTCTTATCAGTGTGAGGTGATATCTCATTGCATTTTTAATTTGTATTTCCCTGATAACACTTGATGTCTAGTATTTTTAATGTGTCTTTGGGCCATCTGCATATTTTCTTTGGAGAAGTGTCTATTTAGGTCTTTTGCTCATATTAAATTTTGGTTTATTTGTTCATATTGTTGTTAAATTTTGTCTTAGATGATGGGCAAATATTTTCTCCCAATTTTGAGGTTGCCCTTTTGATTTTCTGATCTTTTCTTTCACTGTGAAGACACTTTGAAATTTCACATAACCCATTTGTTTGTTCCTGCTTTATTTCTCTTGTGAAGTTAGGTCCCCAAATATATCTAATGTTGAAATCATAATGTATTTTCTAGGTTTTCACTTATGTACTTTACTTATGGTGTAGGTATAATATTCGTATCTTTAGCCCATGTCAGTTAAATTTTGTGTATGGTGCTAAATATTACTCTTAGATACTTTACTATCTTGCTATCTTTCTTTTTATTTACGTGGTTCTCTAGTTTTTTCAATGCCATTTATTGATGGAACTCTCCTTTCTTTATTTTATGGACTTGTCTTCTATTATCATATATTGTTCATATACATGTGGATTTGTTTCTGAAACAAACAACTGATGTTTTCTCTAGAAGCTGGGAAACATTGCCTCCATTTTGATAGTTCAAAAGTTCCAAATCACTCATCCAAAATGTGCTTATCCATGTGGTACCTAAGTAATGAATAAAATCATTCATTATTATTGTGTGCCTGCTTTTGTACCAATTGCATACTGTTTTAATAACTATGCTTTGTAATATAGTTTGAATTCAGGATTTTTGTTTCCTCCATTTTTTCCTCATTGTTTCCTTAATGAACTTTTCAGTATTTTATCGAGCCAACTTTTCAGTCATATAAAATACTGAATTTCTTTATTACTTGCATTTTCAGTTGAGTTTTCTGCTTTTTTCAAAGGAAACACTACACAGGGTATAACAGAGGAGAAAAACAAATTCAGAGACATGCTTATGTCCATAGTCATATATTTAGTTAGTCAAACATTTAATCCGAACTTGAATCTCACGGTTTTCAGTGTAGTATTTAGTCACGGATAACTTCTCTACAATATATATCCTTAGGAATATATTTTGATTATGGCAATATGTATTCCCTCTGCTTATAAAAGTAATGGAAGTTTTTCTATGGTATTCTCTCCATCCAAAACTTTTTCAACAAGCACGTAAAATTATAAATGATCAGAAGTCAGTCATTTCGTTCTGCTCTAGTTTCCACAAAGAAAATGTTAGGTTGGTACATGAATTGTTGTGTTGAGATGTAAATATCTGAGTTTTCCATAACAGTGGTTTAAATCAGAGGTTTAACTCTTTCTACTCATGAGTCATTTTCATCCCAGAAACGCAACACAAGTTAGCATGACCATAAACACCTCAGATTCATTGAAACAGTTGATTTCTAATGACTTTTTGGTGGCTTTGTGTTCAGAAATATTTTACTGTTGCCAAATTTTTATGCCCTTCTCACTCAGTCACATGACCATTATGGAATGATAACCAACAGTTTAAGAATCTAGGTGTTAACAATTGTGGTGCGATTACCTTTCTCATACAGCAGGGAGGCAGGTCAATTACTAATATTGGACCAGCTAATCAAAAATATCAGCACTTAAGTAACTTCTTTCTTTTCCCTCTGCCAAACTTGACATGTTAGCTTCTCATCCTCAAGCTTCCTCCTTTATCATCACAAGATATCTACTGAAATTTCCAACAACGATCTGCATTCAAAGGCAGTAAAGCGGTGGCCAGCAAAGGTAGACAAGGTCACATAGCTCTATCTTCCATTTCTTATCAGGGAAAGAAAATAATCTTCCCCACAAGTGTTTTTTTGTTGTGATGACTGGGAGTCATACACAGATTCTGGTGTTCACATAATCATCTATGGTGCTCAGGTGAAGGTTGAATACTTTAGTTGTAAAGTTTACATATATGAAGCTGAGTATGTGGCTTGGGAATGAACTTTGACAGAAAATTAGTGTTATTTATAACACTGAAAATATTATCAATGGAATTATTCTACAGCTACACCATAAAATAGATACACTTTGAGTCTGTAATTGACAGATATTTTTAAAAAATCAGAGACATGTAAACCCCAAAAGGATGGAGTTAGTACTAAACAAAATTGATTCTGAGATGGCAGCAAAAATCTTCAATGATTTTGAGGTATTGGACTTCATTGCAATTGCTTTAGACATTCTCAGATTGTTGAGTTTCCATAAAAGTTCAACAAGATCCACATACAAAAGGGGAAAATGAACTATAAATTGATATAAGCATGAGTACCAAACTGATGTCAGCATGGCACAGGGTTAATGTGGGCAATTTAGGATTCAACCTCATTCTGTAATTGTTTAAGCATATAAATTAGTGAATTAATGAAAAAAACAAGAACGATGCTGTCCTGAATTAAAACAAATAGTTATGGCCTGATGATATAAGCAATATTCTCTAAACTTAAATGAAAGGCGCTATAGTCTTTCCAGAAAAGGGCTACATATATACCAGATTTATACTTTGACACCATGTTGGAACACATTTATTTTATATTCATTCCATGAATGTCTCTGCTAGCCACTGAGGCTACAGTCACAAAAGAGGTCTCTTCAAGTTTTGATCTACAAGAATACAATTATCTGGATATACAAAGCACTGGTTGAACTCCACAAGAAGAAAACATCCAACCCCATCAAAAATGGGGTGATGAAAGAACAGAAACGTTCTCAAAGATGAAATCTTAATGGCAAAATGGCACATGAGAAAATGCTCTACATCATTAATCATCAGGAAGATGCAGATCAAAACAACAATGAGATATCATCTCACACCACAGAGACTGGCCCCACATCCAAAAGAACAAAAGCAACCAGTGTTGGTGCAGATGTGGCGAGAAAGGGACCCTCTTTCACTGCCGGTGGGAATGCCGATTGGTTCAGCCCTTTTGGAAAAATGACATCTGCACTTCTATGTTCATTGCTGCATTGTTCACAATAGCTAAAATTTGGGAAAAAACCTGAGTGCCTGAGAACAGATGACTGGTTAAAGAAACTTTGGTACACCTACAGAATGGAATACTATGCAGCTGTTAGAAAAGATGAAGTCATGAAATTTACATATAAGTGGTTCTACATGGAAAGTATCATGCCAAGTGAAATGAGCCAGAAAGAGAGGGACAGACATAGAAAGGCTGCACTCATATGGGGAATATAAAGTAACAGAATGAGAGTCGAACTCCCAAGAATAATTGCGATAAGTACCAGGAGGTATGCTCCACGGCTTGGAAGCCGGCCTCACATGCTGAGGAAAAAGGCAGCTCAGATCGAGAAGGAAACACCAAGTAAAGGATGTTTGGGGGATTCACTCGGAATATGAGATGCATGCTGAATGTAGACTATACACGATAGCCACTCAATACCTCTATTGCAAACTACAACACCCTAAAGGAAAGAGTGAGCAAAATGGAATGCCCTGCCACAAAGGTGGGGTGGGGTGGGGGTGGGAGGGCTACTAGAATCATTGGTGGTGGAGAATGGGCACTGATGGAGGGATGGATATTCGATCATTGTATAAATGAAACCCAAGCACAAAAGTTTGTAAGTCTACAACTGTATCTCATGGTGTTTCGCTAATAAAAAAAAATAAATAAAAGAATACAATTATCTGGAAACCAATGAGAAGAGTGATAGTCATTGAGATGTAGTAAATTTGGCAATCAATGTGCCAGAAAAGGTCCAGCTGAAGATATGGCTAAACAAAAATTGATGAATATATAGAAATTAACCAGATAATTGGAGTGGGGCCAGTTTATCCTAGGTAGAAATAACAGCACATGTGAAGTTCTGGAAGAAGAGTTTTTGTGAAAAAAACCACCGTCTTTCAGAAGAAGAAAGCTCTGCTCTTGCAGAGAAGTAGTTCATAGGCTGGATTATAGAATACAGGATGAAAAGCCAGAAGGGACTGGAGAAATTGGCTGATGCCATATAGCAAAAGGCATCAAATATCATATTATTTGTTTCTTTTGATTTATATTTTAATTAGGAGGCCATAACTACAGGTGCTCAGGAGCTACTCCAGGATCTATGCATGGGGATCACTCCAGCAGTGCTCAAAGGATTATATGGTGCTGGGCAACAAACCCAGGTCTTCTGTATGCAAAGCACATACTTAGCTCTTTGAGCCATACCCTGGCTCTTGAAGTGTTATTTTCAAGGCTTCACTCACGAAATGGCTGTAGATTTCAGTAGGGAGTTGGGTCCTACCCATCAGTGCTCAGGGGATGCTTCTGGATCTGTGCTCAGAAGTCATACATGGTGGAGCTTGGCTGACCATAAGCAGTGCTGTTGATTATATCAGGGTCAGGCCATATATAAGGCAATCACTTTAATCCCTTATATTATACCTTTGAAGCCTCAGAGACTGCAGCTTTCAGTGGCAATAGAGTCTGGAAGCTTTTTAAATGAACAGAATTCTGCCCTTCTCCTCACAATTGGTCTAAACTATTTTCTCCATTCATTACATTCAAAATGTGGATCCTCCAATTGCTGGGAGAGAGGACAGAAGTATTTAAACCAAGCTTCAATCCCTGGCACCACAGGGTGTGATCATGGAGGCCTGTGAGATCCACAAAGCATCACCTGACATCCCCCCCACCCCACACACAGGACCCTAGTTGAACTGCATCCTCAAGTTCCGTGCATTGAGCCACTGACCCCATGGGCTTAGAATCATCAGCAGGGCCCCCAGCCTCCTGAACACTGTTAGGAAGTCCCCTTTCCCCAAATGCAGATACTCCTATGCTTAACGTGCAATACCTTAAATGGTTTGAGCAGGCACTGTAAGTGTTCCACACAAGTCCCGTGCAACTTGTTTTACCATTTCTGCATGCTCATCGCCAAGTTTTAGCCTCTTTTTTCTTCTGAAAGCTGTACTGTGACAGCAGAGAATTTATTCAAGTTTTCTAGAATCATTTGATCCATTTGGAAGTGTTGGGGTGCAGGATTCCTTCCCCCATCTAGCTATCAGTGCAGAAATATGGAACTTCAGCTCACTTGACCAAGGAAGAAGGAGCAACTTCCCAGAAAGTCTGTACATTCTGGGCTCCACAAAGCCCAGATACAGGACTTGGCCTGAAGTTGCACTTTTGTCTGTTGCCCTCCCTTTATTTCTTACTTCTCTCATTCCCTAATGAGGTTCTCTTGGGAGAAATTTCTTAGTAAATCATCTGTCAGGGCCAGAGCCATAGTCCAGCATGTGGGTGCTTGTCTGTACATGGCCCACCCAGGTTTGATCACAGGTACCTTACCCTATATGGTTCTCTAAGCCCCTAAGGAGCGATCCCTGAGCACAGACCCTAGATTAAGCCCTGACCACAGCTAGATGTGGCTTACGAACCAAAGAAAAAATAAAATAAAATAAATCAGTTGTTCATGAACCTCCTTATCAAGTACAGCTTTGGAGGAACACAACTCAACACAACCGTGTTCTTCAAAATGAATCTGAGCCAGCCCTGAGTGATCCCTGAGTGAAGAGCCAGCAGTAAACTCTAAGCGCAGCTGGGGTTCCACCCCCTTCCCAAATAAAACCATCAGCCAGAAAGAAGTCAGATACAGGGAGAGGAAAAGGAAGGAGAAAAAGATGGAACTCTCACTTTCTCTCCAAGCACACCATTGTCCCCTGAACCTTCACATATTCCACCAACCCAAAAGCTCTGGAAAAAAATGTGCAACATGTTGATTCTTGAGTCCAACCCAAGATCTTCTACTTCTTTATCTCCTGGAGCATATCACAGGGATCTGAGTTTTATATACTCTACAAGGGAGTTTTGTTCAACTGAAAATTATGAAACACCACCCAAACACTGACCTTGATATTAGGTTTCTGAAAAAAGAAATAGAGTTCAGGGCTGACTCTATTTCTGAAAAGAGAAATAGAGTTCAGGGCTGACTACCATCACTGTAGTATGGAAAGCATAAAGAATGCCAAAGAACATTTTGGGAGAGGAGAGGCTCTGAAAAAAGTATGCTTTTCTCTCTGTCTAATAATTCATTTTGTCCTTCTTCCTTTAATATTAATGAATAAGTCACTAGAAACCTTTGTTTTGCAGTGCAGCAAAGTTGACTTTGGAAGAAACACAGCAAGACATACAACAAACAGGCCACAATTCCAAAACTAAACAAAGTATACTTTCCTTAACCAAAAGTTCACACTGATCTGGGACTCAATACTGTGATATACCAATGGATACTGTACTAGTTGGGAATATTTGATTGTAAGTGATTCAAACTAGCTTCAGCATTACAGAGACTATTGGCTCACATACTTGCAAAGTGGAGATGTACGCTAGATTCATGTGAGCCTGTTTTAAATATCAAATTTTTTTCTTTTAATCTCATCATTATGTGTTTTGTATACTGGTTCAACTTCAGGTTCTACCAGGTAGCTTTCAGAAGTACTGACCATGAAGTATCAAAACATCTGTCACTGTTTCAGGCTGGTATTACCTGTATTATTCACTGTACCAAGAATAGGAGAAAAGGAATCTTACTAGCATGTTCTACCCAAATTCTAGGACTAATTTTCTTTAACCTAGTATTTAGGTACATGACCATCCCAACAAATCACTGCAACCAATGAATAAGAGTCAGTGACTAATTTAACCTATCAGGATCCAACCTTGAGATGGGTGTGGGAATAATTCTCATGCCTGAGAGTAGAGAACTCTGAAAAAGAAGGGAAATTCACGACCTATTTTGTAGAATTGTTAAATGAATGATAAGTCTCCTATTCTCTTACTGAAGTCCCCATGCTTTGCTTGTCATAGTATCTTATGCTAGCCTCACATTTTCTTTGATAATTTACTTTAAATTCTCCCTTCCTGGGACTGGAGAGAGAGTACAGCAGGTAAGACTCTTTCCTTACATGTGGCAACCCCAGGTTTTATCCTCGGCATCCCATGTCCCCCAAAACTACCAGGAATGATTCTTGAGTGCATAGCCAGGAGTAATTCCTGAGCACCTCTGGTATGGCCCCCCAAATAAAAAATCTCCATTTCTTTTTAGTTTTTGTAGTCTATACCACACATCACTCTTATATCAACCCACATTTACATGCTGTCTTACTTTTCTTACTGTTTTCTGTTTCCTACTGCACATCCCATTCTGTTCATTATGGGAAGGCCCAATTTAGGTCCATGAAAGAGAAATCTTAAAATCAAGAATAGTGTCCAGTGTATTGTAGACATTCAAAGATATTTGTTGAGTGATGAATGACTTCATAGCCCATCTTTACCACTTCCTGGAATTATCTTCTATTTATTTTGTTTATAGCTTCTCTCCTTCAACCTTGAACTTAGAAGTATCCAGAACTCCATATGTTTGTTAAATAAATTAATAAAAATTCTGGAATTGGATCAGAAACTCACAACAAGGAAGAGATTGAGGACTCAACAAAACTAGTTAAAGATGTTGAGTTCTTGGGATAAAAATACATAATAGTAGAAACATCATCTTTTAGCAGCCTCACAGGGTAGTGCTCAGAGATCCAGAGCCACTTTAAATGGTGTTACCAAGAAATGTCGTGCTGGTGATGAGGTTTCAGGGCCTACTACATGCTAGGCATGTGCTCTACCACTTGAGTCACCTCTCCAATACAAGAAACAGGATATTTACAGAGTAGGGGATAGTCAACAGTAAAAAGGTATCAGTGAGAGCAGGAACAGAGAAAAGGGCATTAGATTTGTTTCTATTGATTGAAATTTTCTATGAGTTATCTCTTGTGTAGAAAGAAAAACAAATGAAAATCTGACACAACATTTGGAATTTTCCTGTCTCAGCCAGGAGAGTTAGTAACAATAAAGTGGAAATTAAATTGGTATTTCCTCCTTAATTTTCCTTTCTGAATTTCCTGGCATTTTCTTTCCAAGCTGCCTCTAAATCGTTACACTTCATGGTAAAAATGCATGCTCAGCAGCAATATGTCCAGTGGTGACTTATATTGAACCCAGTCCCAGCTAAGCTCCAAGAAGTCATGTAAGTCACCCAAACCCCACTAGAAAGGAGTATAATTTATTATGCTAAGTGTACTGTGGAAAAGGTCAAGTGATTAATAAGTCACCCATATGAAATACAAGCTTAACAATACTGAAAGGTTTAATCATTTACTCTCTTCGAAGCCTGGATGGAGCAACTCTTCTCTGAGGGTCTTTCTGGCAACCTAAGTCTATACAACTCTCAAGTAGGTATATCCTTACCATAATTGCTCATAAATGATTTTTTAAAAGAGACTCTTTCCCTGAAAATTATTTCTTCTCGCAGAGGTAATCTATAATTTCAAGGGCTGCACTAATAAATTTTCCATTTAGGTCAAGAGAAAAATAAACTATTAGCTTTTTCATATACTATTTGTGATAATTCCCAGATCTGACAGCAGCACTTCAATAATAATTTGCCTTGAGTATTTTAATAAAATATTTCCCTTCCAAGATTATTTACCCTTGTTATCTATTTTAAATTGCCTCGTAAATGAAGACAACAGCTAAGAAAGTCACCTTTATAAAAGACAACAGCAAAACCAAATTAAGAGGAGAAGATAGAGACTCAAATAGTCACTAAAGAAATAATGTAAGGATCATTTATTGAGTGTTTATTATGAATTATAGATACCATACAAAGGTTTTACATATATTTTGTTTCATACAAATGAAAACTTTATTAGGTAGCTACTATTGTCCTCAGTTAACAGACAAGGAAATGGAGACTTGGAGAGATGTTGAGTAATATGCCATGGATTGTATAGCTAGGAAGACATAAATCAGTGTTTGGTCCAAGTCAGGCAGACCTCAAAGCCTAAGTTATCCTTCACCCTGCCATTGGTTTTCTTGTTTTTCTTACAGATGATAAATTTTGTATTCATACTGAAAATCAAGATCAAGCGAGTTTTTGCCCTTCTGCTCCACGGGAGGTTTCTGTCCTCCCTGAGCTCGCCTTAGGACACCTGCGTTACCATTTGACAGGAGTACTGCTCCAGTCAAACTTCCCACCTGGCACTGTCCCTGGAGCGGGTCACGCCCAACAGGCGCACTGCTGGGCTCTTGGCACCAGAAGCGAGAGCCCCTCAGGGCTCGCGCCCCTCCCCTCCCCTCACCGGGTCAGTGAAAAAATGATCAGAGTAGTGGTATGTGACCACTGAAATAATGGTATTTCACCGCTAAAACTCACTATTTGAGTTCATCATGTCGACCAAGACCATCCATGGTAACTCACAGATCTAGAAGGGTGGATCTAAACGTTGGACATGGGAGTCTCCTGGTGGACAGTTCCACAACTAAATTGACCACATCATATTCAATCGACAGTTTTGCCTGACCAATGTCGCTGTTGTCCCAAAATTCCAAATTGGATCTGACCACTGTCTCCTTTGTGCAAAATTCTACTTCACAGAGCGGGGAGAAAGGGCTGCAAAGTTTAAGAAGAGAACTCCCAGAACAACCACCAACTGAGAGCTCTTTGGCACTATTGCTGCAACATGAGAAGATGCCGTCTTTGACAACATTGATGAGGAATACGATTGACTGGTTCAGAACCTCCATGATTGTGCAAGGAACGCCAAGGGAGAGATAGCCACACAAAAAAATGCCTGTCTTCGAAAACTCTTGAGCTTATTCACCAATGCGGCTTGCCGCAAGCTTCAGGTAACTGCAAGCAAATGTCTGAGCTCGCAAAGCAGTGCAGAGATGCGATAAAGGAAGACCTCAAAGAGAGAAGAGCAGCAGTCCTGGTAGATGCGGCAGAAGTCAGGAGAAGCATTCGTAACGCCCGCCTGTCCTTCGCCAACTACAAGACCAAGGTGACTGCCCTCTGACGTCCTGATGGATCTATGACATCTTTCAGAAAGACAATGAAGATTACCCATGACTTCTACTCAGATCTCTTTGATAGTCACATCCACCTGCCCAAATACCAAATTCCGCAGGATGGATATGTCGTTCCCAACGTTCTCCCTTGTAAAATACGACATGCCATTTCATTGGCAAAGAAACGAACAGCACCTGGCCCAGACAAGGTCAGACCTGAACACCTAAAGAACCTGCCATCAGCAATCATCAATACATTGGCTTGGCTCTTCACATGCTTCCTGTTTGAATGCAAGATTCCGTCCCAATGGAAAACGAGCAGGACTGTACTACTGTACAAGAAGGGAGATATCCACGACATTGGCCACTATCGCCCGATCTGCTTATTGTCTATCATCTATAAGCTGTTCTCTCGTGTCATCCTGAATAGTTTTGGCAGAACACTACATGAAGAACAACCACACGAGCAAGCCAGGTTCCACAAAGGATTCAGCATGATCGATCATATCCACATTATATCCAAGCTCATTGAGGTTTCTCGGGAGTTCAAGATGCCGCTCTGTCTAAAGTTCATTGATTTAAAGAAGGCCTTGATTCTGCTGAGACTGAAGCTGTCATCGAGGACCTAGCCAAACAGGGCATTCAAAGTCAGTACATCAGGATCCTCCGTGAGCTGTATTACAGATTCACTACCAGGATCTCACCATTCTACAAAGAAGTGATCATCGATGTCAAGAGAGGGGTTCGGCAGGGTGATGTCATTTCACAGAAACTCCTCCGTGCCACCCTCAAGAACGTCATGCGAAGACTGGAATGGGAAGAAATGGGAGTGAAGACAGACTGTCAGTAACTACACCACCTCCGCTTTGCCAATGACATCGTTCTAATAACACCAAACATTAGCCAAGCAGCACAAATGCTAGCCGACTTCAACCATGAGTGTGGAAAGGTCGAACTACAGCTGAATCTCACAAACAATATTTATGAGGTCTCATTCCTGAAATTCCATTTGCCCTCAATGGAATGACCATCTCTGAATGCAACAGTTATGTGTACCTAGGTCGAGAAGTAAACATGACAAATGACCTGGCACCTGAGTTGCACAGGAGGAAGAGAGCAGCTCGGAATGCCTTCAAGAGTATCGAAGAAATAGCTAAGAGGATTAAGAACCTCCGGCTCTGGGCATATCTCTTCAATTCCACTGTTCTTTCTGCATTAACATACGCCTCAGAGACCTGGGCCCTATGAAAACAGGATGAGAATGCTATTCGTGTCTCCCAAAGAGGAATTGAAAAAGCTATGCTTGGAGTATCACGTTTCACTCAAATAAGAGAAAGAATCCAGAGTTCTGACCTCCATCGATGGTTACGAATCAGGGACACTGTCTTGTTTCCAAGGCGTCAAAAATCAGAAGGGCTGGACATGTAATGAGATTTGGAGATGACCGCTGGACTAGAGCCATTACCGACTGGATTTCACAGGACGTCTTAAATCATGTGGCCTCCCACCTACAAGATGGTCAGACTTCTTCGTCAAGACCCTGAACAATTGGTTTGAAGCTCTTCATGTTCCTAGAATGAACAGCCGCCATTGGCCTACAAGAGCATGCGACAGGGACGAATTGAGACATTACTGGCACCCGCTCGAGCAAATCGATGAGTAACAGGAAGTCAAATGATCAAGTGATAAATTTTGTTTCAATTATTTTTCCTAATGAAACAAAGTATGCTTCATGAAAAGAGTACAATTATTTGGGTAATAATAAACAATAATTATTGTTCTTGCATATCAAAATTTTATTTAGTAATAGACATTGTCAAATTTTGCTTCCTGATTAAATGAGATTTTATTAAACATTTATTGTACATTAGGCACTGGTAGCATAGTGAGGGAAAAATCAACTTGGCTTTCATTCTCTTGGAGCTTATACACTGTTAGTAGGGAGGCAAACATGAATTTTATCATCACTATACACACAGACACACATACATATGTTTATATATTTATATGTAGGACTGTCGTAGCACTGTTGTCCTGTTGTTCATTGATTTGCTCAAGTGGGCACCAGTAACATCTCCATTGTGAGACTTATTGTTACTGATTTTGGCATATAGAATATGCCATGGGTAGCTCGCCAGGCTTTGCTGTGCTGGCGGGATACTCTTGATAGCTTGCCGGGTTCTCCGATAGGGTTGGAGGAATTGAACCTAGGTTGGCCACGTGCAAGGCAAATGCCCTACCCGCTGTGCTATAGCTCCATATATATAAACTTTTTTTCACCAGGGGCCCAGAGAGGTAGTACATAGGTTAAGGTGTTTTCCTTGCACACAGCTGACTTTGGTTCAACCCCCAGAACCCCAAGCACATTTAGAGGTGACTCCTGAGTCTAGAGTCAGGAGTAAGCACTGAACACCTCTGGGAGTTACCCCAAAGCAAATTTAAATATTTATATGAGAGTATCAAAACTATTCAATGAAAAAAGGCCAGAATTTTTAATAAATGGTGGTGGGAAAGCTACTTATCCATGAACAAAAGAATAAGGTTGGTACTTAACACCACATTAACAAAATTAGTTCACAATGGATCCAAGTCTTAAATATAGAGTAAAAAGATATAGGAGAGAAGATTAATAACAGGGGATTTGCCTATACTTTTTTGAATATGATTCTAAGAGCTCGAGTGGGCACCAGTAACAATCCAGATCCCGGAACCGTGCGGCCGCATTCGCGGCCGCGCGACATCTTATCAAAACTTTTTTTTATGACATCTTATTGTCTCATTCCTACTTTGGACAAACTTGCAGGCTATCGAATGTAGCCTGCCCACAGGGCAGAGTCTGGCAAACTCCCCGTGGCGTACCAAATATGCCAAATACCAGTAACAATGATGGGTCTCATTCTCCTAAATAGCCTTGAATATAATCTCAGGGCTAGGATGAAAGAGACGTTACTGGGGCCTGCTCGAGGCAATCGACGAATAACAGGATGATGAAATGAAATGAAATGAAATGATTCTAAGAACACAGGCAACAAAAATAAAAGTCAGTAAATTAGGAGATTTTTTAAAAAACTTCTGTGCATTTAAGTACAATTAAGAGTTAAGGCACAACAATGAGCTAATTTTTAATTAACAAGATTAATTAACAGAGTTAAGAAACAATGAAAAGGGTTAAGGAACAATGAGGGAAAATATCAGCAAACCATATATCTGAGTAAGTAATCAATATCCCGAAAAATTAAGAACTCAGCAATTAAAACATCAATTGTAAAAGTAAACAAAGGACTTTTATAGGCCTATACACAGAAAAAGTATAGGAGCTTATGAAACAATGATGAACTTCACTCATTCTTAAGAAAATACTAATCAAAATCTATCAGCTCTTATTCATCAGAACAAAATTAAAAGTAAATAACAGATGCTGATAAAATGTGGAGTAATTAGAACATAAATTGTTAATGTGAAGGCTAAATGATGTAGTCACTATGGAAAACAATATGGAAAGTCACAAAATCATTAAAACTACAGCTATCATATGACCCTATAATACCACTTCCATGTAAATATCTCCAAGATACTCTGTTTTTTCACAATAACCTAAAGTTGGGCCATGCCTGTCAGTGTTCAAGTGGGGCCCAACTTTAAATAGAGAATCATTAAATATCTATCTAAGTAATAAATATAATTATTAAATATCTAAAATAATTGACACCAGGTCTCGAAAATACACCATGGTTATTTACAATAGCTTAAGGTTGGAGGCAACTAAATGTCCATTCATAGCAGAGTGGTAATATGAAAAGGTGGTGTTTACATAGGTTTGACAGCTATTCAACCTTAAAAAAGAGGGTGATTCTAATATATTTTGGTCATCATCCTAAGTGAAATAAGCTTATCACCCAAAGACAAATAATTGTAATGTTTAAATTTTTTTTTTACCGATATGAGGTCGCAGGAGTAGTTAAACTCATAGAAATGGAAAGTAGAATGGTGGTTCACAGGGGCAATGTGGGAGAGCATTATTATTTAATGGACATAGAGCTTCAGTTTTGCAAGATGAAAAAGTTCCCTAAACTGACTGCCTAACCCTGTGACCATATTCAACACTAAACTAAACACTAAATATTCAACATATTCAACACAACACTAAAAATTGACAAATTTTATGTTATATGTCTTTTGTTACAGGTACAGATGAGAACAATTTTAATATGCAATTTAAACTATTGATCTCTATCAGCCTACCTTACAGCTCCTGAGAACTTCTTATTGTGCTTCTTTCATAGAACAAACTTAGTTTAGAGGCCAAGTCACTCTCCACAGTTAGTCATGGGTGGAGATGGAATTTGAACCCATTTCCTGAGCATAAAGTTCATGCTCTCAACTGTCACCTGAACTAGTGAGGCGGGCCTTCAAACAAGTAAATCAAACTGCCTCCTGTTGAATCAGTTAGTATGTTTTGTGAGATCACAGAGTACCAAGTATAGAGTGGAGTGAAGGCAGCAGTGGGTATTAAGGGTGCTGATGAAAATCGTGTTTCTTGTGATTATGCCGGGAACTCATTACAGCACAGTGAAGCTCCATCTATGTGTAGAATTAAGAGAGCAGTTAGCTTTAGGGTTTTTTTTTTTTAATTTTATCCCATAAACTTTCTCTTTCCTTCTCCAGTAAGGATAACATCTTTTTTTTCATTTTTTAAATTTTATTGAAACTCCGTGAGATAGGTACAAGCTTCCATGTTTGAGTTTACAATCATAAAATGATCAAACACCCATACCTCCACCAGTGCACATTCTCCACCAACAAGCTCCCCAGTATTCCCACTCTTTCCCACCTTCCTTCTGCCTCCATGGCAGACAATTTCTCCCATACTCTCTCTACTTTTGGGCATTATGGTTTGCAATACAGATACTTAAGAGGTTTTCATGTTTGGTCTCAGCACACATCTCCCATCCCGACCTATCCCTCCAACCATCATTTTCTTAGTGATCCCTTCTATATTCCAGCTGCCTTCTTCCCTGCTCATGAGGCAGGCTTCCAACTATGGAGCAATCTTCCTGGCCCTTGTGTCTACTGAAGGATAACATCCTAAACCCATTAAATTTCTGAAACCCACTGAATTTCTTAAACTCACTAATTTTTTTTATTTCTTTAGCATACAAAGGGTAACTAGTTGGGGTAAGTGGGGTGTTGGGTAGGAGGGTGGCTGGAAAGATAGTACAGGGTTTAAGGTGCTTGCCTTTCATGTAGCTGATTATGATTTTGATCCCAGCACCTTGGGATGTGTCCCCTCATACACAAAAGGTAACAACTGGTGAATGCTAAGCAGAGACCACTTTTTTCCAAGGAAAGGAGAAAAATGGTGACAGGTGCCCTGGCTGGAGAATCTTTGAGATGATGGGGCTAGGGGCAAACCTGTTGAAGCTTATGATGGACTCCAGAGAGAAGCAAAAGTTAAATAATATGCTCATGAAAGTTTGAGTAGAACAAGATTAACACCATTGTGAGGACTGTGTTTTAGGGCAAAGGTGAAATTAGGCAGTGGGTGGTAAGAATGGGCTTGGGGATAGACTGAAGTACTTCTTGCTTACATGTGTCTAGGGAGGGATATACATTTTGTTAAGTAAAGGGACATAGCTATACTATCAGCCCCCAAATTCTTGGGTAACATGGAGGGGATAGTCACAGTTTGCAGTTATAAAAGCCAATTATAGCTTCACTCTCAGAAAGCCTAGAAGACTCTAGAACTGCTTTGCAATCATGAACAGGAGAGAAGAAAAATGGTTGGAAAAGAATTTTGGTGTTTTGGTAATGCTACTTCTTACCCAAGTGTTGCTTTTCAGTCAGAAGAAAAACCTGGGCAAACTGTCTCTCCCTTTATCCTGTGAGCTATTTTCCTTACAATTACTTTTTCTAAAAACAGTATAATAAACATTAAAAAGACCATTAAAATCCACAATGGTCTGGAGTGAATGTTTTAAGGAGACAAGGAGTATAGTTTGAGTGGATTGATCACATAAAATACCACATAGACTGTCTGGAATAGTAAGTTAAGGCTCTCAGGCCAAACTGAAAGATACCCATTCCATTATGAATAGTTCAATTAAGGAAACTAAATGAGTCATAGACTTGTGGAAAAAAAGTCCTACTGAACTTGAATGCTTAGAATTCAGAGACCTCTAAGTCATAAGGGTAATTTTTTTTAACTTAAGGTTATTTGAAATCATAAAACCTACCATTAAAATCACTGCATAGCAACAACACACAGAAAATTATGCCACTACAATGTCTTTTGCACCAGACTTTTGACTGAAAGGGATAAACATTGCAGCCAGTCACTAAGCTAAATTTTCCTGAGTCCTGACTCGTGTCTTTTGTGGTTTGGGAGGTTGGACACACAGACTGAGGAGGAAGGCAGGGAGAAGCTTCCAAGTGAAGCCATTGTAGCAGTTAGGAACACTGAGATAGTTTTATTTTACCTTACCAGAACTTTGCTTCCACTGGGCTGTCAGGCACAGAGGCTATGCTGGAGAGCACGGTTTATAAGAGCCTGATAGAAGGTATCTGCACTGTCAGAAATGAGGGGCTGGAGCATGTTTCAGCAAGAAAAACAAAACAACATGCTGTTCTTTAGCAAATTCCTAGCTAACTGAATTTTAAAGTTAGTTTTCTTTTCCACATTTAATTTATCTATTTTGCTTGAATTCAAGGAAATACACACAATATTAAAGTGATTTATTAATATTAAGCATACTGTCATTCTTTCTTTTAGAGGCTGCAAAATGTCTTGGCAGAGTACTCAGCATGGGGAAAAACAGAAAGGCAGCATCATCAAAGGTTCACATGAAATGATATTGAATTGAAAATGATATGGTTGCAGGAAATACCCCATTGTATGGAGGGGTAACATAATCTATACTTTTATCTGGGGAGTCAGACAAGGCTTTCCCAGAAGATTTGTGGGCCAAGGTATTGGTTTGAGAATCAAGTCTGCGCAGAAGAAACAGTGCATGCAATGGCTCCTGTGGCTTATTTTTCAAAATTTAAAGAAGCCCTAATGTGACATACTCCCCTATGAAGGGGAGTATGACCAAGTTAGATTAGAGACATGGTAAAGATTTTTATCACTTTTTTTGTTTTTGACATAGTTGTGCTCAGGGGTTACTCCCAGCAGTGCTAGGTACATGGATTGAACCATGGTTTCTTTCATGCAAAGAAATTTGGAAAATATGTTGGAAGGGGCCTGAGTGGGAATACACTGGGAATACCAACCCAGGTTTGATCCTTGGCACTCCATATGGTTCCCAAAATCCTGCCAGGAGTTATCCCTGAGCAGAGAGCCAAGGGTAAGCTCTTTGCACCTCTAGTTGTGGTCCTCCAAGTTTTGCCAGGAGTAACTCCTGAGCATTGCCAGGTGTGGTCTAAAAACAAAAGAAAAGCAAAACAACTCATAAAGGTCTAATTCTGGCCCTGCTGTTAGTGGGATTGCTTACCAGAGTGATAAACAAATCTTCAACTTTTAGCTTCCTACTTTAAAAGGATGGTAACCATATATGATGAACTAAAATGCCTAGTGATAACATCAATGCTAACCTTCTAGATTTTGAGAGAATTAATATTAACTTATAATCATCACTGTCACTGTTCTCCTGTTGTTCATCGATTTACTCAAGCGGGCCCAGTAATGTCTCCATTGTGAGACTTGTTGTTACTGTGTTTGGCATATTGAATACATCATGGGTAGCTTACCAGGCTTTGCCGTGAGGGAGAGATACTCTCGGTATCTTGCCGGGCTCTCCGAGAGGGGTGGGGGAATCAAACCCAACTCGGCCAGGCTGGCTGCTTATAATTATAATGTAAATAAAACATTAATTTATATTTTTATTATTTGGAATGCCATACTCAGTGGTGCTTTATGTTCAAGTATCACTCTTGGCAGGGCTCAAAGGACTGTATGAAGTGCTGGGGATCAAATCCAGGTTGGCCTCATGCAAGGCAAGTGCCTTCTCTACTGTACAATAACTCTAGCTTCGTATATCTAATTTAAAACTTGATTTTTCTAGAATTATCTGCAATATTTTCCCAAGTTAACCTTTAACTTATGTATTTGTTTGCTCTTGATCCTGCAACAAATCATACAAACCTGGTGACTTAGATACAAGTATGACTTGTTTCATAAAACAATTCTGTTGTATGAAAAAGAAAATCTCTTGTTTTTTACATAAAGTACTGGAAGTTAGAATTCTCTCAGGATAGTTTTTCTTTGTTTTCTACATGCAAGGAACCATTGCTTCTTTGGTTTGAAGCCTTACCGTGTGGTTTTAAAATCAGCATTGTAACATTTCTATCTTTCTCTCCTCTCATCACCACATTACCTCTGTGTCTATAACTCTTCTTCCTCATTCTTGTGGTTATATTGGGTTTACCTGAATAATCTTCCCATCTCAAGATTCCTAATCATTTTTGAAAGGCCCCATTGGCTAAAAAAGGTAATCACTGATCACTGATCACTGTCCTCCCGTTGCTCATCGATTTTCCCGAGTGGGCCCAGTAACGTCTCCATCATGAGACTTTGTTGTTACTGTGTTTGGCATATCGGGTACGTCATGGGTAGCTTGCCAGGCTCTACCTCTGTGTTCTACCACTGTGCATATCAAAATTTTCCTATACTTCAGGGGTTACTGTACATATATTTTCTGGATTTGGAGATGTAGTGATGAGCAAGACCTTGTGGATATATCTGTTCCCTTTGGAACTTCCCTGCTATGCTTATATATTGGAGGCAGAGATTTGAGCTCTGTGGTTTTACTGAAATATTGAAGTTGTGCTGAAAATACATGCTTTATAACTATTTTCTTATTGCCTAAATCACTTCTCACTATTTTTCTTTTTTTTTTTAAATAATTTTAGGTTTTGGGGTCACACCTACCGTTGCTCAGGGCTTCCTCCTGGCTCTGCTTTCAGGGATTACTCCTGGCAGGCTCAGGAAACCATATGGGATTTGGGAGATTAAACCTGTGTCACTCCTGTCCAAGACAAGCACCTCACTTGGTGTTCTATAGCTCTGGCCACATTAATTAAATTTTTTAGTTTGGGGATCACACCTGATGGTATTGCGAGCTACTCCAAAATTAGTGCTTGGTGGTTTCCAGTCATACTGGGGGTGGAGAGGAGGGTAGATGTGCCAGAGATTTAACCCTGATTTCCCTCATGCAAAACATGGGTTTAGCCTATTGAATTGCCTGATTCTATTACCATTTCCTTTTTCAAAGTGGACATTTTTTTAAAAATTTTTTTTATTAGTGAAACACCATGAGGTACAGTTGTAGATTTACAATTTTTTGTGCTTGGTTTTGATTATACAATGATCAGATACCCATCCCTCCACCAGTGCCCATTTTCCACCACCATGGATAATATCCCCCCAACCCCCATACCCCATCCCCCCTGCCTCTGTGGTAGGGCAATCCCCTGTGTTCTCTCTCTCCTTTTGGGTGTTGTGGTCTGCAAAAGAGGCATTGAGTGGCAAAAATGTTCAGTCCATTGTCCACTTTCGACATGCATCTCCCCTCCTGGGAGGATCCTCCAAACACCCTTTATTTGGTGTTCCCTTCTCTATCTGAGCTGCCCTTTCCTCTAGAATGCCCGACTGGCCACTAAGCTATGGAGTAATCCTCCTGGTGCTGATCTCAGCTATTCTTGGGTATTAATCTCATATTTTGTTACTTTATATCCCCCAGATGAATGCAATCTTTCTATGTCTATCCCTCTCTTTCTGACTCATTTCGCTTAGCATGATACTTTCCATGTTGTACCACTTGTATGTAAATTTCATGACTTCATCTTTTCTAAGAGCTACATAGTACTCCATTGTGTAGATGTACCAAAGTTTCTTTAACCAGTCATCTGTTCTTGGGCATTCAGGTTTCTTCCAGTTTCTGGCTATTGTAAAGAGTGCTGCAATGAACAAACAAGTGCAGATGTCACTTCGACTATACATTTTTGCCTCTCTGGGATATATTCCCAGGAGTGGTATTGCTGGGTCAAATGGGAGCTCAATTTCTAATTTTTTGAGAATCGTCCATACTGTTTTCCAGAAGGGCGGAACCAGTGGACATTCCCACCAACAGTGAAGGAGTGTCCCTTTCTCACCACATCCGCGCCAGCATCTGTTGCTTTTGTTCTTTTGAATGTGGGCCAGTCTCTGAGGTGTGAGATGGTATCTCATTGTGGTTTTGATCTGCATCTCCCTGATGATTAATGATGTAGAACATTTTCTCATGTGCTTTTTTGCCATTCGTATTTCTTCTTTGAGAAAGTTTCTGTTCATTTCATTGCCCCATTTTTTGATGGGGTTGGATGTTTTCTTCTTGTGGAGTTTAACCAGTATTTTGTATATCCTGGATATCAACCCTTTGTCAGATGTGTATTCGGCGAATATCCTTTCCCATTCTGTAGACTGTCTTTGTATTTTGGTCACTGTTTCTTTGGAGGTGCAGAAGCTTCTTAGTTTAAGATAGTCCCATTTATCTATCTCTGTTTTCACTTGCTCGGCCAGTGGCGTGGCATCTTTGAAGATACCATTAGCTTCAATGTCATGGAGGGTTTTGCCAACTTTGTCTTCAATGTACCTTATGTTTTCTGGTCTGATGTTGAGGTCTTTAATCCATTTTGATCTTACTTTTGTACACGGTGTTAGGCAGAGTTCTGAGCCCATTTTTTTGCATGTAGCCATCCAGTAATGCCAGCACAATTTGTTAAAGAGGATTTCCTTACTCATCTTCACATTACTTGCACCTTTATCAAAGATTAGATGATCATATGATTGAGGGGAGATGTCAGTGTATTCAACCCTGTTCCATTGGTCTGCAGTTCTGCCTTTGTTCCAGTACCATGCTGTTTTAATTATTACTGCTTTGTAGTACAGTTTGAAGTTAGGGAGGTTGATTCCTCCCATTTTCTTTTTCCCAAGAATTGCTTTAGCTATTCGTGGGGGCTTATTGTTCCATATAAATTTCAGGAGTGTTTGCTCCATTTCTTTGAAGAATGTCGTGGGCATCCTTATAGGGAATGCATTGAATTTATACAAGGCTTTCGGTAGTATAGCCATTTTGACAATGTTAAGTCTCCCGACCCATGAGCAGGGGATATCTTTCCATTTCCTCATGTCCTCTTTTATTTCCTGAAGTAGCGTTTTGTAGTTTTCTTTTTATAGGTCCTTTACTTCCTTAGTTAAGCTGATTCCTAAGTACTTGATTTTCTGGGGCACAATTGTGAACGGGATTGTTTTTTTCATGTTGCTTTCTTCTCTCTCACTGTTTGCGTATAGGAAAGCCATGGACTTTGGGGTATTCATTTTATAGCCTGCAACTTTACTATACGAGCCTATTGTTTCTAGGAGTTTTTTGGTGGAGGTTATTGGGTTCTCTAAGTATAGTATCATATCATCTGCGAATAGTGAGAGCTTGATTTCTTCCTTTCCTACCTGAATGCCCTTAATATCTTTTTCTTGCCTAATCGCTATTGCAAGTACTTCCAGTACTATATTGAACAGCAGTGGAGAGAGTGGGCATCCTTGTCTTGTCCCTGATCTTAGAAGGAAGGCTCTCAGTTTTTCCCCATTGAGGATGATGCTTGCTGTAGGCTTGTGGTAGATGGCTTTAATTATGTTGAGGAAGGTCCCCTCTATACCTATTTTGGCTAGGGTTTTCATCATAAAGGGGTGCTGGATCTTGTCAATTGATCTTTTCTTTTGTTGATATGATGGATTATGTTGATTGATTTCCGAATGTTGAACCATCCTTGCATCCCTGGGATGAATCCTACTTGGTCATGGTGTATGATCTTTTTGATGAGTAGTTGGATTCTATTTGCTAGTAGTTTGTTGAAGATCTTTGCATCTGTGTTCATCAGGGATATCGGTCTGTAATTCTCTTTCTTTGTGGTATCTCTGTCTGCTTTTGGTATCAATGTGATATTTGCTTCATAGAAACTGTTTGGAAGTGTTTTTGATATTTCAATTTCGTGGAAAAGCTTAAAGAGGATTGGGAGTAAGTCCTCTTTAAAGATTTGGAAGAATTCACTAGTGAATCCATCCGGGCCAGGACTTTTCTGCTTGGGGAGACTTTTTATTACCATTTCAATTTCCTTGATGGTGATAGGTCTGTTCAGGTATTCCAGGTCTTCTTGGTTCAGCCTTGGGAATCTGTAGGAGTCTAGGAATTTATCCATTTCCTCGAGGTTTTGATGTTCCGTGGCATACAGTTTCTCAAAGTACTCTCTGAGGATCCTTTGAATTTCTCTAGTTTCTGTTGTAGTGACCCCCTTTTCATTTCTGATTCGGTTTATTAGGGTTTTCTCTCTCCCTTTCTTTGTGAGTTTTGCTAGAGGCTTAACTATCTTGTTAATTTTCTCAAAGAACCAGCTCTTGGTTTCATTGATCTTTTGGATTGTGTTTTTGGGTTTCCATCTCGTTAATCTCTGCTCTGAGTTTTATTATTTCCTTTCTCCTGTTCGGGTTGTGCTCCTTTTTTTGGTCCTTCTCCAAGCTCTTAAGCTGTGAGGTTAGGTTACTTATGTGTGCTCGCTCCTCCTTCCTGAGGAATGCTTGTAGAGCTATAAACTTTCCTCTTAACACAGCTTTTGCTGTGTCCCATAAGTTTTGGTAACTCGTGTTCTCATTTTCATTCGTTTCTAGGAATCTTTTGATTTCCTCTTTGATTTCCTTCTAAGCCACTCATCGTTCAGTAGAGCACTGTTTAATTTCCAGGTGTTTGATTTAGTTTTCTGTTTTTGTATGTGATTTACTTCTAATTTCAGCGCATTATGGTCTGAGAACATTGTCGATACAATCTCTATCTTCTTAAATTTTGGAGGCATGTTTTGTGGCTCAGCATGTGGTCTATCTTGGAGAATGTTCCATGTACGGTTGAGAAGAATGTGTAGTCAGCTTTTTGTGGCTGAAGTGTCCTGTATATATCTACTAAGTCCCTTTCTTCCATTGTTTCCCACAAATGAAGTATGTCCTTGCTAAGCTTGAGTCTGGTTGATCTATGAAGAGGTGACAAAGCAGTGTTGAAGTCTCCCACTAGTATTGTGTTGCTGTTGATGTCTTTTTCCAAATCTATGAGTAGTTGTTTTAAGTACTTTGCTGGTCTCTCATTAGGTGCATATGCATTTATTATTGTAAGTTCTTCCTGTTGTACAGATTCTTTGATCAATAAGAAATGGCCTTCACTGTCTCTCATGACCTTCCTCACTCTGAAATCGATGTGGTCTGATATTAGGATGGTTACCCCAGCTTTTTTTTTACCCCAGCTTTTTTATGGGAGCTGTTTACCTGTAGGATTGTTTTCCAGCCTTTGACTCTGAGTCTGTGTTTGCTTTGACTATTGAGATGTGTTTCTTGCAGGCAGCAGAATGTTGGGTTCAATTTTCTAATCCATCCTGCCACTCTATGTCTTTTAATTGGTGCGTTTAGCCCATTGACATTGAGAGAGTTTATTGTTATGGGATTTTGTCCCATTGTTCTGTTGAAATTTGGTGTATTTGAGGGGCCTTTCTTGCCTTAAAGTAGCCCATTTAGTTGTTCTTGTAACCACGGTTTTGAATCTATGAAGTTCCTGAGCTGTTGTTTGTCTGTGAAACTGTGTGTTGTTCCTTCTATTATGAATGAGAGTCTCGCTGGGTAAAGTATTTTTGGGGAGGCATTTATTTCATTGAGGTTTTTCACTATGTCCCATCATTGTTTTCGGGCCATAAGGGTTTCATCAGAAAAATCAGCTTTGAATTGTAAGGATTCTCCTTTGTAAGAGATTTCTTTCTTCGATCTTGCTGCTTTCAGAATTTTGTCTCTGTCTAAGGTTTTGGTCATTTTGATTAGAATGTGTCTTAGGGTATTTTTATTCGGATTTCTTCTAGTTGTTACACTTCGGGCCTCCTGAATATGGTTACAAGTTTTCTTCAGCTCTGGAAACGTTGTAGCATTGATGTCTTTGACAGTTTCTTCTTCATCAAGGTTTTCTTCCTGTACCTCTGGGACTCCAATAATTCTTATGTTACCCCTCTTGGCTTCATCACGATCTTCTCTTGCCATCTGTTCCCGAATTGTGAGTCTCTTTTCCATTTTCTGCTCTTTTCTGGAGAGTCTCTGAACTTCATCTTCGAGCTCACTGATTCTGTTCTTAGCAGCTGTTACTCTGCTGCTGAGGCCTTCCACTGAGCTTTTCAATTCGCCTACGAGATTTTTCAGGTCTGACATTTCTGATTGCATTTTCCTCATTTCTGCCTTCAAATCCTCTTATCTTCTATTGGCTTTGCTTTCCATTGTTTCTTTTAGTTCCCTAAGCATCCTAAGTAGCTCCCTTCTGAATTCCTTGTCAGAGAGGTTGTCTAACACTGCAGTACTGTTGGTGTCATCTGGGCTAGACTCTTCAATAAGAAAGTTTGGTGGGCTTTTGCGTTGCTTTACCATTGTGAAAACTGTGGTTTAGTCCTTAACGTTCACTGTTACTATTCTGCTTGATATGCAGTGTGACTTAAGATAGGCTTATGAGTTATTGGCTACTGTGTTTCTAGTGACTGAGCTAAACTAGAGAAGTTTCCATCGAAGAAGGTAGCTTATGGTTCCTATGGCATATGTAGTGGGAAAATATTTCATGGCCGCATTAGCGGCCGCGGCTCCGGAAAGAGTCCCTGGCACTGAGCGAGGAGTTGGGAAGGTCGATGGAGCTAGCAGTGCATGCGCAGAGAGGGTCCCAGGCCCTTGGGGGCGGGCTGTACCTGGTTGGAATAGGAGCCATTCAGCTTGGTTGCCCAGAGCTGGGCCTCCGTGCCCGTCCCGCGCAGATCAGGGGTGAAACCGGCTTTCTAGGAGGTGGAGCTAGCTGTGCATGCTCACAGAGGGTCCCAGGCCCTTGGGGGCGGGCTGTACCTGGTTGGAATAGGAGCCGTTCTGCTTGGTTGCCCAGAGCTGGGCCTCCGTGCCTGTCCCCCAAAGTGGACATTTTTGTGTTATTCTTTTATATTCTTTCTAAATTCCTTGTTTTGAAATCCAACATATAACATACTTATCTAATAATGTTTTATATGTCACAGGCAATAAACAAAAAGGGGCTAATAAAAGACATTTCTAAGACTAGCTTTGAAATCACAATGGAGACACAAGGAAGGAATATGTCTGAGTGATTTTCATTATATTGTATGCCCTAACGAAATTTTCTACAACGAACATGTACTTCTCTAGTTAAACAAAAATGTGAAATTAAAAAAGCAAAATGTTTCTGGTTTCCAGGTCTTAAAATTCAATTTCCATAGTAGCAATTAACACTAGATTTTTGTGTAAAGCCAGAAAACCTGCTTCTTAATTTAAGCAATTGTTTGAAATCAAATCTGACTACATAATTTGTGGAGCCAAATGCAAAATGTAAACATAGGTCTCTTGTTCTAAACTTATTAAGAATCCTAAGACAGCAATAACATCAGAACATTAAATAAAGTGTGGAATCTTTTCTAAGCCTAAGATCCTGTATGACTGTAGAAGTTATATGCCATGAAGCCAGTTCTGATTATCATTATTGTTACATAGAGATACAGTGGCCTTTTCATTACATTAGCCACATTCTGAGGTATGAAACTAAATATTTTACATTTAAGTGAGGAGAAACAAACTTTATGTGTGGTAATAACCACATTTGCCACTTTTTTGCTATTTTTAATCTTTCTACAGTGTTGCTAATAATTACTATTTTGACTTGCCTATCCCATTTCTAAATTCATTAAAAGTGTGAACATTCAATGGAGTACTATGTAGCTGTTAGAAAAGATGAAGTCATGAAATTTACATACAATTGGTACTACATGGAAAGTATGAGCGAAATGAGTCAGAAAGAGAGGGATAGACATAGAAAGATTGCATTCATTTGGGGGACATAAAGTAACAAAATAGGGGATTAATACCCAAGAATAGCCGAGATCAGTACCAGGAGAATTACTCCATGGCTTAGAGGCCAGCTGGGTATTCTAGGGGAAAGGGTAGCCCAGATAGAGAAGGGAGCACCAAATAAAGGGTGTTTGGAGGATCCTCCCAGGATGGGAGATGCATGTTGAAAGTAGACTATGGACCGAACATGATTGCCACTCAATGCCTCTTTTGAAGACCCCAACACCCAAAAGGAGAGAAAGAACAAAAGGGAATGCTCTGCCACAGAGGCAGGGTAGGATGGGAGGGGATGGGGGTGGGAGGGATACTGGGATCCATGGTGGAAAATGGGCACTGGTGGAGGGATGGGTATTTGATCATTGTATAATTGAAATCCAAGCACAAAATTTGTAAGTCTACAACTGTACCTCATGGTACTTCACTAATAAAAATTAATAAAAAAATGTGTGAACATTGTGTAAGTTACCTGAATCTTTCCTGTTGCTACATATTTCCTATTATGTGACAAACCAATGAGAAGACAGCCTTCAATGACTAGACTAAACGTGGTGTGTGGCCTCACGAAATATTATCCTTAGTAGACTGAAATATTTTATTCAATTGACAAACCATTGTTAAACCATCTGGTCACTGAGTTAGTGCCTCAACTATAGACCTCCATGACTACTGATTCTTCTTCCTTTTTCAGTGTTAAAATGACCTCATATGGCTTCCTTCATTCTGTTGCAAAAGGGAATAATTAAATTCTTCTGAGTCCCAATCCAGAGTGGTATCAAATAAGCCTTCATTTGGAGAACCTCAGATAAATGTAAATTTCCATCAGAAAGGCAGTTCTCTTTCCCCTCTTCAGCGTCTTTCCCCTATTTAGCAGATTATCACTTTCTAGGTCACTTAATTTTGGTGCACATATGTGTATTATAACCATTAATGACATTGTGATAATTATCGTGGATGTGCTTATCTACCCTACCCCAACTATGGTAGACTGAGAGAGATGCCCTGCCTATCTTTCTGTTAAAAGAAGGATTTGCCCTCCAGCTGCAGAAGTGTGATAAACACCCCTGCTTGCACAGGCAAGAAGGATTCACCCTTCCCCCTGCATCTTATCCCCTTCTCTGAGCAGCCCACAATTAAGGGCTGACCAAATAATGGCTTATTGAATTCCAGTCAGTTCTGCCACATTAGGCAGAATTTGGGAAAACTTTGATAGATAATTCTTGCTTTAGAATTCTTTTCCAGGTTGGTGGAGACTCTGGGATTTCCATTGCACTTCAACTCTCTACCCAATCCTTGTTACCCACCCCCCACTGTTCCCCACCAATACACATTCCCGTCACAGGTGTTGAACTCTATTAATAATCACGTACACCAAACTCCATCCTTTTACCTGCTTTTTTGAGAGTACAATCTATGATATAGACTTTGTCTTTGTGTTTAGGAAGCTCAGCATCTGGCCAATACCACAGCACATATTCAAACCAGCTACCCAACCTGGTAGAAGTGAACTATGTTCTCTGAAAAATGTAGTGTTCTTAGTTTTTCCTCTCCCTCTCATAGAAAATCATATGATGAAAATCGTTATGAAGCTTTTTAACATTGTTAAACATACCACAAATAAAGACAAATGTAATAAAGTGAGACTGGGATATCTTTAAACAAATTATTTGGCCAATAAAATCTCTATGTGCTGTCTGTATAATTTTTAACATGATAGCATCAATGTTTAAATATAGTACCAGACATTGCCAGTCTCTTTATAGACTGTTGAAATGGTGCCTTTGTTTAAGCCTTGGGAAAATATTTATCTGTTGGTAGAAATTAAGGCAATCCCCAAAGTGCTTTTAAATATGAAGAATGCAAGAAGGAGTCTTAGTTATGGGTTTCCTTATAATACATGTTTGTTTGTTTTAAAACAAGATGCTTTAGAAGAGGAATCAGGTTGTGGGGGATTAAAGAAAGCAATGAAGAGAAGAAATAAACAAGTTACAAGGAATGTCAAGAGGCTGTGAATGACGTTACAGCTGTTAAGTCAGTTCCCACTGCAATAGGACCAGAAATAAAATTGGAAGAAAAAGAAAACAAAACAAATGCTAAACAACACCCCCTTCTAACACCCTCCTAAAGACTCTCGAACAAGCCACAAAAACTACCTATCCAATAATCTACTCTCATGCCAAGTATAGCAGCTTTGATTTCTAACTAACAGGCACTGAATTAATCTAAATGCTATGAGCTCCATAGCTCAAAAGATGCCAGAACTCTATGGAGAGGGACATTCACATGCAATAGCGAGAGAAGAGACAAATTGGGGTAAGACAATTTGTGAGAGCCCAAGAGTACTTGATACAGAATTTGTTCATTCAAAAAAGCAAGTTTGTAAAATATTTCTTATGCTTTTGTTCTAGACATGATGTAAATTTTGGTTAAGCTAAATATTGTAATATTTATATTTGCAAGTATTTGTTCAAAACGTTTCAGACAAACTGAGAGAGCAGTATAAACATCGGTTGGGGTACAGGAGGAAGAGTGGGATAACTAGGTGGAGTACAAGAAATGTTCTGGGTTGTGAAACTACCCAGTGATAGATTTGTGGTAGACTTCTGACATCATGCATTTGACAAAACCCATGAAGTTGTGTTTCACTAAGAGCAGCCCCAAAGGAAAACCATGTCCTTTAGTAAATAATAAGGTGCTAATATTGGTTTGCAAATTGCAACCAGTGTACCATACTAATGAGAGATGTTAATAATAAGAGAGAATAGGGGTGGGAAGGAGGGAGTATACAGGAACTCTTTGTACCTTCTACTCAATTTTCTTATAAACCAAAAAATGCTCTAAAATTTAACATTCACTTAGCTAAAAAATCTATTTCTGTCTATGTTGATGACTGAAAAATTGGGATAAATAGGCTTGTTTCTTTGCATACCAAGAGTTCCTTTTTTGTACTTCTGCTGAAGCAGTCCCACATAAGTGGGTAAATGGGATTAATCTCAGAAGAGATGCAATCCAAGTCACTACAATTCACGGGTACACCATTCTTCAGGTTGAAAATCCTGGGGTTCCTTTAGGAGGGGTGTGGACCAAGTACCCACCCTACTGAAGCCCTAGCAGCTGCACCCACACCCCACATGCCAATGGCCCAACCTCACTGCTTCACAATTAATCTCTGTGGGGATGCTAAACCGACTAAAATTCCAGATCCACCAACTTTGGGGCTTAAAACTATGTGGTCTTCTTGTATTGTGGATAGACAGCCTCCTGACTTCCTTTTCTGCCAGAGCACACAATTACTTTTCTCCCAGCAGCCACACCCATATCCCATAGCTGCCAAGATGTAAACAGCCCAGATCCACAGCTTCATGACTAAAATTGAAAGAGAGCCAAGCCAAGCCAAGCTGCTGAAACTCATTGGTCCAGTACTACAGATCTTGGAGCATGTGGCAGTATATGTGGCCATTGGACAGCTCCAAATTCCACATTATGACAGTCCAATAGGAGCATACTAAATTTAGATGGGAAAGTATCAGAGAAGCCAACTAAACTCAATAAAAAAACAGATAACTCAACTGGTTAAAGCTGCTTATTAAACCCTTAGACAATGATTTTAATGAACCCTCTGTGAGATATAAAAATTTTCAGAAATTTTCTTTTACTGAATTATTTTCAATAATTCCATTAGCCATTTAATCATAACAA
The DNA here is from genome assembly GCF_029834395.1 of Sorex fumeus. NCBI lineage: Eukaryota > Metazoa > Chordata > Mammalia > Eulipotyphla > Soricidae > Sorex > Sorex fumeus. Next base: position 7,031,516 of record NW_026606143.1, on the reverse strand, counting down.
GCAATATAAAATAAATTATTTTATGGCTGCTGAGGGGGTAGGCTTGAGGTGGGTGGAAAACAGAGGCAATGGTTGAGGAAAGGTCACGCTGGTGGTGGAATTGGTGTTGAAGCATTGAACGTGGAAAAGAATTGTATTATTATTAACTTTGTAAACCACGATGTTTAAATAAAGTTAAAAAGGAAAAGTAATAAGTGTGTAAATGGCCCATTCAATGAATATCTCAATGAATGAACCAAAGAAAGCAGGAACAATGCATGCAGAGAAGGTATCCAAAGTCCCTGGATCCAGTCACCTGAGTCCAGCTCACCCATGATTTTTCTTTTGTCTTATGATCAAGATCAAACCCTTTTCTGCATAAGCGTACTTACATTGTAAATCAAAGAAAATGCATTTTTTCCATCTTGAGCAAGACTCTGGAGTCTTCTCTGGCACAAAATATCTCCAATCAGACCATAAATGCTCAAAATAAATTCTGCTTAGGGATTATTGCTCAAGCAGTAAATGAGAACAAAATGCTGTACAAACACCCCAGTACCCCTTGAATGAAGCTACTCTGAGGTCTATGGGCTCTCTAGACTTCCAAAGTTCCTCAATGGACCTGAGTTCAAGTTATCTACAATGTTAAAAACGGGCCTTATTGGCTCCTTTCCTTGCCATTTCTCACTTCCCCACTCTGCCACTGATTATTTAATTTGCCTTTAAATATGTTACATTTGTTCTCTTGTGTTTCTTTTCCTCAGCTTCTGCTTCTATGAGACCTTAGATGAAGGCCTTTGTCTGACCTTGAGTTGACTTTAACCAGTTCTCCAGAAAGCCTTACCCCTTTAGGTAGCTTTAATCATCTCTTATTTATTATCCAGTAAACCTGGGGCAACACATTTCAATTGGGTCCTAAAAGCTGGCTTTCATAACCTCTCTCCAAGTTTTCCAGTTTATAATAGACAACCAGAGATTTTCTCTTTTTTCCCTTTTTATAAATGTATTTATTGAATCACCGTGAGAGCAGTTACAAAGCTTTCAGGTTTAAGTCTCAGTCATACAATGATGAAACACCCAACCCTTCACCAGTGCCCATTTTCCACCCACCACCAAAAACCCCAGTATACCCCCATCACACACCCTCCCCCTACCTTTGGGACAGATGACTTCCACATTACTCTCTCTCTACTTTGATCACATTCAATATTTCGACACCAGACCCACCATTATTATTTGGGATTTTACCCCAACACTCAGATCTGCCGAAAAGGCAGCCATAGACAATTTTTTTCTATTTCTGATTATGAATAACATATGATGATACGTGGCTGCAGCAGTGGCCGAACGATTTTGGAATTCCAAAATTTTAACATTTAAATCTGGAAGGATTTCTGCCAAAACCTGCTGCGTTCCAAGATTTGTTCCTGAGTAGAGACTGTAGGGATCATGGCCATTAAGCAGCTTGATCAGGAGCCAGAGAGGCTGTTTGTGGGTGGTGACTCGGGGTCTCTTTGGAGTGGAGAGAAAAGGGCTGGCTCCACCCCCATCCCGTGAGTCCCCACATGTCTCATCACTGCAGGCCAAAACCTGACTATCTAATGGCCTCTGGAGGATGGCAGTCACCGAGACACCAAGGAGTAGCAGGCAGAGAGACAGCATCCTTTTCCCGCTGGGGTGGCTTGGCGCTGGTAACCTGCTTCGGGGACCAGACGCATTTTTGCCAATAGCCGCTGGGTTCCAAGATTTGTTTCTGAATCTCTGGGATCATGGCTGTTAAGCAGTTTGACCAGGAACCAGTGAGTCCTTGCCTCCAATTATGTAGCTGAGCAGGAAGTTGTTTATGGGTATGTCTCCCATATACTAACTTTTAAAAAAAAGATTTTTTATTAGTGAAACACCATGAGGTACACTTGTAGATTTACAAATTTTTGTGCTTAAGTTTCAATTATACAATGATCAAACACCCATTCCTCTACCAGTGCCCATTTCCCACCACCACGGGTCCCAGTATCCCTCCCACCCGCCATATCCCCCATCCCACCCTGCCTCTGTGGCAGGGTATTCCCTTTTGTTCTCTCTCTCCTTTTGAGTGTTGTGACATATAACTAACTTTTGACCGTTTACTTTCTTGGTAAACTTGGCCCCAAGTTGTTGGGGTCTGGCCAAAGGCACAGCAGCAATTTGGGGGCATCTAGAAATCTGAAGGCACCATCAGGCTGCTGATACACTCACCTCACAGGTACAGATTGACCTGCTAGCAGCACCATACCCCATGACAACCAGAGATTTTCATCTCAAATTGTTAAAGGAGTCTTTTCAAAACACTCAACATTCCTTTTATTATTCTTCCATATCTCAAAACTCTCTTTCTCTGAAGGGTGAAGGTCACTGTGCTCCTGTAAAGGTTGTGTCTTCTTTGTCTAGCATCCTCTATGTGAGAGATGCATAGTCCATTATCTTCTGGATTTTTGACATATGCAAACACATGGACTCCAATTTGAAATCTTTTGTTTTTGTAATAATTATTACTACTATTAGGTGTCAGTAATGACACGGGGGTATAATTATTATTGTTGTAGTTAGAATACAGCAAGTAGGTTGTGGGAGCACTTCTTTGTCTCTGTGACCCCAAATGCAACCTCATCTCTTCCCCCACTGGGAATTTTCCAGTCAATGATGCCACAAAGTGAAGGCATTGAGGTCTAGAAACAGGGAGGCCTTTCGTAGACAGGAGTTAGGGAGAAGGAAGAGTGAACCACTGAACAACTCCTAAAAGAGAAGCAAACATATTTTGGGTGCCTTCTCTGGACCTCTTAATGTCAGGCATTTTCAATTTCATTCATGATATTTAATTTAATTTAATTTTTTTTATTTTATGAAGTAACAATAGTTCTCAATGTTCTCCCTTCCAAAATCCAACACGCTATCTCGTCGGTAAAGAAACAAAGAGCACCTGGCCCAGACAAGGTCAGACCTGAACACCTGAAGAACCTACCGTCAGTACTCATCAATACATTGGCTCGGCTCTTCACACGCTACCTGTCTGAATGCAAGGTTCCATCCCAATGGAAAACCAGCAAGAGTGTACTACTATACAAGAAGGGAGACATCCATGACATTGGCAACTATCACCCAAACTGCCTATTGTCTGTCATCTATGAACTGTTCACTCGAGTCATCCTGAATAGGATTGGAAGAACACTAGATGAAGGACAACCATGTGAACAAGCCGGGTTCCGAAAAGGATTCAGCACCATCAACCATATCCACACGATAACCAAGCTCATTGAGGTTTCTCAGGAGTTCAAGATGCCGCTCTGTCTAATGTTCATTGATTTGAAGAAGGACTTTGATTCTGTTGAGACGGAAGAGGTCATCGAAGCCCTAGCCAATCAGGCCGTACAAACTCAATACATCAGGATCTTCCGTGAGCTCTATTATGGATTTACTACCAGGATCTCACCATTCTACAAAGAAGTAATCGTCCATGTCAAGAGAGGGGTTCAGCAGGGTGATACCATTTCACCAAAACTCTTCAGTGCCACCCTTGAGAACATCATGCGACGACTGAAATGGAAAGGAATGGGAGTGAAGATAGATGGTCGGCAACTACACCACCTCCGCTTTGCTGATGGCATCATTCTAATAACACCAAACATCAGCCAAGCACCACAAATGCTAACCAACTTCGACCGTGAGTGTGGAAAGGTCGCATTACAACTGAATTTCACAAAGACAATGTTCATGAGAAACAGTCTTGTTCCTGATGTTCCATTCACTCTCAATGGAACCACCGTCTCCAAATGCAACAGTTATATATACCTAGGTCGAGAAATCAACATGATGAATGACCTGGCACCTGAGTTACGCAGGAGGAAGAGAGCGGCTTGGAACGCCTTCAAGAGCGTTGAAGAAATAACTAAGAGGACAAAGAACCTCCAGCTCCGAGCACATCTCTTCGCTCTTCGATTCCACTGTTCTTCCTTCATTGACATATGCCTCAGAGACCTGGGCCCTACGAAAACAGGATGAGAACGCTATTCGGGTCTCTCAAAGAGGTATCGAAAGAGCTAGGCTTGGAGTATCATGCTTCACTCAAATGAGAGATAGAATCTGGAGTTTCGATTTCCGTCAATGCTCAAAAATCAGGGACGCTGTCTCATTTGCCAAGGCATCAAAAATCAGATGGGCTGGACACGTAATGACATTTAAAGATGATCGTTGGACTAGAGCTATTACTGACTGGACTCCATAGGACGTCAAAAGATCTCGTGGACGCCCACCTACAAGATGGTCAGACTTCTTCGTCAAGACCCTGAATGATCGGTTCGAGGCTATGCATGTTCCTTGAATGAGCAGATGCCATTGGGCTACGCTAGCATGCAACAGGGATGAATGGAGACGTTACTGGCACCCGCTAGAGTAAATCAATGAGTAACAGGGTATCAAGTGATCAAGTGAAGTAATTCACAATATTTGATTACATTTAATATTCAAACAACAATCCCACCACCATTATAGCTTCCTACCACCGTATTTTGGGTGTTTCCTTCCCAATCCCTGTTCCAAAGCAGAACCTAAATAATATAATATTTCCCTCTAGGAATAATATTTAAATCTTTTGTATCTTAGCAGTTTTAAGTCTTTATAGCCCACTATGACTTTACATGACTACTGCATTGGAAGGACCTAATGGCCTTTTCCATTTGCCTAATTTTTCCCAAGCAATGTGAGTGCAAAGATTTAGCTAGTTTTCATTTGGATTTTCCAAATTTAAAACCATTAAATAAGCAGTCACTGACCCAACTGAGAAGATTTATTTGTCCCCAGTAGGTTGATTAAATGTGGAATTCTGTAAAGCTATAGCTGGCCTGTGAACTGTGGGGCTACAATAAATTGAGTTAATTTGTTTCAACAGAACTTTGCAGACCCATTATGACTTTTAGATATAGTACAGTGGCACCTTCTGCAGCATATCATTTCATCTTAAAGATGTAATGAAACTTAGAGTTTTTATTTCAGATTTTAATTACTTAAGTCAATATTCCCTGAGGGCTTCAAGTGAGAGGAAGTAACAAAAATAATGGACACATTTCAGAAATTAAGTTCTTTGGAGACAACATAGCTGGAAAGGATATCTACAATTTTAGGGGCAAATAGAGACTTCAACCACTGGTCTCATAAACCTACAGGGAATTTCTTATTAAATTAAAACAAATATAAAATTTTATATGCAAATAAAAATAAATCTTAAAAGGAAGACCTATATGGGCAAAAGCTAGTGGAGCATATTTTGGAGCAGATTGTCTACCCAAGAAGGCTACTCAGCGATCAGTTCTGGTGCAAAAGTGAAAAAAAGGGTTATGAGTATGACATTGACATACTACAAGTCACTAGATTTGCTAGGCATTTCTCTGTTGTCAGTTTACGTACATGCAGTTAAATCTCACATGATCTTGTCTATAAAAGGAGGCAACGGGTGTGCCTTTAAGGTCAGAGCAAATAACATAGGTAAACTTTCTTTTTACTCCTTTTTCTATGCTTATAGTTCATCCCTCCTTTCCCCATCCTTGAGCTGCATCTTCTACTGTGGCATTAGATCTCTACAGGTAGCCTCAGAGGAGTTGAGCTCTAGGAGAAATTTCAGTATATAAATCCTTGACTCCTTCAATGTAGACGCTGTCCAGAAGCCCCAAACTCTGAAAACCTAGATGATGAAGGGTTGAGAACAAATTAGGTTTTCTTGGGGCTGGAGAGACAATACAGTGTATAGGGAGACTGAACCAGGTTCAATTCCCAGCATCCCATATGGTCCCTGAACACCATCAGGAATGATCCCTAAGTGCAGAGCCAAGAACTAAGCCCTAAGCATCACTAGGTGTATCCCCCAAACAAAACAAAACAAAACCCTTGGTTTTCTTTCCACTAGGCAGACTTATGAAGGTAAGTCTTATGACTGATATTTAAATTCCTTGTTGGTCTCATGTTCTGCCATTAACTCGGTGACACTCTCTGCACCTGTTTCAGCTCCCAATTGCTTTAGGTCAACAGAAGATGATTATTTACTATGTTGTAACTAAAAGTAAAAAATATCATTCTATAGTCCATGATGGTTTTCAGAACAGTAAATGAAATCTGCTTCATCTGCTTGACATGAACAAAAAATAAAGTAGTGCTTTCTTTCCTTCGAGTGATTTCTCTCATATTTCTATTTCTGGTTCGATCAGACTTTGTAAATGCCCTCATTGTATACTTCTAAGTATTCTGTGCCTGATACTTCTCTAATTGCTTCCACTTATTTTTATTTATTTTTTCTTTGGGGGCACACCTGGCAGTGATCAGAGTTACACCTGACTTGGAACTCAGGAATCACTCTTGGAAGTTCTCGGGGGGGGGGGGGGCATATGAAGTGCCAGCGATTGAACCTGGGTCTGTCACTTGCAAGGCACTCCCTAACTGCTGTATTACTTCTCTGGCTGAATTTTATTTTAACTTTGTTATTACCTATTTGGACTTAGCAGACAATGGAATAAGTTTAAATACTGATGCCTCATATAAAAAATTTAGAAAGAACTTCATGTTCCTGACCAAATAAATAGATTTCTATAGCAAGCATTTTCATGTCTCTTGAGCCTCTTCTTCTCTTTTCCTTTGTTTATTTATGTCACTCCTAATTGGTGTGTGGAGGTATGCACATCATATGCTTCAAGATTCAAATAGCCTATATGGTGAAAATTTTCTACTCAATTTCTATTCTGTACTTTACTTACATGGAAGTCTTTCATACTATGTGTTTTCATGTGTATGTGTGTGTGCATTTCCAGAAATATTCTGTGCATTTACAAGTTACATAATACATATTAACAGAGGAATACACATTATATATTCAGTGTTAACGATATTTCCCTTCCCCCTTTTCACAGAACTGTTGTCATACACGTCATGCATACTATCTGTATCTTCTTTTTTCACTTAAAAATAGTGAAATATTTCCCATATTTATGCATAAATCATCCCCTCATTCTTCTATTTTTCAATTTTGGAGCCCCACCTGGAAATGCATGAGGCTACTCCTAGCAAAGAACTCAAGGAATCACTTATGGATGTGCCCAGGGATTCCATCCTGTGCTGGGGATAGAACCCAAGGACCTCTCAAGCAAGTCATGTGTTCCAGCCATTTGAACCATGTCCCTGTTCTTCTTTATTCTTGTTTATGAGTCTATATCATTATATTGTGTGGATGTGTCATGGTTTATTGAACTAACCTGTTATAGATGAATAATTGCAATTTTTTAATATTATTCTATTAGTGACAGTGCTGAAAGCACAAATTGACATGTTAACATCTGTACATTTATCTGTATGCTACATTTTAATAAGTGTGATTGTTGGAGCTATAGTGATAGTACAGCACGTAGAACATTTGCCTTGCATGCAGACAGCACTGGTTTAATCCCTGACACCCTATATGGTCCCCTGAATATCACCAGGATTGAGATTGATCCCTGAGCACAGAGGGTAAGCCCTGGGCACTGCTTTGTATGGCCCCTAAATGAAAAAAAAATTGCAATTGCTAAGTTAAAAGTCATGCTTTTGTAATTTTGATAGACATAGCCCATCTTTTCTCTGATAAATAACCATCAGGTGCAAGCCTTATATTAACTTTTGAATAAGACCACTGCATTTGAATCACACTTTGTCTGCTTTCCATTCAACTGCTTCACCAGGGTTCCTCTTATATCAGTAGCTCTCATCTTCTTTTTGCTAAGTGCCTCTCATACATGAAGTATTTTCTTCTTATTCTGAATGGCAATTAGGAAAAAGAAGAAAGAAAAGGAATTAGAATCAAAAGACTTGGGAAACAAGTCATAGCTATACTTCCTACATGCTTTATGACTGGGAAAATTACTTATTTTCTCTGATCCTAGCTTTATTCATCTAAAAATGGAGCAAGACTACTATTGTAAATGTTTTGGGAAGATGAAAGAAGTCTGTTTAAGAAGTGTTTGGTAGCTAGAACCAAAGATATAGTACAATGGGTAAGGAACTTGTCTTGAGAGCAGCTGATTCTGTTTGATCTACAGCATTGTATTTGGTACCCTGAGCACCACCAAGAGTGATTCTTAAGTACAGAGCATGAACGTTGCAGGGTGTGGCTCCCAAAAAGAAAAAAATGCTCATGGGGCAATTTTGTTTTGATAATATCCTTTTGTAGTTCTATTCCAATTTTAACTTATAATTCCTAATTTAACTTATAATCACTGTATCACTGTCATCCTGTTGTTCATCGATTTCCTCGAACAGGCACCAGTAACGTCTCTGTCGTCCTAGCCCTGAGATTTTAGAAAGTGCCACATTCGAGGCTCTTTCAGGTCAAGAGAATGAGACCCATCATTGTTACTGGTTTTCGGCATATTGAATATGCTACGGGGAGTTTGCCAGACTCTACCGTGTGGGCAGGGTACTTTTGTAGCATGCCAGGTTCTCCAGAGTAAGAACTAGATAATAAGATGTTTTGCGGTCGCAAATGCGGCTGCATGCTTCTGGGAGCTGAGTTTTATAGTCTCTGGGTCTTGGCCGTTGATGGCATTACATGGCGCCAGGGGCAGTTGGTGGGTGTATTGCCTACATACTGGAAGATGGGGGATCTGGGTGGAGGTGGAGCAGGCTTGGAGATCTACACCCTGGGTCCTGCACACTTGGGTTCCTCTGCCGGTTCCTTCATACATGAGGCTCACCCGAATGTGTGGAGAGTGGTCTTAAGCATGGCTGTGGCTGGAACCAGAGGTCTTTTAGCTGCCAGGGCTCTGCTCAGGGTGGGGAGGGAAACTCAACCCACACTCCTTCAAGGGGCCCTGGTGAGGACAGCTAGGCACGGAGGCAGGAGACTCTTTCTTCATACCCACCTCCAATCAGAGTCAACTCAGTGCTCAGGGGAGGTATGTGATAGGGTAGAAAGTTAAATGAAAAAAAGAGTGGGCTAGAAATATAATATAGGATTTTCAACTCTTGTTGATAATTTCCTGGTAATTACCCTGGCACCATATATGGTCTTCCAAGCACCGCCAGGGGTCACTCCTGAGCATAGAGCCAGGAATAGACTCTAAATACCACTGGGTGTGGCTCAAGTTACACCTCCCCTCACACCCCCCCTCGAAAAAAGGGAAAGAAAGTTGAAAAAAGAGTATATATCTTCCTGGGTTTTGTTTTGTAAAAGCCTAAGACTTTGTTAAACATAAGAAGTTTCCTGAAGAAAGACATAGAGAAAAGATTTTCCCAGATTGGCAGAGGGAAGTGTTGATGAGTCTCTAGAGCAATAACTGTGTCCTGCTTCTCATCAGTGTAACTGGGGAGGGTGAACAAGACTTAAGAGATATGGGTACCAATGGTCAGAGTCAGCATATGCTGCCTATCAATGTCTCAACACAAAAAATTCAGAGAACCAGAGGGACAACACACACACACATACACACAGACACACACAAAAGAGAGAGAGATTAGCTCGATTTGATACTGGATAAGATCCCAAGACTTGGGGTTATAGCCTGGAGGGAATGGAACACAAAAATGACTGGAAAAAGTTTAAGGAAAAAAATGTAAAAGTCACGGAATAAGATAAAATAATAATCTTGCTTTATCAAAGATGTCTTTATATGTAGTTTAGCATTCTTATCAGATACAGTTTGTTCCAGCCTGGTAATTTAAAACTGGACCCACATGGATGGTGTTAACAAAATCTTACACTTTGCAATCACATCTGTCTCTTGTAATAACCCTATGAGAATATGTATTTCCACTCTCCCATTTTACAGGCAAAAAAAAAAATCAGTGTAAGGTCAAACAAATTAACAAAAGTCACACAGCTATGCTAGAACAGAGTTGATCTTCTGACCTACAATTGCATAAAATTCTTTATGTAATACCATGTTACCTCTATATATCAACATGTTGATTTACAAGATCATTCCTTTTATGAGCACCTGAGTCAACTCTATGGTTTCTGTTCTTTGGATCTAATGTTTTCCAACAGAGTTCATTTGCATTTTTCCAAGTTCAGCTACAATTTTCAAATATTCTTTATAGAACTGGTGTCACATTATTTGTTAATTGTTGCTTAATTGTTGAATTTTCATGTCTGTTGGTACAACTAAACTCTTTTTTTCTTTGGATGAGACACATTCTGCTAAAATTACCTGCTGTTGTTTGTGATTCCGGTATTGATGCTGCCAGCTGGAGAAAAGGGGAGACAGCTTGAATGAAATTCTCATGTTTCATATCTTCAAAGTGGGACCCGCAGTCACCTTCCTCCATTTAAAATTGTATAACACAATGGAGCTATTCAGGTTGTACTATAATGTCTTAAAATTTCTTGTTTGTTTCTGTAAATTCTGAGACTTCTTGTATAGTCATCACAGCACAAAAACTGTCCACAAGTTTCAGTGAACTTACTTACATGGTTGCAAAGGAGACTCACTTCCCTGAAATACACATGGAATAAAATATTTTCTATAAGGCTAGGGAGACAGATCAAAGAGATGCAATGCAGTCTTTGTATGAGGAAGCTCTGGGCTCCATCACAGCATTGCCAGGTGTGGGTCCCTAGAAAAAAATTTTATTAATGTTTCAACTATATTAATGTCATCAGGGAGATTATTCCATGTTAAAGTTTTGACTTAAAACTGTATAGTAATGACAACATTCCAAAGGAATATTTCTTTTTTTTAATTTTTTTAAAAAAATTTATTAGTGAAACATTACGAGGTATAATTGTAGACTTACAAATTTTCGTGCTTGGGTTTCAATTATACAATGATCAAGTACCCATCCCTCCACCAGTGCCCATTTTCCACCACCATGGATTCCAGTATCCCTCCCACCCCCCATCCCCCCCTTCCCACCATGCCTCTGTGGCAGGGCATTCCCTTTTGTTTTCTCTCTCCTTTTGGGTGCTGTGGTTTGCAAAAGAGGCATTGAGTGGCAATCATGTTCGGTCTAGAGTCTACTTTCAGCATGCTTCTCCCATCCTGGGAGAATCCTCCCAACACCCTTTATTTGGTGCTCCCTTCTCTAGCTGAGCTGTTGAAAGGCATATTTCAAAACAAACCAAAACAAAAACATGATAGATCATTTCTTTCTTTCTTTCTTTCTTTCTTTCTTTCTTTCTTTCTTTCTTTCTTTCTTTCTTTCTTATTTTTTGTTTTGGGGTCACACCTAACAGTATTCAGGGATCACTCCTAGGTCTATGCTCAGAAATCATGCCTGGTGGTGCTTGGGGGACCATATGTGGTGCTGGGGATCAAACCTGGATTTGCTGTGTGCGAGGCAAACGCCTTTCCCACTATACTATCTCTCTGGCCCTCACTGCATTTTTAAAAAACATATTCAAATTTGCTTGTCGATTTGAATGGGCTGGAGCGATAGCACAGCGGGTAGGGCGTTTGCCTTACAAGCGGCCAACATGGCCAACCCGAGTTCGATTCCTCCGCCCCTCTCGGAGAGCCCGGTAAGCTACCGAGAGTATTGGATATGCCAGACACAGTAACAACAAAGTCTCCAATGGAGACGTTACTGGGCCCGCTCGAGCAAATCGACGATCAACGGGAGGGCCTTTACCTTTACCTCGAGCAATATTCAAATAGACAAAGGGAGGAGTGGGGAAAAAACTAAACAGAAATAATTCTGCAAATACAAACAAATATAAGTGACTACCTGAACAATATGGTAGAAACAGTGTGTGAAAAGATCTACTTTGTCTAGTTCTCCATTTCTGTCCCAAAACAAGCATGTGGTTTATAATAAAAACCAGTATTTTTAAGAATATGACTATAAAGACAGACCATGATAATACGGAGCAGATAATTCTAGGCCAGGAAGGCAGTCAGCTCAGTTTCATCCATCACTTGTCAGCAAATCATTAACCTCTTTACGTGTAATTCTTATTTGTGAAATAAAGATCCCTCCACCTGTTCTTAATCAAGTGTAAATGGATGTTAGGAGGATTAATTGTACAATCCCTTGAGCTCCAAAAGGAAAGTCAGTTGTAGGCAGCAGCTTACATCTCCTAATCAGACACTGTATAATAGACCTCTATAGGCATAGATTGCTATACATGGGTACTTTCATTCCCTTATTTTAAGAAGCTAAGCCATCAAAATAAAATTTTCTTTGGCGGTGTGGTAGGAAATTTTTATTCATGTAATATTGTGAAGCTGCACCTCTGAAGTTCTATATTATTATAAACTGATAATTTTCATTTTTCATTTCATTTCATCATCCTGTTATTCGTCGATTGCCTCGAGCAGGCCCCAGTAACGTCTCTTTCATCCTAACCCTGATATTATATTCAAGGCTCTTTAGGAGAATGAGACCCATCATTGTTACTGGTATTTGGCATATTTGGTACGCCACGGGGAGTTTGCCATACTCTGCCCTGTGGGCAGGCTACATTTGATAGCCTGCAAGTTTGTCCAAAGTAGGAGTGAGATAATAAGATGTCATAAAAGATGTTCTGATAAGATGTCGCGCGGCCGCAAATGCGGCCGCGCAGTTCCGGGAGCTGGATTTTATAGTCTCTGAGTCTTGGCCGTTGATGGGATTACACGGCGCCAGGGGGCCAGGTGGTGGGTGTGACCCCCGCCTACTGGAATTTGGAGGATCTGGGTAAACTGATAATAAATCAATTAAAATTAATAAATATTTAAAAGCTTTAAAATGCAGGGTAAACATTAGCAATACTCATGGCTGTAGTCAAAGCCCCTAATCAGTTAATCTACTGAGTCAGTGACCAATAATAGAAGCTCTATCTAGAAATTTGATCCTCCTCTCCTCATAAATCCCATATTACAGATAGTTATTATCCATGGCCAGTAAATTCTTCTTTTGGTTGTGCAAACAACTCAGTTAATAAGAACCCATGTTACTGTGTGGAATTAGAATGCAAAATTGTAAATATAAAATCCAAACAAATATTGTGAGTTAAAAAATCATCTATTTCCAAAGTTAGATGAGCTATATCTGATTATCATATTGTTATTATTAAATTTACTTTAATGAATAATAATATTTTAATTTTTAGGTTTTAAATAACCTACATTGGGGCAATAATATAGAAAGTTAAAATTCTTATTCAGTTCACTTAAAACATTTATATGATATATCAATTTTACTTCTTAGATAATTATTACCAAGAAACAGCTGGTCTTCTAACTCTAATAAACTTTTACATTTAACTTTTACATGGTCCCTGATTCATAATTTTGTTTTCTTATAGACCTGACTGATATTTCTTTAAATAAGTCATTTACTGTCTTTTTCTTGGAAATTCACTATTAGGTGTATGTCTTACTGCACTGTAGAACTGTCATCCCATTATTCATCGATTTGCTCAAGCGGTCACCGGTAACGTCTCCATTGTGAGACTTGTTGTTACTGTTTTCGGCATATCGAATACGCCATGAGGAGCTTGACAGGCTTTGCCGTGCGAGCAGGATACTCTCTGTAGCTTGCCAGGCTCTCCAAGAGGGGTGGAGGAATCAAACCCGGGTCAGCCACGTGCAAGGCAAACGCCCTACCTGCTGTACTATCACTCCAGCCCAATCTAAGCAGCAGTCACGGAAAAACTCTTTAATATTCCAATAAACCCTTATATTCTCACAAACAATCACATGATTGCTTGGGAGAGTTTGGAGATAGCAACAGGAACCATGGCACATAGAACTGGTATATCAACTGTTTTATATTTTTATTGATCAGGACAAGAAACTATAAAGGCCCAGAATTAATGGATAAAGTAAGTTATTTGTCTATGTCTTACTAAGTATGTCATACTAATTATAAATGATTATTCTTGTAATAGATTGAAAATGCGTTGAACATATGCAAGAAAAAGAAATAATAAAAAACAATAACAAAAACAAATGGAATCCTCAATCTAATCAGTGACTGAAACAGGGCTAGTTCTACCATTTCTGAGAACTTAATCAGAACTCAAATCAGAACCCAAATCAGTGCCTTTAAAGTCAACTTTTATCATTCAAAACAAAATTAAGTTAGATTACTCGAAAATTAATCAGAAACTGTTTTAAAAATGTTTTCTTAGAAGCAATCAATGGATATTTGGTATTTAGTGAGCCACCAGATCCTAAAGATGTAAAAGGACTATTAAGGCATGGTGTACATTCTTCTGGTTTGGGAAAATTGGCTCCTAGGAAGAAGATAAGCATTGAATCTACTGAAACACAAATTATATATGCTAGTGTTGTATTAAAAGACAGTAAATGCTGATTTTTCTTTTTCCCACAGAGTTTATGCAAGCTCATCATTGGTTTAGCTCACTGGACATACTATTCATACATAGTACATTCATTTTCCAGTGCTGCTTAAAAATGGTCACAAATTTATGGCTTAAAATAACAAGTTAATTTGATAATATCTTTTTATAGTCCTATTGCTATTTTGACTTATAATTGAGTAGCACAGCGGTAGGGCGTTCGCCTTACAAGCGGCCAACATGGCCGACCCGAGTTCGATTCCTCCGCCCCTCTCGGAGAGCCCGGCAAGCTACCGAGAGTATTCGATATGCCAAACACAGTAACAACAAAGTCTCCAATGGAGACGTTACTGGGCCCGCTCGAGCAAATCGACGATCAACGGGAGGGCCTTTACCTTACCTTACCTTAGAATGTGGGACATTTTTACAAGTCAGCACTCGCACTTCTCGAAAAAGTGTGGAAAGGGGATACAGTGCCAGCAGCAAGTCAGCCTCTCTCTGAGGGACAAGCACATCAGTAGTGTGATGGTGCCTTCAGGCTTCCTGATACCACAGAATTGCCTCTGTGTCTCTGGCTGGAACCCAACAGGTCAGTACCAAGTTTCCCAAGAAATTAATTGGCCAAAAGTTAGGTATTTGGGAGCCATGCCCACAGATCGCCTCTGGCTCAGCATACAAGCTCATTTATCAGCCTTGATTCAGAGATCAAAAATCTCAGTTAATCTCAGACCTATGCAAAGCTGAACAGGTCAGGATTACTCGGAGGGGGGCAGGTTAGCCTGGTAGCCCTACAAGCAGAGGCCCTGGCAGCTGCTTGCTCCCACAATCCAAAATCACCGCCATGCCCCCAGTCTGAGTCCACCGTCTCAGGACGGTCCTCACCAAGATATAATCTGCTGAAAATTCAGGTAAGATTTTGTAACTGAAATATCCAGGCTTTCTCAGGATGGGCTACCTCTCCCCACCTCCCTGTACTGCCAGAAACCTCAGCAGTGACATTCATATCCCAAAGCTGCCACCCAGCTAAAAAGCTACTCCAGTCTTACCGTCCTGATAAAAATACTGAATGCCCTGAACAAACATGATGACCTCTTAGTACCTGCATTGCAAACCATAATGCAGAAAATGAAAGGGAGAGAGAAAAGGAATAAAAGTACCTGCCATAGAGGAAGGCTGGGGGTGAGGATAGGTGTTGGGGGATGATGGGAGGGAAACGGGGCAGGCACATTGGTGGTGGGAAATGTACACTGGTGGAGAGATGGATGCTGGATCATTGCATGACTGAAGCCCAATCATGAACAGCTATGTAAATGGTCCATTTCACGGATATTAAATAAATATTTTTTAAGTTATGTGGCGTTCATATGTGCTTTAGTCAGCTTCATCAGTGACTGAATAAATAGCAGTGATTCTACAGTTAATTATAAAAAAAGGAGTGGTAGCCAGAGCTAATAGTACAGTGGGTAGGGCACTTGCCTTGAACACAGCATTACGAAAAAAATTTTTAGAAAGGCATTGAATTAAATTTTTATTATTTATAATAATTATTATTTAAATAATGTAATTATATAAATTCATATGTATATTTATATAAAACAAGGGAAGAAACAGTGTCGGTAGAAAACAAACCCTTCAACACTCACTACAGAACTCATGTTAACAAAAGAGTACTTGGCAAGAAGGGTCCAATGAACAGTGATGAATTAGTATTTTGTAGTAGCATCAAACCTCTAAAACACATAAACATTATAATGTTACCTCAATTAAAATTAAGCTTTTAAAAATTCATTATAGTTTTGAGGCCCACACATTGCACATAACAATCATATCTTTCATTTCTTTTGTCTAGAATATTTCTTTGAGCCATATTTGGAGGATTGTGTGAGTGGCTCTTCTTGGTCATCTGATTTTTTTGTTTTGGGGTCACACCCTGCATCACTCAAGGCTGACTCCTGGCTCTGTGCTCAGGAATCATTCGTTGTGAGGTTGTTGGGACCATACGGTGTGCTGGGTACTATACTCAGGTAGGCTGTGTGCAAGGCAAGCGCCCTACCCACTGTACTATTGCTCTGGCTCCCACTCCTTTTTTAGGAGTGCAGGCATTGTCTTGTAAAATGTCTCACATTATAGCTCATTTCTCCTGCCTCCACACCTGGCTATCCTCACTGGGGCCCCTTGAGGAGTGTGAATTGAGTTTCCCTCCCCACCCCGAGCAGAGCCCCGGCAGCTGAAGACCTCTGGTTCCAGTGACAGCCATGCTTAAGACCACTCTCCACACGTTCGATCGAGCCTCACGCATGAAAGAACTTGCAGAGGAGCCCAGGTGTGCGGGGCCCGGGGTGTAGATCTCCAAGCCTGTTCCACCTCCACCCAGATCCCCCATCTTCCAGTATATAGGCAATACACCCACCAACTGCCCCTGGCACCGTGTAATGCCATCAACGGCCAAGACCCAGAGACTATAAAACTCCGCTCCCAGAAGCATGCAGCCGCATTTGAGACCGTGGAACATCTTATTATCTAGTTCTTACTCTGGAGAACCTGGCAGGCTACAAAAGTATCCTGCCCACATGGCAGAGTCTGGCAAATTTCCCGTGGTATATTCAATATGCCAAAAACCAGTAACAATGATGGGTCTCATTCTCCTGACCCTGAAAGAGCCTCGAACGTGGCACTTTCTAAAATCTCAGGGCTAGGACGAAGAAGACGTTACTGGTACCTGCTCGAGGAAATCGATGAACAACAGGATGACAGTGATGGAGAAAGAAGGAAAAAAATCCAAATCACTCTTGTGCAATTTCTATAGATCTTTGTTGATTCAACATATGGTTATTGAGCAACGACTATATAATAGAGCCTGTATTCTGGCTTTGAAATATTACCAAGGCACAAAACAGGTACAGTACCTCCTCGGGTGCTTACATTCAAGAGACAGACATGAAGAGCAACTTAAAAAAGTGATTTGCACGATTGCGCTTGTTGTGAAAAACACACAGAAAGGGTTAAGAACAGGTGTAAAGAGGGAATGGAGAACTAATATAAATATCCTTTTTTTTTGCTTTTTGCCACGTTCTATAATGTTCAGGGCTTACTCCTATCCCTGTGCTCAGATATTGCTCCTGGGTATTTCAGGGAACAACATGGGAGTTCCAGGGATCAAACCGGAGACAGATATATGCAAGGCAAGCACCCTACCTACTGTACTATCTCTCTGGCCTCAGAGGAACAGATGTAATTTAAGTCAGGGAAGTTTGTTTGAGAAAGAGCCATTCCATCTAATGTCTAAAGGATAAATGGCAATCTGGGTTGGTGAGGGAACATGCTGGACAAGTGTATACAGACAGAAGCTCACTGAGCCTACTAGACATCACATAGCAGGCTAAGATGTACATCACAGGCAGATATACAAAGATACATTTTCTGTAATCACACAGCTTTAGATAGAGGACATAGTGTGGCTAAAATAATAACTTATTCTGTACCTTTCAAGTATGCTCATTCTAATTCCTTAATTCCCCCCCCCCAAATTCAATGACTATTATTTTTCAATTTAAAAGTATTTAATTTAAAGTTCATCAATTATTATTTACCACTTCTGCTATTATCAATCACTTGATCACTTGATCCCCCGTTATTCATCGATTTACTCGAGCAGGTGCCAGTAATGTCTCCATTCATCCCTGTTGCGTTCTAGCGTAGCCCAATGGCATCTGTTCATTCTAGGAACATGCAGAGCCTCAAACCGATCATTCAGGGTCTTGACGAAGAAGTCTGACCATCTTGTAGGTGGGCGTCCACGTGATCTTTTGACGTCCCGTGGAATCCAGTCAGCAATGGCTCTAGTCCAGCGGTTGTCTGTAAACCTCATTATGTGTCCAGCCCATCTGATTTTTGATGCCTTGGCAAATGAGACAGCGTCCCTGATTCTTGAGCATTGACGGAGATCAGACTCCGGATTCTATCTCTCATTTGAGTGAATCGTGATATTCCAAGCATAGCTCTTTCGATTCCTCTTTGAGAGACCCGAATAGCGTTCTCATCCTGTTTTCGTAGGGCCCAGGTCTCTGAGGCATATGTCAATGCAGGAAGAACAGTGGAATCGAAGAGATGTGCTCGGAGCTGGAGGTTCTTTGTCCTCTTAGTTATTTCTTCAACGCTCTTGAAGGCATTCCAAGCCGCTCTCTTCCTCCTGTGTAAGTCAGGTGCCAGGTCATTCTTCATGTTGATTTCTCGACCTAGGTGTATATAACTGTTGCATTCGAAGATGGTGGTTCTGTTGAGAGCGAATGGAGCGTCATGAACGAGGCTGTTTCTCATAAACATTCTCTTCGTAAGATTCAGCTGTAGTCCGACCTTTCCACACTCACGGTCGAAGTCAGTCAGCATTTGTGCCGCTTGGCTAATGTTTGGTGTTATTAGAACAATATCATCAATATTATCAATCGATTTGCTCGAGCGGGCCCAGTAACGTCTCCATTGGAGACTTTGTTGTTACTGTGTCTGGCATATCGAATACGTCACGGAGAGCTTGCCAGGCTCTGCCGTGCGGGCGAGATACTCTCGGTAGCTTGCCGGGCTCTCCGAGAGGGGCGGAGGAATCGAACTCAGGTCGGCCATGTTGGCTGCGTGCAAGGCAAACACCCTACTGCTGTGCTATTGCTCCAGCCCAATACCAACCCAAATATTTTGGTGTGTCTAAACCTCCCACACTGCAGATTTTGTACCCAAGGGCTAGTAGGGGTGGGATCCGGGGCACTCCTGTGCTAACCTGTGACATCAACTTTCTCTGTAGAATCAAAGATAAAAGGAAGCGATAAGTAGGTGCAAGAATGCCTAGGATGCTGATACAGTGGTCCAGGAGAACAATGGAGGCAGTTGGGCTAGAAAAATGATGGTCATGTGTGCAAAGAAGATGAAGCATTACAGAAGAGGGAGAAAAAGCAATACAGAAGAGGGAGGAATAAATAGGATTCAGTGGTTGATTTAAAATGTATCATATGGGGGCATTCATGAAGAAGATTGCATTTGTGGAGTATAAATTTTGGGCAGAGGGTTACTTTCCAGTCTAAAGATAGATGTATTACTGAGGCAGAAACATTGAAGAACAACTGAGGAGGATTTTTTTGTGGAAGGATGTATAAGTAAAGTGGGTTCCTGGTGGTGAGGGTTGTCCTTCCTCCAATTGAAGTCTAGCAATCAAATTACTTGAGTAGACTCTTTCCAGGGTTAGTTGGGAAAAGGAATAGATACTGAGAAGTTTCTGATGCTCTAACTGCCTCCTCAAGAAACACACGTGTGGGGCTGGAATGATAGCACAGAGGGTAGGGCGTTTGCCTTGCACGTGGCTGACCAGGTTCGATCCCCAGCATCCCATATAGTACCCCGAGCATTTCCAGGCATAATTCCTGAATACATGAGCCAGTAGTACTCCTTGTGCATTCCAGGTGTGACCCAAAAGCAAAAATATAAATAAATGCATAAATAAATAAATAAATAAATAAAAGATGTACACTTGTTTGTCTGATTATAACTCACCACTTTCCGTGTCCCAAACACAATTTCTTCTCTCCCTTCTTTGTTTTAAACATGCCCTCACCTGCAAATGCCATCCCTATCAGGAAAGGTTAATTTCGTGCTCTGCTATCCCCTAGAATCATCCTTAATATCTCTTTATATGGTGAACCCAAGGCCTGCACATGCATGACAGGTGCTCTACCACTTACCGTGTTATCCCCTGCCCCAATGTTATACTCCACAAATGCAATCAATCAGAAATTGTATTGGTTTTCTTTTTATTTCGAAATAGATCCAGAATTGAAACTTTTCTTTTCACCTCCACTGTTGTCTCATTTATTTTAAGTCACAATCTTTTTGTCATTTCTTTATTGAATTGTTGTAATAGCCTTTCCCGCTTCAGCTCTTCTATAGTCTGCCATTCACAAAGAAGTCAGAATGAATTGTTAAAAGAAGTCATATCCAAGTCATATCATGTTAATACTCTGATCAGAACCCTCCCATGACTTTTAAATCTTATCAAAGTCAAAACCAGAGTCCTAATATTGGGATTTAAGACCCTATATGATCTGACTTGAGCTACCTACATGACCTTACATCCTACTGTCTCCCCACTTGCACATCCTTCTCAAGCTGTACTGGTCTCTGAGTGTTTCCCAAATTGATTGAGCATGTTTCAAGTTTAGAGCCTTTGAAATTTCAACTTCTGACTGATGTGCTTTTTCTCTTTACATATATAGCGTGTTCCTTCTTTGTCTCTTACTACAATGATGCATTATCAGGGAGGCTTTTCTTGAAAATCCATAATGCCTACAAGGAGAGAGAAAGGAGAAAAGTCCCTGCCATAGAGGCATACTGGGTGGTGGGTGGTGGGAGGGAAATTGGAGTCATTGGTGGTGGGAAATGTACACTGGTGGAGGGATGGGTGTTGGAACATCATATGACTGAAACCCTACCATGAACAGTTTTGTAACTGTGTATTTCAAGGTGATTCAATAAAAAAAGAAAATCTTATTTAAAATTGCCAGTCTGGGGTCAGAAAGATAGTACAGAGACAGGGTCCCCTGAGTACCACTAGAGTGATCTCTGAGCACATAGCCAGAAGTAAGCCCTGAGAACTGCCAGCATGGCCTCCAAACAAAATTTAAACATAAATAAAGTAGAATATCTATCCTATTCCCATAGTATACCCCTTTACTGATTTTTAAAGCATTTATAGCTATTTCATCTATAATATTTACCTTCTGATTGTGTTCTCCTCTGCTCCCTTCACAACACACACTCCATAAGAGCACGGCTTTCCCCACCCCTCCTGCCCTTGATATGTCGTCTTTGTTTATCCTGATATTTGACACATAAGAAGGGCTTCAGTGGTCCTTGCTTATAATCAGCCCAGAAGCAGCTTGGGGTTGACTTTTTGTTTGGAGAGATCATTGCATTTGTCCAGCTGGGAGGAATCAGAGCTTTGGAAGAGTCCCAAAGTTCTGAGTTTTTCCATTTCTTTGGCCTCTTCCTTCTATTCCCATTCCAGCAAGAAAGAATGGAGTTATTTTTTCCAGTCAGAGCATTAATTTTAATCCAAGGAATGCAGCACACAACATAGCAACCAGAGAGTGCTGTTTGGCTGGGTTCAAGACAGCATGCAGCTGAGACCACAGTCTCAGTTGCTTCCTGATTGGATGGATTTTGGCCACTACCATGTGGAATCATGTTAAAACCAATAGTGGAATATTTGAGAAACGTTTTAGATACATGGTCTTTTCCTCTCTAACAACTTCTTATGATAGCAGAGTTAGTTATGGTTCAGGGATGGCAGCCACGCAAAGTGAAATAGTGTTCTGTCCATGGGGTTCTTTGTGAAGCTTATATGGAAAGGGAATTAGGGGTCTTTTATGTTTCTCTGGGACTTATGAGAAAGAAAGGGGGCTGACGTAGGACAATACTGTGAATGGAGATGCACAACTAGGTAAGTCTTATGACACAATCAGGAGCCCTGAAAAAAAGATTGCCATGAAAGGAATACCTTACTGTGAGGACAATACCAGTCCAGGGACTCAGCAGTTGATTGACCTTGGCACTGAATGACATGTTCATCCTATTACTTCTTTCACTTTTGAATTATTTTCCTTCTTTCATTACCTTTTTCTTCTTTCATTATATTTTTAGCAGTTTTGGGGATTAGACCTAGGATCTCACACATACTAGGTTTCTGCAAGTTATTTCTTGAAATATGATCTAAGCAGCATACCTCCTAAATCTTATTTTGATTTCCTGTGTCTCTCTCTCCATGTTGAGTTGATGGTGAGTGTGGGAGGTAGAAGCCTGGAAGACAGCTATATGTAATAGTTCAGTATATCTGGGCCATATTAGCCTGACCTCAACTGGATGTGAGTGTGTGGCAAGATTTTTTTGCTATTCCTCTTTGTCGTTTGATTGGGGGCAAAAGAATCCATAGAAAATTGATCTTTATGAATTTGCTTGAAATAACTGCTTCAAAATAGGAGCTTTGGAGTATTAAGCAAAACTTTATCATTTAGTGACAGAGTGTGTGATCCAGAGATAGGGAAGAGCACAAATCCTGTTTACATACTTTAAAATAGCTCTTACAACTAATGAAAATCAAATGCTTGAAAATTGTAAATCATTCCTACTAGTGCACACTTTAAATAGCAAACTAACACTGGCGGTTATTACATCATCTTCAAAAAAAACCACTCCTATAATCAATTAAACTCATTACACCTGAATAATCATTACCAAATGATGTGTAATTTAAATAGTCTCTGCAAGATGATTTATTTATGACTGTCAGGACTACTAACAACTTCCCAAAGCATGAGTCAGTTGAGTCTGGTAATATTTCCTCTTTAAAGCCATTTCAGCCCTGGGAAGTTCCTAGTATTGCCAGGGGCAAATTGCTACAGAGGAGAATAGTCCATGAATATGGCATAAGTGCCTCACTTTTCCCTTTGTTCATCCAGCTTGGAATTCTGGGAGAATTTTTTTCTCTCTCAGGGTGTGCTTTACTTCAGTTATTAGACGTAATCCGACTCATTTCACCCTTATATTTACTTCTAAGGTTCTGCCTTCTTGGTGGTTGTCCATTTGGAGGCCCTTGCAATAGTAGACTGTAACTTAAAGCAGTTGCTTTGTCACTTGTAAACGGGCATTTATTTTCCCATCCCAGGAATGAGGGCACCTCATTATCACTAGTCGTATTCTCACTCCAGGTTTCCACTTATGATATATTGTATGAAACTCATTCCTGTTTAGGCAGGTTTCATAGCAAGAGATAGAAATCTACACATGCAAGCTAGAAGTGAATCAGGTTGTTGTGACATCAAATGCTGCAATCTCATAGACATGAGTGGAGAAGAACTGGATTATGGCCTAGTCACATAGGAATGGTAACTGGGATGTCACAAGATTATAAGTAATGCCAACACTCTCTGTGGATTCACAGCATGATGTCTTTGCTTGGCACAGTTGCTTGGTTCTCTCTCTTATGGCTTCTTACACCTCCAGAATTTCAGCTCAGGTGTGGTGCTGTCTGGCTATAAAACTGACTCTTGCCCTGACTTGAATGTAGTCCCAAGATTTAGACTTCCAGTGGTTCCAATTTTAAATTTGTGTTCATAGTGTCATAACATGCACTCTGAATCTTCAGGATTTAAATTGTTTTTTGTGGGGAGAAGATTTGGGGCCATACTTGGAGATGTTCAGGGGTTATTCCTGGTTCTCTGCTCAGGAGTGACCATGGTGATGCTTGTGGGACTATCTGTGTTACCAAGGATCAATCCAGGGTCAGCCACATGCGAAGCCTTACCTGATGTGTCCTCGCAGGAGAAACTTAGATGTAACTACCTGGTTCAATCAACTGTCATTTGGATGGGGATGCCATCAAAACTTCATGGTGGAGGTTGAAGAGATAGTCCAGGGCTAAGGCATTTGCCATGCCTATTATCAAATTTTGTTTGATGCCAGGCATCACACATGGTTTCTTAAGCACTGTCAGGAATAATCACTGAGCACTACTGGGTGTGAACCAACAACTCACAAATCAAATCACAATCACAAATCATCCTGTTATTCATCGATTGCCTCGAGCAGGTCCCAGTAACGTCTCCTTCATCCTAGCCCCGAGATTATATTCAAGGCTCTTTAGGAGGATGAGACCCATCATTGTTACTGATATTTGGCATATTGGGTACGCCACGGGGAGTTTACCAGACTCTGCCATGTGGGTAGGCTACATTCGGTAGCCTGCCAGTTTGTCCAAAGTAGGAATGAGATAATAAGATGTCATAATAAGATGTGGGAGCTGGTTTTTATAGTCTCTGAGTCTTGGCCGTTGATGGGATTACACGGCGCCAGGGGGGCAGTTGGTGGGTGTGACCCCCGCCTACTGGAATTTGGAGAATCTGGGTGGAGGATTCTCGGCTCCAATCCGAGTAGGCTTGGAGATCTCGGCCCTGGAACCCGCGTGACTTTGTCCTTCTGCCAGTATCTTCATGTTTGCGGAGAGTGGTCTCAGCATGGAGGTGACTGGTCCCCGGAGCCCTGGTCGGGGCGGGGAGGAAAGCTCAACCCGCTCCCCTCCAAGGGGCCCCGGCAAGGACAGCCAGGCGGGGGGCAGGAGACTGCACAGTTGAACCAACAACTCAGAGCAAACAAACAAACAAAAAAAACCCTTCATGATGGCAGATAAAATAGGTTTTCTAAGAATGTGAGTGACATAATTGGTATGTCAATTGATAGCTGGTTCAATGACCTGAAAAGCAGTTAGAATCAACAGGACTTTGCTTGAACACTTGGAATAATTTTATTATCAAGAAGTAGAGTAAGAGAATAGACTCTGGAGTCAGACATCGTTTATATGAGCATGCACACACACATATATACATACACACATATATTTCCCTCTCCTTTGTTGCCGTTGTTGCAATGATTGGGAGGGTGGTCCCTCTCCACACACACTTTGTTGTGTGTGTTCCCACATTTGGTAGTAGTGCTCACTGGTGTTTCCACATCTAATGGTGGTGCTTATACACCTAGCCACAGTGCTAACTAAAGGTGATTGTGGGGACTACACATGTGCTTATCAGGGCCACACACTTTTACTTGTGGTACTCACATGAATCTGGTTGTAGTGCCCTTGAAAGTGCACACTCTATTGCAGTGCTGGGGATCCAAAAAAGTAGATATGCTGAGGTCTTTCTTGTCACATATGGATGTCACTAGGTATCCAACTCTCAGTCTCACTTTTGCAAAGAGGGCATTTTGTCACACAGCTACCCCAGATATCATGACCTTGGGTATTTTATTTAACTTCTTTGTACCTCAGTTCCTTCATTGATAGGAAGTAGATAATAATACACATATTATAATATATACTAAAATTAATATATTTTATAGTATATAATACATAATATGTCACTATATACATATACATATAGTGTTGCTAGTAAATATGAAGTACTCAGACTGGTTCCTGGATTGTATTAAGTGACAAAAAGCAACAGTTATTATATAGTTAACTATCAAGTAGCAGTAAATTCATTTTACATTTTATTGTTCAAATCCTATTTATATAACAAGAAATACTTATTTATGCTGGATTGGGCATAAGCTGCTTGAAAAACAATTGGTGTGGATATACAGGTAAGGCCTGTTTAGTGCCTATTTGCACATTATCCTTATTATTTAGCACAGTGAAGTAGTCCATTTTTCAGTCATATAAGTATGGACTTTCGTTATATTTATATACCCCTTATCTTACTATTTAATTTTGTTTGTTAAATCAAGACAGTTATATAAAGAAAAGCTTTAACCACATTTCCCTTATTTTCTTGGGTTGGAGCTGACACCCTGCGGTGCTCAAGGCTGATTCCTGGCTCTCTACTCAGGGATCTATCCCTCTATCACTGAGCAAATAGCCAGGAATCACTCTTGGTGGGTCTTGTGAGACCATATGGGGTGTTGGGGATCAAACCCAGGTCGACTGTGTGCAAGGCAAGAGCACTACCCACTGTACTATCACCCCAGTCATAATCGCATTTCCTTAAGAGAAAAAAACATTTTATCATTGCAATAATGAATACTGTGTCACTTGCCTTAATTGGAACATAAACATAGATACAATGCAAACTTCACAATTCTACTAACTTCTAACTAGATAACACTTCCCTGCTGAGTGTGTGAGGTTGGCTTTCTGTAAAAACTAAAAGACAAAACCAGTAAGTGTTGGAGGGTGTTAAACTTTGGTAGTGAAGTAATCAGAAGATTTAAAAGAATTGACCAGGGAATAATGCTTTCACTATATGGCTTAATATTATTTAATGGCGAGTGTGAGACCTGTCGAAGCCATTTAGAAAATTTTCTCTCCTACCTCTAGTCTTACAAGCTCTATACAATAAGAAATTGCTGTTCTGAAGGGACTAAAAGCCTATAAAAATGGAGAAGGCTAGGAACCATGCTTTAGTCATCTTTTTTAAAGCTTCATTTTCCTCTACAGGAGATTTATACCTCTAAGGAAGGTGGGGGTGTTGAGTACAAATCTTTTTCCTAACACAGCTTTGGGAGGTTGCTTACCTTTTATTTCCTCAGTTGTAATATGTGCATGTGAAAACATAATAGTAACAAGCGTGCAGAATGAAGATTAAATATGACCCTGCATAAAGAATACTTGGCCCAAGTCTGGCTGTAGTGAGCCATAAAAGCATATGTTTTCCATTTTTAAGTGAGATCATACGTATCTTGCAAATGAGGGGATTGAGGATCAAGGAGCTTAAGACTGCCTGAGCACACCATGTTCTGTGCCTCCATGACAGTTTTTTCGAAAATACTGTCAACAGCAACTTCATCCCTATCCCAGGGTGATGCCTTATATGCTGGAAATGTCACCTGTAGCTGATGGTCCTGTTCCTAAACTGGAGTGTGGTTTAATGTACTTGATCTTTAGGAAAAATATTACTCAAAGGGATATGGGATGTAGCAGGCCTGTAGATAGAAGTGTGGGAAGTGGAAAGGAACATAAGAAGCCAGAGGTCCTTCTACAAGAATGGGAATGACTGGAAGGACACCTGGAGGAGAAGATACTCTCAAGACTTACTAGTAAAGAAGTGAAGAAACAGGAAAGCTTTGCTGACTTACTCTGCCCACAACTCAATTTTGCATCCTCTTTTGTCACCTGCTTATGGTGTAGAAGAAATAGCAAATTGCTTTTCGGCGCCTGTCTAGCACTATGCCGCATCCTGCAAATGTTCAAGAAATATTTACCAAGTGAATGAATAGATTTGCATCTCTGATTACCTAAGATTGAGGGACTCTTGAGTCAAGCTTCTAGACAGGACAGGGACACTGTCTGGGAGCAAAGGCACCATTGAATTTGGCCCTGACAGAGAGGCACCTCGCCAGACTAGTGGGCAGAGACAAGCAAGCCGATTCGATGGTTGCCACATCAAGCCAAACATAATTCATAGCATTGTTTCAGGTGCTAGCAGAGGAGTCGGGAATGTCTTAGAAGAGCCATTACAAGACCTCACATGTCCTCCATGCGGCATCATAAAAACAGGATATCTTACCCAAGTTTATGATTCCATTTCAAAAGGAGAACAAAGTCATTAGTAAATCTAATGAAAAATAGTGACTACATAGCTCTTTGGCCCAGTCAGTTTACAGAATATATTGCATTGTGCTCATTGGCCCCCAAGAGCAAAATGCAAGAGTTATTTTTAGTGGAGGCTGAGCAAGTGGAAAGAAGCACAAGGCTGTCTGCCTTGAATTGCTCTTTATGGTAGCAGTATCTTCCCCTTTATATCTTAAATCTGCTTTCACAGGCGCAGCACTTGGAGCACAGACAGCCTGTGTTCCAGGTCAAATAGTTGTGAACTGAGTACTGTTTAGAGCAGTAGCTCAATTGAGCTGAAGTAGTTCAAATCAAATGTAGGCTCGGCAGTTTGTATTCTGGATGTGTCTGGCTTTACTTGTAAATCTTAGCCCCAATTTTTACTGACATGATGCTGTGTGAAAAATAACTACCAACTCTACCTTAATTTTTCACTTGACAGCCAGTGGGTGGATTGTGATCCTGTTGAGGTCATCTAAGGTCATCTGATCTTGGATTTAGGTTGCAAGTTGAGTTCAGATCTGTTCCACTCATCTCTTTCATTCTGGAGAAACTACTCAGGATGTGATCCCTCATGGTGGAAGAGCAAGAAATACAAGCCAAAGCACCCATGCATTTAAATTCTGTACTTGTTTTCATTTTAATCCATAGTCTATTGGCCACAGTCTGTGTCAATGGAACAGGAAGGAGACTTCTCCCATGCAGGGGTGTAGGATAACGTTGGTGTTTCCTTTCTCCCTTGCTGCAGGGAGCTTAAGTTTATTGGGTTACACCAATCAGAGTGCTCCCCAGGTTCCCTGTATTTATTTTTAATTTATCCTCTGTGCTCTGCCTCTCCTATCTATTAATCACCTACACCCTCAAATTAGACCCTGTAACTTGTAAGGTCAGATCTTTCTAAGGACTCTGGATTTTGGATATGTAAGTAAAGTATTGCTTTTCTCTTTGCCTTATGTCCATTGCATAGTTTACTTTAGAGCAATGTTCTTTTTGTATATACACAGGAAGACAGTTAATGCTATGCTTTTGTAACTTGGAAATTAATTGACTCCGGATAATATTTACTCCTGGGCATCTGTCATATTTACTAGACTTATCCTTAGTTGCCCTTGGTTCCTAGTGCCCCCAAAGCAGGGTCCTGATGAAGGGACTGGATGGACCCAGAGAAAGCTGTAAGCTACCCTGGTATCAAATTGGGACTGTCCAAGTGCCATAAAACTTATAATAATATAAGAGCGTGGTCATGGATGTATTCTGTCATGACCCAAATAGAAGTGACTGGACAAGGACTGGACCCTGCTAGGGTTAGCAAGGACAATTCTGACTTGAGGACTTTAGTCTGGGATCTATAGAGAGATGATCTCGGGGGAGTCACCCTATAA
Source organism: Sorex fumeus (assembly GCF_029834395.1). NCBI lineage: Eukaryota > Metazoa > Chordata > Mammalia > Eulipotyphla > Soricidae > Sorex > Sorex fumeus. Next base: position 7,002,742 of record NW_026606143.1, on the reverse strand, counting down.
ACTTAATATATCTCTTACTGTGACAATACAAATGGACCAGAAATATTATTAATAAGTAAATCTTAGATGATTTTTTATGGACTAAGGAAAGGAGAAGTATGAAAAACATGCCTTTGAGCAGATCTCCTAGCAGGAGCTTCCCCAGAAGGAAGGGCTTTACATATGTTGATTGTGATATCTGACCTAGGTGTAGTTGGTACCCTCAGGCTCTAGAATTTGGCTGCAAGACTGGAAGTGGGGAGATGAGCATGAGGGACAGGAGGAGACAGGAATGAGGGCCTGTGTGAGACTGGAATGGAGCATGCAGTGGGATTGAAATAGGTGCCTGGAGAGATTGGAATAAACAGCGGGATGGAGATTGGCAGCTGATCACCAACCAGTTTGGCAGTCCTGTTCCTCCTTCATGTGTTTGTTGGCAGCGGTTGCAGGCCAGGGTGGGGGAGTGGCTCATGGTCACTGAACACCTGTGGTGGGAGAGGGCCTGCACATTATTTTGTGAATACACAAAGGGGAGCATGTAAGAAGGAAAATTTGTGCACAGTTTCATCAGCTAAATATAAGCATCATAATGTTTTATGTTTCACAGGGTTGTTAGGAAATTTAAGTGAGTTCCTATGGAATAATGTAGTCCAAACAGTGGCTGACCCATAATAAACACATGCCAAATCCCAGCTAGTCACACTTCAGGTTATTTTTAAGCACAAAAACTTAAGTTCTTAATTTCTAGAAACCAAACTTCAATCAATTTTGAAATCATTATATTGTTCATATTTAATTGCCGTAAGGATGAACATATTAGTACATGTTGAGAAAGATTGTAAACTAGAGCTGTGGTTAATAAAATTTTTATTAATTAATTAGAACCCAGCGAGCCTGGTCCTAAAAATTTTAAATTGCTAAAATTGCCATGGATATTGCAAATCCTTATGTCCCAGGAAGAGCATGGGTTTGTTGTCTGACGAGAAAGGGTGGGTTTTAGTTTTTACAACATTCAGGCATGTTTCTGAATCTAACTTGAAACACATATATATCAAGATAATAATGTTGTTTCTGTAATCAATCAGATGATATACAAATATTGCATTGAAAATGTAAAGCTCTATACAAACACCATTGCTTTTACTTCAATGTCTTATTTGACAGGTGCAACTGAGGTCCAAGTAAAGACATAAGTTGAACAAGTGCATTTAACTTATTGTAACAAAGCCAAAGCTAGAATACTCAAGATGAATATATATGAAAAGAGAAGAAAAAATTTCTTAACACCTGCAGGGAGACAAGAGGCATCTATCATTTCAGCATTTCTAGCCTGAGGACTGGCTAATGGTGATCCTTACTCCTCATGGAATACGATTACAAAGGATAGAGAAGAATCAGGGACAGGAGAAGTATGATCCTTTATCTCTGGGGGAGCATCAAAATGAAGGATTCCTTCTGTTTTGAGGAACGGTTAGAGATTGCGATCTTAGTAGCCACTCTCAACACTGTGAGAAACACCATTGCTATCCTCAAAGGTACTGAAATTTCTACTTATTGCAGTCAGGTTGATTCTGAGTAAGGAGTTGATCAGGATTAGAGAACTCTGCCCATCTTTCCAATAGGCTGACACCGGAGAGCAGGATCTGCCAAAGGGGAGCTGAATCTGGGTTATATGACATAACCATGGAATGTGTCCAGGATGCCCTTGAGATAGTAAGATTTTCATTTTGCAACTGTCGTAGCCTGGACAGTATTCCAAATTTGCTCATATCCTTGTAGTGATCCAGACTCTACTTTGGGAAATAACATGGATGGAAATTTCTGCTTCTGTACTGTCCGGCTGGCAGCCTTCAAATACCGTATTCCCCATCAGTTATAAAATGGAGCTTTTATTTTTGTTCTGGATCCAATTTTTTGGAGCAAGAGTTCTGCTTGGTCCACTGGTCAAATAAACTGTTTCCCATTTCTCTGGACTACGCTGCTTAGTTTTAGTCTGGCTTTTGGTTAGAATTTTTGCAACAGACCAACTAGTCACAGAATTTTTGTCAGTTGACTAGAGCACTGTTTCTCAGCCAGAGGTCATATGTCCCACCCCCACCCCATGCCCGTGCGACCCCAGGTTATTCCAATGAGGACTGAAAGTGAAAATCATATAAGGGGAAATGGAATAGAGGGCCTAGTCTCATTCTCTGGGTGCCACAAGAAGGAAACAAGACTGAAAGAAAAGCATGATCAATAAAATGTTGGGAAACATGGGGATAAATCTGAATATTGAAGATCCAATGAAGAATGTGTGCCAATGTATTGGATTCTTATGAAAAACTGTTAAATAATGAAAATTACTATTGGTATTTGCTCTGGGACTTTTTTAAATGAAATAACTCAAGGTTTTTTTATAAGTACTAAACTGAAAAATATGAGATATATGAGATTAAAGAATTATATACAAAAATAAATATATAGACATATATAGACTTAGAAAGTCTAACTGAAAAGTTTTTCTATAGAAGGCAACCTTGGGATTCTACAAACAGAATTATGTCAAGAAAACCAGTAGTAATGCAAATTAAAATATAAGAGCCTCTAGATAAAACAGTCATTATTACTGGTATCCATCTTATTGACTACAAGGAAAATTAAGGGGGAAAGTAGGCTACAGATAATAAGATTCAACAAAAAAACTCTTCAAAAAGAGTCCCATAAAACAGTTTTTGCTCCTTTTGTTTTCAGTGTTTTATTTTTTAAAAAGTTAGTAAATATACTACCGGGAGACCAGACCCATGATATTTAGAAGTTTCTGTATTTCACATCACCATTTAATAGAACTGCATTGTTTAAGAGCCTCATAAAACAGTTTGGCCAAACCCAATTGCACTAATTCAACTTGCATTCTTAGTAACTCAGCTGTGCAAAATTTAGTAAATTGATTTCTTTAAATGTCTTTTATTATATTCTGGTACATTATATATTAATTTATGAATTTTCTTATTTGTTTGATTCTCCTGGTTCCATTAATTTTTATTTCCCATTAAGTGGGAAGTCTTCTAATCCCCATTCCATGTATTTTGCTCTTTTCATTCTGGACTTTCTACTTTTTTTTCCTTTTTTTTGCTTTTTTGGGTCACACCTGGCGACGCACAGGGGTTACTCCTGGCTCTGCACTCAGGAATCAGTCCTGGCAGTGCTCAGGGGACGATATGGGATGCTGGGAATTGAACCTGGGTTGGCCGCGTGCAAGGCAAACGCCCTACCCGCTGTGCTATTGCTCCAGCCCCCTAAACTTTCTACTTTTAAGGAACTTATCCACATATCACATGTTCGGTTGTTCTTCAAGAACTATTTACTATTTATACATCTGCACCTCCGAGTCCTTCTTCCTATCCCACTCTCAGTCCCAGTGCTCCATTTAGATATTTTTCCTAAAGGGAGAGAGAGAGAGAGAGAGACCCCATTATTAAAATCAGTGATTATAATGGATTTTAATTGGGAATGGTCATCATACCTATCTATTTTAATCTAATAATTTGCCTGGTGAATCTCACTTCCAGTAGCAGCATTCAGGCCATTACCATGTCAGTCACTGAATTAGTATGAGAAAAATTGTGAGATTTTTAAAAGAGAAGCTAAGAACCGGGTTAGATACCAGGAATAGTATCTTGAAGATCTGGGGGAGAAAAAATTCTTTCTCCATTAACATGTGATGAATAAATCAGATTATTGTGATCATTGTTTGTTTTTAACTGTATGAGCTCATGGGCTTCTCTGATCTTACAGGGGCACCAGTGAGATAAGAAGGCACCCAACAGGTGAAGTTGCCCCTCACAAATGTCAATCTGAGTGATTCTACTCTCATCTCTTCCTCATATTATAAGATTGTGTTTGCATAAAGACTTCTGAATCTATTTTTTTTTGTCTGAGAGACCTTGTAGACTAGATTTCTAAAACCTCCTCTGGCTCTTATACTTGGGTGTTCTGTCAAGTCATTGAAAAGAGGCTACAGGATCAGGACTACAAACAAGATAGTTCAAATATATCTTAATAACCTACCTTCACACATTAGATGAGTTCAGGCAGCAAGTACAAAGGAAGCTTTATTGTACTGCGTGGTTCAGCTCTGCAGATTCTTCTGTTTTGCAAGTATGACAGTGTTCCCACCTCACTAAAGTTCTTTTGCCAAATAAAATATGCCCATATTTCATCCCCTCCGATACCCCCTAAGGCATCTCTGGACTCTGAGTAGCTGACTTTAATACTGAACAGTCAATGTAGCAGATGCTGTCTGTTGGTACTCACATTTTTTCATGCCCTCACCATTCCCATAGCTTCATGCCAACAAGCTCCAGAGTGTCTCTGCCAGAAGGTTTTCACTGGCCACATGAGTATTCATGGTCTATGTACAAGGAATATTGGAAATGCTGGGAGATGATGTTTCCTAGACTAGCCCAAAGTAATGAAGCACAGGAACTGGTGAATAAATACTCCAACTTAATTACTCACTGGGTGGGACACTGTCCTCTAGCGTCACTCAGAGATTCCAAATAGGGTTAAGCCCTAATTGCCCATAGCAGTAACTTTGTTTACTCACTCTGCATTGCCTTCATTCCCTTCCCTGTCTGTTTTACCAGTTCTTGGTATAGCCTCACAAATAAATTATTCCCAAAGAAATGACTTGTATTCAGATCCTTTGGGCAGACTGATTCTGGGGAAATGGGTGTATTAGTTAGAGTCCAAGAGCCAGAAACTCAATCTATGAATTTAACAGAAGAATTTTACTTAAAAATCATTAGTTATTAAATTTTAACTTGATCTTGTTATTAGTTTTCTGGGACTACCATAACAAATCACAAACTGAAGGATTTAAACAACAAAAATGGAATAACTCATTGCAAATCTAGATGTTGAAAAGCGCATTCCTTTTATGGATGGAGGGATAATTTATTCTAGGCCTCTCCCTTATTTTTGGTAATCTCCAGCATTCCATGGTTCAAAGCTAGTGCTCTCTCTGTGCACTCCAACTTCTTTCCCTCAGTCTATGATTTATCCCCCTTCTTTTATTTTTAAAATAATGTAGGATAACTGCTATTTGTTCAGCCATTGAATAAACTGATTGAATTGGGCATGAATTCTAAATTTCTTTTTTTTAATTGTATCACTATGAGATAGAGTTACAAAGCTTTCATGGTTGAGACTCAGCCATACAATGATGAAACACCCCATTCTCTCCACCAGTGTACATTCTCCACCACCCACATCCCAGTCCTCATCCTGCCTCTATGGAAGACAATTTCCCCAGTACTCTCTTTCTAATTTTGGGCATTATGTTTTGCTTGAAATTTCCCACCACCATTAAAGCCTACCTGCCAGGGGAAGAAGCTAGATAATCTATTTTCCACTGCTCATTTTGAATATCATGAGAGCTCGCATGGCTGCAATTATAAATGTAAATTTCTAGATTGTATATGGTTGGGTTCCAGAGATATCTTTGCATGGCACTAATCCATTTTGGGATTCAACTGGGAGTCTCTGGGCCAGGGCTGTTGGTGTGCTAAGATGGCAACCGGAAGCAAACTGTGGGCATGGCAGCCAGTATGCTGGGTGAGCGTGTACCTGGGGAGGGACAGCCTGGGTCGTCTGCTACAATGCGGCCTGGAGATTCAGTCCTAGAACCAGCATACCTGTACCTTAATTGTAGAAGCTCTTGGTCACTGGGATTCCATCTGGAGTAGGCAGGGAGACTGCACCTGCTCCATCTCGGGTGCCCCAGAGAGATTGGCCCAGTATGGGACCTGGAGAGATCTCCAGCACTGTGGTGTTTTCTGGGACTCGCTGCTGTGTCTCTGGGCCAGGACTGTTGGTGTGCTAAGATGGTGCCTGGAGGAAAATTGTGGGCGAGGCAGCCAGTCTGCTGGGCAGGCGAGGACATGGGGAAAGACAGCCAGGATCCTCTGCCGCCATGCGGCCTGGAGATTCAGTCCCGGAGCCCACATACCTGGTTCTTGCTTGTGGAATCTCTTGGTCACCAGGATTCCATCTGGAGTAGGTGGGGATTTAACCCCCCCTTTTTTTTAATAAAGACACTAATCATATAAAATTAAGCCCCATTCTAAAGGCCTCATTTAACTGTACCACCTACACATATGCTATTTCCAAGTAAGGTTGCATTCACAGAACTAGAAGTTGGGATTCCAAGATTCTGTGAGAGACACAATTCAACTCCTAATCACATATGAAGAGGACAAAAAGTATTAGTTTGTTATCATGGGGGTAGCAACTTCAGCAAATGGTTACCACTCTTTGCTCTGAAAGAACAAAGCGAAGTTATTAAAACTATTTAAACTCCAAAACCCAGAAAAAGGATGACTTGAGATCTAGGTAAAGATGCTTGAGGAAGAGATATGAGTTGTCTGGTACTGATGTCTCTGGGATGAGATGGGTGCTGGAAGTGTTGTAAATTGAAAACTGTAGCTGTTGCTACAGCCAGGGATTTCTACCACTTGGGTTAAGAAGTAAGATTGGGGCAGAGCCATAATAAAGCAGATAGGGTGCTTGCTTTGCACCCGACTAAGCCCTGATCCTTCCAGAAGTGATCTCCTGAGCCTTCAATAAGTGATCCGTGAGCGCAGAGCCTGGAGTAATCCCTGAGCATTTCTGAGTGTGCCCCTATTCCTCCCCAAAATGAAGTGAGACTGAAGTGACTGTGACTGGAGCAAGAAGATGATAGGAAACCTCATGAAGTAAGTAGCAAGTAAGTAGGAAGGAATATGTCCTTGTTCTTCCCCCAATCTTGCATCTTCTTCATCACTCTGTTTGGGCAGAGCCAAAAAAGTAAAAGCTGGAAAGTAGCAATGTGTTTTGTAGAGTCCCAGTTACTGCCTTCTAAAGTATAGTAGGCTGGGTGTGGATCTGAGAAATAATAGTTAAACAACTGGCATACCAATCTTAGACAAGCAAATAAACTCAACAAACTAGGCTTTTTATTCCAAAGAAAGAAAAGATTAAATCCAAGTATACCAATATGATTGCTTGATTAATGGTAGTCAATGAGGCATTATACTCAGTGAGAAATAAATACCCACATAGAGGTGACTATCAAGTACTATCATTGAATTTTCAAAAGCAAGCTAGAACTTCAGCACACAGATGAGAACAGTCCTGCTCAAAGCAGTTTTATGGAAAATTCCCAACTCATTCTTTCAATACGGCCATTGCTCAAATAATCTTTGGAATTCCTCTGTGGGAGCCTGAAGCCTGCATTTTTACTCAGCCCATGTCACCAATTCTTGTCTTTTGAGGATGAATTAACATTTTCGCAAACAAGTTAATGTTAGTCCCAGCTAAACCTGGCAAATAAAAGTCACGTGAGAGTACCTAGTGACCCATCATGAGCACCACGTGGGTGCCTCAGAGTAAGACCCTGGCAGGTATATGTGCAAGCAAAGCATCTAAAGAATCACAAATCTCAACGAGCACTACAGCTAAAATGTGCTCACACATATTGCAGTCTTGTGTGCAAACCCCACTCACGGCAACTACCATTGGAACCAAGAGAAAAAGGTGAGAACAAGGTATTCATAACATAAACTCATAATTAAATTCTACTTTTTTTTTATCAGGCTAAGAAGAGGTTTGGGGAATGTTTTGTCAAAATAAAGATGTAATTTCTGTCTCAACGTGACATATGGGTGATGGCCTCTGAGACTATATTTCTCAGCTTATCAGTAAATGAATTATGAAGGTAGACAAAAATGAGTGCTCACAACAATTAAGGAGTCCAAGACTAACATTCTGTCATTTGGTAATTCTGTTTAGAATTGCATCTAACTATTAGGGTGGTGTACTAGTTTGAATAAATATAATTTGTCACCCCCAGGTGCTTTGCTGTCAACTAAAGTAAAATGTCTCCCAATGTAATAAAGGAGATCATTTCATACTTCTTTCATAAAATAGAGTATTTAGGTAATTCAGAGTCATCAGGCCTTTGTTTACCAGAAAAATGTAATAGCAATCTGCTTACTAGCAAGTAGGGAGATCTGATGAGACTGCCAGAGCACTCTTAAGGGCTGATTTCTTTTTCTGTTAATATATCTCATATATTTAGTGAGAACAGAAATCTTCCAGAAACAATCTGCAAGAAAATTGTGGTTGAAGGGACCAGAAGAAATCTTGTCATAATGTATACTAATACTCATAGACTTTTATTATTCACTTATTTATTTAGATTATCATAAAACCAAGCTATAGAAGTGGGTAAAATATTCCAATTTAGTTCTTCGGAGTCTCTCAAAATGAATATCTTCTTGTGTGCTGAAAGTAGATATTGGACCTAACATGATAACTTCTCAGTGTCTGTATTGCGAACCATAATGCCCAAAAGTAGAGAGAGAGTATGGGGAATATTGTCTGCCATGGAGGCAGTGGGAGGGTGGGAATGGGGGGGTACATGGTGATGTTGGTAGTGGGAATGTGCACTGGTGGAGGGATGGGTGTTTGATCATTGTATGATCAAACATGAAATGTCTCAAACATGAAAGCTTGTAACTATCTTACAGTGATTCAATAAAAAAATGAGTATCTTCTGAGTAATAAAGTTTGGATTGAGGGAAATACACATCTAAACTCTGAAGAAAGTGCAGTGAATAATGCCTGGGGGAAATGAAGACAATGCAATTTTGTATTTTGTGGACACCTCTTCATTTGGAGGATGATTAAACAGGAGAAGATTGTGATAAAATATTGCAGAAAAAGAAAAACACCACCATGAAGACTCAAGAAAAGTATACAACCATGAATATGGTTTATTATTAAAACCAGTAGAAAACTATATCCTTGAAGTTAAAAGAAGATATAAATTGTATGACGTAGGAGAAGAAGCCTTAAGAAATTTAATGACAGAACAGTTGTTAAATTCTAATGACTAGAAATTCAAGAGCAGAACCAAACATTTCTCCTGGAGACAGAAAAGAGCAAAATTGAAACTATAAAATGGAATTGGTAATGGAGAAAACAAAACAAAACAACTCCCCCTCAAAAACCCTGGTTTTCCTCCACAATACAGGGAGGTTTCCAATAAGTTGGAAAAGATGAAAAGTTATGAATAAGAAGAGCAAAGATCAAATCTAAATATCATTGAAACTGATCTCCAGATAAAGAATCAGCATTACTGAAATATAGAACATAGAATATAGAACATAGAATATAGAACATGTAATATAGAACAATGGAACAAGCAAACAATACAGAACATAGAATATAGAGCATAGAATATAGAACATAGAATATAGAACATAGAATATAGAACATAGAATATAGAACAACGGAATAAGAAAACAATACAGAACATAGACTATAGAACATAGAATATAGAACAACAGAATAAGCAAACATACAGAACATAGACTATAGAACATAGAATATAGAATATAGAACAATGGGGATAAGCAAACAATGCCTAGAATATATGTAACTTAAAACTTTTAATGAGAGCACAAAAAATTTAATAAAGCAACAAAACAGCACATAAAACTAATGGGTAATTATTAAACTTCTTAAAATAGAAATATTTTCTGATTAGATTACAATGTAAAATGGACCTATAGATTGCTTATATCAAAGACACAGAATCTTTGAATTTTAAATATTTATTTATTTATTTTAATTTAATTTAATTTTTTAAAATTTATTTATTTTGAATACCCATCCCTCCAACAGTGACTATTTCCTACCACCGCAGATCCCAGTATCCCTCCCACTCCCCCAACCCACCCTGTCTCTGTGGCAGGGCATTCCCTTTTGTTCTCTCTCTCCTATTGGGTGTTGTGGTTTGTATAAGAGATTAGCCTGATTTTCAGGGAGAGACGTTGGATGATTTACTTTCCATTGATCACTTTGTATATAGGGAGATGTCGTGCGGCCGCATAAGCGGCCATGTGGTTTGGAGGAAAAATCCTGGTTCCCGCATACTTGAGCTATGCTTGTAGAGGCTCCTGGTCACCAGGGTTCCATCTGGAGGAGGCGGGATGCGGCACCAACCCCATCTGGGACTTCCCAGTGATTTCGGCTCTTTTTGGGACCTGGTGCTTTCTCCGGGAGCTGTGGAGGCCCCCCCCCTCCACAGCCTTTCTTCTCTGCGGCTGTGTGCTGTAAAGATGGCGCTGGGGGGCGGGTTGTGGGCATGACTTCCGGAATCAGAGGTTACCTGGGAGCTGGGAAGGTCCCGGCAGTTGGGAGGAAAATCCTGGTTCCCACATACTCGAGCTATGCATGTAGAGGTTCCTGGTCACTGGGGTTCCATCTGGAGGAGGCGGGATGCGGCACCTACCCCATCTGGGACTTCCCGGTGATTTTGGCTCTTTTTGGTACCTGGTGCTTTCTCCGGGAGCTGTGGAGCCCCCCTGCGGCCTTTCTTCTCTGCGGCTGTGTCTAATTTTTTTTATTAATGTAGGAGTACTGTCTTTTATTCAGTCACTGATTTTACTTGACTTGGCAGAATATTTAAATTTATAAAAAATAAATATTTATCTTTGAAAGTGAATATAAAAATAAAGTGAAAAAGTTTATTTCAGTTTCAGATAAAACAGAATTCAACTAAACTTTATACAGGGCAAGGATATAGCATTGTGAACATTATATAGCAAATAACAGCATCTGTATTTATAAAACAGAGACATACTGATAAAATCACATGTTTTTTCCTTTGGCTGCACTTTGTGGTGCTCAGAGGTTGCTCCTGGCTCTGTACTCTAGAATCACTCCTAGTGGACTAAATGGGGTTCCAGGAATTGAACCTGGGTTGGCCAGGTACAAGGCAAGCTCCTTATCCATTCTGCTGCATCTCTTATCTCAATGGTGTAATAGTTTTTAAGGAACTTTAATACCGTTCTATCAGATAAATTATAAAAATCAAATAATGTGCAGAATTTTGATAATATATTTAGTAATATTGAATTTGTTAAAATGTATTGAACTTTATACCTTACAGAGACTTTATTTCCTTTCCAATTAGCTGTATGATAATTATAAAAATGATTTTAATTATGCCTTAAAGAAAATTTTGATATATTAAAAAATAGAAATCATGCAGGCCGTGTACTTGTGCACAGTAAATAAAACTAATTGGACGAGAACATACATTGGGTAGAGTGCCTTGTACCTGGTTAATCTGGGTTTGATCCTTGGCACTACTTATGATCCCCCAAGTCCTGCCAGGAATGATCCCTACCCAGAAACAAGAGTAAGTGCTAAGCCCAACTCATGTGGCCCCAAAACAAACAATAAATTAATAAAACAAGTAATAAAACTAGAAAATAAACAGGAATACCACCCAAACCTTTGGATTTTAAAGCTGTGATAAATTACTACTTCTTCAAGGAGTAAATAAAGTTATAATTTATTGATAATATGCATTATGTAATGTAGCTACACTTATACTTAGAGATAAATCTATAGCTGAAAATGCCTTCTATTCATAGCAATAATTTATTAAAGAGGGTAAACCTGGAGTGGCCACAATCTAGGAGTGTATTACATGAATCCACATATGTTTCCTTCTCAGTCCCTCAAACTGGTCTGTTCTAAAGGACAGTGGGGATGGGGAGAAGGTGGGTAGATTTGTAGATGTTGAAGAGGCAGACATGGAACTCTTCCAATGGTTAGACATGGGGAGTGAAGTAGAGAAGAGTCACAAATGATACCATATATTCTTGGTTGAACAACCGAAGAGAAGTTTGTGCCTTTCACTGAAGGGGTAGACACTGGAAGAACAGAGCTTATGGAGACCATCACCAACTTAATTTTGTATGTGTGGCATTTGAGAGAACTATGAGTCTTCTAAGTAGAAAAGTCATCTGGACTAAAGAATATATGAATTTTAAATTTAGAGGAGAGCTCTGGATTGCAATCACAGATTTGGGAACTGATTACATAGAAATGGCAATCAAAGTTATGGATATATATTAGAGGGCCCTGAGAATGTATGAGTGAAATAAGACTCATTACAGAAACCGAGGAGCTTCAGTTTATCTAGTGGTACAATTTCATACCTCTTTCAGTGTGTTCCTATCCCATATCCACTATCAAAAGGCCAGTATTCCTTCACCACTGTCCATTGAATCCCTTGTTTATTTTTACTCTTTTCTCCTCTGGTAGCCAAAGCAAGGCCGACCTAATTAAGACAGTCAAAACAACGTTTTGATGAAGATCTCCCTTGCTTACATGAATTCTCAAATAAAGAATGAGAACTTTGATAGCATTATACATATTTCATAATCTTTATGATTACATTTAAAAATAATAGACTTTGGGGATTGGTAAGGATTTGTGAGGGACTATTGAAGAAAATACATTTTTCTAAATAATTTATATATAGAAAGACATGGAATAAGGATAATTTTAGATTATTAGGCCAAATGGCCATTTTTTAACTAACTTTAATAAAATTCAAATTACAAAGTTAGAACAATGGATACCCATATAACATTCACCTAGAAGCACCAGCTATTAACATTTTTAGTATTTTTCTCTCTACATATTTAATTGGCATATTATATATATGGGGCTGGAGTGACAACACAGCAGGTAGGGCGCTTGCCTTGCATGCGGCAAACCCGGCTGATCCAGGTTCAATTCCTCCACCCCTTTCAGAGAGCTTGGCAAGCTACTGAAAGTATCTCACCCGCATGGCAAACCCTGGCAAGCTACTCGTGATGTATTTGATATGCCAAAAACAATAACAAGTCTCACAATGGAGACATTTATATACCTAATTTCTCTCAATCTTTTGAAGTAAGTAGTAGAAATGCAGATTTCATCTCTAAGTATGTCAGTGTTTCTTAAGAATAAATTCATAAAGAAACTTCATAATGCTAATAATTTACAAAATTAATATTTCCTAATTAAAAATACATTTGAAACCATCACCAATATTCCATAGTAGTTACTTTCATAGATTTATGTAATCTTTAAAAATGGATAAAGTCAATAAGTAATGTTGGTAAAACTTGATAGCCATTTGCAAAATAATAAAATTGAACCACTCAGTCATGCCATGCACAAAAGTGAACTCAAAATGGATTAAAAAGTTAGACTGGACTCTGTAAGATACATTGAAGAAAACATTAAAAGAAAACCCTTCATGATATAGAATTCAGTGGTGTCTACAGTGGTTCAGCTCCTTTGAAGAGGAAAATAAGCAAAATAAACAAATAGGATTGCATCAAACTAAAAAACTACTAAATGTAAACTACAAATTTTAGATTTCTAATGAAGGTATTGGTAGTTATTATAATAGAGAAAGCCAGACTATATCAGTTAAATTAATATGGTGAAAGTTTATTTCTCTTTAAGTTAAAAATCTTGGTAGACAGTTTAAAATGTGTATTGTGGATCCACAGTAATTATAGTCTTTACATCTTGTATCTTATTTGTTTCTCTTTCATTTTTAATTCATTGCTTCCAACTTTCCCCTCATATTTTTGCTTTGAGTTGCCACCAGTATATCAGCATTCTAATCAACAGGAACAAAGTGAAGTGCAAGGTTAGGGCTGGCCTTTGCTCTATAGTGGCACAACCTAGGACTTGTGCATACTACTTCTTCCCAGTTTCTATTTACCAGAACTGGATCATTTGCCATACCTGTATGCAAAAGAGGCTGGATAACATATTCTGAGTGTTCATGTGGTTTTGCTATCACAATGGAAGGTAAGGAGCATGAACAATAAACACATATTACTGTAGCACTGCATTGTCCTACTGTTGTTCTTCGATTTGCTCAAGTGGGCCCAGTAACGTCTCCTCCATTGTGAGACTTGCTGTTACTGTGTTTGGCATATTGAATACGTCATGGGTAGCTTGCCAGGCTTTGCCGTGCGGGCGAGATACTCTGGGTAGCTTGCCAGTCTCTCCGAGAGGGGTGGAGGAATTGAACTCGGCTCGACAGGGCCGGCTGCACGAAAGACAAACGCCCTACCACTCTGCTATCACTCCAGCCCTATTCTCCAATTATTCACCTTCATGATGGCTGAACCTCTTGTTGACCTTTTTGCTTTTGTACCAGTTACATCCTGGAGATTACCTTTTTAGCCAATGATCTTTATTTTCCCCCTTTATTCTTTTCACTTTTGAGGATGAGAAGAGAGTGAGAGAGATTTCTTGTTAATAAATAACAAAGAATGTAAAGGTCTATTTAAGGAATTTGGGGTGACACTACTATATTTCCAGTGGTGCAATCAGTTAGCGCATGGTACATATTACTAGGGAAGAAAAATACAATTATTTTCATCATGTGAAAAAACAGTGTTGGTTTTGTATTATCCTGTACAAGCCCATGTATAGGGGATGCAAGAAAGAAAGTGAAAGATGATTTTGGTATGCTTCTGACTTTTTATATTTCCTACCTATATGAGGTCTATTTATCTGTAGTTCTGTAGTGGAATCTATCTAGTAGACATACCTGGGGAAACATGATATGGATATTATAGCTGAGCTTAAAGCTACTTGATCTCAGTTCCTTTAGGAATTGCAATAAGTTTGGATGTCACAGATAGAAAACAGCCGAGTCTCAGTGCAGATGACCAAGCCAATATTTCCTTAAATCATTTTTGTTGGAAAAATAAGTGGATGAGAGCTTAATTAGTGTACACTGAGTGGGAATCAATCGTGATCAATTAAAAACCTCTCATCTGCCACACCTACTTTCATTCGAGCTGATGTAGGCATGAGCACATTTCTCCAAGCAAGACGTCTGGGCAGCGCTCTCATCCCTTTCTTGATTGATCATCTTCCTAATAACATTCAGAGACATTACTTTACTTTTTACCTTTTTTCCTTTCATTTATTTTAATTTTTTGCTTTATTACAGGACATTAGAGTAGGGGGGTTGGTGGCTGGTAAAATATAAATAAGATAAGAGAAATAAAGTCTTAAGGTGATTGTCTGGATTAAACATTATTACTTGGAATAAGTACCATGTACCTCACACCTTTCATGAAGGATATTGTTAGGAAAACATCATCCTTACGAAGAAAAGAACAGTTGTGGTACTACTGAAAGGAAGGTTGATGGAGAGAAGCTCTCATCTTTCAGTAAATACTTGAGAAAGTCAAGACTTTACAGGAAAATTTTTATACAAATTAAGTCTAATAGAAAAATAATTTTGGTAAAGATGTTTAAAATATTGTCCTGGAATAGTGAATGCTAACAATAAGAACTAACCATGAAATGATTCAATTGAAAAACCATATAAATATATAAATAATTCCATATCTAAGGGAAGGCATCTTCCAAACAAATATGAAAAACTGTCATTGGAAATGTTGCTCTATGTTAAAAAATTTGCAATGATTCCTAGATGTTATATGATCATGAGTTTTCATTGCTTTGGGGCACATATCTAGGAATACAGTTGACATACATGGTGTGTGTTTAACTTTATAAGCCACTGTCAAACTGCTTTAAGGGTATGTCATTTTGTATTTGTGTCTGTAAAAGATGTGAATTCTAGTTGCTCTGCAACTTTGTCAGCATTTGGTAGTGTCGGCATTTTTAATTTTAGCCATCATAGTGAGTATGGAATGTTATCTTACAGAGGCTTTAATTTCCACATCTCTAATGACTGATGCTGTTTCACAAAGAAGAACTAGAAGGAGTTATTAATGTGGATTTGAGATGAAAGAATGAGAGTCAATGATGATTTCAAGGTCTCTGGTCTGAGTAAAATGGCAATGAAAGAGGAAAAAAGAATTTGGAAACAGGGTTGATGTAACAAGTTTTCAGTAGCTCAGAAAAATCATTAGGAAATAGAAAATTGTTGTTGCTATTGGGTAGAGGGAAAATGATAGCACACTCCTATCTTGTATTCCTATCAGGAATAGCGAATGAAATTTATTCAGAACAAATATAACTGAAGATGATTAAAGAACTTTTATGGGTTGTGTGTGGGTGGAAAATGGAAGGTGTCATTCAAGGAAAGACATGTCAATCTGGGAAAAGCAAGCTCCTGTTAACATCTCAGGGATGTGATTCACTGAGAAAGCCCGAAACCTGTTTTATAACCTGGGAGGGTGGTGGCTGGAGCAGAGTTGTTTTTACTGACACAAAGAACAGAGAGAAACTGATGGACTGGATAATGGACGTGGTTCCTAGACATAATGGACCATGATGTCATCTTGAATATGCAAATGTAAGGAAATAATCACACTGGTTCACAACAAGAGGAACCAGGGGAAAATCTGACAATGCAAGGGGACCTTCCAGAAACAAAATATCACTGATTCTCCATCTGAATTCTTAGAGGAACCTGGGATGATTATCCATGTGTAGATTATGAATTATCTCTGGTTCAGATATCGGTTCAAATATCTCTGATTCAGATTGTGGAAAATGAAGAAAAATAGAGAAAAGATTTATCTGGAATTCCTCTGTCTGGTGCTAAGGTAACAAGTTTCAGTTGAAGAGCATGTGTAGTGTGGTTCTTCTAGGTAGTTTCTAAGATGCTTCACGGCCTCAATTTTTGATTCCACTTTCTCTCCTTTATCGATTTCCTTTTTTTCAAAGGAAGAAAAATATTCAAAAAAAATATTTTTTGAATATTTCAAAAAATATGCTAAAGAAAGTAAATTTACTGAAATTTTACTACTCTAATATTATACACATCATAAATGTTTTGGAAGACCACCCTTTCATATCTATGCCTGTGTATTCACAAATGTACTTTTGTTTGAATTAGATAACATTATAATGCCAGTTAAATTTTAAAAAAGACTGAACGTCCATTTTCGTATAGAATGCAGGAGTATTTGATGATTCCCCCCCCCCCCCCCGCTTTTTCTTTCACTGTTGAGCAATAACGCATGACTGGGAGTCACACACTTTTAGTTGCTGTGCTCACACACTTGGTTGCTCACACACACAGTGTACTGGCAGTGTACTGGCATGCATCATTCACTGTGGCACTGGGGATTCCAAACAGCAGAGACTTAGCTTGCAGGGTGGTGCTGAGGATCAAAATCACAGTTCATGTCTTCAAGGCATTGTTTCTACTACTGAGCTATCCTGAACACTAAGTCAGTTCCTTAAATCGCGGAAAACTCTGGAAAAAATGGGTTTTATCAAAATTTTTATTATTATTCCTCTAATTTTCTGCTAACACCTACAATAACCAATGCAATCATCTGGTATTTATTCTTTCTCCATGGTAACATTAATTTTTTACATATTTTTACACAGAGCACAGTTAAGATATATAACAAAAATGGGGTGTTAGTGATGTGCTTCTCTGGATTTTTCTTTTCTTACCGTATTTCCTTCATGCTTCATGTTCTGTGTTCCAATTGACATTATTTTTGCTCCCCCCTTTTTGTTCATTACAAACCTTTACTGAAATAAATAACTATATATTTTTATATGCTGGTTTACCAAGTTGGCGCTT
This sequence comes from Sorex fumeus, assembly GCF_029834395.1. Classification (NCBI taxonomy): domain Eukaryota; kingdom Metazoa; phylum Chordata; class Mammalia; order Eulipotyphla; family Soricidae; genus Sorex; species Sorex fumeus. Next base: position 6,985,341 of record NW_026606143.1, on the reverse strand, counting down.
TTATTGCTATGTGATTGTGTCCCAGAAATGAGATTTTTCTAATTTATCAGTTTAATAAATTGCTTTTCAAAATTGTTCACAATATTTTTCCATCTTTATTGATGAATGACAATAAAACTTCAACATATTTAAGATTTTTAGCTTGAGTTTTGGAATTAAGTGTATACTATGAAATAATAATCTCAACGAAGCTAATTTATACATTCATTTCTTCTTTTATTTGTATTCGATTCTCTTGGATAATTTCAGGTTTAAGGTGCAGTACTGTTAACTGTATTAATAATCCTATATTTTAGATATCCAGAACCTATTTGTGGTGCATAAATAAAACTTTATATCTTTTGAACAACATTTCTCCATTTTCTCTAACTCCAGGTATTTGGTTGCTATATTATATTATCTGTTTCTGTGACTTTGACCATTTTCTATCCCACATACAGCTGAGATCATAAAGTATTTGTCTCTCTGGGTCTGGCCTATTTAACTTTGCATAATGTCTTCTATGTTCATTCAAATGTAAACATTTCATTCCTTTTAAACTATGAATATATTTAATTATACACACACCTCATTTTCCTTATCCATTCACCTGTACGTATAGATTAGTATCATATTTTAGTTATTGTGAATATATTCTTATAAAGATGGGTTTGAGGTTTTTTGTGTTTCAGAAAATATTTTTATTTCCTTTGGGTGTATAGCTAGGAACTGGATTGATGGATCACATGGTAATTCTATTTTTAAGATTATGAATGAATGTCCCTATTGTTTTCTGTAATGGAGGTACCAACTTACATTTTTTTTCAGTTTCTGAATTTTTGGCAACTTCAACAAGGTCCCCATGTTTGGGTCTCTTCTAGTATGATTTAATATATATATTTTGAAAATTTTATTGACTCATTGTGAGATAGTTGCAAACTTTCATGTTTGAGTTACAATCAGACAATGATCAAATACCCATCCCTTGACCAGTATACATTCCCACCACCAATCTCCCCAGTATACTCCCCCTTCCCCACCCTCCCCCTGCCTCTATGGCAGATAATATTCCCCATACTCTCTCTCTACTTTTGGGTATTATGGTTTGCAATACAAACACTGAAAGGTCATCATGTTTGGTCCATTATCTACTTTCAGCACATATCTCCCATCCCGACCAATTCCTCCAGCCATCAATTTCTTAGCGATCCCTTCTCTATTCCAGCTGCCTTCACTCCTCCATTCATGAAGCAGGCTTCCAGCTATGGAACAATCCTCCTGGCCCTTGTATCTACTGTCCTTGGGTGTCAGTCTCATGTTATGTTATTTTATACTCCACAAATGAGTGCAGTCCTTCTATGTCTGTCCCTCTTTTTCTGACTCATTTCATTTAGCATGATACTCTCCATGTCTGTCCACTTATATGCAAATTTCTTGTCTTCATCTCTCCTAACAGCCGCATAGCACTCCATTGTATAGATGTACCGAAGTTTCTTTAACCAGTCATTCGTTCTCGGGTACTTGGCTTGTTTCCAGATTTTGGATATTGTGAGCAGTGCTGAAATGAATATATAGGTACAAATATCATTTCTCTGTGCTTTTTGGCATCCTCAGGTTATATTCCCAGAAGTGGTATTGCAGGGTCATATGGAAGCTCAATTTCTAGTTTTTAAAGGACTGTCCATGTTTTTTACCAGAAAGGCTGACCCAGTCAGCATTTCCACCAACAGTGAAAGAGCATCCCCTTTTCCCCATATGCTTTTGTTCTTTTTAATGTGTGCCAACAACTTACATTTTTACTAAAGGAATCTAAGTGTTATCTTTCTCCACAATCTTGCCTTTTAGATAATGGCCATTTTACTAGGTGTAGGTAATATTTAATTACAGTTTTGACTTATATTTCCATGATTTATTAGCAATGTTGGACACCTTTCTCTATACTTGTTAGCTATTTGTATTTCTTTTCTTAAAAATGTCTATTCATAATCTTTGCTAACATTTTAATTGGGCTATTTGTTCCTAGGTATTTTTCACTACTAAGTTGTATAAATTTATTACGTATTTTGAATATTGACTACTTATCAGATATATGACCTGAAAATATTTTACCCCATGCTGCAGGTTGTCATTTTATTTTTTAATAGTTCATTTTGTTGTGAAGAAACTTTTTAGGTTGATGCACTCCCACTTGCCTATTTCTGCTTTTATTTCTTGCATTTTTAGTGCCCTATTAAAAAAAGCCAAAAAACGTTTGTATGAATGTCAAGAGCCTTCCCCCAAAAGGTTTTTTTGTAGGAGTAGTGCTATTTATTCAGCCACTGATTAGCTAATTGAATTGGGCATGAACTCCACCTTAATTCTTTTCTTTTAATATTTATTTATTGAATCACTGTGGGAAAAGATACTAAGCTTTCAGGTTTAAGTCTCGGTCATACAATGATCAAACACCTTTCCCTTCACCAGTACTCATTTTACACCAACAAGAATCCCAACATACCCCCCCTCCCACCCCTCAAAATGCCTGTGAGGCAGATGATTTCTACTTAACTCTTCTCTACATTGATTGCATTCACTATTTCGACAAAAGATGCACCATTATTGTTTAGAATCCCCCCCCCCCAACAATCAGAATTGCTGAAAAGGTATTGTGAAATATTTTGTTTTCTATAGCTGGTTATGAGAATCATATAATGTCACGCAGCAACGATTTTGGATTTTTGCTAAAAGCCAGATAATTACGAGATTGGTTTTTGTGTGTCTGGTGTTATGGCCGTGCCAGAGAGCCTCTCGTGGGGGGCAACTCGTGACCTCCGTAGGGCATGAAGGATGTGCCGGTACCGCCCTACTTCCCATGAGACTGCAGTTGCCCTGTCACCGCCGGCTCATACCTGGCTTTCCTATAAGCTCTGAGGTGGCAGCCACCTTGCTGCCAGGGGGCAAAACGGCGGAAGGAAGCAACACCCTTTCCCTCCTGGGGAGGCATGGCGCCGTAGTTTAACGCGTGGTCTATTCACTTTTCTGCCGCAAGCTTCTGGGATATGGATTAAGTCCTTTTGCCTCTGGAGCCATGGCCGTGCCAGAGAGCCACTTGTGGGAGGCAACTCGTGACCTCCGTAGGGTGTAAAGGACGAGCCAGTACTGACCCCTTCCCATGAGACTGCAGTTGCCCCGTCACTGCTGGCTCATACCTGGCTTTCCAATAAGCTCTGAGCCAGCTGCCACCTTGTATGCAGTCCAGATGCAGTTCTGCCAAAAGCCGCTGGGTTTCAAGATTTGTTTCTGAGTCTCCGGTATCATGGCTATTAATCAGCTTGATCAGGAGCCAGAGAGGCCGTTTGTAGGCGGCGACTCGGGGTCTCGTTGGGATGGGGAGAAAGAGTCGGCTCCACCCCCATGTGGTAAGGCCCCGTGTGTCTTATCACTGCAGGCCCAAACCTGACTGTTCAGTGGCCTCTGGAGGATGGTGGTCACCAGGCCACCAGGGGGAACAGGCCAAGGCATGAAATCTATTCCCACCTGGAGTGGCCCAGTGTCAGTAACCTACTGCAGGAACAGGACGCATTTCTGCCAAAAGCCTTTGGGTTCCGAGATTCATTTATGAGACTCTGACCTGCTGGCGGCACCATACCCCCAAGGTTCTTTACTAATAATACATATAATACATTCATGTTTTCAGGTCTTCTGGATAAGTCTCTAAGCCATTTCGATATGAAATAATAATAATAAGAGTATATAATTATTAGTATAATATACTTTGTATGGGGATATTTAGTATTCCAAGAATCATTTAATGGAATTACAATTTTCTTTCATTTTGTATCCTTGATACTCTGTTAAAGATCATTTACTATAATGGTGTGGGTTTATCTCTGAGTTTTCTATTCTATTCCATTTGTGTATGTTTGTTTTTGTGCTTGTACCATTTTGTTTTGGCAACTGTAACTTTGTATTTTGAAACCACGAAGTGTGATGCATATCCAAATGCAACCAATTTTTGTGTGTGCATTTTGTAGCCTGCTATTTTACTGTATTGGTTACTTTTTAAAAGTTTTTTTTAAGGTAAGTCTTTAGGGTCTTGTCAAAATACCTTATCACCTTAAAATAATGTTGTTTTAAGCTCTTTTTCAAGTTGAATTTCATTGATTTCTTTTTCTTGCCTAATTGCTGTGGCCTGGATTTCTAATACTATGTTGAATAATAGTGGAGAAAGAGGGTATCATTGCCTTGCCTTGTACAGATCTTAGAGGGAATATTTTCACTTTTTCATTGAGTAAGATTTTAGCTGTGGGTTTATTATATATGGCTTTGCTGTACTGAGTAAATTATTTTTATTTTGTTGAGAATTTTTATTGTATGGTGATAAATCTTTTTTTTTTCTTTTTGGGCCACACAGGCAGTGCTCATGGCACTGTACTCCTGGTAGTGTTTAGGGGACCACATGGGATGGTGGGAATCAAACCTGGGTCAGTCATGTGAAAGGAAAATGACCTTTTAGCTCTGGCCTGTGATACTAAATCTTGAGGAGAACTTTTATCATGTGCTACTTAATTCTATAAATAATGCCATTGATAATTTTTGTAGGAATTTGTAGGAATTGCATTATCAATTCAGGTAGCATATGAATTTTAACAATATTAATTCTTCCAATCCTAACAATATTAATTTATCCAATCCATGGACATGGATTGCCTTTCCTTTAATATGTAGTTATGAATTTTTCCTTGAGTAATTTTAAAAATAGTTTTTGATGTACAAGTTTTTCATCACTGCAGCTAATATATGCATTTTATTTTTTGATATTTTGAATAGAGTTGTTTCTCACAGCTTGTTGTTATATAGAAACCAATTTGATTTTTATTTTGTAGCCTGTAGCTTTACTGAATTCATAAGTTCTAATAAATTTTGGGTGGAGTTTGTAGATTTTTTAAAAATTTTATTGAATCACCATGAGACAGTTACAAGCTTTCAGGTTTGGGTTACAATCACACAACGATCAAACACCCATCCCTCCACCAGTGCACATTCCCCACCACCAATATCCCTGGTATAAGCCCCTTTCCCACCCTCCCCCTGCCTCCATGGCAGACATGATTCCCCATAATATCTCTCTACTTTTGGGCATTATGGTTTGCAATACAGACACTGAGCACTTATCATGTTTGGTCCTTTATCTACTTTCTGCACACATCTCCCATCCCGATCGATTCCTCTAGCCATCTTTTTCTTAGTGATCCCTTCTCTACTCCAGCTGCCTTCTCCCCTTTGCTCATGAGGCAGGCTTCCAGCTATGGAGCAATATATCTGTCACATGTATCTACTATCCTCAGGTGTCAGCCTCATGTCATGTTGTTTTATACTCCACAAATGAGTGCACTCCTTCTATGTCTGTCCCTCTCTTTCTGACTCTTTTCACTTAGCATTATATTCTCCATGTCTATCCATTTATAAGCAAAGTTCATGACTTTATCTCTCCTGACAGCTGCATAGTATTCCATTGTGTAGATGTACCAAAGTTTCTTTAACCAGTCATCTGTTCTCGGGCACTTGGGTTATTTCCAGATTTTGGCTATTGGGAGCAGTGCTGCAATGAACATATAGGTACAGATGCCATTTCTACTGTGCTTTTTTCATCGTCAGGATATATTCCCAGAAGTGGTATTGTGGGGTCATATGGAAGCTCACTTTCTAGTTTTTGAAGGACTGTCCATATTGTTTTCCAGAAAGGCCGAACTAATGGGCATTCCCACCATCAGTGAAACAGTGTCCCTTTTTCTCCACAGGCACGCAAGCACTGGTTGCTTTTGTTCTTTTGAATGTGTGCCAGTCTCTGTGGTGTGAGATGATATCTCATTGTTGTTTTGATTTGAATCTCCCTGATGGCTAGCGATGTGGAGCATTTTTTCATGTGCCTTTTGGCTATGTGTATTTCTTTTTTGAGGAAACTTCTGTGGAGTTTATAGATTTTTAATTATTATTTCTTATTTTTAATTTTTATTTTTATTTTATTGAATCACTATAGGGGTTTTTTATATATATCATGCCATATGAATACAGAGACAATTTTACTCTGATTGTTAGTTTTTGAGGCTTTTTGATTGATTTTCTTGCTTATGTTTTCTGAGAAGAACTTTCAGTATTATGATGAATGAAAATGGTGAGAGTGGCCTCCTTTCCTTTCCTTGTTTCAGATTTTAAAGAGAAACACTTTAGCGTTTCATTGATTTTGATGTTTGCTGGGCAATTTTCATATATAATCTTAATTCTGTTAAAGCACTGTAGCACTGTAGCACTGTCCTCCTGTTGTTCATCGATTTGCTCGTGTGGGCCCAGTAACGTCTTCATTGTGAGACCTATTGTTACTGTTTTTGGCATATCGAATATGTCACAGGTAGCTTTCCAGGCTTTGCCGTGCGGGCGATATACTCTTGGTAGCTTGCAAGGCTCTCCAAGAGGGGTGGAGGAATCGAACTCAGGTTGGCTGGGTTGTCTGCTTGCAAGGCAAACGCCCTACCCGCTGTGCTATGAATATTGAACTTTGTCAAATTTTTTAAATGTATTTATTAAGACTATCACATTCTTATACCTTTCGTTTTGTTAATGAGATATAGCGAATCAACTGATTTGCATATGTTGAACCAATTTTGCATCCCAGTGATAGACTGCCCTCCCCATTGACCAACTTGGTCATGGTGCCTTATCATTTTAATGTGCTGCTGAATTTGCTTATACATCTTTTGCATAGATTTTTGGCTTTCAGGTTTATCAAGAATACTGACTTATAATTTTCTTTTTCCTGTGGTAGCTTTCTCAATTTTTAGGATAAGAGCAATGCTGGTCCCATAAAATGAGATTCTTATATTTTTAACAAAAGTTTACTGAGGATTGATATTAATTATCTTTGACTGTTTGGTGGAATTTTCCTGTATATCAAGATTTGTGCCTTCCTTCTCCTTCTCCTGCCTTAGTAACTCCATTCCAGGTGGGTAAGTTAAACACAAAGAACTCCTCTTGGAATTATTTTAAAGTTCTTCCCATAGCAAGTCATTAGAGAACTGTCTTTCAAGGAAGGAAAAAATGATAATATTTCTCAATTTTTTTCTTGGTTGGAAGATTCTTGGTTCTCTTGCTTGTTGCTGAAATTGAGTTCTATATGAATGTGGCTGAGAATCAGGGCTCATTTCTGTTTAATCCCACTCATTAGGTAAAGTTTCTACCTCGTGCATAGTGCTACTAAGAATAGCGGGGCCCAAGTAGCCTTGTTCTGACTTGTCGGGCACAGATTCTATTCTGAGTGACGCAAGCAGATGACTTCTGCTCTCTTCATTGAGTGTTCAGTTCCTAAGGCAGCGGTGTCAGTGAGAAAGAATTTTATTTTCTATGCATCCAGCACCAGAGACTTGGTTCAGAGATTTGAGCATGGGAAAGAAACAGGCTGTAAAATAGAGAGCTCCAAATCCCCACCCAAAGGAAGTTATTTCATTAAAAACAGATGTGGAGAAATGAAATCCTAAGAGGCTCACAAAACAGTTAAAGCTGAAGTGAAAATTCTATTGGGAAAAGGTTGATATTCACTGTAGTTATGAGCTAAACTGTAAACCAACTCGTTTTTCAGAGAGAAATAAGGAAATAGCTATATATAAAAACTCCTGTATATTGCATTATGCATTATAGCTTAGTTTTGATTTATCTTAGACAAATGTTTCTATTAACACCTGATCATAATAACTTCATAATTTTTAAATGCTGTTTGGACTCTTCCACCTTTTTAATGTCATTGATGGCAATATTTAACTCATACTTTTTTGTGGGGTGGGAGTTTGGGTCATACTCAGCTTTGCTTAGGACTTAGTCCTGAGTCCGTTTTCAGGAATCATTCCTGGCAGGGCATGAGGGACTATCTGAGGTGTTGAGGATTGAATTCTGGTTGTCCATATGCAAGGCAAGCATCTTACCAGCAGTAGTACTTCTCCTACTGGGATCAGTGATGGTGGAGAATGGGCACTGGTGGAGGGATGGGTCCTCGATCATTGTATAACTGAAACCCAAGCACAAAAATTTGTAAATCTACTATTGTACCTCATGGTGTCTCACTAATAAAAATTAAAAAATTAAATCTAAACGTATCATTTTAAATGAAAAGAAATCATACTCATTTTAATTTAGTCATATATTTTCTTTCCTGGTGCTCTTCTTCCTCTTGCACTATTTTTCTTACATCTGGGATCATTTTCTTTTGTTCTGAAGAATTTTCTTTAGTGTTTTTTAAGTGAATCTTTAATGGCATCATCCCATTTTTATCGTTCAGAACATTTATTTTGCTGGGTTGGAGAGATAGTATAGTAGGTAAGGTACTTGCCTTATTTGTGTCCAAACGAGGTTTGATCCCAGCACCAACCAGGAGTACCCCCTTGTACCCTGGCACAGAAGGAGGAATAAACCACAAAAAACTCTGGGTGTGCCCCAAACCAAACCAAACAAAATTTAATTTATTTAAAATTTTTATTTTAATTTATTTTAAATACTTATTAAAATTGTATTTAAAGAACTGTGACTTACTAGTTTTAGGCGTATAATGTTCTAGTACCAACCTTACCACCAGTGTCAACTTCCTTCCACCAGAGTTACTATGTTTCTTCCTGCCCTCCCAGCCTGCCATCTTGACATTATAAAGTTTTACAGTTGCTGTCTAAATCTCATGTTTTCAGTGTTGTTGAGTCTGTGCTTTTGATATATAGTTATATCACTTTCTCACATTACCAGTATACCTTAGGTCCTTGACTCCATTCCTTTGTTACTTCCCTTTCTCATCTTCTTCCTACTTCCCTCTATTTCTAAATTTAGAACAGCGGGTAGGGCTTTTGCCTTGCACGTGCCCTACTGGGCTGACCCGGGTTCGATTCCTCTGCCCCCTCGGAGAGCAGGACAAGCTATCCAGAGTATCTAGCCTGCACGGCAAAGCCTGGCAAGCTACCACTGACGTATTCTATATGCCAAACACAGTAACAAGTCTCACAATGGAGACGTTACTGGGACCGCTTGAGCAAATTGATGAAGAATGGGAGGACTGTGCTACACTGCTAATTTTTAAAAAGTGTCATTAATTATAAAATTATGTGCTGACATTTTAAAGATGATGTTTCATTGTCTTTCAGCTCTATGCTTTCTTTTGAAAAGATACTTATTTTCAAAAGAAAACTTGCCTTATTGATGGCAGAATGTCCTTTTTCTCCTGAAGTTTTAATGTGTTTGTGTGTTAGTTTTCTAGAAGCTTTACTATTAAATTACTTGTTATTTATTCTGCTTGTAATACATAGTGATTTTTGAATTGACACTTTCATTTAATTTTTTTATTCTCTTCCCCGCCCCTCATTTAATTTTTAAAAAAAAGTTTGTGAGTCAGAAAGAGAGGAACAGACATAGAAAGATTGCACTCACATGTGGAATATAAGGAAACAGAATGGGAGACTAACAAGAACAGTAGAGATAAGTACCAGGAGGATTACTCCACAACCTAAAAGCCAGCCTTGCATGCTGGGGGAAAAGGCAGCTCAGACAGAGAAGGTATCGCCAAGTAAAGGGTGCTAGGAGGGCCCGCTCGGGATGGGAGATGTGGGCTAAAAGTGGACTATGGACCTAACATGATAGCCACTTAATACCTCTATTGCAAATTACAACACCCAAAAGGAGAGAGAACAAAAGGGAATGCCCTGCCACAGAGGTGGGGTGGGGTGTGGGAGTGGAGATGGGATGGGGTGGTGGGAGGACTACTGGAATTATTGGTGGTGGGGAATGGGCACTGGTGGAGGGATGGGTACTTGATCATTGTGTAACTGGAATTCAAGCACGAAAGTTTGTACCTCATGGTGTTTCACTAAAAAAACTGTTTGGCCCGTGTTGCTTCACTTTTTTTTCTCTCTCTTGTCCCGTGTCACTAATTACATATTTTAGATTCCTTAATCTTATTCCATCTTTTTTTTTTGCTGCAATACTTCTGTTTTGAGGCCACACCTGGAAGTGCTAGGGCGCTATTTCAGGCTCTGTGCTGAAGTGGTCACCCTTTTTGGTGGTGCTTGGAAACCATGCAGTGTTGGGGGAAGAAACCCAAGTCTCTGTCATGCGAAGTAAGTGCTCAGCCCTCTGAAGTAATGCTGCAGATCCGTTTTTCATCTCTTTGTTTTCTATAAATTATGGATATTTTTATTGAGTTATATTCCTGTTTTCCAGTTTTTTCTTTTACTATCAAATCCATATTTGAATTCTTAATTCCAGCTAATGTGCTTTTTGGTTCTAGCAGAGGGTTAGGGCATTTGCCTTGCATGCAGCCAACATGGCCGACCTGAGTTAGATTTCTCCGCCCCTCTTGGAGAGCCCGGCAAGCTACCGGGAGTATCTCGCTTGCACAGCAGAGCCTGGTGAGCTACCCGTAATGTATTCAATATGCCAAACACAGTAACAACAAAGTCTCTAACAGAGACATTAATGGGCCCGCTCGAGCAAATCGATGAACAACGGGAGGACAGTGGACAGTGACAGTGATAATTGAATCACTGTGAGATACAGTTACAAGCTTTCATGTTTGAGTGCAATCACATAATGATCAAACACCCATCCCTCCACCAGAGCACATTGCCCAGCACCAATATCCCCAGTATACTCCCTTTCCCACCCTCCCCCTGCCTCCATGGCAGACAATGTTCCCCATACCCTCTCTCTCTACTTTTGGGCATTATCGTTTGCAATACAGATAATGAGAGGTTATCATGTTTAAATTATATCAATTTCAGTCCTCTGGGGAAATTTTTTATTCTTATTTCTTAAACATATTATTAATAGTTAATTTTAGTTCCCTGTGCAATCATGCCAATATTTGAAATACCCATCTATCTCTTCTTATTGTCTTGTATTTTTTTCAATTTTCAGACATTTGTTAATGTTTTTTTTGCCATGTCAAGAATGTGTTTTTAATTGGACACAGGAAATTGTGTGAGAAAAAACTATAAATTCCTCATCTGATTTACCTTTCTCTTGGTAGTCAGACACGACGCTAGAAGATCACCTTGATTTAGTTGATGGAAGGTGTTAGCCTTTGTCATGGCTGTTCTAGTTTTTTTGTTTCCTCTTACTGGTAGAGCATCACCCTTGATTTTAGGGTCTCTATGTTCTGTAACCCCACAACGGCCAGGATCCAGAGATTATCACACCAAGCTCCCGGGAGAGAACAAGGCAGAGTCTCCTACCCCGTGCCTGACTGTCCTCACCAGGGCCAGACAGCTGAAGACCTCCAGGACCCAGCCAAAGTCATGCTGAGACCACTCTCCACACGCTTAGATGAGCCTCATGCATAAAGGAACTGGCAGAGGAACCCAGGTGTGCGGGACCTGGGCCTGAGATATCCAAGCCTGCACGGTTTGGGACTGGACCTTACAGTAGCTAGACAGTTATACCCACCAACTGCCGTGTAATCCCAACAAAGGCCAGGATCCAGAGATTATCACACCAAGCTCCTGGGAGCGCACGGCCACATTCGCGGCCACGTGACTTTTTATTTATGTTTGTTTATTTTTCCAGGCTACCTTGATTATCCCACCTACACGGCAGAGCCTGGCAAGCTATCCATGGTATATTCGATATGCCAAATCCAGTAAAAGAAAAATGGATCTCATTCCCCTGACCCTGAATACGGCAGAGTCAAGAAGGATGTGGAAGGAGAGGCTGATAAAATCTCAAGGCCGAACCAGGCTGGCAAAATGAAGAAAGACAAAAATGATTGTCTTTACTTTCAATGCACATATGCTGGCATCTGATGCATCCATTGAGGAACTGATGGTACAAGCACGAAAGATCAAGTATGACATCATTGGTCTGACTGAAACGAGAAGACATCAATCACATCACGCCATTTTCGACACTGGAGAAGAACTTTTCCTTGGAACATGTGACAAAAGAGGTATTGGTGGTGTCGGTATTCTTGTCAACATGAACTTAGCCATGAGCACTGATTCATTTGAATGCCTAACAAACCGAATCGGACAATTACACTTGAATAGATGTGGCTCACTGCCAGCAGTTTTTATCTTTGTTGTCTATGCACCAACATCCAATTATGGTTAAGGAGAAATTGAGAAGTTCTAAATGGAGCTGGAGAAGTTCTATAAAGGAGACCACACCTTCTACAAGATCATTGTGGGTGATTTTAATGCCAAGATAGGACCAAGAAGATCAGCCGATGAACTCCACATCGGGACCCATGGCCTAGAATGGAACGAACAGGGTGACAGATTGTCTGAGTTTATCATGTCAACCAAGACTATCCATGGGAACTCACAGTTCCAAAAGGCTGAATCTAAATGTTGGACATGGGAGTCTCCCTGTGGACGGTCCCACAATGAAATAGACCACATCATATTCAATAGGCGGTTTTGCCTAACCGATGTTGCTGTTGTCCCAAAATTCCAACCGGGATCGGACCATCGTCTCCTTCATGCAAAATTCTACCTCACAGAACAGGGAGAAAAGAATGCGAAGTTTAAGAAGAGAACTCCCAGAAAGACCACCAAATGGGAGCTCTTTGGCTCTGTTGCAGCAACATGGGAAGATGTCATCATTGACAATATTGATGAGGAATACGATCGAATGTTTTGGCACCTCTATGTTTGTGCGAGGAATGCCAAGAGAGAGACAACCACAAAAAAAACCCGCCTTTCTTCGAACACTCTTGAACTTATTCGCCAATGTGGCTTGGCACATACCTCAGGCAACTGCAAGCGAACGTCCGGGCTGGCAAAACAATGCAGAGAAGCCATCAAAGATGACCTCAAAGACAGGAGAGCAGCAGTGCTGGTAGATGCGGCAGAAGCCAGGAAAAGCATTCGTAATGCCTGCCTGTCCTTTACCAACTACAAGACCAAGATGACTGCCCTCTGACATCCTGATCTATCACATCTTCTAGAAGGGCAACGGAGAAGATTATTCATGACTTCTACTCAGATCTCTTTAATAGCCACGTCCACTTGCCTACATACCAAATTCCGCAGGATGGATATGTCTTTCCCAATGTTCTCCCTTCTGAAATCCAACTCACCATCTTGTTGGTAAAGAAACAAAGAGCACCTGGCCCAGACAAGGTCAGACCTGAACACCTTAAGAACTTACCGTCAGTACTCATCAATACACTGGCTCGGCTCTTCACACACTACCTGTCTGAATGCAAGATTCCATCCCAAAGGAAAACCAGCAGGACTGTACTACTATACAAGAAGGGAGACATCCACGACATTGGCAACTATCGCCCAATCTGCCTATTGTCTGTCATCTACAAACTGTTCACTCAAGTCATCCTGAATAGGATTGGCAGAACACTAGATGAAGGACAACCATGGGAACAAACCGGGTTCCGAAGAGGATTCAGCACCATTGACCATATCCACACGATAACCAAGCTCATTGAGGTTTCTCAGGAGTTCAAGATGCCGCTCTGTCTAATGTTCATTGATTTGAAGAAGGTCTTTGATTCTGTTGAGACAGAAGTGGTCATCGAATCCCTAGCCAATCAGGGCGTACAAACTCAATACATCAGGGTCCTCCGTGAGCTCTATTACAGATTCACTACCAGGATCTCACCATTCTACAAAGAAGTAATCATCCATGTCAAGAGAGGGGTTAGGCAGGGTGATACCATTTCACCAAAACTCTTCAGTGCCACCCTCAAGAACATCATGAGATAACTGGAATGGGAAGGAGTGGGAGTGAAGATAGATGGTCGGCAACTACACCACCTCCGCTTTGCTGATGACATCGTTCTAATAACACCAAACATCAGCTAAGCGCCACAAATGCTAACCAACTTCGACCATGAGTGTGGAAATGTCTCATTACAACTGAATTTCACAAAGACAATGTTCATGAGAAACAGTCTTGTTCCTGATGTTCCATTCACTCTCAAAGGAACCACCGTCTCCAAATGCAACAGTTATATATACCTAGGTCAAGAAATCAACATGATGAATGATCTGGCACCCGAGTTATGCAGGAGGAAGAGAGCGGCTTGGAATGCCTTCAAGAGCATTGAAGAAATAACTAAGAGGACAAAGAACCTCAGCTCCGAGCACATCTCTTCTATTTCACTGTTCTTCCTTCATTGACATATGCCTCAGAGACCTGGGCCCTACGAAAACAGGATGAGAACGCTATTCGGGTCTCTCAAAGAGGAATCGAAAGAGCTATGCTTGGAGTATCATGCTTCACTCAAATGAGAGATAGAATCCGGAGTTCCGATTTCCGTCAATGCTCAAGAATCCAACCGCTGTCTCATTTCCCAAGGCATCAAAAATCAGATGGGCTGGACACGTAATGAGGTTTAAAGACGACCGCTGGACTAGAGCCATTAGTGACTGGATTCCAAGGGACGTCAAAAGATCGCGTGGACGCCCACCTACAAGATGGTCAGACTTCTTCGTCAAGACCCTGAATGATTGGTTTGAGGCTCTGCATGTTCCTAGAACGAACAGATGCCATTGGGCTACGCTAGCATGCAACAGGGATGAATGGAGACATTACTGGCACCCGCTTGAGTAAATTGATGAGTAACGGTGTATCAAGTGATCAAGTGATATTCTGTAGTCTCTTTATATGTTTTTTGTTTGGGGGACAGATCTGGAAGTGTCAGGTCTTATTTCTGGCTCTGAGCTCAGGGATTACTTTTGGTGGGGCAGAGTATCATATGAGGTGCTGGAGATTCAACCCGGATTGACCATGTGTGAAGCAAGCACCTTGGAGTCTAAATTTAAGTCCTCACATGTTTTAAAGAGCCACCCCAATTTGGGGAGCCTAAATTAAATTTTATGATTCACCATCGCTATCATAATTCTGAGATCTTTCCTATTTTGCTTTTGTTTATTTTTCAAGAACTCTTGGAGCTGCACATACATTAGAGTTAGTAGACAGTCAAGGTAATGATTCAAGGTTAATTCTAGAATATTTTTGGTTCACTTTCTTCCTCCTGGACTGGAGTGATAGCACAGTGGTAGGGCGTTTGCCTTGCACTCAGCCAGCTCGGCCAGGCCAGGTTCGATTCCTCTGCCCCTCTCGGAGAGCCCAACAAGCTCCCGAGAGTATCTCGCCCAGACGGCAAAGCCTGGCAAGCTACCTGTGGCATATTCGATATGCCAAACACAGTAACAACAAGTCTCAAAGTGGAGATGTTACTGGGCCCGCTCGAGCAAATCGATGAACAATGGGAGGACAGTGACGGTGACAGTTCTTCCTCCTATTTGAGTTCTGCTCGCCTTCTTGGCAACACCAAACTTTGAATTTTTAATTCTTAAACTATAAGATATTTTTTAAAAGTGACAATATCCATTTTTCTTTGTTTTCATTTGCTTATTTTTTAAATGGAAGAGTCCTGTTATTTGTTCCCAGAAACATCTCATTTTGATGTTTTGTTGACCATCACTATGTCTCCCTTCTTTACCTTCATTTATTTTATTATTTTTCTTCCGTTTTGTTCAGGGATCACTACTAGCAGTGCTTATGGACCAGAGTTTGTCCTCGTGCAAGTCAACTGCCTTATTCCCCCACCTCCGCATTATCTTTCCAGCTCTAGATCACTTTTATTACGCTATCCTTCCTCTGGGTGTGTGAGGAGATAGCTGCTGAGATTTTAAGAGAGCAAGCTATCTAGTAACTGATGAAATCTGGTACTTCCTTACACATTAGTTTGGTCTGGAGGAAAATGAAGAACTGTCCACTCCTTCTTTAGGACTTTAAGATATCTGAGCAGAACTTCCTTATTCTTTTCAGCCCACACTTGCATTCTGGGCCATGTGACTGTTTCTGTTTAGGAGAGTTAAGAAGAATTTTACAGTTTTATTTCTTATTTTTATGTACAAGGGACTGAATATACATGCAAGGCAATTGCTCTATCACTGAACTACATCCCTCTCCCTGTATGAGGTATTTGGGTGGGTGTTGTCAAATGACATTATTTATCAGGGATGCGAGTTTCTTTGACATTATTCCAGAATTACCTTTAGCTTTCTTTACACCTCTGGATTTAATAGTTCTGACAGAAAATTATGTCAAGTGGATGGAGAGATATCGCAGGCATGCCACTTGCTTTGCAAGTTCAATCTCCTGCACCCCATATGGTCACCAAATCATTGCCAGGAATAATTTCTGAGTGCAAAGCCAGGAGTTGCTCCTAAGCATCACTGGTTGTGGACCAAACGAAGAACAAAAATCAAGACTAAAACTTAACAACAAAAGGAAGAGAATTAGGTACTTAGGAAATCATATGAGCCAAGAGTCTAAACAATATTGAACATTGCTTATATTAAAGCATTTCAAAACCAGCTTGAGGGATGGTGAGATAGTTTAAGTGGCAGAGAACATGACTGACATATGCAAAGCCCTTCGTTTGATCCCTCAGCTACATTCTCCATGAACACTGCTGAGTGTGGCTCCTAGTAAAACTAGTTCATTTTAATTAAGAAATAAATATAAAAAATAGAAGTATACTTTAGAAAAGTGAAAATTTAGCTTAAAACTATGAATTTTTTGAACCAGAACCATATTTCAATTGGTTATGGGTTCCTTTTCAAGAAAAGCTTTATTGGATTTCCCCCTAAATGTTAGAAATGTCAGTATCAAATTGACTCTAGCTGCAAGATTAATTAAGGATGCCAAACAGTTTTGTTAAACTCTTAAACATTGTTAAATAGGCTTGCTGTTGGACTTGACATCTTCCTTTCTTTTTCTAAGGAAATAGCTGTTTCTATTATTTTTTACTTTAATAATTTTATTTTATTTTTATAAAGTTGTTCACAATAATTCGTTACATTAATATTCAAACACCTATCTCATCACCATGCACCTTCCCACCACCATAAGAGGAAAGTGTGAGAAGATTGGTGTTTTTCATCCTGGAGCCATTTAAGCCCTTGTATTACAGGCATGTATGTTAAACACAAACAAACGTGTGCTACTTTTGGTACATCAGGGGGATAGAGTATGAGAGGTTGCACAGCCGCAAATGCGGTTGCATGCTCCAGGAATTCTGAAATTTAGAATATGACTATATAACAGATTCACTCATGGGTAAGGCCTATGTTGCTCTCTTATGGGAGCTTTATTTCATAGTATCTGGATCTTGGCCACTGATTAGATTATATGGCTCCAGGGGCAGTTTGTAGATGTGACTGCCAAACTACTGGAAAACTTGTTTGCTGGGGGAGGAAGCCCAGTCCCTCTCTGAGTGAGCTTGAAATTTCACTCACAACTCCTGCATACCTGGGTTTTTCTGCAGGTTCTCTTGTGGGTGAGGCTCATCCGAGCCTGTGGACAGCGGCCTTGAGAATGGCTGTGGTTGAGTTCTGGAGGTTTTTCAGCTGCCGGGTTTTTCAGCTGCTGGGGTGGATTGGTAAATTCAACCTGTCCCCCTCCAAGTTGCCCCAGTGAAGACAGCCTGGTGCGGGGTCAGAACATCTGTTTCTACTTTTAACTGATGTAAATTAATTTTCTCAAATCCCTCCTTTTCTCCTTATTTGTTATTACAGTGAGTAGGGGGTCACACACTTGGTTGCAGTGCTTTGGTGCTTGCCAACAGAAACACTCTTGATTGTTTTGGGTACTTTTACACATTCTTACTGGAAGTCACACTTTTTGGTTGTGGTGGCTTGAGCAATAGCACAGCGGTAGGGTGTTTGCCTTACAAGCGGTCAACATGGCCAACCCGAGTTCGATTCCTCCGGCCCTCTTGGAGAACCTGGCAAGCTACTGAGAGTATCTCGCCCGCACGGCAGAGCCTGGCAAGCTACCCGTGACATATTCGATATGCCAAACACAGTAACAACAAGTCTCATAATGGAGATGTTACTGGGCCCGCTCGAGCAAATCGATGAACAATGGGAGGACCGTGACTGTGACCGTGTTTAATTATATTTTAGTTGTAGTGCTGTACAGGGATCACACAATTATCTGTGGCCCTAACTCACTGTGGGTTGAACACTTGTTGCAGTGCTTTGACATTTTGGTTGTGGTGCTTGTGGGGATTGCAAAAAGTTTGGTTGTGTTGTTCACATACATATATTGTGGTGTACTGGTGAACTGAAAATTGCCTCCTGGGATCGTTCTTGGTGCATGTAGATTGGATCAAACTCCAGACCTTGTGTTTAAATAGCAGGCACTTTTCACGGAGTTATCTTTGACTCTATTTGCTTGATTTTTGAATGCCATTCTTCCTCAAATGTATTTTGTAAATTTTCAAGAAAGAGTCATCAATGGTCACAGATAACCTAATGATTGTTGACTGATTAAAATATCATTCTCTTTCAGTGACCTATGAAATAGCAGATAATTCTGTTCATCACCAATAACATTTGAACATGGTCAAGCTATTGTGTTTTAGCTTTGATTCTTTACCAACATATCATTTGAGTGGGTCTGAGAAGAAAAAAAATTTTTTTTGACTTTTTGGGACAGACTTGGTGATGCTCAGGGGTTACTTTTACCTCTGCAATCAGGAATTACTCCTGGAAGTGCTCAGGGGACCATATGGGGGACCACACAAAATTGAACCTAAGTCAGTTGTATGCAAGAGAAACACCCTAACCACTTTACTATCTCTCAGGCATAGAGTAGAGACAATTTTTGAGAGATAATATCAGAAAGCACACAAAGGACAAAGGGAAATAAGATAGGGGAAAGCAAATAGCTAATACAGGGTGTAGTAATATGGGTAATTGGGGATAAGGTTTGCTGAGGATATCTGGGAAAGGAATATAATGTTCTAAAAAGAAATAAGGGAGCTTTTCAACCATTTGAGAGTAGAGCTGTGAGTTCGAGGGAGACAAGGGTTGATGTCGATAGTTTCTGTTACATATTGTAAATATTGTGCAAAAGTACACTCATTTCATATTCACCATGTAAAGATCCTGTCATTGTTTCTTTGTTCCTAAACTAGTATTTTTTGAAATCCTAATAAATTATCACATTCTATGTCAAGAACTAATTCCCCAGAAATTCTCTTCTATTTGCTCCAGCTCAAATGACATCTTTCATTCTGCTTATCAGTATGGTATTAGTTTCAAAACCTTTCTTGAATACTTTTGCTCTTCTCTCATGAAATTTACTACTATTTCATTAGATAATTAATGTATAATTAATTCTATTTATGAATAGCACAGCAGGTAGGGCGTTTGCCTTGCACACGGCCAACCTGGCCGACCCAGGTTCGATTCCATCACCCCTCTTGGAGATCCCGGCAAGTTACTTAGAGTATCTCTCCCACAGAGAAAAGTCTGGCAAGCTACCCGTGACGTATTTGATATGCCAAACACAGTAACAAGTGTCACAATGGAGACGTTACTGGGCCCGCTCAAGGAAATCGATGAACAACGGGAAGACAGTGGCAGTGACAGACACTTTACTCTTTGTTTTCTAATTTTTGTTTTGTTTGTTTGGGGGCCATACGTGGTGGTATTTGAGGTCTACTCTTGACTACACACAGGGATCACTCCTGGTGGGACTCAGGAGACCTTATGTGGTGTCAGGGATGGAACCCTGGTTGACTACATGCAAGGCAAGTATTTGACCTGCTGTACTGTCTCCCTAATGTCTAAATACCTTGCTCTTGAAGAGAACTTACCTTATTTATCTTCATATAGTTGTAACACTTAGCATAGTGGCTTGTGCTGAACAAAAGCCTGAGCAATGTTGAATCACTAAAGGCCTTCAAATTCTAGACCAGAAACAGAATTAATATATTATCATTTAGCACATAAAAATTAAGTTTTAACTTCTACAAGTAAGAGGATGCTTGATTTACTTACTCGTGGCTTCATTGTTCTCATTTGTTGGATATAGTTTTATATGGATGGCCAAACATTTAAGTAAATACAAGGAAAATCTGAGAAATATCTGCATTTCATCTGGATACAAGACGTGTATGGGTGTGTTTGTTCTGAGGCATGCTTAGAAGCAGTTAAGTATGTCCTTGGGAATGTTCTGAGTTTATTCAGATGGATGTTTCTCTAACTAGTATTGACCATGTTTAGATGAATGTAAAAGTCAGGAGAGTTTCATTGTGCTTTTTTAAATAGAAAAAACTATGTTTTTCTGCATTAATAATGAATGCTTATTAACATCTTTATATATTAAATACTATTTATCAAGAAAAGATAATTGAGTTAGGCTATTTCCCTAAATAAATAAAAAATGGGGGTGTAATGGGAAATTTCTTCCTCTTTCCTATTTTTGTACTGTTCTACTTAATATTTGGCAGATGGAGTATGAATAGAAATGCTTAAGTTGGAAAGCTTTATAGGGTTTTAAACTGTTGTTAATTAGTTGTGAAATAATTTTAATTATTTAAGAATTCCATTATGACAATGTTTCAAATATGTGTCACATATTGGCAAATTATTACAAACCATTGTTTTGCAAATAATTTTATTTATATTGATGGTAGTGGAAATAAAGTGAATATATTTAATATATTTATGAAGAAGAGATTTGTCAGTGTAAAGAAAAACTGTTTACCTAAAATTGAGCAATGAAAATCCTGAAGTCTTTGGGATTTTATCAGCGGTTCAAAGTAGTTTCTTTAAATGGAAAAAGGAGTGTGAAGAATATTATGAGTTTAAGGTCTTTCTTCCAAACTTCTCTTTTTACTTTTTATATTTATAATGTTGGCTATTTAGCATTTTAAAAGTAGAGTACATATATACTATATAGTAAATTGAGAGATTCATTTATTTGTTCTTGTAATCAAAATGTTTACTAATTGAGTATGTGAAATATTAGGAAGAAGGTTCTCAACTTCAAGGGTTTATAATTTAGTACAAGGCAGATATAGTCTAGTGGCTATTATAATTATGCACTATCTCCAAATAAGCTGTGAGATATTTAAAAATATATAAAAGGGAAATTTGGGAGATGGTATAGTCTAAGAGTCTGAAAAGACCTCTTTAAAGAATAGCATCTAATATGCCTGTCAAGATGGCAGGCTGGATGTGGGAGGGCAGAAGGGAACTTGAACCCTGGTAGAAGGAAGTTTACACTAGTGCCGGGATTGGTGCTAGAACACTATATTATGAAAATTCAACTACCAATAATTTTATTTTTTTTCCTTTTTTAAAAATTTTTATTAGTGAGACATCATGAGGTAGAGTTGTAGACTTACAAATTTTGTGCTTGGGTTTGAATTATACAATGATCAAATACCCATTCCTCCACCAGTGCCCGTTCCCCACCATCACAGATCCCAGTATCCCTCCCACCCCCCAACCCCCTCATCCCACCCTGCCTCTGTGGCAGGGCATTCCCCTCTATTTTCTCTATCCTTTTGGGTGTTGTGGTTTGCAAAAGAGGCATTGGGTGGCAATCATGTTTACCAATAATTTTAAATCATGGTTCTTTTTTTATTAGTGAAACACCATGAGGTACAGTTGTAGACTTACAAACTTTCATGCTTGTGTTTCAGTTATTCAATAATCAAGTACCCATCCCTCCACCAGTGCCCATTCTCCACCACCAATGAACCCAGTAGCCCTCCCACCCCCCCAACCCCCCTACCATGCCCCACCTCTGTGGCAGGGAATTCCCTTTTGCTCTTTCTTTCCTTTAGGGTGTTGTGGTTTGCAGTAGAGGTATTGAGTGGCCATCGTGTTCGGTCTATAGTCCACTTTTAGCACGCATCTCACATCCCAAGCGAGTCCTCCAAACATCCTTTACTTGGTGTTCCCTTCTCTATCTGAGCTGCCTTTTTCCTCAGCATGTGCTGCTAGCTTCCAACCATGGAGCAGACCTCCTGGTACTTATATCAACTATTCTTGGGTGTTATTCTCCCATTATGTTACTTTATATTCCCAAGATGAGTACAGTCTTTCTATGTATGTCCCTCTCTTTCTGACTCTTTTCACTTATCTAAATCATGGTTCTTTAATAAAATTAAATGCCTGTCATAGAGGCAGGTTGGTGGGGGGTCAGGAAGAGGGAAACTGGGGACATTGGTGGAAGGAAGGAAACACTGGTGAAGGGATAGGTGTTGGAAAACTGTATTCCTGAAACTCAATCATGAATTTCTTGTAACTTGGTAAATCACAGTGATTCAGCAATTAATTTTTAAAAGTAGCATTTGAATCTTATGCTGAAGGATAGAATTTTAACAGGCAGATGAGAAATAATTACAGGAGTATATCACCTTTTCCCCCTTCCCCTAACTGTACCCTTCCCTGCACATGGAAAGTAGGTTGAGGAGAGTTAACCCCATTCCAAGCTCTAAGGATGACTTTGGTTTCCTAAAACAGATCAGGATCTTCTGTTCCCTGGAGTGAGATAGAGAAAGGTCAGGGCATTTAATGGGTCGGAAACTTAGGCATCTCTGAATCAGCAACCTGGATTGGAGGAAGATTAAGAACCAGAATTTGGAGTGATTGTGCTGTGGAGCAACATTGTGAACATAGATTAAATAACAAATGTCCTGAATTCATTGCTTAGGTCAGAGAAGTTAATTCAATTCGGAATGGTACCAGATTTTGACTAACAGAGAAATTGTTCCCTTGGCATGTTTAAGATCCACTGCCTTTTAACACACTGGCTCTGGTCCACCTGGCCATTCAGTCTTTTAACATGTTATTCTCTCCCCTCACCCTCAACACAGCGATCATTCTTCATTTATACTTTCATATATTTATCCTGTATGCTCAGTTCTTTCTGTCTCCGACTGCTGCGCTTTTCCTTTTGTTACTTATCCAAATAACAGCAATTGCTTCCTAATTGATCTCCCTGGCACCCATCTGGCATTATGCCATTCAAGAAAGAATTTTAAAATAAATTTGATCAAGATATTTTTAAGCTCTGTCATTTTTCTTCAACTTCCATCTATCTCCCATTTAAACTGGACAGGCCACATTCTCCTAAATATAACAATACTCTTTACACATTACTGTGCTTATCTATAACTATTGTATCTTCTTACTTTTGTATTTGTTCCCAGTTTATATCTCAGTTCTTCCTGAGAGTATGATATTTGGGGCCCTCTTTCCCAACTATCACTAATTCTGCATAAACTTTAAGGAATTTGATAGATTGGGACCTCCTGATCTGTTATTTTTTAATTAATTTTTTTTTGCAATTTTGGCCATATCTGGCAGTTCTCTGGGACTGCTTCTGGGTATGGACTCAGTAATCCCTCCTATCCATGCTTGGGGACTATATTTGGTGGCAGGGGTCAAACCATGCAAGTGTGTTAAACCTTGTTTGATCTGTCCAATCCGTGGTCTCTTGCTTTTACAGAGGAGTTCAACATTAGGCAGAAGATTTAATTCATCTAGCTTTCATGAGGTGTTTTAGTAATGCAGGGAAACACTGAGCTCTCTATTCTTGTTCCTGTGTCAACTCTCATGAAGTGAATAACAATAGGATGTAATAGGACAGGGTAGCTACTAAGGTCGCAAGAGTCTGAATTTGCATCTAATTGGGACATCAACTATGGAACAGTCAAGGTTCTTGAAGTAAGACCGAAAGGGCAAAGAGTTGAATGCTTTGGCTTCTAATGCCTTCTTGATCCCCTGGCCTGATCTTCTACAGGCTACCTGCACTACTTCTGCCTACCAAAGGTGGTTAATGTAAAATTATCTTGATATGTAAGGGGACTGTTTTCCATTAGTTTTTAATATCATTATGCAATTTAATAACAAATGCTTCTAGTTTTTGAGAACTTTATGTTTTGCAAAACTTTTCAGCAATATAATTGCTATATTAATTTTGTTCTATAGGTAGAAAGGACTAATTAATTAATTCATAAGAATGAGCTTTTAAAATAATTCCTGTCTTGCCTCATGCTGTGTGGAATTTTAACTAAGTACCAGATAAATTAGTTCTGCCTTTGTGACGTTTTCCATAGCTAATCTTTTACAACTGTTCAAAAACACAATCACTTATTGTAGGACAACAGCTTTTGCTGCTGCATTACAAAGAAAGTTGCATGGTCTGGGCTTTTCATCTTCACCAATCTTAATATGGTTGCTATTCAATTATTATTAATAAAGATTAAATAAAGTCATTTATTCAACAACTGTTTATCGAACATTTAATATATACAGCACATTGCATTAGACACTGGCAGGGATACAAGGATATAAGAGACCCAGTGCCACTTTCAGGGAAAGAATTTGGTGGGGAATATAAGATAATAGAGAACAGGTAGAAAAATGTGAAAAGATCTATTATGTGAACTAAGGAGAGATCCTGTTAATCCAGTGAAGTGACTGAAGAATTATTTTACTACATAGGGAGTAGAAGTGAAGAGTGAGTAGAGTGTCAAGGAACAGAAAATTCCTGGAGCAAAAATTCACTGCTAATAAAATTTAGCGCTAGGAGCCAGGAAGTAGGCTCAAAAGAGCAGTTTCCCAGCTTTAATCCCCAGCATCACATATTCCCCAAACATCCCTGGGAGTGGTCCTCTGGAATTCCTAGCCCCTGAGAACTTCCAAACTAAAATCATAAAATAATAAAATACAAGACTTGATCAGAATATTGGTGAAAGAGTACTTGGTATTTGGGAAGATAATCCAAGACTTTAAATAAAATACTAATATAAAATCTCACCACCCTGACTCTGGAATCTGGAAAAAATCCTGATACCCAAAAACAGATGAACGGATAAAGAAACTATGGCACATCTACACAATGGAATACTATGCAGCTGTTAGGAAAAAAGAAGTAATAAAATTTGCCTACAAATTGATGTACATGGAGAGTATCATGCTGAGTTAAATGAGTCAAAAGGAGAGGGAGAGATATAGAATGACAGTATTCATTTGTGATATATAAAATAATATATAATAGAAGACTAATATCCATGGCCAGGGAAAACAGAGGCTAGAAGGATTGGTCAATGGTGGGAACTAACCCCAAGTGTGTGTGTGACTGAGGGTAGATAAGATAGAGAAGAGACAAGTATTTCAGTGGCACGTGTGGCTGGCCTTCAAGTCATGGAGCAAAATTGCTGGTACTAATCTTGGCGACTCCTCGGTGTTAGTCTCCCATTTTGTTGCTTTATGTTCCCCAGATGAATGCAATCTTTCTGTGTCTATCTCCCTCTTTCTGACTGATTTTGCTTAATATGATACTTTCCATATAGTACCACTTGTATGTAAATTTCATGACTTCATCTTTTCTAACAGCTACGTAGTACTCCATTGTGTAGATGTACCAAAGTTTCTTTAACCAGTCATCTGTTCTCGGGCACTCAGGTTTTTTCCAGATTCTGGCTATTGTTAAGAGTGCTGCAATGAACAAACAAGTGCAGATGTTACTTCGACTATACTTTTTTGCCTCTCTGGGATATATTCCCGGGAGTGTGTTGGTGGGTAAAATGGGAGATCAAATTCTAATTTTTTGAGAATCATCCATACTGTTTTCCAAAAGGGTTCGACCAGTTGGCATTCCCACCAGCAGTGAAGAAGGATCACTTTCTCGCCACATCTGCACCAGCACCTGTTGCTTTTGCTCTTTTGGATGTGGGCCAGTCTCTGTAGTGTGAAATGATATCTCATTGTTGTTTTGATCTGTATCTCCCTGATGATTAGTGATGTAGAGCATTTTCTCATGTGCCTTTTGGCCATTCGGATTTCTTCTTTGCGAAAGTATGTGTTCATTTCCTCGCCCCATTTTTGATGGAGTAGGGTGTTTTCTTCTTGTAGAGTTCAACCAGCACCTTGTATATCCTTGATATCTACCGCTTGTTGGATGTGTATTCGACGAATATCCTTTCCCATTCTGTAGACTGTCTTTGTATTTTGGTCACTGTTTCTTTGGAGGTGCAGAAGCTTCTTAGTTTAAAATAGTCCTATTTGTCTATCTTGGTTTTCACTTGCTTGGCCAGTGGCGTGACATCTTTGAAGATACTATTAGCTTCAATATCATGGAGGGTTTTGCCAACTTTGTCTTCAAGGAACTTTATGGATTCCGGTCTGATATTGAGGTCATAAATCCATTTTGATTTTACTTTTGTGCATGGCGTTAGGCAGAGATCTGAGCCCACTTTTTTGCATGTAGCCGTCCAATTTTGCAAGCATAATTTATTAAAGAGTCTTTCCCTGCTCCATTTCACTTTTCTTTCCCCCTTATCGAAGATTAGATGATCATATGCTTGGGAGGAGATGTCAGTATATTCAACTCTGTTCCATTGGTCTGAAGCTCTGCCTATGTTCCAGTACCATGCTGTTTTAATTATTACTGCTTTGTAGTACAGTTAGAAGTTAGGGAGGTTGATTCCTCCCATTTTCTTTTTCCAAAGAATTGCTTTAGCTATACGTGGGGACTTATTGTTCCATATAAATTTCAGGAGCGTTTGCTCCATTTCTTTGAAGAATGTCATGGTTATTCTTATAAGGCTCGCATTGAATTTGTACAGTGCTTTGGGAAGTATTGTCATTTTGACAATGCTAATTCTCCCAATCCATGAGGAGGGGATATTTTTCCATTTCCTCATGTCCTCTTTTATTTCCTGAAGTAGCGTTTTGTAGTTTTCTTTGTACAGGTCCTTTATTTCCTTAGTTGTGCTGATTCCCAGGTACTTGATTTTTCTGGGGCACAATTGTGAATGGGATTGTTTTCTTCATGTCACTTTCTTCTTTTTCACTATTTGCATATAGGAAATCCATGGATTTTTGGGTATTGATTTTATAGCCTGCCACTTTACTATACAAGTCTATTGTTTCTAGGAGTTTCTTGGTAGAGGTTTTAGGGTTCTCTAAGTGTAGTATCATATCATCTGCGAATAGGGAGAGCTTGATTTCTTCCTTCCCTATCTGGATGCCCTTAATATCTTTTTCTTGCCTAATAGCTATTGCAAGTACTTACAGTACTATATTGAACAGCAGTGGAGAGAGTGGGCATCCTTGTCTCGTCCCTGATCTTAGGGGGGAAGGCTCTCAGTTTTTCCCCATTGAGGATGATGCTTGCTGTAGGTTTGTGGTAGATGGCTTTAACTACATTGAGGAAAGTCCCCTCTATCCCCATTTTGGCGAGTATTTTCATCATAAACAGGTGCTGGATCTTGTCCAATGCTTTCTCTACATCTATTGATATGATCATATGATTTTTATCTTTTTTTATTAATATGATGGATTATGTTGATTGATTTCCGAATGTTGAACCATCCTTGCATCCCCGGAAAGAATCCCACTCGGTCATGCTGTATGATCTTTTTGATGAGTTGTTGAATTCTATTTGCTAGTATTTTGTTGAGAATCTTCGCATTCATGTTCACCAGGGATATCGGCCTGTGGTTTTCTTTTCTTGTGGTGTCTTTGTTTCCTTTTGGTATTAGAGAGATATGGGCTTCATAGAAACTGTTTGGGAGAGTTTCTGCTTTTTCAATTTCCTGGAAAAGCTTGAGAAGAACTGGCAATAGGTCCTCTTTAAATGTTTGGAAAAATTCGCTAGTGAATCCATCTGGACCTGGGCTTTTGTTTTTGGGAAGACTTTTGATTATAGTTTCAATTTCCTTGATGTGAATAGGTCTATTCAGGTACTCTATCTTCTTGATTCAGCTTTGGTAGATGATAGGAATCCAGGAATTTATCCATTTTTTTCTAGATTCTCTTCATTCGTGGCATACAGACTTTCAAAGTAGTCTCTGATGATCTTTTGAATTTCTTTGGTTTCCGTTGTGATATCCCCATTCTTATTTCTGATTCGATTTATTAGGGTTCTCTCTCTCTGTTTCTTTCTGAGTGTTGCTACTGGCTCATCTATCTTATTTATTTTCTCGAAGTACCAGCTCTTGGTTTCATTGATCTTTCGGACTGTTTCTTTGGTTTCCATGTCGTTGATTTCTGCTCTAAATTTTGTTTTAGGTCTATAAGCACTTTGAATTTTGTATAGGTCTATAAGCACTTTCTCTTCTATTTCTTCTTTCAAAACCAAAAATTCCTTGCTTAGCTTTGTTCTTGTTGATCTATCCAGAGGTGATAAGGTGATGTTGAAATCTCCAGCTACTATTGTGTTGCTAGCAAGGTCCTCCTTAAAATCTGTTAGCAGTTGTTTTAAATATTTAGCTGTTTCCTCATTAGGTGAGTATATGTTTAAGAGTGTGATTTCTTCCTGTTGTATGTATCCCTTGATGAAGAGAAAATAGCCTTCGCTGTCCCTTCTAATCTTTTTCAACGCAGAATTAATGCTCTCGGATACCAATATGGACACCCCAGATTTTTTGAGGGAGCTGTTTGCTTGCAGGATTGTTTTCCATCCTTTAACTTTGAGTCTTTGTTTGCTCTGGCTGTTGAGATGAGTTTCTTGTAGGTAGCAGAATGTTGGGTTCTGTCTCTGAATCCATTTTGCCACTCTGTTTCTCTTAATTGGTGAATTTAGACCGTTGACATTGAGAGAGAGTATGATTATGGGGTTTTGCGTCATATTTCTGTGCGGGTGTGTTGTGGTTGTAGGGTTTGTCATGTCTTATAGTAGCCCCTTTAGCCCTTGTTTTAGGTTTGGTTTTGAGTCTATGACGTTCCTGAGCTGCTGTTTGTCTAGAAAATAGTGTAGCGTTCCTTCGATTTTGAGTGAGAGTTTAGCCGGACAGAGTATTCTTGGTGAAACATTCATTTCAGTGAGTTTTTTCACTGTATCTCACCACTACCTTTGGACTTGGAGGGTTTCCTCTGATATGTCTGCTGTGAATCTAAGGGGTGCTCCTTTGTATGTGATTTCCTTCTTTGCCCTTGCTGCTTGCAGTATTGTGTCTCTATCGGCAGCATCGATCATTCTAACTATGATATGTCTTGGAGTGTTTTTGTTGGGGTCTCTTTTAGCTGGCACCCTTCGGGCTCCTTGAACCTAAATGGCTGCATTGTGGAGCTCTGGGAATTTTTCAGCAATTATTTGTTTGATGGTATTTTTTTTCCGTTGGGATTGTTTCCCTGAGCTTCAGGTAGTCCCATGATTCTAATGTTG
Source organism: Sorex fumeus (assembly GCF_029834395.1). NCBI lineage: Eukaryota > Metazoa > Chordata > Mammalia > Eulipotyphla > Soricidae > Sorex > Sorex fumeus. The sequence continues at coordinate 6,956,403 of NW_026606143.1, read as the reverse complement.
TTCCTCTTGGAATCATCTGCTAGGACTCTGATTCTCTGTAGAGCTATTTTGAGGTCCCTTGCTACTGTTTGTTGTTGCCTGTTCGCTTGGTGCAGCTTATCTTCCAGCTCATTGATTCTCTCTTCAGTTGCAGTCATTCTATTGTTCAGAGAAGAGACTGAGTTTTTCATTTCATCTGCGGAAACTTTTAATCATGACATTTCTGCTCTCATTTCTTCATGTAATTTGTCGATTTTTTTTTGTCATGTTACTGGATGTCTGTCTGACTGTTTCATTGAGTTGATTGAACATCTTCATGGCTTTGCATCTGAATTCTATGTCAGAGAGGTCCCTTAGGTGAGCAGTATCAACAGAGTCTTCTGGATTGTTTTCGTTGTCCTCCCCTTTTGGTGGGGATTTGCGTTGTTTCTTCATATTGCTGTGTAGGTTGGGGACTAGGTTCCTTGGGGACTAGGTTCCTTAGTATGGCTAAGCTACTTGCGCTGCATTAGCGTTCGCCTGCTGAAAAATAGACCACGCCCACTTCTACAGAAGCCACGCCCACTTATGAAGAGGTCATGCCCCCCATGGAAACCTGGGATTGGGAGGAGATCAGCGCAGTGTGAGGAGTGAAGAGGGGATGGCAGACGCTCAGAACTGCTTTTCTCCAGGAGTCTGGGAGGACGCCTTTGATCCCGGGTTCAAGTACCGGCGGTTGAACTGACCTGTGTTTGGGAGGAGATCAGCGCCGTGTGAGGAGAGAAGAGGGGCTCACCCCCATTTTTGGATATAATTTCTTAAATGGGATTTACATGCTGGTGGGAATGATTGAATATTTTGGCCAGTATTTCTTAAAATGAGATCTACAGACATTTCCTACAGAATACATATCTTTTATTTTATAACAGCTTTAAAGAAAACAAAGAATTTTTTCACTTCAAATTTCATCTATATTTTGGGTCAGTTGTGGCTCTGTGCTGTTTCATGGACCCAAGCATACATTTGGAACATTTCTCATTGGCAAGAAAGAAGAAAAGAATTTTTTGAAAAAACTATGCCATGTCATTTAAAGACTTTGTGCAGAAGTGATGCATTTCATTGGCCAAATTATGTCTAAGAGAACTGAAAAGTTTTATGTTTTCATTTAGATGATAATATAAAAAAATCAATGTGTCTCGGATGACCTGAACATTTACCTTTAAACTGAGAAAAACCATAAGCTTTCAGAATTGTGTTGGCTTCACTGATTAGATAACATCAAATAGTACTACTGGGTTATTTTATTAGCACTCCCTAGGCAATTAGAGGCAGTTGGAGAAAGGAAATTATCCTGATGTTATTGCCCCAGTTGATGCCAAATGACATCAATACATGAAGGTGTCTTAAGGCTTTGAATAGAGAAGTGGGAGGATTCACTCATCACAGATGCATTGCAGTACAGGTGTGTCAAAAAACAACAGCAACAACCACAAACAAACAAATCTGTTATGTAGCATTCGGTGTCATATTTATGTGTAAGATGACATTTTTGTTAAGCCAATTGTTATCCTCCAGAACTAGTTACTCTCATTAAATTGGGAGGGGGCTTCAGGGCCATCCTTGGTAGTGCTAAAGGCTTAATCCTGATTCCATCTATGCTCAGGGATCATTCCTGGAAGTGCTATGAGGCCCAGTGTGATTCTAGGGATAAAGGCTTGGTCATCTGGGTATAAGGCAAGCACCCTATGTCTGAGGACCCATCATTAATTTTAAAAATTGATTTGGTAGTAATGTTTTTATTTAGTTTGCCAAGTTATTCTATTTTGTGATTATCCAAGACAAATAAACACCAGTAGTTTGTCATACTTTGGTATTATCTATAAGTAAAATTGTGATAGAAATTTTATATCAATTTAAGTTTTAAATTTTCTATCAATTTTTAAGTTTTTCCCCATAAAGGGATATATCGATATTAATAAAACTGGATGGAAACTAAGGTAAGTAATATAAATCCACTGAAGTATTTGCTGTTATGAGTGACATGGTTGGAGCCATGCCCAAGTAAACTGGTCTGGCAACAATATAGAGTGTTTACTACAAAAAAAGAAAGAGAATGTCAAGAATCCAGGTGTGTTGCAGAGAGTCTATTGGGAATGGAAAAGAGGGAATAGATTGAAGCGGTGTTATCAGAAGAGCATTTATGAAATGTTTTCAGGACTATTTTGGTGTATAGTGGGAAGGAAAAGATGCTGAAGCCCTCTTGAGATTTTTATATAAAGAAAAGGATATGAGGACCATGAGGAGAAACCAAAGAAGTGGATAAGAAATAAGTTTAACAAAGTCAAATTTTGACTTTATATTTTCCATCAGTTAATAAGTTTTCAAACAAGTTAACAAATTCAAAATATGTGAAAGTAAAAGAAAAAAGAATACTTCGATGCTTTCGAGTGCAGGATATTCATTGAGTAGCCTAGAAGAATTTTATTTTTATGTCTCAAGTACATATAACATTGCTTGTAAATAGTATATGTTTATTCAATGTTAGATGAAATAAATTTGTAGATATGAATTAAATAAGGACTACTAAAAAGATTTATTACGTGAATTTCCACTTCTGGCACTATGTCTAAATATCATCCTCAAAGAACCCTGCTGATTCAGAACAATCATCTTCTGCATAGAATATTTTTGAGACACTGATTAAATTATTAGCGAAAGGAGATGTCTTCATGTACTCCTCCCCAAATACCATAAACCAGACCAGGAATGATAAGGAAGGGGAACCTGAGAACTGACTGTGGGAGAGGCATAATTTCATGGAGGGCTTAAGAAAGAAAGCATTGCTTCTGGGCTATTGTGCCTTGAGTGGATTAGAGAAGTAAACTTTTTTTCAGGGAGAAGCAGAAACACTCTTTTTCAGACCACAAACTGAAACAATAAATGATTATTGAAGGTACAGACATTCACAATGGGTGAAAATCATAAAAAACAATAGGTTTGGACCCTCAAGAATGCAGATAATTAATATAATTATTGAGACTAGAATAATTGGGCACAAAAGGGTTGGGAAAAATCACAACAAAACATCTAAGCATGTAAGATACTATCAGGATTTACCAGACAGAGTTGAAGAATATTTCAATACTATAAATGGAAATGTGATTAATGAAATTAAAAAAATCAGTGGTGAGATTAAACTTTGATTGGGTGAAATTTTGGAGGAAATTAGCGTATATGATTTAAAAAGGCATGGCGAAGGAAAATAGTAAAGAGAAAGAACATAGAGCCGAAGAGTTAGCTCAAAGATCTGGAGTCATGATTTTCATGTGAACATTCTTGGTTCAGTTCCTGACACTATTTGGTTTTCTAAGGATATCCAGAAGGAACTTGTTTGGAATGATAGCACAGTGGTAGGCCTTGCGCGCAGCCAGCCTGGCCGAGCCGGATTCGATTCCTCCACCCCTCTTGGAGAGCCCGGCAAGCTATCTAGAATATCTCGCCCACACGGCAAAGCCTGGTAAGTTACCCGTGATGTATTCAATATGCCAAACACGGTAACAACAAGTCTCAAAAAATGGAGACATTGCTGGGCCCGCTCGAGCAAATCCATGAACAACAGGAGGACAGTGCTTGTTTGTTTTTTTTTTTTGTATCCCGAAAGAACCCTAAGCACAGAGCCAGCAGTAACCCCTAAGTACTGTGGGGTAGTACTCAGAATAAAAAGAATAAAATGAGAATTTGTCCTAATGTGCATATAATCTTACAGTCAGTAAAGAATAAAATGAGTTGGGTGGAGAGATGGAACTCAGGAATTAAGGTGCTTGCCTTGCATGCAGCTGACCCTGGTTCAACCCAAGCACTACATGGGGTCTGACTTTTTTTGAAAAAAGATTTTTAGTTGTGCTGTTAAAAACTTCTACACTTTATGTTCTCTATTAGGAAAGGACATTGAAATTTTCTACTATGTTCTATTAATTTTTGTAGTTCTAGCATTCTTTCATGTTTCAATAATATGTTTTAATATGTTTTAATTTTGTTGAATGCATACAATTTAGTATTGTTTTTTGTTTGACAGCCACACCCAGTGGTGCTTAAGGCTTTTTACAAGTTTTGTGCTCAGGAATCACTCCTGGTGAACTCAGGGGAACAACTTAGGTTTCCAAGAATTGAACTCATGTTGGCCATATGAAAAGCAGGCACCCTATCTGCTGTTCTATTGCTCTGGACCTCCATTATTGATTTTTATTATTTTTATTTTGGCTTTTTTATTTTATTTTATTTTTATGGTGGAAAAGAAATTGTATTTAGCATTAGCCAGCTGGACTGTTTAGATGATCCCAATTTTGTTGGCAACATCCAAGGCTTCATAATCAGGAGCCAGCCGAACATATGCCTTTTTCTCTCCATCAGGTCTAATCAGGGTGTTGACTTTGGTTACATCAATGTCATAGAGCTTCTTCACAGCCTGTTTGATCTAGTGCTTGTTGGCCTTGACATCCACAGTGAACACAAGTGTGTTGTTATCTTCTATCTTCTTTCATGGCTGACTCAGTAGTCAGAGGAAAATTGATGAGGGCATAATGGTCAAGTTTGTTTCTCCTGGGGGCGCTCTTCTGAGGGTATTAGGGTTGCCTTCTCAGCCGCAGCATTTTGGTCTTCTGAAGGTGGGTGACATATGAATCTCTTTCTTTTTCTGGCTGTGGACGCCTTTCAGCACTGCTTTCTTGGCCTTCAAAGCTTTGGCTTTGGCTTCAACTTTGGGAGGGGCAGGGGCTTCCTTCTTGGCATTCGGTGCCATCTTCGTAAAAAGGGCTTTTTTATTTTATAACTTTATAATGTCATCAGATTAGTTACAGACATTCAATATTCCAACACCAATCCCACCAACATTACACATTCCCACCACTATTATTTCAAAATTTCCTAACGACCCCTTAAGCCTGCTCCCATAGCAGGTCCTCAATAATTTATTTTTATATTTCTTGCTATAAATAATTTGCTTAAAGGATGATCAGAAAATATTTCCTTAGAAGAAAGCTAGTAAAGATTGTTTTATCTCACCCTGGAGCCATTAAATCCTTGTGTGAGAGATTACTAACATGCTGTTACAGGTTAAATCTTCTGTGTTTATATTCTGTTAGTCGAGATTGACTGACTTCCACATTACAACCCATCCAATCAGCTGCGCTACTCTTGGTTTATCAGTGTTGTAGAGTTTGAGATGTTAGGGTGTCCAAAATATTTTTCCTCTGGAAATCCACCCTTTATTTATTTTTTATTTTTTAAATGAATCACCATGAGGTAGTTACAGACTTACAAACTTTCGTGCTTATGTTTCAGTCATACAATGTTTGAGTACTCATCCCTCCACCAGTGCCTATTCTCCACCACCAATGTTCCCATTATCCCTTCCACCACCACCCCACCACCCCATCACCTCCCCCTCCCCCGAGGCAGGCACATTCCCTTCATTCCCTTTTACTCTCTCTCTTCCTTTGGGTGTTGTGATTTGCAGTGCACTGCACTGTAGCACTATCCTCCTGTTGTTCATCGATTTGCTGGAGTGGGCACCAGTAATATCTCACAACAAATTGTGAGACTTGTTGTTACTGCTTTTGGCATATCGAAAACGTCACGGGGAGCTTGTCAGGCTTTGATGTGAGGGCGAGATACTCTCCGTAGCTTGCCAGGCTCTCCAAGAGGGGCGGAGGAATCAAACCCGCGTCGGCTGCATGCAAGGTAAATGCCCTACCCGCTGTGCTATTGGTTTGCAATACAGGCATTAAGTGGCCATCATGTTTGGTCTACAGTCTATTTTCAGCACACATATCCCATCCCAAGTGGGCCCCCCAAGCATCATTTTTTTGGTGTTCCTTTCTCTGTCTGAGCTGCCTTTTCCCCCAGCATGTGAGGCTGACTCCCAACCAGTGGAGCAATCCTCATGGTCCTGATCTCTACTATCTTTGGGTGTTAGTCTCCCATTCTGTTACTTTATATTCCACAAATAAGTGCAGTCCTTCTATGTCTGTCCATCTCTTTCTGACTCATTTCATTTGGCATGATACTCTCCATGTTGATCCACTTATATACAAATTTCATGACTTCATCTTTTCTAACAGCTGTATAGCATTCCATTGTGTAGATGTACAATGTTTCTTTATGCAGTCATCTGCTCTCAGGCACTGGAGTTTTTTTCAGATTCTATTGTAAACAGTGCTGCAATGAACATGCAAATGCAGATGTCATTTCTACTATACTTTTTTGCGTCTCCGGGATATATTACCAGAAGTGGTATTGATGGGTCAAATGGGAGTTCAATCTCTAATTTTTTTGAGAAACGTCCATACTGTTTTCCAGAAGGGCCGAACCAGTCAGCATTCCCACTGGCAGTGAAGCAGAGTCCCTTTCTCCCTAAATCTATGCCAACACCGGTTGCTTTTGTTCTTTTGGATGTGGGCCAGTCTTTGTGATGTGAGATGATATCTCCTTGTTTTGATCTGCATCTCCCTAATGATTAGTGATGAGCATTTTTTCATGTGCCTCTTTGCCATTCAGATTTCTTCTTTGAGAAAGTTTCTTTTCATTTCATTGCCCCATTTTCCGATAGGATTGGATGTTTTCCTCTTGTAGAGTTCAACCAGTGCTTTGTTTATCCTTGATATCGACCTCTTATCAGAAGGATATTGGGTGACTATCCTTTCCCATTCTGTAGACTGTCTTTGTATTCTGGTCACTGTTTCTTTTGAGGTGCAGAAGCTTAGTTTAAGATAACCCTATTTGTTTATCTCTGTTTCCACACGCGCAGTCAGTGGTGTGTCATCTTTGAAGATACCTTTAGCTTCAATATCATGAAGGGTTTTGCCAACCTTGTCTTCAATGTACCTTATGGATTCTGGTATGATGTTGAGGTCTTTAATCCATTGTGATCTGACTTTTGTGCATGGTCTTAGGTAAAGGTCTGAGCCAATTTTTTTTTGCATATGGCTGTCCAGTTTTGCCAGCTCCATTTGTTAAAGAGGCTTTCCTTGCTCCACTTCACATTTCTCGCTCCCTTATCAAAGATTAGATGATCATATATTTGAGAGTGTGTGTAAGGATATTCAATCCTATTCCTTTGGTCTGTGGCTCTGCCTTTGTTCCAATACCATGCTGTTTTAAGTTTTAAAATTAAAATTTATAAAAGTTGGGGAAGGTGATGCCTCCCATCTTCTCTTTCCCAAGAATTGCTTTAGCTATTCATGGGGGTTTGTTGTTCCATATGAATTTCAGGAGCGTTTGATCCATTTCTTTGAAGAATTTCATGGGTATCCTTATAGGGATTGCATTGAATCTGTATAATGTTTTGGGCATATTACCATTTTTACAATGTTAATTCTCCCAATCCATGAGCAGGGGATATTTTTCCATTTCCTCATGTCCTCTTTTACGTCATGAAGTAGTGTTTTGTAGTTTTCTTTGTACAGGTCTTGTATCTCCTTAGATAAGCAGATTCCGAGGTATTTGATTTTCTCGTTATGATTTTGAACCAGATTGGTTTTTTATGTCACTTTCTTCTCTCTCATTATTTGCGTATATAAAAGCCATGAAGGTGTCCAAAATTTTTAACAGGGTGGTACTGTCACTGTCCTCCCATTGTTCATGGATTTGCTCTAGCAGGCCCAGTAACATATCCATTGTACAATTGTTACTGTGTTTGGCATATTGAATATGTCATGGGTAGCTTGTCAGGCTTTGCCGTACGGGCGAGATACTCTTGGTATCTTGCTGGGCTCTCTGAGAGGGGCAGAGGAATCGAACTCAGGTCAGCCATGTTGGCTGCTTACAAGGCAAATGCCCTACCCGCTGTGCTATCACTCCAGCCCAACAGGGTGGTACAGCTGGAGTTAAATTTTAACTGGCTTGCAGCTTTGGGGCATCTGTGAAACTGCAGGGGCTTCCAGAAGTACTGGAGATGGGGAGAGGTATCCCATCCCTGCCTCTGTGAAAGCCTGGAGATTTCAGGTCACAAAACACATATAACTTGACTTTTTCAACAAATTAGTTTCTTGATGAGGCTTATCTGAGATGTAGTGTGTGGCCTGGAGCATGGCAGCAACTGTGGAAGTTTTTGGCTGCTGGGGCTCTGTTTGGGTGGGCACTTGACTCACCTGTCTCCCTCTGGGGTGCTCCTGACAACTCAGCCTTGCTCGGGGTCCAGGAGAAATTCTCAATTGTGGATTTTAAAAACTAAAACTTATTTGTCACCATGGAGAGCCTGGAATTTTCTTTTTGTTTTTAAGTTTATTTTAGTCACGGTGATGTTCAATACTCTTAATTATTGGGTTTCATGCATAAACGCTTCCAACTCCACACACGTCACCTTTCTGCTCCTGTCACCAGTGTCTTAGTGTCCCTTCCCACAACTCCCAATACTGCCATCCATCACCCCACCAAGGTAAACTTGATTTTGTAGATCAGTTTTCAGTTTCTGTTTCCTTTGTTCACTTGTTATTCCCTTATTATGCTTCTTTATATATCACAAATTAGAGCTATCAGATATCATTCTGTATCTCTCTCCTTATGTGAAATCTGAATTATAAATAGATCCACTGATTGGTGGCTGCTCATATCCAGCAGCTCTTAAACTTTATCATCTGTCTCATGCTCAACTGCTTTTCCAAAACTACGACTACTTTTACCATGAGACTACACAAGATTTCCCAATTCAAACTTGAGCTTCAGCTTTTAAATTTTGCTGACAAAGATATCATGAAGCAGGTAAATCAATTGGTGAGCTTTTCCTATGCCTTTTCCTAAAACTGTCTGAAATCAATTTATCAACCACCTCTTTCACGTTATTTGATTGCACCACTGGGATCATGATTTCTATCACCTTCCGTATCTGGTGATTTGCTGTTGCTGAGCATAAGAGGTCCTCAGAATCAGATGGTTGCATTTCTTCTTGAAACCAATAGAATAGACCATCAAATAACTATCAATCATCTTGACATCAATATGAGTTTCAATCATGATCTGCCATTTTTGACCATGGAGTGTGTTTTACCCACCATCAGAGTTAGTCAGGCAATTTTTGCTCTAAGCCTCTTCAGTAATTAGCTTGAATTTCCTCAATACAGCTTCATTGTTCTGCAGATCAGCCTGGCTCACTTCAAATATACAACACTTGAGGCCATTGGATGCAGTTTTGATTTCTTGTGTTCTTGGAACTAACTTTTTTCCTAATATTTCTAACGTTAAACATGGCTAGTGCTTTCACATTATGACTTTCTTTATTAGAAAATAGATCAATTACTTTCCTCATAGCTCTCTTTTTGCTGCCTTAAACACTATAGTGCTACTCAAAGAATCAAAAAATCAAGTTTAGGGCTTTTTAAAAATATCTCCTGGTCAGTTGAGGCTTTTATGATTTTTGCTTGATGCATTTTTATTGGAATTATTAATATAAATGGACATGTTTCTGTATTTAAAAAATTTCTATATGAGTTGCTTTTACTTTTCTATTTTCTCTGCATACATGTCAGGATTGATTGCAACTACTCAGTTGATTTTTTATTCTATTTTATTTTCTACTGCTATGAAATTTATGTACTTTGCTGTTTATTCTTTAGTTGGCCTTGAAATCTTAAGCATCACTGGAAAATGTCATGAGAGATAATATCTTAACACACATTCTGGGCATTTTAATGTTGATTATTCTTTTCCTGATTTACATGTTGTCATCCACACATTTAATAATGTTATATAATTATTGTTTTGTGACACAATATTTGTTTGTGTTTACATAGATACATCTGATATATTTACTTATCAGTTTATTTGCTCACCATTCTTACATCATATTTTTTCCTAAGGGAAAATATTTTTACTTAGTGAAAAACATCATGTAGACTTGATTTTTTCAAGTATCTTAGACATGAACTTTCTTAGACTTTGCTTACTTAAAATCTCTATTTGCATTTTGAATTTTGAAAGGTAAACTTCTGGTAGCACATTTTAAAATTCGCAATTATTTCTTGGAGCATTTTGAAAACATTATTCCACAACATTTGGTTTCCATCATCGTTCTGTCATCCTAATTATATTTTCTTTATCCTGTTGGGAGCATATTGTGCTCATTAATTCATCTTTTGAATCAGAACTTGGAAAATTCACAGCCATCATCCTTTCACTATGGACACTTAAACATCTTTTTAATTTATTTCTGGTGGAGGCCACAACCAACGTACACAGGACTTGCTTCTGGCTCTGCATTCAGGGATCACTCCTGGGGGTGCTCAGTATACCAATGAGCTTCAGGGGTCAAACCTGGGTCAGCTGCTTGCAAAGCCAGCACCCAATTCAATGAGCTATCACTCTGGCCCCTAAAATATTAATCTAATAAATACATGTTGAACTCAAAGTTCAGCTACTAAAGAATATATTCATTTTCCCCAATGTCATGTGGTACATAGAAAACAATTGATCACTAATCTATAAAGAAAACTTTAAGAGAGTTCAAATAACCGATATTATATATATATTTTTAATTTTTTTTTATTAGTGAAACACCATGAGGTACAGTTGTAGATTTACAATTTTTTGTGCTTGGTTTTGATTATACAATGATCAGATACCCATCCCTCCACCAGTGCCCATATTCCACCACCATGGATAATATCCCCCCCACCCCATTCCCCCATCCCCCGCTGCCTCTGTGGTAGGGCAATCCCCTGTGTTCTCTCTCTCCTTTTAGGTGTTGTGGTCTGCAAAAGAGGCATTGAGTGGCAAACATGTTCAGTCCATAGTCCACTTTCGACATGCATCTCCCCTCCTGGAAGGATCCTCCAAACACCCTTAATTTGGTGTTCCCTTCTCTATCTGAGCTGCCCTTTCCCGACTGGCCACTAAGCTATGGAGTAATCCTCCTGGTGCTGATCTCAGCTATTCTTGGGTATCAATCTCATATTTTGTTACTTTATATCCCCCAGATGAGTGCAATCTTTCTATGTCTATACCTCTCTTTCTGACTCATTTCGCTTAGCATGATACTTTCCATGTTGTACCACTTGTATGTAAATTTCATGACTTAATCTTTTGCAACAGCTACATAGTACTCCATTGTGTAGATGTACCAAAGTTTCTTTAACCAGTCATCTGTTCTTGGGCATTCAGGTTTCTTCCAGTTTCTGGCTATTGTAAAGAGTGCTGCAATGAACAAACAAGTACAGATGTCACTTCGACTATACATTGTTGACTCTCTAGGATATATTCCCAGGAGTGGTATTGCTGGGTCAAATGGGAGCTCAATTTCTAATTTTTTGAGAATCGTCCATACTGTTTTCCAGAAGGGCGGAACCAGTGGACATTCCCACCAACAGTGAAGGAGTGTCCCTTTCTCGCCACATCCGCGCCAGCATCGGTTGCTTTTGTTCTTTTGAATGTGGGCCAGTCTCTGAGGTGTGAGATGGTATCTCATTGTGGTTTTGATCTGCATCTCCCTGATGATTAATGATGTAGAGCATTTTCTCATGTGCTTTTCTGCCATTTGGATTTCTTCTTTGAGAAAGTTTCTGTTCATTTCATTGCCCCATTTTTGGATGGGGTTGGATGTTTTCTTCTTGTGGAGTTTAACCAGTATTTTGTATATCCTGGATATCAACCCCTTGTCAGATGTGTATTCGGTGAATATCCTTTCCCATTCTGTAGACTGTCTTTGTATTTTGGTCACCGTTTCTTTGGAGGTGCAGAAGCTTCTTAGGTTAAGATAGTCCCATTTATCTATCTCTGTTTTCACTTGCTCAGACAGTGGCGTGGCATCTTTGAAGATACCATTAGCTTCAATGTCATGGAGGGTTTTGCCAACTTTGTCTTCAATGTACCTTATGTTTCCTGGTCTGATGTTGAGGTCTTTAATCCATTTTGATCTTACTTTTGTACACGGTGTAAGGCAGAGTTCTGAGCCCATTTTTTTGCATGTAGCCGTCCAGTGATGCCAGCACAATTTGTTAAAGAGGCTTTCCTTACTCCACTTCACATTACTTGCTCCTTTATCAAAGATTAGATCATCATATGATTGAGGGGAGATGTCAGTGTATTCAACCCTGTTCCATTGGTCTGCAGTTCTGCCTTTGTTCCAGTACCATGCTGTTTTAATTATTACTGCTTTGTAGTACAGTTTGAAGTTCGGGAGGTTGATTCCTCCCATTTTCTTTTTCCCAAGAATTGCTTTAGCTATTCCTGGGGGCTTATTGTTCCATATAAATTTCAGGAGTGTTTGCTCCATTTCTTTGAAGAATGTCATGGGTATCCTTATAGGGATTGAATTGAATTTATACAATGCTTTCGGTACTATTGCCATTTTGACAATGTTAAGTCTCCAGACCCATGAGCAGGGGATATCTTTCCATTTCCTCATGTCCTCTTTTATTTCCTGAAGTAGCGTTTTGTAGTTTTCTTTGTACAGGTCCTTTACTTCCTTAGTTAAGCTGATTCCTAAGTACTTGATTTTCTGGGGCACAATGGTGAATGGGATTGTTTTTTTCATGTTGCTTTCTTCTCTCTCACTGTTTGCATATAGGAAAGCCATGGAGGTTTGGGTATTGATTTCATAGCCTGCAACTTTACTATACGAGTCTATTGTTTCTAGGAGTTTTTTGGTGGAGGTTATTGGGTTCTCTAAGTATAGTATCATATCATCTGCGAATAGTGAGAGCTTGATTTCTTCCTTTCCTACCTGAATGCCCTTAATATCTTTTTCTTGCCTAATCGCTATTGCAAGTACTTCCAGTACTCTATTGAACAGCAGTGGAGAGAGTGGGCATCCTTGTCTCGTCCCTGATCTTAGAGGGAAGGCTCTCAATTTTTCCCCATTGGGGATGATGCATGATGCTTGCTGTAGGCTTGTGGTAGATGGCTTTAATTATGTTGAGGAAGGTCCCCTCTATACCCATTTTGGCTAGGGTTTTCATCATAAAGGGGTGCTGGATCTTGTCAAATGCTTTCTCTGCATCTATTGATATAATCATATGCTTTTTATCTTTTCTTTTGTTGATATGATGGATTATGTTGATTGATTTTCGAATGTTGAACCATCCTTGCATCCCTGGGATGTATCCTACTTGGTCATGGTGTATGATCTTTTTGATGAGTAGCTGGATTCTATTTGCTAGTAGTTTGTTGAGGATCTTTGCATCTGTGTTCATCAGGGATATCGGTCTGTAATTCTCTTTCTTTGTGGTATCTCTGTCTGCTTTTGGTATCAGTGTGATATTTGCTTCATAGAAACTGTTTGGAAGTGTTTTTGATATTTCAATTTCGTGGAAAAGCTTAAAGAGGATTGGGAGTATGTCCTCTTTAAAGATTTGGAAGAATTCACTAGTGAATCCATCCGGACCAGGACTTTTGTGCTTGGGGAGACTTTTTATTACCATTTCAATTTCCTTGATGGTGATAGGTCTGTTCAGGTATTCCAGGTCTTCTTGGTTCAGCCTTGGGAGTCTGTAGGAGTCTAGGAATTTATCCATTTCCTCGAGGTTTTGATGTTCCGTGGCATACATTTTCTCAAAGTACTCCCTGAGGATCCTTTGAATTTCTGTAGTTTCTGTTGTAATGACCCCCTTTTCATTTCTGATTCGGTTTATTAGGGTTTTCTCTCTCCCTTTCTTTGTGAGTTTTGCTAGAGGCTTATCAATCTTGTTAATTTTCTCAAAGAAACAGCTCTTGGTTTCATTGATCTTTCGGATTGTGTTTTAGGTTTCCATCTTGTTAATCTCTGTTCTGAGTTTTATTATTTCCTTTCTCCTGTTCGGGTTGTGCTCCTTTTTTGGTCCTTCTCCAAGCTCTTAATCTGTGAGGTTAGGTTACTTATGTGTGCTCGCTCCTCCTTCCTGAGGAATGCTTGTAGAGCTATAAACTTTCCTCTTAACACAGCTTTTGCTGTGTCCCATAAGTTTCGGTAACTCGTTTTCTCATTTTCATTCGTTTCTAGGAATCTTTTGATTTCCTCTTTGATTTCCTGTCTAAGCCATTTGTTGTTCAATAGTGCACTGTTTAATTTCCAGGTGTTTGATTTAGTTTTCTGTTTTTGTATGTGATTTACTTCTAATTTCAGCGCATTATGGTCTGAGAAGATTGTCGATACAATCTCTATCTTCTTAAATTTTTGGAGGCATGTTTTGTGGCTCAGCATGTGGTCTATCTTGGAGAAGGTTCCATGTACGGTTGAGAAGAATGTGTATTCAGCTTTTTGTGGATGAAGTGTTCTGTATATATCTACTAAGTCCCTTTCTTCTATTGTTTCCCTCAGATGAAGTATGTCCTTGCTAAGCTTGAGTCTGGTTGATCTATCAAGAGGTGACAAAGCAGTGTTGAAATCTCCCACTATTATTGTGTTGCTATTGATGTCTTTTTCCAAATCTATGAGTAGTTTTTTTAAGTACTTTGCTGGTCTCTCATAAGGTGCATATACATTTATTATTGTAAGTTCTTCCTGTTGTACAGATCCTTTGATCAATAAGAAATGGCCTTCACTGTCTCTTATGACCTTCCTCACTCTGAAATCGATGTGGTCTGATATTAGGATGGCTACCCCAGCTTTTTTTATGGGAGCTGTTTGCCTGTAGGATTGTTTTCCAGCCTTTGACTCTGAGTCTGTGTTTGTTTTGACTATTGAGATGCGTTTCTTGCAGGCAGCAGAATGTTGGGTTCAATTTTCTAATCCATCCTGCCACTCTATGTCTTTTAATTGGTGCGTTTAGCCCATTGACATTGAGAGAGATTATTGTTATGGGATTTTGTCCCATTGTTCTGTTGAAATTTGGTGTATTTGCGGGGCCTTTCTTGACTTAAAGTAGCCCATTTAGTTGTTCTTGTAACCACGCTTTTGAGTCTATGAAGTTCCTGAGCTGTTGTTTGTCTGTGAAACTGTGTGTTGTTCCTTCTATTATGAATGAGAGTCTCGCTGGGTAAAGTATTTTTGGGGAGGCATTTATTTCATTGAGTTATTTCACTATGTCCCACCACTGTTTTCAGGCCATAAGGGTTTCATCAGAAAAATCAGCTGTGAATTTTAAGGATGCTCCTTTGTAAGAGATTTCTTTCTTCGATCTTGCTGCTTTCAGAATTTTGTCTCTGTCTAAGGTTTTGGTCATTTTGATCAGAATGTGTCTTGGGGTATTTTTTTTCGGATTTCTTCTAGCTGGTACCCTTCGGGCCTCCTGAATATGGTCACACGTTTTCTTCAGCTCTGGAAACGTTGTAGCAATGATGTCTTTGACAGTTTCTTCTTCATCAAGGTTTTCTTCCTGTCCCTCTGGGACTCCAATCATTCTTATGTTTCCCCTCTTTGGCTTCATCACGATCTTCTCTTGCCTACCCGATATTATATTGTCTACATTCTTTTGCCACAATGCAATTGATTTAGAAGTTAATTACAAAAAAAATTCTCGAATAATTTTAATTTATCAAATTTGTAAATGTATCAAAGAAGAAATTTAAAATATACTTAGAATATACCATGACTAATTTGGTTTATTCCAAGAAGGCAATGGGTAGCTCACAAAGAAGCCAATGCATCTTAGAAACTGTGATAGATATGGTGGGTGGCATTGCAGACAAGTGGGAGGAGAGATTCTTTTTTTACTTTATTATGCATGTTTTAAATATTATTTGTCTTTGTAACTACTGCATTAAGATGTTGGAAGGAATGGAGAAATAGCATTCTTTTATTTTAGCTACTGTTTTATTTTATATGTGTTTTATGTATTTTCACCCAGTTTTAGTGAGGGATAATTGAAAAAATGGAATGATATTTAAAACATAAAACTGACAATTATATAATGATTATATAATATAAAACCTAATTATGAAACTTAATTATGATTACACATCACTATATGTATTGACATATATATATACATATAAATATATAGTACAAGGAATCCTCCTATCAAATTAATGAACACATTCAGCCCCTTACATGTTTGCGTGTTTTTTTGTGGTGAGGTTTCAGGTGTGCTATCTCAGAAATTTTAAATTATATACTACAATATCACCAACTATAGAACTACTGTAAACATGAAATCTTTGGGCTGCTCAACTTCTAACTGAGACTTAGTACCCTTTTACCATCACTCCTCATTTCCCCCACCTCCTTCTTCTGACAACTCTTGTTCCTATGGGTTTAACTTTCATTTTATTTTAGATTCCATATGTAAGTGAAAACATGCAGTGTTTGTCTTTCTCCTTTTTTTTACTTAGCAACACACATATGAGTTACTTCATGTTATTCAAAATGATAAAATTTCCTTCTTTTTATAGGCCAAATAATATACCAGTGCTTGTGCTTGTGTAAATATACTGTAGTCATGGGTATATTTAAAAAATTTAATCACAGTGAGATGAGTTTTTACAAAGTTTTTCATGATTTGGTTTCAGCCACACAATGTCCCAATGCTTATCTCTTCACCAGTGTACAATTCCTACCACCAATGTCCCCAGTTCAGTTTCCCTCCCATCATCAACTATCCCAGACTGCCTCTATGGCAGTTTTCTTCTCCCTCTCTCTCTCTGTCTCTGTCTCTCTCTGTCCCTCTATCTCACTATCTCTGTTTCTTTATGGGCATTATGGTTTGCAGCACAGGTAAGAAAGGTTATCCACTTAAAAGTGCTAAAGCACTCAGTTTTTGTCTAGTGATCGTTTTCAACCATCACTGTCATAGTGGTCCCTTTTCTACCCTAACTGTCTTCCGATATCTCCCATACTAGTGGCAAGTTTCCAACCATGGACCCATCCTCATGGCCCTTATCATGTCTCTACTGTCCTTGAGTATTAATCTCATACTTTGTTTTTTATACCCCACAAACAAGTGTGCTCATTCTATGTCTGTCCTCCTTCTGGTTCATTTCACTCAGCATGATACTCTGCATGTCCATCCATTTCTAAGCAAATTTTATGACTTCAGTTTTCTGGTGATTGCATAGTATTCCATTGTGTAGATGCACCAAAGTTACTTTATCCAGTCATCTGTTATCAGGCACTCGGGATATTTCCAGATTCTGACTATTGTGAATAGTGCTGCAATGAACATAGAAGTGCAGATGGCATTTCTACTGTTTGTTTCGGGCCCTCAGGGTATATTCTCAGAAGTTGTATTGCTGGGTCAGAGAGAGGTTCAATTTCTAATTTTTTGAGGAATGCCAAAATTATTTTTCAAAAAGACTGAACCAGTTGGTATTACCAACAACAATGAATGAGAGTTCCTTTCTTCCCGCATCTGCATCAGCCCTGGTTATTCTTGTTCTTTTTGATGTATTCCAGTCTCTGTGATGTGAGAAAATGTCTAATTGTTATTTTGATTTGCATATCCCTGATGTTTAGTGATGAAGAGCATTTTATCATGTGCCTTTTGGCCATTTATGTTTTTTCCTGTAAGAAGTTTCTGTTCATTTCTTTTCTTTTTTCTTCCTTTTTTTACAGACTTACAAACTTTCGTGTTTGTGTTTCAGTCATACAATGGTCGAGTACCCAGCCCTTCTGTTCATTTCTTATCCCCACTTTTGATGGGGTTGGATTTTTTTCTTGTAAAGTTTTTCTGTCATTAGGGAACTATAGAATGTATATGGCATCACATAAATATCTCACTTAAAGGGAAAAAAAACTGGGATTTTGCATTTCTTTAATAATCAGTTATTGCCTGTTGATAGCCATAAGCTTTTACAAGTGAGGTGTCTCCTCTTGGACATGGGCATTTCTCCAGAGAAGACAAAAGCTGTGAACTATTAGCAGCCAATCAAAGAGTATTTAGAGTAAAATAGCATGAATCCAGTAATGGGGATCTGGGCATTAAACCAATAGTGTTCATTGTAGTTTCTTTCATTAGTGATAGGGAAAAGGAAATTGTGGTCAAAATGAATTATGATTCAAAAATCATTTTATTAGCTTATTGAGATATGCTATGGTCTGAATTATTCCCCTTCCAAAATTGATATGTTTAAGCCCTAATCTTCAGTGTGACTGTTTTGTCAATAGAGATTATTAAGCCAAAAATGAAGTTCTAAGAGTTGGGTCCCACAAGCTCTATTCAGAAAGGACATTTACATTCCTATGTGCATTGCAGAACTATTCACAGTAGTTAAAATCTGGAAACAACTCAAGGGTCTAAGAATGGATAATGGGATAAAGAAACTATGGTACATGTACACAACGAAATTCTACTCAGCTGTGAGAAATGATAAAATCATGCAATTTACTGCTACATGGGTGTATCTGGAAAGTATCGCGTTGAATGAAATGAGTCAGAAGGAGATGATGTGCATTATCTCTCTTATGTGGGAGAATATGATAGTGGAGAAATAACAAATGCTCAAAGGCATCAGAAACTGAAAATTGGTCTTCATTAGGAAGTTAACTACAATGGGGGGAAAAGAGGGAGAACAGAATGAGAGCTACTCAGACAATGGTGGTGGGATATGGACACAATGGTGAAGGGTGTGGTGCTGAAATGTTGATGCATAAAATCCTCCCCTTAACAGCATTATAAATCACACTGCCTAAAATAAAATAAAAAGAAATTGAAAGATTGCACACTCTGGGGGCGCCGCAGTGTTGGTGGGATGGGGCAGGGGGCTGCCGCTGGGGGCCCCGCGCAGCCTGGTTGCAGTTTTCAAGAATCGATGGGACACACCCTAAGTGAGAACTTCCTGTGATGGTCTGTAGTTGCCCTGCTGACAGGGTCTCCTTGCTGATTAGCTCTGATGTCTGACTCATCTGGTACCCGCCTGGCAACAGGGCCCCTTCCTGGGGCCGCGTGTCTAACTAGATCCCCTGAGAACAGCCTGTTTTCATCCTTGGCCTGCGGGGGACAGGAATTGAGGCACACTGCGTGAGCCCAAAGCTGAGCAATTCCTCCTCCCTCTGCTCACTCATCCAGGTACCCGCCAGGGGCAGGGTTGTCGCCCCCTCTAAACTCTCGAACCTGAAAGCCAGCCACCGGGACGCAGCCTGGGGCACCTGCCTCCACTTCTGCAGCCAGCGCCAGCCCAACTAGTCACTGCCCCAACAGGTCTGTGGACTAGCATCTGGACTGGCTGGGGGCGTGGCTTTCCAAAAGTGGGCGTGGTCTTCCATGAGGCGACCACAGTTATATTTCCCACTCCAAGTACTCTGTACTTTCATACGAGCCTTTATCATCTAATTCTGTGGAAAAAATTCTGGCAACCTCAACTACAATACCATAATCCACTGGCCTACTCCAATTCTAACAAAAGATCAGTACGCAAGAAGCTGTACAAGCCCAATATTAAAGAGCACCTCCTCCAAAACTTCACTAGATGCCCATCATAAGCCAAAGAATAATGCTTGAGACGAAGGTCAGACTCTGGAAAGGAAGAAGGGTGACCAGCATCGACTGACCTTATCCAGAATCCTTTCCCACGATAAGAGGGAACAGTACTAGTGAATTTCAGGGATTTACCACTAGACAACCAAAACAACATGAAGAAACAGCAAAAATCTCCACTACAAGGAGAGGATGAAGAAAAGATTCCCGAATCCTCAACTGGGGTTATCCACAAATATGCTCTCTCTGACAAAGAATTCTAAGATGAAATGCAGAGGATGTTCAAGGATCTACTCAAAGAATCAGTGGAGGAGATATCCAGAAAACTAAAGGAAGAAATGAAAGAAACAGTAGAATGGATAGTCGAGAAAATACAGGAAGAAAAGAGAGCAGAAATAAAAAAAAGCTACAAAAAGAAGTGTCACAAATAAAGGATCTGGTAGGTGAAATTACTAACTCAGTAGGTGCTCATAGCAGTAGGATGAATACAGCTGAAGACAGGATCAGTGAACTTGAAGATGAGCAACAGAAATCACATAGGGAACAACAAGCAATGGGAAAAGACCTCAAAATATCTCTAAGGAGAATCAGAGATCTAGGGAATGACGCCAAGAGGAACAACATCAGAATCATCCGAGTACCAGAAGGACAGGGAGTCAATCCCAATGAAAAAGCCACAGTCAAAGAATTCATTGCTGAAAAGTTAGTTCCCAGAGCTCCACAATGCAGCCATTCAGATTCAAGGAGCCCGAAGGATGCCAGCTAAAAGAGACCCTAATAAAAACACTCCAAGGCATTTCATAGGATGATGGATGCTGTGGACAGGCACACAATACTACAAGCAGCAAGGTCAAAGAAGGAAATCACATAAAAAGGAGCATCCCTTAAATTTACAGCAGACCTATCAGAAGAAACCCTCCAAGCCTGAAGGCAATGGTGGGATATAGTGAAAAAACTCAATGAAATGAATGCCTCACCAAGAATACTTTATCCAGCTAAACTCTCACTCAAACTCGATGGAACTATACATCATTTTGTAGATAAACAACAGCTCAGGAACTTCATACAATCAAAACCAAATCTAAAGGAAGGATTAAAGGGGCTCCTGTAAGATAAGAAGGAAAACACAAACACAACCAAGCCCTACAGAAAGGTGGCACAAAACCCCATGACAATTATCTGTCTCAATGTCAATGGTCTAAATGCACAAATAAAGAGACAAAGTGGCAAAATGGATCCAGAAACTGAAATCAAAATCTTCTTTCTACAAGAAACTCGTCTGAACAATCAGAACAAACACAGACTCAAAGTTAGAGTATGGAAAAAATTCTGCAAGCAAACAGCTCCCTCAAAAGAGCTGGGGTGGCCATACTAGTATCCAACAACATAAATACAAGATAAATTTCAGGAAGAAAAAGATTACTAGAGACAGCGAAAGCCATTTTCTATTTATCAAGTGATACGTAAAACAGGAATAAATCACACTCTTAAATGTATACGCAACTAATGAGGGACCAGCTAAATACTTAAAGCAACTGATAACAAATTTTAAGGAGGACATTTCTAGCAACACAATAGTAGTTGGAGACTTCAACATCGCCTTACCACCTCTGGATAGATCAACAAGAACAAAACTCAACAAGGAAACATTGGCTTTGAAGGATGAAATAGGAGAGGAATAATAGACCTATACAGGGATTTACACCCCAAAAAGAAAGAATACACGTTTTTCTCCAGTGCACACGAAACATTCTCCAAAATAGACCACGTACTAGGCCACAGAACATACCTCAATAGAATCAGGAAGATAGAAATAGTATCAACAATCTTTTCAGCCCACGATGCGTTGAAGACAGAAACGAATCACACAAAGACATCGAAAAACAAATCAAACAGCTGGAAATTGAACAACTCAATGTTGAACAATGAGTGTGTCAGGAAGGAAGTCAAAGACAAAATCAAAATATACCTGGAAACAAATTAGAATGAAGAAACGAACTACCAGAACCTATGGGATGCAGCTAAAGCCATGCTAAGAGGAAAATTTATAGCATTGCAAGTATTCCTAAGGAGAGAAGAAAGGGCCTACATAGATAACCTAACCACACAGCTCAAGATCTTAGAAAAAGACCAACAAAAGGAACCCAAATTTGGTTGAAGGAAAGTAATAATAAAAATAGAGCAGAAATTAACGACATGGAAACCCAAAATACAATCCGAAAGGTCAATGAAACCAAGAGCTGCTTCTTTGAGAAAACAAATAATATTGATAAACCAATAGCAAAACTCACAAAGAAAGAAAGAGAGAGAACCCTAATATACAGAATCAGAAATGAAAAAGGTGACATCACAACAGAAACCAATGAAATTCAAAAGTTCATCATAGACTACTTTGAGAGTCTGTATGCCACGAAACAAGAGAACCTAGCAGAGATGGATAAATTCCTAGATTCCTATAATCTCCCAAGATTGAACCAGGAAGACTTGGGATACCTGAATAGACCCATTCATATTAAGGAAATTGAAGTGGTAACCAGAAGTCTTCCCAAAAACAAAAGCCCAGGCCTAGACCGGATTCACTAGTGAATTCTTCCAAATATTCAAAGAAGACCTTTTGCCAGTTCTCCTCATGATTTTCCAGGAAATTGAAAAAACAGGAACTCTCCTAAACAGCTTCTCTGAGGCACATATCTCCCTAATACCTAAAGCAAACAAAGACACCACCAACAAAGAAAACTATAGGTCAATATCCCTGATGAACATGCATGCGAAGATCCTCAGCTAAATACTAGTAAATAGCACCCATCAACTCAACAAAATGATCATACACCATGACCAAGTGGGATTCATCCTGGGGATGCAAGGATAGTTTAACATTCGGAAATGAATCAACATAATCCATTAGATCAACAAAAGTAAAGATAAAAAGCATATGATCATATCAATAGACGCAGAGAAAGCTTTTGACAAGATCCAGCACCCGTTTATGATGAAAACTCTCACCAAAATGGGTTTTGAAGGAACTTTCGTCAAGCTAGTCAAAGCCATCTATGACAAACCCATGGCACGCATTATCCTGAATGGGAAAAAACTAAGGGCCTTTCCTCTAAGATCAGGGAAAATACAAGGATGCCCACTATCACCGCTTCTCTTTAACATAGTAAGGGATGTACTTGCAATAGCGATTAGGCAAGAAAAAGACATTAAAGCCATCCATATAGGAAAGGAAGAAATCAAGCTCTCACGATTCGCAGATGATATGATATTATATCTTGAGAATTCTAAATCCTCCACCAAGAAAATCCTAGAAACAATAGTCTTGTACAGTAAAGTCGCAGGATATAAAACCAAAGTCCAAAAATCCATGGCCTTCCTATACGCAAATAATGAGAGAGTAGAAAGTAACATGAAAAAAAAATCCCGTTCACAACCTTGCCGCAGAAAATCAAATACCTCAGAATCAGCCTAACTAAAGAGGTAAAGGACCTCTACAATGAATACTACAAAACCCTACTCCATGAGAGAAAAGAGGACACGAGGAAATGGAAACATATCCCCTGTTCATGGATAGGAAGAATCAACATTGTCAAAATGGCAGTATTCCCAAGAGCATTATACAGATTCAACGCGATCCCTATAAGGATACCCATGAAATTCTTCAAAGAAATAGATCAAGCACTCCTGAAATTCATATGGAAAACAAGCTCCCACGAATAGCTAAAGCAATTCTTGGGGGGAAAGACTTGGGGAGGTATTACCCTCCCCAACCTCAAACTCTACTACAAAGCGGTAATTAAAACAGCATGGTACTGGAACAAAGCCAGGGCAGCAGACCACTGGAATAGGGTGGAATATCCGCACACACAACCCCAAATGTATGAACATCTAATCTTTGATAAGGGAGCAAGAAATATGAAGTGGAACAAGGAAAGCCTCTTCAAAAAATGGTGCTAGCATAACTGGACAACCACATGCAAAAAAAATGGGCTTAGAAATCGACCCAATACCATGCACAAAAGTCAGATCAAAGTGGATTAAAGATCTCAACATCAGGCCAAAATCCATAAGATACATTGAAGACAAGGTCGGCAAAACCCTCCACGATATTGAGGCTAATAGTTTCTTCAAAGATGACACTCCACTGACCAACCAAGTGAAAACAGAAATAAACAAATGGGACTATCTTAAATTAAGATGCTTCTGCACCTCAAAACATACAATAACCAGAATACAAAGACAATCTACAGAATGGGAAAGGATATTTACCCAATACCCATCTAATAAAGGGTTGATATTAAGGATATACAAAGCACTGGTTGAACTCTACAAGAAGAAAACATCTAACCCCATCAAAAATGGGGTGATGAAATGAACAGAAACTTTCCCAAATAAGAAATCCGAATGGCTAAAAGGCACATGAGAAAATGATCTACATCACTAATCATCAGAGAGATGCAGATCAAAACAACGATTAGATATATCTCACACCACAGAGACTGGCCCACATCCAAAAGAACAAAAGCAACCGGTGTTGGCGTGGATGTGGCAAGAAAGGGACTATCCTTCACTGCTGGTGGGAATGCCGACTGGTTCACCCCTTTTGGAAAACAGTATGGATGATTCTCAAAAAATTAGAAATTGAGCTCACATTTGACCCAACAATACCACTCCTGGGAATATATCCCGGAGAGGCAAAAAAGTACAGTCGAAATGACATCTGCACTTCTATGTTCATTGCTGCACTATTCACAATAGCCAAAATCTGGAAAAAATACAAGTGCCTGAGAACAGATGACTGGTTAAAAAAACTTTGGTGCATCTACACAATGGAGTACGTGCAGCTGTTAGAAAAGATGAAGTCATGAAATTTACATACAAGTGGTACTACATGGAAAGTATCATGCTAAGTGAAATGAGTCAGAAATAGAGGGTCATACATTGAAAAATTTCATTCATCTAGGGAATATAAAGAAATAAAATGGGAGACTAACACCCAAGAATAGCCTAGATAATACCAGGAGATAAAATCCATGGCTTGGAGGCCAGCTGCACATTCTGGGGGAAAGGCAGCTCAGATAGAGAGGGGAGCACAAAGTAAAGGGTGTTGGGAGGATTCTTCCCGGATGAGAGATGCATGCTGAAAGTAGACTATAGACCAAACATGATTGCCACTCAATGCCTCTTTTGCAAACCACAGAACTCAAAAGAGAGAGAGAACAAAAGGGAATGCTCTGCCACAGGGGTGGGGTGGGATGAGGGTGTGGGGTGTGGGAGGGATGCTGGGATCATTGGAGGTGGGGAATGGGCATTGGTGGAGGGATAGGTACTCAATCATTGTATAACTGAAGCACAAAAATTTGTAAGTTTACAACTGTACCTCATGGTGTTTCATTAATAAAATTTTTTAAGAAAAGAAATTAAAACAGTGTGGCCCCTATCTGATAGAAACGACATCCTTACGAGAAGAGGGAGAAAAAGAGATGCCTGAGTTTTCTCTCTGCCTCTGGTTCTTCCTCTATCTCTGTCTCTTTTTTTTCAGCTGGAATCCTCAGAGGAAAGACATTTAGGGAATATATTGAGACTACAGTCCTTAACAAACTGGTAAGTGTGGCCTCACCAGAAATCAATATTGATGGCACATGATTGTAGAGAAAAATCAATTTCTGGTAGGCCACTCAGGTTGTGGTATTTTGTGATGACAGCATGAGCAGACTAACACAAGGTTCAATAGAATTAACTCATTTTGCATGAATAGCCTGATAAATTTTGGTAATTACATTATTTAACATCCATTACAATCTAGACAAAAAGCACTTCCACCATCCTAAAAAGTTGTTATGTCCTTTTGCATTTGATCACTTTCACTGTCATTAGGCAAACACGAATCATTGTCCTGTCACTATAGCTTTGACTTCTAGAATTTCATATAAATTGGGCCATACATTATTTAGTACCTTTGGTTTGACATTCTTCACTTAGAATAATACTTTTGAGATTCATTTTGCTATTTTTATATTAATATAAAGTATGGTTTTATGCCCATTGGTTATAAAAATAATGTAGTCTGACCTTACAAAATGCTAGGGAAGATTAGATTAATGGGAACTTATATATTATTGTTGGGTTGTAAATTGTTGCAATGATTCTTGAAAATATTATGGCATTTATATTCTAAAATTAAACATTTTAACTCTATGAGATGACAATCTTTTAATGTAACTATGCTAAATAAAATCTTTCCTCTATATTATAGAGTATATACATATATTGGAAAAATATCAAGCCACAAAATGTATATTTCCAGCAGAATGGATAAAAGTGTGAATATAAAATGAAGCATTATGTAGCCTCAATAGTTAATGAACTATTCACCTAAGCAACGCATAGATTATTATTGAAAACATATTTTTCTTACATTCTTATTTTTGTGGAACTGGGATCAAACCCAGGACTTTATATACACAAGGATGTCCTTTATCATTGATCTGAATTCCCATTTCCTAGAAGAATAATTATTTTTTAGGAATTGAAACAATTATTGCCTTTTGTTTTGTTTGGGGGCCACATCCTGTGGTGGTAAGGGTTTAATTCTGGCTCTGTGATCAGGGCTCAGTCTTGACTGTGTCCTTGGGAACATATGGGGAACCTGGGATTGAACCTGAGTTGGGCATATGCAAAGCAAGTGCCTTACCCACTGTACTATCTCTCCAGCTCAGGCCCTATTATATTATCTTTTGTTTACATATCAAAATAATGTCTGAATTTAATATGTTTATCATTTATTCTAACTAATAGAATGATAGCTTTAATACTTCAGGTTAAGAGTGATCAAATCACCTCCCATAGCTACTACCATGTTGACTCACCCATCAACCCTGCTCTTCAGGTTCACTAACTTAATCTTTATGGATAAACAAGCCAATCAGCTGAAATTCATGGACACACTGCCCCCCATTCACCTAGGATGGAAACTTTGGGGCACCCCCCCCAATAAAGCCCCAGCAGCCACACCCATAACTTATTGCTGCTGCCATGCCAATATTCTAGCTCCATGACTTCACTAAGAATCTCTCCAGACTCATCCCTATTTCTACAGATCCTGAAGTTTCTGGACCATGCAGTGCAGATACCTTCAAGTTCCTCAGTACTTAAATTCCAGTAAAAGCACACCAAATTAAATTCACCTATAAGTCAACTCAACAAACTGAAACAATAACACAGAAGTCTCAACTAGCTACAAGCTTCTTAGTAAATCCTCAAACACTTAACCCCATGGTGAGATATAACAGTTTTCACAAAATTTCCTTTACTGAAGTATTTTTGATAATTTCTTTAGTCATTTTGTTGTAACAAGCAATATAAAACAAAATATTGTTTGCCAGCTAAGGTAAAAGACTTGTGGGGAGTTGTTTGGGAAAATGGGGACAATGATGTAGGGATGGTGACTCAGGTGGCGAAGTTCGTGTTGTAACATCAAAACCCTGTAGCAACTATATTATGAACAACTTTGTAAACTATGATGTTCAAATAAAGAAATAAAAGAGTTCTCAATCATAAAGACAGACTTAAGCAAATGGAAAACTAGAAAATTGCAAGCTGCTATAACAGCAAGAGGTTTGCTTTCTTTAAGTCACTATGATTTACTGTTATTCATAGTTGAGTTTCAGAAATACAGTTTTCCAACACCAATCTTACTATCAGTGTCAATTTTGTTTCACCTATGTCCCCAGGTTCCCTTACATGCTCCAGACTGCCTCCTGAGAAGCATACTTTTTTTGGTATTTGGGCCATACCTTGAGGTGTTCAGAGTTTACACCTGGCTCAGCATCCAGGCATCACTCCTGGCAGGGCTCATGGGACAATAGAGGTTGTTGGGGATAGAACCAGGGTCAGCTATGTGCAAAGCAAGTTCTCTGCTTTCTGTAATATATATCTAGACCCCATAAGACACATTTTAATGTTTGATTCTTGTAGTTTAAGTCTCATGCTTACAATGTTGTTAAATCTGTGATATATATGTATATATATACATATTTATAAACCTTCTACACCACTAATATCCCTGAAGCCCCTGCCCCTGTTATCTCCTTTCTACCTTTTCTTACTTCCTCCACTCAATTTCTCTCTCTCATTGTCCTCATTTCTATAATCTAGTGCCAAGGGTAATCTAGGTATTAACCCCTTTAGTCCCTTGCATTCTGCCTTTGTCCTGTTATTCTATATACGACAGATAAGTGAGATCTCCTGGTATTTGTCCTTCTTTTGATTTACTTCTCATAGCAAGATATCCTACAGTTCTATCCAAGTTGCAGTGAATTTTGCAATTTTATCATTTTTTGTAGCCGCATATTACTCCGTGCATGTATACCACATCTTCCTCAACCACTCATCTGTTTTTTGGACACAAAGGTTGATTCCATATTCTAGATATTGCTCTGAGTGTTTCACTGAAATAATGGTGTGCATATGTCCTTTTGTATAAATGTTTTAGTCTCCTGGGGTTAGATACCAAGAAGTGGAATTGCTGGGTCATATGGCAGCTCTATTCTTACTTTTCTGAAAAATATCTGTATTGTTTGGAAGCATAAACATAAAGGAAAAATAAATTTCCAAACATTTATATGTATGTATTTATAGCTTTTTAGTACTTTAAATAAGGAGACTCAGTAACAATGCTTAGGCACACGTGATAAAACAGGGAAAACTAAGCATATTTGTAGATACATAATCTATGACATATAAAAGAACTAGGATGAGGAACAGAAAAGTTAAGAGGGCAAATACTTCTTATAAGGAGTTCAAAGGATTAAATAGGGAGGCATAGTTAAGTAGATGCAAGTTATATGTAATGCCACATGTTTAGGTAGGGCTTTCATTGAATTTTATTCTGATTTTTTTAAAATTTATTTAAACGATTTACTAGTTTACATGTGCAAAATGCATAAGACATAAAAGGAAAGTATTTTAAATTAACCACTAATAAATTGAAATTACACTGGGCGGTAGCACAGCGGTAGGGTGTTTGCCTTACAAGTGGCCAACATGGTCGACCCGAGTTCGATTCCGCTGCCCCTCTCGAAGAGCCTGGCAAGCTACCGAGAGTATCTCGCCCGCACAGCAGAGCCTGGCGAGCTACCTGTGATGTATTCGATATGCCAAACATAGTAACAACAGGTCTCATGATGGAGACGTTACTGGGCCCGCTCAAGCAAATCGATGAACAACGGGAGGACCATGACCGTGACTGTGATCACTTTATCACTTGACTTCCTGTTAATCATCAATTTGCTCGAGCGGGCGCCAGTAATGTCTCCGTTTGTCCCTGCCACGTGCTAGTGTAGCCCAAAGGCGTGTGTTCACTCTAGGAACATGAAGAGCCTCAAACCAATCATTCATGATCATGATGAAGAAGTCTGACCATCTGGTAGGTGGGCAGCCACGCGGTCTTTTGACATCCCGTGGAATCCAGTCGGTAACGGCTCTAGTCCAGCGATCATCTCTAAATCTCATTACGTGACCAGCCCATCTGATTTTTGACACCTTGGCAAACGAGACAGCATCCTTGATTCTTGATCGTTGACGGAGGTTGGAACTCCGGATTCTTTCTCTCATTTGAGTGAAACATGATATTCCAAGCATAGCTCTTTCAATTCCTCTTTGGGAGACCCAAATAGCATTCTCATCCTGTTTGCATAGGGCCCAGGTCTCTGAGGCATATGCTAATGCAGGAAGAACAGTGAAATCAAAGAGATGTGCCCGGAGCCAGTGATTCTTCGTCCTCTTAGCTATTTCTTCGACGCTCTTGAAGGCATTCCAAGCTGCTCTCTTCCTCCTGCGCAGCTCGGGTGCCAGGTCATTTGTCATGTTGACTTCTTGACCTAGCTACACATAGCTGTTTCATTCGGAGATGGTCGTTCCGTTGAGAGTGAATGGGGTGTCAGGAATGAGGCTGTTTCTCATAAACATTTTCTTCATAAAATTCAGCTGTAGTCCGACCTTTCCACACTCACGGTTGAAGTCGGCCAGCATTTGTGCCGCTTGACTGATGTTTGGTGTTATTAAAACAATGTCATCAGGAAAGCGGTGGTGTAGTTGCCAACCATCTAACTTCACTCCCATTCCTTCCCATTCCAGTCTTCGCATGATGTTCTCGAGGGTGCCACTGAAGAGTTTCAGTGAAACCCTGCTGAACCACTCTCTTGACATCAATGGTTACTTCTTTGTAGAATGGTGAGATCTTGGTAGTGAATCCACAATACAGCTCATGGAGGATCTCAATGTATTGGGCTTGAATGCCCTGATTGGCTAGGGCTTCAATGACCGCTTCCATCTCAACAGAATCAATGGCCTTCTTTAAATCAATGAACGTTAGACAGAGCGGCATCTTGAACTCCCAAGAAACCTCAATGAGGTTGGTTATCGGGTGGATATGGTCGATGGTGCTGAATCCTTTGCGGAACCCGGCTTGCTCACATGGTTGCCCTTGATCTAGTGTTTTGCCAATCCTATTCAGGATGACTCGAGTGAATAACTTGACAGACAATAGGCAGATTGGGTGATAGTTGCCAATGTCATGGATCTCTCCCTTCTTGAACAGTAGTACAGTCCTGCTGGTTTTCCATTGGGATGGAACCTTGCATTCAGACAGGTAGCGTGTGAAGAGCCGAGCCAGTGTATTATTGAGTACTGACGGCAGGTTCTTCAGGTGTTCAGGTCTGACCTTGTCTGGGCCGGGTGCTGTTCATTTCTTTACTGGTGAAATGGCGTGTCGGATTTCGGAAGGGAGAACATTGGGAATGACATATACATCCTGTGGAATTTGTTATGTTGGCAGGTGGACATGGCTATCGAAGAGATTTGAGTAGAAGTAATGGATATTCTTCTCCATTGACATTCTGGAAGATGTGCTAGATCCATCAGGACGTCGGAGGGCAGTCATCTTGTTCTTGTAGTTGGCGAAGGGCAGGCGGGCGTTACGAATACTTTTCCTGGCTTCTGCCGCATCTACCAGCACTTCTGCTCTTCTCTATTTGAGGTCTTCCTTGATCGCATCTCTGCACTGCTTTGTGAGCTTGGAGGTTAGCTTGCGGTTGCCTGAGGCATGCACCAAACCACGTTGGCGAATAAGCTCAAGAGTTTTCGAAGACAGTCTTTTTTTTGTGGCTATATCTCTCTTGTCATTCCTCGCACAATCATGGAGGTGCTGAACTAGTTGATCGTATTCCTCGTCAATGTTGTCAACAATGGCATCTTCCCATGTTGCCGCAATAGAGCCAAAGAGCTTCCAGTTGGTGGTCATTCTGGGAGTTCTCCTTTTAACTTTGCAGCCCTTTTCCCCGCTCTGTGAAGTAGAATTTTGCGCGAAGGAGACGGTGGTCCGATTCTATTTGGAATTTTGGGACGACAGCGACATAGGTCAGGAAAAACCGTCCATTGAATATGATGTGGTCTATTTTGTTGTGGAATTGTCCACTGGGAGACTCCCATGTGCAACGTTTAGATTCGGCCTTCTGGAATCTTGAGTTACCATGGATGATCTTGGTTGACATGACGAACTCAGACAGTCTCTCACCCTGTTCGTTCCATTCTAGGCCATGGGTCCCGATGTGAAGTTCTTTGGCCGATCTTCTCGGTCCTATCTTGGCATTAAAATCACCCACAATGATTTTGTAGAAGGTGTGGTCTTCTTTATAGAACTTCTCCAGCTCCTTGTAGAACTTCTCAATTTCTCCTTCATCATAATTGGATGTTGGTGCGTAGACAACGAAAATAGAAACTGCCGGCAGTTTTACAATTTTTTACAATTTTCTAGGTGAACTATTTGATTTGGTGATATTCTAAATCTAGATTCCTTAAACAATTCCACCTCTCCTTAAATTCTTTATACAGAAGAGAATATTTGGTTGTACTTAGATATGGTTAGAGTATAGTCCTTGTTCCATTCTCAGGGATCTGGTGCTCAAGGCATGTGCTCTGCCAGGCATTGAACAAAGGATGGCTGTGTTGGCTATGTGCAAAGTAAACACCTTATCTCTTGTATTATCTCTTGCTGATGCCTCAAATTCTCTATGTGTAATAATTTTGCCACATTCATTTTTTCTTGAAAGTATTTCAAAGAAAGCTTTTGATCATTTTTGCTGACAGTTTCTCCTCCAAAAATGTTAGTTACATGACACTGTCAAATTAAAGCCAGTAAAGCATTTTTTACTCAAAATCCTTCAGATTATGTCATCTTGATATAATGGTTAATTAAAAAATAACTCTATTTAATTTCTATGAGTATCACGTTTTGACATTAGTTTAAGAGTCTTGGGAAGATTAAAAATCTGATGAAGGAAACTGAATTAAAAGATGACCCATGCAGACAGCTTGATGGTGGCTTATGAGAGAAATCTTTTGTATCCTCCTCCTTTCAAATATATTTGTCATTTTCTCTTTTATTTGAACCCTTTGGGAAAGTATTTTCCATGAATTATCTTCTTTTATAAGAATCTTCTGATGCCATTTTGGTTTTTCCTCTTTGACACCCTGGCTGTCCTTCTCTGCTGAAAGTGATACAACCTTGAGGACCATGTCACTGACAATAATGGCCTCTAGCTTCACCTACCTTTCACTGCCCTCTCCAGTTCTTCTAGCTCAGCTCCCACTCCAGTTTCAACAATAAAGTAAGATTAACACTTACTAGAGGAAACAGATGTTTTAAGTCTCACATTTTCCAGTTCTGAACTCTCTTTCTGCAAAATAAAGGACTTTGTAGTTTTGTTTTTTGCTTTTACTTTAGGTATATGTAGCATTGAATACTTCTGAGCATGCTGTACAGGTTAAAAGAGCAAGAAGTAATCAAGTATAAGATTTTAGGAAGGGTGAATTCTCAGTACATGAAAGATCTGATTTTTTGCTGTTTAAGAATGTAGCTGAAGTCTTCTGGGCTTTTGAAAAAACTAGGGCAATGGTTGTTTCCTAGCTACAAAAGCCTACAAACATCTATCCCTTGTGACTTCTCTTAAGATGGAAACTTCACTCTTTATTCCATGTTGAATTCTGTCATATTAAGAAATCTGTTGCTGCTTTAGTCATAACTGAACTATAATTACTTCCCCTACTATTCTCTTTTCTTGAACAGTTTGAGCTGCCTTTTGCATTGTAGACCAGATGTATTTTCTTGTGGAAATGATAATGGTGCACTGTTATAGTGGACATAGTACTATTACTGCAATGCAATGTGTTCAGATACATCATGGGTTAAAGAGATAGCTTTGCTATGTTTGTGACTCAAAACAAAATTTTATGACATTTCTTGCAAGAGAAAATGCACTCTAAGTTTCAGATAATTGACTTATAAACAAACACATCCAGTGCTTGTGTTGGGAGCTGTTGGGAGCTAAGCATTTAGTTTTTTTTAATTGTCTTTCTCTTTTCCTTACATAGATAATGCATACTTTTCTGACCTTGTGTTAAATATTTTAATAATCATTAAAACTAAATTCATCTAAAATAATATCAGAATAACTGCTTATCCACCCATCAATACATCCAAGCACTGATTTTTTTGTGGTGCTAGGGACTGAATCAAGAAATCCCACACATGCCAAGCTGAGCTGTATATCTGGCCTCCTATACACTGATTTGAATAATGTGTTCGTTGATCAATTTTATTTTACTTTCTTTTTTAAAATATTTTTATTAGTGAAACACCATGAGGTACAGTTGTAGATTTACAAATTTTTGTGCTTCGGTTTCGATTATACAATGATCAAATATCCATCCCTCCACCAGTGCCCATTTTCCACCACCATGGATCCCAGTATCCCTCCCAAACCCATCACCCCCATCCCACCCAGACTCTGTGGCAGGGCATTTCCTTTTGTTTTCTCTCTCCTTTTGGGTGTTGTGGTCTGCAAAAGAGGCATTGAGTGGCAATCATGTTCAGTCCATAGTCAATTTTCAACATGCATCTCCCCTCCTGGGAGGATCCTCCAAACACCCTTTATTTGGTGCTCCCTTCTCTATCTGAGCTGCCCTATCCCCTAGAATGCCCGACTGGCCTCTAACCTATGGAATAATCCACCTGGTACTGATCTCGGCTATTCTTGGGTATTAATCTCCTATTTTGTTACTTTATATCCCCCGGGGCTGGAGCGATAGCACAGCGGGTAGGGCGTTTGCCTTACAAGAGGCCAACATGGCCGACCCGAGTTCGATTCCTCCGCCCCTCTCGGAGAGCCTGGCAAGCTACCGAGAGTATTCGATATGCCAGACACAGTAACAACAAAGTCTCCAATGGAGATGTTACTGGGCCCGCTCGAACAAATCGACGATCAACGGGAGGGCCTTTACCTTTTACCTTTATATCCCCCAGATGAATGCAATCTTTCTATGTCTATCCCTCTCTTTCTGACTCATTTCGCTTAGCATGATACTTTCCATGTAGTGCCACTTGTATGTAAATTTCATAACTTCATCTTTTATAACAGCTACATAGTACTCCATTGTGTATAAAATGTACCAAAGTTTCTTTAACCAGTCATCTGTTCTTGGGCACTAAGGTTTTTTCCAGATTCTGGCTATTGTAAAGAGTGCTGCAATGAACAAACAAGTGCAGATATCACTTCGACTATACATTTTTGCCTCTCTGGGATATATTCCCAGGAGTGGTATTGCTGGGTCAAATGGGAGCTCAATTTCTAATTTTTTGAGAATCGTCCATACTGTTTTCCAGAAGGGCTGAACCAGTGGACATTCCCACCAACAGTGAAGGAGTGTCCCTTTCTCGCCACATCCGTGCCAGCATTGGTTGCATTTGTTCTTTTGGATGTGGGCCAGTCTCTGAGGTGTGAGATGGTATCTCATTGTGGTTTTGATCTGCACCTCCCTGATAATTAATGATGTAGAGCATATTCTCATGTGCATTTTTGCCATTCGGATTTCTTCTTTGAGAAAGTTTCTGTTCATTTCATTGCCCCATTTTTTGATGGGGTTGGATGTTTTCTTCTTGTGGAGTTCAATCAGTACTTTGAATATCCTTGATATCAACCCCTTGTCACATGTGTATTCGGCGAATATCCTTTCCCATTCTGTAGACTGTCTTTGTATTTTTGTCACTGTTTCTTTGGAGGTGCAGAAGCTTCTTAGTTTAAGAAAGTCCCATTTATCTATCTCTGTTTTCACTTGCTCGGCCAGTGGCGTGACATCTTTGAAGATACCATTAGCTTCGATGTCATGGAGGGTTTTGCCAACTTTGTCTTCAATGTACCTTATGGCTTCTGGTCTGATGTTGAGATCTTTAATCCATTTTGATCTTACTTTTGTACATGGTGTTAGGCAGAGTTCTGAGCCCATTTTTTTGCATGTAGCCGTCCAGTGATGCCAGCACAATTTGTTAAAGAGGCTTTCCTTACTCCACTTCACATTACTTGCACCTTTATCAAAGATTAGATGATCATATGATTGAGGGGAGATGTCAGTGTATTCAACCCTGTTCCATTGGTCTGCAGCTCTGCCTTTGTTCCAGTACCATGCTGTTTTAATTATTACTGCTTTGTAGTAGAGTTTGAAGTTAGGGAGGTTGATTCCTCCTATTTTCTTTTCCCCAAGA
Organism: Sorex fumeus; assembly: GCF_029834395.1. Taxonomy (NCBI): domain Eukaryota; kingdom Metazoa; phylum Chordata; class Mammalia; order Eulipotyphla; family Soricidae; genus Sorex; species Sorex fumeus. The sequence goes on along the minus strand of NW_026606143.1, from coordinate 6,921,534 downwards.
ATTCCTATAGCTATTCGTAGGGGTTTATTGTTCCATATAAATTTCAGGAGTGTTTGCTCCATTTCTTTGAAGAATGTCATGGGTATCCTTATAGGGATTGCATTGAATTTATACAATGCTTTGGGAAATATTGTCATTTTGACAATGTTATATCTCCCGACGCATGAGGAGGGGATATCTTTCCATTTCCTCATGTCCTCTTTTATTTCCTGAAGTAGCGTTTTATAGTTTTCTTTGTACAGGTCCTTTACTTCCTTAGTTAAGTTGATTCCTAGGTACTTGATTTTCTGGGGCACAATTATGAACGTGATTGTTTTTTTCATGTCGCTTTCTTCTCTCTCACTGTTTGCCTATAGGAAAACCATGGACTTTGGGGTATTGATTTTATAGCCTGCAACTTTACTATACAAGTCTATTGTTTCTGGGAGTTTCTTGGTAGAGGTTATAGGGTTCGCTAAGTAAAGTATCATATCATCTACTAATAGTGAGAGCTTGATTTCTTTCTTTCCTACCTGAATGCCCCTAATATCTTTTTCTTGCCTAATCGCTATTGTAAGTACTTCCAGTACTGTACTGAACAGGAGTGGAGAGAGTGGGCATCCTTGTCTCATCCCTGATCTTAGAGAGAAGGCTCTCAGTTTTTCCCCATTGAGGATGATGCTTGCTGTAGGCTTGTGGTAGATTGCTTTAACTATGTTGCGGAAAGTCCTCTCTTCCCATTTTGGCTAAAGTTTTCATGATAAAGGGGTGATAGATCTTGTCAAATGCTTTCTCTGCATCTATTGATATGATCATATGCTTTTTATCTTTTCTTTTGTTGATATGATGGATTATGTTGATTGATTTCCGAACGTTAAACCATCCTTGCATCCCTGGGATGAATCCTACTTGGTCAAGGTCTATGATCTTTTTGATGAGTAGTTGGATTCTATTTGCTATTAGATGGTTGAGGATCTTTGCATCTTTGTTCGTCAGGGATTATTGGCCTGTCATTCTCTTTCTTTGTGGTATTTCTGGCTGCTTGTGGTATCTCTGTCTGCTTTTGGTATCAGGGTAATATTTGCTTCGTAGAAACTGTTCGGAAGTGTTTTTGATATTTCAATTTCGTGGAAAAGCTTAAAGAGAATGGGGAGTGAATCTTATTTAAAGATTTGGAAAAATTCACTAGTGAATCCATCCGGGCCAGGAATTTTGTGCTTGGGGAGACTTTTTATTACCATTTCAATTTCCTTTATGGTGATAGGTCTGTTCAGGTATTCCAGGTCTTGTTGGTTCAGCCTTGGGAGTCTGTAAGAGTCTAGGAATTTATCTATTTCCTCGAGGTTTTCACGTTCCGTGGCATAAAACTTCTCAAAGTACTCCATGAGGATCCTTTGAATTTCTGTAGTTTCTGTTGTAATGACTCCCTTTTCATTTCTGATTCGGTTTATTAGGGTTTTCGCTCTCCCTTTCTTTGTGAGTTTTGCTAGAGGCTCCTCGATCTTGTTAATTTTCTTGAAGAACCAGCTCTTAGTTTCATTGATCTTTTGAATTGTTTTTTTTGGTTTCCATCTCGTTAATCTCTGCTCTGAGTTTTATTATTTCCTTCCTCCTGTTTGGGTTGTTCTCCTTTTGTTGGTCCTTCTCCAATTTCTTAAGCTGTGAGCTTAGGTTTTTTATGTGGGCTTGCTCCTCCTTCTTGAGGAATGCTTGTAGAGCTATAAACTTTCCTCTTAACACAGATTTTGCTGTATCCCATAAGTTTTGGTAACTCGTGAACTCATTTTCACTCATTTCCAGGAATCTTTTGATTTCCTCTTTGATTTCCTTTCTAAGCCACTCGTTGTTCAATAGTGCACTGTTTAATTTCCAGGTGTTTGATTTAGTTTTCTGTTTTTGTTTGTGATTTACTTCTAATTTCAGCACATTATGGTCTGAGAAGATTGTTGATACAATCTCTATCTTCTTAATTTTATGGAGGTATGTTTTGTGGCTCAGCATGTGGTCTATCTTGGAGAATGTTCCATGTACGCTTGAGAAGAATGTTTATTCAGCTTTTTGAGGATGAAGTGTCTGATATATATCTACTAAGTCCCTTTCTTCCATTGTTTCTCTCAGATGATGCATGTCCTTGCTAATCTTGAGTCTGGTTTATCTATCAAGAGGTGATAAAGCGGTGTTGATGTCTCCCACTAGTATTGTATTGCTATTGTTGTCTTTCTCCAAATCTATGAGTTTTAAGTACTTTGCTGGTCCCTCATTAGGTGCATATACATTTAGTATTGTAAGTACTTCCTATTGTACAGATCCTTTGATCAATAAGAAATGGCCTTCACTGTCTCTTATGACCTTCTTCACTCTGAAATCAATGTGGTTTGATATTAGGATGGCTTCCCCAGCTTTTTTATGAGAGCTGTTTGCCTGTAGGATTGTTTTCCAGCCTTTGACTCTGAGTCTGTGTTTGCTTTGACTATTGAGATGTGTTTCTTGCAGGCAGCAGAATGTTGGGTTCAATTTTCTAATCCATCCTGCCACTCTGTGTCTTTTAATTGGTGTGTTTAGCCCATTGACATTGAGAGAGATTATTGTTATGGGATTTTGTCCCATTTTTCTGTTGAAATTTGTTGTATTCGAGGGGCCTGTCTTTCCTTAAAGTAGCCCATTTAGTTGTTCTTGTAACCATGGTTTTGAGTCTATGAAGTTCCTGAGTTGTTGTTTGTCTGTGAAACTGCGTGTTGTTCCTTCTGTTATGAATGAGAGTCTCGCTGGTTAAAGTATTTTTGTTGAGGCATTTATTTCATTGAGTTTTTTCACTATGTCCCACCACTGTTTTCGGGCCATGAGGGTTTCATCAGACAAATCAGCTGTAAATTTTAAGGATGCTCCTTTGTAGGAGATTTCTTTCTTCAAACTTGCTGCTTTCAGAATTTTGTCTCTATCTAAGGTTTTGGTCATTTTTTATCAGGATGTGTCTTGAGGTATTTTTATTCAGATTTCTTCTTGCTGGTACGCTTCCGGTCTCCTGAATGTGGTCACAAGTTTTCTTCAGCTCTGGAAACGTTGTAGCAATGGTGTCTTTCACAGTTTCTTCTACATCAAGGTTTTCTTCATGTCCCTCTGGGACTCCAATAATTCTTATGTTACCCCTCTTGGCTTCATCACGATCTTCTCTTGCCATCTGTTCCCGAATTGTGAGTCTATTTTCCATTTTCTGCTCTTTTCTTCAGAGTCTCAGGACATCATCTTCGAGCTCACTGATTCTGTTCTCAGAAGCTGTTACTCTGCTGCTGAGGCCTTCCACTGAGTTTTTCAATTTGCCTACCATGTTTTTCAGGTCTGACATTTTCGTTTGCATTTTCCTCAATTCTGTCTTCAAATCCTCTTGTCTTTTATTGGCATTGTTTTCCATTGTTTCTTTTTGCTCCCTAAGCATCCTCAGTAGCTCCCTTCTAAATTCCTTGTCAGAGAGGTTGTCTAACACTACAGTACTCTTGGTATCTTCTGGGATAGCCTTTTCAATAAGAAAGTTTGGTGGGCTTTGCTTTGCTTTACCATTGTGACCAGTTTGGTTTAGACCTTCACATTCACGGTTACTATTCTGCTTGATATGCAGAATGAATTGAGATAGGTTTAACGAATTATTGGCTAATGTGTTTCTAGTGGATGAGCTAACCTAGAGAAGATTCCATCTGAGAGGGTAACTCATGGTTCCTATGGGATATGTAGTGGGAGAATACTTTGCAACCGCGTTAATGGCCACTGCTACGGAAAGGGTCCCTGGTGCTGGGTGACGGGCAATACCTGGTTAAATGAGGAGAGTGCCCGGAGCCATTCAGCTTTGTTTCCACGAGATGTGTCTCGGTTCCCATCCCGTGCAGATCAAGGAGGAAAACCGGCTGTTCTAGTGGAATCAAGGTAGCTGCGCATGCCCAGAGAGAGTCCCAAGCCCTGGGTTCCGGGCTTTACCTGGTTGAATGAGGCTTATTTTAATTTCTTATCATAGAAATTCTGTAGCTTACAATATTGTTGATATTGTTGATCTCATGCACATAATTGCAATATCATATTAATTTACAGTGTACCCACATCATCCTCCTTAATACCCTACTTCCTTCCCTTTCAATTCCCCTACCAACTCAATTGTATGAATAACTAAGACATGGAAACAATCCAAATGCCCAATTTCAGACGAATGGATCAAGAAGTTACATACAAGAAAGCCATGGATTTTTGGGTGTGGATTTTGTAGCCTGCCACTTTGCTAAACTGACCTATTGTTTCTAGGAGCTTTTCTGAAGAATCTTTAGGGTTTTCTAACTATAGTATCATATCGCCTGTAAATAGTGATAGTTTGACCTCTTCCTTTCCTATCTGTATTCCCTTGATACCTTTCTCTTGTCTAACTGCAATGGCCAGGACTTCCAGTACTATATTGAATAGGATTGGAGAAATTGGGCAACTTTGCCTTGTGCCCAATCTTAGAGGGAAGGCTTTTAGTTTTTCCCCATTGAGAATGGTACTTCCCATGGGCTTGTGGTAGATGGCATGCGGCTGTCAGGAGAGATGAATTCATGAACTTTTCTTATAAATGGAGAGATATGGAGAGTATCATGCTAAGCTATATGAGTCAGAAAGAGAGGGACAGACATAGAAGGACTGCACTCATGTGAGGAGTATAAAACAACATAACATGAGGTTGACACCTAAGGATAGCAGATGCACAGGACAGACAGTTTGATCCATAGCTGGAAGTCTGCCTCATGAGCAAAGCCTAGAAGGCAGCTGGAATAGAGAAGGGATCACTAAGAAAAAGATGGCTGGAGGAATCGGTTAGTTGGGATGGGAGATGTATTTATAAAGTAGATAAAGGACCAAATATGATAACCTCTCAGGGTTTGCATTGCATACTATAATGCCCAAAAGTAGAGAGAGATTATGGGGAATCATGTCTGCCATGGAGGCAGAGGGAGGGTAGGAAATGGGAAGTATACCGGAGATATTGGTGGTAGGGAATGTCCACTGGTGAAGGGAAGGGTGTTTGATCATTGTTTGATTGTAACCCAAACATGAAAGCTTGTAACTATCTCGTGGTGATTCAATAAAATTAAAAAAAGAAGTTACATACACAATGCAATACTATGGAATCTAAAAGAACAAAATCATACATTTTTCACAACATGGATGGAACTAGAGGATATATTTTTGAGTGAAGTCAGAAAGAAAGGGATACAGAATGATTTCTCTCATATTTGGACTTAAATATACTTATAAATTTTAAAGCACTCTTCTTTAAAGCTATTTTTTCATTTTCTAAGGGTTTTTATCTGCAATGCTTGTATGCAGTTTTAATGCATGAAGCTAATTAGAAAGATTCATTGGTCTATAAGTTTCTGTACTGATAGTAAGGTCCTCTACATAGTACTAAATCTAGTCATCCTTTTATCCTCTAGCTTACAGGAATTGGATGGAGAGTACTGAAGAACTCTTCATTAACCTGAGATACTGTGGCTTTGATGTATTTTGAAATATGGTAGCATGGTACTTGTCAAAAAAAAAGTTTGTTTTGGCCTGCTTTTCTTGGATACTGAGATGAATTAGTTTAAAATTAAGATTATGTGATTAATGTTTTCAAGAGTAAAGAAATCTCATATACTGTGGTAAAGGATGGCTTGCTTACCATACACGTTTGCTCTTTTTGGAGCTCACATCTAGGTCCATTTCTCAAGATTCATTGTAGGGAGAGAAGGCTAACACTGTAAGCCGGGGAAATGAAATAAAAGTGAGAATACCAGTTCTAGGGCTCACCTGTAACATATCCTATCTCTCCACATTCTTTCTCTATTTTGAACATGACCCTGGCATTAGTGGAGACACGGATGTAAACTAGTTGCATGAGTAAATATATGGAAGATAATCAACCAGGAGCACCATTTTTGTTTAATACAAATAAGAAACAAACTTTTATGTTCATGGAGATCATAGGTTTTATAATATTTTACAGAAGAAATAGTATCACATTCAGTTATACTTAAACATATTTTAGAATTGTTTCGTCCTTGATATATATATATATATATATATATATATATATATATAGATGATGGTTCTATTCTGAGAGCAATTCTTTGACATCACCTGGGTAATCTACAATTCAATTCAATTCTGTCACTATCAATTTGGTATAATCCCAGATTATGTAGGTTAAGGGGTTAACACCCATAGTCTTTGCCCACTTCTGATGCCAATCACAAATACTGGACACTCAGAAGTCTTATATAAAATTCTACTGGCTCATTAAAAATTGGAAATTCCCACAACCATTCCTTTCTTTCCGTTCAGTAATTTGCTAGAATGACTCAGAACTCACTGAATATGACAGACGTATTAGAATATGAGTGTGGAATATACAAACATAAGAGATAAATAAAATAAGCTATAGTGGATAGGTGGTAGGGAACTTCTAAACCTTCTTCTCATGGTTAGTGCATAGTACCTTCCAAAACCATCTTTGTGCTTACCTACCTACCTTGGAGTTCTATTGAACCTTGGATGTTTTTAATTGAGATTTCATTATGAGATGATAGATGAAATAAAGGGCCACATGACTGAAACTAACATCGTTATAGGTACAAAGAAAGTCGGGATAAAAGTACCAGGCCACTAATCATGTTTGTTTGGGCTGGTGACCAGTTTTGAGCTGACACTATTGAGCGGACCCACCATGAATCAACTGTAACATAAACTCAAGTATGAATGAAAAGGGCTATGTAGGTACAAGAAAGGATACTCTATTCAGTAAATTCCAAGGAATGTTGAAGTTCTATGCCAGGAATCAGGAACAAAGAGCAGATAAACTTATATCACGATGGTAAATGACAAAAGTCAAAACTTCTGAGTGTAAAAATTTATTGTTTGAACTTATAGATAAAGAAAGTCTCTATGCTCATGTCTACTCACAGATTTTTGTCCCTACAAAATTCAGAAATTTTGTCCTGCATCCATACCTTTTAGTTCCAAATTTAGTCCTAACATACATGCTTTCAAGTTAAATTAGAAGGAAAGTTCATTTTGGATTTTTAGCTTCAGTATTTCTCCATATAATTTTATGCCTAGAATTTCACTATGCTGATCGTTTATTTTTAAAATAACATTGCCTATTATTTCTGAGTCTAAAATCCACACATGTGACCATAGCATCAAACAGCATTATCTACTGCTAACATATTATATTTGCTTAGTCTTGCATGCATGCATTTGCAGATTTTTTATACTTAAACAATTTGAATTATATTTCATAACATACTTAACAATATACCTTTTGATTGCTTTCATAACATAAGCATTATTATTTCCTTCAATGTTTTTGGAAACCTTATTTTATGGCAATAAAAGTCTACAAGTATACTATAAATATTTATGTGTAATTTATTTAGACATTTAGAAAGGTGTGACTATTGAGATTTTGTTTGTTCAGTGTTATAAATAGCATTAGGATGAACATCTTGTTATATAAATAATTGTGCATATCTTTTTTTTTATTTTATTTTTTGTAGGAGAACTGCTGTTTATTCAGCCACTGATTAGCTGATTGAATTGGGCATGAACTCCACCTTAATTCTTTTTAAAATTTTATTTATTTATTTTTCTTTTTATATTTATTTATTGAATCACTGTGGGAAAAGTTACTAAGCTTTCAGGTTTAAGTCTCGGTCATACAATGATCAAACACCTTTCCCTTCACCAGTACTCATTTTTCACCACCAAGAACCCCAGTATACCCCCCTCCCACCCCTCCAAATGCCTGTGAGGCAGATGATTTCTACTTCACTCTTCTGTACATTGATTACATTCACTATTTCGACAAAAGATGCACCATTATTGTTTAGAATTTCCCCCCAAACAAACAGAATTGCTGAAAAGGCATTGTGAAATATTTTGTTTTCTATAGCTGGTTATGAGAATCATATAATGTCATGCGGCCACGATTTTGGATTTCTGCAGAGTCAGATAATTACAAAATTGGTTTTTGTGTGTCTGGTGTTATGGCCATGCTGGAGAGCCGATCATGGGGGGTAACTCGTGACCTTGGTAGGGAGTGAAGGATGTGCCGGTACCGCCCTGCTTCCCATGAGACTGCAGTTGCCCCATCACTCCCGGCTTATACCTGGCTGTCCTATAAACTCTGAGGCGGCGGCCACCTTGCTGCCAGGGAGAAAAATGCAGAAGGGAGCAACACCCTTTCCCTCCTGGGGAGGCATGGTGCTGTAGTTTAATGCATGGTCCATTCACTTTTCTTCTGCAAGCTGCTGGGCTCTGAACTAAGTCCTTTTGCCTCTGGAGCCATGACCATTCCAGAGAGCCACTTGTGGGGGCAACTCATGACCTCAGTATTGCGTGAAGGACGAGCCAGTGCCGCCCCCCTTCCCATGAGACTGCAGTTGCCCCGTCACAGCTGGCTCATACCTGGCTTTCCAATAAGTTGTGAGGTGGTGGCCACCTTGCTGCCGGGTGGGGGGGGGGGGAAGGCAGAAGGGAGCAACACCCTTTCCCTCCCGGGAAGGCATGGCGCTGTAGTTTAATGCATGGTCCATTCACTTTTCTGCCGCAAGCTTCTGGGCTCTGGATTAAGTCTTTTTGCCTCTGGAGCCATAGCTGTGCCAGAGAGCCGCTTGTGGGGGGCAACTCGTGACCTCAATAGGGTGTGAAGGACAAGCCGGTACCACCCTCCTTCCCATGAGACTGCAGTTGCTTCATCACTGCTGGCTCATACCTGGCTTTCCAATAAGCTCTGAGCTGGCGGCCACCTTGTATGCAGTCCAGATGCAGCTCTGCCAAAAGCTGCTGGGTTTCAAGATTTGTTTCTGAGTCTCTGGTATCATGGCCATTAATCAACTTGGATTAATCAGCCAGAGAGGCCGTTTGTAGGCGGCGACTTGGGGTCTCGTTGGGATGGGGAGAAAGAGTCGGCTCCACCCCCATGTGGTGAGGCCCTGTGTGTCTTATCACTGCAGGCCCAAACCTGACTGCCAGTGGCCTCTGGAGGATGGTGGTCACCAGGCCGCCAGGGAGAACAGGTCAAGGCACGGAACCTATTCCCACCTGGAGTGACCCAGCGTCAGTAACCTACTGCAGAAACAGGACGCATTTATGCCAGAAGCCTTTGGGTTCCGAGATTCGTCTCTGGGATCATGGCCACTAAGCAGTTCGATCAGGACCCAGAGAGGCCATGCCTCCAATTATATAGCTGAGCTAGAGGTGGTTTGTGGGTGTGTCTCCCACGTACCTAACTTTTGGCCGTTTGCTTTCTTGGTAAACTGCCCCAAGTTTTTGGGGTCTGGCCAAAGGCACAGCAGCAATTTTGGGGTATCTGAAAGTCTGACGTTGCCATCAGGCTGCTGATGCACTCACTTCACAGGTACAGACTGACCTGCTTGTGGCACCATACCCCCATGTTTATTTCTTTGGATAGGTTTATAGATGCTTCCATTCCTTCAAAAGGCAAAAAATAGATTATATTTAGGTTTCATTTTTCAACAGGATGTACACTTTTATTTCTTGTTATACAACTGGTGATGCTCAGGTCTTACTCCTGTCTTTGTGCTCAGGTATCACTCCTAGAAGTCTTGTGGAATATATGGGGTGCCTGGGATCGAACCTGTATCAGCTGAACGCAAGGAATATACTTTATCCACTATATTAACTTTCTGCCCAAGGATGTACATTTTTATGAAGAAAAATTTTGCCTGAAATAATAAGACTGAAAATACCATTTGTATTTTTTAACCTGGTAGTTCCCTTATTGGATATAAATCTTGGTAACATGTTAAAAAAGGAAGAAATTTGTTCAAAGATGTTTATAGAACTGTTTATTTATAATAGTGAATCATCAGAAACTTCCCAAATATCTCAAATTATACATCATGAACACATGACACATAGGGAAAAAAAGCTGAGTGCATGTTGCTACTTGGAAATATGAATAGAAAACACTAAGTGAAAATAGGACAAAGGGCAGTAAAAAATACTTGTGCATATTTCTAAAAACTGAGAAAACTTTTAAAGCTAACATCATAGTAATTTTTGATTACAGGAACATTTTCCTGTAGGTTGGTTTTAATATTGTGCTAGCTTGACTTCATTTATTTCTTTCTACCCTTCTTCCTTCTTTTGTTGTTGTTGCAATGACCAGGAGACTCATAAGTGATCGTGGTCCATGCTGGGTGTGCACTTAGCTGTGGTGCTCACGCACACATGGTTGCAAGGATTGTAATGACTCTTCTGCTAGAACCACATGTGGAGACATGCCAGGGATCAAACTAGCAAGGCAGGAACTCTACCACGGAACTATTCCTAGACCCTCAGTTTTACTTTCAAACTCATTTCCTTACATTACCTCAGGAGAAGGGTGGTTTGTGAAGAGTTGAAAGATATCAGCAATTGATGTGAAGGAACAAGTCTCTCTGGCTGTCTCAGTTCTTTCTTTCCTGTGCGTCATCTCTGTTTCATAGAAGGAGCTACTCAGACTTAGTCCTGACCTGTTCTTGGCCTCCATTTGACCTCTCCTTCCCATAACCCAGTCAGGCACTCAGGTATTTTGACTTGTCGAAGAATTTCAGCTTAAAGCTGAAGGTACTGACTAACCTGGGGTCTTTTGTCTGATTCCATAAAGCTCACCAAACCAATATATGGTACAGCACATGATCCTTCTAACTCATCTGTTTCTAATTTTTAAAATTGTATTTAGTCATGGTGGATTACAAAGTTATTTACGATTGGGTTTTGGGAGTACAATGTTCCAACACCAATCCTTTCACCAGCGTCCACTTCTCTCCACCAATGTCCCCCGTTTCCCTTCCAGCCAGCCTCTGCGACAGTTTCTTTTTAAAAATAACTTTTAGCACTGTGGTTTACAGTCAGTAGTTATTGCTAGGGTTTCCTGCATAATCCTTTACTGACATTCAGCTCTTCCATGAAGCTTCAGGCCATGTTGTATTCCCAGAAATTAAGACAAATACATTTAAATTAGTTAGTTAGAGCAAGTGTATGCATTGTTTGTGAAAATGTGTGCTTTGTCTTTAATTTTGGACCACATTCAGCTGAGGTTAACGCTTATTCATGGCTCTCTGCTCAAGAATCACTCCTGGCAGTGCTTAGGGGACTCTATGTGGTAACTAGGGATTGAACCCAGATTGAGCATGTACTAGGCAACTGCCCTAACGAGTATACTATCTCTCCAGCCCCATTGTGTGTGTGTGTGTGTTTTAAGCTAATGGATCTCTAGTTGCTTATAGATATTCAGAGTGATACCTTCCCAAGGGACACAAACTTGCTAAATTGGCTCTTATTTTACTACAAATGAGTAAAAAATTAATTTGTCTCTAATTTCTACAAGGATTTTGTTTTATTTTATTAATTTGGTTTTTATTTAGGCACCAAGCTTTACAAAACTGTTAATAATAGAGTTTCATATAAAATATTTTAAATCAAAACCCTCCACTAATACCCCACCATTCCCTCTGTTTCCCCACCCCACATCCTTAGCAAACTCATTAGTTTGGATCACATCTTTCCTGTAATGTTGACTATACATGGTTTCAATGTATACAATTGCCTCATTTGTACATCTCTAAAGCATTCAAGACCCTTGGCCAATGCCCTATGTTCGCTTCACTCTACCTCCACATCCCCTCTGCCCCATCCTTTACCTTGGAATTCTCAATTCTGAAATCCAGGGCCAAAGATTTTGCTATAACTTTATACCTTGTTGCTCTTGTTACCACAAAGAAGTTAGAACAGATGAGATTCTATGGGTTCAGGGTTGCAGGCTGTGAACTTTGCTAAATGAAAGGAGTCAGAGAGAGAAGGACATCACATTCATTTGAGGGATATAAAAAACAGTATGATATCTTTTATACCAAAATATAGTAGAAATAAGGGTCAGGAGGACTGGTCCATGGTAGGAAGCTTGTCACAAGTTGTGGAGGAATGCAGTTACAACAGAGAAGGGACCACTATGATGATGATAACTGGAAATGATCACTCTGGATAGGAACAAAGTGCTTAAAGGAGGTAAAGTGATACACCTTTAAGTAACAGTATTACAAACCACAGAACATAAAAAGAAAGAGAAAGGAGGGGGGCTTGATGATGCAGGTGGGAAACTGGGAACGTTGGGCATTTGTGGCAGAAAATGTACAATTGAAAGGGGCAGGTGTTGGAACATTGTATAACTGAAACCCAATCATGAACAACTTTGAAACTGTGCTTTATGGTGATTCAATTAAAAAGAGAAAAGTTAGAAAATCCTGTCCTTCTCCCTCTGACATAGTTTAGCATGTCATCCTCAGTTTCCATCCACATTGCAGAAAACTGCATGATTTCATCTTTTCTTCTACGAGGATTTTAATGACTGAGACATATTACTTCATCAAGTTATTTTTGGGACAAGATGTTAAGGTGGGAGAGATAAGAAATAATTTGGCTAATGATAAAGAGTATATAGTCAACATTACAGGCAAGATGTGATCCAAACTAATGAGTTTGCTAATGGTGGAGTGTTTTTAACTTAATAATCTAGAGAAGTTGGATATAGATTGTGGTTCTTTACGTAGTGAACACTAAGACTATAACATTTTTAGGTATTTATGTTTAATATTCATTTCAACCTAACAACTGAATATTAGAAAGAACTCAAGGGATCTTGCCTATTTGCATAATAAGTAGATCCTGAATTCAGTATGAGTCTAACAAGACACCTAAGAGGGGTAGCGTGTGTATATTCCAGAGAAATACAGATTTAGAGAAGTCATTCTAGATAAGAAAAATGGCAACTGCAGCAAACTCTAGTTTGCAAGGGTTTGGCTGTGTGCCTGGAGCAATGCCACAGAATATTTAAAACTGGAAACCTCATAGAAAACCTGGTGAGTTGGGTTATTAGGAAAGAAGTTAACCAAGCGTTATCAGCTAGATTAGTTTTTTGTCATTGAAAAATTTAGGTTAGTAAATTCATAGAGATTTTTTAAGAATTCTTTGTCTAGCCAAAGATAGATAGTATAGGGGTTAGATGTAATGACATGATTCCCAAACATAGAGCTGGGATAGCCCCCCAAATCTCTGGGTGTGGCCCAAACACCCTTCCCCCCAAAAAAGTCCTCACTTATTTTTCTGCTTCTTCATTTTACTGTGTTATCTTCTACATTCTGTATACACTTTTGTTTAGAATTTGTTTGTTCTCTTATTCTCATAAGCATTTGTGTTCATCAGAATATGCCCTAAATTTTGTTCTATAGAGAAGGTAAATGCTGGCTTCTAGTAGGCATTGTGCTCTAAGAAATGACTTCATGGCAACACTCTGAATTAGCAGTTATTCACAGTGGAATGTGTGTAAGCTACTGTGTCCATGGGTGTTAATTATAACATGTCAATAAAAGACCTGATTACTAAGGCGAGCAGTCCAAGTAGCAGTAGCTTGCTACTTCCAAGGCTGTATTGTTCAACAAGGACATGATTTTTGACACAATTTAGAATTCAAGTGTCTGATGTCACCAGTGGATTCAAAAAGGCATAAAATAAGAACACAAGGCTGCATGTACTTAAAATGTACACCACCCATAATAGGAAGAACAGTATGATGGACAGAGTACCAGTTGGGAACATAGGATGAAACAAAGATCCTCTATTTTAAAGATAGCAAGTGACACATTTTACATGAAACATTTTAAAACTATGTAGAATTATTGAAATATGATATCAAAAAAGCAGTATGGCATTGTTATCTTTAGGAGTTTGAGTACCAAGATAATCTATATCCAGCTTCTCTAGATTATTAAGTTAAAAAGACCCCTTTGATAATGCCCCCCATCTTTTCTTTTTAACCATGCATTTATCTACAGAAAGTCGTGCACTTACCCTGTGTACTATTGTGCTAGCTGTATCTGCTAAAGTTCTTCAATAAAAGGAGCAGGAAGTTTCCCACTAAGCATTTACTCAAACCATGTGCCTTTTACAAAGTACTGCACATTTTTTTAGCTTTTATTTTTTGTTTTATTTTTATATTAGATGGCTGGGCTGCAGCTTATATTGATGGGTACCTGAAAAGCAAAGATTAGATTAGAGAGAAATTGGCCAAATAGCTTGGATAAAAAGCAAAGAGTTTACTCACTTTATGCTCATGCATTCTAAAATTCTATGATAAGTAAAACAATTGGTAAACTCTTGGAGTGGTATAACTAATAATATAAGATTCTCTTACTTACTAAATTTATTTTATATAAGATAGTAAAAGATGAACATAAACAATGAACCTCCAATAGAAGACTCTAAAAGATTGGTGGGAGGGAACAGAGTTCAGGATAATTCTTTCCATTCATTCTTAGCTTTAGTGCAATATCAAGACACATTCTCAGCCTCAATAGAGGATGAATTTAGCAACAGTGTTGACTCTTGTAGTTTCTCGTTGACACTGAATTACCACTCTTGGCACCACTACCAAGATTTTAATTTATTATTTATTATACCTAATTTATAATATCAATTTATTAAAACAAATTAATAAACCAACAATTCTTCTATGGCCCCAGCTCACAGTAGCACTGTAGCACTGTCCTCCCATTGTTCATCGATTTGCTTGAGTGGGCACCAGTAACATCTCCATTGTGAGACTTGTTGTTACTGTTTTCGGCATATCGAATACGCCATGGGGAGCTTGCCAGGCCCTACCGTGCAGGCGGGATACTCTCAGTAGCTTTCCGGGCTCTCCGAGAGAGCCTTGCAGCCGCGTTTGCCTTGCACATGGCCGACCTGGGTTCGATTCCTCCATCCCTCTTGGAGAGCCTGGCCAGCTCACAGTAGTCTCTGGTTATCTTTACTTTTCTTTTGTCCCATCAGCCTTAGGAGGGCTAACAGCTTCTTTTTGCTGCTAATCTGTTTAAACCTCCATTGTTCTCTTGAGTTAACCAAACCTCCATAGAGTCCTTTCTTTGAGTACTCCAAATGAATTCATTTTACTGCTGAAATGAATTCATTTTCCTGCCAAACTAGGATGTGAGACCTCTTCTTCAACATAGATTTTAAAAAGCCTGACTACACCTTGTCATACATGTTTCTATTAATCTACTTTTCTACTCTCACAGTCAACATCTTAGACTCTTTCCCAGCATCTTTCACTTTGAACAATTTTGATGCAGACAAGTAGATAGGGAATCCCCCACTCCCACCCTACTCACCTGGTGCCAGTAACAGATCCAAAGAAGGTTCGCCCCCCTCTCCCCACTCCTAGAGAAGCTCCAGCAGGAACAAAGACCAGGAAAGAGGAAAGGAATTTCAAAGAGGACCATCCACCATTCCCAACTCTACCCCCTTGGCAACCGCCCTAGCAACAAAACCTTACCTAGCAAGAAAGCCCCACATAGGGCACCGTGGGAAAAACCCTATAAAATCCACCTTGAACAAAGGAAGGGCACACAGATGTTGCCTAAGCCCATGTGCTGCTTGTGTCCACGTGGCCGAACACATGTCGCCCACATTTCCACTCTTGATATGTGTACTTTCATGCTTCCGTGTCTAATGCTGAGATGTATGTAGGGGTCTAGCTCTGTCTCTGGAGAAGCCCCTATTATCCCTTGAGGGCATTACTCGCTCTCCCTTTGCTCACCTTTTACCCCCCTCCTAAAAGCCTCCAAATAAAATATGATTTTACTTTACTGCTTGTCTACCCCTGAAATGCTTTTCTGCAAGATAGGACAAGGTACCTGCAAAACCTGGGTAAGGCCTAGGACTGACTTTGCAGATTTTATCAATTCAGCCTTCCCAGCCAGTCCTGAGTGGCAGAGGTGGATCTGGAGAAAGTGACAATCTCTCTCCTCTCCACCTCACATAAGCCATCCATGGGGTCGATCTATTTCAGTTTGTTGAGCTTTTCAGATTCGTCTTCATGATATCTCTTGCATTTTGTTTTTCTTTCTACAACCTCGACCCTGGTTCAAGTCTTCATTGCCTCTGATCTGTGGCAGTGCAAAAGCTTCTTAACTTACTGCTTTTTTTATTTTTTCCTTCCCCCCAAATCTCCCATCACTAACAACTTTGCATAGTTACTTTTATGATCAAAAAATCTTCAATAGCTTAAGAAAATAGCACAATGTGTCCCAAATGATGCTCATTTCCTTCTTTTGAAATTTGAGGTACATTGTTTTATGAAGTATACATGTTCAGAAGCTATAGGAGTGAAATATTTGCCAAATCATGCCCATCATCAAAGTAGCAATTTTCCATCATCACTATCAACAATATGCTTTCCACCTACTCTGGTCCCACTGATTGGAAAACTTAATTCAGTTTTTAGAGTCTCCAGCTTGGTTTTCATTGAACATTGTCTTCCCCTCGCTTTTTTTTTTGTAATGTGCCACCTATGGGTGTGACTATTTGGTATTTTTCTTTCTTTTTCCAACTTATATCACTTAATATGATACCTTCCAGCTACTATGTTGTAACCAACTCAGTATTTCTTTTCCTTTTGTTTTGGGGTCACACCCAGCAGTGTTCATGGCTTAATATTTGCTTTGTGCTCAGAGATTACTCTTTGCAGAGGTCATGACACTGTATGTAGTTCTGGGATTTAACGTGGGTGGGTCACATGCAAGGCAGATGCCCTAGCTACCATGTTATTTCTCTAGTCCACACAGGGAAGTATTTCATTTTTTCTTATAGCTAAGTAATTTTCTATTTGTGTGTATTTCACAATTTCTTAGCACAGCGGGTAGGGCATTTGCCTTGCACATGGCCGACCCAGGTTCCATTCCTCCATTTCTCTCAGAGAGCCCAGCAAGCTACCGGGAGTATCTCACCTGCACGGCAGAGCCTGGCAAGCTACCGTGGCATATTCAATATGCCAAAAATAGTAACTACAAGTCACACAATGGAGACATTACTGGCACCTGCTCGAGCAAAATCAATGAACAATGGGAGGACAGTGCTATAGTCCGAATAGTTGAGTGTAGTTGAGTACCTGGGTTGTTTCCAGATCTTAACTATTGTGAATAGCACTGTACATGGGTATGCATGTATTTTATGCTCTTATGATAAGTACCTGGAGGTGGAATTGTCAGATCATATGGAAGACCTACCTTTAATATTTTGAGAAATCTCCATACTATTTTCCATAGAAAGGGGACCAATTTAAATTCCCACTAACAGTGAATGAGAGTTCCTTTTTCTTCATTCCTCCACTAGGACTTGTAGTTCACAGCTTTTTAATGTAAGCTATTTTTGCACATGTGGAGTGACATTTCATTGTGGTTTTGATCTTTATTTGCATTCCCCTGATATTTACTTTAATTTTTCAATAACAATGAGTGTTTTTTGTAAGTCTGTTGATCATCTGTCTTTGGGGGAAGTGTCTGCTCAATTCTTCTTCCCATTTTACCGGGTTATTTGATTTTTGTTTTTGAATTTTGTGAGTGTGTGTGTGCATGTGTGTGTGTGTGCATGTGTGTGTTAGGAGGTACCTTTGGATGTAATGGATAAATTTAGTATAGATTGTGGTGATGAATCCACATGTATATTCTTGACCCAAAACTTATCAAATTAATTATATGTAGAATTTTGTATGTAAAAATACTAGTAAAATGTAGAGTAGAAAATAGCTAATGTGATAGACATGATAACCTCTTAGTATCTGCATTGCCAAAAGGGTGGGGGACAGAGAGAGAGAGAGAAAGAGAGAGAGAGAGAGAGAGAGAGAGAGAGAGAGAGAGAGAGAGAGAGAGAGAGAGAGATTCTGCCATAGAGACAGGCTGGGAGGAGGAGGCTGTGGACATTGGTGGTGGGAAATGTACATTGGTGAAGGGATGGATGTTGAAACACTGTATGACTGAAATCCAACCATGACTTCTGGCATACTGGATGATTTGTAGCTTCTGGAACATATCAGTCTTGGTTCTAGACTACATTATTTCTGGTTGCCTTATGTTGCTTTTTAATTTTTTCTTCTTGAAATACTCTCTGCAGGCTCTTTCCAGGTTGGTTGCTACTGCTTCCAAAGTGCAAATCAAATGCCAATTCATTTTCTGGGCAGGTACATTTTACTACATTAGCTCCAGTGGGACGTCTTCCATGCTTTAATGTTCACCTGACTCAAGGCCCCAAGTATACTTGGTCAGCAAACCTGACCTAGAACCAGAAGCACCTTCCATTTGACATTGACTGGTACAGTTACTGGTACTCTGTGTTTTATTGCAATAGGAAAAGTTTTAGGCAAAACATTAGACCCTTGGGAGTAGGGGTAAGTACGGTGATCAGTCAATAACTTTCCAGAGTCTCTAATCTCAAGTGTGAGTTGTATCTCAACCACGTAAGTTTATTCAGGAATGAGGAAATAAGAGATTTCAAGTTGGTAAAGAGACAAAAATTCGTTGACTGTTCAAATTCCATAGGAGTGCAAAAGGGAAGAAGACTTGATACAATGATTCATGATTTGAGTAAAATATTTCTCTTTAATTTGAATATTTTTGAGAGATGGTTAAAATCTCACATTAAAAAATTGCCTGGCACTTGTCTTGTATGATATGATCCCTAGTACTGTAGATGATCCCCCAAGCACCACCAGAAATGAACTCCAAGCAAAGGAATAATCCCTGAGCATCACCAGATGTAAACCCTGCAACAAACAACACCGTGTGTAAACCCTGCCACAAACAAAAATAGGTGACCTCATCTTTTCTTCATCTTTGCTTATTTCATGATTGAGATAATAGAATTTTGCCTTTTGGTGTCCCTTATTGTATTTTGTTTTACAATACCAAGGAACCACTGGGTTTTATGCCTAAATTTTATTATATTAATATTTGCAGATGTCAAAATAGTGTTTCCAAAACAAAACATTAAGTACAAAACAAATAAAAAATAGTTGCCTTTATATGATTGCCATAAAAATCCTTAAGTCTCCTGGTTTCAGCAGGAGTTCAAAGATATTAAAGAATATTTTAATACCCTTGCAATGGTAGAAAAACGTAAAGAAATACTGACAGTTTATAATTGGCAAACTGTACAAATGGGGAGTTTGTGGATAGTTGGGAGACTTGTGAATTGTCTTTGGATACTTAGTAGTACTTAGATGACTACAAAGCGTCAAGTTAGGGCCAGGTATATAGCTTAGTGTTTGAGCTTGTATGTATGAAATTCTGGGTTTGATTCCCAACAGCACAGAAAAGAAAAGAAAGTAGTGGCAAGCTAACAGTGTGGTTGCATTTCAAAAGAAAAAAAATTGTCTAGTGTCCATTGTGGGGGTTTATGTAGTTGAACATTTCCTGGAACAAGTGTGTGTGGGGGACAATGGAATGCTTTTTTATGGGTGGGAAGGCTTATTGGGACAGAGCTCTACAATATTAACTTCCCCAAAGTAGTGAGAGACATTACGTGAGAACTTTAGATGATGTACCACATTGTAATGGTATGCAACTATAAGAGACTACTGAATGGCAGCTTGAAATAAAGTGGAATTTATTTGTTTGGTTGAACTCACTCAAATGCTAGCTCAGCAAGATTCTCTTTGCAGAAATAAAGGTCTAGACAGTGAAAGAAAATGGAAAAAGTGCCTCATTTGGAGCAAGATTCTGAGTGCAAATCTCTGGTTCGCTCATGAAACAAATTAAAAGCTCTTTTATAGGAGACGACCCGTTGGAGACTATTCATTACCAAGTGCCAGAATCTCATTTCAGAAAAGGTCAAAGTGGGATGTGTTCCAATCCAGTATGTATAGCATCATTCAGAGGAACACCTGTTTGCAAGAAGTCAAGCAAGGTTTTTCTTTAACATAGAGAACTTTATAACTCTGCCTAAGTAATTGAAACCCCCTCTGATTCCATAACCTCACATCCCTACCTCCTCATACAGTATCTTATTTTTGTGAATGGAATTTAGGTTTTTATCCAATGAGTACCTATCCAATAGTTAGTGATTTTGTGTTTCTCTTTTTGACTTGACACTATCCTAAAATGTCCTTTTAAGGTGCAACATGACTACTAGTATTAGGGTCTTAATAGCTAGGTGAAGATTTTCAAGTCAATGTAACCTTTTCTTTACATGTGTCTCTGAGATTTGAACATTTGGCTTTTGGTCTCTTCTAGTGATGCATTTACATATATGTGTGTTTACAAATCTGTTTACAAATATAATATATATTAGAAGCAAACATCTTTTGATTCATAATATTTTTCTTCTTGATTCCCTTGAGATAAATATTCCCAAAGTGAGCATCTTATAGCAAAAGCGAAAAAGCATATTATGACTCTTATTTCTTTCCAATTTTTAATTTTTTCCAATGTCTAGTGGTTATTTCATCATTCTACCCCACTCCAGAGCCTTAAACTTGTGCCTGTTAGATCCAGACATTGCCAATATGCATTGTCCTCCCCATTTTAAATCATGCTCTTTAATAGCATAACACAGCACTGCGAGATTGCTTTAAACTGCTTTTCTTGATTTGAGTGTTCAGTTTCTTCTATCTTTATTTCATAATGTTAATTACCTATTTTTAGTATTTTTGTTGGTTTGATTTATCTTATTTTGAACCCAAATAACATACTGTCCTCTCAACCACTTCTAATCAAGATTTAATGAAAAGGAATACTCTTCTGTTCTTTACCTTGCACACAGGGTAGGTGCCCACAGCCCAGTCAGTCTTATTTTAAAAACCTTTTTCTTGCAGTTCATCCCTGGTAATATAAATAAGACTCCTTCAGTACACTTGTCCTTGGTGAAAAGACAGATTATTACAATCAAAAGAACCTTCCAAGAACAA
The DNA here is from genome assembly GCF_029834395.1 of Sorex fumeus. NCBI lineage: Eukaryota > Metazoa > Chordata > Mammalia > Eulipotyphla > Soricidae > Sorex > Sorex fumeus. Next base: position 6,900,761 of record NW_026606143.1, on the reverse strand, counting down.
TAAAATGTTTTTCATTTCCAATTTCTTTATCAGCTAAATTAAATGGTAGCTAAAAAAATCTATGCTCACAAATCTCGAAACCCAGCGAATTTTGGCAGAAATGGATCCGGTCAGTAGGTTACCGGTGCTGGGCCACCCCAGCACCGGTAACCTACTGGGAACCTACCTACTGGGAATAGGTTTTGTGTCTTGGCCTGTTACACCTGGCGACCCGGTGGCTGCCATCCTCCAGAGGCCACTGGACAATCAGGTTTGGGATCACAGTGACGAGACACGTGGGGCCTCACGGGATGGGAGTGGATCTGGCCCTTTCCTCCCCACCCCAATGAGACCCTGAGTCATCGTCCACGAACAGCCTCTCTGGCTCCTGATCAAGCTGCTTAACGGCCATGATCAGAAACAAATCTTGGAACCCAGTGGCTTTTGGCAGAAATGCATCCGGACCTGCAGTAGGTTACTGTCGCTGGGCCACCCCAGGGGGGAAAGGGTCTGTCCCTCCACCTGCTTCCCCTAGGTGGCTCGGTGTCTGCCATCTTCCAGAGGTCATTGGACAGTCAGGTTTGGGCCTGTAGTGACGAGACATGTGGGACCTCATGGGATGCGGGTGGAGCTGGCCCTTTCCTCCCCATCCCAACGAGACCCCGAGTTGCCACCCACTAATGGCCTTTCTTGCTCCTGATCAAGCTGCCTAACGATCATGATCCCAGAGTCTCAGGAACATATCTTGGAACCCAGCAGGTTTTGTCAGGAATCCCTCTAGATTTAATCGTTAAAATTTCAGAATATCAAAATTGTGCAACCACTACTGCAGCCACGCGACATCATATGTTATTCTTAACCAGTAATAGAAAACAAATAGTCTACTGTTGCCTTTTCAGCAGATCTGAGTGTTGGGGTAAAATTCCAAGTAATGGTGGGTCTGGTGTCACAATATTGAATTTGATCAAAGTAGAGAGAGAGTAATGTGGAAATTGTCTGCACCACAGGTAGGGGGAGGGTGTGGGATGGGAGTATACTGTGGTTTTTGGTGGTGGAGAATGAGCACTGGTGAAGGTACAGATATTTCTTTGTATGACCGAGATTTAAACCCGAAAGCTTTGTAACTGCTCTCACGGCGACTCAATAAATAAAATTATAAAAAATGAAAAAAAATGTTAGGCCAGCTAATAAAATGCCTTGGCATGGGTATAACAGCAAAAAATATCTATGCTCTATTAATAAACACATGTGCCTTCTAGCAGTGTCTTATACTAAGGCATTAATCTTGGATTTTCTTTGCCTGGTTACCCATTGCAATTAATTGTTCCTTTTACATAATGACCCTTTGCATTTTTACCATTGTTTCTTTTCTACCTTGATATTGGAACCATCAACCCACTTTCTGCAATGGGAAGACTAAATCAGTTATTAACTTTGAGCACTTTTTCCAACTATTTTCACATTTCTGTGGATTGCTTTTGTGATTTATTGTATGGTATCTTAACTGTAAGAGAAATGGAAATATATGGAGCTTCATACCTTTTTCCCTATTTTGTTATTTCATGCAAATAATATCATTCTATCAGTCCAAGGACATTATGAAAACTGAATACATAATTTTACTCTTAGGAAAAATTTTTTCACTAAAGATCCAGGTAGTAAATATTTAAGGCTCTGTCTGCCATACGAGGTATGTTGCACATTCTCTTCCTTCATTGTCATTGCCATGGTCTGCAAAAAATTTTAAATGTGATAACTGTTTTTTAAAAATTTTATTTTTAAAAAGTAATTTTTATTGCTCAAGCAGGCCCAGTAAGGTCTCCATTTTGAGACTTGTTGTTACTGTGTTTGGCATATTGAATACGTCATGGGTAACTTGCCAGGCTTTGCCATGTGCCTCGGTAGCTTGCTGGGCTCTCCGAGAGGGGCAAAGGAATCGAACCCGGCTCGGCCAGGCTGGCTGTGCGCAAGGCAAATGCTCTACCACTGTGCTATCGCTCAGTGGGTAGGGCGTTCGCCTTACAAGCGGCCAACATGGCCAACCCGAGTTCAATTCCTTCACCCCTCTCGGAGAGCCCGGCAAGCTACCGAGAGTATTCGATATGCCAGACACAGTAACAACAAAGTCTCCAATGGAGATGTTACTGGGCCCGCTCGAGCAAATCGATGATCAACGGGAGGGCCTTTACCTTTACCTTTTAATTTTTATTGATTTGGGGACCATACCTGGTGGTACTCAGGGCTTAACCCTAGCTCTGTGTTCAGGGATCACTCTTGACAGTGATGTGGGGATCATTTGTTGTACCATGGAAGTAACTTGTACATGGCTGCATGCAAAAGAAATTCCTTAATCCCTGTAATGTCTTCCCAATTTCTATAAAAATCTTTATTATATTTGGCCCTTAAAAAACTCAGATTAGTCAGATTTTGGAATTGTAGTATGTCTTATAGTTAGTCACCTTTGATTCTAAAAAATTCAGAAAAAAATACCACTGTAGCACTGTCCTCCCGTTGCTCATCGATTTGCTAGAGCGGGCCCAGTAATGTCTCCATTCAGGAAAAAAGAAGATATTAATATATTTTATGAGTGAATTGATGCATCCATACGAATAACTAGTTAAAAAAATAACAAAACACTCCTTAAGCAGTCTTAGAGAATGCCACCGAGTGGGTGGCTTATCAACTCAAATCAGTTTTTAAGGCGTTCAAGATACACATAGTTTCTGGTGAGGCCTCTCTTCTTGGTTTGCAACTAATTTCCCATACCTTGGGCTGGAGCGATAGCACAGTGGTAGGGCATTTGCCTTACACGAGGACGACCAGGTTGGCTCAAGTTCAAATCCTCTGCCCCTCTCGGAGAGCTCGGCAAGTTACCGAGAGTATCTCGCCTGCATGGCAAAGCCTGGCAAGCTCCTTGTGACATATTTGATATGCCAAACACAGTAACAACAAGTATCACAATGGAAATGTTACTGGTGCCCGTTCGAGCAAATAGTTGAACAACTGGAGGACAGTGCTACAGTGCTACAGTCGTTACATAGCCTTCTCTGTGTGCAAATAGAGAACTCTTGTGTCTCTTCCTTTTTTTGGATCACAGTCTTATTGGATTAGGGCCCCACCCTTGGCCTTACTTAATTCTCTTAATTTTGTCCTTATGGATATCTCCAAATATAGCTGTGTTGGGAGTTAGAACTTCAACAGAGGAATTTGTGGGGAGATAAAATTCAATCCATCACATCCACAGAAGAGATACTTTACAAAAGTGTATATCAACTCCCTTAGAACCTCACTTAGAATCCGTTTACCTCATTCTATAATCAATTCCAACAATGTTTTGTTTCATTTGCAAGCCCACAGAAAGCTCGTTCAAGCAAATTAGAACAAAGATGAGGCAGTGGCTATGGGGAGACATAATGGCTGACTACAGGCAGGAAGAGATATTGGACAGAGACTGCCTGGAATCAGGGGAAAAGAGAAAAACAAGAAAAAACATTCAAGCATGAATTAACACAGTAGTCTGGGGCTAAAGAATAATGACCCTACAGATTGCAGAAGACCTCAAAGGCATGTCTCACTAGAGCTGCAGGGTAATGAACGTGAATAATGACCGAGTCAATGAGAAAAATTTTCTTTTTAAGGAGGAGGAAAGAATGTAGCATTTTGGGGGAAGGTAATTTAGGATAAGTAAGTGTGATTGCTTTGAGATGTCAAATCCTTGACTTCCCAGAAATATTCTGACCCACCACTAGGCCTTTTGCTTCACAGGAAGCAGGATCTGGGACCCATAGTTCCCCTTTTCTCTCTTTCCCTTTTCTCTTCTGGGAAGAATCTGGCTCTAGAGTGGGTCCTGGAACATTTTTGTTTAATTCTGTTTTTGGTTTTTGGCCCATACCCAGTGGTGATCAAGGCATATTCCTGGCTCTATGCTCAAGGATTACTCCTGGAGTGCTTTGGGGGACCACATAGGATGCCAGGGATAGAATTTTGGTCAGCTATTTATTAAGCAAGCACCTTACCAGCTGAACTATATCTCTACCTTCCCTCCAGTTCCCCAAATATTTTTTTCATCCATTTTCCCCCACAAAATATTCTGTATGCCAGATACCCTCTATTCCTCCCACCTGATATCCTACGGAAACAAGCTTTGAGAAATCAAAACCAGAATGTCAAAGACTACATCAGTTTTTAGTCCAGTCGCTCTCCCTACCTATCCTGTCAGCAAATGGCTTAAGGTTGACTCAGGACTTAAATAGGATTTGGGTTGCATTTGGGACAGTTACTGCAAACTAAGAGCATTGTGTCCTGGACTCTTCCTAATAACGTCTTGGAGTACATGATGTGACCCTCATTTTCCACAGGAGGATAGGGAGACTCAGAGAAGTTAAGTATCCTAAAGTATGTGATGTGGTGGTAAATCCAGGATTCAAACTCGGTTTGTCTGTGTCTGGGTTTATAATCCCTTTTGTGCATCCTCAGATGAAAGAGAGGAGTTTCCTAACCAACCCTTGAATCTGAAGAAATTGCCTCTGCATTAATATTTCTACGTAACAAGTAAAAGGCACACCTGCAATCCTCCTTTATGAAGTTTCATGCTTTCTAACATCAAACCTGCAACATAAAAAGGACTTTTAAGGGAAACAGGGATTGGCAACTGGAGTCAATATTTTTTTCTGACCAAAAAGAACAGTGCCAAAACAAGCAGATCAAGTGATACCAATGAATGATCTTTGCTGAGAACTCAATATTACATTAACTATACCAAGGATATTTCCTAATGATACAAGTTTAAGCACGGCATTCAATTTTATTTTCTAAAGAAAACAATAAGTATATTAAATAATAAGAAATTAACTGCTATATTTGAGTTCTGCAAATAGCATAGCAGAAGGAAGTCATTAAACAAAAATGTAAAACAAAAAAAACCAGACAAACAAAAACCATCTTTCTCAGAATTCTTTTCTACTTAACCTGAGGCTTTGTATTTGCCGCTTGCCAGACTGCTTTATTTTCCATCTTGTTTCAATAGTGAACAGTATTCTCCATGTGTAAGCTGTTGGTCTACATCCCAGATTCAAAAGCTGGAAGCTTCTCTGTGCTCAAAGGCTTAGGCTGGCTTCATTCAGCAGGCTGAGGCATCATTAATGGTGCCACTTCAAAGCCATATATCAACAAATAAGTGCTACAATAGTAGGAAACAATTGCAGAAAGTGAGTCATCGGCTTTCTTCTTCATTTTCTTCTTCTTCTTCATTACTAAAGTTGTGTTAGTCATACAATAAAGAAAAATTTCAACTCTTTGTCTTCACGTTTGTATCAATCCTTCTTACCTAGAGTTTCAAATGCTACCCGCAAGCTCATAAGGATGCATACAGTAACTTGGATGATGAGTTCTCAGTTGTAACTGGATGTGTCCACCACATACAAGGACAGCATGTAGCAGAAAACAAGCTGCCAAACAGCTGGTTGGTGGATTTAGAGGCCACCCTTTTACAGAGTCTAAATTTTGGAATGCTTCAAAGGGTGAAGTAATTATGCAAACAACCAGTCACTCAATAGACCTTTTCATAGTTTCCACTTACGCAGCTGTAGAAAAACATGCAAAATAAAGATTTTGTGGAGAGACAAAGTTCTGGACACCTATTATCAATAAAAACAGAACTTTATATTTCATATTTAATAGAGTTTTCTATGTCTACTACTTCTCCATTTGACATACCAAACAAGCCTAAATGGTGTGGTGGTACTGGGGATTTACAAGTGGTGCTCAAGGAACCCTATGTGATGCCAGGGCTTGAATCATAGTCATGCTTGCCAGATGCATGGTGTTGGAGATTACTTATCTTCAGAATTCCATTGACTACCTGAGAAGTCTGTTAGAATGAACTGAATGAACAATTCTGTTTGCATATTTTTGAGTGGTTTTGCCAATAGTGGGATACTTGCTGCTTTCCATTCTTTAGAATAATCTTATCTGATCAGGGATGGGGCTGTAGCAAAGTTGAGTGAATTTAGGATGGTTGTCTTAGTAATGGATGCCATGTCCAGCAATTGGGTCCATTTGCACATTTTACACACTTATGAGTCATTGCCAATGATCTGACTCTCTGGCCCAGCAACAGCAGCAAATATCTTTGTCCAAGGGTACCCTCATTGTGGAAAAATATTCTGGAATTGAGGTCAGAGAGATAATATGGTGGGTAAGATCTCGCATACAATAGACCCAAGACTCAGTCCCTGGCACCACATATGTTTCCATGGGCCCATCCAGGATTAAGTTCCAAGCACTGATATATGTACTCCAAAAACAAAACCAGAATTTGGGTAAGTTCTTGCCATCACATATACACAAAGGGATGGCACACTTGTTTATGTACATACTAAAGCCATAATACTGGGCCTCCCCAAGCTATTACTTTTTCCCTTCAGAATTTCAGACATTACTGAGTGACCAAGACATTCAAATTGTTAAAATATATAATACTGATTGGACGATTCTCAAAAAATTGGAAATTGAGCTCCCATTAGACCCAGCAATACCACTCCTGGGAATATATCCCAGAGAGGCAAAAATTATAGTAGAAGTGGGCATCTGCATTTGTTTGTTCATTGCAGCACTCTTTACAATAGCTAGAATCTGGAAAAAACCTGAGTACCCAAGAACAGATGACTGGTTAAAGAAATTTTGGTACATCTACACAATGGAGCACTATGTAGCTGTTAGAAAGGATGAAGTTATGAAATTTACATACAAGTGGTACTACATGGAAAGTATCATGTTAAGTGAAATGAGTCAGAAAGACAGGGATAGACATAGAAAGATTGCATTCATCTGGGGAACACAAAGTAACAAAATAGGAGACTAACACCCAGGAATAGCCGAGATAAGTACCAGGAGGGTCACTCTATGGCTTGGAGGCCACCCACACATGCTAGGGGAATAGGAAGCTCAGATAGAGAAGGGAGCACCGAATTAAGGTGTTGGGAGGATCCTCCCAGGATGGGAGATGCATGCTGAAAGTAGACTATAGACCGAAAATGATTGCCACTCAATGCAAACCACAGCACCCAAAAGGAGAGATAGAACAAAAGGGAATGCCCTGCCACAGAGGCAGGGTGGGGTGGGGGATGGGGTGGGAGGGATACTGGAATCAGTGGTGGTGGAAAATGGGCACTGGTAGAGGGATGGGTACTTGGTCATTGTATAACTGAAACCCGAGCACAAAAATTTGTAAGTCTACAACTGTACCTCATGGTGTTTTACTAATAAAAATTAAAAAATATATATAATATTGAGCTCTTTGATAAGACAATAATAGAATTTTTAGTTCTTCTATGGCGTTAGGCTGAAGGCCTTATATCATTATTTATGGCCTACTTTCAGAATTAGATGATCACTTGATCACTTGACTTCCCATTAATCGTCGATTTGCTCGAGTGGGCGCCAGTAACGTCTCCATTTGTCCCTGTCGCGTGCTAGTGTAGCCCAATGGCGTCTGTTCTTGAGGGTGGCACTGAAGAGTTTTGGTGAGATGGTATCACTCTGCTGAACCCCTCTTTTGACTTCGATGATTACTTCTTTGTAGAATGGTGAGATCTTGGTAGTGAATCCGCAATACAGCTCACGGAGGATCTTGATGTATTGGGCTTGAATGCCCTGATTGGCTAGGGCTTCAATGACCACTTCCATCTCAACAGAATCAAAGGCCTTCTTTAAATCAATGAACGTTAGACAGAGCGGCATCTTGAACTCCCGAGAAACCTCAATGAGCTTGGTTTTCGTGTGGATATGGTCGATGGTGCTGAATCCTTTGCGGAACCTGGCTTGCTTGCATGGTTGTCCTTCATCTAGTGTTCGGCCAATCCTATTTAGGATGACTCGATTGAACAACTTGTAGATGAGAGACAATAGGCAGATCGGGCAATAGTTGCCAATGTCATGGATCTCTCCCTTCTTGAACAGTAGTACAGTCCTGCTGGTTTTCCATTGGGACGGAACTTTGCATTCAGACAGGTAGCGTGTGAAGAGCCGAGCCAGTGTATTGATGAGTACTGACGGCAGGTTCTTCAGGTGTTCAGGTCTGACCTTGTCTGGGCCGGGTGCTGTTCGTTTCTTTACTGGTGAAATGGCGTGTTGGATTTCGGAAGGGAGAACATTGGGAACGACATATCCATCCTGCGGAATTTGGTATGTTGGCAAGTGGACATAGCTATCAAAGAGATTTGAGTAGAAGTCATGGATAATCTTCTCCATTGCTGTTCTGGAGGATGTTCAGGACGTCGGAGGGCAGTCATCTTGGTCTTGTAGTTGGCAAAGGACAGGTGGGCATTATGAATACTTTTCCTGGCTTCTGCCGCATCTACCAGCTCTTCTGCTCTTCTCTCTTTGAGGTCTTTCTTGATCGCATCTCTGCACTGCTTTGCGAGCTCGGACGTTCGCTTGTGGTTGCCTGAGGCATGTGCCAAACCATGTTGGCGAATAAGCTCACGAGTTTTCAAAGACAGGCATTTTTTGTGGCTATATCTCTCTTGGCGTTCCTCGCACAATCATGGAGGTGCTGAACCAGTCGATCGTATTCCTCGTCAATGTTGTCAACAATGGCATCTTCCCATGTTGCCGCAATAGTGCCAAAGAGCTCCCAGTTGGTGGTCGTTCTGGGAGTTCTCTTTTTAAACTTTGCAGCCCTTTCTCCCTGCTCTGTGAAGTAGAATTTTGCACGAAGAGACGGTGATCCAATCCTGTTTGGAATTTTGGGACAACAGCGACATCAGTCAGGCAAAACCGTTGATTGCATATGATATGGTCTCTTTCGTTGTGGAATCGTCCACCGGGAGACTCCCATGTCCAACGTTTAGATTCAGCCTTCTGGAACTGTGAGTTCCCATAGATGGTCTTGGTCGACATGATGAACTCAGACAGTCTCTCACCCTGTTCGTTCCAGTCTAGGCCATGGGTCCCGATGTGAAGTTCTTCAGCTGATCTTCTCGGTCCTATCTTGGCATTAAAATCACCCACAATGATCTTGTAGAAGGTGTGGTCTTCTTTATAGAAATTCTCCAGCTCCATGTAGAACTTCTCAATTTCTCCTTCATCATCATTGGATGTTGGTGCGCAGACAATGAAGATAGAAACTGCAGGCTGTGAGCCACATCTATTCAGAATTAGATGAAACAAAGGATTCTAAAGGGAATAAGGCCCTACTTTGGCTTAGGAAAGAATTTGCATGTGACTGCCTGGTCTCCAAACTCTGGAACAAGCATCTCTGGAGGAGGTGGGGAGGCAGGGGATGGAGATGTTGGGAAGAAATATCTCACTTGTTCTGGTAGCTTAGTGGTTATTTTCCATTAAACCCTCTCTGTCTGCTGCTTCTTCCATTTTTTTCATCTTTTATCCTTCTTTCCACATTCATATATAAAGTCCAAAGTCTCAGGGGGCAATGGGGTGGCGAGAAATGAGTGCAGATAAATCTCCTTGGCCACATTAACAGGGATGTGGGTGAGGAGCACTGTAGCACTGTAGCATTGTCCTCCTGTTGTTCATCGATTTGCTCGAGCCACCCAGTAACGTCTCCATTGTGAGACTTTTTACTGTGTTTGGCATATCCAATATGCCACGGGTAGCTTGCCAGGCTTTGCCATGAGGGCGAGATGCCCTCGATAGCTTGCTGGACTCTTTGAGAGGGGCAGAGGAATTGAACCCGGGTCGGCCGAGTCGGCTGTGTGCAAGACAAATACCCTACCGCTCTCCTATCACTTCAGCCCATGGGTGAGGAGAGCAGGACTAATCTATTGTGTCCTTTCCCTCTTCTGAGTCCTGGGCCAAATTCCAGTGAGGCTTGGATGTGAAAGTTTTGCTTGCTGTTCATGAGGTCTTGAGCTTCTTAGCTCTCTTTATTTTAAGCAATTGATTTTGAAATCAATTTGGTGACAACACATACAATTTAGAAAACATCCCAGAGAAAAAAAATTTGGATTTAACTCCAGCTTTCCCTTCCCCAGTATCTCTAGTTTGTTCCCCAAGAATCTAAATAAATACTTCAATGGTTTATAAGACTTAATGATGCCACCCAGATTATCCTCATGGTGTTTTGGGGGATATTGAAATAATAGTCACTTCCAAAATGTTTTCATGCTTATGTATGGAATTTGAATACTGTTCTATGAATCAAAATATCAATAACAAGCTAATAAAATAATATCGAGCTGGGGTTGAATGAGGGGAATCCGTGAACCACAGGCCTTTTATGCTCTCCCTTGGCATATAGATTTAACATCACAACTGATCTAAATCCACAGAGTAGCAAATTCTACCATGTGCTGTTTTCATTTTTTTAAACGCCTCAGACACAGCTTCTTATGTTTCTTTTCACTTTAATATCCTTTAAATGATTGAAAATCAGATTTTCCCACTGACGATGTCTTTTGTCCCAAATGATTAATGATGGCTTCTGTCTCCTCCCTTCTCTGTCTGGTTCTGAACAGTGTTCAAAATTAAGCCTGCTTTCTAAGCTGAGTTTTTGCTGCTGTCAGGGGATTTATGTAGGATGTGAACAGAGCTATGGCAACTGCAGCGATTGGATAATGGTTCCTTCAGAGCTGTGTGCAGAGCACAAAATACGGTGGGCTTTCTTTCTTTCTTTCTTTCTTTCTTTCCTTCTTTCTTTCTTTCTTTCTTTCTTTCTTCTTTCTTTTATTTTGGTTCTTCTCCCAAATAGCTGCAATTCTTCTTTGAAGATTTAAAATGTTCATGGATTTGTAAGTAAGAGAAGGACTGAAAAAAATTCTTGGCAATTTAAAATTGGGTGAACAAACCTCACTTCATTTTACTGAATGTGTGATTTTGGGCAATACCTGCAATTTTTCTGGACCTGGGAAATAACTCAAGTGGTAGAGCACATACCTATTATGTTCAAGGTCCTGAGTTCAATCCCTGACACCACATGACACAGCATCACTGTGATGTGGCTCCGACCGGGAAAGGGATTGTATTGAATTTACACGAGCCTCCATTTATTAATCTGTAAACTTGAATGTAATGATAATAAACTTAAAGGTCCCTGACATGTATGAAATTCCATATACTACATTCTGTAATTTAATTTGTTTGACTAAAATTGCCTTTACTAGCCTTTTTCTTTTGGTTAAACTTAGGAGCAAAGAGGAGGGTATGATTCTTTTGGGTTACATGTTCAAAGCTTTTTTCAATGCTTAAAGCATCCAATGTTGAACACATTATGTTCTCTCCTCACTGCCTTCTTCTCCATGGTTTCTAATCTTTGGAAATAGCACCATATCCACCCAGTTTCCCAATCTAGAAACTTCTGAGTCATTCCTACTCCTCCCCTGTCAGCTCCTCATTTCTCCCTGACCTACCTTCCAGTCACTGCATTTGTGGAATGAATTCACAGACCCACCCTGCGGCCTAGGCTGGTGAGAGAAAGCAGAAAAATATTCTTAGTATGAATGTGATTGCATTTATCAGTCTCAGCTCCCATCCCAGCTCCACCTCTTGTTACTAACTGTGTGCTTAGGCTGTCCTCTGCGTCTGGAAATCTTCAAAAGCTGCTTTAAAGCTGTTTTTTTTTCACAAAGTAGGACAAGATGTGTTCCATGTATGAGTTGTAGCATTTACAAGTTATGATCTTTCTAAATTGTAGCATTTTTCTGAAAAAATGATGATAATAATATTCAGTCTGCAGGCACTAACGTATGTGAGGTGCTTAGCCTGTTGCCTTGATGCATCTTTTGTGCTCAATAAATGTGAGTCATCATTATTATTATCATTGTTATTATTACAGAAGAAGGCTCATTAGCAGCTTCAGTCTGTCTTCATTCAGTGCAGCTGAGAATAATACATTGTTGTCAAAACCTGTCTATCAGTTTGGCCAAGGTACTCTGCATGCCTTTGGCAACATGAGGTCACTGTCATGTTTTACTGTTTGCTTGGTTCTGGTGAGTTAAGAAACTCTGATTCCTCTACCCTAAAAGTCCTCTTACTTGACTGGGTGGATAGCCAGTGGAGAATTTATGAATTTCTTTGACCTGGTGCCAACTCCCACTGATTTCAAGAGTGACCCATTGTGCGCTGTGCACAGTGTCTGTGCCCCTGAGCCGTTAAGAACTGTAACCCTCCCAACTCTACCACAGCCTTAGTTCTGCTAATTGGACTTTTTCCATTAATGCCTGTTTTCTTTAGCTCTCTTTTGCCTGGCCATAGATACTTCCTCTTCCATTTTGTGTTCCTAAGTATGGAAGTCGTTTTCTCCCCCAAGATGGCCACAACAAAAGCTTCCATTTCACAGACTCCTTTATAATAGGACATACCACCCATCTGCAATCTGGAATTAAAGGTCTAAAGTCACTTTTGCTCAATGAGTTGGACTGAGTGACTTGTATAATCATTAATATTATTATTCTTAAAATGTTTTAGTCATTTTATTTGAAAGTATTTGAGATATAATATGCATTTTGTATAGTGTATCTTAATTATTCATTTTTTGTGCTTTAAAATTTTATTTCAGCCATTGTGATTTACAATATTTTCAAAGGCAGAATTTCATACATATAATATTACAATCCCACACCCTCCACAGAATGTCTGCTTGCTTCCACCATTAAACCACTCCCCCACAAAACAACTGCTCCCCTACTTCACCACTATTGCAAGTTCTTTTCTGTAAAGCAGTTCTCAGTTACGTTATTTTTGGCCATTTGCAATACCCTTACTATTTCTTTTAAAAAGTTAATTAACTTATTTTTAATGTAGACAAAAGCAACAACTGTTGATACAACTCTAGAAGTTGAAATTGATTAGATAAAAGAGCTTCACTATTTAAAATTGATATGTTTACAAAATCCAATTTCTATGTGAAAATTGTCATAACTGATCACAGGGTTGTTAAGTCCTTATTGAAGGATTTACTGAGCTATTGCTTGCTAGCTGAGTCATCTGTATTATTGTTTTTGCTTGTTAACTTTAGTTGGCTTCTATGTTACTTTCCCATTAAATTTGGTGTGCTCCTAGTGGAAGTTTAGTATTGAGCAATTCCGTGGCTACACGGTTTAGAGGCTTCAGGATATAAAGCACCTAAAACATAGATTAACTATTTTTGAAATATCTAAAGTCTGAGTACCTGAAATTTTTTAGTTTGGTGTCTGCAGAAAATATGTGTGAAGTGTTGAAGTTGAGCTGTTGTAGAGGGTGCAGTTGTGGGGGCAGCTGCTGGGTCTTTTGCAGGGCAGCTATGTGACCCTCCTCCCTCCCAAGGGTGCCCCAAAGTTTTCAGTTGGGGCAACCCATGTGTTCACGAGTTTTAGCTCCTTGGCTTCTATCTCCTCAGAGATTTAGTCTGGAATTGGTAGTGCAAGGTTGTTGAGTGATTCAATGAGGTGGCAGCTATGGGATGTGTCCCTTACTATATTTCCAAATATGAGAGACATCATTCTGTGTCTGTCTCCTTCTGTCTAACTTTGATCAGCATGATAATCCCGTTACTCATTGATTTGCTCGAGAGGGCGCCAGTAACGTCTCCATTCTTCCCTGTTGCATACTAGTGTAGCCCAATGGCATCTGCTCGTTCTAAGGAACACAAAGAGCCTCAAACCAATCTTCAGGGTCGTGACGAAGAAGTCTGACCATCTTCCGTAGGTGGGTGGCCCCGCGATCTTTTGACATCCCATGGAATTCAGTCGGAAATGGCTCTAGTCCAGTGGTCGTCTCCAAATTTTATTACGTGTCCAGCCCATCTGATTTTCGATACTTTGGCAAACGAGACAGTGTCCCTGATTCTTGAGCGTTGATGGAGGTCGGAACTCCGGATTCTTTCTCTCATTTGAGTGAAGCCTGATACTCCAAGCATAGCTCTTTCGATTCCTCTTTGAGAGACCTGAATAGTGTTCTCATCCTGTTTTCATAGGGCCCAGGTCTCTGAGGAGTATGTTAATACAGGAAGAACAGTGGAGTCGAAGAGATGTGCTCGTAGCTGGAGGTTCATCATCCTCTTAGTTATTTCTTTGATGCTCTTGAAGGTGTTCCAAGCAGCTCTCTTCTTCCTGTGCAACTCAGGTGCCAGGTCATTCATCATGTTGACTTCTCGACCTAGGTACACATAACTGTTGCATTCGGAGATGGTCGTTCCATTGAGATTGAATGGAATGTCAGGAACAAGACTGTTTCTCATGAACATTATCTTTGTGAGATTCAACTATAATCCGACCTTTCCACACTCACTGTCGAAGTAGGTCAGCATTTGTGCTGCTTGGCTGATGTTTGGTGTTATTAGAAAGATGTCATCAGCAAAGCAGAGGTGGTGTAGTTGCCGACCATCTATCTTCACTCCCATTCCTTCCCATTCCAGTCATCGCATGACATTCTTGAGGGTGGCAATGAAGAGTTTCGGTGAAATAGTATCACCCTGCCGAACCAAAGCATGATAATTCCTTTTCAATCCATGTAATGGTAGATTTCAAGATATTAAAATTATTATCAGTTGACTAGCATTTTTATTATTTAGCTGAATATCTAATTTTGGCTAGAGCGATAGCACAGCGGTAGGGTGTTTGCCTTGCACGCAGCCAGCCCAGCCGAGAGTATCACGCCTGCACAGCAAAGCCTGGCAAGCTACCCATGATGTATTCAGTATGCCAAACACAGTAACAACAAGTCTCACGATGGAGACGTTACTGGGCCCGCTCGAACAAATCGACGAACAATGGGAAGACAGTGACAGTGACTCTTATTAGACAGGGTCTAGCCTAAGTATTTTTGTTATGGGGATTCACCACATTAATGTGTTCAGGAATTATTCCTGGTTCTGAGTTCAGTGATCACATCTGGTGAGATGATTAAACAGTGCTGTGCTCTGAACCCAGCTTGGTAACATGCAAGACAATTGTCTTATCCCCTGTACTATCTTTCCAATCCTAACCTAGACTCTCTTTGTTTTTTTATGTAGGAGTGCTGCTATTTATTCAGCCACTGATTAGCTGATTGAATTGGGTATAAGCTCCAACTTGCTTCTTTTTTTCATTTTTTATGATTTTATTTATTGAATCACCGTGAGAGCAGTTACAAAGCTTTCGGGTTTATGTCTCAGTCATACAACGAAACACCTGTACCTTCATGAGTGTTCATTCTCCACCACCAAAAACCCCAGTATGCCCCCATCCCACACCCTCCCCCTACCTGTGGGGCAGATGATTTCCACATTATTCTCTCTCTACTTTGATCACATATAATATTGTGACACCAAACCCACCATTATTATTTGGGATTTTACCCCAAAACTCAGATATGCTGAAAAGGCAACAGTAGACAATTTGTTTTCTATTCCTGGTTATGAATAACATATGATGTCGCGTGGCTGCAGTAGTGGCCATGCAATTTTAAAATTCTGAAATTTTAACCATTAAATCTGGAGGGATTTCTGCCAAAAACTGCTGAGTCCCGAGATTTGTTTCTAAGTCTCTGGAATCATGGCCATTAAGCAGCTTCATCAGGAGCCAGAAAGGCCGATAGTGGGTCTCATTGGGATGGGGAGGAAAGGGCCGGCTCCACCCTCATACCGTGAGGCTGTGCGTGTCTCATCACTGAGGGCCCAAACCTGACTGTCCAATGGCCTCTGGAGGATGGCGGCCTCCGAACCACCAAGGGGGAGCAGGTGGAGGGACAGCACCCTTTCCCCCCCTGAGGTGGCCTGGTAACAGTAACCTACTGTGAGTCTGGAAGTATTTCAGCCAAAAGCCTAACCTAGACTCTTATGGGGTAGTATGAACATCCTGGGAGAACAAAGGTGGAAGTTGGAAGACCTTCACTTCTCCGCATTCCATTGATCCAGACATGGTTCAGCTCAGATTAAAGGGCTGAGGAATGGGGTGAGAAAATAGTTTTTTTTAAATTTGTTTTTATTAGTGAAACACCATGAGGTACAGTTGTAGATTTACAATTTTTTGTGCTTGGGTTTGATTATACAATGATCAGATACCCATCCCTCCACCAGTGCCCATTTTCCACCACCATGGATAATATCCCCCCACCCCCATCCCCCCATCCCCCCCTGCCTCTGTGGCAGGGCAATCCCCTGTGTTCTCTCTCTTTTTTTGGGTGTTGTGGTCTGCAAAAGAGGCATAGAGTGGCAATCATGTTCAGTCCATAGTCCACTTTCGACATGCATCTCCCCTCCTGGGAGGATCCTCCAAACACCCTTTATTTGGTGTTCCCTTCTCTATCTGAGCTGCCCTTTCCTCTAGAATGCCCGACTGGCCATTAAGCTATGGAGTAATCCTCCTGGTGCTGATCTCAGCTATTGTTGGGTATTAATCTCATATTTTATTACTTTATATCCCCCAGATGAATGCAATCTTTCTATGTCTATCCCTCTCTTTCTGACTCATTTCGCTTAGCATGATACTTTCCATGTTGTACCACTTGTATGTAAATTTCATGACTTCATCTTTTCTAACAGCTACATAGTACTCCATTGTGTAGATGTACCAAAGTTTCTTTAACCAGTCATCTGTTCTTGGGCATTCAGGTTTCTTCCAGTTTCTGGCTATTGAAAAGAGTGCTGCAATGAACAAACAAGTGCAGATGTCACTTCGACTATACATTTTTGCCTCTCTGGGATATATTCCCAGGAGTGGTATTGCTGGGTCAAATGGGAGCTCAATTTCTAATTTTTTGAGAATCGTACATACTGTTTTCCAGAAGGGCTGAACCAGTAGACATTCCCACCAACAGTGAAGGAGTGTCACTTTCTCGCCACATCCGCGACAGCATCAGTTGCTTTTGCTCTTTTGAATGTGGGCCAGTCTCTGAGGTGTGAGATGGTATCTCATTGTGGTTTTGATCTGCATCTCCCTGATGATTAATGATGTAGAGCATTTTCTCATGTGCTTTTTTGCCATTCGGATTTCTTCTTTGAGAAAGTTTCTGTTCATTTCATTGCCCCATTTTTGGATGGGGTTGGATGTTTTCTTCTTGTGGAGTTTAACCAGTATTTTGTATATCCTGGATATCAACCCCTTGACAGATGTGTATTCGGCAAATATCCTTTCCCATTCTGTAGACAGTCTTTGTATTTTGGTCACTGTTTCTTTGGAGGTGCAGAAGCTTCTTAGTTTAAGATAGTCCCATTTATCTATCTCTGTTTTCACTTGCTCAGACAGTGGCATGGCATCTTTGAAGATACCATTAGCTTCAATGTCATGGAGGGTTTTGCCAACTTTGTCTTCAATGTAACTTATGGTTTATGGTCTGATATTGAGGTCTTTAATCCATTTTGATCTTACTTTTGTACACGGTGTTAGGCAGAGTTCTGAGCCCATTTTTTTGCATGTAGCCGTCCAGTGATGCCAGCACAATTTGTTAAAGAGGATTTCCTTACTCCACTTCACATTACTTGCTCCTTTATCAAAGATTAGATCATCATATGATTGAGGGGAGATGTCATTGTATTCAACCCCGTTCCATTGGTCTGCAGTTCTGCCTTTGTTCCAGTACCAAGCTGTTTTAATTATTACTGCTTTGTAGTACAGTTTGAAGTTCGGGAGGTTGATTCCTCCCATTGTCTTTTTCCCAAGAATTGCTTTAGCTATTCTTGGGGGCTTATTGTTCCATATAAATTTCAGGAGTGTTTGCTCCATTTCTTTGAAGAATGTCATGGGCATCCTTATAGGGATTGCATTGAATTTATACAATGCTTTCGGTAGTATTGCCATTTTGACAATGTTAAGTCTCCCGACCCATGAGCAGGGGATATCTTTCCATTTCCTCATGTCCTCTTTTATTTCCTGACGTAGCGTTTTGTAGTTTTCTTTGTACACGTCCTTTACTTCCTTAGTTAAGCTGATTCCTAAGTACTTGATTTTCTGGGGCACAATTGTGAACGGGATTGTTTTTTCATGTTGTTTTATTTTCTATCACTGTTTGTATATAGGAAAGCCATGGACTTTTGGGTATTGACTTTATAGCCTGCAACTTTACTATACGAGTCTATTGCTTCTAGGAGTTTTTTGGTGGAGGCTATTGGGTTCTCTAAGTATAGTATCATATCATCTGCGAATAGTGAGAGCTTAATTTCTTCCTTTCCTACCTGAATGCCCTTAATATCTTTTTCTTGCCTAATAGCTATTGCAGGTACTTCCAGTAATATATTGAACAGCAGTGGAGAGAGTGGGCATCCTTTTCTCGTCCCTGATCTTAGAGGGAAGGCTCTCAGTTTGTCCCCATTGAGGATGATGCTTGCTGTAGGCTTGTGGTAGATGGCTTTAATTATGTTGAGGAAGGTCCCCTCTATACCCATTTTGGCTAGGGTTTTCATCATAAAGGGGTGATGGATCTTGTTAAATGCTTTCTCTGCATCTATTGATATAATCATATGCTTTTGATCTTTTCTTTTGTTGATATGATGGATTATATTGATTGATTTCCGAATGTAAAAACATCCTTGCATCCCTGGGATGAATCCTATTTGGTCATGGTGTATGATCTTTTGATGAGTAGTTGGATTCTATTTGCTAGTAGTTTGTTGAGGATCTTTGCATCTGTGTTCATCAGGGATATCGGCCTGTAATTCTCTTTCTTTGTGGTATCTCTGTCTGCTTTCATATCAGTGTGATATTTGCTTCGTAGAAACTGTTTGGAAGTGTTTTTGATATTTCAATTTTGTGGAAAAGCTTAAAGAGGATTGGGAGTAAGTCCTCTTTAAAGATTTGGAAGAATTCACTAGTGAATCCATCCGGACCAGGACTTTTGTGCTTGGGGAGACTTTTTATTACCATTTCAATTTCCTTGATGGTGATAGGTCTGTTCAGGTATTCCAGGTCTTCTTGGTTCAGCCTTGGGAGTCTGTAGGAGTCTAGTAATTTATCCATTTCCTCAAGGTTTTGATGTTCCGTGGCATACAGTTTCTCAAAGTACTACCTGAGGATCCTTTGAATTTCTGTAGTTTCTGTTGTA
Organism: Sorex fumeus; assembly: GCF_029834395.1. Lineage (NCBI taxonomy): Eukaryota > Metazoa > Chordata > Mammalia > Eulipotyphla > Soricidae > Sorex > Sorex fumeus. The sequence goes on along the minus strand of NW_026606143.1, from coordinate 6,881,828 downwards.
ATGACCCCCTTTTCATTTCTGATTCAGTTTATTAGGGTTTTCTCTCTCCCTTTCTTTGTGAGTTTTGCTAGAGGCTTATCAATCTTGTTAATTTTCTCGAAGAACCAGCTCTTGGTTTCATTGATCTTTCGGATTGTTTTTTGGGTTTCCATCTCGTTAATCTCTGCTCTGAGTTTTATTATTTCCTTTCTCCTCTTTGGGTTGTACTCCTGTTTTTGGTCCCTCTCCAATCTCTTAAGCTGTGAGGTTAGGTTACTTATGTGTGCTCGCTCCTCCTTCCTGAGGAATGCTTGTAGAGCTATAAACTTTCCTCTTAACACAGCTTTTGCTGTGTGCCATAAGTTTTGGTAACTCGTGTTCTCATTTTCATTCATTTCTAGGAATCTTTTGATTTCCTCTTTGATTTTCTGTCTAAGCCACTCGTTGTTCAATAGTGCACTGTTTAATTTCCAGGTGTTTGATTTAGTTTTCTGTTTTTGTATGTGATTTACTTTTAATTTCAGCGCATTATGGTCTGAGAAGATTGTCGATACAATCTCTATCTTCTTAAATTTTGGAGGCATGTTTTGTGGCTCAGCATGTGGTCTATCTTGGAGAATGTTCCATGTACGCTTGAGAAGAATGTGTATTCAGCTTTTTGTGGCTGAAGTGTCCTGTATATATCTACTAAGTCCCTTCCTTCCATTGTTTCCCTCAGATGAAGTATGTCCTTGCTAAGCTTGAGTCTGGTTGATCTATCAAGAGGTGACAAAGCAGTGTTGAAGTCTCCCACTAGTATTGTGTTGCTATTGATTTCTTTTTCCAAATGAATGAGTAGTTGTTTTAAGTACTTTGCTGGTCTCTCATTATCTGCATATACATTTATTATTGTAAGTTCTTCCTGTTGTACAGATCCTTTGATTAATAAGAAATGGCCTTCACTGTCTCTTATGACCTTCCTCACTCTGAAATCAATGTGGTCTGATATTAGGATGGGTACCCCAGCTTTTTTATGGGAGCTGTTTGCCTGTTAGGATTGTTTTCCAGCCTTTTACTCTGAGTCTGTGTTTGCTTTGACTATTGAGATGTGTTTCTTGCAGGCAGCAGAATGTTGGGTTCAATTTTCTAATCCATCCTGCCACTCTATGTCTTTTAATTGATGCCTTTAACCCATTGACATTGAGAGAGATTATTGTTATGGGATTTTGTCCCATTGTTCTGTTGAAATTTGGTATATTTGAGGGGCCTTTCTTGCCTTAAAGTAGCCCATTTAGTTGTTCTTGTAATCACAGTTTTGAGTCTCTGAAGTTCCTTAGCTGTTGTTTGTCTGTGAAACTGTGTGTTGTTCCTTCTATTATGAATGAGAGTCTTGCTGGGTAAAGTATTTTTGTTGAGGCATTTATTTCATTGAGTTTTTTCACTATGTCCCACCACTGTTTTCGGACCATGAGGGTTTCATCAGAAAAATGAGCTGTGAATTTTAAGGATGCTCCTTTGTAAGAGATTTCTTTCTTCGATCTTGCTGCTTTCAGAATTTTGTCTCTGTCTAAGGTTTTGGTCATTTTGATCAGAATGTGTCTTGGGGTATTTTTATTCGGATTTCTTCTAGCTGGTACCCTTCAGGCCTCCTGAATATGGTCACAAGTTTTCTTCAGCTCTGGAAACGTTATAGTAATGATGTCTTTGACAGTTTCTTCTTCATCAAGGTTTTCTTCCTGTCCCTCTGGGACTCCAATCATTCTTATGTTACCCCTCTTGGCTTCATCACAATCTTCTCTTGCCATCTGTTCCCGAATTATGAGTCTCTTTTCCATTTTCTGCTCTTTTCTGGAGAGTCTCTGAACTTCATCTTCGTGCTCACTGATTCTGTTCTCAGCAGCTGTTATTCTGCTGCTGAGGCCTTCTACTGAGTTATTCAATTCGCCTACGAGATTTTTCAGGTCTGACATTTCTGTTTGCATTTTCCTCATTTCTGCCTTCAAATCCCCTTGTCTTCTATTGGCATTGCTATTCATTGTTTCTTTTAGTTCCCTAAGCATCCTAAGTAGCTCCCTTCTGAATTCCTTGTCAGAGAAGTTGTCTAACACTGCAGTAATGTTGGTGTTATCTGAGCTTGACTCTTCAATAAGAACATTTGGTGGGCTTTTGCGTTGCTTTACCATTGTGAAAAGTGTGGTTTAGTCCTTCACGTTCACTGTTACTATTCTGCTTGATATGCAGTGTGAGTTAAGATAGTCTTATGAGTTATTGGCTACTGTGTTTCTAGTGACTGAGCTAAACTAGAGAAGTTTCCATCTAAGAAGGTAGCTTATGTTTCCTATGGCATATGTAGTGGGAAAATATTTAGCGGCCGCGTTAGCGATCGCGGCTCCGGAATGAGTCCCTAGCACTGAGCGAGGAGTTGGGCACGTCAATGGAGCTAGCTGTGCATGCGCAGAGAGGGTCCCAAGGCCTTGGGGGCGGGCTGTACCTGGTTGGAATAGGAGCCGTTCAGCTTGGTTGCCTAGAACTGTGCCTCCGTGCCCGTCCCGCGCCGATCGGGGGAGAAAACCAGCTTTCTAGGAGGTGGAGCTAGCTGTGCATGCGCAGAGAGGGTCCCAGGCCCTTGGGGGCAGGCTGTACCTGGTTGTAATAGGAGCCGTTCAGCTTGGTTGCCCAGAGCTGGGCCTCCGTGCCCGTCCCGCGCAGATCAGGGGAGAAAACTGGCTTTTTAGGAGGTGGAGCTAGCTGTGCATGTGCAGAGAGGGTCCCAGGCCCTTGGGGGCAGGCTGTACCTGGTTGGGATAGGAGCCGTTCAGCTTGATTGCCCAGAGCTGGGCCTCCGTGCCCGTCCCGCGCTGATCAGGGGAGAAAACCGGCTTTCTAGGAGGTGGAGCTAGCTGTGCATGCGTAGAGCGGGTCCCAGGCCCTTGGGGGTGGGCTGTACCTGGTTGGAATAGGAGCCGTTCAGCTTGGTTGCCCAGAGCTGGGCCTCTGTGCCCATCCCGCGCCGATCAGGGGAGAAAACCGGCTTTCTAGGAGGTGGAGCTAGCTGTGCTTGCGCAGAGAGGGTCCCAGGCCCTTGGGGGCGGGCTGTACCTGGTTGGAATAGGAGCCGTTCAGCTTGGTTGCCCAGAAATGGGCCTCCATGCCCGTCCCGCGCCGATCAGGGGAGAAAACCAGCTTTCTAGGAGGTGGAGCTAGCTGTGCATGCGCAGAGAGGGTCCCAGTCCCTTGGGGGTGGGTTGTACCTGGTTGGAATAGGAGCCGTTCAGCTTGGTTGCCCAGAGCTGGGCCTCCGTGCCCATCCCGCACAGATCAGGGGAGAAAACCGAGAAAATATTTTTTGATAGGAAGAGTTCCAAAATCTTGTGACCACATATCATAGCCCACCTATCTTTCTAGAGTTTTTTGCTTATCTTATTATTAATTTTTATTGATTTAGATTATGTGATTTATAATACTGTTATTGGTTTCTCATACACATAATTCCAATACCACACCAATCATCAATGTACCCACCTTCTTCCTCCATGGACCCCAAAGCCAATTCTTGCCATCCCCTTCTCGCCAATTGAGTTGTATGACTCAGTTCTGCAATTGTGTTACCTTTGGCCCTTTGTTGCTTCATTGTTATGTATCTTTAAATTTCACACATGAGAGAGATCATTCTGTATCTATCTTTGTCCTCATCACTTCATTCAGCATGATATCATCAAGTTTCATATATGTTGTGACAAATTGTGAATTTGCCCTTTCTTAGAACTGCATAATATTCCATTTTGCATATATACCACATATTCTAAATCAATTTATCTGTAGTTGGGAATTTGGGTTGTTTCAATATTTTGGCTATTGTACTAAGAGCTGCAATGAACAGAAATGTGTATATATCCTTTTTAATTAAGGTTTTTGTGTTTTGGAGATAGAGGCCAAGAAGTGATATCACTGGGTAGTATGGGAATTCTATTCCTGTAACCTATCTTTCAAGTTCAAGTTCTCATGCAAGCATTCCCTACTGTTTATTAATTCATGATTTTATTCAGACATCCATTCTCCCATTTCCTAAGAAAATATATTAGTACTTCCTAGAAGTCAGAAATTGGCACTGAAAACACAGAGGCAAACTCCTAATGGTAAAACTACTTCTTGTTTCTACTTCTTGCTAATATTTATCTCATTATGTTTTAATTGGTTGTTTACACATTTAATTCTCCTAGTAGATTGTGAGGTCTGGGAGGGTAGATATGGTGTATCATCTCACTTTTAGTAAGAGTGACAAAGTGTTATATTAAAGCTAATAATAATCTCTTGTGTCCTATTGTGCCTGGAAGGATAGCAGATTCATCTGTGGAGGAAGCCTGCTTTTTGACATAGGGAAAATAAAATCACTTGGATGAGCCTTTTATCTACAGAAATCCCAAACACCTCACACATAGGCAAGTGAAGGGCAAAGCGAGAGGAAACCTGAACAAGTCTCTGTCTAAAGACTTCTCCATTTGTGCTTTGTCACATCAGGAGGAAATTAAACCCCTGGTGTTAAGCCTTGAGAGAAGACTAGGCAGGATTCTCCACAGGAAAACAGTGATCAAGGTTTTTATTCTTTGCATGTCATAACCACATTTCCTTTAGTGAAATGTTGTTAAATAAGATGATCCAATAATAGCACTTCATAGGAATAGTTTCTTATTACAGGAGAACATGGAGGAATTTTATTATTAGTTCACAATCAGGCAGGTATTTAGGCTGAGTGTTTTTTTGTTTGTTTAATATACATGAGAAGAAACAAGTTACTCTTATGTTTAAGGATGTAAAAATCTACACTTTTGCCTTGCATTTTCCTTTTAGCCTGATTTCCCATTTTAATGTTTTTTCCGCCTGCTTATAAAAATACATGAACCATTTTGCCTAAATTGCAAATATATAGGCACAAACAGGTTTATCTTATATTTTCACTTGTACATGTGCACACATTTTAATCTGAATCAAATAGTTTAGTGATATATATATATATATATTATTTTTAGAGAACTGGAATTCTAGTATATGAAAAACTGGTGTACAATATTTTCACCTAACATTATCACAAGTACTTTCCCATCTCATTAAATGTTTTTTGAGGAAAGAGTTTCCAGTAATGTAGCATAATTTATTTATACATTTTCCCACTGTTGAATTTTTAGCTACTATAAATAATGTTCCAAAGTATTTTTTGTATCTAAAGTTTTGTGTTTATCATATTTTTTTAAAAAATTTTATTGATTCACCTTGAGATATAGTTACAAGCTTTCATGTTTGAGTTACAATCACACAATGATCAAACGCCCATCCCTCTAACAGTGCACATTATCCTCCAGCAATATCCCCAGTATACCCCCATCTTTCCCACCCTCCTATTGCCTCCATGGCAGACAATATTCCACATACTCTCGCTATACTTTTAGGCATTATGGTTTGAAATGTAGATAATGAGAGGTTAACATGTTTGGTCCTTTATCTACTTTCGGCACACACCTCCCAACCCGACCGATTCCTCCAACTATCATTTTCTTAGTCATGCCTTCTCTATTCCAACTGTCTCTCCCAGCCCGCTTATGAGTGAAGCTTCCAACTATGAACCAAAGTTCCTGTCCCTTATATCTACTGCCCTTTGGTGTCTGTCTAGTGTTATGTTATTTTATACTCCCCAAACGAGTGCAGTCCTTTTGTATCTGTACCTCTCTTTCTGACTCATTTCACATAACATGATACTCTCCATTTCTATCCACTTATAAGCAAATTTCATGACTTCATCTCTCCTGACAGCTGCATAATATTTCATTGTGTAGATGTACCAGGCACTTGGGCTATTTCCAGATTTTGGCTAATGTAAATAGTGCTGTAATGAACATATAGGTACAGATGTCATTTCCACTGTGCTTTTTTGCACCCTCGGGATATAATCCCTGAAGTTGTATTGTGGGGTCATATGGAAGCTCAATTTCTAGTTTTTGAAGGACTGTCAATATTGTTCTCCATATCACAATTTTTGGAGTGATAGCCATTTGGTTCCTAATGGCTAATTGGTGGCTCAAAGAAGAAGAAAACTTACACGGTTCAGCAAATTGCCATTTAGAAATGTTGTAAAAACATACAGTCTTTCAAAGAGTGTGGCTGAATCAATTTCTATGCATTTTCTTCTCTTGTACTATAAGAATGTCATTACAAATCACATTGCTAACTGATCATGAAAATGGCATGTTTCTGTTTTTAATTTTCCTTTTTGTGCTTTTATGTGACCTTTCTTTCAATAAGTTGTGGGTTTCATCTTTCGATTCTTATAACCAAAGAAGCACAGTACACACGTCTTCTTGGATTCTGGCTCTTTCCTCAGGTATAATTAGACTCTTTTGCCTAGGAAGTTCAGCTACAAGGCATATTCATGTCAATCTCTCTGGAGTCATCTCCTCATACAAAGCAGTGCCCAATTCACTGAAGATTTTGCAGAAGAGATAGAAGAGTTGACCATACACTCCTCAGTACAACCAACATGAAATCTTCTTGGGATATTTCAATTACCTTCAAGTGCCCAATTTTTCCTTAGTTGTTGCTCCAATCTGTCAATCCTGTTCATGTCCGGGCCGGGTGAGGTTTACTGTGTTGTTGTTGCCTAATCTGCCTGTTGTCGGTCGTCTACAAGCTGTTCACTCGATTCATCCTGAATAGGATTGGCAAAACACTAGATGAAGGACAACCATGTGAGCAAGCCGGATTCCGAAAAGGATTCAGCACAATTGATCACATCTACATAGTAACCAAGCTCATTGAGGTTTCTTGGGAGTTCAAGATGCTGCTCTGTCTAATGTTCAATAATTTAAACAAGGCCTTTGATTGTGTTGAGATGGAAGCGGTCATTGAAGCCCTAGCCAAACAAGGTATTCAAACTCAATACATCAGGATCCTCCATGAGCTGTATTACGGATTCACTACCAGGATCTCACCATTCTACAAGGAAGTGATCATCGACATCAAGAAAGGCAGGGCGATACCATTTCACCAAAACTCTTCAGTGCCACCCTGGGGAACATCATGCGATGACTGGAATGAGAAGGAATGGGAGTGAAGATAGACAGCCGGCAACTACACCACCTCTGCTTCGATGATGACATTGTTCTAATAACACCAAACATTAGCCAAGTGGCACAAATATTGGCCGACTTTGCCCATGAGTGTGGAAAGGTCAGACTGCACAGCTGAACCTCATGAAGACAATGTTTATGAGAAACGGACTCGTTCCTGATGTTCCATTTGCTCTCAATGGAATGAACATCTCTGAATGCAATAGTTATGTGTACCTATGTTGAGAACTCAACATGACCAATGACCTGGCGCTGAGCTGCATAGGAGGAAGAGAGCTGCTTGGAACGCCTTCAAGAGTGTCAAAGAAATAGCTAAGAAGATGAAGAACCTCCGGCTCTAGGCACGTCTCTTCGATTCCACTGTTTTTCCTGCATTAACATATGCCTTAGAAACCTGGGCCCTATGAAAACAGGATGAGAATGCTATTCGGGTCTCCCAAAGAGGAAATGAAAGAGCTATGCTTGGAGTATCAGGCTTCCACTTAAGTGAGAGAAAGAATCTGGAGTTCCAACCTCCGTCGATGATCGAGAATTAAGAATCATGGATGCTGTCTCATTTGCCAAGTTGTCGAAAATTAGATGGGCTGGACACATAATGGAATTTGGAGACGACCACTGGACTAAAGTCATTACCAACTGGATTCCACAGGATGTCAAAAGATCATTTGGCTGCCCACCTACGAGATGGTCAGACTACTTCATCAAGACCCTAAATGAACTGTTTGATGCTCTTCGTGTTCCTGGAGCAAGCAGACACCTTTGGGCTACACTAGTATGCAATAGGGACGAATGGAGATGTTACTGGTGCCCACTCAAGCAAATCAATGAGTAATGGGATGTCAAGTGGTCAAGTGATCAAGTTGCTCCAATGAGTACAGGCTTATTTTAGTTCATTCTATACATGACACTCAATATCCAGTTCTCTTTAATCCTTTAATGTCCCTTTATTATCACAGCCAATTGGTGAGCCAAATTTGTTAGTCATGCCCTTCAAGACTTTTATCCCCACTTCCACCCAAACAAAATATTTACCAATGAATTTTCCAACCAGTAGAGAATAATTCTTTTTTTGTAAGAAAAATTGTGTACTATTGCATTTTTTATTTTCCCCCAATTTTGTCGATGAGATAATAAGCGACCACGCGCTTCCAGGAGCTGGGTTTTATAGTCTCTGGGTCTTGGCTGTTGATGGGATTACACAGCACCCGGGGGGGGGGGGCAGTTGGTGTGTGTGACCTCCGCCTACTGGAAGATGGAAGATCTGGGTGGAGGATGCTCAGTCCCGATCCGAGCAGGCTTGTAGATCTCAGCCCCGGGACTCTCATGCTTTTGTTCTTCTGCCGGTACCTTCATACGTGTGGAGAGTGGTCTCAGCATGGTTGTGGCTGGTTCTGGAGGTCTTCAGCTGCTGGGGCTCTGCTTGGGGTTGGGAGGGAAACTCAACCCACCCCCCTCCAAGGGACGCCGGTGAGGACAGCCAGGCGCGGGGGCAGGAGACTCCCAATTTATTTATTTTCTGTTGAATCACCTTGAGATATGATTATAAAGCTTTTATGATTTTAAGTCATACAATGTTCCAGCACCCACCCCTCCACCAGTGTACATTTCCCACCACAATAGTCCCAGTTTCCCTCCTGCCACCCACTCCAGCCTGACTCTATGGCAGGCACTCCTCTCTGTCTCTGTCTCTGTCTCTGTCTCTCTCTTTCTCTCTCAGTAGACCTTTGTTTCTACTGTCCTTGTCTCATACTCAAACATAGTCTCATACTATGTTTTTTTATATCCCACAAATGAGTGCAGTTATTCTATGTCAGTTCTCTTTCTGACTTATTTCACTTAGCATGATGCTCTCCATTTCCATCCATTTAAAGGAGAATTTCATGACTTAATTTTTTCTAACAGTTGTATAATATTCCATTTTGTAGATGTACCATATTTTCTTTAATCAGTCATCTGTTCTTGGGCACTCAGGTTGTTTCCAGATTATGGCTATTGTGAATAGTGCTGCAACGAACATACAAGTACAGATGTCATGCCTGCTGTGTGTTTCTGCAGCCCGGGGTTATATTCCCTGAAGTTCCCCCACTTTATTTAAACACCCTGTTTGCAAAGTATTAATAATGATTTGTTACAAGCATGCAATATCCCAACACCAATTCCACCACCACTGTTTCTTTCCCTCCACCATTGTCTCAATTTTCCCAGCCACTGCTCAAGCCTGCCCCCGTAAGAGTCCTACAATAATTTATTTTATATTGCTTGTTATCACCAAATGGCTAATGAAATGATAAAAAATATTTCTGTAGAAGAAAATTTGTGAAAATTGTTATATCTCACCTCGAAGACATTAAATCTGCAGGTTTACTAAGCTGCTGTTGCAAGTTTAGCCTTCTGTGTTAAAGCTTTTGTTAGTTGAGACTAGTTGACTTTTGTGTTACATCCCGTGCAATCTGGTGTGTCAGTGTTGTAATTTGTAAATGTTGCTCCAGAAAATCCAGAACATTTAACTGAACAATCCAGCCAGAGGCATGGTGGAGGCTTTGGGGTGTAAAAGAGACTGCAGGAGCTTTGGTAAGGTGGGAACTGGCATATCCCATCTCCCAGATTACCTTGAAAGTCAGAATTTGGAACAGGTATCCGAGAAATTTTTTTCAGTTAGTTTATCTATTTTGAGGTTTATTTATGAGTCTATGAAAAAAAGAATCGTGTATGAGCTTACATTGTGAGCGTTGGGTCCTGGGTCAGGAAGGAGTGATAATTAAATAGCAGTTGGGAAGAGAACTACATTTTCTTTTCTTTTTTAAAATTTTTTTATTAGTGAAACACCATTAAGTACAGTTATAGACTTAAAAATTATTGTGCTTGGGTTTCAGTTATACAATGATAGGGTATCCATCCCTCCACCAGAGCCATTCTCCACCACCACCGATTCCAGTATCCCTCCCACCGCCCATCCCCCTATCCCACCCTGCCTCTTTGGCAGGGTATTCCCTTTTGTTCTCTCTCTCCTTTTGGGTGCTGTGGTTTGCAAAAGAGGCATTGAGTGGCAATCATGTTCTGTCTATAGTCTACTTTCAGCATGCATCTCCCATCCTGGGAGGATCCTCCCAACACCCTTTATTTGGTGCTCCCTTCTCTATCTGAGCTGCCTTTTCCCCTACCGTGTGCAGCTGGCCTCCAAGCCATGGAATAAACCTCCTGGTACTTATCTCGGCTATTCTTGGGTGTTAGTCTCCTATTTTGTTACTTTATGTTCCCCAGATGAATGCAATCGTTCTATGTCTGTCTCTTTCTTTTTGACTCATTTTGCTTAGCATGATATTTTCCATGTAATACCACTTGTATGTAAATTTCATTACTTCATCTTTTCTAACAGCTGCATAGTACTCCGCTGTGTAGATGTACCAAAGTTTCTTTAACCAGTCATCTGTTCTCAGACACTCAGGTATTTTTCAGATTCTAGCTATTGTAAACAGTGCTGCAATGAACAAACAAGTGTAGATGCCACTTCGACTATACTTTTTGCCTCTCTGGGATATATTCCCAGAAGTGGTGTTGCTGGGTCAAATGGGAGTTCAATTTCTAATTTTTGAGAATCGTCCATACTGTTTTCAAAAGGGCTGAACCAGTTGGCATTCCCACCAGCAGAGAAAGAGGGTCCCTTTCTCACTACATCTGCACCAACACAAGTTGCTTTTGTTCTTTTGGACTTGGGTCAGTCTCTGTGGTGTGAAATGATATCTCATTGTTGTTTTGATCTGCATCTCCCTGATGATTAATGATGTAGAGCATTTTCTCATGTGCCTTTTAGCTATTCGGATTTCTTCTTTGAGAAAATTTCTGTTCATTTCCTCGCCCCATTTTTTGATGGGGTTGGATGTTTTCTTCTTTTGGAGTTCAACCTGTACTTTGAATATCCTTGATATCAACCCCTTGTCAGATGTGTATTGGGCGAATATCCTTTCTCACTCTGTAGACTGTCTTTGTATTTTGGTCACTGTTTCTTTGGAGGTTTAGAAGCTTCTTAGTTTAAGATAGTCCCATTTGTCTATCTCTGTTTTCACTTGCTTGGCCAGTGGTATCCTTGAAGATACCATTAGCTTCAATATCATGGAGGGTTTTGCCAACTTTGTCTTCAATGTACCTTATGGATTCCGGTCTGATGTTGAGGTCTTTAATCCATTTTGTTCTTACTTTTGTACATGGTGTTAGGCAGAGATCTGAGCCATTTTTTTTGCAAGTAGCTGTCCAGTTTTGCCAGCTCCATTTGTTAAAGAGTCTTTACTTGCTCCACTTCACTTTTCTTGCTCCCTAATCAAAGATTATATGTTAATATGTTTTTTTTGGGGGGGGGAGATGTCAGTATATTCAACCCTGTTCCATTGGTCTGCAGGTCTGCCTTTGTTCCAGCACCATGCTGTTTTGATTATTACTGCTTTGTAGTAGAGTTTGAAGTTAGAGAGGTTGAAGGTTGATTCCTCCCATTTTCTTTTTCTGAAGAATTGCTTTAGCTATTTATGGGGGCTCATTGTTCCATATGAATTTCAGTAGTGTTTGCCCCATTTCTTTGAAGAATGTCATGGGTATCGTTATAGGGATCACATTGAATTTGTACAATGCTTTGGGAGAGTATTGCCATTTTGACAATGTTAATTCACCTGATCCATGAGCAGGGGATATCTTTCCATTTCCTCATGTCCTCTTTTATTTCCTGAAGTATCGTTTTGTAGTTTTCTTTGTACAGGTCTTTTACTTCCTTAGTTAAGCTGATTCCTATGTACTTGATTTTCTGGGGTACAATTGTGAACGGGATTGTTTTTTTTCATGTCGCTTTCTTCTCTCTCACTGTTTGCATATAGGAAAGCCATGGACTTTTGGGTATTGATTTTATAGTCTGCAACTTTACTATACAAGTCTATTGTTTCTAGGAGTTTCTTGGTAGAGGTTTTAGGTTCTCTAAGTATAGTATCATATCATCTGCAAATAGGAGAGCTTGATTTCTTCTTTTTCTACCTGGAGAACTATATTTTCTTTACCTTATTTTAGAAGAATTATGTACAATTTTGGTAAAATTTAAAATTACACATTTTATGTTAGGACCCCAATTTTATCTTGGCTTACCCACAGGATCAATATTTTTTATAGAGTTATGTAGAAAGAGAATTTACCTGTGATGTAGTCACATTAAAGTTCTTGGCTGCCCCAGTGAAACTGACATGGTTCTTTAGAGTTACTCCAAATTGAAGTGAGGGGTTGGGCCTTCAACCCCACACTCACAGGGCAGGCCTTGTATATGGGTGCTTTCAAGGGAATAGAAATAACTTTGGGAAGTCCCTGTGTACCAACAGCAAAATCTGGGGAGAGACTCATTAAACTATTTAGCAACCAAACTTCTGGCAATGGGGAATAGATGTCTTGGCTTTGCAATGAGGATTTGGGTGTTTTTCTCAAGGCTTTTGTTGTTTTTGAGACCTGCTTATATTGAAAATATTTTTTATTCTTTGGTGTACAGAAGAATTGGACTGGAGGGATAAAAGTAAACTGAATTTTTCAAAATTGACTGGAAATGAGTTTTGAAAACTGATTCTGGACATTTATCTACATTATTTTATGTATATCAGTCTCTAGTTCTCCATTTACAAAACTGCAAATCATGTTTTTCCTCCAAAGAGTAGAGAAGATAACTTAAATAAGGTGACTAATGTTGATTACTAGGCATATTCCTCTCTGTATTTTGGTACTTTGTAGATGTTCATGTTATTACTTTATTTCCTCTTTTCTCATACTCTAACATTCTTGTCTCAAAATTTTCTTCCTTTTGACAATGTGGAATAGGTATGCGTTAACATTCTTGAAGAGCCATTCAAGTACTTAGAAGCTTGAATTGTCAAATTGAAGCTCAGACATTTAGTCTTTAAGTTTGGTCTCAACATTTTAAAGTTCTAGCTTAATAGTTTGTGATTCAATGCATTATAGCACACCATGCAATTAATTCTTACCACATTATTATTGTCACTATCATCAGCTGAGTTTTAATGAGTTACTTTGGCTATCCTGGTGCTTTGTGTATTCAGATGATTCTGGTAATTAGAAGAATTACTCAGAGAAACTTTTCCAAGGTAATTTCATAACCAATGACACCAAATGATATTCTTTTGTTGCCAGCCATTATTAAGTAAATGCTGATACTGTATTTTTAACTAGAGAATTCCTACTATATAAACACATGTGAAAATAAAGCTTTACACATATTCGTTTTATTTACTACCTAGTTAGTGAGCTTTAGTTGACAGGATTGGTTTCTTGCAGGAACAAGTTATTATTGATTGATTTGGCTTATAGGCTAGGTGACTGATTATTGCCATTAAATCACTTATGCACATACATACACGGACGTGAACAGCATGTGAGCACACACACTCCGATCATTAAACATCATGCTATATGAGCCAATTAGCTACTACTTTGTGTACTAATTGACCTTAAGATGATCTCTGTATACTATGAACTTCCAAAGCATTTCTGTTACTCAGTTCAGGATACCTGCAAGATACCACAGGCTGGTGGCTTAAACAGCAAGTTATATCTCATAATTATGGAAGGTAGAAGTCCAAGATCAAGGTGACAGCAGGAACGTTTTAAAGAGTCCCTCTTTCTATCTTACAGATAGTCTTTTCTCTGTATACACACATACATACATACAAACACGTGCACACACACATGCATGCATGCACAGAAATCAGCTTTTAAGTAAAATAGACAAAGAAATGGAAGGCAATTCCCAAATGAATTCCCTTATATATGTGGCATGCAAATAACTAAAGCAAATGAATTGGCAAAAAAATAACAAAACTAACAGACAGTGAAAACTATGGTGCTTACCAGAGGAAGAAAAGTGAGGGTTGAATGAATGAGCAGAGATCTTTTTGGTGGTGGAATGACACTGGATCTTTAGTGGTGAAAGTGGTAACAATCACACACAAAGAGAAGTATGAAGCTAAATCCCTGAAGGACCTTCACTAAATTTCACATCAACTCTTGGGTTACATAATGATTTGATGTGATGTGAAAGTTAGTGAAAAATGAAGATTTAAAAGAATAGCCACTAGGATTAGAACCGCATCCTTTAAAATGAATTTGCCTTCTTATAGGTATTGGCTCCAAATACAGTCACGTTGGGAGGTTAGGGGCTTTATATATATATATATATATACACATATACATATGTATATATATATAATTTATTTATTTATTGAATCACTGTGGGAAAAGTTACAAAGCTTTCAGGTTTAGGTCTCGGTCATGCAAATATCAAACACATTTCTCTTACCAATACTTATTTTTCACCACGAAGAACCCCGGTAAACCCCCACCCCTTACCCCTCCCAATGCTTGTGAGGCAAATGAATTCTAGTTAACACTCTATCTATTTTGACTAGATTCATTGTTTCGATAAAAGATGCACCATTATTATTTAGAGTTTGCCCCCCCCAAATCAGACATGCTGAAAAAGCATTGTGAAATGATTTGCTTTCTACAGCTGGGTTCAAGAATTAAATGATGTCGCGCGGCCGCTATTGCAGCCGCACGGATTTGGATTTCTGCTATTTTATTTATTAACCCTGGAAGTATTTCTACTGAGAGTCAGATAATTAAGAGATTGGTTTCTGTGCTCTGGAGCCATGGCCATGCTGGAGAGCCACTCATGGGGGGCAACTGGTGACCTTGGTAGGGTGTGAAGGACGAGCCAGGAACGCTCCCCTTCCCGAGGTTTTAGTCGCCCCATCACCACCGGCTCATACCTGCTGCCCACAAGGCTCCCAAGCAGCTGCCATCTTTCTTTCCAGAGGGGAGAAGGCAGAAGGGACCAACACCCTTTCCCCTCCCGGCAGACATGGTGGCGTGGATTAACGCATAGTCCGTTCACTTTTCTGCTTCAAGCTGCTGGGCTCTGCATTAAGTGGGAGGTTAGGGTTTTTTTCTTTTCCTTTTCTCTCCCACCCTCACCCCACTGTGGTTTACAGTTTTAACCTATGAACTTTGCTAGGAAACAATTGAATCTATAATAATGCAGTCTCTAAGTTTGTTTTTAACTCTGGTGTAAGTGTCCAAGTACCAGGCAACTGGTTTGGCAAATCACTTGCTGCTTAATTCATGATCTATTTAAGAGTAACTATGCCTAACTGTGTAGTACAAATGATGTTGGCTTTGTTCTTGACTATAGATTGAGGATGTGTTAAATTTGGTTATTTTAGTTGGAGATGGGTGGAACGATATCACAGCGGGTAGGGTATTTGCCTTGCACGCTGCTGACCAGGGTTCGAGTCTTCTGTCCCTCTCGAAGAGCCTGGCAAGCTACTGAGAGTATCCAGCCCACACGACAGAGCCTAGCAAGCCACCTGTGGTGTATTCAATATGCCAAAAACAGTAACAAGTCTCACAATGGAGATATTATGGTGCCCACTCGAGCAAATCGATGAACAATGGGGGGACAGTGCTATAGACAGAGCTAGTTGGAGATTGCTTTTAATGCCTACCTGTGGGCCATTTAAATTGTTGTCTTTTTGTTCAAATTTCCTTTGTATTTTGAACTCTCCCCCGCAACCACCCTAAGCATTGATTTGCTATGTTGTGACTGGCTTTCTGAGATAAAGCTTTCTGTTTCATTTGGGTTGAAAAGTTGCTGTTTGAAGCTGTTTTATGTGAATTTTGCCTCCTCTTTCAGAGAAAATAAGTTTTGTTTATTTATTTTCAAGGGAACTGTTTCTCAGGAAAATGATTCCCTCCAGGTTTGTGATGGTTTTAATGCATCTATAAGTAAGGCCATTTCCCCCAAACTGTCATTGTTAGTTAAGAGGATTCTTATATTTGTCTCCATTCAAACCTATATTTGAAAATAATTGATTTTTGTTTTAGCTATTCAGATTTTACTTTAAGCTTCATTAACCCACTTCCAGGCCCCTTCAAAAGTTTGATGGTAGGTATCCATAATTGTTTGAAACTACCTGTTGTTCTAAGCTTTCTTTGGTATTTTTCATTTGTTTTCATGGGACCAGTGGCACAGCATGGTAATAAAGATATCTGTACTTGATCTCCTTTTTAACTTTCCCTCAATATAAGAGCCTTTCACAAGCCTTAGTTTGATTACACCTGAAAAACGGATTCTTAAGAATTCATGTACATCATATATTCAGTTGTGATACTGATTTCCTGTTATCTGGAGCAGAATGCTTTCTAAACCACAGTTGTTCAAAGTATGGTCCATTCTATATGGTTGACAAACTATTAATGACTGATACAGGATGAGAGCAAGCATTTAAAAACTTTCAATAGTAATTTAACATTACATAGCTATCCAAGGCTTATTTACTGAACAAACTATAGCTCTCTACACAGTTCAGTATGATAGCTTCTAGATACATGTGGCTAATTAGCACTTGAAATGTGGCTGTTTTGAATTGAAATGTCTGTGTATATAAACTGCATCTGGATTTCAAAGGTTTAGTACAAGAAATATGCTTAAAAGCCCCATCAACAATGCTTTTGTATATTTGATATATTTAAAATATTTGCCGTGTATTGGTTTAAATAAGATAAATTATGAAATTCAGACTTCCTATTTATTTTTTACTTTCAAATCAACTTTGTTTTTTTTTCGAGCAGGTTTAGGTTTTCAGCAAACTCAAGCAGAAAGTGTCCCCACATGTTCAGAGCCTCCGCTACTATAAACACTCCCATTCAAGTGGTATGTTGGTTACAACTGACAACTCACATTGATTCACTATTGTTATCCAAAGTTCATATTTTACATTATAGATCCCTCTTGTTGTTGCCTATTATGTGAGTTTGGCACATTCTCATGTCATACATCCACCACTGTAGCCTCAGATTGAATAATTTCATTGTCCCCCACCCCACTCCTAGGTCCCATTCTCCAGATATTCATTCTAATGTTTGGCATTGACTGATCTTTGTGCTGCATTCAATTGTTTTTACTTTTTTTTACAGTAAGTAGCCTTTGTTGTTATTGTCATTGTTGTTTTGACCACACCCTGGGCTGCTCAGGAATTATTTTTGGAACTGTTCTCAGCTATCACTCCTGACAGTGCTCAGGAGAGTATATGTGGTGCTGGGGGATTGAACCTTTGTTGGCTATGTGAAAGGGAAGTGCCTTACTGCTGCACTATCTTTCCAATTCAGTATGTAGTCATTCATTTCTGCTATTTGGAGGTCCACACCTGGTGGTGCTCAGTAGTTACTCAGGAATCACTTCTGGCAGGCTCAGGAGGAACATCTGGGATGTGGGGTATTGATTGAGTACAAGGCTTTACTGCTGTACAATCTCTTTGGCCCCCAGTATGTAGCCTTTTGATTGACTTCTCTCACTAGTAAAGTATTTTTAAGTTTTCTTTATGTTTGATAAATAATCTCTTTTTAGTACTGAATAGTATTTCATTGTTTGAACATACCACCGCCTATTGATCGATCGATTGATTGATTGATTAACTGACTGGGTAGGGGTCACACCCGACTGTGTTCAGGGTTTACTCCTGACTTTTTCACTCAGGAATCACTCCTGGTGGGCTTCTGGGTCCATGTGGTGTCCCAGCATCTTACATGCCTGTCTCCTACTAGTTTTATCCACCCAGTATTGAAGGACATCTTAGATGCTTCCAGGATTTGAAAATTATGAATAAATTGCTATAGACAACTTTGTTCAGACTTTTGTATGGATGCAAGTTTCAGCCTCCTTGGGTAAATACTAAGGAGTGGTATTGCTGGGTTGTATGTTAAGAGTCTGTTTAGTTTTATAGAGCCCCCAACCACTAAGTTAATTATCAATTTGGCTGCATAATTTTGCAGTTTCTCTAGCAGTGAGAAATTCTATGTTCCACATCCACACCAGCAGTTGGTGTTGTCAGTGTTCTGGATATTGGCCACTCCAATTTCCATGCAGTGTTATCTCATTGTTATTTTAGTTTGTTTTACCATGATGACATATGATATAGAGCATCTTGCATATATACTTATTTGCCACTTGGGCATCTTTTGTAAGTTGTCTGTTCAGGTCTTCAGCCCAAGTTTTAATTGAGCTACTTGCTTTGTTATTGTTAAGTTTAGAGTTCTTTTTATACTTTGGATAAAATTCCCTTGTTGGCTGTGTTTTTTTGCAGTTAATTTCTCTGATGCCATGACTTGGCTTCTCACTCTGTTGACAGTATTTTTTGTGGAGGAGAAATTTGTGATTCAATAAAATCCAGCACAATTACTTCTTTTGTAGGTCATGCCTTTGTTGTTAGAACTAAGATGTCATCACCATGTCTATGGCCATCTAGATTTTATCACATTTTCTCCGAGGATTTTTATACTTTGGATTTTATATTTAAGTCTATGATATATTTTGAGTTGATTTTGTAAAGGATTTAAGATCTGTCTAAATTAATTTTCTAGTGTGCTTGTCCATTGTTCATGTCCATTGTTCATATATATTTCATGTATAGTAGCACTGCAGCACTGTCTTACTGTTGTTCATCTATTTGCTTGAGTGGACACCAGTAACGTCTCCATCGTGAGACTTATTGTTAGTTTTTGGCATATCAGATATACCACCGGTAGCTTGCCAGGCTCTGCCGTGCGGGTGGGATACTCTTGGTTGCTTGCCAGGCTCTCCAAGAGGGATGGAGGAATCAAACCTGGATCGGCCGCATGCAAAACAAATGCCCTACCCTCTGTGCTATCACTCCAGCCCAGTGATGTAGGTAATATATATGTATATATATACATATAAAGATATATTATGTATATATATGTAGGTAATATGGACTGGAGCGATAACACAGCGGGTAGGGCATTTGCCTTGCATGCGGCCTACGTGGGTTTGATTCCTCTGTCCCTCTCGGAGAACCTGGCAAGCTACCGAGAGTATCTCCCCTGCACGGCAAGACTGGCATGCTACCTGTGATGTATTTGATATGCCAAATACATTAACAAGCCTCACAATGTTACTGGGCCCACTCGAGCAAATCAATAAACAGCAGAAAGACAGTGACAGTGACCTACATCACTGTCATCACTGTTATCCTGTTGTTCATCAATTTACTCGAGTGGCATATAAAAAACGCCATGGGTAGCTTGCCAGGCTCTGCCATGATATTACCTACACATACACACATTTGATATGCCAAAAACAGTAACAACAATGTCCTCATTTGTTGGACCCTGAAAGAGCCCCCAGTAAGGCAGCATTAAGACTACAAGCAAGGAAAGGCTGATAAAATCTCAGGCCGAACTAGGCTGCCAAAATGTAGGTCTAAAATTATTGTCTGTACTTTCATTGCACACATGCTGGCTTTGGAAGCATCCATCAAGGACCTGATGCTGCAAGCACAGAAGATCAAGTACGACATCATTGGTATGACCTAGACGAGAAGGCGTCAACCACACCATAACACTTTTGACACTGAAGAAGAACTGCTCCTTGGAACATGTGACAATAAAGGCGTTGATTGTGTCAGTGTCCTCATCAACACGAACTTGGCCATGAGAATTGATTCATTCGAATGACTAACATCCAGAATCGAACACCTATGCTTGAATAGATGTGGCTCATTGCTGAAGTGTCTATCTTCATCGTCTATGCACCAACATCAACTACGATGAAGAAATTGAGAAGTTCTACATGGAGCTGGAGAAGTTCTATAAAGAAGACCACACCTTTCACATGGTCATTGTTGGTGATTTTAGTGCCAAAATAGGACCAAAAGGATCAGCCAAAGAACTCCACATTGGGACACATGACCTAGAATGAAACGAACAGGGTGAGAGACTGAATTCATCATGTCGACTAAGACCATCCATGGTAACTCACAGTGCCAGAAGGCCGAATCTAAACGTTGGACATGGGAGTCTCCCAGTGGACAGTTCCACAATGAAATTGACGACATCATATTCAATCGACGATTTTGCCTGATCGATGTTGCTGTTGTCCCAAAATTCCAAACGGGATTGGACCACCATTTCCTTTGTGCAAAATTCTACTTCAAAGAACAGGGAGAAAGGGCTGAAAAGTTTAAGAATACAACTCCCAGAACGACCACTAACTGGGAGCTCTCTGGCACTATCTCAGCAATATGGGAAGATGCCATCATTGACGACATCGGCGAAGAATACAATCGACTGATTCAGCATCTCCATGATTGGGTGAGGAGCGCAGAGAGAGAGAAAGCCAGAGAGATGCCTGTCTTTGAAAACTCTCAAACTCATTCACCAACGTGACTTGACGTGAGCATCAGGCAACCACAAGCTAACATCCGAGCTTGCAAAGCAGTGCAGAGAAGTGATAAAGGAAGACCTCAAAGAAAGAAGCGCAGCAGTGCTGGCCGATGCAGTAGAAGCCTGGACAAGCATTTGAAACGCCCACCTGTCCTTCGCCAACTACAAGACCAAGATGCCTGCCCCCCGACATCCTGATGGATCTATCACATATTTCAGAAGGGCAATGGAGAAGATTAGTCACGATTTCTACTCGGATATCTTCCATAGCCACATCCACCTGCCCACATACCAAATTCCAGAGGATGGATATGTTGTTCCTGACGTTCTCCCTTTCGAAATCTGACAGGTCACTTCGTCAGTAGAGAAACAAACAACACTCTGCCCAGACAAGGTCAGACACAAACACCTGAAGAATCTGCCATCAGTACTCATCAATACACTGGCTCGGCTCTTCACACGCTACCTGTTTGAATGCATAGTTCCATCCCAATGGAAATCCAGCAGGACCTTACTACTGCACAAGAAGGGAGATATCCACAACATTGGCCACTATCACCTGATCTGCTTATTGTTTATCATCTACAAGCTGTTCACTCAAGTCATCTTGAATAGGATTGGCAGAACATTAGATTAAGGACAATCATGCGAGGAAGCTGGGTTCCAAAAAGGATTCAGCATGATGGACCATATCCACACGGTAACCAAGCTCATTGAGGTTTCTCAGGAGTTCAAGATGCCACTCAGTCTAACATTCATTGATTTAAAATAGGCCTTTGATTCTGTTGAGATGGAAGCAGTCATTGAAGCTATAGTCAAACAGGGCATTCAAACTCAATACATCAGGATCCTCCATGAGCTGTATTATGGATTTACTACCAGGATCTCACCATTCTAGAAGGAAGTGATCATCGACATCAAGAGAGGGGTCTGGTAGGGTAATACCATTTCACTGAAACTCTTCAGTGACACCGTGGAGAACGTAATGTGACAACTGATATGGGTGGGAAGGAATGAGAGTGAATATAGACTGCTGGCAACCACACCACCTCTACTGTGATGATGAAATTGTTCTAATAACACCAAATATAAGCCAAGCAGCACAAATGTTGGCTGACTTCTACCATGACTGTGGAAAGGTCAGACTGCAGCTGAATCTCACGAAGACAATGTTCATGAAAAACGGACTTGTTCCTGACATTCCATTTGCTTTCAATGGAATGAATATCTCCGAATATAGCAATTATGTATACCTAGGTCGAGAACTCAACATGATGAACAACGTGGCATCTGAGCTGTGCAGGAGGAAGAGAATGGCTTGGAACACCTTCAAGAACATCGATGAAATAGCTAAGGGGATGAAGAACTTATGGCTCTGGGCACACCTCTTTTACTCCACCATTCTCCTGCACTAACATATGCCTCAGAGACCTGGGCCCTATGAAAACAAGATGAAAATGCTATTTGGATCTCCCAAAGAGGAATTGAAAGAGGTATGCTTGGGTGATCACACTTCACTCAATGAGAGAATGAATCTGAAGTTCCGACCTCCCACGACGATCGAGAATCAGGGACGCTGGCTCATTTGCCAAGGTGTCAAAAATCAGATGGGCTGGACACATAATGTGATTTGAAGAGGACAGCTGGACTATAGCCGTTACCAACTGGATTCCACGGACGTCAATAGAACATGTGGCCACCTACCTACAAGATAGTCAGACTTCTTCGTCAAGCCCTTTAACCGAACTGTTTGAGGCTCTTTGTGTTCCTGGAGTGAGCAGACGCCATTGGGCTACACTAGCACATGACAGGGACGATCAGAGACATTACTGGCGCCCGCTCAAGCAAATTGATGAGTAACCAGATGTCAAGTGATCAAGTGATTCATTCTTATTAAAATCATTGTGATTTACAATATTGTTCATTATACAGTTATTTCAAGCATTTAGTGTTCTATTTCCACCAGTGTGACCTTCTCTCCACCAATATTCCCAGTTTCCTTCCCAGTCCCAACCTGTCCCCTTTGACACATAACAAATTTAATTTGTACTCTTATTTGAACAAAATTTTAAACACTGGCAAATAGAATGATCAGAAAATAAATCAGTAAGGGCCAACTAGTGATTTCTGTATGATTTTGACCTATGTAAATAAAATCAAAACCAAAAAATTGAATATTTTAGCTATGCTTAAAAGTAGTTTGAGAAGTATGCTTTCTACAACCTTATGCAATAATCTTATCTTGTGACACTTCAGTTATGTTTTTGCTATTCTTCTTCTTGGTTATTGCTTATTTTTATTAGTTACTTTAAATATCTTTAAAGTCATTTATTTCTTAGACTTTGTTCTCGCATTACATTCCTCAGAAGTCTTATTTGCATAAACTGGGTGTACCCTGTCCTACTCTACAGCTCTCACTAATTCACTCACTCTTCACTATAGATCTCTCCCCTCTATGGATACCATTTTCTGGTTCAGCTTGTGTGCCAGGTCTTTATCATCACATTGATCTACCCACCTCCTTCAAATTGAGATCCAGTGCTATTTCCTTTGTGAATCTGTTCCATTTCCAAGAACCTGTCTGATATAATTTCTTATAGTACCATCTCCTTTTCTCACATCTGGACATATGACTGATTGCATTCTAAATGCTGTCCAGGTTTGCCTCACTTGAAGATCCTAGAGTTCACGGTGTTTGTTACATTTGTCTTTGTAATAATAGTATCTAGATGATTATACTCTTTTTCCATATTGGACCTGGAAGTAGGACTTGTGCTCAAAGGAAAAAGAACTAGGGGGAAACCCTGGGATTCTGTGCTTGGAGGAGTAGCAATGGAATCCTCTATGGTGTGTGCATGTGAGAGAGAGAGAAGAGAGAGCGAAGAGAGAGGTTTGGGTAGTAGAACCAATTTTACAGACCTACAAGCATTTCTGTGAGTCACTTGATATCATTTGACACATTTCTTTTAGAGTTTGTCCAGTTAGAGTTTATTCCTGTTTCTGGCAACTAAATATACTGACTGATTTAGTATAATGAAAAATAAACATATGAAAAGCAAAGTAACAGTTCAGCATCCTATTATAGAATATGTCATAAAGCAAACGATTGGCTGCAAAATGAACCATGTAGAAAGCGTGCTATTGTTAAAGAGGAAATGGTCTCAGCAAATTGTTGTGATAACCTGAGAGACTTTGTGGAGGAGGTGTCTTTGCTTCAGGTCTGTGAGGTGGGCTGAGCACGAAGATTGAGTCATTGCTGTAGAAAATATGAAATAAGGAAATAGGAGGTAGCTCAAAGGACTGGAGCACCTGCCTGGCATGACGGGGGCCCTGGGTTTGTTCCTTGGCACTTCATGCCCTTCCATGGAAAACAGCTGGGTATAGTTCTTGAAGTCCCCAACACCGCTGGGGAAGTCCTGAAGAAAACAAAAATAACAGCAACATATATGAAAGAAGTAAAAGACCTGCTTCCAGTCATGAAGCATACTGAGACAAAAATATATCCAGAACATATCAAAATACAAAAGACCAATACATAACAAGAAATACTTGCCACACTTAGCAAATAAAACCAAGGATACCCGATACATAAAAGAATCTTGGAACCAAGCATCTCACTGCAGAGATGCCTTTGGACTTTGAGGCAGGCAGATTTCACTGGGGTGCCTCAGATGGGAGCAGGCATTTTCCCTCCACCTGTGCCCTAAGAATCCCAGTGACCACCATCTTCTAGAACCCAGTGAAATGTCCAGGTACTTGGGATTAGTGATGGAAAACTCCAGGCCTCATGGGATAGGGAATAGGCCAGCCCTTCCCATCTCCCTGCCCCCATGGGACCCTGGATGTCACGCCCACTAGCTGTCTCCAGCAACTACTTAAGTTCATTAACCGCCATGATCCAGAGAGGCAAAAAAGAATCTCAGAACTGAGCATCTTACTGCAGAGATTTCTCCAGACCCTAATTTTCTAAAATTTTAGATTTCTAGGAGTGCGCAGCTGCTCTTGTGGCATCCTAACATCCTATGTTATTCATAGCGAGCAATGCAAATAAATTATCTAGCATCTGCCTGTTCGGCATGTTTGAGTGGTGGTGGGAAGTTCAAATTAATGGTGGTGGGATGGTGTGATGGTGGTGGGACTGGTGTTGAAATACTGAATGTAATTCAGTATTGTTAACAACTTCATGAAAATTAAAAAAATATATAAAAACAAGGATACCCAGTGAAATATGAAATTCAGATAGTGCAATTTTTACTAGTGTACTGTGTCCCAAAAATAATGCTTTATGATTTTATTATAATTTTATAATTTTTAAATGATATAAGTACTTAGTCTATTTTACCTGATAACATTACTTGAAAGGGGATAAAGAATGACCAAGTTAAGCTTTCAAAGAAAGGTGAGCTTTGAGTTCAGTTTTAAAGGCGATTGTAGTGTGGGATGTGAAAATCATGAAAAGAAAAAGGACACTAATAAACTAGTTTTTTTAATGTATAAAGGTCACTATAATGTGTATTAGACAAACCTTAGAAAAATACTGCATATCTGTGGAATCTAAAGCCAAACTCATAGAAATCAAGAGAAGAATGATGTTTGCCAGAGACTGTGGATAGAGAGACATGGGAGGTGTTCAAAAGTACAAACTTCCTATTATATGTTCTGGGGATCTGATATTTGCATAGCGACTATAATCAACATATTGTATTACACATCTGAAACTTACTAAGAAAAAAGGTCTTAAGCATTTTCACAACGTCCTAAAATGTCAACTATAAGAAGTGATGAATATGTTAGATTGTTGGGCAAATCATTTCACAACACATGCTTACATGTAATGTAAAATGGCATTGAGCATCTTAAGTATAGACAAATTTGTCAATTATATACCAATACATCTGAGGAGAGGAAGAATTATACTGTGAGGTAGGCATAATTATACCCTCCTTTAATTTTTGCCACTCAAGAACTTAAAACCTATAAGTTCAGTAAATTGCCTAAAGTTGCACAACCAGCACAAGTAAAACACTAGATTCATACTGGAAGGGAAGAGGAGTGGTCCTTCAAAGTCCATGATTGTCAGTAGGAGAGAGTACTTGTGTCAAAGAGGATAATCAGCTTTTCTTAGGTAAAATAAAGATTACTCCTACATGTTGGCTCCATAAGAAAGGTTAGTACTAAAACCAGGATATGTTTGGTTTGATTCAGTATGCAAGAATAGGCTAGTTATTTTGGACATAAGATGCAAAATTTAGTTTCAGATGGATAAGTGGAAAAAATGTTAAATAGATACAAAGTCCCTTTCCCCCAACCGCTGTAGTTTCTGTTTGAGTTTATGTGGGCTTGATCAGGCATTTGTAAAGAGTAGGGAAGGAACATGCATGGAAAAGTCTTAATTCTGATGAAGGAAAATCTGAAAAGAGAGAAGTTGAGGTGAGATAATTATAAACTTCTTTTCAGATATTTGCAGGGTGTTGTTGGAGAGCAATATGGGCCCAGGAAAACTCAAGGAGACCTTAATATTAGATGGAAATTGAATATATAGGGGAGGACCATCCCCCCAGGGAAGAATGGGAAGATGAAAGAGAGAAAGGCCAAGGTCCAGGTCTTGGGGGAGGAGGTGGTAGATTCAAGTTAACAAAGAACAAAGAAAAGAGTACAAAGGGCAGAGCAGAAAGGTCAAATAAACAGGCAAGTAGCCTTTGTAACAGAGATGAGCAAGACTAACTGGCCTAAATGAAGGTCAACTCTCTGATTGAGTCTGTTAGTCAAAGGCAATGTTCACTCCAATTCTGTTTTTTTTAATTAAAAATTCATTAAAGCACTGTTATTTACAAAGTTATTCATAGTTGAGTTTTAGACATAAAATATTGCAGCTCTGATCCCACCACCAGTGTCAATTTCCCTCTACCAATGTTCCCAGGTTCCCTCCCACATCCCCTCCCTCCACAACCTACCCCCTGCCCCCAATCCCAGTTTGTCCTCTTGGCAGGAATCTTTCTAAGTTTGTTTATTAAAGTTTGGGTCTCTTAATTTCAATGTTGTTGACTCTGTGGTTTGAATATTAGGCTCTATCACTTATATGTGGTATTTAGAATAACTGAATGAAGGAATGCTATGTTTTAAAGGGGTGTGCTCAGATCAACCTTAGCCTCAGAGTACAGGAGGAGAAGTTAACAAAGAGTAGAGGGGTGGAGGAGAAGAGACAGATGAGAAGTAATGGGTGCTAGATCAGGACATTAAGGTATAAAGGTTTCACTCCAATTCTATGGAAAATTGAATTCTTGTTATCAGAGTGTGATGTGGATTTAGAGGATAGCTCCAATTTAAAATATTGGAGCAATCAATCCAGAACTCTGACTCAAATATTAAGCCTGTGAGATTTAATCTGTGCTTATTTTAAAATAAAATATGGTGACAAAATAATATGGTTTCAGATATTTTGCCATAATCTATGTCTTTATAAGTATGTAGTGTGATGTGTACCATGGTTTGCACATTAGGCCTGAAATGACTTCTGGTTTGGTATTTTTATGTTATTTTGGATTCCAAAGTTGCTACCAGTTTCAATCACTGGCATCGTGGTTGTCTTTAGAAAAGAATTAAATATGTAATCATTATATGCAACAAATAATGGAAAATCATCTGTAACTATATGAATTTTTTTGTGATCTCTACATCAGAGTATTGCATTAATTATCTAAATGTTTTGATTCAAAGCTATTAGAATCTGTTGTCTTGTCATCAGCATGTTAAAAATTCCAGATGCGGAATTTGTCTCCTAATGTATTTGTAAGCAAAAATATTGCTCTAGTTTGTCAAATCTTAAAGACTGTGGACAACAATGGCTTTGAGATTTAGTGTTCTTGAGTATTGCCTTTTTCAACCAGGAAATATGCTCATTCTCTTATTGAGAGTTGAAATGTTCTAAATTTTGTGTCTGGGCAGTAAAGCAGAATTTAACACTATGATAGGAAGACTCAGAGAGATGTGCTGGCCCAGAGCTTAGAAATCAGAAATGAAGGAACACCCATATGCTTCCATACTTTTAGTCATTTTAGACAACTGTTTCTCAAATCCAGGTCATATCCCTTTGTGGGCACTCAGGATATACAAAAGGGTGAATATACAACAGGTGAAAATCACATAAATGGGAAACATAACATGAGACTAGTGACTAACCTGTGAAATAGGGGAACCATAGGAGGGAAACAAAGTCAAAAGTAATCCAAAAAATATTTGAGAAAAACTAGTTTAGACAGACAACTTGATTCCATCCTTCTAAATTGCTACCTTATCGGACAGATGATTTCGTCTTGCTTAATACAATTTAAGAAAGTTACCTCTTAGGTTGTAATGAGGCATTTCCTTAACCTACTGAGCTTGTGCCCATGACACTGGACTAGAAAAAAAAAGCTTGACACGAAATTCCTAGTCCACTTTGGCACTAAATTCTTTTTATTTTTAATTGTTCCTTCTCTCCACTCCCTCCCTTCCCCTCCCCTCCTCTCCCCTTATCTCCCATCCCTTCCTTTTCCATCCAATCCCCTTCCATCCTTTTCCTTCCACTTCCCTCCCATCCCCTCCCCTCTTCTTTCCCTTCCCTACTCTTCTCTTTCCTACCTCTCCCCTCCCTATCCCTCCCTCCCCACCCATCCCCTGCCCACCTCTCCTCTCCTCTCCTCTCCTCTCCTCTCCTCTCCTCTCCTCTCCTCTCCTCTCCTCTCCTCTCCTCTCCTCTCCTCTCCCATGTTCAAGTGAGAAGGTAGGCTTTTCATAGAGGAGAAAAGTAGAAGGGACTCATAAAGAAAAAGACAGGATTTTCACATATCAGTTTGAGATGTGGGCGACTTCCAGAATGGGCAATGTGTCTAAGTTCCCTTTCTGAGGGCCTTTTCCTTCTGGTGGCAAGTTTCTGTTTTAAGACCTGAGTCATTTGATATTCTACATAAAAGCTTTTCCTATTTCACTCTCTCTTTTTCAGCCCACGGTAGGTGATCCCTTTGGGAAATTTCTATAAAAGGCTTAGCAGAATCTCCAGATATGTAACAGTGGTAGTTGAGATTGGAAAAGACCACAGAAACGCAGTTGTTAGTTCTTATTATTCTTTGACTCTGTTGAATGTGGCAGCCATGACTGTATATGAAAGATTTAATCAGTTGAAATATCATGGATCACTGACTATTTGGCCTCTGAAATACTCTGTTCTCCTCTCCTCTAGCAGTATATTTTACAATGTTGGCTTAGGCAGGTCTGGTGGTCCAAGTCTCAGGTAAGGGTTTCTCTAAGCAAAACCTAACTCCATTGAGCTCCAAACCCAGTACCATCTGAATTTCACAACTTTGAGTTGGTAGAAGTTTAATTATCATGAAGAAGCCAAGAGTCTCTGTCTTAGTTTGGGCTCTTTAGAAGGTGACTTGCAAACAAGGATTTGAGGACAAATAGTTTATTTAGGAAGTTGTCCAAGGAAATAGCAGCAGGGAAGTAGGGGAGTAAGGTAGGGAAAGTAAGGCAATGAATTAAGGTGCAGTATCAAGCAGCTTGCCTCTGTGGATCAGTCCAGCTTAGAACCTCTGAGAGAGAGAGCATGGAACATTCTTATAGATGTCCTGGCAAGGAGGATGGGGGATATTTTTCTCCAGCTCCCACTTACCATCTAATGAGGACTGATCCCATGGGAATTACCTCCCTGGGACATTTGCTTCCCCTAATTTTATGATTGATAGACAGAAAGACATAAATCTGCTGGATTAAGAGAAAAAAAATTGGAACAATTAAGACAATCAGGTCCCATCCTAATTCCTGACAGATTCTGCTCATTTTATTTTGTGTTGAAGAAACAACTGGTGCAATATTAAATTATAGACCTCAAGTTCTCTGGGCTTATGGGAGAGCCAAGGGCACAGATACTTTTGACTTGAGTTCTAACAAGTCCCTCTTTTGAGATTGCTGTAACTTTGTCACTTCTTTCTTTATCTTTCATACAGCTCCCAGACAAACCTATCCTAGAATTCTTCCTGTTTCTTCTGCCCATCTCCTTAACTTCTAAGATTCTTTTCTCCAATTTTATTCCAGCTTACTTGCCAGATATCTCTCCTACTTGTATTCCAGACACTTCTCAAAGGTTATTATCCTGAGTTATATTAAAATCGTCCTCTTCTGAACCTCTGCTTTTCCAATCTCAATACCCTCCATGAATACTGTTCTTATCTTCCACAGTTGGATGAAATTCATCCATCTCTTTCATGTTCCACCAAGAGTTCTCTTTCTCAGAACTTTAATACTCCAGGACACTTTTACTGCTGTCTTTTCTTGTTTATTTGGTATGTGTTCTCCTATTATATTTTAAATGTCTTGGGGACAAGAGCAATGTTTTATTCATCTCTGCATTAGTTCCCATTCATCCAGTTAATTTAACAGAGATTTATTGAGGACCAGATACCGTGCTCAGAACTAGGGCTCTAAAGATGAA
Source organism: Sorex fumeus (assembly GCF_029834395.1). Lineage (NCBI taxonomy): Eukaryota > Metazoa > Chordata > Mammalia > Eulipotyphla > Soricidae > Sorex > Sorex fumeus. The sequence goes on along the minus strand of NW_026606143.1, from coordinate 6,852,011 downwards.
TTAGACATGCCTTTCCTTGCTACCAAGGGAACCCCCAGGCTCGGCATAGAAGTGTGACTGGTATAAGAGAGAAAGTGTGTGTACGTGTGCATGTGTGCCTGTACAAGTGTTGTGTGACTACCTTAGTACCCCAAACGTTAGCTGATTATCAAAGATCATAAATGTGCAGTGTAATTATCTCTGGCTTTTTCCTGCCAATGCTCAGAAATTAGTTTGGGGAGATTGTTGTTGGGGAGATGTCAGGGTAATGGTGGGAATTATTTTTATACATTTCCTCCTAGAGGTGATGGAATGATTTAAGAAAGGTCAGATAGTCTTTAGAATCAGATGATTTGAGTTTAAATATTACACCAATGTACAAAATTATGTGGCCTTATGCTAGTTTCTTGCTTATACAAAATCATCAGTATTTATTTATTTATATTTTTTGGTCACACCCAGCAATGCACAGAGGCTACTCCTGGCTTTGCACTCACGAATTACTCCTGGTGGTGCTCGGGGGACCATATGGGATATTGGGAACTGAACCCGGGTCAGCCGCATGCAAGGCAAATGCCCTATCTGCTGTGCTATCAGTCCAGCCTCATTTATTTCTTGATTTTTTGGAATTTTGGGAAATATTCTGTGGCATTAAGAGCTTAATCATGGCTCCATGCTCAGATATTACATCTGGTGGTGTTCAGGAGATCATTTGAGGTGTGCAGGATCAAAGTGGGGTCAGCTACATGCAAGGCAAGCACCTTATCCTTTATACTATATATCTGGCCCTCTTGCTTACTTTATTAAATATAAAATATATAACTCCCAGCCAATAATAATAATATGGTTGTGGAATTAAATGATATGCACATATTTGGAACATTTTAGAAGTTTTGGTAACATTGTTTTCCTCCAACCACAAGCTTTTAATAAAGATTTGGTATTTTTCCTTGCTTCTTAAAGCAATCTATGTAGAGTGAAATTTGACAATCTCTTACTAGCTAAACTATTTAAAGCACTTTTTATTAATAAGTTTAATTTTTATGTCGATTTTAACTTTATATTATATAGGTTGGACTCAGTGGTAAGGGGGAGGGGAGAGAGGTGTACACTCTCTTGGGGGAAACTAAAGAAAGATATTTAAACAAAGTGAAGTTCTGAAAGATTTGAGAAAGTTGATCTCTTTTCACCAGAATTTGTGAATCATTAGAACTCAAAGAGTTCTCATAATATAAGTAATAACTGGTTCTTTTATTTTTTAAGGTCATTACCATATCTTTTTAGAGGAGTCACTGATAAAAGCTGATTATTGTACTCCACAGTCACCCATTTCTTTTCCTTAATCAACAGTTTTCTGCATATACTATCAGATCTGTACAACAGAGGTTGTCACTGATCCAGTAATTGCATGGATTGATATATAATGCTATGAAAGAGCTGAAAAAAGCTCTAAGACAAACTCTAGAATGACCTTAATTTTTTGGAAAAAGGTAAATTTAGGTTTATTTGGATTTGTGGGTAAAAGGTCTTGAGGAGAGACGCCTGGAGAAAAGCAGCTCTGAGCGTCTGCCCTCTTCACTCCTCATGCGGGGCCCATCTCATCTCAAATCCAGGTTTCCATCGAGGCGTGGCCTCTTCAGAAGTGGGCGTGGCTTCAGAAGTGGGCGTGGCCTATTTTCCGGCCGCAGGTTGTTTACCCAATCTAAGGAACCTAGTTCCCAAGGAATTTAGTCCCCAACCTACTCAGCAATATGAAGAAACAAAGAAAATCCCCACCACAAGTGGAGGACAACGAAAACAATCCAGAACATTCTTTCAATACAGCTCACCTAAGGGACCTCTCTGACATAGAATTCAGATACAAAGTCATGAAGATGTTCAATCAACTCAATGAAACAGTCAGACAGATAGCCAGTAACACCACAGAAAAAATCGACAAATTATGCAAAGAAATGAGAGAGCAGAAATGTCATGATTAAAAGATTCTGTAGATGAAGTGAGAAACTCAGTTTCTTCTCTTAAAAATAGAATGACCGCAGCTGAAGAGAGAATCAGTGAGCTGGAAGATCAGCTGCACCAAGCCAACACGCAACAACAAACAGTGGCAAGGGACCTCAAAATAGCTCTACAGAGAATCAGAGTCCTAGCAGATGATTCCAAGAGGAACAACAATAGAATCATGGGACTACCTGAAGCTCAGGGAAACAATCCCAACGAAAAAAAATACCATCAAATCATTGCTGAAAAATTCCCAGAGCTCCACAATACAGCCATTCAGGTTCAAGGAGCCCGAAGGGTGCCAGCTAAAAGAGACCCAAACAAAAACACTTCAAGACATATCATAGTTAGAATGATCGATGCTGCCCAGAGAGACACAATACTGCAAGCAGCAAGGGCAAAGAAGGAAATCACATACAAAGGAGCACCCCTTAGATTCACAGAAGACATATCAGAGGAAACCCTACAAGCCCGAAGGCAGTGGCAAGATATAGTCAAAAAACTCACTGAAATGAATGCTTCACCAAGAATACTCTATCCGGCTAAACTCTCCCTCAAAAATTAAAGGAATGGTACACTATTTTCTAGATAAACAGCAGCTCAGGAACTTCATAGACTCAAAACCAAACCTAAAGCAAGTGCTAAAGGGGCTACTATAAGACAAGACAAACCCTACAACCACAACACACCCGCACAGAAAGATGACACAAAACCCCATAATCATACTCTCCCTCAATGTCAATGGTCTAAATTCACCATTTAAGAGACACAGAGTGGCAAAATGGATACAGAGACAGAACCCAACATTCTGCTGGCTACAAGAAACTCATCTCAACAGCCAGAACAAACACAGACTCAAAGTCAAAGGATGGAAAACAATCCTGCAAGCACACAGCTCCTTCAAAAAAGCTGGGGTGGCCATACTAGTATCCGACAACATTAATTTCACGTTGAAAAAGATTAGAAGGGGCAGTGAAGGCTATTTTCTCTTCGTCAAGGGATACGTGCAGCAGGAAGAAATCACACTCTTAAATGTATAAGCACCTAATGAGGGAACAGATAAATATTTAAAACAACTGCTAAAAGGTTTTAAGGAGGACATCGCTACCAACACAATAGTACTTGGAGACTTCAACATCGCCTTATCAACTCTGGATAGATCACAAAGAACAAAACCCAGCAAGGAATCATTGGCTTTGAAAGAAGAAATAGAAGAGAAAGGGCTTATAGACCTATACAGGGCTTTACCCCCAAAAAAGAAAGAATACACATTCTTCTCCAGTGTGCACGGAACATTTTCCAAAATAGACCATGTGCTAGGACACAAAACATACCTCAACAAAATAAGGAAGATAGAAATAGTATCAGCCATCTTTTCAGACCATGATGCACTGAGGATAGAAGTGAATCACACACTGACACGGAGAACCAAATCAAACACCAGGAAATTAAACAACTCTATGCTGAACAACGAGTGGGTCAGGAACGAAGTCAAGGATGAAATCAAAAGATACCTGGAAACAAATGAGAATGAAGACACAAACTACCAGAACTTATGGGATGCAGCGAAAGCTGTATTAAGGGGAAAATTTATAGCTCTGCAAGCATATCTTAGGTCTATAGAAACGATGCACATAAGCAACTTGACCTCACAGCTCAAGACCTTAGAAAAGGATCAACAGAAAGAGCCTAAATCAGGCAGAAGGAAAGAGATCATAAAACTTAGAGCAGAAATCAACGACATGGAAAACAAAGAAACAATCCGAAAGATCAATGAAACCAAGAGCTGGTTCTTCGAGAAAATAAATAAGATAGATAAACCACTAGCAATACTCACAAAGAAACAGAGAAAGAGCCTTAATAAATCGAATAAATCGAATTAATAAATCAAATCAGAAATAAGAATGGGGATATCACAACAGAAACTAAAGAAATTCAAGTGATCATCAGAGACTACTTGTTGTCTGTATGACAACAAAACAGAGACTACTTTCTTGTCTGTATGACACGAAACAGGAGAACCTAGAAGAAATGAATAAATTCCTGGATTCCTATCATCTCCCAAAGCTGAATCAAGAAGATATAGAGTACCTGAATAGACCTATTCACATCAAGGAAATTGAAACTGTAATCAAAGTCTTCCCAAAAACAAAAGCCCAGGCCCAGATGGATTTATTAGCGAATTTTTCCAAACATTTAAAGAGGACCTATTGCCAGTTCTTCTCAAGCTTTTCCAGGAAATTGAAAAAACAGAAACTCTCCCAAACAGTTTCTATGAAGCCCACATCTCTCTAATACCTAAAGGAAACAAAGACACCACAAGAAAAGAAAACTACAGGCCAATATCCCTGATGAACACGGATGCGAAGATTCTCAACAAAATACTAGCCAATAGAATTCAACAACTCATCAAAAAGATCATACATTATGACCAAGTGGGATTCATCCCAGGGATGCAAGGATGGTTCAACATTCGGAAATCAATCAACATAATCCGTCATATCAACAAAACAAAAGATAAAAATCATATCATCATTTCAATAGATGCAGAGAAAGCATTTGACAAGATCCAGCACCCATTCATGATGAAAACCCTTGCCAAAAAGGGGATAGAGGGAACTTTCCTCAATATAATCAAAGCCATCTACCACAAACCTACAGCAAACATCATCCTCAATGGGGAAAAACTGAGAGCCTTCCCCCCTAAGGTCAGGGATGAGACAAGGATGCCCACTCTCTCCACTGCTGTTCAATATAGAACTGGACGTACTTGCAATAGCGGTTAGGCAAGAAAAAGATATTAAGGGCATCCAGGTAGGAAAGGAAGAAATCAAGCTCTCACTATTCGCAGATGATAATATACTATACTTAGAGAACCCTAAAACCTCTACCAAGAAACACCTAGAAACAATAGGCTTGTATAGTAAAGTGGCAGACTATAAAATCAATACCCAAAAATCCATGGCTTTCCGCTATGCAAATAGTGAAAGAGAAGAAAGTGACATGAAGAAAACAATTCCATTCACAATTGTGCCCCAGAAAATCAAGTACCTAGGAATCACCTTAACTAAGGAAGTAAAGGATCTGTACAAGGAAAACTACAAAACGCTACTTCAGGAAATAAAAGAGGATACGAGGAAATGGAAAAATATCACCTGTTCATGGATGGGGATAATCAATATTGTCAAAATGGCAATACTTCCCAAGGCACTGTAAAATGCAATGCAAACCCTATAAGGATACCCATGACATTCTTCAAAGAAATGGAGCAGACACTCCTGAAATTTATATGGAACAATAAGCCCCCATGAATAGCTAAAGCAATTCTTGGGAAAAAGAAAATGGGAGGAATCAATCTACCTAACTTCAAGCTCTACTACAAAGCAGTTATAATAAAAACAGCATGGTACTGGAACAAAGGCAGAGCTGCAGACCAATGGAACAGAGTTGAATATACTGACATCTTCTCCCAAACATATAATCATCTAATCTTCGATAAGGGGGCAATAAAAGTGAAATGGAGCAGGGAAAGCCTCTTTAGTAAATTGTGCTGGCAAAACTGGATGGCTACATGCAAAAAAGCCGGCTCAGATCTCTGCCTAATGCCATGCACAAAAGTAAGATCTAAATGAATTTATGACCTCAACATCAGACCGGAATCCATAATGTTTACTGAAGACAAAGTTGGCAAAACTCTCCACGATATTGAAGTTAGTGGTATCTTCAAAGATGTCACGCCACTGGCCGAGCAAGTGAAAACAGAGATAGACAAATGGGACTATCTTAAACTAAGAAGCTTCTGCACCTCAAAAGAAACAGTGACCAAAATACAAAGACAGCCTACAGAATGGGAAAGAATATTCACCAAATACACATCCGACAAGGGGTTGATATCAAGGATATACAAGGTACTGGTTAAACTACACAAGAAGAAATTACCCAACCCCATCAAAAAATAGGACGAGGAAATGAACAGAAACTTTCGCAAAGAAGAAATCCGAATGGCAAAAAGGCACATGAGAAAATGCTCTACATCACTAATCATCAGAGAGATGCAGATCAAAACAACGATGAGATATCATTTCACACCACAGAGACTGGCCCACATTCACAAGAACAAAAGCAACAGGTGCTGCCACGGATGTGGCGAGAAAGGGACCCTCCTTCTTTGCTGGTGGGAATGCTGGCTGGTCCAACCCTTTTGGAAAACAGTATGGACGATTCTCAAAAAATTAGAATTTGATCTCCCATTTGACCCAGCTATAACATTCCTGGGAATATATCCCAGAGAGGCAAGAAGTTATAGTAGAAATGATATCTGCAATTGTTTGTTCATTGCAGCACTCTTTACAATAGCCAGAATCTGGAAAAAAACCTGAGTGCCCGAGAACAGATGACTGGTTAAAGAAACTTTGGTACATTTACACAATGGAGTACTATATAGCTGTTAGAAAAGATGAAGTTATGAAATTTACATACAAGTGGTACTACATGGAAAGTATCATGTTAAGCGAAATGAATCAGAAAGAGCGGGATAGACACAGAAAGATTGCATTCATCTGGGGAACATAAAGCAACAAAACGGGAGACTAACACCCAGGAATGGCTGAGATTAGTACCAGGAATTTTGCTCCATGACTTGAAGGCCAGCCACATGTGCTAGGTGAAAAGGAAGCTCAGATAGAGAAGAGAGCACCAAATAAAGGGTGTTGTGAAGACCCTCCCAGGGTGGGAGAGACATGCTAAAAGTAGTCTATAGACCAAACATGATTGCCACTCAATGCCTCTCTGGCAAAACACAGTACCCAAAAGTAGAGAGAGAGAACAAGGGGGAATGCCCTGCCACAGCGCCAGTGTGGGACGGGGGGGATGGGGAGTGGGAGGGGTGCTGGGACCCGTGGTGGGGGAGGATGGGCACTAGTGGAGGGATGGGTACTTGATCATTGTATAACTGAAACCCAAGCACAAATTTCATAAGTCTATAACTGTACCTCATGGTGTTTCACTAATTAAAAAAATGATAAAAAAATAAATAAAATAAAATAAAATAAAAGGTCTTGAGGAATCTGGGATTGGTGTAGTCATGGGCATACCAGTAGAGTGGAATGGCTTGTGGATGTAGTTAAATGGGGGTGGCGTAGGGATAATTCTGAAAATAGTGGGAGAACAGAAAATGAGGCTAAAGAGATTTTCAGAGACCAGATTCTATAGAGTTGTGTGGGCCACAGGAAGGCACTTTTTAAAAATCTTAAAGGATTAATAAGAAAGAAATGTTACTGTAGTACTTAGTGTTTTATCTAACAGAAACATGTTTAAAGACTTTTTGATGCATATATAGAATAATAATAAAAGTAAATACACAGACTATTTATTATATAAACTATATGTAGACTATATGTTATATATAACTATATATTATATATAGATTATATATTATATAGAGACTATATATTATATAGCGAGACTATTTATATTATTAGACTATATAGTATATATAGAGACTATATATTATAGAGACTAAATATTATATAGAAACTAATAATAAAAGATAATATATAGAAACATATAGTAGAGGGTAATAATAAAAGATGATGATAAAATATTTTGAAATGAACAAATTGAAGGCATTAAACACATATAACACTTTTCTAGCCAGCTATATTATTTTCTCCATACCATCACCTTGAAGGATTTCAAACAATAGATTAAGTCATAGTTCCATTTTGAGAAAGTTCTTTTGGTTGTGGTAATAAGAGATTGGCAGGTGTAAGAAGAAAAGGTAAGAGAGCAGTTAGGTTAGACAAGGTGAGAGATAATGTACACTTCTGGGGGGAGCACTTGCCTGTGTGAATCCGGAGAAAGAAAAGAATGTGTTTACAGAGAGCTTTAGGAAGTAAATTTAACAGTACTAGGTCACCAACTCACCAGGTGGGAGACTAACTGATAACTTGATTTTTTGATTTTTTAAGGAATGTTTATTGAGGCACCATGATTTACAAAGTTGTTAATAATAGAGTTTTTTCAGGCACACAACATTCAAACACTAGTCTTACCACCAATGTCCTCTTCCTCTACAAATATCCCCACATTCCCTCCCACCTCAGCCTGCCCCTTTGGCAGGCACATAATAAATATATTTCATGTTACTTGGTATTAAAAAAACTTGAAGGAATGGAAAATAGAATTATCAGAAAACAAATCAATAAAAGTCAATTTGTGATGATAAATTGCTATATGACTTTAATATTTTTTAATCTAGTAGAGGACAACCATATGTATCATTAGTGAGTGCCATACTCAACGCCACATGATAGGAAATTCCTCCTGTCCTTTATAGGAGCTCTTTTAATGCTTCTTGCATAACTGGTTTCAAGACTATGAAGTCCCTAAGCTGCTGCCTGTCTACAAAGTTGTGTATTGCTTCTTCAAATCTAAATGATAATCTAGCTGGAAGAGTGTTCTTGGTGAGGTGTTCATTTTGTTGAGTTTCTGTACTTTATCCTTCCATATTCTTCTGCCTTGTAGAATCTCATTTGATAGATATGTTGTACATCTTATGGGCTTTCCTTTGTATGTAAGTCCCTTTCTTGATTTTACTGCATTCAATGCTCTATCTGTATCTTTGGATTTTGTCATTTTGAGTATAACATGTCTTGTGGTTTTCTTAATTGGGTCTATTCTCATTGGGGCCCTTTAGGCTTCTTGGATCTTGGTGCCTATTATCCTCAACTCTAGGAAGCTTTTATTGATTGCTTCTTTAACTTTTATTTCTTCATTGCATTTGCCTTCATCTTCTTTAAGGACTCTGATGATTTGTATATTGCTCCTCTTGAGCTCATTCCATAGTTTGCTGGGGGTACTGTTCATTTCTTTTCAGATTAGTTTCCACCTTCTGCTGTTTCCTAGTGGTTTTTTCCTTCTCATCTTGGAACTCCTTGATCTTTTCCTCAGCTTCTATTATTCTGCTGTTCAGAGCTTCTATTGGCTTTTTAAAATATCACATATCATATTCTTCATTTCTATCATTTCTCACCATAGTAGTTATTTCATTTAGACTCTCATAATTTTTTGTGCTTTGCTGACAACCTGTGCTATCATTTTAAAAAACTCATTGAACATCGCTTCATAGTGTTACTAAAGACACTGAGGATTTAAATATCTTTGGCGTTATTATTTTCACTTACTGAGCTCGGTGGGTTTCTATGTGTTTTCTGCATTGGTTTTCTAGTGTCCTTGTTGTGCTTGGCATGGTTTTTGTAGTTACCTCCACCACCCAGAAGATGCTGAGGGAAAAAGCTGTAGATTTCTCTTTTTTCTCTGCCCATTCTCACAGAATAACAGGAAGAATAACTGAGCAGCATGTAATTTGTTGAGTGATCAGTTGCAGGACCATATGCTTCAGGATCTGTGGTGTGTTCTCTTGTTATGGCACAGGGGAGGTGTGGAGGTTGCTGGTACCCACCAGGTAGGGAGATGTTTTACTTCCTATTATGAAATATTACCTTTGGTTTTAATAACTAAAGTTCTTAAAACCACACATATGCTATCTGTCGATTATTCTATATGCTGCCTGAATCTTAGATTTAAGGTTGATTTTTAGAACATAGCCTCACAGTCTTCTCAAACTACTAAACTATAGATTTAAATTTTGTCATCTGCAAAATAAATTGGTTCTATGAAATTATAAGCTGACATGTATACGTGAGCTACATACAATTCCTTTTCATCTTTAATGGAAAATAGGTTTGGATTTTCTGTATTAACACTTTATATTTGTGAAATACTTTAAATTCTGTGTATTCTCTTTCACATCAATGATTACATAGATTTTCATGACAATCTTGTAAACTTTTAAAGTTTTCTCCCCAATTGCCAGTTGGAGACATAACGAGATTAGGGTTGTCTAAGGTTAGTGATTGGTGGTGAAATAGAGGCCTTAACGTTTTCAGTTCTTTGTAAGACCTTATATTAGCTCTTTATGACTTCTATTATATATTAATATCCCTTTTTATTTTTTTAAATTTCCCTTATTTTTCATTATTTCGAAGCATTCCATTCAAGGAGGTATAGCAAGGTAGTATAACTCACTTTAGGTAGTTTTTATATTTGGTTTGAAACTATACTCTCACTTAAGCTTGAGATTTCTTTGCAATTATCCTTGCCATTCCTGACCCAATTACCAAGAATAATGAATAACTTGGGCAAATTCCAAGCGTTTATATAGGGAAAATGTAAGCAGACAGAGAGAACATGAAAGACTGGCCTGATTAGGAAGAATTTATTCTTCTGTTTTTCAACTTTCATTCCAAACCAGGCAGTCATTATTTTAGATGTGGACTGGGTTCTAAAACAATATTATAAATAGTGGTAAAATTGGGGGTAGCTTGTATCTGGAATCCAATTTTATAGAATCTACATCAGAAAAAATGCATGCATTTTCACCTCAAGAGGGAAAAAATCCTTCCAAATGATTTTAATTCTTACTTAAGAGCAGTCTCATTTCTGCTTAACTGGGCTGGTGAGAAGGTAGAGGTCATTTAGCCTTTGCTTAACAAATACTTGGAAAACTCTGATTATGTTCCCACCATGTTCACACTTCCTACATTTTCTTTTCTGGAACCTTCTAGATTTTAAGACCATGAGTACTATTTTAGCGGTGAAAATCTGAGAAACATAAAGAAAAAGGATCACAAAGTCTCAGAAATCCCAAAGATTTGATAAGCTTAAGAGCCTGGAAAAACCCATAAGTCAGAAAGGATTTTTAGCTAGTAATTCACTTTCTACTGTGGTAGAACTGTCTCAAAACATAGAGTTCTAGTGAATTTGAGACAGCATAGTACAGTGATGTCTTGGGCATTTTGGTGATGGTGGGGTATGTTAATTTTGTATACAAATAATATAAACATTAGCATTATTATAACCATGTTACCTAAACTATAATGAAATTAATTTAAACCAAACAAAACAGTGCAACAGATAGCAATAAATTTATTACATCTTCATTCTATATGGGTCTTGAATTTGGCGTATGATTTTCCTAGGGTGACTTTTCTGCTGTGTCTGGTATTGACGAGGGGTACTGGTAGTAGTCACTTAATGACTCACCTATTTTGAAAGGTAGTTTCAATCATGTGTATGGTTTTGATGGTTTCAATCACAAGTATGGCACTTTGATGGCTATGACCATCCATCTAGTGTCAGAACTTTTCTGCTGGGTCTCTCCAGCAACCTTTCAGGACACCAACAGAACAAATTAGAAGATGCTTGTTTTCTTAAAATCTTTGCCTAAAATTCAACCATTGATGGTTAAATAAATAATAATGTAGCCTAGACTCATAAAAGTCAAGAAACAGACTGTACTTCTTGATGGGAGACATGTCCAAGAACCTGTAGCCATCTTCAATCCACCATATTTTTATCTTTACACTTCTTTTATTTCTTCAGTCTCAATACTGAGATCTCATATACTATATATTTCAGGAACCAATGTTGTTTCAGCCCCCAGTAACTTTCCTGGTTTGGCCATGCACATTTAGGAACCATTGATGCAAAAATGCTTTACGCTATTGCCAACACCTTATCAGGTATCCTCTGGCTTCTTCTTTGAGCATTTTGAACACTTCCTTGAAGGATCTTGGCCAGAAATAGGCTCCTGAACTACCATCAGAGTGTGGTATATTTTTTAAAATAAATGCGGATAGATTTCTTATGTATGTATTAGATATTTTCTCTGTGCTAGGTTTTCTATTTTTTTAAATTTATTTATTGAATCACCATGAGAACAGTTACAAAGCCTTTCAGTTCAAGTCTCGGTCGGTCTTACAATGATCAAACACCTCTCCCTTCACCAGTGCACATTTTCCACCACCAAAAACCCCAGTGTAACTCCCCTCCCACCCACCCCCCGCCTATGTGGCGGATTTACACTTTACTCTCTCTCTCTCTCTCTCTCTACGTTGATCACATTCAACATTACGACAAAAGACCCAACATTGTTATTTGGAATTTTCCCAAACATTCAGACCTGCCACAAAGATATCATTAGAAAATTTGTTTTCTATTGCTGATTATGAAGGGCATATGATGTCGCGTGGCCACAATAATGGCCACGCGAATTTTGATATTTTAGTAATAAAACTAGAGGGATTGCTGCCAGAAGCCCCAGGCTTCCGAGATTGTTATATGTGCCTCTGGGTTCATGGTTGGTCAGAATCCAGAGGAGGCATTTGAGGATGGCAACCTGGAGCATTGCATTGTCATGGTGGGGAGCAGGGCCGATTCCACCCCATCCCATGAAGTCCCACATGCCTCGTCAATGCAGTCTCATACCTGGCTGTTCATTAGGCTCTAAAAGATGCAGGCCACCATGTCGCGGCCACAAAAGGGGACAGGGGGAGGGACAGACACCCTTCCCCTCCCAGGGTGGCATAGCACCATAGTTAAATACACAGTCCAGATGTATTTCGGTTGGGCATTATCTTATGCTCAGTTTTTCCCACCACCACTCAAGCCTAATTTTCAGGGACAAATGCTAGATCATTTTATTTCCATTGATCACTTTGCATATCAGGAAATGTCACATGGCCGCATGGTTCAGAAAATAGTCCTGGTACCTGCATGCCAGAGCCATGTTTGTAGAAGCTCATGGTCGCCAGAATTCCATCTGGAGAAGGCGGGGAGACAGCACCTACCCTATCTGGGTCCTCCCAGTGATATAGGCTCTGGATGGGGCCCGGAGAATTCTCTGGGAGCTGTGGGGCCCTCCAGCGTTTTTTTCTTCACTGCTGTGTGCTGTAAGATGGCTCTGGGGGCGGGATGTGGGAGTGACTTCTGGAATTGGAGGTTGCCTGGGAACCTGGGCTGCCCTATTGCAGTTCGGAAAAAAGTCCTCGTACCCACATGCCAGAGCCCTGCTTGTAGAAGCTCGTGGTCGCCGAGATTCCATCTGGAGAAGACGTTAGGTTTTTAAGTTGTGTGATTAAAAATTAAATCCAGGAAGTGTGTTGGACGAATCATTCTTGGGTGCAAAGAGTCAAACTTACTGCTCTCACTTTAGTTCTTCGAATATGTCAGTATTTTTTCCAATTTAGGAATTTTGCACATAATTTCTCCCTTTTGTCTTTCATTCTGAAGGACTAATGTCCATATAACCTTTGGATAGAAACGTGAATTGCATTCATCTAAGAAACCTTTGTCTAAATTAGTTCCCTCCTCCTTTTGTTCTTCTAAGCTTCATTATTTTCTAATTATGCACAATACAATGTAGCTAGATATCTATTCACTTGTACTTCTTTGTCATTTACCTTCCCTATAACATACGTAAACTTGAGTGTACAGATAACATGCTTCAGTCACCACCATGAATGAAATGATGTGTGTAAGAGAGGGAAGACAGAGAGAGGAGACTTTGAGAGATGTTTCTAGATTTAAATAGAATTTCTTATTTTCATTGACATGAATACTCAAAAAGATTTAAAGTTTTGATTTTTTTGTCACATCTGACTATGCTGAGGGCTTATATCTAGATACATATTCAAGGATCACTCTTGGAGGTGCTCAGGGGACCACATGGGGTGCCAAGGACTGAACATTGCCTTCTATGTGCAAGTTGAGCAAATTACCCTCTGTACTATCTCTCCAGCCCTTTATTTTTTATTTTTTAAGTTTTTATTAAAAACACCATGATTTACAAAGTTGTTCATTATACAGTTATTTCAGGCATTAAGTGTTTCAACACCACCAGTGAGACCATCCCTCCACCAATGTTTCCAGTTCCCCTCCAATCCCCAACTTGCCCTGTTAGGCACATAAAAAATTTACTTTATATTACTTGTTCCAACAAAACTTTGAGAGGTAGCAAATAGAATGTTCAGAAAATAAATCAATAAGAGATACTTTATGAATGGTACATGAATTTTACCTATGTAAATAAGGAAAATAAAACACTTTAATGCAATATAACAAAATGTTTATTCTCATATACATAAGCAAGTTCTCAACTCTCTTCAGTCTTTTTAAGAAATTTTTAGTGGTAATCTCATGGTGGTGACTACGGCTTCTGTGAATCTGGAAAAGGAGATGGTTTTCATTGGTCAAGGAAGTCTTGAATTAACTTCTTTTCTAGATCCTTTTCTCCAAGAATTCTAGAAGCTAGAAATACAGTAAATACAGGAAAAGCTGAGGCAATCATCTAGTTGCTCCTGAATTGCCTTATTATATTTTCACAATGTTAGGATTTTTAGCTGAACATAAGTTGTTCAGAACAATAATAACATTTTCTATATTCCTTTGCAGCTAGGCATAGTCTGTATCTAAAGTCTGGCCAATGAGATGAAATAAAAATTATGTAATTAAAAAATTCCTTTCCGCTAGCTGTTTTATGTAATCCAGTTGTTACCATTTTAAATCATTAAGGCATGGGATGTATCCTCAAGATGGTGGAGCAGTGAGTTAAGAAGGAAATTCTTAAAATTTTTTTAATTGAATCACTGTGAGATAGACACTTACAAAGTTATTCATGATTAGATTTCAGTCACACAATATTCCAATGCCCATTCCTCCACCAGAGTACATTTCCCAGCACCAGTGTCCCCAAGTTCCCTTATATCACACCTCCACTCTCAGCCAGCCTTATGGCAGGGGCTTTCCTTCTCTTCTATGTCTCTCTGTCTCTCCTTCTCTCTTTCTCTTTCTATCTCTCTCTCCCTCTCTCTCCTTTTGGGCATTGTGGTTTGCAATATTGACACTGAAAGGTTATCAAGAATGTCCATTTACCTACTTCTAACACTCAGATCGTGTCCAGTGTGATCATTCCCAGCTATTATTGTCATAGTGGTCTCTTTTTTTTTTATCTTACCTACCCTCCGCCCCATACAAACTTGTGATTGATTCCAACCATGGGCCAGTCCTCCTAGCCCCTGTTTTTCATGGCCATGGATAGTAGTCTTCTACTATATATTTTTAGTATGCCATAAATGAATGCAATCATTCTATATATGTCCCTCTCCTTCTGACTCATTTAACTCAATATCCATCCGTTGATAGGAAAATTACAAGACTTCATTTTTCCTAACAGCTGCATAGTATGCCATTGTGTAGATGTGCCATAGTGTCTTTATCCATTCATCCAGTCTCATAAACATTGTCTTCGTAAGATTCAGCTGTAGTCCTACCTTTCCACACTCACGGTCAAAGTCGGTCAGCATTTGTGCCGCTTGGCTGATGTTTGGTGTTATTAAAACAATGTCATCAGCAAAGCGGAGGTAGTGTAATTGCCAATCATCTATCTTCACTCCCATTCCTTCCCATTCCAGTCATCGCATGATGTTCTCGAGGGTGGCACTGAAGAGTTTCGGTGAAATGGTATCACCCTGCCGAACCCCTCTCTTGACATCAACGATCACTTCTTTGTAGAATGGTGAGATCCTGGTAGTGAATCCGCAATACAGTTTATGGAGGATCTTGAAGTATTGGGCTTGAATGCCCTGATTGGCTAGGGCTTCAATGACCGCTTCCATCTCAACAGAATCAAAGGCCTTCTTTAAATCAATGAACGTTAGACAGAGTGGCATCTTGAACTCCCGAGAAACCTCAATGAGCTTGGTTATCGTGTGGATATGGTCGATGGTGCTGAATCCTTTGCAGAACCCGGCTTGCTCGCATGGTTGTCCTTCATCTAGTGTTCTGCCAATCCCATTTAGGATGACTCGAGTGAACAACTTGTAGATGACAGACAATAGGCAGATCGGGCGATAGTTGCCAATGTCATGGATGTCTCCCTTCTTGAACAGTAGTACGGTCCTGCTGGTTTTCCACTGGGACGGAACCTTGCATTCAGACAGGTAGCGAGAGAAGAGCCGAGCCAGTGTATTGATGAGTACTGACGGCAGGTTCTTCAGGTGTTCAGGTCTGACCTTGTCTGGGCCGGGTGCTGTTTGCTTCTTTACTGGTGAAATGGTGTGTCAGATTCCAGAAGGGAGAACGTTGGGAACGACATATCCATCCTGTGGAATTTGGTATGTCGGCAAGCGGACATGGCTATCGAAGAGATTTGAGTAGAAGTCATGGATAATCTTCTCCATTGCCGTTCTGGAGGATGTGATGGATCCATCAGGAAGTCGGAGGGCAGTCATCTTGGTCTTGTAGTTGGCAAAGGACAGGCTGGCATTACGAATACTTTTCCCGGCTTCTGCCGCATCTACCGGCACTTCTGCTCTTCTCTCTTTGAGGTCTTCCTTGATCGCATCTCTGCACTGCTTTGCGAGCTCGGACATTCGCTTCCGGTTGCCTGAGGCATGCGCCAAACCATGTTGGTGAATAAGCTCAAGAGTTTTCGAAGACAGGTGTTTTTTTTTGTGGCTATCTCTCTCTTGGCGTTCCTCGCACATTCATGGAGGTGCTGAACCAGTTGATTGTATTCCTTGTCAATGTTGTCAACAATGGCATCTTCCCATGTTGCCGCAAGAGTGCCAAAGAGTTCCCAGTTGGTGGTCGTTCTGGGAGTTCTCTTTTTGAACTTTGCAGCTCTTTCTCCCCGCTCTGTGAAGTAGAATTTTGCATGAAGGAGACGGTGGTCCGATCCCGTTCGAAAATTTGGGACAACAGCGACATTGGTCAGGCAAAACCGTCGATTGAATATGATGTGGTGTATTTCGTTGTGGAATCGTCCACCGGGAGACTCCCATGTCCAACGTTTAGATTCTCCCTTCTGGAACTGTGAGTTACCATGGATGGTCTTGGTCGACATGATGAACTCAGACAGTCTCTCACCCTGTTCGTTCCATTCTAGGCCATGGGTCCCGATGTGAAGTTCTTCAGCTGATCTTCTCGGTCCTATCTTGGCATTAAAATCACCCACAATGATCTTGTAGAAGGTGTGGTCTTCTTTATAGAACTTCTCCAGCTCCATGTAGAACTTCTCGATTTCTCTTTCATCATAATGAGATGTTGGTGTGTAGACAATGAAGATAGAAACTGCAGGCAGTGAGCCACATCTATTCAAATGTAAACGTCCAATTCGGGTTGTTAGGCATTCGAATGAATCAATGCTCATGGCCAGGTTTGTGTTGACAAGGACACTGACGTCTCCGACACCTCTTTTATCGCATGTTCTGAGGAACAATTCTTCTCCAGTGTCGAAAATGGCATGGTGAGATTCGTGCCTTCTTGTCTCGGTCAGACCAATGATGTCGTACTTGATCATTTGCGCTTGTACCATCAGGTCCTCGATGGATGCATCTGATGCTAGCGTATGTGCATTGAAAGTACAGACGATCTTTTTTGTCTTCCTTCGTTGTGGCAGCCTAGTTCGGCCTTGAGATTTTATCGGCCTCTCCTTTGTCATCCAGTGTTGCCATGTCGGTGAAGCCTTCAGGGTCAGGTGAATGAGACCAGTTGTAGTTACTGGTTTTGGCATATAGAATACACAACGGATAGCTTGCCAGGCTCTTCCGTGCAGGTTGCTGGGGATTTTCCTTGTGGATGCTGGGGACTATTACAAAAGATTGAGAAAATTGTTTCACTCTCAAGAAGCATTCTGATTTCACCAGCGACTTCTGATATATCGTAAAGCACAAAATGATACTTTGTTACCATTAGAAAATTCACCTGCCAGACTATACTGATTACCCGAAGTCATTTTGGACAAAGGAAAGGTCACATTGTTTTTTTAAACTACAAAGCTGTGATATTCTTTCCTTATCACTTGCTTGGTTTTCGTTTATCAGCTTTTCTTTTGTAATAAATTTCTTAAATAATAAATTTTCCCAAGATAGTTAAAGTGATAATACTTAACCTTTGAACAACCCTTTCATTTTTTTACACTTGTTCCTGAAGTCAGAAAATCTTCCTCAAAGATGATTGGTACTACAAGTGAGTATGGGGAATTTTAAGTTTATCAAGTATTTGATACAATTTTAAGACTAGCAAAAAAGGCATCACCAAGGTGTCAAGGGTATGACTTAAAGGGTTGGAGCACATGATTTCCACGCAAAAGTCCAGGGTTCAATACCTCACCCAATACATGGGCTCTGGAAGTGGTGTCCAAAACTGTTACATGTGCCCTCAAACCAAAATGAAACAGAAGAGCATCATCAAAAGTCTAATTGGGCAAGATTCTGTGAATGGTGTACGTTCACCGGATCATGAGTCATGAGTAATCTTGTCTACCATACAGTTTCACTTGTATAAAACCATATGAGAAGTATAGAAGTATAGAAGATAGCATCTTCATCAGGACTGCTTGGACCAGTGTCTTGCATTCAGTTCACTTTCCTTTCTCTGTCCTTTACTTTTTATCATCTCATTTTTGCCAATGTTCCATCTTCAATTCATAGATGTCTTTTCACATGGAAATAGACTGGGTTTTTTCAGATCCTGAGGTAATGATTTGAATGAAAGAAGTATACGTTAAAACTGATTGCAGTAGAACTAGTGGGGAAAAGGGAGAAAGAGAGATAAATAAATGAAAAATGCCTTTAGTAGCATGGTCAAATGGGGTGCAATCCCACTGAAGGATATCAGGAGATAGTGAAGAATATAACCAAGTTGTCCTACCAACAGTTAATAGAGGTAGGTACATAAGGTTAAAGGGAAAACACTTGTCTCTGAGAACAACTTATTTCTGTTAAAAACCACAAAGCTATGATTTACTGTATAGTATGCACATATAATAAAAACAGCAATAACCATTAAAATTGTATCTATTGAACTGTGTCAAATGGCCTGATAACTTTAACATTTATTTAAAATTTATTTGTTTTGATGAGACTGACGTGCTGCCTACTGCGCTAAGAGGCCTGCTCGATAGAACAGCGGTAGGGCATTTGCCTTGCGTGCAGCCAGCCCGGCCGAGCCGGGTTTGATTCCTCCGCCCCTCTCAGAGAGCTCAGCAAGGTACTGAGAGTATCTCTCCAGCACGGCAAATCCTGGCAAGCTACCCATGACATATATGCCAAACACAGTAACAACAAGTCTCAAAATGGAGAGGTTACTGGGCCCACTCGAGCAAATCGATGAACAACAGGGCAGTGTTTGTTTGTTTTTATTTATTTTTATTAAAGGCTATGATTTATAAAGTTATTGATAGTTGAGTTTTAGGAATATAATATTTTAACACTAATCCTACCACCAGTGTCAACTTCCCTCCAGCAGTATTCCCATATTCCATCTCCACCCCAAATCCCTTGTCAACGTGTGAACTTGACAGGCACATTACAAAGTTTCAGTGTTTGCAGCTTAGATCTCATGTTTTTAGTTTCTTTCTAACACCTTCTATGATGCTATCATTATACTAATACCCAAAGCAAACAGAAACATTTTCAGAAAAGAAAATTTCAGATCAATCTCCTTGATAAATATCGAGTCAAAAATTCTTAACAAAACCTTAGCTGAATACAACAGCATATCAAAAACAATAACTTTGACATTCTAACAGAGGCCCTTTTCCTGCTACATCTCACTAATATTTCTCATCATTGATAATTTTACTTTGAGGATCAAAGGAAATATCTGGTAACCATTGGAAAGGTAGCATTATTCTAGGCATAGGAGGGGGGATTGAGAGAAAAATTTATTCCAATCTTTCAGAATTTATAACAGAGCAAGAAGAAAAGTCATATGCTGGAAGTTAGAGGTTTAATCCTATGATTTATTAGAAATAATTTTAAGGTAAGGAGCGATAGCACAGCGGGTAGGGCGTTCGCCTTACAAGCGGCCAACATGGCTGACCCGAGTTCGATTCCTCCGCCCCTCTCAGAGAGCCCGGCAAGCTACCGAGAGTATTCGATATGCCAGACACAGTAACAACAAAGTTTCCAATGGAGACGTTACTGGGCCCGCTCGAGCAAATCGACGATCAACGGGAGGGCCTTTACCTTTACCTTATACAAATCAGTGTGAAGCAATGTTATGTAAGGTATATGTGATTATGCAAAAAGAATGATAAATAATGGAAATACCGCCGTAGATTAAGTGCAGGAGAAAGTAAATTTAGTGCTTGATCTGAAGGATATGGTTTACAATAAAAGAGAGATGGACGTGCAGAAGATGAAATGGTAGAAGTCTTGGTTGTTTCCTTTTCTGGTGCTAAATTGCAGTGGGGGGCTTGTGGAATGGATAAAGTAGACCCAAATGATTCTGTGTGGGTAGACCTAGGAGCTGGAAGGCCTTGGGTATCAGTCAGAGGCCTGGAACTGCATTCAACTGAGAAAGTATGGAAGAGGCAGGTTCAAAAATTTAAAAGATTTTCTTGGTAAATGTGACAATTTATTTTTAGTGGAGGCAGAGTTTACATAAAATAAGATGTTTTTTTTCTTAAGTACACAGTTTGATACATTTCCAAGTAGTCACCAGATAAGGATGTGCAATATTTCCATTACCAGGAATGACCCTATGTACCTTCTCAGTGAAGTTGCCCACTCCCACCTCTTATTTCTCTTTAGACATTGTTGGATCCCACTCAATTTTGTTCGGGGTTTGCTGCTGGATCTGTGCTCAGGAATCATGCCCAAAATTGCTCAGGGGACCATATAAGGTTCCAGGGATTGAATACGGGTTAGTCACATGTAAGATAAGTGCGTTAATCACTAAATCTCTAGTACAAAACAGCTCTTAAGATGTGTTGTTGAACTGGTTTTGAACTTTGTGTTAATTTAATGATACAGTATATATTCTTTTATATATAGGAGGATTTGGCACTAAATTTTATGTAGCACTGTCCTCCCATTGTTCATCGATTTGCTTGCGCGGGCCCAGTGACATCTCCATTGTGAGACTTGTTATTACGTTTTGGGCATATCAAATACGTCACGGGGAGCTTGCCAGGCTTTGCTGTGCGGGCGAGATACTCTTGGTAGCTTGCAGGGCTCTCCGAGAGGGGAGAAAGAATTGAACTCCGGTCGGACCTGTAGGCTGCATGCAAGGCAAACGCCCTATGCGCTGTGCTGTCACTCCAGCCCAACTAAGATTGTACTTATAAATGACACTGCTAAAATTTTATGTATCACTTTGTTCCATTTTATTGCTGAATACCATTTCATTAAATGAATGAGCACTATGATTTGTTTATATTCATTCTCCTCTTAATGACAATATATGTTGCTTCCAGTTGTGGGCTATTATGAATAAAACACCTGTGAACATTGCTGCACATGACTTTTGGTGAACACATGCACTTGTTTCTCTAAAGTTGGAGTCACCAGGTTATACTGTAAATATTTCGCCTTGACAGTTATTGCCAAACAGTTCTCCAAGATGTGATTATAAGTTTATATTTAACCAGCAATAACTGAGAGCTGTGTTTATTTCACAACTTGTTAATATTTGGTATTGTTAGTTACTTAAATTTTTTGCCATTCTGGTGCTTGTGTGTTAAAAAATTTGAAAAAATATAATAAACAAAGGATTTATTGAGTGGTCAAAGAAGCCAGCTATAGGTAAATCAGTTGCAAAGCTATACTCCCAAAGCCAATTGAAGTGTTCAAGTCTCTGGTTTGAAGGACTAGAAGAGCTATGAGAAGGAAGCATTTTAGCATTTTAGCTAAGTTACTTAACATAGTTTGACAAATGCACATAACTGTGTTATCAGTAGGTCTGTTTTGTCTAGAAAAATCTTTTAACCTTTCAGTCACTGCCAACTGAGTGCAGCTAGAGGAGGGGTGTCATTCCTAATTAATTTGTCTTCAAGAGTGACATCATAGCATTGTAGACACTGCAAATATTTAAAAAATTTAGATGGAGTCTTGTAGAAGTTTTATAAAAACAGTGAATTATTTTTTTGTTGTTGTTAAGGATTTTTTCTATGTTTTTTTTTTTGCTCATGATTTTTTTTATTAGTGAAACACCATGAGGTAGAGTTGTAGACTTGCAAACTTTCATGCTTGGGTTTCAGCTATACAATGATCAGTACCCATCCCTCCACCAGTTCCCATTCTCCACCACCAATGATCCTAGTAGCCCTCCCACCCCCCATCTCCCCACCCCACCCCACCTCTGTGGCAGGGCATTCCGTTTTGCTCACTCTTTCCTTCAGGGTGTTGTAGTTTGCAATAGAGCTATCATGTTCGGACTATAGTCTATTTTCAGCACTCATCTCTCATCCTGAGTGAGTCCTCCAAACATCTGGGGAATATAAAGTAACAGAATAGGAGTCGAACACCAAAAAATAGTTGAGATAAGTACCAAGAGGTCTGCTCCAGGGCTTGGAAGTCGGCAGCACATGTTGGGGGAAAAGGCAGCTCAGATAGAGAAAGGAACACCAAGTAAAATAGTGGATTCTTAATGCACTCTTCTCCTTGTTCCTTGCATTGAGGATCTGGTGTTCAGATTCCTTCTTCCTTTTTTTCCCCTTCTCCCTCCCCCACGCCTTCCTTCCTTCCTTCCACTGATACACCACTGAGTAAACATTTGCCTAGGGCCTGCTCTGTGCCAAGCCTTGGCTGGGTGCCATGGTGGAACCAATCATGAATTTCACATGTTCCAGTATTCCAGGAGTTCATTGAATTAAAAAAAAAATTGGCAAGTATACAAAAAAATGTCTGCCAGCCATAGTCATGTAAATTTACCATTTGTTCATGATGCTCTCTCTCCTACTTATGGTTAGGATTCTGAGAACATATTTAGGTTTGAAATGGAAGACGGAGTGGGTATCAGGCAAAGCTTTTAGTAAAAAGTTGCACCTATATTAAGGCCAGAATGGGTAAGGTTTCACTAGTAGAAATGAAGTTAGGGGATAATAATAGTAAGGAAGAATGTGAGTAAACGAGCAGAGAGGCAAAATTTAGAGCAAAGTGAAGGAATTACAGTAAGATTTGGGAAGGACATGGCATATGGGGAAAGTAGAAACAGCTATATTTTATTGGGTAAGAAGAGAATATGGAATCAAAGCAGGAGCAAGGTTTCAACTTTTATTTGGCAGGCAATATGAGAATCATTGAAGAGTTTGGTGAGAACAATGCAATTAGTGCTATCGTTGGGAAGATTGCTCTGATAATAATAGATTACAAGAGTGAAGATGTGACTGTGGCTATTATAGAGATCCATGGAAGAATTCTGTGCCACTTTATTTTTATTGAGATAACTTTAGATTACTATACAACTGTGTTTTAAAGGAAAGATTAAGCAGTCCATGTATTAGTTTGTGTGATAGTAAAGTTGTAATGGCTAATCCCAGAAATAATTAGTAAAAAAGAGTTCAGAGAGAAGAGAGGGAAAAGCAAGGCAAAACAGAAGCAACAGTTTTCCCTGTACTTTCACAATGTTGTATTTTGGAAGTGCGCCAAACCTTGCATGAAGTAGAAATGGATGTTGACCAAGATTACATTCCAGTTAGAATGAAACTGCTGAGCTGTGGGCAAGAGGTCAGAGTGGAATAATCTGGGGTGCTCAATATGGAATTACTCAAAGAACAACACCCAACCAAAACCCACCCTCTCATTCCTTGATCTCAGACTTTTTTGAAGTGTTTCTTGACTTCCACAGTCAAACTTGTATAAAAAGTTGTATATTGTCTCTGTCTCAGTGCTTACTAAATCATTAATCCCTTCGATGTTGCTATAGTTAGAGATCTCAGATGTTCTCCTGCTCTTACTAGTCCCTTCAATATTGCTATAGTTAGAGATTTCAGATATTCTCCTGGTCTTATGCTACTTTAAATCTTAGTTATATACAATACCTTTGGCAACTTGTTTTACTTAATTCTGTTTTCTCTTGATTTGTCTCATAATTTTCCTTTATTTAAATGGCTACTCTTGTTAAGTGTTCTTTTCTAACTTACCATTCTCTAATCAGTCAATAGATGTTGATTTTATTCCTTCTCTTGTTTGTATACTATGTTCCCTTCGTTCATGATCATCTTAGGCACCCATGACTTCTACTTTGATCAGTAGAACTACTTAGGCGTATTCATGATGCTTAAATTTCTTTATTATTTTGTGTTTTGGACAACATTCAGCAGTACTTAGGGCTTACTCCTGCTCTGTGCTCAGGGATTACTCCTTTTGGGATTCAGAGGACCATCGCATGGGGAGGGGTGCGGTGACAGGGAATGAACTTGGGTCAACTGTGTGCAAGGCAAATGCCCTATCTGCTGTATTATCACTCTAGCGTCAAGTCTAAATTTCTATCCTTAGCCAAGAAACCTCTCTACTGAGAAGCTCAAAATCCTGCTGTCTGCTTGACATATCCATTGACTGTTCAAAAGTAGATCAAACTCAGCATTGAAAAATCGAAGTCATAATACCCTTCCTTCTAAAAAGTGCCCTCTTTATTATCAATGGCCATATCAACCATCCATTTATGTATTCAACTGTAGCACTGTAGCACTGTCCTCCTGTTATTCATCTATTTGCTCGAGCGGGCCCAGTAACGTCTCCATTGTGAGATTTGTTGTTACTGTGTTTGGCATATTGGATACATCACGGGTAGCTTGCCAGGCTTTGCCATGCAGGCATGATACTCTAAGTAGCTTGCCGGACTCTCTGAGAGGGGTGAAGGAATCGAACCCAGGTCACCTGGTCTGCCACGTGCAAGGCAAACACCCTACCCGCTGTGCTATTGCTCCAGCCCAATCTATAAAACACATAGAAGAAAACATAGAACACCCAATGATACTGACTTCAGGAGTTTTCAATGACTCAACTAAATAAAAAGGCAAATAAAAATAAAAACCAAACAAATGAAACTAAATGAATATAAAGTTTTTGCACTACACAATAAACTATGGCTAAAGAAGATAGGGAAGAGGCAGGGGACAGCACCGGTCTATGACACAACCACTCTGCTTCTTTCCAAACCCTGAGAAATCCCCAGGTGAACACCAGCAATTGAGCAGGTCTCAGCCAAGGCAATTGCAGTTTAGCAGGGACAAGCCTCCTAGACTGAGAAGAGCACTGTTTGGGCCTCCCAGAAGCGTTTAGCTGCTGACGAGGCAGCACAATACTTCTCAATCCAAGCACAGCTAGAATGAGCTCCAAGATGATATGCAGAAAACCTCTAGACAACAGCATAAGATGGAAAAAAAACTCAAACTAAATGAACAGTAGACAACAGAATTTTGGATGAATTCAAGAACAACATATGAATCACTGGGGTCTTGGAGGCCCAAGAAGGGAATTCCGATGAAGAAGCAACCATCAAAGCCAAAGAACTCATCTCTGAGAAGTCTCGTTTAGGAACGCATGTACACAGATACTCCAAGACACATCCTAATCAGAAAAACAAAAGCCATAGACATATAATACTGAAAGCAGCAAGTTCAACAAAGGAAATTATATATAAAGGAGTACCCTTAAGATTTACAAAAGATTCATCAAATGAGACCCTGTGGGCCAAAAGATAATGTGGGGATGGGGTCGGGAGATAGTAAAAAGAAAAATGAAAAATGAAAGGAACATCTCACCAAGAATATTTCACCCAGCCTCATTCAAGCAGAAGACATAGTCCTGACTATTATTTCTTAATTGCCCATATAAAATTTATTAATTTTTATTAATTATTCTTCCTAATATATTTCTCAAAGTCATTTATTTATGCATTTTAGTTCAAGCTAGCTACCAACTCAAAATTGTCCACCACTGTGAACTTAACATGAGTGAACTGAACATACTCTGGCCTCAACCTCAATACATCTTCCACTCAGAAGCCGATGTGAAATGTACTAGGCTTAAATAGGGTTGTATTTTTTCTCATAGACACTTGAATTTCTATTAATTAGAAATTAATCTCTATTAATTGCACTGTAGCACTGTCCTCCAGTTTTTCATCAATTTGCTGGAGCGGGCACCAATATCGTTTCCATTATGAGACTTGTTACTGTTTGTGGCATATCAAATACCCCACGGGTAGCTTGACAGGCTCTTCCATGAGGGCGGGGGATACTCTTGGTAGCTTGCCGGGCTAGGTCTCGTGCAAGACAAACGCCCTACCCTCTGTATTATAACTCCAGTCCCCTCTATTAAATGCATTCTGTTAATTAGCCCATGTTTCCTTTGCCATATAGAAACTCTTTTATTAGATATAGTCCCATTTATTTATTTTCATTCTGTCGCTTTTGCCAGTAACATATTATTGAAGATGCTTTAAGGGCCAGATCTTGGAGCAGTCTGCCTATGTTTTCCTCAGTGTATCTTATAGATTCTGGTCTGATCTCAAGGTCTTTGATATACCTTGAACTGATTTCGTGTAAGGTGTGGAATACGGATCCAGTGTCAGTTTTTTTGTTTGTTTTTGCTTTTTGGGTCACACCTGATGATGCTCACGGTTTACTCCTGGCTTTTCATCAAGGAATTACTCCTGACAATGCCTGGAGGACCATATGGGATGCCAGGAATTGAATCTGGGTCAGCAGCGTGCAAGGCAAATTCTCTATGCACTATATTATTGCTCTGTCCCCAGTGTCAGCTTTTTAAAAAAATTTATTTATTGAATCACCGTGAGAACAGTCACAAAGCCTTTCAGTTCAAGCTCTGTCGGTCATACAATGATCAAACACCTGTCCCTTTACCAATGCACATTTTCCACCACCAAGAACCCCAGTATACCCCCTCCAAATCACCCCCTGTCTGTGTGGCAGATTTCCACTTTACTCTCTCTCTCTCTCCATTGATCACATTCAATATTATGACAAATGACCCAACATTATTATTTGGAATTTTCCCCAACATTCAGACCTGCCACAAAGACATCATTAGATAATTTGTTTTCTATTGCTGATTATGAAGAGCATATGATGTCATGTGGCCACAACAGCAGCCACATGAATTGGATTTCTGATATTTTAGTAATAAACATAGAGGAATTACTGCCAGAAGTCCCTGGGTTCCAAGATTGGTATATGTCTCTGGGTTCATGGTCGGTCAGAAGCTGGAGCAGACGTTTGAGGGTGGCAACCCGGAGCATTGTCATGGCGGGGAGCAGGGCCGATTCCATCCCCATCCCATGAAGCCCCATGTGCTTCGTCAATGCAGTCTCATACCTGGCTGTTCAATAGGCTCTGAAAGATGCAGGCCACCATGTTGCTGCCACAAAGGGGGCAGCGGGAGGGACAGACACTCTTCCCCTCCCAGAGTGGCATAGCACCATAGTTAAATACACAGACCAGATGCATTTTGGTTGGACATTATCTTTTGCTCAGATTTTCCCATCACCATTCAAGCCTGTTTTTCAGGGACAAATGCTAGATCATTTACTTTCCATTGATCACTTTGCATATCAGGAAATGTCACACGGCCTCGTGTTTGGGGAAATAGTCCTGGTACCCACATGCCAAAGCCATGCTTGTAGAAGCTCATGGTCACGGGGATTCCATCTGGAGAAGGTGGGGAGACAGCATCTACCACATCTGGGTCCTCCCAGTGATATAGGCTCTGAATGGGGCCCAGAGAATTCTCCGGGAGTTGTGGAGCCCTCCAGTCGGTTTTTTTCTTCACTGCTGTGTGCTGTAAGATGGCGCTGGGGACGGGTTGTGTGACTTCCGGAATCAGAGGTTGCCTGGGAGCCGGGGTGGCCCCGTGGCAGCTTCTAAAGTAGTCCTGGTACCCGCATGCCAGAGCCATGCTTGTAGAATCTCATGGTCACCGGGATTCTATCTGAAGAAGGCGCAGTGTCAGCTTTTTAATGACTGTTCTCTTTCCAGAATGCTGGGGTATGCTTGAAACATTATAGGTGTTAAATAAATTTACATTGAATAAATATATCAGAAAATAGGTTAAGCTAAGTACTATTATATGGTATCACCTGGAGCAATAGCAGAGAAGCTGATTTGCTGAAGAGGCTTTGTTGTCAGTAATATCAACCAAGTATGTTAATAAATTTTTAACCAGACATTGGAAATTAGAATTCTTATGTGCTATGAAACTTAGTAGAAATGTTTCATTTTCCCTGCACATATTTTTGAGAAAAATTTTGAAGTGTTTGCAAAACTTTCAAAATATGAAAATTTTATGTAAAATCCGAATTTCTGGCTTTTACTTTTCCAGTAAGCTCTGGTTTACCAGTAGGTTCTTGTTAACATTACTTATTTATTTAGGCTGGAGTGATAGCACAGTGGTAGGGCATTTGCCTTGTGCACAGCCCGCCCGGTCAAGCTGGGTTCGATTCCTCCGCCCCTCTCGGAGTGCCTGGCAAGCTACTGAGAGTATTCAATATGCCAAACACAGTAACAAGAAGTCTCACAATGGAGACGTTACTGGGCCCGCTCGAGTAAATTGATAAACAAGGAGAGAACTCATTTACTTATTTATTATTTAGCATCCCTCATTTATTCTTTTATTTGAGTTTTTACCATGCCAAGCAGTGCTCAGGGACTACCCCTGACTTAGTGCTTTGGTGATCACTTCTGCTGGTGCTCATGGGACCATGCAGCACCAGGATTGAACCGGAAGCTCCTGCATGTAAAGTATGTACTCCAATATTTTGTGCTACCTCCCTGGATCCTTTACTTATCACTTGCTTGCCCTGTAGATGTCTATACCTTGCTGAGTTTGCTATTCTTGGTCTAAGCTTCCTTTATTAGAAAGATTTGAAAGTCATAAATTGGGTAGCCTGATAAAAATCTCTGAATTGTTGCTATGAAAAACCACACCATCAATTTCTTTTCCTAATTCTTAGGAGGTTATCTTAAAAATGCAGTTTTCTTTCATCTAACCCTTTCATTTTCGAGATGAAAGAGCTAAGGGCAAGAGTAGGTAATAATTTGCCTAGGCTTACAAAACTAGCTCTTTGTCTCTTGGCTGGTGAACTAGAAATATCAGCAAAATAGGGAATGTATCCCTTTGTACATTTTCCACTTTAACTTTTATCTGAAAACTATTCACAGAAAGTAGTTAATTTCTAAAACATGTTTTTTTGAGGTAATGCAGCTTACAATAGTTTCTATATTATTGTTTTTATACTTGCATGCTACTCTATCTCCCACAACCAGAGTGTCAATAATCCTCCACCCACTGTCTCAGGGTCCCTTCTCCCTCCCTCCCTTTGCAGTGACAGTTCACCATTCTATTGGCAGTATTACAGTGTTTATTTCCACTGAGTATTGTCTATTTCCTTGTTTTGTTTCTTTATATAATATGTCTGAGCCAGATCATCCAGTATTTGTCTTTAACCATCTGACTCACTTGTTTAACTATCTGACTCACCGGTTCAATCCAGGTTGTAGATTACTGCAACATTTCATCTTAGAATTAGGTAGTATTACACTGTATTATATATAGACCACAATTTTGTTATTCACTCATTTACTGATAGGCACTTTAATTGTTTCCAGGATTTGGGTATTGTGAATAAAAGCTATAATGAACATAACAATGCATGTATCCTTGTGAATGGCTGTTTTAGTGTCCTGAGGGTAGATACGTAGGAGGAGAATCTGAGTCATATGGAAGTTCTATGCTTACTCTTTCAGAAGTCTCTACACCTTTTTTAAAAAATTGAATCACTGTTAGGTACAGTTACAAAGATTTCATGTTTGAGTTTCAGTCATTCAATGCTTGAACACCCATCCCTCCACCAGTGCACATTTTTTTTATCACCAGTGACCCCAGTATTGCCCCATTCCCCTCCCTCTGACTCTATGGCAGACAACTGCCCCCATACTATCTACTTTGGGGCATTATGGTTTGCAATATAGATATGAGAGGCTATCACGTTTGGTCCTTTATCTTCTTTCAGCACACATCTCTCATCCCAAATGATCCCTCCAATCATCATTGACTTAGTGATCCCTTTTCTATTCCTGCTGCCTTGTCCAACAACTTATGAGGCAGGCTTCAAACTATGATGCAATATTCCTGACCCTTGTGTCTACTCTTCTTGGGTGTCAGTCTCATATTATGTTATTTTATAATCCACAAATTAGTGCAGTCATTCTAAGTCTGTTCCTCTCTTTCTGACTCATTTCACTTAATAGGATACCCTCAATGGTCATCCACTTATAAACAAATTTCATGACTTCATCTTTCTAACAGCTATTCCTAACAGCTAGTCCATCGTGTAGATGTACCAAAGTTTCTTTAATCAGTTATCAGTCATCTGTTCTTGGGCACTCGGTTTGTTTCCAGATTCTGGCTATAGTGAACAGTGCTGCAATGTACATACAGGTGCAGATGTCATTTCTACTGTGCTTTTTTGCATCCTCGGGATATATTCCCAGAAGTGATATTGTTGGGTCATATGGAAGTTCAATTTCTAGGTTTTGAAGGAATGCCCATATTGTTTCCCCGAAAGGCTGGACCAGTTGGCATTCCCACCAACAATGAAAGAGAGATCCTTTCTCCCCACATCCGTGCCACTCTGATTGTTTTTGTTCTTTTTGACGTGTGCCAATCTCTGTGGTGTGAAATGATATCTTATTGTTGTTTTGATTTGCATTTACCTGATAATTAGCAGTGTAGAGCAGTTTTTCATGTGCCTTTTGTCCATTTATATTTCTTTTTTGAGGAAGCTTCTGTTCATTTTTTCTCCCCATTTTTTATGGGGTAGGAGTTTTTTTTCCTCGTACAATTCTACCTGTATCTTAAATATACTGGATATTAACCCCTAATCAGATGGATATTGGGTAAATATTCTTTCCCATTCCGTGGACTCTGTATTTTGGTCACTGTTTCTTTTGAGGTGCAGAAGCTTCTTAGTTTAATGTAGTCCCATCTGTTTATGTTTGTTTCCACTTGCTTGGTTAGTGGTGTTTCATCCTTAAAGATGCCTTTAGCTTCAATGTCATGGAGGGTTCTGCCTACATTTCCCCCCATATACCTTATGGATTCAGGTCTTATATTGATGTCTTGGATTACACTTTGATCTGACTTTTGTGCCTGGTGTTAGACAGAGGTCAGAGGTCAATTTTTTGCAGGTAGCTGTACAGTTTTTCCAGCACCACTTGTTGAAGAGGCTTTCCTTGTTCCACTTCATATTTCTTGCTCCTTTATCAAAGATTAAGTCAATACCATTTTTATGAAGGCTGAATAAGACAATAGTCCATCCAATAATAGTGAATGAGGGTCCCCCTTTTTTAAACCACATTCCCACCAACCCTGAGTATTTCTACTTTGTTTAATAACATGCCATTCTCACTAGTGTGAGGTAATATATCAGTTATTTAAATTAGCATTTCCCTGATAATCAGTGATGATGAACACTTCATGTGCCTGCTGTGTCTACTTTGAATAAGTGATTATTTGTGACTTTCCCATATTTTTGATGAAGCTGTTGCCTGTTGTTGAGCTATGTTAATGCTTATTAATTTTTGAAATTAGCCTTTTTTTGATATACAATGTGCAATTATTTTCTCCCATTCAGTAGGAAATCTTTTAATTTTCTTTATGTTTTTAAAACTTTAATGGATTAAGTTCTTTGATTTACAATACTGTTTATGTTAGTTTCCCATGTACATAATTCCAATACCACACCATACACCTATGGAACCTCCTCATCTTTCCTTTCCCCTTGCGAAATTTCAGTTGTGTGGATCAGTTTTCTTGTGTTGTTTTTGTCCTTTTGTTGTTACTTTGCTATGTATATGTATCTTTAAGTTCCAAAATATGAGAGAGGTCGTTCTATATCTATATTTATTCTTTTTCCTCTCACTGATTTCTCTCAGCATAGTATCTTCTAGTTCCATTCATGTTGTGGGTATTTGCGTGATTTTGTTCTTTCTTAGACAGTATAGTAATAAATCTGTTATGTATATGTGCCATGACTTCTTGATCCATTCGTCCATAGCTGGCATTTAGGTTATTTGATGTGATTCTATATCTTGGTTATTGTACTAAGTTCTGTTATGAACATGAGTGTGCATGCATCCTTTCTGATTAATGTGTATGTCTGTGTGGGATAAATGCCATGAAATGTTATTCCTGGGTCATATGGGAGTTCTATTCCTACATTTTTTTTTGCTTTTTGGGTCACACTCGGCGATGCACAGGGGTTACTCCTGGCTCTCTACTCAGGAATTACCCTGGTGGTGCTTGGGGTACCATATGGGATGCTGGAAATCGAACCCGGGTCAGCCGCGTGCAAGGCAAACACCCTACCCGCTGTGCTATTGCTCCAGTCCCTATTCCTACTTTTTTTTGAGATATTTCTATATTGCTTTTCATAAAGGTTAAACAAGACAACATTTTCAGCAATAGTGAATTAGGGCTCCTTTCTCACTACAACCCTGTGAACACAGGCTGTTTCCAGATTTTTTGATATGTGTTATTCTTACTGGTGTGAGGTAATATCTCAGTGTTGTTTTGATTTGTGTTTCCATAATCATGAGTGACAACGTGAAATCTCTTTTTTAACGTTTTAAATTTTATTTAAGTTTTGTTTTAAGAGAGCTTCATATTTACAGAATTGTTATGACACTAGAGTTTACACATATCGCTTCATTGCCTATATACCTAACATCATATATTAATATGATACATTTATTACAATTATTAACATTAATAAACCAGTATTGATGTATTCATAATAACTAGAGTCCATGCTTTATTAAGAATTTCTTAGCTTTCACCTAAAGTCCTTTTTTCAGTTCAAGGTCTTAGTCACTTAAGTCATCACATTCTCTCTTTTTTTTAAAGTTTTATTGAATCACCGTGAGATAGTTTTAAGCTTTCATGTTTGGTTACAATCACACAATGATCAAACATCCATCCCTCCACAACTACACATTCCCCACCACCAATATCCCCAGAATACCACCCTTTCCCACCCTACCCCTGTCTCCATGGCAGACATGATTCCCCATACTCTCTCTCTACTTTTGGGCATTCTGGTTTGCAATACAAAGCCTGAGAGGTTATCATGTTTTGTCCTTTACTTTCTTCACACATCGCCCATCCCGACCAATTCCTCCAGCCATCTTTTTCTTAGTGGTCCCTTCTCTATTCCAGCTGCCTTCTCTCCTTTGCTCATGAGGCAGGCTTCCAGCTATGGAGCTATCTATCTGTACCGTGTATCTACTGTCCTTAGGTATCAGCATCATGTTATGTTGTTTTATATTCCACAAATGAGTGCAGTTCTATGTCTGTCCCTCTCTTTCTGACTCATTTCACTCAGCATGATACTCTCCATGTCTATCATTTATAAGCAAAGTTCACGACTTCATCTCTCCTGACAGCTGCATAGTATTCCATTGTGTAGATGTACCAAAGTTTCTTTAACTATTCATTTGTTCTAGGGCACTTGGGTTGTTTCCAGATTTTGGCTATTGTGAACAGTGCTGCAATTAATGAACATATAGGTACAGATGTCATTTCTACTGTGTTTTTTGCATCCTCGGGATATATTCTGAGAAGTAGTATTGCGGGGTCATATGGGACCTCAACTTTTAGTTTTCGAAGGACTGTCCATATTGTTTTCCAGAAAGGCTGGACTGGTGGGCATTCCAAGCAGACCAATGGAACAGAGTTGAATATTCTATCACAGACCCCCAAATATATGACCATTTAATCTTTGACAAATGAGCAAGAAATGTGAAGTGGAACAAGGAAAGCCTCTTCAACAAGTAGTGCTGGGAAAACTGGATAGCTACCTGCAAAAAAATGAGCTCTGACCTCTGTCTAATGCCAGGCACAAAAGTCAGATCAAAGTGGATTAAAGACCTCAATATCAGATTTGAATCCATATGGTACATAGAGAAAAATGTAGGCAGAACTCTCCACGACATTGAAGCTAAAAACATCTTTAAGGATGAAACAGCACTGACCATGCAAGTGGAAGCAAACATAAAAGAATGGGACTACATCAAACTAAGAAGTTTCTGCACTTCAAAGAAACTG
The DNA here is from genome assembly GCF_029834395.1 of Sorex fumeus. NCBI lineage: Eukaryota > Metazoa > Chordata > Mammalia > Eulipotyphla > Soricidae > Sorex > Sorex fumeus. Next base: position 6,818,277 of record NW_026606143.1, on the reverse strand, counting down.
TGACCAAAATACATAAAGAGCCCACAGAATGGGAAAGAATATTTACCCAATACCACATGATAAAGGATTAATATCCAAGATATACAAGAAACTAGTATAATTGTACAAGATGTGAAATATCTTTATTTTGAACACAGTTTCTTTCACCAGGAAGAAACTTTTGAGTTTAATACAGTCCCAAATGTTTATTTTTGCTTTTTTTCTTTGCCATTAGAGTTGTCTCATTGAAGCCTCTTTGGAGGTCGATGTGTGTTCTGCCTATATTTTCTTCAATGTACTTAACAGGTACTATAAATACAATACTTATATTGAGATCTTTAATCTGTTTTGAATTTGTCTATGGTGTTAGATAGGATCTAGTTAGATGTTTTTGCATTAAGCTAACCAATTTTTCCAGTACTATTTGCTGAAGAGACTGTTTGTTTTACTTCTTGCTCTAAGCAATTGATCTTATAAGCTTCAGTTTAATCTCATTATTATTTTTGCACTGGTTTGGAAAATAGTGTCCATTGTACTGAAATGATGGTAGTGTAGTAGTAACCGTAGCTTAAGTAGTAGTAATAGTAGTCATAACCAAACCAAGTACATGAAAATGGGGAGTAATAATGGGCTGGACTTATCAATAATAATGACTATTATAAATCAACGGATTCATTTATTGTATATGCCTATTTTAGAATCTAAATTCTGATCTAGTTTTATTTTTTGCCATAGTAAAACACTCATATACAATGATGAAATTTTGTGGTAACTATAATCATTTTATAGAGTAAATTCATTGGCAAAAACTGTATTCACAATGCTGTGCAGCCATCATCATTATATAGTTTTAAAAATGGCTAATCAGCTTAAATGGAAATCGTGCATCATCTAATTGTCAAGCATCATTTCTGCCTGCCTCTGGAAACTATTAATAGTCCTTTGTCTAAATTTACCTATTATGAATATTTTAGTATAAAAGGAAGCCTTTTGTGTTTGGTATCTTTCATGATGTGTTCAAGGTTCATCTATATTGGAGCATGTATCAATTAACATTTTACTGCTTTAAAGCTAAATAATATTTACTTTGTGTATATACTATGTGATACTTAGTCATTAATTGATGGGTACTTAGGTTGTTTCCACCTTTTGATAATCTGTCACTGTCACTGTCCTCCCGTTGTTCATCGATTTGCTCGAGCGGGCCCAGTAACATTGTGAGACTTGTTACTGTGTTTGGCATATGGAATATGTCACAGGTAGCTTGTCAGGCTTTTCCATGAGGGTGAGATACTCTCGTTAGCTTGCTGGGCTCTCCGAGAGGGGCAGAGGAATTGAACTCGGTCTACTGTGTCAGCCGCATGCAAGGCAAATGCCCTACCCGCTGTGCTATATTGTGAGTAAAGTTGCCGTGAACTTTTGCAAACAATCTTAGTCTCTTTATAAAAAGTTGGGTTTTCAGTAGTCATTTGTAATTTCTGAAAGGCTTCTTGCCTATTATGAATAAAGTTTTAAGAAGAATTGGCAGGCATACTAAGTGTCAATTTCTATTGAGTTCTCTTATGCATCTCTGGATCTGATTTGAACTTGTTATTGTATTTAGATCCAAGAAATAGCAGCTAATTTTCAGTAGGCATCTATCTGGAAAACATTATGTTCTTTAAACAAATCACAAAGAAGATATCAAACTAATCAAGTGATGTTGCTATTATAAGCTATAAAATCTTGTGGGTGAGGGAAAGTATGGATTTTATTTAGGAGGCAATCTACAAAAGAACAGCATGTCTCTGGGTCAAGCTACATCTGTTGAACTTTTCACTTTTATTCAACAACATTCAAGAATTGTGATTTGAGTAACACTAAGCCTGATCAATGTATAACTAGAGCTTAGAGTCCATAGAGCAATTGTAGATTAAGTAAATAATTATGTGCATTTAAAAATTTATAGTTACGAACAGATCTTGAAGGAAGTGTGTAAAGAGTATGAGTACATAACAAGACTACCTGTTCTTTTCTGGAGACTGAGACAATTTTGTTGAGGAAAATGATTTCTAAGCTGTGCAATATAGGCAAGCAATCACTGAGCAACTAAAAAGTGCTCAATTACTCCCTAAATGCTGACTTCAAGAACTAGTGAGTAGACTCTGCCCATAAAAAGTTCTGCTTTCTTGAAGATATAAATTTGTTTATTATCAGATAATTTTCCTGGGAGTTTTCAGAGGTCTCTCAGAGACATACTCAGTACAGGTAGGGTAGTTTTGACACATGATTTTTCAAATTATTTAACTGTAATTAAGGTCTAAAGTCCTGATAGCTTATTGACAAACAAAGCATCCAAGATGAAGTACCAAAATTAACAAAGAAGGGAGGAGTTGATTCTAAAATACTACTTTAGCAACTGTTAGTCTAGTACCTTTCATAATTAAACCCTTTGCCTCTACACAGTTGGAACCCAAATGATTATTCAGTAATCTACTCCACAATGTCAATCCAAAGATGATTTGGCAATGTTATAGTGCACATAGAAAAAAATAGTGGACAGTGTAGAGAAGTTCTGACCAATAAACACATATTATCTTTGCAATGAGGTCTCATGATATATAGGACACTAGGGTAGCATTTCACTCTTTTTACACCTGTGCAACAGCACATGTACTGCATACCAGTTGAAGAACAGGCAGTGACCAGTATCATTCTGTGAACCAGTCTTGAAGATCACCTGTCTCAGGATATTAATTAGAAATGACCAGAATGAGGAGATTTATAGGCATTTGATGAACCACAAAATGAGCCCAATTATAAAGTCAGTTAATTCCAGTTGCAATGTTATAATAGATCTGGATGAAATAATAATTCCATTATCATGGAGTGGCAACTTTTTGGTGGTTAGTCTCTAAGTGATTTATGTATTTGTCAATATCTACTCTGGATTTTAGCTCTTGCCCCTACTGCAGAAGATTTAGAACTTTTATGAGTATGTTAGTATGCACTGTAGCACTGCTCTCCCATTGTTCATCGATTTGCTCTAGCAGGCACCAGTAATGTCTCCATTGTGAGACTTGTTGTTATTGTTTTTGGGATATCAAATGCTCCACGAAGAGCCTGCCAGGCTCTGCCATACAGACAGGATACTCTCGGTATCTTGCTGGGCTCTCCGAGAGGGACAGGGGAAATGAACCCGGGTGGGCCATGTGCAAGGTAAACACCCTATCTGCTGTGCTATTGCTCCAAATTAATATGAACTGCTAATAGCCAGTAATTCATTAAGCATATTTATTAGTTCTACATTTGTTAATAAGCTATTTTCTTATCTCATTAATCTTAAAAAAACCTTTTATTTGAAATATCCAGAAATTGGGGCTGGAACAACAGTACAGTGGGTAGGGTGTTTGCCTTTTATGCAGCCAACCTGGATTTGATCCCCAGCATCCCATATGGCCCCCCAGCATCGCCAGGACTAATTCCGGAGCCCTGCCAGTTGTGTCTCACAAAAATTCAAAATTTTTTTCATTTAATCCAGAAATTTTGTCATTTGTTCTTATGACAATTTATTTTCTGAGTGATTATTTTTATTAAATATTTGTAATAGTGCAATTTCATTTAATATTATTGTTTCATACTTAGAATGCTGCTATACAGTGTCTACTACCAAAGTACTAGAATCCCTTTATCCCAGGGTCCCCTTCCACATACTCTCTAGCAATCTCAGATCATAGTTCTGTTGACTGTATCTCAGGGTTGTTTTCAATGGGGATTGTCTAATTGCTTGCTTTATTTCTTTACTTCAAAAATGTTAGTATATGTGATATAATACTAACTTGTGTTTAGACTTGTATTATTGTGTTATTTTGAAGATTGAGATTTATATTTTAAGGATTTTTTTAATTTCAAAAAGGTATTCTCTGGAATGTTCGCTAAAATGCAATGTAAGATCACATATATGGGAACATCTCAATTTTGAAGATGAAGAAATTTAATCCATTATTTGATATAAAAAGTTCTCCGTGTGAGATTTATCTAACTGGCAAGTTCATTCTCAAGTTCAAATTAAATATGATTAAAATTAATATCAAGTGATCTTATAACTTTCCAAGAATTCCTTTGTTGAGAAACAGGTTTTTAAGAATGAATTATTTACATGCTCCCGTTTTAGAATGTGGTCATAATTCTTACAAAGGATTTGCTGTTTACTGGAATGAAAGCCTCAAAGAAGTAAAATATCATAAGTGGTAAAATTTATCAAACTTCTTGCAAAAATAATGGAATAGATAAAGGGTGAAAACTAGAGATACAAAAAGTATTATGAGCATGGGTGAACTAAGAAAGTTGTTCTGGTATTGTTGCTCAATTTTCTGGAGTTCAAACTGGGGCAGTGGAAAGAACCATCTCTGGCACCTATGTTTGCTAAAGATGCTCTTTTTAAATTTTTAAAAAAATTTTTATTAGTGAAACACCATGAGGTACAGTTGTAGACTTACAAATTTTTGTGCTTGGGTTTCTATTATACAATGATCAAATATCCATCCCTCCACCAGTGCCCATTTTCCACCACCATGGATTCCAGTATCCCTCCCATCCCCACCCCCCCCCCATCCCACCCTGACTCTGTGGCAGGGCATTCCCTTTTGTTTTCTCTCTACTTTTGAGTGTTGTGGTCTGAAAAAGAGGCATTGAGTGGCAATCATGTTCGGTCCATAGTCTACTTTCAACATGCATCTCCCATCCTTGGAGGATACTCCAAACACCCTTTATTTGGTGCTCCATTCTCTATCTGAGCTGCCCTTTCCCCTAGAATGCCCAGCTGGCCTCTAAGCCATGGAGTAATCCTCCTGGTACTGATCTCGGCTGTTCTCGGGTGTTAGTCTCCTATTTTGTTACTTTATGTCCCCCAGATGAATGCAATCTCTTTATGTCTATCCCTCTCTTTCTGACTCATTTCGCTTAGCATGATACCTTCCATGTAGTACTACTTGTATGTAAATTTCATGACTTCATCTTTTCTAACAGCTACATAATACTCCACTGTGTAGATGTACCAAAGTTTCTTTAACCAGTCATCTGTTCTTGGGCACTCAGGTTTTTTCCTGATTCTGGCTATTGTAAAGAGTGCTGCAATGAACAAACAAATGCAGATGTCACTTTGACTATACATTTTTGCCGGTCTGGGATATATTCCCAGGAGTGGTATTGCTGGGTCAAATGGGAGCTCAATTTCTAATTTTTTTAGAATCGTCCATACTGTTTTCCAAAAGGGCTGAACCAGTTGGTATTCCCACTATCAGTGAAGGAGTGTCCCTTTCTCACCACATCCAGGCCAGCATTGGTTGCTTTTGTTCTTTTGAATGTGGGCCAGTCTCTGAGGTGTGAGATGGTATCTCATTGTGGTTTTGATCTACATAAAGATGCTCTTTAAGTCTAGATCTTTCCAGCAGAATCTTTAGAAACAGTTGGAAATTCTTCAAGTAAAAAACTTTTCTGTGATGAGAAATAGTGAGGGACACAAAATTGAGTGAAGAAAGAGCACTATCTTGCTCGAGGAAGGCTTTAAAGTAACAAAATCTGTAGGCAGAAAGAAAATAAATGACATAAAAAGAAGAAAAACACTGAATATGAAAAAGATTGCAAGAAAGTAATAGATATGATTGATTTTTGATGATGGACTTTTGGATATCCTTTTTTCAAACTACTTAAAATGCAATTGTACTGGAAATTTTTCATTTTCAGAGAAAGTAGGGCAATGGTCGTGTGTGTGTTTGTGTATGTGAACCTTTAATCAGTCTCTAAATTCAGCTCTGTTACCAACTATGCATGAAATTTGTGGTAAGCTATGTAATCCCTCTCATGTTTTTTCCCATAGAGAACTGAAAGCAGCATACATTTTCCTTTATCTGTTTTTAACAGTATTGGAACTGGGCATACTTTTCAGTCCCTATGTTATAAAATTCTGAAAATAAGCAAAATAACTGTAAGATAGCAGCTCCAGAAATAATAAGTCCTAGAAGATAAAACTTCTAATAAAAATTAGTCCTGGAACTAATAATTTACTAATAAAGACATGTTTAAGAACCTTCTTTTGCTGTGCCCACTGATACAGTGTCATAAAGTCAGTCCAGTTTCAACTGGTTTTACATCTTGCATTGCAAAACCCACCTCAAAATTATTCAGGTCAGGTCCTGAAAACCTACTAATATCATCTGCAATGTGCTGCTTCACTATACTAAGACTTTCGAGATATATTACCCCATTGAAGTGAGTCGAAAACACTGACTTGCTTGATAACAGGTTTTTCTAGAGTTTTTTTGGAGAAGGGGATTTGATAGTATGTTAGAGGATAGTTGGACACAATACTCTTGGAAATCCCTTTTTAAATCTCAGTTTCTCAGATGTACGTTGACGACATTTTCTTTTTCTTGGCTCTCTTTCATCTATGGATTCAGCCATTCTATACATCTTTTTATGTTTTACTTTTTTCTTCTACCTTCTTTAACTTGAAAGAACAATCTAAACTGGACATTTCAGAAGAACATTCACTAGATTTTAGCTGCAGTTCAGAAACTAAGTGCTTATAAAAATCTACAAATTAGTGCCACAGATTGGTACATTAAAAATAGTTAAAACAATAAATTTGTGTTATGTAAACTTTACTGCAATAAAACAATAAGACAAAGAAAAAGAAGTTGAAAGCTGTGAGTTCAAAGTGTGGACATATGACACATGTGTTTGGTGACCGAGAACTTCCTCCCCAGGCTTACCAATGGTGAGGGATGAACAAAAGAACAGAGGAATGGGGCCACATGCTGATTGGTAATCAGTAACTGCTTATTTTCCTTTCTCTCCTACTTTTCTCTTAGAGCACAGTTATATAGAAATCGTGAAGGGTGGCTGAACACATAGGTGGAAGTGAATATTATCATAACAAAAGACAGATGTAAAGCCCTTCCTTGGGGGAAGTTCTTCTAGGAGATTAATTCAGGGTCAAAATCTCATCTGGGGGTCCAACACTCTAGATTCCTAGGACATCTGTTCAAGGGCAGGATTCCATCTAAAGGTATATTGCTTTCTCCTTTCTTTAGCTAGTAATCCATTTAAACAACGATATTGAATACTAATATTTCTAGTCATTTTATATGAATATAGTAAGCATAAATTAAGCATAAATAGTGACTCTTCCTGGGTACTTCTCGCTATATATATATATATATATCTCAGACTACAGTCCTCAGGTCAGGTTAGTCTTTCCTAACCCCAGCAGGGTCCTTATTCCGTTATTTCTTTTTGAGTCATGACAGAGTTTGCTTCATAACTGTGCTATACTTTTTATGGCGCTTAGCTTGTCCCTTATCAAGGTTAAGGTCACATACAGCTTTCCCTGAGTCCATACAAGTTAGGAAGTAAGGGCAAGTGAGGCTTAAGTCAGGTAAATATTATGGATGTCCAGGAGTAAATATTATTCTGAGTCAATTAACTCCCATGTTACAAAAGCTTAGCATCAACTGTCTTCCTGTGACTATACAAAAAGGACATTTCTAAAGCACACAAAGGACATAGAGAAAAGAGAAAAGCAATATAGGATTCGGAGTGCCAGATGGAATTTGTTGTGCCTCACGAGAACTGTGGTGGGAGTCCTGAGGAAGGAGCAAGGACAAACCAATGTTATGCAACAGAAAGCAATTTTTAAAAAAGGAGGCAATTTACTCCTTGCAATTGTTTATAAAGCAACCATCAGGTCTTGGGAAAAGGCCGGCTCTATCTCCTTATGGAGTAAGTCACATTTATGAATTCACTAGGTCCAGTGCCTGTTATGTGTTGGATAATATCTTATTGTTTTTAGTTGAATTTCCCTAATCATAAGTGTCAATGAGCACTTTTTCATATACCTATCAGTAATCCGTATGTCTTCTTTGGAGAACTTGGTTGAACTAAAGCATTTTTACTTTACTTCTTGAATCAGATGCTTTCATCCAACACTCTACCTTTGCCTTATTGACAAGTAAGGAAGGCCTGAAAGGAAGAAGATTGTCTTGTCTTTCCATTTCTCTCTCTCTCTTTTTCTTTCTTTCTTTCTTTCTTTCTTTCTTTCTTTGTTTCTAATTTTTGTTTTGTGTAAGTGTTTAACCAATATAGAGAAGCAACATGAGTAAGAAAGTATATGGTAAAGTTCCTTGGTTGTCCATATTTCTTAGAATGGCATTGCTTTTTGATTTTCTGTGTTAAAAGCAAATTTTTGTCTGCAAATAATGGGTTCTCAGGACACTCAGTAATGTCACTTACACATTGTAGGCACTGCACATTTACTTATACATCCTTTGAGTTTCACTAAACTCCCATGCACCCTGAGTTTATTGAAAATTTGTGCTTATGTGATATCAAAAGAACTATATGTGGATGATATGGCAAGAAACTGCCATACTGCTTGTACTTTTGCTCATGTAAATGTTCTGCTGTTCCATTGGACTATCTTTACAACATCTGTTTTATTATTTAGAATTTCAAAGTGGCAACAATATTTAACCAAACCCTAGCGCCCTTCTGAATATGGTATCCTGTAAGACTATACAGTACTGGTTGGATGTTCTTGAAGTGGGCTGCAGATTCATCATGACATATCATATTCAAAATAATCTGAATTTGTTTCCAAAAGTCCAAAAAAACAAATTTGTTTTTATTAAAATATTCTTGAGACTACTAAGGAGAGTGTATCAAAACATACCATCAAGTTAAATTTCTCCCAAATCTACTTTATGTTTTTCTCTGTTGTCAAATATTTCCTGTTATAGCAGCTGTTAGGTGGGCAGGCTTTAGCCCCTGGATCTCTAGAATGAATGAGGGCTGACTTACTCTATGACTGGTCCCCAAATTGGCAGCAACCTCTTGCTGCCTTAAGGAATCCATTTGCCTAAAGAGAATCAGTATGTGTGGAATGACACATTTCTTCTTTATCATAATGGTTAATTTATTATTCCTTTGATATATGTGTAAGGCAACTGATTTTATTTGTATAAATTTGGGGATATCTTAATGGGAATGAGGAACAACATAAGATATCAAACCATTTTAGGTGTGATGCATATGGAAGTTGATATATGGCCTCAGAATAGTGTTTTATGGAAATTTGAACCAAGTTTCTGTTTTTGAATTTGACCACTTCCCACTTGATGATGCTGGTTTTTATAAAACAGAAAGTAAGGAAGTAGTTGGCAGCTACGGTAGGTCCAACATGTTTAAGGTACTTTATGTAACAACTAGGCAATAGAGGTATTGTTATTTATCATTTTTCTCATAGAAGACTGAGGTTCAATGAGGCTTGGTTCTTGCCCAAAGTCATGAATAAAGTAAATAAAAACATCAGCACTCAGATAATTTCTCAGTCCATATTTATTATTCCTTCCCAATTTGATGGAGCGATAGCACAGCGGGTAGGGCGTTTGCCTTACAAGCGGCCAACATGGCCGACCCGAGTTCGATTCCTCCGCCCCTCTCGGAGAGCCCGGCAAGCTACCGAGAGTATTCGATATGCCAGACACAGTAACAACAAAGTCTCCAATGGAGACGTTACTGGGCCCGCTCGAGCAAATCGATGATCAACGTGAGGGCCTTTACCTTACCTTTACCTTTACCCAATTTGATAAAACTCAGGCAGTATAGACTTTATTCATTGTTCTATTCAGAATCTTAGACTGCTTAATCCTTTTTGTTAGTTTGAGTTTTTTGCTGCACCCTGTGGTGCTCAAGGTTTACTCCTGGTTCTATGCTATAAAAGTCCTAATTTTATATCTATATGCCTGGTGGGGATTGAGGGAACATGCATGTTACTGGTAATTGAACCTGGGTAGGCCCAGTGTGCAAACATACTATCTCTCTCTCTATCTCATACTTAGCCTTTTTATTTGTTTGTTTTGGGGCCACAACTGTCTATGTTCAGGGCTTACTCCTGGATCTGAATTCAGGTATAATTCTTTGGTGTGGCCCAGGGGACATTATACAGTGATTGGGATGGAAGTTGGGTTGGCTTTATGCAAGGCAAGCTCCTTACTATCTGTGTTATCTCTCAGGCCCTCATTTTTAAATCCTTATTGATTGATTCATAGATTTATAATATGATGAAGAAATGCTTTATACTTGCCCAGATATAGAGGATTTTATATAAGAGGAAGAAAAGTGATTTGACTGATTACCCTCTTGATTCATTTTCTCACTATTGATTGAAGCACCTTCCTTAGTTCTTCTTAATTTTTTTCCATTTTGGAGCCCAAGAACATTCTCTAGGATTGGTCGGTATACGGGTGGAGAGGATAGAAAATTAGAAACTGGAACCAGCAGTTTTCTTTCTTTTCATCCTGTTGAGATACTTCTTTTTTGGAGGTATGGGTGGAGGGCTCACCCAGTGGTACTTAGGGCTTACTCCTAGCTCTGTGCTCAGGGATCACTCCTCATGGGGGGCATATGGGTTGCCAGTGATAGATCCTAAATGAGACTGTGTGCAAGGAAATCACCTTACCTCCTGAAATATCCCGTAGGCTCCCGGTGAGAATACCCTTTGAACATGTCTTCATAAGAATATGCTGAATTAGTTGAGTAGACATAGTTTAAAAGTATATGGAACTATAATTTAAGCTGATGTCACTTAGTTCAGGTCACTTGTCACTTGTCACTTGTCATCCTGTTGATCATCGATTTGCTTGAGCGGGCACCAATAATGACTCCATTCATCTCTGGGCCATGCTAGTGTATCCCAATGTCATATTGGGGGCTCTTTCACAGTCAGGGGAATGAGGCCCATTTTTGTTACTGTTTTTGGTATATCGAATACACCACGGCTCTGCTGTGTGGGCGGGATACTCTTGGTAGCTTGCCAGGCTTTTGAGAGGGACAGAGACTTTTGGGGCAGCGTCTTTTCCCTTTTACATGTGTTGCTCTCTTCTGGGAGCTTTGTTTTATAGTCTCTGGATCTTGGCCACTGCTGAGATTATTTGGCGCTGGGGGCAATTTGTGGGTGTGACTGCCAAGCTACTGGAAAACCAGTCCCGATCTGAGCAGGCTTGGAGATCTCAGCCACGGCTCCCGCATATCTGGGTTCCTCTGTCATTTCCTTCATGGGTGAGACTTGTCTGAACATATGGAGAGTGCCTTGAGTGTGGAGCATGGCTGCAGCTGGGTTCTGGAGGTTTTGGGCTGGGGTTCTGTTTGGGGCTGGAGGGAAACTCAACCCGCCCACCTCCGAGGGGGCCCTGGTCAGTTAGAATTTTAGTGCCTGAAACCAAAGACTATTCAAAAAGTTCTATAGCAAAAATCAATTAAGATGCTTTTTTTTCAGCATAAATTGGGAAATAAAAATCAAGTGTTATTACTTTTGGCTTTTAAGCCTTGTAATTAATAATATATAAAAATCTCTAAGCTTTCTGTGAGAGTGCTACTTTTATGTCTATATGCCTGGAAAAATGGATGTGATGAGGTGAGAAAAATTGCTGGAAGCACCAAAGAATAAGATCTGTGAGGTGAAAGTACAAGTGGGACTCATCTCCTGAAATTTATCTGAGGGTTTTCTTTTGTCTTGCTTTTTGGGTTACACCCGGTGATGCACAGGGGTTACTCCAGGCTCTTCATTCAGGAATTACTCCTGGCGGTGCTCGGGAGAACATATGGGATGCTGGAAATTGAACCCGGGTTGACTGCGTGCAAGGCAAACGCCCTACCTGCTATGTTATCGCTCCAGCCCCTGAGTGTTTTTGATTCTGTATTGACTAGCAGTTCTCAACTGACTAGAGTGACAGACTAGTTTATCTCCAATAACATTTCTCTGAAATAAAAGGTGGTCCTGGTGGAAGAGTGAATGGAGAGAGAAAAAAATCCATCTATAGGGGTCTCCTTCATATAACTAGGGCTCTGAAGCAGAGTTGGTATTTTTAGGATCCCTTGAGTAGAGTCAGAAAGGGATAGTGTCTCAGGTTCTTCTTCTTTTTGAATTTCTGGGTTGAAATACTGGGCTGTCTGCTTTCTCAGACAGTTACAGTGGTTGTTAACTTTCAAACATATGCACCTGTGAGTCTTACCTCTAGGTTTTCTCTGTAAATACAAGTCTGGTACCTAAACAGCAGTCCAGATGTCATGGAGTTCATAACTCTCTAACCACTTTCTCTTCAGTAGCCCTCTACACTGAGTATTTGAGTTGGTGAACAAACATCTCAGCTTCTTAGGTCCCTGGCAGGGAAAATTCCAAGACATGTTCCATTCTGCCTCTCAGAGTGTCCTCGCAGGATTGAACTTCTTTCACTCACTGAGAAAAACAGATCAGAACATGGCTTTAATTGGCTGCCTTCCTTTCTGCTACTACCTCCTCCTTCTCTTCCTCCTCTTCTTCCTCCTCTTCTTCCTCCTCCTCCTCTCCAACCTTAATTACCCCCTAAACCAACTACTCACACTTCAAATCTTATCCTCTGTAGCTAAAATGGCTTTCACGAAAGGGACAGGAAAGCCACAGTGCCCTATCGTTTGGGGAAAGTATGGGAGTGCTTCTTTACATTTTTAGGTCCTTAAACAAATCCAGATGAATGACAAAAAGTTGGAGACTCGTTTGGTCCAGGTGTGATGGAGAATAACAGTACTGCCACAAGAAAATCAGCTTCCTTAAGTCTGGAATTCTGGTCATTGTCCCCTGGCCCCATGAATGAGCAGGTAAAGTTCAAAACTGTTTGTTGGAGTCCAGAGGAAGTACTTGATGCTTGTGAATATTTGTGGGGGCTTTGTTATGCTTAAAAATACATCAGAAGGGCATTATGAGAGACATGAAAATGGCAAATATCATCCTCTGTGAGCAGATAACTAATCTGACTAGTAGAATGAGGTAATGTTCAAATAATTCTCATAACTAGCAGAAAGGAATAGCAGAAACAAGACTCTCCAATCATATGAGTATTTACCCTATGCCAAAAACAGTAACAACAAGTGGAGACATTACTGGTGCCCGCTCGAACAAATCAATGAACAAAAGGAGGACAGTGCTACAGTGCTACAGAGCTATGGGTTGCTTTAAGCATCTCAACTGTTAACTAGAGGCAATTGAAATAAATGGGGACAAAAATAGTTTTCACTAAATGACCATGTTTCAAAAAAAGCAACTTATTAAACTTAGAAAATAATGAAGTCACAATGGTTTATATTCAGAAGTGCTGTAAAAATGCTTGTTAATGACTAAGTGGCAGAATTATAGATTGACAAATATATTTATGGAGTTTATATGCAAAGGGAACCATTTTATTATAGGCAAGTAGACCAAAGAAAGCTATAGTATTTTTAATTATTGTTATTATTCATAACAATAGTTTGAATTTGTATAGTGCCTTTCTTCCGAGATGCTTGAGGCATTTCACATATATTATATCATTTATATTTTATAATATTCCAGTGGGAATATGTATTATTAACTTTAGGTTGCCGTGGACTGAATTTTTGCAAATTCTTTTTTTCCCTCTTTTTGGGAAAATGAATGGAACTGCATCACTACAGAAGCAGATGTTGACTGGAACTCACCCACAATTTTCTGTTGAATGTGAGTTAATTAAAATGGCTCAATACTGACTATCCTTTGGGAAGCCACTTTGCCTCTCTGCCTCAGTTTATTGGAAAATGAAGGGAGCTGAGTTAATCAGCTTAGTTTTTTTATGAAACTAACTCATAACTGAAAAAATAAAAAACAGCAGAAAATATGCATATTTCATTAATAAATGTGGAATGTACTAGTTATAACTAAATATTGACAGAATATTTTACCAAAAGTTATATATAAACTCTCTCTGCCACTCAGATTTAAGTGGTGGTGGGGGGCAGCACCCTACTTAACTAAAAATCCTGGTTTAGGTATTAGCTAAAAAGTAAAATTTCTGGTCAGGTTAAGGAATATTGTGTCCAATCATTATTGAATAACAGTGTTTAAATCCTATGTCTAGTGCACCCAAGAAGAAAATTTAGACATAGTCTTTCTCATTAACTGGAAACAGTACAAAGTTCATCCATGATTTCTTCTCCATAAATTATTCTCTAGCAAGGCTTGCCAAAAAAATGGAAAGAAAAAATTTCCCAAGTCATACCTGAGGATTAGCAGAGTGTCTTGGAGATGCTTTGTGGAATTCTGAGCATCATCAGCATCTCTGGGCAGGAGAATCTTGGTACTACAAATGGGGCGCCTGAGTTCACCAGGCAGGAGAATTGCCTCTCCCTATCTCTGTAGGCTGCATGCCTTTCTGGCTTCAATCTGTGTTGGAGCCTTCAGGATATTGACAAACACCTCATTAAGAATATAAAATGAAACATCATTCAAACTGTCTAAAATATCTGGACCAAGAGAGGCCTTTTAACCCTGGAATATGGATAGGCTCTATAGTCTGAGTTCTGGGCCACCATTTTAAAGAGTTTAACTGTCATTTTTCTAATCTGCAGAAAGCCCCATACGTTTTGCAAATCCCCCTTACATTAAAAGCACATGCCAAGGCAATGGAAATTACTGTCCTGTGAAAAATAACAGAGGAAATGCTGCTCTCTAAGAAAGATTACAGTTGTTCTGTTGCTTATTTGGAGAGGGTTAGAACATTTTGTTGACCTAAGCTCAACCAGTTGCTTCCATGTCTGATTAATGGTGGTGCTTTGTAACCAGTTTTCTTTAAGGGTTCATGCTGCTCTTGGTCAGAAAACTCTCCAATGGTCATAATAATCCTCTTGCTAAATTTTAAATAGATAACTTTATAAGCTTCATATTTTCTTTTCAGCAATCTCATCGTCATCCATAAAAATGATTAAGGGAATCTGGCCTGGTCTCTTAGTTCTTTTGATTCAACAGAGCTGTCTCTTGTTTATAAATCCCTTTCTGTAATCTAATCCATCTGGCCATCCCTTGTGGCCTCTGGACTTCCAACAGCTACCAAAACTGTAAATAAAGAGTTCTTGGATACTTACACAATTCTTTTATGCTCTCAAGAAGCATGTGCTTAATACAAACCATGAAAATGGAGCATATGAGGAAAGTAGGCAAGGTAACAGCAAGAACATATATGTTAGTACTTGGAACACAGCTGGAATGCTTAAAGTATATGCTGAATGCCACAAAAATTAAAATATAGTCTGATAAGGTCTCTTTTTAACCTTCTGATGTCAAAAATGAGTGCTATGATAGGAGTAAAATGGTAGTAAATAGGATGGCTACTAAATTTTAGGCTGATATGTTTTGGCAGATTTGATTTCACATGCAGTGATGGGGATTTCGCATGTTATTTCTTTAGTTTTCATAGCATCTCTGACAGTTCTGAGAAATTCTTGGGATGGTACAGATTCCAGTGTGATACAGAACTAGATATAAGAAATGGGGAAAGAACATTCCAAAGAGATATGCTTTCATACAAGGCAAAGTCTGAAACATGACCACCATTCTTTTGCTATTTAATTAGCATATTAAAGATCTTGTTTTGACTTTTGAGCCACAGATTACTCAGCTGTGCTCACAGATTACTCCTTCCTCTGTGCTCAGAGATTGCTCTTGGTGGTGCTCAGGGGACCTTATAGGGTGTGGGGGATTGAATCCTAGTTGTCCATATGCAAAGGAATAGCCTCAGTAAACTTTTGAAATAAATGTATACTATCTCTCAAACACCTATCACAGACATTTTGAACAGCAGAACAAAGGAAGGCAACTAGTCATTCATATGCAAAAGCATACCTGTTTATTTGGAGAAAAAATGTAATAGAGCTAAACACACAGTATTACTCAAGCATAGAAAAGGGAAATTTGGCCAGGCATAAAGTTTCAATGCTAAAAGAGGGAATCATCTTAAACTGTATCCTGAAGGATATATTGGGGTTAGCAAGCAAAGAGATAATTTATAAGACTACAGACAGGATCTTAACATGAAGTAAACATACAAAAGGCCTTTGTATAGAAAAATAGTTCAGGTATGAGACTAGATTGGGCCACTGAACGTCTTGAATTCATTTATTGATTCATTTCATCGTTTATTTTAAAAAGTTTGCTGAGTGTCTGCTATGTGTTGAATGGTGTTCTAGGAATTCTGGTTACAGCTATGAACAAAGAAGATAAGATCTTAAGCTTTCTGTTTGTTTTTTAGGGCAAAATTCAAACCCATGGTATTCAGGGATTACTCATGACTCAGTGGTCAGGGATCATTTCTGACATTGCTCTGGGGACCATATATGGTGCTGGGAACAGAACTGAGCTTTGTCACAAGGGAAGCAAGCACCTTAATCCCTGTACTATCTCTGGCATCACAACGTCCAGTTTTAAGGAGTTTTCCCCTAACAGCCCCTTTCAAAATGAGATATTCCCCTAAGTACGAGAGTTTAAGTATTAGAATGCAAAGGGTTTATGAAGTGCACCCTGGAATATTATATAGCAGGTAAGACTAGAATAGATAAAAATATCTGTTGGCTGCAAAAATGAGCCAGGAAAGTGTATAATAAGACTGTTTTAGATGTAGACACTACTGATATTCATGTAGTTACTAAATGTTGATTTGCTTTCTAACTGTCCTTAAAGTCATCAGCTACAACTTACCTGTTATGGGGGAATTGTGGGGGGAAGTTGTAGGGGGAGTGACAGGTTATTGAATAAACGCCTGACCTATGAGACCACTGAGGGATTCCAGGCAACCTAAACCTTGGACAATCTCTCTGTGTTTTTCTGTCTCCTTATGTGTTTGTCTGTCTAATTCTCTGTGACAGACCCCTGCCATGGACAGGACTTGAAGGTGTCAATCAGATTGGCTTTAGACACATGTATTCTCACTAACTAGAACCTGATCCAATAGAATAGGCGGGGGGAGCTACTTAATGGTTTGAAGTAGGAAAATTATATTGTCATATTGGTGTTTTAGAAAGAGCATGCCAATCTCAGTATATAGAACTGTGATTCCAGACAAGCAGTGGCTATAATTAGAATAGTTATAACAATATTGACTGTAGTTTTTGATGATTGTCTTGAGACATTTGCTTTTACATATGAGAATTTATTGATGAGAAACCATTGAAATATGGAAGATTTTTCTAGTCATCCTCTAGAATTGTCCAGGAAAATTATATACATTTTTCTATGAAGAATGTATTTTGAATAGTTCAATTGTTCTCTTAACTGAAGAGAAAATATTTAAAGGTTTACTGGAAGACCTTTCAGAGTTCCTTATGACTTTATGACTTTATGTTTTATGAAGGAATAATAACTGCATTATAAATCATTTACTTAAGATTGGAGGAATAAGTTGACCAAAGTTCTATAAGCCTTGTCAGGGTAGATGATCTTATTTTATTTTTGGTTTTAGGGAAATTATTTACAAAAACTTACCACAGAGTAGTTGGCACATGAGGGCCCTCAATATTTATTATTTTAATCATCAACTTTTCCTACACCCTTTCCCCATAATCTTGTTCTCTATCTATTCCCCTCCCACTTCCACCATTTTGTATATAATCTTTAATTTATGCTGGAGGGATGCTATTTCTTTAACCATACTATTATTCATATTTTAATTGACTGGGGTTATTAGGGATGTCTCGTATATATGGCTTTCATTTTTTTAATCATCATGGAATACTATATAATTATTCACACTTATTCAATCTGGGCTTACCTATAAGAAAATAACATTTGTTACCAAGTGAAATAGAAATTCCCTCTGAGGAAGCCTTTATTTCCTCATCCCACTGTGAAGTTTGACTCTGTGATTATTTTGGCCAATGAAATATGAACAGATGCCTTAGGAGTAATTAAAAGCTTTCTTACTCTTTGTCCTCTGTTCCAGAAAGGGGTTGCTCCTTCATCTTGGGTCCTGGAATGAGACTAGAGCTTACCTATGGCAGTCATACAATCTATAGTGAGAAGTAGCCTTCGTTAAAAGACACTGAGACTTTTGTTACTGTTGTGGTATAGTGTACTAAAGTGTACTAAAAGATGTCTGATATGCACGATCAATAGATGTTAACAATAATGAAATATTCATATATATATTTGAGACACAGCTAGTGGCTTACTCCTTTATGTTCAGGAATCATTTTTGGCTTTTCTCAGTATCAGAGGTAGTACCAGGGATGGATCCTGGGTGGGCCACATGAAAGTAAAGTGTCTTAACCATTGTACTATCTCTACAGCTGAAGAAAAATATTCTTACAGATTTCCAAGGTTTTTGTTAATTAGCTAACATTTACTACAATGAAATTGCAGTTCCTTGTAAGCCCAAAACTATAGATTTTTTGATATTCACTTCTTGAACCCTAGATAGTGGTCCTAATGATGTAGAAGAACACACCATGCAAAAGACTTTCAAAATATTAAAGTGGTGCTCTGTGTGTGTTTGTTTGTGTGTACATAGGATCAAACATGATGTGTTTATGGGAGGGGCAGTTTCAGCTTTATTGAAGTACAATGGACAAATGAAATCAAAGGATACCTAAAGTATACAACATGATTATTTGATAGATGTACACACACACGAGCACATGTATATATAAATATATATATATACTATATACATATATATATATATACACTGTGATTTCCCATTTAATTAACCCATCCATCATCTCACAAACATCCCTTTTTATGGTAAGAATATTGTCTTATTCTGTTAGCAAATTTCAATCACACATTACAGTGTGATCTATCATAGTCAACACCTTATGCATTAGATCTGAATATATCTTACTCAACTTACTTTGAACTAAGGGTCTGGAGCGATAGCACAGTGGGTAGGGCGTTCGCCTTACACTCGGCCAACATGGCCGACCCGAGTTCGATTCCTCCGCCCCTCTCAGATAGCCCAGCAAGCTACCGAGAGTATTCGATATGCCAGACACAGTAACAACAAAGTCTCCAATGGAGACGTTACTGGGCCTGCTCGAGCAAATCGACGATCAACGGGAGGGCCTTTACTTTTTTTTTACCTTACTTTGAACTAAAAGTTAAGATCCTTTTATCAATCTCTACCTAATTTGTCCACAGCAACCACTTTTATAAATTTTAATTTTTAATTTAACTAAAGAAAGTTATGAATAGTTGAGTCTTATGCATTCCAACACTAATTCCACCACCAGTGTAAATTTTCTTCCACTAATGTTTTAATGCTTCCTCCTGCCCCACCTCCCCCACCTACCACCTTGACAGGCACATTTCAAACTTCAGTGATTGTAGTTTAGGTTTCATATTTTCTGTCCTGTTATATCTGTTCTATATTTTGAACCACTGTAAGATATATAGTTGCAAAGTTCTTCATTATTGGGTTTCAGTCAAACAATGTTACAACACCTGTCCCTCCAGTGTACATTTCCCACCACCAATGTTCCCAGTTTCCCTCCCACCCATCGCCGGATCTATGGTAGGCATTTTAATTATCTTTCTCTGTCTTTGTCTCTGTCTCTCTCTCTCCCCTTTTGGGCATTATGGTTTGCAATACAGATACTTATAGTTTATCATGTATACCCCTTTGTCAACTTTCAAAACTCATTTCTTGTTCAGAATGATCATTTCCAATTGTTATTATCATATCTGTCCCTTCCCTGTCCTAATCACCTGACACTTACTTGTGACAAGCTTCCAACCATTGCCCAGTCCTCCTGCCCCTGTTTTCCCTGGATTTGGATGTTAGTCTTATACTATTTTTTATATCTCAAAAATGAATGCAGTCATTCCATATCTGTCCCTCTCCTCCTGATTCATTTCACTTAGCATGATATTCTACATGTGAATCCATTTATCACTGTATCACTGTCATACCATTGTTTATCGATTTGCTTGGGCGGGCACCAGTAACGTCTCCATTTGTCCTAGCCCTGAGATTTTAGCAGCCTCTCTTTACTCATCCTTCCCAACGGTGCTGCATTGGAGGCTCTTTCACGGTCAGAGGAATGAGACCCATTATTTTTACTGTTTTTGGCATAGTGAATACGCCACGGGGAGCTTGCCAAGCTCTGCTGTGCGTGCAGGATACTCTTGGTAGATTGCCGGGTTCTTCAAGAGGGAGAACTAGACTGTAAGAGGTCACGCGGCTGTGAATGACACACACATATATACATATATAGAGAGACATATATCTATAATATTGCTGATTTGTGTTATAGATAGGTAGAAAGAAGATTCTGAAGAACTACCTCTTTGAAAATAGGCCCTTGTAGATTTTCAAATATAGTCAGCCATTGAACAACATGGCCATTCAATAGTGTGGGTGCAGAGATAGCTTTTCTAAGTGAATGCAGTTCTCCATAGCCTCAGAATTCAGAAAAATTTACAAACAATTTTATTTGCAGATTACATGATACTACCCTATAAAATCTCTACCAAAAAGCTCCTAGAAACAATAGATTTGTATAGTAGAGTGGCAGGTTATAAAAACAATACCTGACCCTGAAAGAGCCTCCAATGTGGCACTTGCTAAAATCTCATGCTAGGACGAATGGAGACGTTACTGGTACCTGCTTGAGGAAATCAATGAACAACGGGATGACAGTGATACAGTGATGTACAGCCCATATTCATAATCCATTCTTTTGTTGTTGATTCTTAGGTTGATTTCATATCTTAATTATTGTACTAAGTGCTGCAGTGAATAATGGTTTGCATATGTACTTTTGAATAAATTATTTTATTTTTTTGTCTCAGGGGTAATTGTTGCCTTAGTATTTTCTATGAAATACAAAGAAAATAATAGCTACAGTCAAGGTGAAGGAACTTACTACCTACGTTTTCTTCTAGGAGCTCTGTGATTTCAGGACTATGTTAAAGGCCTTTCATCCATTTTGAGTTGATTTTTATATGTATACCACATATGATGCAGAGGTTTTATTCTCTACATATAACTATTAAGTTTTCTAAATGGTACTTAGTGAAGGCATTATCATTTTTCTATTGTATATTCTTTGCTTTTTGGTCATAAGTTAATGGACCGTATATGTATGGATTTATTTCTTTTTTTGAGGGGTGAGGACCTTTTCACTTAACTCCATGTATGTTTTTATGCTGCCATATACTGTTTTGATTTAATATCACTTTTTAATATATTCTTAAATGAATAAATATAATGACTTAATTATTTCTTAAGATTTCTTTTGGCCGATAAATGTCTTTTGTGGTTCTGTGCAAGGTGGTGCTGCGTTTTCACACATAAACAAGTGGAATTCTTTTTGAATGTGAGTTCATGGTCCACAAGTACTGATCTCAATATTTTAGGGAAAGTGACAAAATATTGTCTAATTTTTTAAATGGCCTAAAATAAGGCTATCTATATGATTTAATGATCTTCTATTTTCTATATAATTTGACTTATGAATACATCCATTTCTGAAATCTAAGGGTTTTAAAAAATAACAATATCCTTACTCTCATATTGTAGCATTATTGCAATGCAGCACTCTCCCTTGGTCAAACTATTCTAGAGCTTTATCTTTCTCTTTCTCTCTTTCTCTTTCTTTCTCTCTTTCTCTTTCTTTCTTTCTTTCTTTCTTTCTTTCTTTCTTTCTTTCTTTCTTTCTTTCTTTCTGTGTCAGGCCCAAAAATGCTGAGAGCTTACTCCTGGCTTTGCACTCATGGATCAACCCTGGAAGGCTCAGAGGACAAAATTGGGTGTCAGGGAGCAAACCCAGGTTGGTTGCATGCAAGGCAAGTCCCTATCCATTGTTTTATCTCTCCAGTTTCTCCAGGTTTTATCCATTGTTTATTCATTGTTTATCCACAGTTTATCCATTGTTTTATCTCTCCAGTTTCTTAAAGGGTCAAGACCTCACTGTCATCAGCTGCTTTTTCTATTCCCATTTCTTTCCTTCTTTATGATATTTCAAATCAGCCTGGATTATTATTTTTACTCTTATTAAATGTCTTATTTTCCCTTTCAAAAATTGTCAATGACTATTGAATTGTCTCAGTGAATTATACAATTATCTCCAGGGATTTATTAGTGTGAAAGAATTGATGAAAATTGATGGAAAGAAAGTTGCAAAGAAATGGAATCCATGCTAGTTTTTAACTTGATTCAAGGGGATTCATGATAAGCCACTAACCCATAATACCTACTTCTTTAATTACAATAAGTTGAATTCAAATTAGGTTACCAATTAATGTTTGAGTAATTTGAACTGCAATTTAATAGGTAAATATATGTTAGTAAGAGGAGAGTTCATATATCATATCATATGTCACTTCATAGCATATGCATGTGTAACTCTGAGGTGCTGGCTTAATGAGAGTTGGTGGTGAGTTTATATACCTGTTTAATAAAAAGGGATGTTTTATGTCATCTACATGAAACTATAAAAGGTTCTCTTGTTCTTTTCCTCCTGAGCTAAAGGAATAGTTTCTTTACATGCTAGAAACTTCTTCAGTGGGTAGTTTGTGGTTCTGAATTAAGAATTCTTGAAGGCAAAGTATCAGTGTCTTCCCAAGAGGAAAATTCTTTGGTAGGAGGTTAACTGCAGCTGAATTATCAGAGGCTCTGTTTATGTTAAGATAAAGTGGCATTTTTGTGACTGCTGTTTGTTCAGATGCTTTCAATTTAAAATAATCTTTATGCCACTGGGGTGGTATATCCATCTATCTATCTCATGATTAAAATCATTAATAAGTTCAGATATAGAACAGATTGAAGTCTCCAGGACAGAAAAGAGGTCAGTAGGGTTTATTTTAAATCTCCCCTTTCATCTTTCTGACTGGTTCTCTCCATGTTGGAGGCTTATAGTGGCTACCAACTGCTGTCCACAGATTAATATATTATCAGTGAGGTGTCCTTTCCATCTCTAGAAATAAAATCCAGAAACATGCCAATTTATTGGATTGATAACATATTCCCATTCTTGACTCCACTGTGACAAGGTGGCAGAGGTCTTGGGACATATATCTTCCTGTGAGCGTGAAACCACAGATGAAATGAATTCTCTACAAGCTTTTGTTTCTAGAAGAAAGGGGGATTTAAGTAGGAAATCTCCCTCTATACCCGTTCTGCCTCTCTTTGCCCTTTAATCTCAACTTCCATTTCAGTGAAAATCTAGTCAAATACCTAGATTTTTCTAAGAAAAATGCTATAAAATCAGTGAAATTGAATAAAATCTAAAATCGTGTTTAAAGACCGATTTCTCCCAAATCCAGCGATTGTTGTGTAAGTCTTAGACTTTTTGTCTCTTTAGTGTAGTTCTAAGATTTTGACTCATTGCTGAAACATACAATAAGCCGCTTCACCTTTCTACCTGCTAATTACATACTCTTAAATTAAGACAAGGATAATTTCACAGGGGTAAAGTGAGGTCTAATTATTTAAGGCCTGTAAAGCTCTTAGAGATTTTTGAATCAAAGGTAATTTATGAGAGTACAAAATGGCAATGTTTTGAGTAAAGCTCATGATAATAAACTTTAGTTCTTTTGATTGCATTGGAATTGGTATCAAGTACCATTTGAAATATGTGGGCGGGAACTTGGAAATCTTTTCGTATAAGAGAATATGTCATACCATGCTTTGATTTGTATTGCAGCCTCTAAATAGTTGTGAGATTCTCTTTGACAGATGGTCAACTGAGGCGAGCCATCTAATTTAACTGAAAATTAACATTGGCAGCTGCCTTGATAAAAACAATAATCTGTCTCTCAAATCAAGTGGAGCAATGCCGACCCATTTCCAACTCCATTCTTATAATCGTGGGCAATAAGAGTTTTCCTCCTGTATGTATTAAACTCGTATATACACTGGATCATTCATTCTAGGTCATATCCAATGAGATCCAGCGCTGCCCTCCATAGTAACAGCACTGGCAATTCTCCTCTGTAATTGTGTTTTCATTACAATATTCACTAAATGAGATAGATTATCTCTGGGTTGTTATTTAACCTTTTTTTAAAAGAAGTTTTTAGATTCTGGGCCACAGCTGGTGGGTGTTCAGGGCTTACTACTGATTCTGTGCTCAGAGATCATTCCCAGTGGGACTTCAGAAATCTTTGTGGTGCCAAGAATAGAATCCTAGCCACTACATGTAAGGCAAATGCCTTAAGCCCTGTAGTATTGCTTCCGTTTTTGTTTATTCTAAATACCATGTAAAATTCTTTGTATAATATTTTCTCCCAATGTAAAAAAACTTCCAATTACTCACATTTGGTGAACATGAAATTTCTCATGCTCTCTTTTTGGTGGAAAGAGCCTTCCAAGATGTACTGGGGGGCCCAAAATCCCTCCTTGGGATACTCAGCCAAACCAGCAGGCAATTAAATAGTAGGGTGGGAGGATGCAGTGCTGTTCAGGTCCTGAAGTACTGGGGTACACATCATCTGAATTTGGTTATTCTTAGGAGAACATGTGATGTCAAGGATAGAAGAACCTGGTTCTGGTGCCACAAGGCATGTGTCCTAACCCTATACTGTTTCCTCTTTATGCTTATATATTTTTTCTCTTTTTGGTCACACCCGGCGATGCTTAAGGGTTACTCCTGGTTCTTCACTCAGGAATTACTCCTGGTGGTGCTCGGGGGATCATATGGGGTGCTGAGAATCGAACCCTGGTCGGCTGCGTGCAAGGCAAATGCCCTACCCACTGTACTATTGCTCCAACAAGCCCCTATGCTTATATTTTTTTAAAAATTTGGATACTTTATAACATCCAAAAGGAGAGACAGAGTAAAAGGGAATGTGCCTGCCACAGAGGTGTTGGGGAGGATGAGATGGGGGTGTCGGGAGGCATATTGGGACATTGGTGGTGGAGAATGGGCACTGATGGCAGGATGGGTACTGGATCATTTTATGCCTGAAACAGAATCATGAAAGTTTGTGCGTCTGTAACTGTATCTCATGGTGATTCATGAAAAAAATGGATAATTTAATAAACTACTTGCTTTCAATAGGTTCCCTGAAATTAGACTCTGAGGTGGAGATTTGTGTGCAGGAGATTGATAGGGGCTTCCCCACCCCAGGATTACCTTCAGCGAGGGAGTAAGAAAAGCAGCATTAGACAGAGGAAGAAATCTGACTGCAATGCAATATATGTGGCCTCCATTGAAGCCAGTGGCTGTTCTGGGATTAGTATGGTTCCACAAAGATGTCTGAAATGAAAGAAAATGAGACAAATGAAGGGGAATTGCACCTGCAGTTTGATGAGTGACTGAGTGAGGGCTGTCACCAGAGGAGAGGAGTTTTGGATGAGGCTGATCCCTGCAGCTGAGATCACTGCTTTGGCAGGAACTCCACCATGAGTCCTAGCACCATCTCTCTTATTCTGAAGGAGATATCTAGCTGAGTTCTGGAGTGTCCAACAAGGCTGAAAATTACAAAGGGGTAATGATGATGAAAAGAAAGAAGCATTACACCACCTTTATTGATCTGAGAGAAGAGATGGTGACATTCTGACCTATTTGACTCCTGTTTTCAATTAGTAGAGTTGAACATTATTCAGGTATTTACGATCACTGTTCAAGAGGTAGAAGGATTGAACCCAGGTTGACTGCGTGCAAAGCAAGTGCCTTGCCTACTGTGCTATCACAGTAGCCCCAAATGAATCTATTATTGACACATCCTTTTCACCCAAAGTACATAGTTTACACAAACTTTTGTTCTGTTTTTGTTTTTTGTTTTTGGGCCGCACCTGACAATGATCAGGGATCACTCCTGTCTTTGCACTCAAGAATTACACCTGGTGATGCTCAGGGGACCATATGGGATGCTGGGAGTTGAACCCGGGTCGGCCACACAGAAGGCAAGTGCCTTGCCCATTGTACTATTGCTCCAGTCGCTAAGTTTTATTCTTGATGCTATACTCCGAATTTTTACAAATGTCTCCACTGTTTAGTATACATGTTTGATACAAGCATTCATCATTTCAGGGAGTAGTTTCACAACTACCTCTGTCCTCCAACTACTCAATCTCTTTCACTCTTAACTCCCAACAACCACTGTGGTTTCACTCCTTTCATAAGCACTCCTTTCAACCACTGTGGTTTCACTCCTTTTCTAGCATTTCACGTGCTTGAAAGTATATAATATATAGTTTTGCTTTTCCAATTAATTTATTTCACTAAATTTTAAAAATAGGTGTCACATACAACATGGCTGGGGGACCCATGGTCACTTCCAATAATACTTGGCCAGGCCTGATGGTTTAGTGCTGGTGCTTCTCAGTGTGGTGTTCAGGGGCAAATGAGACACATGTATGTGAGCCATGTACTTTATCACTTGAGTCCCTCTTTCACTGCATTTGAGAGGCATGCATGTTTTCTTCATGTTTTGATTGCTCTTTTAAGTGCTGTAGTCGTTTGTCTGATATGCCCATGTATCTATTATCGATATAAATATACCTATTTATCTACCTAAATGTCTTACTGAAGAACATCTAAGTTGCTTCCAAGTTCTGGCAATTGTGAACAAACATCTGTGTTCACAATGTTTTTGTGTAGATATGAATTCTCCATTTATTTTGATACATACCAAGGACTCTGATTTCTCGATCAACTTGTCAGCAGGTAGAGAATGAGAGTAGCTGGTTCCTTATAACCTAGTCAGCATCTGGCATCATCTAGTGTAGACTTTTTTTGTAGGAGGATATGATTTTATTTTATATTTTAAATTTGGGAGCAGACTATCATCTTAAATTCTATTTTTGTCTACCCCAGGGCTATTTTTATTGGAAAAACTTTTAATTGAATCACTGTGAGATACAGCTACAACGTTGTTCATGTTTGGGTTTCAGTCTTACAATGTACCCATCCCTCCAACAGTATACATTTCCTACTACCAATGCCTCCAGTTTCCCTCCTGTCACCCTACTTATCTGCCCCCTCCCATCCCAGCCTGTCTGTATGACAGGCACTTCTCTCTCTCTCTCTCTCTCTCTCTCTCTCTCTCTCTCTCTCTTTCTGGGAATTGTGGTTTGCAGTATAGGTACTGAGAGGTTATCATCATGTATATCCCTTTGCCTACTTTGAGCACTCAGTTCTTCTCCAGAGTGATCATTTCCGAGTATCATTATCTTTCTGATCCCTTTGGTGGTCTTATCATTAAAAATAGTATCTTGGCTTATTCATTCAGGTACCTGTCTGGCGGCAGGGCCCCTTCCTGAGGCTGTGCAGCTGTTCTCCCCTGAGAACAGCTGGTTTTCACCCTGGGTCTGCGGTGGATGGGAATTGAGCCACATCACGTGAAACAAAAGCCGAACCGTTTCAGGCACCCTCTGCTCATTCATCCAGGTACCTGCCCGGCAGCAGGGCCCTCTTCCCGGAGCCACAGCCGCTAATGCAGCCACGAGTTATTCTCCCCCTAAATATCCCATAGAAACCATAAGTTATCCTCTTAGATGGAACTTTCACTAGGTTAGCTTAACCACCATAAACACATTAGCCAATAATTCATTAAGCCAATCTAAATTCATTCTGCATCTCAAGCAGAATAGGAACAGTGAGCGTGAAGGTCTAAACCACACAGGTCAAAATGTTGTGTGAAGAAAGTACATAAAGGACAAAACATAATAACCTCTCAAGGTCTGTATTGCAAAACAGAATGCCCAAAAGTATAGAGAGAATATGGGGAATCATGTCTGCCATGGAGACAGGGGGAGGGTTGGAAAGGGGAGTATACTGGGGATATTGGTGGTGGGGAATGTGCACTGGTGGAGGGATGGATGTTTGATAATTGGTGATTGTAACCCAAACATGAAAGCTTATAACATCTCACGATAATTCAATAAAATTTAAAATAAAAATAAATGGTATCTCATAAAAAATTTTCTTGATTGTGTGTAAAGTGAATGTATTATCACATTTACTGGTTTTTAAGTATTTTGCCCTTGTAACTGGCCATTTTGTCTCTTGCCCATTTATTATTATCTATTGTGTTGGTTTTTTCTTGGTTGATTTGAAAGCATTTTTATACTAGCTAATTAATATTTTACTGTTATACTAATCACAAATACTTTCTTTTAGTTTCTTTAGTTTTTTGTGAGGGGCTTTACCTGGTGATGCTCGGGTGTTACTCCTGCCTATGCACTTAGGAATAACTTCTGGCAATTCTCAGGGAACCATATGGGATGCTTGGGATCAAACTTGGATTGGCCATGTGCATAGCAAGTGCATTACTCACTTTACTATCTCTCTGGTCCAAATAACTAGTGTTTTTTAAAATAACTTGTCCTGTCTTTTTAATTTTTTTAAATTTTTATTAGTGAAACACCATGAGGTACAGTTGTAGATTTATAATTTTTTGTGCTTCGGTTTCGATTATACAATGTTCAAATACCCATCCCTCCACCAGTGCCCATTTTCCACCACCATGGATAATATCCCTCCCACCCCCATCCCCCCATCCTACCCTGCCTCTGTGGCAGGGCATTCCCTTTTGTTCTCTCTCTCTTTTTGGGTGTTGTGGTCTGCAAAAGAGGCATTGAGTGACAAACATATTCAGTCCATAGTCTACTTTCAACATGCATCTTCCAACCTGGGAGGATCCTCCAAACACCCTTTATTTGGTACTCCCTTCTCTATCTGAGCTGGCCTATCCCCTAGAATGCCTGGCTGGCCTCTAAGCTATGGAGTAATCCTCCTGGTGCTGATCTCAGCTATTCTTGGATATTAATCTCATATTTTGTTACTTTATATCCCCCAGATGAATGCAATCTTTCTATGTCTATCCCTCTCTTTCTGACTCATTTCGCTTAGCATGATACTTTCCATATTGTACCACTTGTATGTAAATTTCATGACTTCATCTTTTCTAACAGCTACATAGTACTCCATAGTGTAGATATAACAAAGTTTCTTTAACCAGTCATCTGTTCTTGGGCACTCAGGTTTCTTCCAGTTTCTGGCTATTGTAAAGAGTGCTGCAATGAACAAACAAGTGTAGATGTCACTTTGACTATACATTTCTGCCTCTCTGGGATATATTCCCAGGAGTGGTATTGCTGGGTCAAATGGGAGCTCAATTTCTAATTTTTTGAGAATCGTCCATACTGTTTTACAGAAGGGCTGAACCAGTCGGCATTTCCACCAACAGTGAAGGAGTGTCCCTTTCTCGCCACATCCGTGCCAGCATGGGTTGCTTTTGTTCTTCTGAATGTGGGCCAGTCTCTGAGGTGTGAGATGGTATCTCATGTGTTTTTGATCTGCATCTCTCTGATGATTAATGATGTAGAGTATTTTCTCATGTGCTTTTTTGCCATTTGGATTTCTTCTTTGAGAAATTTTCTGTTCATTTCATTGCCCCATTTTTTATGGGGTTGGATGTTTTCTTCTTGTGGAGTTCAACCAGTATTTTGTATATCCTTTATATCAACCCCTTTTCAGATGTGTAATCGGCGAATATCCTTTCCCATTTTGTAGACTGTCTTTGTATTTTGGTCACCGTTTCTTTGGAGGTGCAGAAACTTCTTAGTTTAAGATAGTCCCATTTATCTATCTCTGTTTTCACTTGCTCAGACAGTGGCGTGGCATCTTTGAAGATATCATTAGCTTCAATGTCATGGAGGGTTTTGCCAACTTTGTCTTCAATGTACCTTATGGTTTCTGGTATGATGTTGAGTTCTTTAATCCATTTTGATCTTACTTTTGTACATGGTGTTCGGCAGAGTTCTGAGCCTATTTTTTTGCATGTAGCCATCCAGTGATGCCAGCACAATTTGTTAAAGAGGTTTCGTTACTCCACTTCACATTTCTTGC
Organism: Sorex fumeus; assembly: GCF_029834395.1. Classification (NCBI taxonomy): domain Eukaryota; kingdom Metazoa; phylum Chordata; class Mammalia; order Eulipotyphla; family Soricidae; genus Sorex; species Sorex fumeus. The sequence goes on along the minus strand of NW_026606143.1, from coordinate 6,788,646 downwards.
ACCTTTATCAAAGATCAGATGATCATATGATTGAGGGGAGATGTCAGTGTATTCAACCCTGTTCGAGTGGTCTGCAGTTCTGCGTTTGTTCCAGTACCATGCTGTTTTAATTATTACTGCTTTGTATTAGAATTTGAAGTTAGGGAGGTTGTTTCCTCCCATTTTCTTTTTTCCAAGAATTGCTTTAGGTATTCGTAAGGGCTTATTGTTCCATATAAATTCCAGGAGTGTTTGCTCCATTTCTTTGAAGAATGTCATGGGCATCCTTATAGGGATTGCATTGAATTTATACAATGCTTTCGGTAGTATTGCCATTTTGACAATGTTAAGTCTCCCGAGCCATGAGCAGGGGATATCTTTCCATTTCCTCATGTCCTCTTTTATTTCCTGAAGTAGTGTTTTGTAGTTTTCTGTGAACAGGTCCTTTACTTCCTTAGTCAAGCTGATTCCTAGGTACTTGATTTTCTGGGGCACAATTGTGAACGGGATTGTTTTTTTCATGTAGCTTTATTCTCTCTCACTGTTTGCGTATAGGAAAGCAATGGACTTTTGGGTATTGATTTTATAGCCTGCAACTTTACTATACAAGTCTATTGTTTCTAGGAGTTTTTTGGTGGAGGATATTGGGTTCTCTAAGGATAGTATCATATCATCTGCGAATAGTGAGAGCTTGATTTCTTCCTTTTCTACCTGAATGCCCCTAATCGCTATTGTAAGTACTTCCAGTACTATATTGAACAGCAGTGGAGAGAGTGGATATCCTTGTTCTCATCCCTGATTTTAGAGGGAAGGCTCTCAGTTTCCCCATTGAGGATGATGATTGCTGTGTGCTTGTGGTAGATGGCTTTAACTATGTTGAGGAAAGTCCCCTCTATACCCATTTTGGCTAGGGTATTCATCATAAAGGGGTGCTGGATCTTTTCAAATGCTTTCTCTGCATCTATTGATAAGATCATATGCTTTTTATCTTTTCTTTTGTCGGTATGATGGATTATGTTGATTGATTTCCAAACGTTAAACCATCCTTGCATCCCTGGGATGAATCCTACTTGGTCATGTTGTATGATCTTTTTGATGAGTAGTTGGATTCTATTTGCTAGTGTTTTGTTGAGGATTTTTGCATCTGTGTTCATCAGGGATATTGGCCTGTAATACTCTTTCTTTGTGGTACCTCTGTCTGCTTTTGGCATCAGTGTGATATTTGCTTCGTAGAAACTGTTCGGAAGTGTGTTTGATATTTCAATTTCGTGGAAAAGCTTAAAGAGTATTGGGAGTAAGTCCTCTTTAAAGATTTGGAAGAATTCACTAGTGAATCCTTCCTGGTCAGGACTTTCATGCTTGGGGAGACTTTTTATTACCATTTCAATTTCCTTGATTGTGATAAGTCTTTTCAGGTATTTCAGGTCTTCTTGGTTCAGCCTTTGGAGTCTGTAGGAGTCTAGGAATTTTCCATTTCCTCGAGGTTTTCAAGTTCCGTGGCATAAAGCTTCTCAACGTACTCCCTGAGGATCCTTTAAATTTCTGTAGTTTCTGTTGTAATGACCCCCTTTTCACTTCTGATTCGGTTTATTAGGGTTTTCTCTCTCCCTTTCTTTGTGAGTTTTGCTAGAGGCTCATCGATCTTGTTAATTTTCTCAAAGAACCAGCTCTTGGTTTCATTGATCTTTTGGATTGTTTTTTGGCTTTCCATCTCGTTAATCTCTGCTCTGCGTTTTATTATTTCCTTTCTCCTGTTTGGGTTGTGCTCCTTTTGTTGGTCCTTCTCTGACTTCTTAAGCTGTGAGGTTAAGTTATTTATGTGTGGTCGCTCCTCCTTCCTGAGGAATGCTTGTAGAGCTATAAACATTCTCTTAACACAGCTTTTGCTGTGTCCCATAAGTTTTGGTAACTCGTGTCTTCATTTTCATTCGTTTCTAGGAATCTTTTGATTTCCTCTTTGATTTCCTTTCTAAGCCACTCGTTGTTCAATAGCGTACTGTTTAGATGACTGGTTAAAGAAACTTTGGTACATCTACACAATGGAGTACTATGTAGCTGTTAGAAAAGATGAAGTCATGAAATTTACATACAAGTGGTACAATATGGAAAGTATCATGCTAAGAGAAATGAGTCAAACAGAGAGGGATAGACATAGAAAGATTGCATTCATCTGGGGGATATAAAGTAACAAAATATGAGATTAATACCCAAGAATAGCTGAGATCAGCACCAGGAGGATTACTCCATAGCTTAGAGGCCAGCCGGGTATTCTAGGGGAAAGGACAGTTCAGATAGAGAAGGGAGCAACAAATGGAGGGCGTTTGGAGGATCCTCCCAGGAGGGGAGATGCAGGTTGAAAGTAGACTGGACTGAACATGTTTGTCACTCAATGTCTCTTTTGCTGACCACGGCACCCAAAGGGAGAGAGAGAACAAAAGGGAATGCCCTGCCACAGTGGCAGGGGGGGATGGGGGGGATGGGGGGAAGGGATATTATCCTGGTGGTGGAAAATGGGCACTGGTGGAGGGATGGGTATTTGATCATGATATGACCGAAATCCAAGCACAAAAATTTGTAAATCTACAACTGTACCTCATGGTGTTTCACTAATAAAAAATAAATTTAAAAAAAGCAACAAAAAAATAGAGTACTGTTTAATTTCTAGGTGTTTGATTTAGTTTTCTGTTTTTGTTTGTGATTTACTTCTAATTTCAGCGCATTATGGTCTGAGAAGATTGTTGATACAATCTCTATCTTCTTAATTTTATGGAGGAATGTTTTGTGGCTCAGCATGTGGTCTATCTTGGAGAATGTTCCATGTACACTTGAGAAGAATGTGTATTCAGCTTAAGTCCCTTTCTTCCATTGTTTCCCTCAGATGAAGTATGTACTTGCTAAGTTTGAGTCTGGTTGATCTATCAAGAGTTGTCAAAGCAGTGTTGAAGTCTCCCACTATTATTGTGTTGCTATTGATGTCTTTTTCCAAATCTATGAGTAGTTATTTTAAGTACTTTGCTGGTCTCTAATTAGGTGCATATACATTTATTATTGTAAGTTCTTGCTGTTGTACAGATCCTTTGATCAATAACAAATGGCCTTCACTGTCTCTTATGACCTTCTTCACTCTGAAATCGATGTGGTCTGATATTAGGATGGCTACCCCAGCTTTTTTATGGGAGCTGTTTGCCTGGAGGATTGTTTTTCAGCCTTTGACTCTGAGTCTGTGTTTGCTTTGACTATTGAGATGTGTTTCTTGCAGGCAGCAGAATGTTGTGTTCAATTTTCTAATCCATCCTGCCCCTCTATGTCTTTTAATTGGTGCGATTACCTTATTGACATTGAGAGAGATTATTGTTATGGGATTTTGTCCCATTGTTCTGTTGAAATTTGGTGTATTCGAGGGGCCTGTCTTTCCTTAAAGTAGCCCATTTAGTTGTTCTTGTAACCATGGTTTTGAGTCTATGAAGTTCCCGAGCTGTTGTTTGTCTGTGAAACTGTGTGTTGTTCCTTCTATTATGAATGAGAGTCTCGCTGGGTAAAGTATTTTTGCTGAGACATTTATTTCATTGAGTTTTTTCACTATGTCCCACCACTGTTTTGGGGCCATGGGGGTTTCATCAGACAAATCAGCTGTAAATTTTAAGGAAGCTCCTTTGTAGGAAATTTCTTTCTTCTATCTTGTTGCTTTCAGTATTTTGTCTCTGTCTAAGGTTTTGGTCATTTTGATCAGGATGTGTCTTGGGGTATTTTTATTCAGATTTCTTCCAGCTGGTACCCTTCAGGCCTCCTGAATGTGATCACAAGTTTTCTTCAGCTCTGAAAACGTAGCAATGATGTCTTTGACAGTTTCTTCTTCATCAAGGTTTTCTTCCTGTCCCTCTGGGACTCCAATAATTCTTATGTTACCCCTCTTGGCTTCATCACGATCTTCTCTTGCCATCTGTTCCCGAATTGTGAGTCTCTTTTCCATTTTCTGCTCTTTTCTGGAGAGTCTCTGAACTTCATCTTCGAGCCCACTGATTCTGTTCTCAGCAGCTGTTACTCTGCTGCTGAGGCCTTCCACTGAGGTTTTCAATTCGCCTACCAGGTTTTTCAGGTCTGACATTTTCCGATTGCATTTTCCTCATTTCTGCCTTCAAATCCTTTTGTCTTTTATTGGCATTGTTTTCCATTGTTTCTTTTAGTTCCCTAAGAATCCTAAGTAGCTCCCTTCTGAATTCCTTGTCAGAGAGTTTGTCTAACACTACAGTACTGTTGGTGTCTTCTGGGCTAGACTCTTCAATAAGAAAGTTTGGTGGGCTTTTGCGTTGCTTTCCCATTGTGACAAGTGTGGTTTAGTCTTTCACGTTCACTGTTACTATTCTGCTTAATATGCTGTGTGAGTTGAGATAGGCTTATGAATTATTGGCTACTAAGAGGGTATCTTATGGTTCCTATGGCATATGTAGTGGGGGGATATTTCACGGCCACATTAGCGGCCACGGCTCCGGAATGGGTCCCTGGCGCTGGGCTCCGGGCTGTACCTGGTTGAATGATGAGAGAGTACCCAGAGACGTTCAGCTTTGTTGCGGAGAGGTGGGCCTCAGTTCCCGTCCCGCGCAGATCAAGCTGTCTTTTGGCATATAGATATTTCTAATTTGCCAGCAGTCATATTTATCAAATTCTTATATTGAAGTATATGTTAATGTGCATGCTTTTTGAGTCTTATTCAAAATGGCATCCCCTACCCTTGGATTACACTCTATATTTTGCAATAATTAAAAAATATATGTTTATTTATTTTTATGACCTGTATTGTATGTAATTTATGTTTATGTGAATAATTTGATGTGGATAATTTAATTGCATTATTTTTAATTAGTGAATTTTTAGGTCATTTGTTTATGACCATCATGCTATCTTGTTTCTTCCCTAAATTTCTTTTCTGTGGACTGTATCCTGATGGGCATGATGGGAATGGCACTGAATTATTATTACTTCTTTTTGAAAACTAAATTAGACTCTGAGTAGTCACTGACTAAAGAGAAGCATTCTGTTATTGAATAGTCATGCTGTTAAAAAAAAGTCGACTCAATTAGTGCTGACTATCAAAGGTCAGACAAATGTCCTTTGGTCTAGATTGGACAAAATGTTCCTTAAAATTTCTGAAGGAAGGCACTCTCCCTGTGTGATTAATTGGAGCTTGCTTTGAATATTAATTCTGCTCTTTCCATCTGCTTGACCCTGGGTAAGTTTGTGAATCTCTGAGACTCAGTTTCCATAACCTCAAATTTCCCATTCATCCATATGAACACTCCTATGTGTAGAACCTATTACTACAAACATACATAAATATAAACAAGATCATAAATATAGAGAATAGATTGGTTATTGTCAGGGATAAGGGTGGGAGTAAGACAGAAATGAGTAAACTGCTCTTGTTTTATTTTAAATACATTTCTTAAAAGTTCTGAGCTAATATTTGTGCTTGGTGTCTTTTTAGTGCTCAATCATGTTAATCATTGCTTCTGGTTATGATAATAACTTCTGCAGAGATATGACCATTTGGGGGTGGGTGTAGAGGCAGAAAAAGAATTGTAATATGGGAGCCCTTTTTGAAGGGTTGAGGTGGGAGGAATGTGAGGTTGTTGGCACTTGCTGAAAAGCCTAGGAGAGGTGTTAGAGTCAGCATCACAATAGTCTAGCACAGGTACTCAGCCAGTGAAAAACCACCCTGAGGCTCTAGGCTTTTGATACACAAAACCATGCCATGAGTCATACATGACCTTGGGAAAAGTTAGGGAACCCAGAGAAGAGGTGTAGGAACAGACCAACTATTGTCTGAGAGCAAGTAAACAGACGCTATCTTCATTCAGGAAGAGGTGGACAAATGATCACATGGGAATGATTTAGTAATGCCTAATAGAAAACCGGTTAGGGTCAAAGCCTGGTACTGCAAATAAGGAATTCAACGGGATGCAAACCAGAGCACATATGGAAAACCTTCACATCCTTCTGTAAGATTTGTTCATTGGTTGGCACAGGGAGCCTAGTCCCACTCTAGTTCTGTGGTTCTCAAAGCATTATCTGGAATTATCTGGAAATATTTTAAATTCCTGAAGGCTGAGTCCTACAATCAATTGATTCTGATGTCACTGTCCCAGTTATGGTCTGACCCTCAATCCTCTCATTAGGAAGAATGTAAAGACAAAAATTTTAAAAGCTATCTAGGTGATTCTAATAAGAAGGAAAGTTTGAAAACCTATTTGAAGGAAACCATAGTGCTTCCTGGCTTGCTGCTGGACTCTGGCAAAAAATGGAAAGAATATGGCACATAAAGACAAGAGAGGGAGGAATGGATATGGAGAATATGGTCATATAGTCAGTCTTGTTGACTTGTGGTTGTTGAACTGTGAAGACTATGCATGGAGTTCAAAGACTGGCATTATACGTCTTATGTGGGAGCATATTAGAAATGCAGGATTTTATTCCACCCAGAATTACTGAATTTTGCAGTTTTTCAAAATTGCTAGGTGATTTGTATTCATTCCAAAGTTTGTGAAGTAAATATTTAAGCCAGGGATAAAACAGGTTCCATTTGAAGGAAATTTTGGGGAGATTTGTTTGACTTCCCAAAAGCAAATACTTATAATTTTTCAGTGGACAACTGGGATTTAGTCAGAGTTACTGCATCTATTACTTGGTTTGGTAAGGAATGCTTTAATTTAAAATATTTTTATACCTAAATAAAGCATTTCATGAGTTTATATATAGAAATCCTGCTTTTTTACATTAGGAAAAAGGCTTATTAATATTCACAAGTACTTGCTTCAGTTATTTGTTTCTATAAAGATTATATCATCAAATTTGCTACATAAAAATACCCATTAGCAATTTACTGATATAATTAAATCCTTAATTGAAGAGTTTTTATTCATAGTTGATATCACTTAAAAAACATAGTTTTTATTTTATTTTCTAGGACCCCTGACCTGGAGTGGCCAGGATAGTCTTGGTGCATGCTTGGCACCACAGATTAAGCTAATGGACTCATCAAACATTCCTTGGGCACTTCCTAAGTCACAGAGCCATTTTTTCATACCCCAGATATTATGCCTTTGTCTTTTAGAAGTTTCTTTTAGAAACTCCGGAGAAGAGTTCCTGAGAAAGTGTTTGGGTGAAAACTAACTTTGTTCTAGCTATCATGTTTTGTCATGGATGTCTCCCTTCTTGAACAGTAGTACGGTCCTGCTGGTTTTCCATTGGGACAGAACCTTGCATTCAGACAGGTAGTGAGTGAAGAGCCGAGCCAGTGTATTGATGAGTACTGATGGCAGGTTCTTCAGGTGTTCAGGTCTGACCTTGTCTGGGCCGGGTGCTGTTTGTTTCTTTACCGACGAAATGGTGTGTCGGATTTCGGAAGGGAGAACGTTGGGAACGACATATCCATCCTGTGGAATTTGGTATGTCGGCAAGTGGACATGGCTATCGAAGAGATTTGAGTAGAAGTCATGGATAATCTTCTCCATTGCCGTTCTGGAGGATGTGATGGATCCATCAGGACGTCGGAGGGCAGTCATCTTGGTCTTATAGTTGGCGAAGGACAGGCGGGCGTTACGAATACTTTTCCCGGCTTCTGCCGCATCTACCAGTACTTCTGCTCTTCTCTCTTTGAGGTCTTCCTTGATCGCATCTCTGCACTGCTTTGCAAGCTCAGATGTTAGCTTGCGGTTGCCTGAGGCATGCGCCAAACCAGGCTGGCGAATTAGCTCAAGAGTTTTTGAATTAGCTCAAGGCGATTTTTTGTGGCTATCTCTCTCTTGGCGTTCCTCGCACATTCATGGAGGTGCTGAACCAGTCGATTGTATTCCTCGTCAATATTGTCAACAATGGCATCTTCCCATGTTGCCGCAACAGTACCAAAGAGTTCCCAGTTGGTGGTCATTCTGGGAGTTCTCTTTTTGAACTTTGCAGCCCTTTCTCCCCGCTCTGTGAAGTAGAATTTTGCACGAAGGAGACGGTGGTCCGATCCCGTTCGAAATTTTGGGACAACAGCGACATCAGTCAGGCAAAACCGTCGATTGAATATGATGTGGTCTATTTCGTTGTGGAATCGTCCACCGGGAGACTCCCATGTCCATCGTTTAGATTCTGCCTTCTGGAACTGTGAGTTACCATGAATGGTCTTGGTCGACATGATGAACTCAGACAGTCTCTCACCCTGTTCGTTCCATTCTAGGCCATGGGTCATGTTTTAAATAAAAGCAGAGGTCTACTGGCCTTGCTTTCCAGGCACTCTACAAGTATGGTTGCTGGGTCAGCAACATCAATATCACTTATAAACTTGTTAGAAATGTAAAATCTTGTCCCCAATCCCAGACTTATTTATGTAAGATACTCTGAAGGTGGGGTGAAACTCTATGGTTACTAAACAATTTAGATGACTATAATTAAAGCTAGTGTTGAAAAGGGTTATTCAAAGTAATGCAATCCAAGAGAGTATTGCCAAGTGCATAAATAAGGGAAGAATGTGGGAGTAGTTGTATGAGTTATGGGCTTCAATCCCATCTATGACATGGTAGGAACAACCAGCAGTCCTCTGGAATTATTCTTAGTTTTGCATACAGAGATCATTCTTTTTTTCCAAGGATCATTCTTGGCAGTGGTCAGGGGCCATATGAGGTGCAAGAGATTAAACTGCAGTAAGCAGTATGCAAGGCAATGGCCTTAACCTCTGTCCTATCTCTCTGGTACAATTTTATCATATTTAAAATGGAGGTATTTGAGTAGATGGTATTTAAGAGTCCTTAAAAATCTGATAAATCAAGATACAGCAATTGGTATAGAGTGAATTTTCTTTCTTTTTCTTTTTTAATTTTTAAAAGAATTTTATATTTTTTAGAGCATTGCAACGACATTCATGATTGAATTTCAGTCATACAGTATTCCGACACCCATCCTTCCACCAGTGTACATTTCTCTACACCAGTATCCCCAGATTCCCTCTCAGCCTCCCCCTCCCCCCCCCGCTTGCCTCCCTCTTTGCTTTGGCAGGTGCTTTTCTACTCTCTCTCTCTGCTTTTAGGCATTGTGGTTCTCAATATTGATAGTGAAAGGTTATCCAGAATATCCCTTACCTACTTTTAACCCTCTGATCTTGACCAGCATGATCATTCCTAGCTATTATTTTCTTAGCGGTCTCTTCTCTATCTTACCTACCCTCAGCCCCCCCACACACTTGTGTTTAGTTTCAAACATTGACCAGTGTCCTAACCCCTGTTTATCCTGGCCATGGATATTATTCTTCTAGTATATATATGTATATATATTTATGTAGCACTGTCCTTCAGTTGTTCATCGATTTGCTCAAGCAGGCCCAGTAACGTCTCCTTTGGTGAGGCTTGTTGTTACTGTGTTTGGCATATAGAATATGCCATCGGTAGCTTGCCAGGCTTTGCCGTGCGGGCATATATTGTATACCACAAATAAATGCAGTGATTTTATATCTGTCCCTCTCCTTCTGAATTATTTCACTCAGCATTATATTCTCCATGTCCATCCATTTATAGGCAAATTTCATGACTTTATTTTTCCTACAGCTATATAGTATTCCATTGTGTAGATGTGCCATAATTTCTTTATTCATTCATCTGTTCTTGGGCACTCAGATTGTTTCCAGGTTCTGGCTATGGTGAATAGTGCCATAGGGGTGCATATGGTGTTTCTGCTATTTGTTTGGGGGCCCCCAGGGTATATTCCCAGAAGTGGTATTGCTGGGTCAAATTGGAGCTCAATTTCTAGTTTTTTTGAGAAATGTCCATCTTATTTTACAAAAAGGCTGAACCAGTCGACATTCCCACCAACAGTTAAGGAGAGTTTCTTTCTCTCCATATCCATGCCAACACTAGTTGCTTTTGTTCTTTTGGATGTTTGCCAGTCTCTGTGGTGTGAAATGATATCTCATTGTTGTTTTGATCTGCATTAGAGTGAATTTTCACTAAGGCATTTGCCCCAGTAATTAACAAGATGCAAAAAGAATTCTAAAAATCTTTACTATTAAAGCATAAAATTTTGAGATGATTCCAATCATGCATTTCTTCTAAAAATATGAGCATATTTAATGATCTTTGTTTATATGTCAGATGTATGTCTTTGATCAAGAACACTGCCAGTTGTGAGTCTGCTTTGCTACAGGTAAAATAGAATATTTGAATGGTAAACAAGTTCTAACTTACAATAACTTACCTTCCTTTATGAAACATTTCAGCTTTGTCCATGGAATAATTCTAAATGCATGCCCAAGATGTTGTTAAAATGATTATCACAAAGTCAATTTAGTTGAGACCATTTTTATAAGTGTCACATTCTTTTATATTGTAATTATAAATATACATATATAAGATATAAAAGGGAACACCAATGGGCATCAAGAAGGGGCTGACAACTGGCACCAGAGGATGAATTGCTGACCTCCAAGGATATGAAGAAAGCTACACAGTAAGTATGAGTTACTACAGGATAGTACCATTTAGTAAAGAGGACATCACTATTGCTTGACCATGAATATTAATCTTGCTACTGGTGACTTTTAGCACAGAGGTAGGCCAACATGGCTGACCCAAGTTTGTTTTCTCCACCCCTCCCAGAGAGCCCGGCAAGCTACCGAGAGTATCTCGCCCGCACAGCAGAGCCTGGCAAGCTACCCGTGATGTATTCGATATGCCAAACACAGTAACAACAAGTCTCACGATGGGGACGTTACTGGGCCCGCTTGAGGGTATCAATGAACAATGGGAGGACCATGACCATGACCATGACTTTTGGTGAGAAAAAAATTGAATTCTGTTTAGTACTTCTTTTAGAAGGTAAGGACGATGACTGTGTACTTAAAAGTAGTTCCATCATGATAACCTCTGAATGCAAACCATAACACCCCAAAGGGGAGTGACAAAGACAGAGAGAAAGACAGAGACAGAAATAAGGAAAGTGCCCGCCATAGAGACATGCTGGGGGAACGGTGGCGGGAGGGAAACTGGGGACATTGGTGGTGAGAAATGTACACCGGTAGAGGGATGGGTGTACACATGACTGTATGTATGACTGTTTGTATGATTCAATCATTGTATGACTGAATCCTGACCATGATCAGCTTTGTAACTCTATATCTCACGGTGACTCAAAAATAAAAATTAAAATAGAAAAATAAAAGTAGTTCCATCAATATCTTATTTCTCATAGTTGATTTGGGCTATCTGGAAGTTGAACCTAACTTATATGGAAGTTAACTTATCTGAAGTTGGAAGTTGCACTGTTTTTTTTCTAGTAATGGTGGACAAGCCACTTCTATATACACAAGAAAATAGGTAAGAGGATTCAGGCAACAAATAACAACCTAGATTATCAAGTAATCAAAAGGCTTTATTGGCATTTTAAAATAAGTGTGTATTGCTTTGCTTTTAAAAGGTACTTGTAGTTGTGGATCCAGATGTATTTTATGCATCGTGGAGTATTACGTGTAAGTTCCACAGACAGCAACAATCCTTTTATTAAAATTGAATATTGCTCTCACTTACAAGAGATTGGTCTTACAGGTAAGCACTTAGAAAAAAATATTGCAGAACAATCTTACCTAGAGCTGTAGCCTTTGTTATCTTTTGTCTATTATATAAAGAGAGAGTAACCCAATGTAGTGGGGGAAATACAAGACCTGGGCTCTGATCAGGGAAATCACCCTGGGAAATTCAGAGATGCTTTTCAGATTTTGCTGCCCATACCTGTGGCATGGTAAAATTAGATAGGCTGTAAGGTTATACTATATTTAATAAAGACTAGCCCTATATAAAATATAAGCCTTATACCCTCTATATTTGCTAAAATAGATAAAATATGAGATTTCCTTCAAGACTGGGATCCCATATTTTTATTATGCTGCCACTATATCTCAGTCACATTTTGTTCAATAACTACCCTTTTTAAAGCTCTCAGTCTGAAGTATCTCTTTGACTCCTATCTCCTATGATTTGAGCTTAATTCTTCAATACACTCACACTAATAAATCTTTGGCTCTACCAGGGCCTCCAATGTATTAACCATACCTTTTTCCTTCTTAATATATCCTTATAAGTCTTGACTAGAATTCATGACTTATGATTACAATCTTCATTTTGCCTTTATTTCATTTACCTCTTTCTTCCTCCCTCACAATGACTTGGTAAAATAACATCTTTGTGTTTGAGGTCAAGAGTCTCAGGGAAATATATTCAGATTTGCATTCAATAGGCTAGCTGGGGAGTGCGTTGGGGAACATGGGAGGTTGAAATGAAGTTGGGCAGAAGAAGTTGAGGCTTCAGCTGATCCTACAGAATATACTGGGATGCACTTTAAAATCATCCTCTCTTGTGATAAGAACACTGCCCTTCATCCTTATTTTATCACTAGTCTCTGGGAACAGGAGGCCCTGGTAAGTATGCACAAGGAAACTATCTGAATTTGGTGGGCAACTCCAGAGAAGTGATTCACCTGAGACCTGTCGGTGTCCAACACTCCTAGCATTTGGGACAATGAGTGTGTCAGTCCTGAAGGGGAAATCTAGGTGTAGCTAACATACAATATGTCGGCTTGCAGTTTTAGTTAAGGGAGTTCTACTTACTCCACGTCTGTGTTGGGAAACTAATGGAGACTGAGAAGTGTCTTAGAACCACAGTGAACAATTTCTTTTTAAAAATTTTACCACCAGCCTCAATTGAGCTTCCATTCTGCCCATAATTGTTCTGCATTTCTCATTTTCATACCCTTGCCTTGCTCCTCCAAAACCTTTTGCCTATCTCCACACTTGTGACACACTTGAGAAAATAGAATCAATAGAAAATAGAAAAACATCTATATTTTTCTCCAGCAATATAACAATGAACATACAAAACTATTATTTTCTGCTACAGAGAATTGTTCAAGATCCTCTCTAAACACAACTTCACCTTGCATTGCATTCCATTCCTTCTTGTGTACTCAAGGGCAACCCATTTTAGTATTCTCCCACATTGCTTTTCAGCCAGCACTCCTCTTCTGCTCCACTTTACAGAAAATCTCAGCGTTGGCTTTATTCTCTAAATCTCTGTTTCTTCACCTTTCTTCTTATTCTTTCTTAAACCTTATCAAATAACTCATACTACTTCACTGATACTGACTGCATTTATCCAACTTACTATGCCCATGCTACCTTTCTTAGCCTGTCTTCAGTGGGCATACTTGTTATTGGGTGTAGGATGATTCTTTCCTTGAAGAGCTCACTCGGCTCTGGTAACAAGCCATTTACTGATTCCCTCATATTTTATTGGCCTCTCTCTCTTACCAATTGGTGTCTCAACCTGCCTAAGCTCTAAATTTGAGATATCAGGAACTAATGCTTCAACATACTTTCATCCCTTCTGAGATATCAGGAACTAATGCTTCAACATACTTTCATCCCTTTTCCTCACATAACTAATATGTGATTTTATCAAATTAGAAGCTTTTAAAAATGAGAGTTTACCCCCAAACTGTAAATTTACCTATTTAACTGCCTATTTAATCTCTCTAAATAAAAATAGCACTGTAGCACTGTCCTCCCATTGTTCATAGATTTGCTCAAACGGGCCCAGTAATGTCTCCATTGTGAGACTTGTTGTTACTGTGTTCGGCATATTGAATACATCACAGGTAGCTTGCCAGGCCTTGCTGTTGCGGGCAAGACACTCTCAGTAGCTTGCAGGGCTCTCGAGAGGGGAGGAGGAATCAAACCCAGCTCGGCCGCGCTGGCTGTGCGCAAGGCAAACACCCTACCTCTGTGCTATCGCTCCAGCTCCTGTACCTAAAAAATTAAAAATATCTCTTGCCTCATGGATTGCGAATTTGAAGGACTCAATGAGATCGCAACCTTGCATGCAGCCGACACAGGTTTGATCCCGGCATCCCATATCAGTAGCTAAATGGATGGAATGTTTCCTATATACACATATTATCCTCATATTTCATATCCACATATTTCCTATATACACCCAGATCCTCCAAATTCCAGTAGGCGGGGGTCACACCCACCACCTGGCCCCCTGGCGCCGTGTAATCCCATCAGCGGCCAAGACTCAGAGACTATAAAATCCAGATCCCGGATGAGAACAGTGCAGTCTCTGCCCCCGCGCCTGGGTGTTCCTTCCCGGAGTCCCTTGGAGGGGAGCGGGTTGAGCTTTCCTCCCCACCCCGACCAGGGCTACGGCAGCCGAAGACCTCCAGGACCAGCCACCACCATGCTGAGACCACTATCCGCACACATGAAGGTACTGGCAGAGGGACAATACCACGCGGGTTCCGGGGCCGAGACCTCCAAGCCTACTCGAATTGGAGTCGAGCATCTTCCACCCAGATCCTCCAAATTCCAGTAGGCGGGGGTCACACCCACCACCTGGCCCCCTGGCGCCGTGTAATCCCATCAGTGGCCAAGACTCAGAGACTATAAAATCCAGATCCCGGAACCGCGCGGCCGCGCGACATCTTAACAAAACTTTTTTTTTTTATGACTTCTTATTGTCTTATTCCTACTTTGGACAAACTTGCAGGCTATCGAATGTAGCCTGCCCACAGGGCAGAGTCTGGCAAACTCCCTGTGGCGTACCAAATATGCCAAATACCAGTAACAATGATGGGTCTCATTCTCCTAAATAGCCTTGAATATAATCTCAGGGCTAGGATGAAAGAGATGTTACTGGGGCCTGCTCGAGGCAATCGACGAATAACAGGATGATGAAATGAAATGAAAATGAAAATATTTGACATATTTTAAAACTCACATTCAACATATCTGAAACTGAAACTCTGGTTTTCATGTTCATCAAAACCAGTGTCTCCCTCGATATCTCATTCATCTCAGGGAATAAAATAAAGTGGCACTTTTTATTAAGTTACTCAAGTTACAAATTTCAGTCACCCCATCTCCATTTTTTTTCAGACTCCACAACATCAATTCTTATGTTTATAATATAGTCTCCTCAGTGAATGTATTCAATAGGTTCTTGGAAACTGGGACTTTAAGATAAATGACATGTAAAAAACTTCGTCCTTTAAAGAACATTATTTTGTTTAATGTTGGGAGAGAATTTTTTCTTATCAATGTTATATTGAGATTATACTGTTCAGGGACCAGCTATTCATACCAAATCTAAACAGTTCTTTTCACCCTTATCATTGCTACCCAATTCAAGGCTCCATCATCACTTGCCTGGAATATTAATTTCTCACTGCTCTCTCTGCTTTTACTGCTGCCCTCTTTCCAAATAGCAACTTCAGTGAGCTTTTAGGAATAGAAGGCAGATTGTGTATTTCCTTGGATGAAAACCTTTGATATATTTTTGTTGTTGTTTTTTGGGTCACACTCGGCCATGCACGAGGGTTACTCCTGGTTCTGCATTCAGGAATTATCTCTGGTGGTGCTCAGAGACCATATGGGATGCTGGGAATTGAACCCGGGTCGGCCATGCGCAAGGCAAATGCCCTACCCATTGTGCTATTGCTCCAGCCTCACCATTTGATATCTTTTTACCCAGAAAAAATTCAAATTTTATACTGTCACCAAAATGGTCTAACTGGCAAGCCTCAATTTAGCCTCTGACTTCATCTTCTATCACATTTTACTTCCATCCTTGCTGTCCCCTGATAACTGCACTCCTAAAAAAAGTTTTCATCTTGGCATCTATACATGACTTCTACTTGAGAAAGAGGGTGACAAAGATATGATTTGCCTAATAAAAATTGGCAGTTGATAATGGTTCGATGAAAGACTTTAATTTTCTAGCATTCATGATAATCTTACCTTGAATTAGCTAAGAAAGCCATGATTTTAATGATTAATTTTACTCTACCTAACTTATATAAACAGCTATTCTCCGTACAGAAGTAAAAATACAGAAACCAATGAAAAACAGAGTTGTAGCCAAAGTTGCATGTTTCAATTATTAAACTCAACAGTGAAGACTTGGTTTTAGCAATGTAACTCATTGTATGAAACTAATACTGGTCCTTTGAATGGCACTGACATTGTAGTTTCTGTTTCCAGTAAAATAATTAATTTTTAGTTTTATAATAGAATAATAGTGATAAATATAAAAGTTTATTTAGTTTTATGTTTGTGACTATTGTAATTTTTGGTTTGGGCCACACGTAGTGACACTCCGGATGAACTCCTGACTGTACTCCGGAATCACTCCTGGTAGTGCTGAGGCAGGGGAACCATAGGGAATGTGGGGGATCAAAGCCAGGTTGGTCACCTGCAAGGAAAATGCACTAACTGCTGTACTATCATTCTGGCCCCATGTTTGTGACTATTTTTAAAATAGAAATAGCAAGACAATAAATAGAAAGCAAGGAATCTGTGAGTATAATTTTCTTTTAAAGGAGACCTATAGGCTTGCTCTTAAATTCGTGTTCTCCCTTTAACACGAATCTCTCTTGCGTGTCTCCATGTTTCTTTGCTTGCCTATTTCCACTATGGACAAGCCTATGTTATCTCTGGAACATGTATTTCCATCTTTCTTTCCCTTAATATCTTCCTAAATACATTGTAGCACTGTGCTCCCATTGTTCATCGATTTGCTCAAGCGGGCCCAGTAATGTCTCCATTGTGAGACTTGTTGTTACTGTGTTTGACATATCAAATACGTCACGGGTAGCTTGCCAGGCTTTGCCGTGTGGGCGAAGTACTCTTGGTAGTTCGCCAGGCTCTCCGAGAGGGACAGAGGAATCGAATCTGGCTCGGCCGGGCAGGTGGCTTGCAAGACAAAAGCCTTACCGCTGTGCTATGGCTGCAGCCAGCTCACTTCAGCAGCACATATACTAAAATCTCTCTAAATTCATTTTAATAAAACTATCCTGTTTTATGAAAAAACTATATTTGGTCATCACGATCACGACCACCCTGTTGTTCGTCGATTGCCTCGAGCAGGTGCCAGTAACGTCTTCTTCGTCCTAGCCCTGAGATTTTTTTTTTTAAAGTGCCATATTCAAGGCTTTTTCAGAGTTAGGAGAATGAGACCCATCATTGTTACTGGTATTTGGCATATTGGGTATACCATGGGGAGTTTGCCAGACTCTGCCGTGTGGGCAGGTTACATTTGGTAGCCTGCCAGTTTGACCAAATTAGAAATGAGATGATAAGATGTTGTGCGGCCGCAAATGCGGCCGCGCGCTTCCGGGAGCTGAGTGTGATAATCTCTGGATCCTGGCCATTGTTGGAGTTACACGGCAGTTGGTGGGTGTAACTGTCTAGTTACTGGCAGGTCCAGTCCCAAACCATGCAGGCATGGACATCTCAGCCCCGGGTCCCACACACCTGGGTTCCTCTGCCAGTTCTTTTATGCGTGAGGCTCATCCAAGTGTGTGGAGAGTGGTCCCAGCATGGCCTTGGCTGGGCCCCGGTGGTCTTCAGCTGTTGGGCCCTGGTGGAGACAGTCAGGCATAGGGTAGGAGACTCTGCCTTGTTCTCTCCCAGGAGCTGAGTGTGATAATCTCTGGATCCTGGCCGTTGTTGGAGTTACACGGCAGTTGGTGGGTGTAACTGTCTAGTTACTGGCAGGTCCAGTCCCAAACCATGCAGGCATGGACATCTCAGCCCCGGGTCCCACACACCTGGGTTCCTCTGCCAGTTCTTTTATGCATGAGGCTCATCCAAGTGTGTGGAGAGTGGTCCCAGCATGGCCTTGGCTGGGCCCCGGTGGTCTTCAGCTGTTGGGCCCTGGTGGAGACAGTCAGGCATAGGGTAGGAGACTCTGCCTTGTTCTCTCCCAGGAGCTGAGTGTGATAATCTCTGGATCCTGGCCATTGTTGGAGTTACACGGCAGTTGGTGGGTGTAACTGTCTAGTTACTGGCAAGTCCAGTCCCAAACCATGCAGGCATGGACATCTCAGCCCCGGGTCGCACACACCTGGGTTCCTCTGCCAGTCCTTTTATGCGTGAGGCTCATCCAAGTGTGTGGAGAGTGGTCCCAGCATGGCCTTGGCTGGGCCCCGGTGGTCTTCAGCTGTTGGGCCCTGGTGGAGACAGTCAGGCATAGGGTAGGAGACTCTGCCTTGTTCTCTCCCAGGAGCTGAGTGTGATAATCTCTGGATCCTGGCCGTTGTTGGAGTTACACGGCAGTTGGTGGGTGTAACTGTCTAGTTACTGGCAGGTCCAGTCCCAAACCGTGCAGGCTTGGACATCTCAGCCCCGGGTCCCACACACCTGGGTTCCTCTGCCAGTTCTTTTATGCGTGAGGCTCCTCCAAGTGTGTGGAGAGTGGTCCCAGCATGGCCTTGGCTGGGCCCCGGTGGTCTTCAGCTTTTGGGCCCTGGTGGAGACAGTCAGGCATAGGGTAGGAGACTCTGCCTTGTTCTCTCCCAGGAGCTGAGTGTGATAATCTCTGGATCCTGGCCGTTGTTGGAGTTACACGGCAGTTGGTGGGTGTAACTGTCTAGTTACTGGCAGGTCCAGTCCCAAACTGTGCAGGCTTGGACATCTCAGCCCCGAGTCCCACACACCTGGGTTCCTCTGCCAGTTCTTTTATGCGTGAGGCTCATCCAAGTGTGTGGAGAGTGGTCCCAGCATGGCCTTGGCTGGGCCCCGGTGGTCTTCAGCTGTTGGGCCCTGGTGGAGACAGTCAGGCATAGGGTAGGAGACTCTGCCTTGTTCTCTCCCAGGAGCTGAGTGTGATAATCTCTGGATCCTGGCCATTGTTGGAGTTACACGGCAGTTGGTGGGTGTAACTGTCTAGTTACTGGCAGGTCCAGTCCCAAACCGTGCAGGCTTGGACATCTCAGCCCCGGGTCCCACACACCTGGGTTCCTCTGCCAGTTCTTTTATGCGTGAGGCTCATCCAAGTGTGTGGAGAGTGGTCCCAGCATGGCCTTGGCTGGGCCCCGGTGGTCTTCAGCTGTTGGGCCCTGGTGGAGACAGTCAGGCATAGGGTAGGATAAATTTGATCATATATGAAATGAAATTTTATGTATATTTCCCTTTAGCTTCTTGGGTCACACCTGGCTATGCTCAGAGGTTACTCCTGGCTCTGTATTCAGGATTACTCCTGGTAGTACTTTGGGGAATTATTCCTGGTGTGCTATGGGATGCCAGGGATAGAACCTGATCGACTGCATGCAAAGCAAATTCCCTACTTGCTGTTGTATGGCTCAGGACCCTAAATCAAAATTTAGAAACACATTTTAGGTGACAGCACGATGATTTGCACAATAAAATTCCTTATAAGAGAGAGGAAAGAGAGGAAATTATGAGAGGCTTAAAACTCATATCTAAGGAAAAAAGAAACACAGCACATTAACCACTTAGAGAACTATGAGGGGAAATGGTTAAATGGAAAAAAATGTTTTCTGGATAAGGAAATATTAAGCATTTGGATTCAGGAAAGAAACTTATATTAATTTTCCATACATTTTCTGCTTTCCATTTCTTAATTTCATTAGCTACTTACCAAATTGGGCTGGAGCGATAGCACAGCGGTAGGGCGTTTGCCTTACACGCAGCCAACATGGCCAACCCGAGTTCGATTCCTCTGCCCCTCTCGGAGAGCCCGGCAAGCTACCGAGAGTATCTCGCCCGCACGGCAGAGCCTGGCAAGCCACCCGTGATGTATTCAATATGCCAAACACAGTAACAACAATATCTCCAATGGAGACGTTACTGGGCCCGCTTGAGCAAATCGATGAACAACGGGAGGGCCTTTACCTTTACCTTTACTTACCAAATTGGAAAAGAATAAAACCTAGAGAAGTATAGAAAAATAGCATGGAAAAAGTGAGAGAGGTTTTTCTCTTCTATAATAAAATTAAATTTATCCTTGCTCCTAGGACTTTGTAGGAAGTTGTACTCGTAAAGAAGTGTTTTAAAAGTTAGTGCAATCAATGTCTAGTGACTATAAGGAACACCAAAATCCAAAATACAAAGTTCCTCTATAAACACCCTTCATTTAAAAGAAAGACTAGAAAGCATTTAGAAAAGTTCCTAAATATCTTCATAATTCGATTAGCCCCATAGCACATACAGAATCAAGATTTATAAAAACCAGTTCAATTTTTGGACAGTTAATTAAATTAATGTTTAACATACTGAAAAAATTCAGTACACAGAATTCTAAGATAGCCCCTGGAGATGCTGACTCCCTAATCCACAGGCATCTTTTCCCAGTTTCCATTCAAATAGGTTATGTTCTGAAGGGTTTTTTTTTCCCCCGGAATCAGTTAAGATCTGCAATCTAATCCCACCTGCTTTTTTTAAAGCAGGAAGTTTTCTCCCATTAATCGGAAAAGAGAATGTCAGGGAGGCATACTTTTCCTGGAAAAGAGTAAGCATCCACATACATTTGCCACATTAAAAGGGATTTTGTGAGGCCTTGGAGTGCTATTTCATCTCCCATCAACAGGAGGTAGCAGGGCAACTTGCTCTAACAACTGCAAAGAAGTGAGTATTTTCCAGGTACAATGAAATTGGAAGAGAATTCTAATCCTCAAAGGAGAACCGCAGTCACAGCCAACACTTTGAGGTCAGTTTGAACAGACACTGAACAGAGAATCAACTCACACTCTGCCTAGATTCTAATCTAATTGTGAGACAATAAATATGTGATTTTAAGCCACTGGGTCTGTAATAATTTATATAACAATAGAAGAAATAGAGAAATCATTTTCCCTTTCAATCAATTATCTAGGGATCATATAGAAATTGTCAGTCAATTTTGCCTTTTGGGAAGATTGCTCCATAGCTGGAAGCCTGCCTCATGAGCGGAGGGGAGAAGGCAGCTGGAATAGAGAAGGGATCACTAAGAAAATGTTGGCTTGAGGAATCGGTCGGGATGGGAGATGTGTGCTGAAAGTAGATAAAGGACCAAACACTATAGCCTCTCAGTGTCTGTATTCACCATCACCACCATCCTGTTGTTTGTCAATTGCCTCGAGTAGGCACCAGTAACATCTCCTTCTTCCCAGCCCTGAGATTTTAAAAGAGCCATATTCAATGCTCTTTCAGGGTTAGGGGAATGAGACCCATCATTGTTACTGGTATTTGGCATATTGACACGGGAAGTTTGCCAGACGCTGCCATGCGGGCAGTATACTTTTGGTAGCCTGCCGGGTTCTCCAAAGGAAAAATGAGATAATAAGATGTTGCATGGTCACAAATGCAGCTGCGCGCTTCCGGGAGCTGGGTTTTATAGTCTCTGCGTCTTGGCTGTTGATGGCACCAACCTGGCTCTGGCGGCAGCTGGTGACTGTGAAGCCTACCTACTGGAAGATGGGATCTGGGTAGAGAAGGCCCAGTCACAATCCGAGCAGGCTTGGAGATCTCAGCCCCAGGAACCACATGCCTGGGTTCCTTCATGCATGAGGCCAGTTTCTTCATGCATGAGGCTTGTCCGGATGTGTGGAGAGTGGTCTCAGCATGGCTGTGGCTGGTTCTGGAGGTCTTCGGCTGCTGGGGCTCTGATCGGGGAGGGGGGGGGGAGGTGGAGGGAAAATCAGCCCCGACCCCCTCCAAGGGGCCCCGGTGAGGACAGCCAGGCATGGGGGCAGGAGACTCTGTATTGCAAACCATAATGCCCAAAGTAGAGAGAGAGAATGGGTAATATTGTTTGCCATGGAGGCAGGGGGAGGGTGGGAAAGGGGGGTATGCCAGGGACATTGGTGGTGGGAAATGTACACTTGTGGAGGGATGGGCATTTGATAATTGTGTGATTGTAACCCAAACATGAAAGCTTGTAACTATCTCACGGTTATTCAATAACATCAAAAAAATTGCAGGCAATAAAGTGCACTTGTTTCTCCTACAAAAAAATGCCTTTTGGAGCAAGGATGAGTGGGGATAAAAAATACAATTTTATTCATTCCTAACTCTAAGTTTAGTTAACATAGGAATGTATTATTAAAGGCTTTGGAGTCTCAAAGAATACAGAACAGATAATGGAAACCCAACATCAACAAGGAAACAATAGTGTATAACACATAGATTTGAATTCCTCTATCCAGCTGGGACTCTAGTCTTAGTCTTGAGTAACTTCTGATGCTTTGTGCAGAATTATAGGTATATACTCAGTTAATAAGGTCTCTGGGGGCAACGTTCATTTATAGAAAGCCAGTTTTAAATAGCAGAAAGTGCTTGTGATAAATCATCAATATAAACTCTGACTATAAACAGTAGATACACCATGCACTCTGAAGGCAGGATTCCTAGTGGAAAAATATTTCTGAGCAGATGAATGTTGAAAGGTACCTTGTCTCTTTCAGATTTATTAAGAAGCAGAGGTTGGCCTTCTATTTTTTCTGGGAAAAGTAACATATTAAGCTTTGTTGCAACCACCTAAGTCTGCTTCGGTAGTGTAAAATCACCTCTAGACACACCTATGTCCCAATAAAACTTTATTTGCAAAAAAAAAGTTGGTGGGTTGTATCTGATTCATACACTTCAGTAACTAGTAGATTTAGATCTATATGGATGAGAAGGGAGTGAACTGATAATAATATATGGAAGAAATGAAAGTAGGGTAGAAATCTGAGTGATATTATGAAACTAGAACTCATACAACCTGGCTGAAAGGAGGGGATGATGGGAGGATAACTTCAGACTTTCTAGTCTGGAAGAAAAATGCCAACACTATCTGACATGGAAACAAATATGGAAAAGATAAGTGTGTGTGTATGTTTGTGTGTGGCTGTGTGTATGTGTGTGTTAGGAGAGGGTTGTAGGGTTGTAGAGAAAGTGGATTGAACATTACAGAAATAAATCTGAGATGCTTGGAGTTGAAAGATGTTTCAATGGAAGGTGTTTGCCAAGCAATTGTATGGTTGTGATTTCAAACATTGGTGCCTCCAGAAAACATGGAGGCAATCCTGGCAGTCCTACTATTAGGGATTCTCAGAGAGAAAAAGGCCCAAAGATGATTAAGTGGCTTAGAAAGTGCCTGGGGCAAGTGTGAGAGCCTGATCATAATCCCCCCAGTGCTACCAGGGTCATTCAGCAAATTAACAAAACAAAATCTTACATATCAAATTCTGTAAAATAGTGTAAGAGATAGAATCATGAAGAGAAGAAAAGGAGAAAAGACAAAGACAGACAGAGACAGAGAAACATGCAGAGAGATTTGGACAATTTGTGGTAATACATCTTAAAATCATGGGTGTAGAAAAGATCACACATGGATGGTTTGTATCATACAAGCTAATCTATATAAAAGTGCTTTTAAAGCTGTAAATCATTACACAAGTATAAAATATTCTTATTAAATGTGACAAACAGAAAGCAGTGACACTATTTTTGTTTGAGAATCTCTGCTACTTCCCAATTAGTGCATTTCATACTGTGATGGCCTTTGAACAGCTTCCTTTTTCTTCTCCTTGTGTACATACTGAGTTTATAATGCATTAAACATTATTCTTGTGGTGGCATAATTTTTTTCCTCCCAACAGGTATTCTTAAACTTCTTTTTGGTAGACATAAGTTTCTAAGAGGACTTAGATACAGAGTGTCTTGATATTAAGGTTCAGTGCTTGGTGCTTAATTTTAATGGAGTAAAGCAGTCACTTTAGAGGGTATCAATATTTAATTACTTCAGACAAGATTCAAGAATGTAGAGGCAGCATATACCTAATAGGTAATATTGTTAGATTTGAGAAAGCCCTGATGGAAGCTTGAAATGTCTTTTCTGTGGAGAATTGATATTTTTCCTGGTCTCAATGACAGCTCAGTGCTATTCCTTAAACAGGTTTGATACGTATTTCTATTAAAATTTTAAAACTATTTTTATTTAGGTCAAAGATTTATGATATTGTTACTCAACGTTTTTATAGGTACATCATTCCAACACCAAACACCCCTCCCACCTACCCACTACAAGTAAGCTCAATTCTATAGACAAAATCTTTAGTTTGGATTACTTTGACCATTTTGTTACCTTACTATGCTTCTTTTGGGGGTACAGATCTTATATTTGGGTTATAACTCCTTTTTTAAATTGTGGAAGTAGTGATCCCTACACACATATAGGTCAATATAAACTATTCTGAATTTCCACAAAATAGTAAATCAATTATAAATTAGTAAGCTAAGATGTTTTTCAAAACATATATTTTACAGGTATATAAATTTAAATTAATATTATTAATAATTATGTGCTGATTCATATTAAGGTTTCTATTAAATAGTTGAATCCTACAAATGTAAAATTAGTAAAAATGAAGAGAGTTAAGATAAATTCAAAGGCAGAATCTGAATAGGACTATTGAAATATAAAAGTGCATTTTATTTAAGAAAGGGAATATTGGCTTTATGTTAGAATATATTATAGACACTGCTTAAATGCCTGAATTAATAAATAAAGTATTGTAATAAAAATCTCTGTGGGTATGTAAATTAAATCACTTGATCATATATATCACATTTGATAAAAATGTAATATTAATTTGTTGCTGAGAATGTATAGCGGGTTAGGAGTAAACAAACCTTTCTCACTCTAGTAGAGGACCATAAACTCCATGAGTGAATGCCATACTCAATATCAATTGCTGAGGAGTTTGTCTAGTCTTGCTTTATGCAAGACTGGTTTCAAAATTATAATTTCCCCAAGTTTTTAAATGTTCCTATAGCTCCGTATTGTTTCTTCAAATCTGAATGGTAATCTAGCTGTATAGAGTGTGCTTGGTGATGTGTTCAATTTACTGAGTTTGTGTACTATGTCCTTCCATTCTCTTCTGGCTTGTTAGTCTCATTTAATCGACATTCTGTGACTGCTTTTTCATTTTTTGTCTTTGGGTCACACCCAGGAGTGCTAAGGGGTTGTTCCTGGTTCTGCACTCAGGTATCACTCTTGGAGGTGCTTGGGGGACCATATGGGATGCTAGGGGATTGAAGTCCGATGGGCCACCTGCAAGGAAAATGTCCTACCACTCTGTCCTCCCCCATTCTGTGAATCTTATGTGCTTTTCTTTGTATATGTTTCCTTTTTTGATATGTTTCATTTTTTGATATTGTTGCTTTTTATATTATGTCTCTATCTTTGGATTTTGTCATTTTGAATACAATGTATCTTGGAGTTCTCTTATTAGAGTTAAATTTTTTTCTGGGACCCTTCAGGCTTCTTGGAACTGGGTGCTTGTATTCCTCAACTCTGAGAAATCCTTATCTGTGATTTCTTTAGCTATTGTTTCTTCATCAAACTGCCTTCTTGTTCTTCAGGAATTCTGATGATTATTATATTGAGGTAAATATTTTCAAGGCAGTTGATATATACATATATATTTTCTAGTAGGCAAGTGTTTGCGAAACTTTATCTCTTAGAAAAACAACTGTCTGTCTTATGTGGTTTTCTGTGTCTGAGAATCATTTCTGGCTTGGCTTGGTGAGTCTACTATGCCATGTAGTTTCCATGGAGGTGATTTGTTGGTAGATGTGCTGGTCTAAGGTATCTGAAACAGATTCACTAAAATATATTGGACTCCCTGACAATGATTTAAAGTCTTGGTTTAGCAGAGACTCAGAATCAGGGCACCTTCACATGACTTTCCGTACCTTGGTATAGTCTGGTTTCTTTACATAGCATCTATACTTCTAAAACGGAATGAATGAGAAAATAAGGCATATGCTTGATGGGCTTTCACATTCCTCTCTTGAAATTTTGTGGGGTTATTTCTACTACGTTTTATTGATTCAAATGGTCATGAAGACTTGACTCCGCCTGTATTTAAGAAAAGGGGGTGATAAATCACACCTGCAGATGGGAAGAGTGTTAAATAATTTGTGGCTATTATTTGGAGCCATCATGATCATGATGAAGGATGTGCCTCAAAGGTTAGAGGATAGGGATTCAGGGAAACACTGCCCTTCCAGGCATAACATTTCTTTTTTTCTTCTTATATTTATTTGTTGAATCACTGTGGGAAAAGTTACTAAGCTTTCAGGTTTAAGTCTCGGTAATACAATGATCAAAAATCTCTCCCTTCACCAGTACTCATTTTTCACCACCAAGAACCCCAATATACCCCCCTCTCGACCCTCCCAATGCCTGTGAGGCAGATGATTTCCACTTAACTCTCCTCTACGTTGATTAAATTCATTATTTCAACAAAAGATGCACCATTGTTGTTTAGAATACCCCCCCCCCCAACAATCAGAATTGCTGAAAAGGCATTGTGAAATACTTTGTTTTCTATAGCTGGTTATGAGAATCATACAGATTTTGGATTTCTGCAAAGAGCCAGATAATTATGAGATTGTTTTCTGTACATCTGGTGTTATGGCTGTGCCAGAGAGTCACTCGTGGGGGGCAACTCGTGACCTCGGTAAGGCATGAAGGACGAGTCGGTATCACCCCCTTCCCATGAGACTGCAGTTGCCCTGTTACCGCCAGCTCATACCTGGCTTTCCTATAAGCTCTGAGGTGGCGGCCACCTTGCTGCCCGGGGGGCATGGGGAGGCGGAAGGGAGCAGCACTCTTTCCCTCCCGGGGAGGCATGGCACCAGAGTTTAACACATGGTCCATTCACTTTTCTGCGTAAGCTGCCTGGCTCTGGACTAAGTCCTTTTGCCTCTGGAGCCATAACCATGCTGGAGTGCTGCTTGTGGGGGTAACTTGTGACCTGGGTAGGTGTGGGGAGCCAGTGGTCTCCATCGTGGCTTTGTTCCTCACAAGCACATGGCATCCCACCATGCGGCCTTTGGATGATGCTACCTGGCTAGCCTCTCTGTAAATCTTCACTCCTTATACGGCTATCTTGACTGTCCTCCACTGACCGATAGCCCACCTTATATGGCTATCTTGACTCTCTGTCCACTGACCATTAGCCACGACAGAGATAAGCCCATTTTGTTTTGCGCCTGCGCCACCTTAAAGTATATAAGTGCCTTGCAGACAATAAAGCTCATCGCATGTTCCCCGTCCAAGACGTGCATCCATTTCTTCTCATTCAGGAGCTCCATAGCCCAGGATATCCCCATGGATTCCTGCAGGTCGGGACCCCACAGCACTCAAGCACCCCATATCACCCCACAGGTAGGGCGTGAAGGACGAGCCAGTACCGTCCCCCTTCCCATGAGACTGCATTTGCCCCATCACAGCTGACTCATACCTGGCTTTCCAATAAGCTCTGAGATGGCGCCACCTTATATGCGGTCCAGATGCATTTCTGCCAAAAGCTGCTGGGTTTCGAGATTTGTTTCTGTGTCTCTGGGATCATGGACCTTAATCAGTTTGATTAGGAGCCGTTTGTAGGTGGCAACTCGGGGTCTTGCTGAAATGGGGAGGAAAGGGCCGGTTCCTCCCCCATCTGGTGAGGCCCTGTGTGTCTCGTCACTGCAGGCCCAAACCTGACTATCCAGTGGCCTCTGGAGGATGGCGGTCACCGGGCTGCCAAGGGGAACAGGCCAACGCACAAAACATTCCCACCTGGAGTGGCCCAGCACCAGTAACCTACTGCAGAAACAGGACGCATTTCTGCCAAAAGCCTTTGGGTTCCGGGATTCTTTTCTGAGTCTCTGGGATCATGGCCGTCAATCAGGAAACAGAGAGGCCATGCCTCCAATTTGATAGCTGAGCCAGAGGTGGTTTGTGGGTGTGTCTCCCACATACCTAACTTTTGGCTGTTTACTTTCTTGGTAAACTTTGCCCCAAGTTTTTGGGGCCTGGCCAAAGGCACAGCAGCAATTTTGGGGTATCTGAAAGTCTGATGTTGCCATCAGGCTGCTCATATACTCGCCTCACAGGTACAGATTGACCTGCTGGCATCACCATACCTCCCAGGCATAACATTTCTTGAAATGGTTAGGGTTGCAGCAGCCCATAGTGACTTTAATTTTGATACAATGGGTTCCTTTACCCAGAGACCATGTATCAACATGTACTTATTTGTTGGATACAAGTGGTTTCTTTTTGGAAGTAATCTCAGAAAACAGGAGTAAGGGTCAGGAAAGATTAAAACAGAAGGAAAATCTATTCTCATTGTGCTGATCCCTGCCATCTGCTTCTGGGTATCAGTATATCTGAGATCTTCTGAAGAGCCATACTGTTGCACCCCAGAATCATCTTTTGGGGATATAGAAGAGAAATTCACCAACTGCCATCACTCACTGGTCAGTGACTGCTCCTAGTCATTTTCCTCTTCCACTTTTACCTTGTATGTAAGTCTTGATGCAGCCTATATTGTAGAACTGAAAAGATTCTAAATTAGACAGCCATACACACAGTGAACTAAATTGAAGTGCTGTCAAATTACACGCGCATGGAACTGGTTGCTATAGAAACAGATGGGCTAAAATGTGGATTGGGAGAATGAGAGATGGTCAGAAGAGGTACACCATATGCATGCACATGCTTGAACTCTCCAGCTAACTAAGGCAAGGATGTAGGCTTTAAAGCAAGTTCAGTTTAAATAGATGCAGTATAGTTTATTTTAGTTTTTCCCTTTCCCCCGAATTCCTGCTTGGGTCTGAACATGCAGTTGCCAAGTAAACTATCTTCAATGTTCATATAAATATTCTTGAAGAGCTTATATCAGGAATTGATGATTTCCTGTTTAATAAAAGATTTTAGGGGCTGGAGAGATAGCACAATGAGTAGGGTGTTTGCCTTGCACACGGCCGACCCGGGTTCGATTTCCAGCATCCCATATGGTCCCCTGAGCACCTCCAGGAGTAACTCCTGAGTGCAGAGCCAGGAGTAACCCCTATGCATAGCCAGTTGTGACCCAGAAAAGGAAAAAAATGATTTTTAAATACCAGGGCTTTCTGGTTCATGAGCAAATATCCCAAGTAAGGCCCAGGTCTTGATTACAAAAGAGAAACATGTGTCAATACCAAAACAGTTCAGATGTCTTCCCAACATATAATGGTCCACAACACTCCAGTGGATTGGAAAACCCATTCCCCACAGTGACAGATATGTCTATTTCCCGTTCTCTAGTCCCAAGAGGAGAGTTGACACTAGTTATGGCTGGTGATGACTGATAGCATCAGAGGATAAATGAATGAAATGAATGGGTGGATAAATGAATGGCTAATTTCAAGGCCCCTAATGAGGGTGAGAAGTTCACTGTTTTCTAAGTGAACACATGAATGAAATTCATATTCTGGAGGAAAGAAGCATGGTCCATCTTTTTACAAAAGAAGTCTGCAGGAGTCTAATGTTTCTAGTGAGGTCCCCTAGAGTATTTTTTATTGTGGCTTTATAATGATCCTTGACCATGAACTTTTAAGAAGGATTTTATTGTTTTTTTTCAATTTGAGGACCACACCCAGATGTGGTCAGGGTTTACTTCAAGCTCTGTGCTCAGGGATTACTCTTGATAGAGCCTGGGGGACCAAATGTGGTGCTGGGGCTTGAACCCATGCCAGTCATGTGCAGTTCAAGCACTTTATTTGCTATACTATCTATTTGGCCCAATATCTATTTTCCCAATGTTTTTCTCTTTTAACTGACTTACCATTAATTTACAACATTGTAGAATTTCAGAAATAAATTTAATATCTCTATGTGTATGTAATACTGGATTCCTTACCAGTTTCAGTGCCATCCGACTACCAAAAACTTTCCACCCATCCTTCCAACCCTCTCATTTTCTCTAATAACTGTTCAAATTTTCACCTAGCCTAAAAGTTATATTTTTCAGTTAGCTTACATTTTTATTAATATTCCAACATGAGTGAAACCACATGGTAATTGTCTTTAACTTTTTAATTTATTTCATTTAGCATTGTTACCTCACATCCATTTTTTTGTGCCAAAGGACACATTTTTTGAACAGTAAAGTAGTATTTTACTGAGTATGTGTATCACAGCATCTTAATTCAACAATCTGTTGATAAAGACTATGGATATTTTATTTCAATAAAACCTTTTATAAAAGTTCAATAAGTGAATCAAATGGACAAATTATCACATAGTTTCAAGTTAGGAATAGGAACCTCTACTTGCAGACTATGCCAATTTCTCTTCATTTGACTATTTTCTTTTACCCTTTAGAAATAGCAAGGTTCTAAGATATTAGCTTGAATGTCTGAAACATATGAGTTAGGAACATGTCCTACAATAGAAAATTAGACAACAGTGGCTTGATGAAATGGAGAGCTACATTTCCTCCCTTAGCACTAGATAGGAAAACAGGTGATTGTCATCTTTCAGCAACTTTATTTACACTATGCTTATTTCATTGACTTGCATGGTTGCATCTATAACTGCCACCTCTAAATTCAAGTTAGAAAGAAAGTTAAAGAGGAATTTTCTTTCCCTTTTATGGAGCACTGTTTTTTAAAAATTTTTATTAGTGAAACACCATGAGGTAAAGTTGTAGAATTACAAATTTTTGTGCTTGAGTTTCAATTATACAATGATTGAGTACCCATCCCTCCACCAGTGTCCATTTTCCACCACTACTGATCCCAGTATCCCTCCCATCTCCCATCCCCTCAGCCCACCCTACCTGTTTGGCAGGGCATCCCTTTTTCTTCTCTCTCTCCTTTTGGGTGCTGTGGTTTGCAAAAGAGGCATTGAGCAATCATGTTCAGTCTAGAGTCTACTTTCAGCATGCATCTCCCATACTGGGAGAATCCTCCCAACACCCTTTATTTGGTGCTCCCTTCTCTATCTGAGCTGCCTTTTCACCTAGCATGTGCGGCTGGCCTCCAAGCCATGGAATGAACCTCCTGGTACTTATCTCGACTATTCTTGGGTGTTAGTCTCCTATTTTGTTACTTTATGTTCCCCAGATGAATGCAATCTTTCTATGTCTGTCCCTCTCTTTCTGACTCATTTCACTTAGCATGATACTGTCCATGTAGTACCACTTGTATGTAAATTTCTTGACTTCATTTTTTCTAACAGCTACATAGTACTCCATTGTGTAGATGTACCAAAGTTTCTTTAACCAGTCATCTGTTCTCGGGCACTCAGGTTTTTTCCAGATTCTGGCTACTGTAAGCCGTGCTGCAATGAACAAACAAGGAGCACTATTTTTAGGGTGGGGATTGACACATTGTAGAAGACTGTCTTTTAAATTCCATTAGTCAGAAATAGGAAATATGCTCATCATAGACCAATACTGACCAAAGAGCATGAGAGATAACTTCAACCCATAATGGTTCATTTCCTTAGGCTCAGGAAGGGGCTCTGAAATCACAGAATCTACCTGCTTCTCAAACTTGTCAAGGTTTTATTAGTGTGGGAAATAAAGAATGGAGAACAGCAGGCATTTGGAATGATAACAAACTGTTTTTAAGACCTATGGCCTTGGAAACCTGGTTGTGTGTTTTAACGTTCCCTCTTAATCTATCAGAAACATTCCGCAAGTAGCAATATGATCTGACTGCAGTTACCACCGACTGAGGAAAATGCACAACTTGAGTGGCAAGTTTCCTTCTAGGTCCTATAAATAATGATTCTGTGCAGTTTTCATCACTTCTTGAGGGCTGAAGATACAGTGCAGGAATTAAGTTGCCTGCAATTGCACACAGCAGACCCTATTTCTATCAGTGACACCACATATGGTCCCCTGAGCACTGCCAGTAGTTAAATCTGAGCGCAGACCAAGGTGTGCCCCCCAAACTAAGATAAACAAATAAACAACATCATAATTATTCATGAACAAACCAAACTGGTTTGCAATCGAAACAGATGTTGTACTGGAGTTATTATGCCTCTAAGAGCTTACTGCTTTTTGCTTTATGATGCAAATAATGTGATATGGATTTCAAAGAAATTCTACCTTTTTGACTTTTGAGGAAAATATTAACTTTTGATTGCTCCTACCCTTTACAGTTAAATTATATTTAAAAATACAGCATTCTTCAGATAATTCTCATTTCTTTTATGCAAGAGGAAATTATTTCTATACCTCTAGTCACCTCATAAAAATAATGTAGTTATCTTTTGGCTGTATTGAGGACACAATTTTCACAGTTGTTAACAAAAGTAAAAACCGTTACATACCCATGGCTAGAATACAGGTCGGACTTTGATAATTACTCAGCAAGTACTATTAGAATCAATATATTGTCATAAAGAACACAAATGAGACAGAGTAGACCAGAATAGACTTAAATTCAGAGTTAAATCTTTTAGTGTTTAATACCTCTAAGTTATTAAGGTAGGCATTAGAAAGGATCTTACTTAAAACATTTGATTGACAGCTTGCGTTATTTTTATATTAGTGGGTATATGAAAGAAAAACAGAAATAGTGCTGCATGCATATTTGTTCAATATGAACTGAATGCCCCCAACTTTCAAGCATTATTTTAGGTAGTATGGAAAAAATGTAAATAAGAGAGATAATGGCTGCTGCTTCCTAGGAGCTCTCATTTCAATAGAGACAGAGCAAACAGATAAGCAAAAACTATTTCAAGTAATTATATGAGCTACTTGTGGAGTGATAAGTAATAAGAAAATGAAGCACTGTAGTGCGATAGTGTTGGGGGCAGAAAATACTCAATGAGGTGATCATGGAAGATTTATCAGAGAGCTGACACTTGAGCTGAGACCAGCAGGAAGCTATCCCTGGCAAGATCTGAGGGCCTCCCCCCACCCCCACTCCAGACGAAGGCAACAGTAAGTGCAACTGTCTTTAGGTGGTAATGAACAGGGTGCATTTGAGTGAGAAAGCCAGTATGGTTCAAGTGTAACAAAGTGAGGGGACAGTTGGAGGTGATGAGTGATGAGAGGTTGCCAAAAGAAACTTGTACAAAACATGGTAGAACAAGGATATTGTTCTAACGATCAAGATCACGACCATCCTGCTCGATTGACTAGAGCAGGCCCCAGTAACGTCTCCTTTGTCCTAGCCCTGAGATTTTTTTTAGAAAGTGCCATATTCAAGGCTTTTTCAGAGTTAGGAGAATGAGACCCATCATTGTTACTGGTATTTGGCATATTGGGTATGTCACGGGGAGTTTGCCAGACTCTGCCGTGTGGGCAGGTTACATTCGGTAGCCTGCCAGTTTGTCCAAAGTAGGAATGAGATAATAAGATGTTGCACGGCCACAAATGTGGCCGCGCGCTTCCGGGAGCTGGGTTTTATAGTCTCTGAGTCTTGGCCGTTGATGGGATTACACAGCGCCAGGGGACCAGTTGGTGGGTGTGACCCCCGCCTACTGGAATTTGGAGGATCTGGGTGGAGGATGCTCACCCCTGATCCGAGTAGGCTTGGAAATCTCAGCCCCGGGACCCGCGTGCCTTTGTTCTTCTGCCGGTACCTTCATGTGTGCGGAGAGTGGTCTCAGCATGGTGGTGGCTGGTTCTGGAGGTCTTCGGCTGCCAGAGCCCTGGTCGGGGTGGGGAGGAAAACTCAACCCGCTCCCCTCCAAGGGGCCCCAGCGAGGACAGCCAGGCGCGGGGGCATTGTTCTAACAATGAAGAAAATATACTTAGAATTTGGAGCTGGAAAATAGTACCTGGATTAAGGTGCTTGTCTTATATGTGGCTACAACCACATTTTGATCACAGCACCACATACTCTTGGCATCCCAAGCACTGCCAAGAGTGATCCCTGAGCACAGAGACAGGAATATAGCTGGTTTGGCCTGCCTTTCAGGAAAAAAGAAAATCTATTTAGGATTTTAAGCATAGAAATTGTATGATGTACTTCACATTTTTATTATTATCTCACTACTGGGTGGAGAATGGAGAGGACGCAAACCCAGAAACAGACAATAGTAAAACATCTCTTAAAGTATTTCAAGTGTAATAGGATAATACCTCAGGATCAGGGATATGGGAAACAATGATCTATTTGTAAAGCGGTATTCTAGGACTTTCTAAGGGATTCTGTGTAGTATGGGCTGGTGATGAAACGAAAGAAAATTTAACATGGTGTCTAGGTTTTAGGCTGAAGTAACAAGGAGAAAGGGATGACTTTTTCTGATAATGGGGAGATGCAGGTGAGAAAAGCACCTGGGGTGGGCATAGTGGCTGACTGTCCTAAGTTCTCATTTGAAAGTGTTACATCTGAGCTGCTTCACAGATATCTACATCTTAAAAGTGTACTTTGAAGTAGGGACTTTATAAAAGAGCTCTCCTAAGAGTGCAGTGGTTAAAGACAGAAGAAAAGGGAGTAATCCTTAAAAAATTCTCAATAATAGAGTCTCCACAATGCAATGCCTCCTGCAGCTTCTCATCTTAAATAGAGATAACTCTTCCAATGTAATCTCGATGATCAAGAAAAGAATTGAAAACACACATACTTAAGACCTTCATTATGGGCTTCCTTAATCCCCTCTTCACCTTTGTGATTAGTCCAAGTGCTTATATTGGCAGAAAATCTAAGCAAACAGAGGTAACTTTGTAGAGAAAAGAATTTTTGGGAGTCCTATTAAGATTTTGAGATTAATGGGAAAAGAAAGAACTGTCCACCACTTAGCACAAGATAAAATACCAGAATGACAAACAAACAAACAAACACTAAGGTTATGTTTTCATTTAAATAAATATAGGAAAGGGGGAAATTTGGAATATTTGGGAAATTGAGGGAAAATTTTTATGAAGTGAGTTTGTTCATAAAGGATCTGCACAATTTTAATTACAAATTGAACAGAAAGAATGTTGGGTGCCTCTAAATTTGGGATTTGAGTTTTATGCTGCTGATGTGGGTAAAAAGTATCAGTGCTAGAATCTGCCAGGTTTGAAGTCTCATAGGCCACTGTAAGGTGTCAAGATAGAGTTAAGGCAAGGCAAATTTTATATTTGTTTACCAATGACACTCTGGTTCTAGGAAAACATGAGATATTCTTTAGTATATCTTGGTCTATGGGGATGTTGCTAATAATTTTGATATAGTATATATTTTATTACTTTTCTGCCTTCTTCATGGTAAGTTTATGGCTTAAGCTACCCTTAAGTATGGGCTATCAGCTGGATGATTCACTTGGGCTTTTAGCTTCTTTCTTTCAGGTGAAAGGCTTGTATAGATAGGGTGGATGATCAGACTGGCAGGTACTTGACTTTGATGCACATGCCTATCAAGATCTTAAAAGGCCCTCTATAGAATCTCATGTTCTTGTGACATGTATGGGTTTTGTGAGTAGTGGTTTTCTTTAAATTTTTGTGTGGTTGCAAAATATCTCACTAATGTCTTGTGAAATTTACTTAGTAGTATTGATCAAGCTATTAAAAAGTGGAATCAGAAAAATATCTTACTATTATATTATACAAAATTATATGTTACTAATTCTTGATAAAGAGTAAAATTATCAAAAATTCAGTGTGCATTGTTAATAGTAAGGGCAAGTATTATTTCATGAATCTTCATTTATTGATATATCTGTATATCTTGAGTTGTGATTTATAATGTGTTTTTCATTATAGGTTATAGTTAAGAATAAAATTTAAAAAATGCTGCTCTTGGTTGTTCACTCCATTGCTTAGAGGCCAGCCGCACACTCCAGGAATAAAGGCAGCTCAGATAGAAAAGGGAGCACCAAATAAAGGGTGCTGGGAAGATCTGCCCAGGATGGGAGATGCCTGCTGAAAGTAATCTATGGACCTAACATGATTGCCACCCAATGTCTCTTCTGCAGACCACAGCACCCAAAAGGAGAGATAGAACAAAAGGGAGTGCCCTGACACAGAGGCAGGGTGGGATGGGGGATGGGAGGTGGGTGGGAGGGATACTGGGATTGGTGGGGGTGGAGAATGGGCACCGGTGGTGGAATGGGTACTCGATCATTGCAAAACTGAAACCCAAGCACAACAACTTGTAAGTCTACAACTGTACCTCATGGTGTTTCACTAATAAAAAAAATTTAAAAAATAAAATAAAAAATGCTGCTCTAAAGAGTATGTGCTGAGAATGTGGCCTCTGTGGTTATAATGCTCATAGTGAAGAATCTCAGCTTCATTATTACCAGCTGCATAATTGTGGACAAGTTTCATAATCTCTTTGGATTTTAGATAGATTCCTCTTCTGTAAAGTTGGAATAAAGATGATTCTACAATGCCTAATGTACAATGTGTTTGGTGAATGACTACTGTGATGATTATATTTGAAAATTGACTATTAATTTGTTGTGGATGTGTATGGAAGGAGAGTTGTAATAAAATTAATCATATGTTCCCTGTTTTCAGTGCAAAAAAATGGGTGGGTTTGCTCCAAATATATTCCCCTTAGTTAATTTACAATAATCACTATTATTTTTCTATACATACTGATCTCTGACACTTAACATTGAAAGACTAGTTTGAAAACAAAGAAGTTCTCATCAGGAAAACAATTTTATTTATTTTGTTTGTATTTTTGAACCACACCTGACTGTGATCAGTGCTTCTCCTGGCTCTGTGCTCTGGGATTGCACCTGGCAGTGCTTAGATGACAATATTCAGTGCTGGGAATTGAGCTAGGGTTGGTCTAAATCTTGGGAATAGGAGATGTAGTAATGGCAATTTCTTCAGTTTCCTGGTATGACAAGCAGAGAACTGTGCTCCTCTTTCTCTCTGTGAAATCTTTTTATTTATTGAAGTTAGCCTTCTGCTTCTAGGCACTAATTTCTTTCCTTAAGACTGTAAATATAATAGAACTTATTCACCTAAGCTATTCTAAGATGCATCACACAATTATAAGCAATTTAGTTATGAATGCCCTTTGATCATCATAGTTATGTTTACCTCTTAAAATATATTTATTAAACTATAATTTATATATCATATCTCTACCCATTTTAAGCATAAAACTTAGCCATTCTTGAATAAACAATTCAATGATTATTAAATTTATAGAGTTAAAATTTACTAACCATCACAACTTGGTTTTAGAACACTTTCATAACCCCAAACTATCTCTTATATCCATTTCCCTGCTCAAGGCACCCAACAATCTACTTTCTGCTTAACTTTCTGGGCATTTCATCAACATGAAATAAATAACACAATGCATGATTGCAGCAGTTCTTGTTTGTGATGGGACATATATTTATTTCTCCATTTCAATTTGCACATATTAGATTTTTGTAGCTATTTTGGTTATCATGAAATTGGTTTTTATGAACACTCATGTATGTGAACATAGTTTTATTTCTATTGTGAAAATAAAGAGGAGTGAAATTATAGGCTATAAATAAAATTATATACAAACTTTAAAAAAAATGAAAAAAGTCTTGTAAAATATTTGGACCATTTTATATTACCACTAGCAAATATGAGGGCCTGATTTCTTTTTTACATGCCAGTGCTTAACTTGGTCTATATTTCCATAAAAGCCATTCTAATGGGCATACAGTGGTAGCTCTTAAATTTTTCTATTTTATAATGATATTAATTCAATTTAATACAGTTCAATATAATTATATTTTATCATCTCATTGGATTTCTTTGTTCGGGTAAAATATTGATCAGATATATGATTGGAAATATTTGTTCTCAGTATGTGGCTTGTCCTTACAAAGGCAGTTAAAAGTATCTTTTGAAGAGTAAAGTTAAAATTTATCAAGTTTCTATTTCGTGGGGTTTTTATGACGTGTTATTTACACTTGGCTCAAGGTAGACAAAAATTCGACATTTTTCGTAAATGTTTTGTATCTTTTGCTCTTAAATTTAAGTTTATGATGCATTGTGAGTTAATTTTTGTGAATGGTGTGAAAAAATGTTTCTAAATAATTTATTTTTAATGTAGATATTCAATTGTCCTAGTGCTATTTTTTAAAAGATTTTTGTTTCTCTGTCAAATTGTATAAATACCTTTGTAAAAAATCAATTGATCATAAATGTAAGGATTTATTTCTAGGCTCTCGATTCTGATCCATTGATCCATGTCTGCTATTATTCCAGTTTCACACTGTCTTCATTACTGAAGTTTGGAAATCAGGGAAGATAAGTCCCCTGACTTTGTTCTTCCTTTTGAAGACCATTTTGGCTATTCATGGTTCTTTTAATTTTCAGATACATTTTAGGATCAACCTCTCAAAGTCTCCAAATTATGAGCTGAATTTTGATATTGCTCTAAATCTATAGACTAATTTGAGGAGATTTTTTTCAATTTAATGATACTATGTCATCCAATCTGCACGTTGACAAACACGCACCTTTCTGCATCTCTGGCAGACCTCTGGACTAAAGCTGTTACCGATTGAATTCCATGGGACGTCAAAAGAATGCCTGACCTCCATCTACAAGATGGTCAAGACCCTGAAAGAACAGTTTGGTGCTCTTCATGTTCCTGTAGCGAGCAGACGTCATTGGGCTACACTAGCATGCGACCGGGGCAAATGGAGACATTATTGGCGCCTGCTCTAGCAAATCAATGAGCAATGGGATGTCAAGTAATACAAGTGATGTCATCCGGTCTGTAAACATTGAAATTATTTCTTTTATTTTTTTCCTTAATATCTTGCCATAATGTTTTATTCTTTTAGTATACAAACCATGCATTTCTCTTGTTTGAAATATAGTTTATTTTCTGATGTTATTTTGCAAGGAATTGCATTCCAAATTTATTTTCCAATTGTTTATTATTCACTTAATCACTTAATCACTTAATCCCCGTTATTCATCGATTTATTCGAGCGGGTGCCAGTAACGTCTCCATTCATTC
The DNA here is from genome assembly GCF_029834395.1 of Sorex fumeus. Classification (NCBI taxonomy): domain Eukaryota; kingdom Metazoa; phylum Chordata; class Mammalia; order Eulipotyphla; family Soricidae; genus Sorex; species Sorex fumeus. Next base: position 6,750,137 of record NW_026606143.1, on the reverse strand, counting down.
CGGTTGCGTGCTAGCGTAGCCCAATGGTATCTGTTCGTTTTAGGAACATGTAGAGCCTCAAACCGATCATTTAGGGTCTTGACGAAGAAGTCTGACCATCTTATAGGTGGGGGTCCACGTGATCTTTTGATGTCTCGTGGAATCCAATCAGTAATGGCTCTAGTCCAGCGGTTGTCTGTAAACCTCATTACGTGTCCAGCCCATCTGATTTTTGATGTCTTGGCAAATGAGACAGCGTCCCTGATTCTTGAGCGTTGACGAAGATCAGAACTCCGGATTCTATCTCTCATTTGAGTGAATCGTGATATTCCAAGCATAGTTCTTTCGATTCCTCTTTGAGAGACCCGAATAGTGTTCTCATCCTGTTTTCGTAGGGTCCAGGTCTCTGAGGCATATGTTAATGCAGGAAGAATAGTGGAATCAAAGAGATGTGCTCGTAGCTGGAGGTTCTTTGTCCTTTTAGTTATTTCTTCAATGCTCTTGAAGGCATTCCAAGCCACTCTCTTCCTCCTGCGCAACTCAGGTGCCAGGTCATTCATCATGTTGATTTCTCGACCTAGGTATATATAACTGTTGCATTCGGAGATGGTGGCTCCGTTGAGAGCGAATGGAGCGTCAGGAACAAGGCTGTTTCTCATAAACATTGTCTTCGCAAGATTCAGCTGTAGTCCGACATTTCCACATTCACGGTCAAAGTCGTTCAGCATTTGTGCCGCTTGGTTGATGTTTGGTGTTATTAGAACGATGTCATCAGCAAAGCGGAGGTGGTGTAGTTGCCGACCATCTATCTTCACTCCCATGTTTTCCCATTCCAGCCGTCGCATGATGTTCTCGAGGGTGGCACTGAAGAGTTTTGGTGAAATGGCATCACCCTGCCGAACCCCTCTCTTGATATGGATGATTACTTCTTTGTAGAATGGTGAGATCTTGGTAGTGAATCCGCAATAGAGCTCACGAAGGATCCTGATGTATTGAGTTTGTACGCCCTGATTGGCTAGGGCTTCTATGACCGCTTCCGTCTCAACAGAATCAAAGGCCTTCTTTAAATCAATGAACGTTAGACAGAGTGGCATCTTGAACTCCCGAGATACCTCAATGAGCTTGGTTACTGTGTGGATATGGTCGATGGTACTGAATCCTTTTCGGAATCCAGCTTGTTCACATGGTTGTCCTTCATCTAGTGTTCTGCTAATCCTATTCAGGATGACTCGAGTGAATAGTTTGTAGATGACAGACAATAGGCAGATTGGGCGATAGTTGCCAATGTCGTGGATGTCTCCTTTCTTGTATAGTAGTACAGTCTTGCTGGTTTTCCATTGGGATGGAACCTTGCATTCAAACAGGTAGCGTTTGAAGAGTCGAGCCAATGTATTGATGAGTTCTGATGGTAAGTTCTTCAGGTGTTCAGGTCTGATCTTGTCTGGGCCAGGTGCTTTTTGTTTCTTTACCGACGAGATGGCATGTTGGATTTTGGAAGGGAGAACATTGGGAACGACATATCCATCATGTGGTATGTGGTATGTGGGCAAGTGGATGTGGCTATTAAAGAGATCTGAGTAGAAGTCATGAATAATCTTCTCCATTGCCCTTCTGGAAGATGTGATAGATCCATCATGATGTCGGAGGGCAGTCATCTTGGTTTTGTAGTTGGTGAAGGACAGGCGGGCATTACGAATGTTTTTCCCAGCTTCTGCTGCATCTACCAGTACTGCTGCTCTCCTGTTTTTGAGGTCATCCTTGATGGCTTCTCTGCACTGTTTTGCCAGTTCGGACGTTTGCTTGTGGTTGCCTGAGGCACGTGCCAAGCCACGTTGGCGAATAAGTTCAAGAGTGTTCGAAGAAAGACGGTTTTTTGTGGTTATTATTTTTTATTATTATTTTTATTATTATTATTATTATTATTTATTATTAGTACCTAGAAATACATTAAAGTATTCTATATCGATCTTGTGTAATGTAGTCTTATTCTCATTTATAACTGCTAAACATTTTTAGAAGAAATATTAAGGTATTTTATGTGTTAAACCATAACATGTGAGAGTATAAATTGATATGCATGAAAATGGTGAAGGAGATCTGAAAGCCTAACTGTTCATAAAGTACATGAACAAAAGGGGGACAAAAACTGTCAGAATCAACTTTTTCATATTTCTAAAAACTAACCAAAAGCTTGCAGCAACCAGGGAGTGCTTATTCAAGAAAAATAACTGAATATTGGCAAGAACTTTGTGGAATTTTAGCTTACCCTGCTTTCATACACCAATCCCCAGCTCAATCATAATCTTGAAAATAACAGCCTACATTCCCATGACTGATATTGAAGGGAGCAGAAGAACTTATTTAGAAATAATTGTCTTCAGTGATCTTTGTATAGGCTCTAAGGAAGTCCTGCTCAAAAAAATATTCCTTTATCCAGCCAAACCCCAAAATTATCCAGTTCTAATGTCACTACTGACAGGTACACACAAAATATTTTGGAATATTTACACACAAAAATTTTCATCATTGCTGCTTGATGCAATGAATAAAAGTTGAAATGAACAATAAACAAACCAAAAGGCTTTTGAAGAAAGGAGATGTGCAAGGGAATAAGGTTTCAAATATTCCAGCATATGGCAACCTGGAAGACCCCATGTATGCCCAGGCATTGTACACGCTCAAGAAAGATCTTAGACGATCTTAAGCTTTAACTTATGTCTTACCTTGAACGTCTGCATAATCAAAAAGTGGAAGATGAGACAGAGTTTTAAATTGCCTGATGGAATGTTGAAAGTTTAGCCCAAAATATTTAAAGAGCTCTCTGTTTGATTGGATGAGTTTTTGGTTCCAGGTATTTAAGGCAAGTTTTGTTGAATAAAATGTTAGCAACCAAACATAGCACAGCGGGTAGGGCGTTTGCCTTACAAGCGGCCAACATGGCCGACCCGAGTTCGATTCCTTCGCCCCTCTCGGAGAGCCCGGCAAGCTACCGAGAGTATTCAATATGCCAGACACAGTAACAACAAAGTCTCCAATGGAGACGTTACTGGGCCCGCTAGAGCAAATCGACGATCAACGGGAGGGCCTTTACCTTTACCTTTACCTTTACAGAATTGGGTTAGAAAAAGTTGTTGCCAAGCCAAGAAGTGTAAACTAAGTCTGGAAATGAAAGATAATCTGATTCCCAGAGTTACCATATTAAAATATTCAACATTTCCAGTTTTTTTCCTTTTGATGAGTAAGCCCTTAGACCACTCAGATGTTCTAAGGGTCTGGGCTCAGGGATCACTCCTAGCGATGCTTGAGGGAACCATATATGATGCCAGGGATCGAGGGACCATATGTGGTGCCAGGAATCAAACCCTGATTGTGCTCATGCCAGGGAAGTTCCTTTCCCATTGCCCCTTGTAAGGTGTCTCTGGTCCCTCTTTCCTTCCTCCCTCCCTCACTCCCTTCCTCCCTCCTTCCCTTCCCTCCCTCTTTTTTTTTTTTTTGCTCACAACTGGCAGTGCTCTGGGGCTACTGCCAGTTCCGGGCTTGGCAAGTTACTCTCAACTTGCAAAGTTTCTGCTCAATCCCTTATAGTATATTTCTGGTCTAAAATATATAGTTTTCAATAAAGTCTGTAAATAAACAACTATGTTTGATTCATATTGAAAGGTATAAACCCTACAATCAATAGAAACTGTCCTTTAGGAACTTTAGTTATCTGGTTTTTAACTGGAAAATCAAACAACTAAGGTTCCTAAAAGATAATTTGAATACATTCTAATAACTAAAGGAAACCATGTTTAAAGCACTAAGAGAAATTATTGTGGTAGCACTGTACCATATATAATATCAATAAAAATATAAAAATTTTAAAAGTAAGCTGCATAGAAAAAATGGAGTTGAAATATATAACTACAGTGAAAAAATTGAGTGTACTAACAACACAAGAGCAGATGACTAAATAAAAAAACTACATACCCAGTGGAATGCTGCTTGGATATAAGAAAAAATGAAGTCATGAAATTTGTTGCTATGTGAATGGATCAGGAGAGTATGATACTGTGTGAAGTTGGTCAGAAGGAGAGTGTTAGACACAGAGTGATCTATCTTATGTGTGAGTTATAAAGGAAAATAGTAAGGGAACAGTAAAAACCCAAAGGGCATGACAACTGGTCCTCAGTAAGAAGCTTGTCACTGAGAGAGAGGAAGATAGCCTCAGTTGGAAGCTTGCCACTGAGAGAGAGAGGGAGATAGGTCAGAGAATGAAACACTGCGACAATGGTGGAGGGAGATGGTCACTCTGGAGGAAGATGGGTTCCTGCACTGTAGCACTGTCCTTCTGTTGTTCATCGATTTGCTCGAGTGGGCACCGGGACATCTTACAACAAATTGTGAGACTTGTTGTTACTGTGGTTGGCATATCTAATACATCATGGGTAGCTTGCCAGGCTGTGCCCTGCGGGTGAAATACTCTCAGTAGTTTGCCGGCTCTCCGTGAGGGACGGAGGAATCGAACCTGGGTCAGCCACGTGAAAGACAAATGCCCTACCCACTGTGCTATCGCTCCAGCCCATAGGGTCCTGAAAGGAGATAAAAAGGGTCAGCACAGAGGTAGGTTAGGGGGCAGGAGGGTAACTGTGAACATTGGTGGAGGGAAATTAACAATGGTGAAGGGATTTGTGTTGGAAAATTGTACTCTTTAAACTAAGTCATGAATAACTTTGTAAATCACGGTGATTAAATAAATTTTTTAAAAATTGAGCTTTGTTTATATCAACATAAACTTAAAGGGAATCCCGGAAGGAGAGAAGAGAAAAGGCAGAAAGAAGAGCTGAAGAAATAAAAACTATTAATTTATATATTCAAGAAGCCCAATGAATTTCAAGCCAGATAAACTCAAAGAAAACAGTGATCAGATCTAGTTATTACTTATTCCTTTAACATCTATTAAAATCCAGATACATCTTTTTTCCCTCTTGCATAAATGCATCAGCTAGAACACCACTTAAATGGAGTGGTGAGAATGAGCTTCCTTATCTTTTTTGCTATCTTAGGGAAAAGTAGTTTTTCACCTCAAGTCTTTCATCCATAAGTTTCTCATATGTGGTATTCTTAGTTCGTTGAGATTTTATATTTTTACAGTGAATGGGTAATACATATTGTCGAATATTTTCTTGAATTTCTTGAGAAGAATATGTGGTTTTCAACATATCAGTATAATATGTGATGTTTGTTGATTCTCAGATGTTAAACCACTTCGATTATTGTTATAAGAAGAATTACATAGTAATGGTGCATATATTTTTACATGCTTTTGGGTTTAGTTTACTTAAATTTTGTAAAGGAATTTTGTATTAATTTCTAGTTATATCTTTTTTTCTGGCATTGGTATCAGGGTAATCCTGGTCTCATAAAATTAGTTCAGAATTATTCACACCTTTTACAAGAATTAGTGAAGGGTGGTTTAATTTCCTTAAATGCTTGATTCAGCAGCACAGGGAAAGCTCAATGGTATTGCACCTGCTGGGGAGGCAATGAATTTTATTTTATGCTAAGGTCTGTCACACTAGCATTGCCATTTGGGATGCCTGGTGCTGCAAACAGGTGTATGGCCAAGTCATTGCAAAAAGAACAAAAATGAGAAGTGAAAAAGAAAATGAACAAAATGGTAAAGAAGAAAAATAGTAAACAAAATAGTAAAGAAGAAAAAGACTGATTAGAATTATCTATCATGGCATCTTAGTCTAGAGTTTTTTTGTGGGAAGATTTTAAATGATTAATTCATCTTATTATAGGGTTAGTCATATATTTAATTTTTTATTGAGTTAGTTTAACGTTCATTGATTTAAAGAAGGCCTTTGATTCTGTTGAGATGGAAGCAGTCATTGAAACCCTAGCCAATCAGGGCATTCAAGCCCAATACATCAAGATCCTCCAAGAGCTGTATTGCGGATTCACTACCAGGATCTCACCATTCTACAAAGAAGTGATCGTTGATATCAAGAGAGGGGTTCGGCAGGGTGATACCATTTCACCGAAACTCTTCAGTGCCACCCTTGAGAACATCATGCAACGACTGGAATGGGAAGGAATGGGAGTGAAGATAGATGGTTGGCAATTACACCACTTCCACTTTGCTGATGACATTGTTTTAATAACACCAACCATCAGTCAAGCGGCACAAATGCTGGCCGACTTTGACCGTGAGTGTGGAAAGGTAGGACTACAGCTGAATCCTACGAAGACAATGTTTATGAGAAACAGCCTCGTTCCTGATGCCCCATTCGCTCTCAATGGAACGACCATCTCCGAATGCAACAGCTATGTGTACCTAGGTCGAGAAGTCAACATGACAAATGACCTGACACCCGAGCTGCGCAGGAGGAAGAGAGCGGCTTGGAATGCCTTCAAGAATGTCGAAGAAATAGCTAAGAGGACGAAGAACCTCCGGCTCCAGGCACATCTCTTTGATTCCACTGTTCTTCCTGCATTAACATATGCCTCAGAGACCTGGGCCCTACGCAAACAGGATGAGAACACTATTCAGGTCTCTCAAAGAAGAATAGAAAGAGCTATGCTTGGAATATCACGTTTCACTCAAATGAGAGAAAAAATCCGGACTTCCGACATCCGTTGACGATCAAGAATCAGGGACGCTGTCTCATTTGCCAAGGTGTCAAAAATCAGATGGGCTGGTCACGTAATGAGATTTAAAGACGACCGCTGGACTAGAGCTGTTACTGACTGGATTCCACGGGATGTCAAAAGACCGCGTGGCTGCCCACCTACCAGATGGTCAGACTTCTTCGTGAAGATCATGAATGATCAGTTTGAGGCTCTTCATGTTCCCAGAGCGAACAGATGCCATTGGGCTACACTAGCACGCGACAGGGACAAATGGAGACGTTACTGGCGCCCGCTCGAGTAAATCGACGACTAACGGGAAGTTAAGTGATTAAGTGATTGAGTTAGTTTATGAAATCTTTATCTAACAATTTGTCTATTTCATCAGGGTTGTTGAACTTGCCCACATATTATAGAATTTATTCACAGTATCTCCTATTTCCTTTAAATTTTTGTAATACCAATGGAGATATTTTAACTTTAGTGTTTGAATTCGGTAAGTTTTCTCTTTTTTCTTGATTAATTTAGCTAAATGTTTGCAAGTTTTGTACATATTTTGTGGAACCGTATTTAGGACATCATTGATTTACTCTCAATGATTTCCACCTTTGTTATCCTTTCTTCTGTTTGATCAGAATTTATATTTCCAATGAGAAATTTATACCACTCCTTTTCATTTATTTAGAAGATGGAGTTTAGATTATTATTTAGGGAGTGATAGCATAGCGGTAGGGCGTTTGCCTTGCACGCAGCCAACATGGCCGACCCGAGTTCGATTCCTCCTCCCCTCTCGGAGAGCCCGTCAAGCTACCGAGTATCTCGCCTGCACAGCAGAGCCTGGCAAGCTACCCGTGATGTATTCGATATGCCAAACACAGTAACAACAAAGTCTCCAATGGAGACGTTACTGGGTCCGCTCGAGCAAATCGATGAACAATGGGAGGATAGTGACAGACAGTGACTGAATTTTAATCTATTCACTTGAAGTTATAAATATCTTTCTAAACATTTCCTAATTTTTCTTGTGATTTTTTTCATTGGCCTTTGATTATTATGTGTGTGGTTTAATTTCAAAATATTTACTGATTCTCATCTTCTATTTTGTATTTTAAATTCATTGTTTGGAGTACAGAATTTTATGTTTTCAATCTTTTAATCTTATTATATCTTTTATGGTATAGTATATGGTCTATCTTTAAGATTCACATCGCATATCTTCAAAAATAAGGTATATACTGTTATTGTTGGGGAAATTTATTTTAAAATTAGGTGAAGTTAGTAGATAGTGCTTAATTTTTCTGTATCTTTGCTGTTTTATGCTTGTTATTCTATTCACTATTAACAGCAGGGTACAAAAGTCTTCAAATACTGTTACTGAATTATCCGTTTATCTTTCCAATCTTTAGGAGTCTGCATCATGTCTTTTGAAGTTTTGGTGTTATGCATATGTATTTATAGTGTGGTTATAGCCTACTCATTAATTGGCACTGTCACTGTCCTCCCGTTCATCAATTTGCTCGAGCGGGTCCAGTAACGTTTCCATTGTGACAATTGTCTACTGTGTTTGGCATATCGAATACGTCATGGGTAGCTTGCCAGGCTTTGCCGTGTGGGTGAGATACTGTCAGAAGCTTGCCAGGCTCTCTGAGAGGGACATAGGAATCGAACTCGGGTCGGCCATGTTGGCTGTGTGCAAGGCAAACGCCTTACCATCTGTGCTATCGCTCCAGCCCATTCATTAATCAATACTTTGTAATTATAAAATTTATTTCCATGTAGTAATATTTGTTGGCTTTAATCTACTTTATTTTTACCAGTACAATTACTATCAATCTCAGTTATTATTTGGATGGACTGTTTTTCATACATTAACTTTAACTGTATATACATATTCATTTATAATTATAATATTTAATATAATAGTATTCTTGTTTGGGAGGGCACATCTGATGGTGCTCAGGGTTTACTCCTGGCTCTATGCTCAGTGATAACTCCTGGTGGTGTTCAGAAACTAATGCAGTACTTGGAATTGAATCTAGGTCAGTCACATGTAGTATCACTCATATCAGTCATATGTAGTATCACTCCAGTCTCTTATTTATATTTTGAATTTAATTTTTCTTGTATACAACATATAGTTGAATCTTATTTCACATTGAAAAAAATAGTGTCTGCCTTTTGATTTGAATGTTTTGATTTGAATGTTGAATTACTATATTCTTTTAAATAGAAATTTCAATTTAGATAATTGTAGATTTATGTATGTAAGAAACATTACAAGGAATTCTCAATATCTAATTGTCTCCAATAGTAATGTTTTGCAAAGCTATACTATCTGGACATTAACACAATCAAAAACCTTAATTCAGTTGGAATTATTTGTATTCAGTTTATGTATAGGAGGCAGGAATAACTGGTTTTATTAGGTCTTACACAATTTTTTCCACCTGTGTTAAATTAGTTTAGTCACCACCATAGGCATGGTACTGAAAAGTTCCAATACCACGAGGATCTCTCATGTTGCCCTTTAATTACTACCTCCAATTCTCTGACACTACCTGACTTGTCCCATATTAAATCCTTGGTAACCACCAACTCTGATATCTATTTGAAAATTTGTCATTTCTGTAGAAGGGGATGCTTGAAGAGGAATCAGTAAGTTTCTAAGCATGTTTCCCTTTTCCCCTGCAAAAATTTATTATTCAAATTTTAAAATCACTTCAAATTTAAAAGAACTTTCAAGGGAACAAAACACTTAGATTTTGCCATTGTTATACCACAGTTTATGATGTATTCATAATCCATTCAATTATATATCCCTCTATATAGCCATTTATGTCTTATTTTTAAACCAAAGTAAATTGTAAACAACAATAGTCTTCCCCTTTAGTATGCATATCATAATCTAAGCTTAATATTCATTTTATAATTTTCTTTTCCAAAATTTACATACAGTAAAATGCCTAAATGTTAAGTTAATTTACTGGATTTTGACTCAAACACACTCTAATATAATCCAAGTCCTTATATGCATATAGAACATTACTATCATCCCAGGAAACTTCCTCATATCGCTTTTCCATTAGTACACACCTGACACTTTTGGAAGTAATTTGCTTTGTACTTTTTTCTATAATAAAGTCTTCTGAAACTAAATAAACTGAAATTATAATAACAAGGATTTTAAGCTCAATATTATAATTTAAAGATTATTTGTATTTCTCTTTGCACTGGTAATTTGTTACTTTTTATTTATGAGCAGTATTCCAGAATATGAGTACAAAATTTCGTCTAAATTCTGTTGATAGATTCCTGGGATGTTCCCAGGTTGGAGTTTTATAAATAATGATGTAAAATGCTAAAAAATGTTATATAATTGGAATGATGCATTATCTAATCCTTCAGGATTTTTTCACTCAAAAATCTGGAAAAATTCATGAATTTGTATATCTCTGCCTTACTACCATTTTAGGGTAATTTGCTGTCGAAGTGTGTGCATAATCAAGTTATTTTTAATGTAAGAGTTAATGTATTTATATTATATTTCTTAATTTTAATTATTTTCTGACTCACTTTTTGTTTCTTTATTCTTTTACTCCTTTGTTTGCATAATAATTTTAGTGTATAATTTTAATCCTTTTGTTTTTAATTATATTTTGAAACGATTTTATAGTGGTTCTTCTGGAGCAATTATAGTACGCATCTTAATCCAAAACAATCTGTCTCAGATAATATTAACTTAATATTAGCAAAATATACAAAATTAGCTCTATTCCTGCCCTTTTCTTTGTGAGTTTATTGTCGTAAATTTTGATTCATTGCATGTTATATTCTCAACACTAAATTTTCACAATTATTCTTTTATGCCATTGTCTTTTAAAAAATAAAAGAGATAAAAATCTTTGTATTAAATTAGTTTAGACCATTAGCTGGGATACAAAAGGGACCATTAAGTAATGATGCTTGGAGGGTTTGCTTGGGATAGGAGATGCATGCTGAAAGTAGACTGTGGACCAAACATAATGGCCGCTTAGTACCTGTATTGCAAGCCATTACACCCAAAAGGAGAGAGAGAGAGAGAGAGAGAGAGAGAGAGAGAGAGAGAGAGAGAGAGAGAGAGAGTAAAGAGAATGTGCTTGTGACAGAAGCGGGGGATAGGGGTGGGGTTGGGGTAGTGGGAGGGATACTGGGAACATAGGTGGTGGAGAATGGGCACTGGTGGAGGGATGGGTACTGAACATTGTTTGATTGAAACATAATCAAGAAAATTTGTAAATCTGTAACTGTATCTCACCATGATTCATTAAAAATAAATTTGACCCAGCAATAGCACTCCTGCGAATATATCCCAGAGAGGCAAAAAAGTATAGTCGAAGTTACATCTGCAATTGTTTGTTCATTACACTCTTTACAATAGCCAGAATCTGGAAAAAACCTGAGTGCCCGAGAACAGATGACTGGTTAAAGAAATTTTGGGACATTTACACAATGGAGTACTATGTAGCTGTTAGAAAAGATGAAGTCATGAAATTTACATACAATTGGTACTGCATGGAAAGTATCATGTTAAGCGAAATGAGTCAGAAAGAGCGGGATAGACACAGAAAGATTGCATTCATCTGGGGAACATAAAGCAACAAAATGGGAGACTAACACCCATGAGTGGCTGAGATTAGTACCAGGAATTTTGTTCCATGACTTGGAGGCCAGCCACACGTGCTAGGGGAAAACGAAGCTCAGATAGAGAAGAGAGCACCCAATAAAGGGTGTTGTGAGGATCCTCCCAGGGTGGGAGAAACATGCTGAAAGTAGTCTATAGACCAAGAATGACTGCCACTCAATGCCTCTCTTGCAAAACACAGGACGCAAAAGAAGAGAGAGAGAACAAGGGGGAATGCCCTGCCACAGAGGCAGGGTGGGATTGGGGAGATGGGGGGTGGGAGGGATGCTGGGACCCGTGGTGGTGGAGGATGAGCGCTGGTGGAGGGATGGGTACTTGATCATTGTATAGCTGAAACCCAAGTACAAAAATTTGTAAGTCTATAACTATACCTCATGGTGTTTCACTAATAAAAAATAAAAATAAAAAAATTTGGGTGATAAATTTGCCACTGTGTGCCATTCTTTATTATATGTGATATATTGTTTTTCTTTTGATGCTTTTAATATTTTCTCTTTGTCTTTGCATTCAAACACTTTGTGATATTTATTTTAATGTGGATTTCTTTGTATTTCCTTCTAGCAGTCCATCGAACTTCACGGATATGTAATTGATTTTTTTTTATCAATTTGGGGAACATTTAAGACCAAACATGTGCTACGTTTTGCTAACCCTTTGTTGGTCTTCTAGGACTTCCAGAATGTGTACGTACACTTAATAGTGTCTCTCAGGCTCTGCCCATATTTATTTATTAATTTGTATTTCTATTCTTAAGATTATTTCCCATTTATTTCCAAGTTTGGTGATTCTTCTGATAGCTTAATCTATTGTTGAACCCCTATTTTCATTTCCATTTATATTTTTAACTTCAGAATTTGACAATGACACTTAAAATAATTTGTTTCTTAATGATAGATGTCCTGCATTTTATGAACCATCACTTTATATTTTTCTTTATTCTTTCAATTTATAGTTTCCTTTAGTTCTTTAGCATATTTTTAATAGATGCTTTGAAGATTTTGTCTCACAAGTATATTATCTGGGGTCTTAAAGTGACATTTTCTATTGCTTTCCCATATTTTTTCTCTCATGTTGTTTTTTGTCTTTTTGGGTCACACCTGGAAATGCACAGGGTTTACTCCTGGCTCATGCACTCAGTAATTATTCCTGACAGTGCTCTGGGTACCATACGGTTTGCTGGGAATCGAACCCGGGTCAGCCGCGTGCAAGCCAAACGTCCTACCTGCTGTGCTATCGCTCCAGCCCCTGTTCTGTTTTATTTATTTATTTATTTTTGCTTCTGTTTTTATTGGATTTTTTCATGGTTCATAACATTTTGTTAAAAACTGAATTTTTTTTATTAGTGAGACACCATGAGGTACAGTTGTAGGCTTACAAATTTTGTGCTTGGGTTTCAATTATACAATGATCAAATACCCATCTGTCCACCAGTGCCCATTTCCCACCAATAATTCACCAAAGAAATTCTTTATTCTCATTCTTCTCTCTTCCCCTTCTTTCTTAGGTTTCATTTTTCAATTGTTAGTGACTTGCCAAGACTGAGTTTACAGTGTTTTTTTTTTCCTTGATGATGTACAGCCACTGGTATCTATTCTCATTTGGCAATACAAATAGAGAACAGGAGAACTGGTCCTTAGAAGGAAGGTTGTCACCATTGGTGGTTAGGGAAGGGATCACTACAACAATAATAGAATGAAGTGGTCACTCTGGACAAGGTACAGGTGTTGAAATAAGGTACAGTGAAATGCATGATGCCCTATCAGTAACAGTATTCTAAGTCACAGTGCCTAATAGGGAAAAGAAAAAGACAGAAATGCTTGTCATAGAGACAAGCAGGAGGGTGCAAGGGAAACCGGGAACATGTTTGAGGAAAGTAGATACTGATGAAGGGTTTGGGTGTAGAACACTGTACATCTGAAACTTAATCATGAATAAATCTGTAATTCATGATGATTAAATAGGTAATTTTTAAAGAATTCTTTATTTCAGTTTTTTTTTTGTTTACACCCGACAGTGCTCAGGGCTTATTCCTGGTTTTATGCTCAGGAATCACTCCTGGAAGTGTTTGCAGAATTATAGGTGGTACTAGGGATCAGCCTGGGGTCTACAATGTGCAAGGAAAGTTCCTAAACCTCTGTACTATCTCTCTGGCCTCTTGCTTTAACTTTTAAGGTTGGTGTTCTGGGTTGATCCTTGATTAGCATAGCATAGTGAGTATACCCCATAGTGGTATAGGGTTTGTTTTAACACCTTGAGACAATAAGGATTTTTCTTTTGGTAATTAATCTGTGTGATTGGGAAATAGCATACAACGTTTAGGCAGTTTACAGATTTATCCCAACTTTTAATTTCTGTTACACCCTCCAACTGCCGTGTAACCTCAACAACGGCCAGGATCCAGAGATTATCACAACAAGCTCCCGGGAGAGCACAAGGTAGAGTCTCCTACCCTGTGTCTGACTATCCTCGCCAGGGCCCAACAGCTGAAGACCTCCAGGCCCCAACCAAGGCCTTACTGGGGCCACTCTCCACACACTTGGATAAGCCTCAGACATAACAGAACTGGCAGAGGAACCCAGGGGTGTGGGACCCGGGGCTGAGATCTCCAAGCCTGCATGGTTTGGGACTGGACCTGTCAGTAGCTAGACAGTTACACCCTCCAACTGCCGTGTAACCCCAACAACGGCCAGGATCCAGAGATTATCACAACAAGCTCCCGGGAGAGCACAAGGCAGAGTCTCCTACCCTGTGTCTGACTATCCTCGCCAGGGCCCAACAGCTGAAGACCTCCAGGCCCCAATCAAGGCCTTACTGGGGCCACTCTCCACACACTTGGATAAGCCTCAGACATAACAGAACTGGCAGAGGAACCCAGGTGTGTGGGACCCGGGGCTGAGATCTCCAAGCCTGCACGGTTTGGGACTGGACCTGTCAGTAGCTAGACAGTTACACCCTCCAACTGCCGTGTAACCCCAACAACGGCCAAGATCCAGAGATTATCACAACAAGCTCCCAGGAGCGCGCGTGAATATTTATTTACTTTTCTCTAAGTTTTCAGGGTACCTTAAATATCCAACCTGCACGGCAGAGCCTGGCAAGATATCCGTGGTCTATGCCAAATAAACCAAATTGATATGCCAAATCCAGTAATAAATGGATCTCATTTCCCTAACCCTGAATATGCAGAGTCGAGAAGGATATGGAAGGAGAGGCTGATAAAACACCAAAGCAGACATAGGCTGCCAAAACGAAGAAAAACAAAAATGATTGTCTGTACTTTCAATGCTCGTACGCTGGCATCTGCTGCATCCATTGAAGACCTTATGGTACAAGCACGAAAGATCAAGTACGACATCATTGGTCTGACCGAAACGAGAAGACATCAATCCCGTCATGCTGTTTTCGACACTGGAGAAGAACTGTTCCTTGGAACATGTGATAAAAGAGGCGTCGGTGGTGGCGGTATCCTTGTCAACACAAACTTAGTCACGAGCATTGATTCATTCGAATGCCTAACAACCCGAATTGGACGATTACACTTGAATAAATGTGGCTCACTACCGGCAGTTTCTATCTTTGATGTCTATGCACCAACATCCAGTTATGGTGAAAGAGAAACTGAGAAATTCTACATGGAGCTGGAGAAGTTCTATAAAGAAGATCACACCTTCTACAAGATCACTGTCGGTGATTTTAATGCCAAGATAGGACCAAGAAGATCAGTTGATGAACTCCACATCGGAACCCATGGCCTGGAATGGAACGAACAGGGTGACAGACTGTCTGAGTTCATCATGTCAACCAAAACCTTCCATGGTAACTCACAATTCCAAAAGGCTGAATCTAAACGTTGGACATGGGAGTCTCCCGATGGACGGTTCCACAATGAAATAGACCACATTATATTCAATCGGCGGTTTTGCCTAACCGATGTTGCTGTTGTCCCAAAATTCCAAATGGGATCAGACCACCGTCTTCTTCATGCAAAATTCTACCTCACAGAATGAGGAGAAAAGAATGCAAGGTTTAAGAAGAGGACTCCCAGAACAACCACCAACTGGGAGCTCTTTGGCTCTGTTGTGGCAACATGGGAAGATGCCGTCATTGACAACATTGATGAGGGATATGATCGAATGATTCAGCACCTCCATGATTGTGCAAGGAATGCCAAGAGAGAGATAACCACAAAAACCCGTCTTTCTTCGAACACTCTTGAACTTATTCGCCAACGTGGCTTGGCACATGCCTCAGGCAACCACAAGAGAACATCCGAACTGGCAAAACAGTGCAGAGAAGCCATCAAGGATGACCTCAAAAACAGGAGAGCAGCAGTACTGGTAGATGCAGCAGAAGCTGGGAAAAGCAATCGCAATGCCCGCCTGTCCTTCACCAACTACAAAACCAAGATGACTGCCCTCCGACATCATGATGGATCTATCACATCTTCCAGAAGGGCAATGGAGAAGATTATTCATGACTTCTACTCAGATCTCTTTAATAGCCACATCCACTTGCCCACATACCACATACCACATGATGGATATGTCGTTCCCAATGTTCTCCCTTCCAAAATCCAACATGCCATCTCGTCGGTAAAGAAACAAAAAGCACCTGGCCCAGACAAGATCAGACCTGAACACCTGAAGAACTTACCATCAGAACTCATCAATACATTGGCTCGACTCTTCAAACGCTACCTATCTGAATGCAAGGTTCCATCCCAATGGAAAACCAGCAGGACTGTACTACTATACAAGAAAGGAGACATCCACGACATTGGCAACTATCGCCCAATCTGCCTATTGTCTGTCATCTACAAACTATTCACTCGAGTCATCCTGAATAGGATTAGCAGAACACTAGATGAAGGACAACCATGTGAACAAGCTGGATTCCGAAAAGGATTCAGTACCATCGACCATATCCACACAATAACCAAGCTCATTGAGGTATCTCGGGAGTTCAAGATGCCGCTCTGTCTAACGTTCATTGATTTAAAGAAGGCCTTTGATTCTGTTGAGACGGAAGCGGTCATGGAAGCCCTAGCCAATCAGGGCATACAAACTCAATACATCAGGATCCTTCGTGAGCTCTATTGCGGATTCACTACCAAGATCTCTACAAAGATCTCTACCATTCTACAAAGAAGTAATCATCCATATCAAGAGAGGGGTTCGGCAGGGTGATACCATTTCACCAAAACTCTTCAGTGCCACCCTTGAGAACATCATGCGACGACTGGAATGGGAAAACATGGGAGTGAAGATAGATGGTCGGCAACTACACCACCTCCGCTTTGCTGATGACATCGTTCTAATAACACCAAACATCAGCCAAGCAGCACAAATGCTGAACGACTTTGACCGTGAATGTGGAAAGGTCGGACTACAGCTGAATCTTATGAAGACAATGTTTATGAGAAACTGCCTTGTTCCTGACGCTCCATTCGCTCTCAACGGAACCACCATCTCCGAATGCAACAGTTATATATACCTAGGTCGAGAAATCAACATGATGAATGACCTTGCACCTGAATTGCGCAGGAGGAAGAGAGCGGCTTGGAATGCCTTCAAGAGCATTGAAGAAATAACTAAAAGGACAAAGAACCTCCAGCTACGAGCACATCTCTTTGATTCCACTATTCTTCCTGCATTAACATATGCCTCAGAGACCTGGACCCTACGAAAACAGGATGAGAACGCTATTCGGGTCTCTCAAAGAGGAATTGAAAGAACTATGCTTGGAATATCACGATTCACTCAAATGAGAGATAGAATCCAGAGTTCTGATCTTCGTCAACGCTCAAGAATCAGGGACGCTGTCTCATTTGCCAAGACATCAAAAATCAGATGGGCTGGACACATAATGAGGTTTACAGACAACCGCTGGACTAGAGCCATTACTGATTGGATTCCACGGGACATCAAAAGATCACGTGGACGCCCACCTATAAGATGGTCAGACTTCTTCGTCAAGACCCTAAATGATCGGTTTGAGGCTCTGCATGTTCCTAGAACGAACAGATACCATTGGGCTACGCTAGCACGCAACCGGGATGAATGGAGACGTTACTGGCACCTGCTCGAATAAATCGATGAATAACGGGGATTAAGTGATTAAGTGATTAAGTGATTTAATTTCTGTGCTCGAAAAGATTTACATTCACAAGAGACATAACTTGTACCTTACTAAAGTCCTCTCCAGTATTTTTGGAATGTAAGCACAGCTCTATGCACACTTTCATAACTCAGGAGTTGTATATATGAACTAATCAAGGGTGACTTTGGGGCTGAGGAGATAGAATAGGAGGCAAGGCACTTGCTTTGCATGTGGATAATCTTGGTTTAATCTCTCATAGCACGTATGGTCCCTGAGTATCTCTGGGAGTGATGTATGAGCACAAAATATAACCAGGGGTAAGCTTTGAGCACAGCCTGGTGTGGCCCACCCACCATCTCCTCAAAAGGGGTTGGCTTTGCCTCTCTTGGTCTCTGTATCTCACCAATGAATTTCTGACCTCTGCTGATATGTTAAAGTAGTATGGAAACCTCATATTAACTTGATTTTTGTATGCTCTTATTATGTGACACAAAACTTATTATTATTTTAAGAATGCTTCTGAGAATGACTTTTTTCATTCTTGCTTCCACATGCTTACTTGAGGAATAGTCTTCAGGATGGATAGTCAGGAAATGGAAGAAAATTTCCTTCATAAACTGTTGACAATGTGGAGCAAGAGATTGGGATGTTACTCGTAAATGAAACTTTCAGGCTTAAAAAATAGTAAGGGTACATTTGTCTTCCTTTTAACATATTTACATATTTATAAATAGTTTGTATTTGTCCATGACTTGATTAAATGGTCTCTTTGGATCTGACTGGCAATATATGCATGAGGTTAAAGATTCTTCATAGTTAGAGGGAGTGATGGTTCTTTTAGTGGGGTGTCTGTGTTTGCCTTTGCATCATAGAGAACTGTCTTCCATTGAAAGCTTCCTGGGGTTTCCAGAGTGGCTATATGCAAATGACTTGTTTTGGAGTACATTTTCAATGAATCAATGACTTTTTCATAGAATAAATAAGGTTAATTCTCCTCTTGCCAGTCTTAATCCATAGCTTATGATGCAAATGATGTCCCCCCCAACTCACTTGATAATGCTTCCACATTCATGAACTATTTGTTTATTTTGATAATAATCTTTACAATAATGTGTTGTCTAAATTGGTATAGAGGCTTCATTCTAAATTTAAAAACAATATTGAAAGCAGTAAACACCACACATGTGTGTCATATGAATGAAACTGAACATATAGCCAATTACTATACAGGAGCAGCAAGTTGATTGCAGAAAAATTCCTGAAGAATGCAGCCACTTGCATCACCTCATTTTGAGAATGTATCTCTATTTTTATTTTGTCTTCTTTGGTTTAGTATAGTGTTTTAAAGCGATGTGATTTTGCAGCTTTAGAGAGTATGTGTCTATTTTGGGAATGGTTAGAATTGAGAACTAGAAGAATTCTAGAAGAGGACTCCAGTTCTCTGTTCTAAAAAGTAATGCAGAAGCAGTGAATTTTAAGGTTTTAATAACTAAGTGGTATCCAGTTCTGTGAGCAAATGTCATTCTAAAAGACAGAAATATAGCCTATAGAATAGCTTCAGAGGACAAATGGCAGGGGAGGTTCAGACTGTGATATCTTAGTGCTTTAATCATTTTTAACAGAAGTGGAGGCTTTAGCCAAGCTTAATATATAATGTATCATAAAACATATGTTCATCAGTCTCCCAGGTATGATAAATAGGGAAAACACAGACCTCAAAGGGAGGCTATGACAAGTTTTCAGAGGTGCTCAAATTACTTAGCTTCTTGTAGGGAATTGAAGGCTTTGGGGGAGGAATGATGTAATGTATATGTTTATTGTTTCTAAGAAGTGACTGTGCATCCCTGTTCCAATGGGCTATTGGAGAGTAAACGTAAAAAGGAGAGGTGAATTTATAGATCTACATGGGAAGAAGCCTT
The DNA here is from genome assembly GCF_029834395.1 of Sorex fumeus. Classification (NCBI taxonomy): domain Eukaryota; kingdom Metazoa; phylum Chordata; class Mammalia; order Eulipotyphla; family Soricidae; genus Sorex; species Sorex fumeus. Next base: position 6,730,844 of record NW_026606143.1, on the reverse strand, counting down.
AGTTGTGTCTATTTTACAGGTGGTTAAGTTCTTTCTCTTTTCTTGTCAAGGAAAAGATGGGATGTCTCTTGTTGATGGCATTTCACAGAATGCCCACCACCTTTGAACCTCACTATTAGACATCTTACCCTGCTAAAACAATGGTATAGGACACCCTAGAAAGAATAGCCTCTTCTCATGCTTAAGAACAAAGATACCCTTTATCCCAGAGTGCCCTTAGTACTATCTGAATTTCTTGCTTTTCTAGTGTTTTCTACCTTCTCAGCTAGACATTCCTCCTTGGTAGATCTTTGTCCTTTCCCAGACCCGAGCATATCTCTATGAGTGTTGGTACACTTAGGAGCTAAGAAAACCTTGGGTGTTACATCTATGAATCTCAGTCTATCTGTTTTATGAGAATAATCAACTATCTCTTTGGGACTCGAGTATAAGTCCAAGTGAGTTCAACTCTGAAGCTCCAGAGATTCTTGTACTCAAAACTATCTCCACTATCTTTCTTTCAGCTATTTTCTGCTTCTTCCTATAAAAGTCTACTGAAATAGTTTCTTACATCAAGTCTTTTAAAAGTAGGTTCACATGGCCCTCTCATCTCATTGTGCTAATAATTTTCTATACTTCAAGATCTTTCTCTTGTTCTAACTCTCCTGTGTCTCAGCACACAGGCAAACATTTTTTAAGCATATGCCTGTACACACACATGCATACATCCACTAAAATATGCACTATGTAGCATGAAGAAAAGCTCTTGGTCTCATATGATTTGAAGTTATGCTGATATCAGAGACTTTGCCCTAAAATGTGAGAAAAACAACTCTTTATCCAAGTTTAAGCCTCATTCTTTTGATTCATTATGTTTTTTTCTAATGAAAATTTTGGTAGAAACTATCAAATCATCCCCTCATACTTTTAGCATTCATAGACACAAGTGAGGTATCTGGATACTGTGCTGCTGTCAGGAGAGCAAACAGGAACTAAGCACAACCAGACTTTTTCAGGATCACTAGTCATAACACTATGTTTGGTCTTTTGCTGTTTCTGCCATGTATGAATGATTAAACATATTCACACTTGCCCAGTTTCTCAATTATTTTTAAAAAGAAAACCCTTCAGTTTCTGAGCCCTCACTTTCTTCTTTGGTTATCTTGCCTAATACTGTCTTTCAATATTTTTATTTTGTTCAGTAGCTTTAACTTTTGAGCACAAACTGGTGTTAGAAAGATGTTTTAGGCCATATTTACAGCATTCAGCCAAAGAGAAGGACAACATGGAGGGCGGGACCCGCAGATCCCGAAGGGGAAAAAAAAAAAGGTTCCAAAAAGAGCCGAGACCATCGGGAAGCCCCAGATGGGGTAGGTTTTGGATCCCGCCTCCCCCAGATGGAACCCCGGTGACCAGAAGCATCTACAACCACAGCTCGAGTATGCAGGAACTAGGACTTTTCCTCAAATCTCCCGGGACTACACCTCCCAGGTAACCTCTGATTCCGGAATTCACACCCACAGCCCGCCCCCCAGCGCCATATTTACAGCATTCAGCAAAAGAGAAGGACAACATGGAGGGCGGGACCCGCAGATCCCGAAGGGAAAAAAAAAAAGGTTCCAAAAAGAGCCGAGACCATCGGGAAGCCCCAGATGGGGTAGGTTTTGGATCCCGCCTCCCCCAGATGGAACCCCGGTGACCAGAAGCATCTACAACCACAGCTCGAGTATGCAGGAACTAGGACTTTTCCTCAAATCTCCCGGGACTACACCTCCCAGGTAACCTCAGATTCCGGAATTCACACCCACAGCCCGCCCCCCAGCGCCATATTTACAGCATTCAGCAAAAGAGAAGGACAACATGGAGGCCGGGACCCGCAGATCCCGAAGGGAAAAAAAAAAACAGGTTCCAAAAAGAGCCGAGATCATCGGGAAGCCCCAGATGGGGTAGTTTTCGCATCCGCCTCCCCCAGATGGAACCCCAGTGACCAGAAGCCTCTACAACCACAGCTCGAGTATGCAGGAACTAGGACTTTTCCTCAAATCGCCCGGGACTACACCTCCCAGGTAACCTCTGATTCCGGAAGTCACACCCACAGCCCGCCCCCCAGCGCCATATTTACAGCATTCAGCCAAAGAGAAGGACAACATGGAGGGCAGGACCCGCAGATCCTGAAGGAAAAAAAAAAACAGGTTCCAAAAAGAGCCGAGATCATCGGGAAGCCCCAGATGGGGTAGGTTTCGCATCCCGCCTCCCCCAGCTGGAACCCGGTGCCCAGAAGCCTCTACAACCACAGCTCGAGTATGCAGGAACTATGACTTTTCCTCAAATCTCCCGGGACTACACCTCCCAGGTAACCTCTGATTCCGGAAGTCACACCCACAGTCCGCCCCCCAGCGCCATATTTACAGCATTCAGCCAAAGAGAAGGACAACATGGAGGGCGGGACCCGCAGATCCTGAAGGAAAAAAAAAAACAGGTTGCAAAAAGAGCCGAGATCATCGGGAAGCTCCAGATGGGGTAGGTTTCGCATCCCGCCTCCCCCAGATGGAACCCCGGTGACCAGAAGCCTCTACAACCACAGCTCGAGTATGCAGGAACTAGGACTTTTCCTCAAATCTCCCGGGACTACACCTCCCAGGTAACCTCTGATTCCGGAAGTCACACCCACAGCCCGCCCCCCAGCGCCATATTTACAGCATTCAGACAAAGAGAAGGACAACATGGAGGGCGGGACCCGCAGATCCCGAAGGAAAAATAAAACACGTTCCAAAAAGAGCCGAGATCATCGGGAAGCCCCAGATGGGGTAGGTTTCGCATCCCGCCTCCCCCAGATGGAACCCCGGTGACCAGAAGCCTCTACAACCACAGCTCGAGTATGCAGGAACTAGGACTTTTCCTCAAATCTCCTGGGACTACACCTCCCAGGTAACCTCTGATTCCGGAAGTCACACCCACAGCCCGACCCCCAGCGCCATATTTACAGCATTCAGCCAAAGAGGACAACATGGAGGGCGGGACCCGCAGATCCCGAAGGGAAAAAAAAAAACAGGTTCCAAAAAGAGCCGAGATCATCGGGAAGCCCCAGATGGGGTAGGTTTCACATCCTCCCTCCCCCAGATGGAACCCCGGTTACCAGAAGCCTCTACAACCACAGCTCGAGTATGCAGGAACTAGGATTTTCCTCAAATCTCCCGGGACTACACCTCCCAGGTAACCTCTGATTCCGGAAGTCACAACCACAGCCCGCCTCCCAGCGCCATATTTACAGCATTCAGCCAAAGAGAAGGACAACATGGATGGCGGGACCCGCAGATTCCGAAAGGGAAAAAAAAAAACAGGTTGCAAAAAGAGCCGAGATCATAGGGAAGCCCCAGATGGGGTAGGTTTCGCATCCCGCCTCCCCCAGATGGAACCCCGGTGACCAGAAGCCTCTACAACCACAGCTCGAGTATGCAGGAACTAGGACTTTCCCTCAAATCATTCCGGGACTACACCTCCCAGGTAACCTCTGATTCCGGAAGTCACACCACAGCCCGACCCCCAGCGCCATATTTACAGCATTCAGCTAAAGAGAAGGACAACATGGAGGGCGGGACCCGCAGATCCCGAAGGGAAAAAAAAACAGGTTCCAAAAAGAGCCGAGATCATCGGGAAGCCCCAGATGGGGTAGGTTTCGCATCCCGCCTCCCCCAGATGGAACCCCGGTGACCAGAAGCCTCTACAACCACAGCTGGAGTATGCAGGAACTAGGACTTTTCCTCAAATCTCCTGGGACTACACCTCCCAGGTTACATCTGATTCCGGAAGTCACGCCCACAGCCCGACCCCCAGCGCCATATTTACAGCATTCAGCCAAAGAGAAGGACAACATGGAGGGCGGGACCCGCAGATCCCGAAGGGAAAAAAAAACAGGTTCCAAAAAGAGCCGAGATCATCGGGAAGCCCCAGATGGGGTAGGTTTCGCATCCCGCCTCCCCCAGATGGAACCCCGGTGAGCAGAAGCCTCTACAACCACAGCTCGAGTATGCAGGAACTAGGACTTTTCCTCAAATCGCCCGGGACTACACCTCCCAGGTAACCTCTGATTTCGGAAGTCACACCCACAGCCCGCCCTACAGTGCCATATTGACAGCATTCAGCCAAAGACAAGACAACATGGAGGGCGGGACCCACAGATCCCGAAGGAAAAAAAAACAGGTTGCAAAAAGAGCCGAGTTCATCGGGAAGCCCCAGATGGGGTAGTTTTCGCATCCCGCCTCCCCCAGATGGAACCCCGTTGACCAGAAGCCTCTACAACCACAGCTCGAGTATGCAGGAACTAGAATTTTAACTCCAATCGCCCGGGAGTACACCTCCCAGGTAACCTCTGATATCGGAAGTCCCACCCACAGCCCGCCCCCCAGGGCCATATTTACAGCATTCAGCCAAAGAGAAGGACAACATGGAGGGCGGGACCCGCAGTACCCGAAGTAAAAAAAAAAAAAAGGTTGCAAAAAGAGCCGAGATCATCGGGAAGCCCCAGATGGGGTAGTTTTCGCAACCGCCTCCCCCAGATGGAACCCCGGTGACCAGAAGCCTCTACAACCACAGCTCGAGTATGCAGGAACTAGGACTTTTCCTCATATCATTCCGGGACTACACCTCCCAGGTAACCTCTGATTCCGGAAGTCACACCCACAGCCCGACCCCCAGCGCCATATTTACAGCATTCAGCTAAAGAGAAGGACAACATGGAGGGCGGGACCCGCAGATCCCGAAGGGAAAAAAAAAAAACAGGTTCCAGAAAGAGCCGAGATCATCGGGAAGCCCCAGATGGGGTAGGTTTCGCATCCCGCCTCCCCCAGATGGAACCCCGGTGACCAGAAGCCTCTACAACCACAGCTCGAGTATGCAGGAACTAGGACTTTTCCTCAAATCTCCCGGGATTACACCTCCCAGGTAACCTCTGATTCCGGAAGTCACACCCACAGCCCGCCCCCCAGCGCCATATTTACAGCATCCAGCCAAAGAGAAGGACAACATGGAGGGCGGGACCCACATATCTTGAAGGAAAAAAAAAAAACAGGTTCCAAAAAGAGCCGAGATCATCGGGAAGCCCCAGATGGGGTACGTTTCACATCCCGCCTCCCCCAGATGGAACCCCGGTGACCAGAAGCATCTACAACCACAGCTCGAGTATGCAGGAACTAGGACTTTTCCTCAAATCTCCCGGGACTACACCTCCCAGGTTACATCTGATTCCGGAAGTCACGCCCACAGCCCGACCCCTAGCGCCATATTTACAGCATTCAGCCAAAGAGAAGGACAACATGGAGGGCCGGACCCGCAGATCCCGAAGGGAAAAAAAAAAACAGGTTCCAAAAAGAGCCGAGATCATCGGGAAGCCCCAGATGGGGTAGTTTTCGCCTCCGCCTCCCCCAGATGGAACCCCAGTGACCAGAAGCCTCTACAACCACAGCTCGAGTATGCAGGAACTAGGACATTTCCTCAAATCGCCCGGGACTACACCTCACAGGTAACCTCTTATTTCGGAGTTACATCCACAGCCCGCCCCCCAGCGCCATATTTACAGCATTCAGCCAAAGAGAAGGAAAACATGGAGGGCAGGACCCGCAGATCCTGAAGGAAAAAAAAAAAAAGGTTCCAAAAAGAGCCGAGATCATCGGGAAGCCCCAGATGGGGTAGGTTTCGCAACCCGCCTCCCCCAGCTGGAACCCGGTGACCAGAATCCTCTACAACCACAGCTCGAGTATGCAGGAACTAGGACTTTTCCTCAAATCTCCCGGGACTACACCTCCCAGGTAACCTCTGATTCCGGAAGTCACACCCACATCCCGCCCCCCAGCGCCATATTTACAGCATTCAGCCAAAGAGAAGGACAACATGGAGGGCGGGACCCGCAGATCCCGAAGGAAAAAAAAAAAAACAGGTTGCAAAAAGAGCCGAGATCATCGGGAAGCTCCAGATGGAGTAGGTTTCGCATCCCGCCTCGCCCAGATGGAACCCCGGTGACCAGAAGCCTCTACAACCACAGCTCGAGTATGCAGGAACTAGGACTTTTCCTCAAATCTCCCGGGACTACACCTCCCAGGTAACCTCTGATTCCGGAAGTCACACCCACAGCCCGACCCCCAGCGCCATATTTACAGCATTCAGCTAAAGAGAAGGACAACATGGAGGGCGGGACCCGCAGATCCCGAAGGGAAAAAAAAAAACAGGTTCCAAAAAGAGCCGAGATCATCGGGAAGCCCCAGATGGGGTAGGTTTCACATCCTGCCTCCCCCAGATGGAACCCCGGTTACCAGAAGCCTCTACAACCACAGCTCGAGTATGCAGGAACTAGGATTTTCCTCAAATCTCCCGGGACTACACCTCCCAGGTAACCTCTGATTCCGGAAGTCACACCCATAGCCCGCCCCCTAGCGCCATATTTACAGCATTCAGCCAAAGAGAAGGACAACATGGATGGCGGGACCCACAGATTCCGAAAGGGAAAAAAAAAAACAGGTTGCAAAAAGAGCCGAGATCATAGGGAAGCCCCAGATGGGGTAGGTTTCGCATCCCACCTCCCCCAGATGGAACCCCGGTGACCAGTAGCCTCTACAGCCACAGCTCGAGTATGCAGGAACTAGGACTTTTCCTCAAATCTCCCGGGATTACACCTCCCAGGTAACCTCTGATTCCGGAAGTCACACCCACAGCCCGCCCCCCAGCGCCATATTTACAGCATCCAGCCAAAGAGAAGGACAACATGGAGGGCGGGACCCGCATATCTTGAAGGAAAAAAAAAAACAGGTTCCAAAAAGAGCCGAGATCATCGGGAAGCCCCAGATGGGGTAGGTTTCACATCCCGCCTCCCCCAGATGGAACCCCGGTGACCAGAAGCCTCTACAACCACAGCTCGAGTATGCAGGAACTAGGACTTTTCCTCAAATCTCCCGGGACTACACCTCCCAGGTTACATCTGATTCCGGAAGTCACGCCCACAGCCCGACCCCCAGCGCCATATTTACAGCATTCAGCCAAAGAGAAGGACAACATGGAGGGCGGGACCCGAAGATCCCGAAGGGAAAAAAAAACAGGTTCCAAAAAGAGCCGAGATCATCGGGAAGCCCCAGATGGGGTAGGTTTCGCATCCCGCCTCCCCCAGATGGAACCCCGGTGACCAGAAGCCTCTACAACCACAGCTCGAGTATGCAGGAACTAGGACTTTTCCTCAAATCTCCCGGGACTACACCTCCCAGGTAACCTCTGATTCCGGAAGTCACACCCACAGCCCGCCCCCCAGCGCCATATTTACAGCATTCAGCCAAAGAGAAGGACAACATGGAGGGCAGGACCCGCAGATCCTGAAGGAAAAAAAAAAACAGGTTCCAAAAAGAGCCGAGATCATCGGGAAGCCCCAGATGGGGTAGGTTTCGCATCCTGCATCCCCCAGCTGGAACCTGGTGCCCAGAAGCCTCTACAACCACAGCTCGAGTATGCAGGAACTAGGACTTTTCCTCAAATCTCCCGGGAATATACCTCCCAGGTAACCTCTGATTCCGGAAGTCACACCCACAGCCCGCCCCCCAGCGCCATATTTACAGCATTCAGCCAAAGACAAGGACAACATGGAGGGCGGGACCCGCAGATCCCGAAGGAAAAAAAAAAACAGGTTGCAAAAAGAGCCAAGATCATCGGGAAGCTCCAGATGGAGTAGGTTTCACATCCCGCCTCCGCCAGATGGAACCCCGGTGACCAGAAGCCTCTACAACCACAGCTCGAGTATGCAGGAACTAGGACTTTTCCTCAAATCTCCCGGGACTACACCTCCCAGGTAACCTCTGATTCCGGAAGTCACACCCACAGCCCGCCCCCCAGCGCCATATTTACAGCATTCAGCCAAAGAGAAGGACAACATGGAGGGCGGGACCAGCAGATCCCGAAGGAAAAAAAAAAAACACGTTCCAAAAAGAGCCGAGATCATCGGGAAGCCCCAGATGGGGTAGTTTTCGCATCCCGCCTCCCCAAGATGGAACCCCGGTGACCAGAAGCCTCTACAACCACAGCTCGAGTATGCAGGAACTAGGATTTTCCTCAAATCTCCCGGGACTACACCTCCCAGGTAACCTCTGATTCCGGAAGTCACACCCACAGCCCGCCCCCCAGCGCCATATATACAGCATTCAGCCAAAGAGAAGGACAACATGGATGGCGGGACCCACAGATTCCGAAAGGGAAAAAAAAAAAACAGGTTGCAAAAAGAGCCGAGATCATAGGGAAGCCCCAGATGGGGTAGGTTTCGCATCCCACCTCCCCCAGATGGAACCCCGGTGACCAGAAGCCTCTACAACCACAGCTCGAGTATGCAGGAACTAGGACTTTTCCTCAAATCTCCCGGGATTACACCTCCCAGGTAACCTCTGATTCCGGAAGTCACACCCACAGCCCGCCCCCCAGCGCCATATTTACAGCATCCAGCCAAAGAGAAGGACAACATGGAGGGCGGGACCCGCATATCTTGAAGGAAAAAAAAAAACAGGTTCCAAAAAGAGCCGAGATCATCGGGAAGCCCCAGATGGGGTAGGTTTCACATCCCGCCTCCCCCAGATGGAACCCCGGTGACCAGAAGCCTCTACAACCACAGCTCGAGTATGCAGGAACTAGGACTTTTCCTCAAATCTCCTGGGACTACAACTCCCAGGTTACATCTGATTCCGGAAGTCACGCCCACAGCCCGACCCCCAGCGCCATATTTACAGCATTCAGCCAAAGAGAAGGACAACATGGAGGGCGGGACCCGCAGATCCCGAAGGGAAAAAAAAAACAGGTTCCATAAAGAGCCGAGATCATCGGGAAGCCCCAGATGGGGTAGGTTTCGCATCCCGCCTCCCCCAGATGGAACCCCGGTGACCCGAAGCCTCTACAACCACAGCTCGAGTATGCAGGAACTAGGACTTTTCCTCAAATCTCCCGGGACTACACCTCCCAGGTAACCTCTGATTCCGGAAGTCACACCCACAGCCCGACCCCCAGCGCCATATTTACAGCATTCAGCCAAAGACAAGGACAACATGGAGGGCGGGACCCGCAGAACCCGAAGTAAAAAAAAAAAACAGGTTGCAAAAAGAGCCGAGATCATCGGGAAGCCCCAGATGGGGTAGTTTTGGCATCCGCCTACCCCTGATGGAACCCCGGAGACCAGAGGCCTCTACAACCACAGCTCGAGTATGCAGGAACTAGGACTTTTCCTCAAATCGCCCGGGACTACACCTCACAGGTAACCTCTGATTTCGGAAGTCGCACCCACAGCCCGCCCCCCAGCGCCATATTTATAGCATTCAGCCAAAGAGAAGGACAACATGGAGGGCGGGACCCGCAGATCCCGAAGGAAAAAAAAAACAGGTTCCATAAAGAGCCGAGATCCTCGGGAAGCCCTGATGGGGTAGGTTTCGCATCCCGCCTCCCCCAGATGGAACCCCGGTGACCAGAAGCCTCTACAACCACAGCTCGAGTATGCAGGAATTAGGACTTTTCCTCAAATCTCCCGGGACTACACCTCCCAGGTAACCTCTGATTCCAGAAGTCACACCCACAGCCCGCTCCCCAGCGCCATTTTTACAGCATTCAGCCAAAGACAAGGACAACATGGAGGGCGGGACCCGCAGATCCCGAAGGAAAAAAGAAATAGGTACCAAAAAGAGCCGAGATCATCGTGAAGCCCCAGATGGGGTAGTTTTCGCATCCCGCCTCCCCCAGATGGAACCCCGGTGACCAGAAACCTCTACAACCACAGCTCGAGTATGCAGGAACTAGGACTTTTCCTCAAATCGCCCGGGAGTACACCTCCCAGGTAACCTCTGATTCCGGAAGTCACACCCACAGCCCGCCCCCCAGCGCCATATTTACAGCATTCAGCCAAAGAGAAGGACAACATGGATGGCGGGACCCGCAGATCCCGAAGGGGGAAAAAAAAAAAAACAGGTTGCAAAAAGAGCCGAGATCATCGGGAAGCCCCAGATGGGGTAGGTTTCGCATCCCGCCTCCACCAGATGGAACCCCGGTGACCAGAAGCCTCTACAACCACAGCTCGAGTATGCAGGAACTAGGACTTTTCCTCAAATCTCCCGGGACTACACCTCCCAGGTAAACTATGATTCCGGAAGACACACCCACAGCCCGCCCCCCAGCGCCATATTTACAGCATTCAGCCAAAGAGAAGGACAACATGGAGGGCGGGACCCGCAGATCCCGAAGGAAAAAAAAAACAGGTTCCAAAAAGAGCCGAGATCATCGGGAAGCCCCAGATGGGAAAAGAGCCGAGATCATCGGGAAGCCCCACATGGGGTAGGTTTCGAATCCCGCCTCCCCCAGATGGAACCCCGGTGACCAGAAGCCTCTACAACCACAGCTCGAGTATACAGGAACTAGGACTTTTCCTCAAATCTCCCGGGACAACACCTCCCAGGTAACCTCTTATTCCGGAAGTCACACCCACAGCCCGCCCTCCAGCGCCATATTTACAGCATTCAGCCAAAGAGAAGGACAACATGGATGGCGGGACCTGCAGATCCCGAAGGGGGAAAAAAAAAAAACAGGTTGCAAAAAGCGCCGAGATCATCGGGAAGCCCCAGATGGGGTTGGTTTCGCATCCCGCCTCCACCAGATGGAACCCCGGTGACCAGAAGCCTCTACAACCACAGGTCGAGTATGCAGGAACTAGGACATTTCCTCAAATCTCCCGGGACTACACCTCCCAGGTAACCTCTGATTCCGGAAGTCACACCCACAGCCCGCCCCCCAGCGCCATATTTACAGCATTCAGCCAAAGAGAAGGACAACATGGAGGGCGGGACCCGCAGATCCCGAAGGAAAAAAAAAAAGGTTCCAAAAAGAGCGGAGATCATCGGGAAGCCCCAGATGGGGTAAGTTTCGCATCCCGCCTCCACCAGATGGAACCCCGGTGACCAGAAGCCTCTACAACCACAGCTCGAGTATGCAGGAACTAGGACTTTTCCTCAAATCTCCCGGGACTACACCTCCCAGGTAACCTCTGATTCCGGAAGTCACACCCACAGCCCGCCCCCCAGCGCCATATTTACAGCATTCAGCCAAAGAGAAGGACAACATGGAGGGCGGTACCAGCAGATCCCGAAGGAAAAAAAAAAAAGGTACTAAAATGAGCCGAGATCATCGGGAAGCCCCAGATGGAGTAGTTTTAGCATCCTGCCTCCCCCAGATGGAACCCCGGTGACCAGAAGCCTCTACAACCACAGCTCGAGTATACAGGAACTAGGACTTTTCCTCAAATCGCCCGGGACTACACCTCCCAGGTAACCTCTGATTTCGGAAGTCACACCCACAGCCCGCCCTACAGCGCCATATTTACAGCATTCAGCCAAAGACAAGGACAACATGGAGGGCGGGACCCACAGATCCCGAAGGAAAAAAAAAAAAGGTACCAAAAAGAGCCGAGATCATCGGGAAGCCCCAGATGGGGTAGTTTTAGCATCCCGCCTCTCCCAGATGGAACCCCGGTGACCAGAAGCCTCTACAACCACAGCTCGAGTATGCAGGAACTAGGACTTTTCCTCAAATCGCCCGGGACTACACCTCCGAGGTAACCTCTGATTTCGGAAGTCACAGCCACAGCCCGCCCCCCAGCGCCATATTTACAGCATTCAGCCAAAGAGAAGGACAACATGGAGGGCGGGACCCGCAGATCCCGAAGAAAAAAAAAAAAGGTACCAAAAAGAGCCGAGATCATCGGGAAGCCCCAGATGGGGTAGTTTTCGCATCCCGCCTCCCCCAGATGGAACGCCGTTGACCAGAAGCCTCTACAACCACAGCTCGAGTATGCAGGAACTAGGACTTTTCCTCAAATCGCCCGGGAGAACACCTCCCAGGTAACCTCTGATTCCGGAAGTCCCACCCACAGCCCGCCCCCCAGGGCCATATTTACAGCATTCAGCCAAAGAGCAGGACAACATGGAGGGCGGGACCCGCAGTACCCGAAGTAAAAAAAAAAAGGTTGCAAAAAGAGCCGAGATCATCGGGAAGCCCCAGATGGGGTAGTTTTCGCATCCGCCTCCCCCAGATGGAACCCCGGTGACCAGAAGCCTCTACAACCACAGCTCGAGTATGCAGGAACTAGGACTTTTCCTCAAATCGCCCGGGACTACACTTCACAGGTAACCTCTGATTTCGGAAGTCACACCCACAGCCTGCCCCCCAGCGCCATATTTATAGCATTCAGCCAAAGACAAGGACAACATGGAGGGCGGGACCCGCAGATCCCGAAGGAAAAAAAAAAACAGGTTCCAAAAAGAGCCGAGATCATCGGGAAGCCCCAGATGGGGTAGGTTTCGCATCCCGCCTCCCCCAGATGGAACCCCGGTGACCAGAAGCCTCTACAACCACAGCTCGAGTATACAGGAACTAGGACTTTTCCTCAAATCTCCTGGGACAACACCTCCCAGGTAACCTCTGATTCCGGAAGTCACACCCACAGCCCGCCCTCCAGCGCCATATTTACAGCATTCAGCCAAAGTGAAGGACAACATGGATGGCGGGACCCGCAGATCCCGAAGGGGGGAAAAAAAAAACAGGTTGCAAAAAGAGCCGAGATCATCGGGAAGCCCCAGATGGGGTAGGTTTCGCATCCCGCCTCCACCAGATGGAACCCCGGTGACCAGAAGCCTCTACAACCACAGCTCGAGTATGCAGGAACTAGGACTTTTCCTCAAATCTCCCGGGACTACACCTCCCAGGTAACCTCTGATTCCGGAAGTCACACCCACAGCCCGCCCCCCAGCGCCATATTTACAGCATTCAGCCAAAGAGAAGGACAACATGGAGGGCGGGACCCGCAGATCCCGAAGGAAAAAAAAAAAGCTACCAAAAAGAGCCGAGATCATCGGGAAGCCCCAGATGGGGTAGTTTTCGAATCCCGCCTCCCCCAGATGGAACGCCGTTGACCAGAAGCCTCTACAACCACAGCTCGAGTATGCAGGAACTAGGACTTTTCCTCAAATCGCCCGGGAGTACACCTCCCAGGTAACCTCTGATTCCGGAAGTCCCACCCACAGCCCGCCCCCCAGGGCCATATTTACAGCATTCAGCCAAAGAGAAGGACAACATGGAGGGCGGGACCCGCAGTACCCGAAGTAAAAAAAAAAAAGGTTGCAAAAAGAGCCGAGATCATCGGGAAGCCCCAGATGGGGTAGTTTTCCCATCCGCCTCCCCCAGATGGAACCCCGGTGACCAGAAGCCTCTACAACCACAGCTCGAGTATGCAGGAACTAGGACTTTTCCTCAAATCGCCCGGGACTACACCTCACAGGTAACCTCTGATTTCGGAAGTCACACCCACAGCCTGCCCCCCAGCGCCATATTTATAGCATTCAGCCAAAGACAAGGACAACATGGAGGGCGGGACCCGCAGATCCCGAAGGAAAAAAAAAAACAGGTTCCAAAAAGAGCCGAGATCATCGGGAAGCCCCAGATGGGGTAGGTTTCGCATCCCGCCTCCCCCAGATGGAACCCCGGTGACCAGAAGCCTCTACAACAACAGCTCGAGTATGCAGGAACTAGGACTTTTCCTCAAATCTCCCGGGACTACACCTCCCAGGTAACCTCTGATTCCGGAAGTCACACCCACAGCCCGCCCCCCAGCGCCATATTTACAGCATTCAGCCAAAGAGAAGGACAACATGGAGGGCGGGACCCGCAGATCCCGAAGGAAAAAAAAAAAGGTTCCAAAAAGAGCGGAGATCATCGGGAAGCCCCATATGGAGTAGGGTACGCATCCCGCCTCCCCCAGATGGAACCCCGGTGACCAGAAGCCTCTACAACCACAGCTCGAGTATGCAGGAATTAGGACTTTTCCTCAAATCTCCCGGGACTACACCTCCCAGGTAACCTCTGATTCCAGAAGTCACACCCACAGCCCGCTCCCCAGCGCCATTTTTACAGCATTCAGCCAAAGACAAGGACAACATGGAGGGCGGGACCCGCAGATCCCGAAGGAAAAAAGAAATAGGTACCAAAAAGCGCCGAGATCATCGGGAAGCCCCAGATGGGGTAGGTTTCGCATCCCGCCTCCACCAGATGGAACCCCGGTGACCAGAAGCCTCTACAACCACAGCTCGAGTATGCAGGAACTAGGACATTTCCTCAAATCTCCCGGGACTACACCTCCCAGGTAACCTCTGATTCCGGAAGTCACACCCACAGCCCGCCCCCCAGCGCCATATTTACAGCATTCAGCCAAAGAGAAGGACAACATGGAGGGCGGGACCCGCAGATCCCGAAGGAAAAAAAAAAAAGGTTCCAAAAAGAGCGGAGATCATCGGGAAGCCCCAGATGGGGTAGGTTTCGCATCCCGCCTCCCCCAGATGGAACCCCGGTACCAGAAGCCTCTACAACCACAGCTCGAGTATGCAGGAACTAGGACTTTTCCTCAAATCTCCCGGGACTACACCTCCCAGGTAACCTCTGATTCCGGAAGTCACATCCACAGCCCGCCCCCCCATCACCATATTTACAGCATTCAGCCAAAGAGAAGGACAACATGGAGGGCGGTACCAGCAGATCCCGAAGGAAAAAAAAAAAGTACTAAAATGAGCCGAGATCATCGGGAAGCCCCAGATGGGGTAGTTTTAGCATCCTGCCTCCCCCAGATGGAACCCCGGTGACCAGAAGCCTCTACAACCACAGCTCGAGTATGCAGGAACTAGGACTTTTCCTCAAATCGCCCGGGACTACACCTCCCAGGTAACCTCTGATTTCGGAAGTCACACCCACAGCCCGCCCTACAGCGCCATATTTACAGCATTCAGCCAAAGACAAGGACAACATGGAGGGCGGGACCCACAGATCCCGAAGGAAAAAAAAAAAAGGTACCAAAAAGAGCCGAGATCATCGGGAAGCCCCAGATGGGGTAGTTTTAGCATCCCGCCTCTCCCAGATGGAACCCCGGTGACCAGAAGCCTCTACAACCACAGCTCGAGTATGCAGGAACTAGGACTTTTCCTCAAATCGCCCGGGACTACACCTCCGAGGTAACCTCTGATTTCGGAAGTCACAGCCACAGCCCGCCCCCCAGCGCCATATTTACAGCATTCAGCCAAAGAGAAGGACAACATGGAGGGCGGGACCCGCAGATCCCGAAGAAAAAAAAAAAAAGGTACCAAAGAGAGCCGAGATCATCGGGAAGCCCCAGATGGGGTAGTTTTCGCATCCCGCCTCCCCCAGATGGAACGCCGTTGACCAGAAGCCTCTACAACCACAGCTCGAGTATGCAGGAACTAGGACTTTTCCTCAAATCGCCCGGGAGAACACCTCCCAGGTAACCTCTGATTCCGGAAGTCCCACCCACAGCCCGCCCCCCAGGGCCATATTTACAGCATTCAGCCAAAGAGAAGGACAACATGGAGGGCGGGACCCGCAGTACCCGAAGTAAAAAAAAAAAGGTTGCAAAAAGAGCCGAGATCATCGGGAAGCCCCAGATGGGGTAGTTTTCGCATCCGCCTCCCCCAGATGGAACCCCGGTGACCAGAAGCCTCTACAACCACAGCTCGAGTATGCAGGAACTAGGACTTTTCCTCAAATCGCCCGGGACTACACTTCACAGGTAACCTCTGATTTCGGAAGTCACACCCACAGCCTGCCCCCCAGCGCCATATTTATAGCATTCAGCCAAAGACAAGGAAAACATGGAGGGCGGGACCCGCAGATCCCGAAGGAAAAAAAAAAACAGGTTCCAAAAAGAGCCGAGATCATCGGGAAGCCCCAGATGGGGTAGGTTTCGCATCCCGCCTCCCCCAGATGGAACCCCGGTGACCAGAAGCCTCTACAACCACAGCTCGAGTATACAGGAACTAGGACTTTTCCTCAAATCTCCTGGGACAACACCTCCCAGGTAACCTCTGATTCCGGAAGTCACACCCACAGCCCGCCCTCCAGCGCCATATTTACAGCATTCAGCTAAAGTGAAGGACAACATGGATGGCGGGACCCGCAGATCCCGAAGGGGGGAAAAAAAAAAACAGGTTGCAAAAAGAGCCGAGATCATCGGGAAGCCCCAGATGGGGTAGGTTTCGCATCCCGCCTCCACCAGATGGAACCCCGGTGACCAGAAGCCTCTACAACCACAGCTCGAGTATGCAGGAACTAGGACTTTTCCTCAAATCTCCCGGGACTACACCTCCCAGGTAACCTCTGATTCCGGAAGTCACACCCACAGCCCGCCCCCCAGCGCCATATTTACAGCATTCAGCCAAAGAGAAGGACAACATGGAGGGCGGGACCCGCAGATCCCGAAGGAAAAAAAAAAAAAGGTACCAAAAAGAGCCGAGATCATCAGGAAGCCCCAGATGGGGTAGTTTTCGAATCCCGCCTCCCCCAGATGGAACGCCGTTGACCAGAAGCCTCTACAACCACAGCTCGAGTATGCAGGAACTAGGACTTTTCCTCAAATCGCCCGGGAGTACACCTCCCAGGTAACCTCTGATTCCGGAAGTCACACCCACAGCCCGCCCCCCAGGGCCATATTTACAGCATTCAGCCAAAGAGAAGGACAACATGGAGGGCGGGACCCGCAGTACCCGAAGTAAAAAAAAAAAAGGTTGCAAAAAGAGCCGAGATCATCGGGAAGCCCCAGATGGGGTAGTTTTCGCATCCGCCTCCCCCAGATGGAACCCCGGTGACCAGAAGCCTCTACAACCACAGCTCGAGTATGCAGGAACTAGGACTTTTCCTCAAATCGCCCGGGACTACACCTCACAGCTAACCTCTGATTTCGGAAGTCACACCCACAGCCTGCCCCCCAGCGCCATATTTATAGCATTCAGCCAAAGAGAAGGACCACATGGAGGGCGGGACCCGCAGATCCCGAAGGAAAAAAAAAAACAGGTTCCAAAAAGAGCCGAGATCATCGGGAAGCCCCAGATGGGGTAGGTTTCGCATCCCGCCTCCCCCAGATGGAACCCCGGTGACCAGAAGCCTCTACAACCACAGCTCGAGTATACAGGAACTAGGACTTTTACTCAAATCTCCCGGGACAACACCTCCCAGGTAACCTCTGATTCCGGAAGTCACACCCACAGCCCGCCCTCCAGCGCCATATTTACAGCATTCAGCCAAAGAGAAGGACAACATGGATGGCGGGACCCGCAGATCCCGAAGGGGGAAAAAAAAAAAACAGGTTGCAAAAAGAGCCGAGATCATCGGGAAGCCCCAGATGGGGTAGGTTTCGCATCCCGCCTCCACCAGATGGAACCCCGGTGACCAGAAGCCTCTACAACAACAGCTCGAGTATGCAGGAACTAGGACTTTTCCTCAAATCTCCCGGGACTACACCTCCCAGGTAACCTCTGATTCCGGAAGTCACACCCACAGCCCGCCCCCCAGCGCCATATTTACAGCATTCAGCCAAAGAGAAGGACAACATGGAGGGCGGGACCCGCAGATCCCGAAGGAAAAAAAAAAAGGTTCCAAAAAGAGCGGAGATCATCGGGAAGCCCCATATGGAGTAGGGTACGCATCCCGCCTCCCCCAGATGGAACCCCGGTGACCAGAAGCCTCTACAACCACAGCTCGAGTATGCAGGAATTAGGACTTTTCCTCAAATCTCCCGGGACTACACCTCCCAGGTAACCTCTGATTCCAGAAGTCACACCCACAGCCCGCTCCCCAGCGCCATTTTTACAGCATTCAGCCAAAGACAAGGACAACATGGAGGGCGGGACCCGCAGATCCCGAAGGAAAAAAGAAATAGGTACCAAAAAGAGCCGAGATCATCGGGAAGCCCCAGATGGGGTAGTTTTCGCATCCCGCCTCCCCCAGATGGAACCCCGGTGACCAGAACCCTCTACAACCACAGCTCGAGTATGCAGGAACTAGGACTTTTCCTCAAATCGCCCGGGAGTACACCTCCCAGGTAACCTCTGATTTCGGAAGTCACACCCACAGCCCGCCCTACAGCGCCATATTTACAGCATTCAGCCAAAGACAAGGACAACATGGAGGGCGGGACCCACAGATCCCGAAGGAAAAAAAAAAAAGGTACCAAAAAGAGCCGAGATCATCGGGAAGCCCCAGATGGGGTAGTTTTAGCATCCCGCCTCTCCCAGATGGAACCCCGGTGACCAGAAGCCTCTACAACCACAGCTCGAGTATGCAGGAACTAGGACTTTTCCTCAAATCGCCCGGGACTACACCTCCGAGGTAACCTCTGATTTCGGAAGTCACAGCCACAGCCCGCCCCCCAGCGCCATATTTACAGCATTCAGCCAAAGAGAAGGACAACATGGAGGGCGGGACCCGCAGATCCCGAAGAAAAAAAAAAAAAGGTACCAAAAAGAGCCGAGATCATCGGGAAGCCCCAGATGGGGTAGTTTTCGCATCCCGCCTCCCCCAGATGGAACGTCGTTGACCAGAAGCCTCTACAACCACAGCTCGAGTATGCAGGAACTAGGACTTTTCCTCAAATCGCCCGGGAGAACACCTCCCAGGTAACCTCTGATTCCGGAAGTCCCACCCAAAGCCCGCCCCCCAGGGCCATATTTACAGCATTCAGCCAAAGAGAAGGACAACATGGAGGGCGGGACCCGCAGTACCCGAAGTAAAAAAAAAAAGGTTGCAAAAAGAGCCGAGATCATCGGGAAGCCCCAGATGGGGTAGTTTTCGCATCCGCCTCCCCCAGATGGAACCCCGGTGACCAGAAGCCTCTACAACCACAGCTCGAGTATGCAGGAACTAGGACTTTTCCTCAAATCGCCCGGGACTACACTTCACAGGTAACCTCTGATTTCGGAAGTCACACCCACAGCCTGCCCCCCAGCGCCATATTTATAGCATTCAGCCAAAGACAAGGACAACATGGAGGGCGGGACCCGCAGATCCCGAAGGAAAAAAAAAAACAGGTTCCAAAAAGAGCCGAGATCATCGGGAAGCCCCAGATGGGGTAGGTTTCGCATCCCGCCTCCCCCAGATGGAACCCCGGTGACCAGAAGCCTCTACAACCACAGCTCGAGTATACAGGAACTAGGACTTTTCCTCAAATCTCCTGGGACAACACCTCCCAGGTAACCTCTGATTCCGGAAGTCACACCCACAGCCCGCCCTCCAGCGCCATATTTACAGCATTCAGCCAAAGTGAAGGACAACATGGATGGCGGGACCCGCAGATCCCGAAGGGGGGAAAAAAAAAACAGGTTGCAAAAAGAGCCGAGATCATCGGGAAGCCCCAGATGGGGTAGGTTTCGCATCCCGCCTCCACCAGATGGAACCCCGGTGACCAGAAGCCTCTACAACCACAGCTCGAGTATGCAGGAACTAGGACTTTTCCTCAAATCTCCCGGGACTACACCTCCCAGGTAACCTCTGATTCCGGAAGTCACACCCACAGCCCGCCCCCCAGCGCCATATTTACAGCATTCAGCCAAAGAGAAGGACAACATGGAGGGCGGGACCCGCAGATCCCGAAGGAAAAAAAAAAAAAGGTACCAAAAAGAGCCGAGATCATCGGGAAGCCCCAGATGGGGTAGTTTTCGAATCCCGCCTCCCCCAGATGGAACGCCGTTGACCAGAAGCCTCTACAACCACAGCTCGAGTATGCAGGAACTAGGACTTTTCCTCAAATCGCCCGGGAGTACACCTCCCAGGTAACCTCTGATTCCGGAAGTCACACCCACAGCCCGCCCCCCAGGGCCATATTTACAGCATTCAGCCAAAGAGAAGGACAACATGGAGGGCGGGACCCGCAGTACCCGAAGTAAAAAAAAAAAAGGTTGCAAAAAGAGCCGAGATCATCGGGAAGCCCCAGATGGGGTAGTTTTCGCATCCGCCTCCCCCAGATGGAACCCCGGTGACCAGAAGCCTCTACAACCACAGCTCGAGTATGCAGGAACTAGGACTTTTCCTCAAATCGCCCGGGACTACACCTCACAGCTAACCTCTGATTTCGGAAGTCACACCCACAGCCTGCCCCCCAGCGCCATATTTATAGCATTCAGCCAAAGAGAAGGACAACATGGAGGGCGGGACCCGCAGATCCCGAAGGAAAAAAAAAAACAGGTTCCAAAAAGAGCCGAGATCATCGGGAAGCCCCAGATGGGGTAGGTTTCGCATCCCGCCTCCCCCAGATGGAACCCCGGTGACCAGAAGCCTCTACAACCACAGCTCGAGTATACAGGAACTAGGACTTTTACTCAAATCTCCCGGGACAACACCTCCCAGGTAACCTCTGATTCCGGAAGTCACACCCACAGCCCGCCCTCCAGCGCCATATTTACAGCATTCAGCCAAAGAGAAGGACAACATGGATGGCGGGACCCGCAGATCCCGAAGGGGGAAAAAAAAAAAACAGGTTGCAAAAAGAGCCGAGATCATCGGGAAGCCCCAGATGGGGTAGGTTTCGCATCCCGCCTCCACCAGATGGAACCCCGGTGACCAGAAGCCTCTACAACAACAGCTCGAGTATGCAGGAACTAGGACTTTTCCTCAAATCTCCCGGGACTACACCTCCCAGGTAACCTCTGATTCCGGAAGTCACACCCACAGCCCGCCCCCCAGCGCCATATTTACAGCATTCAGCCAAAGAGAAGGACAACATGGAGGGCGGGACCCGCAGATCCCGAAGGAAAAAAAAAAAGGTTCCAAAAAGAGCGGAGATCATCGGGAAGCCCCATATGGAGTAGGGTACGCATCCCGCCTCCCCCTGATGGAACCCCGGTGACCAGAAGCCTCTACAACCACAGCTCGAGTATGCAGGAATTAGGACTTTTCCTCAAATCTCCCGGGACTACACCTCCCAGGTAACCTCTGATTCCAGAAGTCACACCCACAGCCCGCTCCCCAGCGCCATTTTTACAGCATTCAGCCAAAGACAAGGACAACATGGAGGGCGGGACCCGCAGATCCCGAAGGAAAAAAGAAATAGGTACCAAAAAGAGCCGAGATCATCGGGAAGCCCCAGATGGGGTAGTTTTCGCATCCCGCCTCCCCCAGATGGAACCCCGGTGACCAGAACCCTCTACAACCACAGCTCGAGTATGCAGGAACTAGGACTTTTCCTCAAATCGCCCGGGAGTACACCTCCCAGGTAACCTCTGATTCCGGAAGTCACACCCACAGCCCGCCCCCCAGCGCCATATTTACAGCATTCAGCCAAAGAGAAGGACAACATGGATGGCGGGACCCGCAGATCCCGAAGGGGGAAAAAAAAAAAAACAGGTTGCAAAAAGAGCCGAGATCATCGGGAAGCCCCAGATGGGGTAGGTTTCGCATCCCGCCTCCACCAGATGGAACCCCGGTGACCAGAAGCCTCTACAACCACAGCTCGAGTAAACAGGAACTAGGACTTTTCCTCAAATCTCCCGGGACTACACCTCCCAGGTAAACTATGATTCCGGAAGTCACACCCACAGCCCGCCCCCCAGCGCCATATTTACAGCATTCAGCCAAAGAGAAGGACAACATGGAGGGCGGGACCCGCAGATCCCGAAGGAAAAAAAAAAAAGGTACCAAAAAGAGCCGAGATCATCGGGAAGCCCCAGATGGGGTAGTTTTCGCATCCCGCCTCCCCCAGATGGAACTCCGTTGACCAGAAGCCTCTACAACCACAGCTCGAGTATGCAGGAACTAGGACTTTTCCTCAAATCTCCCGGGACTACACCTCCCAGGTAACCTCTGATTCCGGAAGTCCCACCCACAGCCCGCCCCCCAGCGCCATATTTACAGCATTCAGCCAAAGAGGACAACATGGATGGCGGGACCCGCAGATCCCGAAGGGGGAAAAAAAAAAAAACAGGTTTCAAAAAGAGCCGAGATCATCGGGAAGCCCCAGATGGGGTAGGTTTCGCATCCCGCCTCCCCCAGATGGAACCCCGGTGACCAGAAGCCTCTACAACCACAGCTCGAGTATACAGGAACTAGGACTTTTCCTCAAATCTCCCGGGACTACACCTCCCAGGTAACCTCTGATTCCAGAAGTCACACCCACAGCCCGCTCCCCAGCCCCATTTTTACAGCATTCAGCCAAAGAGAGGGACAACATGGAGGGCGGGACCCGCAGATCCCGAAGGAAAAAAAAAACAGGTTGCAAAAAGAGCCGAGATCATCGGGAAGCCCCAGATGGGAAAAGAGCCGAGATCATCGGGAAGCCCCACATGGGGTAGGTTTCGAATCCCGCCTCCCCCAGATGGAACCCCGGTGACCAGAAGCCTCTACAACCACAGCTCGAGTATACAGGAACTAGGACTTTTCCTCAAATCTCCCGGGACAACACCTCCCAGGTAACCTCTTATTCCGGAAGTCACACCCACAGCCCGCCCTCCAGCGCCATATTTACAGCATTCAGCCAAAGAGAAGGACAACATGGAGGGCGGGACCCGCAGATCCCGAAGGAAAAAAAAAAAAGGTTCCAAAAAGAGCGGAGATCATCGGGAAGCCCCATATGGAGTAGGGTACGCATCCCGCCTCCCCCAGATGGAACCCCGGTGACCAGAAGCCTCTACAACCACAGCTCGAGTATGCAGGAATTAGGACTTTTCCTCAAATCTCCCGGGACTACACCTCCCAGGTAACCTCTGATTCCAGAAGTCACACCCACAGCCCGCTCCCCAGCGCCATTTTTACAGCATTCAGCCAACGACACGGACAACATGGAGGGCGGGACCCGCAGATCCCGAAGGAAAAAAGAAATAGGTACCAAAAAGAGCCGAGATCATCGGGAAGCCCCTGATGGGGTAGTTTTCGCATCCCGCCTCCCCCAGATGGAACCCCGGTGACCAGAACCCTCTACAACCACAGCTCGAGTATGCAGGAACTAGGACTTTTCCTCAAATCGCCCGGGAGTACACCTCCCAGGTAACCTCTGATTCCGGAAGTCACACCCACAGCCCGCCCCCCAGCGCCATATTTACAGCATTCAGCCAAAGAGAAGGACAACATGGATGGCGGGACCCGCAGATCCCGAAGGGGGGAAAAAAAAAAACAGGTTGCAAAAAGAGCCGAGATCATCGGGAATCCCCAGATGGGGTAGGTTTCGCATCCCGCCTCCACCAGATGGAACCCCGGTTACCAGAAGCCTCTACAACCACAGCTCGAGTATGCAGGAACTAGGACTTTTCCTCAAATCTCCCGGGACTACACCTCCCAGGTAAACTATGATTCCGGAAGTCACACCCACAGCCCGCCCCCCAGCGCCATATTTACAGCATTCAGCCAAAGAGAAGGACAACATGGAGGGCGGGACCCGCAGATCCCGAAGGAAAAAAAAAAACAGGTTCCAAAAAGAGCCGAGATCATCGGGAAGCCCCAGATGGGGTAGTTTTCGCATCCGCCTACCCCAGATGGAACCCCGGTTACCAGAGGCCTCTACAACCACAGCTCGAGTATGCAGGAACTAGGACTTTTCCTCAAATCGCCCGGGACTACACCTCACAGGAAACCTCTGATTTCGGAAGTCACACCCACAGCCCGCCCCCCAGCGCCATATTTATAGCATTCAGCCAAAGAGAAGGACAACATGGAGGGCGGGACCCGCAGATCCCGAAGGAAAAAAAAAACAAGTTCCATAAAGAGCCGAGATCCTCGGGAAGCCCTGATGGGGTAGGTTTCGCATCCCGCCTCCCCCAGATGGAACCCCGGTGACCAGAAGCCTCTACAACCACAGCTCGAGTATGCAGGAACTAGGACTTTTCCTCACATCTCCCGGGACTACACCTCCCAGGTAACCTCTGATTCCGGAAGTCTCACCCACAGCCCACCCCCCAGCGCCATATTTACAGAATTCAAACAAAGAGAAGGACAACATGGAGGGCGGGAACCGCAGATCCCGAAGGAAAAAAAAAAACTGGTTCCAAAAAGAGCCGAGATCATCGGGAAGCCCCAGATGGGGTAGGTTTCGCATCCCGCAACCCCGTGATGGAACCCCGGTGACCAGAAGCCTCTACAACCACAGCTCGAGTATGCAGGAACTAGGAATTTTCCTCAAATCGCCCGGGACTACACCTCACAGGTAACCTCTGATTTCGGAAGTCACACCCACAGCCCGCCCCCCAACGCCATATTTACAGCATTCAGCCAAAGACAAGGACAACTCGGAGGGCGGGACTCGCAGATCCCGAAGGAAAAAAAAAAGGTACCAAAAAGAGCCGAGATCATCGGGAAGCCCCAGATGGGGTAGTTTTCGCATCCCGCCTCCCCCAGATGGAACCCCGGTGACCAGAAGCCTCTATAACGACAGCGCGAGTATGCAGGTACTAGGACTTTTCTTCAAATCGCCCGGGACTACACCTCCCAGGTAACCTGTGATTCCGGAAGTCACACCCACAGCCCGCCCCCCAGCGCCATATTTACAGCATCCAGCCAAAGAGAAGGACAACATGGAGGGCGGGACCCGCATATCCCGATGGAAAAAAAAAAACAGGTTCCAAAAAGAGCCGAGATCATCGGGAAGCCCCAGATGGGGTAGTTTTCGCATCCCGCCTCCCCCAGATGGAACCCCGGTGACCAGAAGCCTCTACAGCCACAGCTCGAGTATGCAGGAACTAGGACTTTTCCTCAAATCTCCCGGGACTACACCTCCCAGGTTACCTCTGATTCCGGAAGTCACACTCACAGCCCGACCCCCAGCGCCATATTTACAGCATTCAGCTAAAGAGAAGGACAACATGGAGGGCGGGACCCGCAGATCCCGAAGGGAAAAAAAAAAAACAGGTTCCAAAAAGAGCCGAGATCATCGGAAAGCCCCAGATGGGGTAGGTTTCACATCCTGCCTCCCCCAGATGGAACCCCGGTTACCAGAAGCCTCTACAACCACAGCTCGAGTATGCAGGAACTAGTATTTTCCTCAAATCTCCCGGGACTACATCTCCCAGGTAACCTCTGATTCCGGAAGTCACACCCACAGTCCGAACCCCAGCGCCATATTTACAACATTCAGCCAAAGAGAAGGACAACATGGAGGGCCGGACCCGCAGATCCTGAAGGAAAAAAAAAAAACAGGTTGCAAAAAGAGCCGAGATCATCGGGAAGCCCCAGGTGGGGTAGGTTTCGCATCCCGCCTCCCCCAGATGGAACCCCGGTGACCAGAAGCCTCTACAACCACAGCTCGAGTATGCAGGAACTAGGACTTTTCCTCAAATCATTCCGGGACTACACCTCCCAGGTAATCTCTGATTCCAGAAGTCACTCCCACAGCCCGACCCCCAGCGCCATATTTACAGCATTCAGCTAAAGAGAAGGACAACATGGAGGGCGGGACCCGCAGATCCCGAAGGGTAAAAAAAAAAAACAGGTTCCAGAAAGAGCCGAGATCATCGGGAAGCCCCAGATGGGGTAGGTTTCACATTCCGCCTTCCCCAGATGGAACCCCGGTGACCCGAAGCCTCTACAACCACAGCTCGAGTATGCAGGAACTAGGACTTTTCCTCAAATCTCCCGGGATTACACCTCCCAGGTAACCTCTGATTCCGGAAGTTACACCCACAGCCCGCCCCCCAGCACCATATTTACAGCATCCAGCCAAAGAGAAGGACAACATGGAGGGCGGGACCCGCATATCTTGAAGGAAAAAAAAAACTGGTTCCAAAAAGAGCCGAGATCATCGGGAAGCCCCAGATGGGGTAGGTTTCACATCCCGCCTCCCCCAGATGGAACCCCGGTGACCAGAAGCCTCTACAACCACAGCTCGAGAATACAGGAACTAGGACTTTTCCTCAAATCTCCCGGGACTACACCTCCCAGGTAACCTCTGATTCCGGAAGTCACACCCACAGCCCGCCCCCCAGCGCCATATTTACAGCATTCAGCCAAAGAGAAGGACAACATGGATGGCGGGACCCGCAGATCCGGAAGGGGGAAAAAAAAAAAAACAGGTTGCAAAAAGAGCCGAGATCATCGGGAAGCCCCAGATGGGGTAAGTTTCGCATCCCGCCTCCACCAGATGGAACCCCGGTGACCAGAAGCCTCTACAACCACAGCTCGAGTATGCAGGAACTAGGACTTTTCCTCAAATCTCCCGGGACTACACCTCCCAGGTAACCTCTGATTCCGGAAGTCACACCCACAGCCCGCCCCCCAGCGCCATATTTACAGCATTCAGCCAAAGAGAAGGACAACATGGAGGGCGGGACCCGCAGATCCCGAAGGAAAAAAAAAAAGGTTCCAAAAAGAGCGGAGATCATCGGGAAGCCCCATATGGAGTAGGGTACGCATCCCGCCTCCCCCAGATGGAACCCCGGTGACCAGAAGCCTCTACAACCACAGCTCGAGTATGGAGGAATTAGGACTTCTCCTCAAATCTCCCGGGACTACACCTCCCAGGTAACCTCTGATTCCGGAAGTCACACCCACAGCCCGCCCCCCAGCGCCATATTTACAGCATTCAGCTAAAGAGAAGGACAACATGGAGGGCGGGACCCGCAGATCCCGAAGGGAAAAAAAAAACAGGTTCCAAAAAGAGCCGAGATCATCGGGAAGCCCCAGATGGGGTAGGTTTCACATCCTGCCTCCCCCAGATGGAACCCCGGTTACCAGAAGCCTCTACAACCACAGCTCGAGTATGCAGGAACTAGTATTTTCCTCAAATCTCCTGGGACTACACCTCCCAGGTAACCTCTGATTCCGGAAGTCACACCCACAGCCCGACCCCCAGCGCCATATTTACAACATTCAGCCAAAGAGAAGGACAACATGGAGGGCCGGACCCGCAGATCCTGAAGGAAAAAAAAAAAAACAGGTTGCAAAAAGAGCCGAAATCATCGGGAAGCCCCAGGTGGGGTAGGTTTCGCATCCCGCCTCCCCCAGATGGAACCCCGGTGACCAGAAGCCTCTACAACCACAGCTCGAGTATGCAGGAACTAGGACTTTTCCTCAAATCATTCCGGGACTACACCTCCCAGGTAATCTCTGATTCCAGAAGTCACTCCCACAGCCCGACCCCCAGCGCCATATTTACAGCATTCAGCTAAAGAGAAGGACAACATGGAGGGCGGAACCCGCATATCTTGAAGGAAAAAAAAAATAGGTACCAAAAAGAGCCGAGATCATCGGGAAGCCCCAGATGGGGTAGGTTTCGCATCCCGCCTCCCCCAGATGGAACCCCGGTGACCAGAAGCCTCTACAACCACAGCTCAAGTATGCAGGAATTAGGACTTTTCCTCAAATCTCCCGGGACTACACCTCCCAGGTAACCTCTGTTTCCGGAAGTCACACCCACAGCCCGCCCCCCAGCGCCATATTTACAGCATTCAGCCAAAGACAAGGACAACATAGAGGGCGGGACCCACAGTTCCCGAAGGAAAAAAAAAATAGGTACCAAAAAGAGCCGAGATCATCGGGAAGCCCCAGATGGGGAAGTTTTCGCATCCCGCCTCCCCCACATGGAACCCCGGTGACCAGAACCCTCTACAACCACAGCTCTAGTATGCAGGAACTAGGACTTTTCCTCAAATCGCCCGGGAGTACACCTCCCAGGTAACCTCTGATTCCGGAAGTCACACCCACAGCCCGCCCCCCAGCGCCATATTTACAGCATTCAGCCAAAGAGAAGGACAACATGGATGGCGGGGCCCGCAGATCCCGAAGGGGAAAAAAAAAAAACAGGTTGCAAAAAGAGCCGAGATCATCGGGAAGCCCCAGATGGGGTAGGTTTCGCATCCCGCCTCCACCAGATGGAACCCCGGTGACCAGAAGCCTCTACAACCACAGCTCGAGTATGCAGGAACTAGGACTTTTTCTCAAACCTCCCGGGACTACACCTCCCAGGTAACCTCTGATTCCCGAAGTCACACCCACAGCCCGCCCCCCAGCGCCATATTTACAGCATCCAGCCAAAGAGAAGGACAACATGGAGGGCGGGACCCGCAGATCCCGAAGGAAAAAAAAAACAGGTTCCAAAAAGAGCCGAGTTCATCGGGAAGCCCCAAAAGGGGTATGTTTCGCATCCCGCCTCCCCCAGATGGAACCCCGGTGACCAGAAGCCTCTACAACCACAGCTCGAGAATACAGGAACTAGGACTTTTCCTCAAATCTCCCGGGACTACACCTCCCAGGTAACCTCTGATTCCGGAAGTCACACCCACAGCCCGCCCCCCAGTGCCATATTTACAGCATTCAGCCAAAGAGAAGGACAACATGGATGGCGGGACCCGCAGATCCGGAAGGGGGGAAAAAAAAAAAAACAGGTTGCAAAAAGAGCCGAGATCATCGGGAAGCCCCAGATGGGGTAGGTTTCGCATCCCGCCTCCACCAGATGGAACCCCGGTGACCAGAAGCCTCTACAACCACAGCTCGAGTATGCAGGAACTAGGACTTTTCCTCAAATCTCCCGGGACTACACCTCCCAGGTAACCTCTGATTCCGGAAGTCACACCCACAGCCCGCCCCCCAGCGCCATATTTACAGCATTCAGCCAAAGAGAAGGACAACATGGAGGGCGGGACCCGCAGATCCCGAAGGAAAAAAAAAAAGGTTCCAAAAAGAGCGGAGATCATCGGGAAGCCCCATATGGAGTAGGGTACGCATCCCGCCTCCCCCAGATGGAACCCCGGTGACCAGAAGCCTCTACAACCACAGCTCGAGTATGGAGGAATTAGGATTTCTCCTCAAATCTCCCGGGACTACACCTCCCAGGTAACCTCTGATTCCGGAAGTCACACCCACAGCCCGCCCCCCAGCGCCATATTTACAGCATTCAGCTAAAGAGAAGGACAACATGGAGGGCGGGACCCGCAGATCCCGAAGGGAAAAAAAAAAACAGGTTCCAAAAAGAGCCGAGATCATCGGGAAGCCCCAGATGGGGTAGGTTTCACATCCTGCCTCCCCCAGATGGAACCCCGGTTACCAGAAGCCTCTACAACCACAGCTCGAGTATGCAGGAACTAGTATTTTCCTCAAATCTCCTGGGACTACACCTCCCAGGTAACCTCTGATTCCGGAAGTCACACCCACAGCCCGACCCCCAGCGCCATATTTACAACATTCAGCCAAAGAGAAGGACAACATGGAGGGCCGGACCCGCAGATCCTGAAGGAAAAAAAAAAAAAACAGGTTGCAAAAAGAGCCGAGATCATCGGGAAGCCCCAGGTGGGGTAGGTTTCGCATCCCGCCTCCCCCAGATGGAACCCCGGTGACCAGAAGCCTCTACAACCACAGCTCGAGTATGCAGGAACTAGGACTTTTCCTCAAATCATTCCGGGACTACACCTCCCAGGTAATCTCTGATTCCAGAAGTCACTCCCACAGCCCGACCCCCAGCGCCATATTTACAGCATTCAGCTAAAGAGAAGGACAACATGGAGGGCGGGACCCGCATATCTTGAAGGAAAAAAAAAATAGGTACCAAAAAGAGCCGAGATCATCGGGAAGCCCCAGATGGGGTAGGTTTCGCATCCCGCCTCCCCCAGATGGAACCCCGGTGACCAGAAGCCTCTACAACCACAGCTCGAGTATGCAGGAATTAGGACTTTTCCTCAAATCTCCCGGGACTACACCTCCCAGGTAACCTCTGTTTCCGGAAGTCACACCCACAGCCCGCCCCCCAGCGCCATATTTACAGCATTCAGCCAAAGACAAGGACAACATGGAGGGCGGGACCCACAGTTCCCGAAGGAAAAAAAAAATAGGTACCAAAAAGAGCCGAGATCATCGGGAAGCCCCAGATGGGGAAGTTTTCGCATCCCGCCTCCCCCACATGGAACCCCGGTGACCAGAACCCTCTACAACCACAGCTCGAGTATGCAGGAACTAGGACTTTTCCTCAAATCGCCCGGGAGTACACCTCCCAGGTAACCTCTGATTCCGGAAGTCACACCCACAGCCCGCCCCCCAGCGCCATATTTACAGCATTCAGCCAAAGAGAAGGACAACATGGATGGCGGGGCCCGCAGATCCCGAAGGGGAAAAAAAAAAAACAGGTTGCAAAAAGAGCCGAGATCATCGGGAAGCCCAAGATGGGGTAGGTTTCGCATCCCGCCTCCACCAGATGGAACCCCGGTGACCAGAAGCCTCTACAACCACAGCTCGAGTATGCAGGAACTAGGACTTTTCCTCAAATCTCCCGGGACTACACCTCCCAGGTAACCTCTGATTCCGGAAGTCACACCCACAGCCCGCCCCCCAGCGCCATATTTACAGCATTCAGTCAAAGAGAAGGACAACATGGAGGGGGGGACCTGCAGATCCCGAAGGAAAAAAAAAAAGGTTCCAAAAAGAGCGGAGATCATCGGGAAGCCCCATATGGAGTAGGGTACGCATCCCGCCTCCCCCAGATGGAACCCCGGTGACCAGAAGCCTCTACAACCACAGCTCGAGTATGCAGGAATTAGGACTTTTCCTCAAATCTCCCGGGACTACACCTCCCAGGTAACCTCTGATTCCGGAAGTCAAACCCACAGCCCGCCCCCCAGCGCCATATTTACAGCATTCAGCCAAAGACAAGGACAACATGGAGGGCGGGACCCACAGTTCCCGAAGGAAAAAAAAATAGGTACCAAAAAGAGCCGAGATCATCGGGAAGCCCCAGATGGGGTAGTTTTCGCATCCCGCCTCCACCAGATGGAACCCCGGTGACCAGAACCCTCTACATCCACAGCTCGAGTATGCAGGAACTAGGACTTTTCCTCAAATCGCCCGGGAGTACACCTCCCAGGTAACCTCTGATTCCGGAAGTCACACCCACAGCCCGCCCCCCAGCGCCATATTTACAGCATTCAGCCAAAGAGAAGGACAACATGGATGGCGGGACCCGCAGATCCCGAAGGGGAAAAAAAAAAAACAGGTTGCAAAAAGAGCCGAGATCATCGTGAAGCCACAGATGGGGTAGGTTTCGCATCCCGCCTCCACCAGATGGAACCCCGGTGACCAGAAGCCTCTACAACCACAGCTCGCGTATGCAGGAACTAGGACTTTTTCTCAAACCTCCCGGGACTACACCTCCCAGGTAACCTCTGATTCCCGAAGTCACACCCACAGCCCGCCCCCCAGCGCCATATTTACAGCATCCAGCCAAAGAGAAGGACAACATGGAGGGCGGGACCCGCATATCTTGAAGGAAAAAAAAAACAGGTTCCAAAAAGAGCCGAGATCATCGGGAAGCCCCAGATGGGGTAGGTTTCACATCCCGCCTCCCCCAGATGGAACCCCGTTGACCAGAAGCCTCTACAACCACAGCTCGAGTATGCAGGAACTAGGACTTTTTCTCAAACCTCCCGGGACTACACCTCCCAGGTAACCTCTGATTCCGGAAGTCCCACCCACAGCCCGCCCCCCAGCGCCATATTTACAGCATTCAGCCAAAGAGAAGGACAACATGGAGGGCGGGACCCGCAGTACCCGAAGTAAAAAAAAAAAAAAGGTTGCAAAAAGAGCCGAGATCATCAGGAAGCCCCAGATGGGGTAGTTTTCGCATCCGCCTCCCCCAGATGGAAACCCGGTGACCAGAAGCCTCTACAACCACAGCTCGAGTATGCAGGAACTAGGACTTTTCCTCAAATCGCCCGGGACTACACCTCACAGGTAACCTCTGATTTAGGAAGTCACACCCACAGCCTGCCCCCCAGCGCCATACTTATAGCATTCAGCCAAAGGGAAGGACAACATGGAGGGCGGGACCCGCAGATCCCGAAGGAAAAAAAAAAACAGGTTCCAAAAAGAGCCGAGTTCATCGGGAAGCCCCAAAATGGGTAGGTTTCGCATCCCGCCTCCCCCAGATGGAATCTCGGTGACCAGAAGCCTCTACAACCACAGCTCGAGAATACAGGAACTAGGACTTTTCCTCAAATCTCCCGGGACTACACCTCCCAGGTAACCTCTGATTCCGGAAGTCACACCCACAGCCCGCCCCCCAGCGCCATATTTACAGCATTCAGCCAAAGAGAAGGACAACATGGATGGCGGGACCCGCAGATCCGGAAGGGGGAAAAAAAAAAAACAGGTTGCAAAAAGAGCCGAGATCATCGGGAAGCCCCAGATGGGGTAGGTTTCGCATCCCGCCTCCACCAGATGGAACCCCGGTGACCAGAAGCCTCTACAACCACAGCTCGAGTATGCAGGAACTAGGACTTTTCGTCAAATCTCCCGGGACTACACCTCCCAGGTAACCTCTGATTCCGGAAGTCACACCCACAGCCCGCCCCCCAGCGCCATATTTACAGCATTCAGCCAAAGAGAAGGACAACATGGAGGGCGGGACCCGCAGATCCCGAAGGAAAAAAAAAAAGGTTCCAAAAAGAGCGGAGATCATCGGGAAGCCCCATATGGAGTAGGGTACGCATCCCGCCTCCCCCAGATGGAACCCCGGTGACCAGAAGCCTCTACAACCACAGCTCGAGTATGCAGGAATTAGGACTTTTCCTCAAATCTCCCAGGACTACACCTCCCAGGTAACCTCTGATTCCGGAAGTCACACCCACAGCCCGCCCCCCAGCGCCATATTTACAGCATTCAGCCAAAGACAAGGACAACATGGAGGGCGGGACCCACAGTTCCCGAAGGAAAAAAAAAATAGGTACCAAAAAGAGCCGAGATCATCGGGAAGCCCCAGATGGGGTAGTTTTCGCATCCCGCCTCCCCCACATGGAACCCCGTTGACCAGAAAGAACCCTCTACAACCACAGCTCGAGTATGCAGGAACTAGGACTTTTCCTCAAATCGCCCGGGAGTACACCTCCCAGGTAACCTCTGATTCCGGAAGTCACACCCACAGCCCGCCCCCCAGCGCCATATTTACAGCATTCAGCCAAAGAGAAGGACAACATGGATGGCGGGACCCGCAGATCCCGAAGGGAAAAAAAAAAAAAACAGGTTGCAAAAAGAGCCGAGATCATCGGGAAGCTCCAGATGGAGTAGGTTTCGCATCCCGCCTCCACCAGATGGAACCCCGGTGACCAGAAGCCTCTACAACCAAAGCTCGAGTATGCAGGAACTAGGACTTTTTCTCTAACCTCCCGGGACTACACCTCCCAGGTAACCTCTGATTCCCGAAGTCACACCCACAGCCCGCCCCCCAGCGCCATATTTACAGCATCCAGCCAAAGAGAAGGACAACATGGAGGGCGGGACCCGCATATCTTGAAGGAAAAAAAAAACAGGTTGCAAAAAGAGCCGAGATCATCGGGAAGCCCCAGATGGGGTAGGTTTCACATCCCGCCTCCCCCAGATGGAACCCCGTTGACCAGAAGCCTCTACAACCACAGCTCGAGTATGCAGGAACTAGGACTTTTTCTCAAACCTCCCGGGACTACACCTCCCAGGTAACCTCTGATTCCGGAAGTCCCACCCACAGCCCGCCCCCCAGCGCCATATTTACAGCATTCAGCCAAAGAGAAGGACAACATGGAGGGCGGGACCCGCAGTACCCGAAGTAAAAAAAAAAAAAAGGTTGCAAAAAGAGCCGAGATCATCAGGAAGCCCCAGATGGGGTAGTTTTCGCATCCGCCTCCCCCAGATGGAACCCCGGTGACCAGAAGCCTCTACAACCACAGCTCGAGTATGCAGGAACTAGGACTTTTCCTCAAATCGCCCGGGACTACACCTCACAGGTAACCTCTGATTTCGGAAGTCACACCCACAGCCTGCCCCCCAGCGCCATACTTATAGCATTCAGCCAAAGAGAAGGACAACATGGAGGGCGGGACCCGCAGATCCCGAAGGAAAAAAAAAAACAGGTTCCAAAAAGAGCCGAGTTCATCGGGAAGCCCCAAAAGGGGTAGGTTTCGCATCCCGCCTCCCCCAGATGGAACCCCGGTGACCAGAAGCCTCTACAACCACAGCTCGAGTATGCAGGAACTAGGACTTTTCCTCAAATCTCCCGGGACTACACCTCCCAGGTAACCTCTGATTCCGGAAGTCACACCCACAGCCCGCCCCCCAGCGCCATATTTACAGCATTCAGCCAAAGACAAGGACAACATGGAGGGCGGGACCCGCAGATCCCGAAGGAAAAAAAAAAAGGTTCCAAAAAGAGCGGAGATCATCGGGAAGCCCCATATGGAGTAGGGTACGCATCCCGCCTCCCCCAGATGGAACCCCGGTGACCAGAAGCCTCTACAACCACAGCTCGAGTATGCAGGAATTAGGACTTTTCCTCAAATCTCCCGGGACTACACCTCACAGGTAACCTCTGATTCCCGAAGTCACACCCACAGCCCGCCCCCCAGCGCCATATATATAGCATTCAGCCAAAGACAAGGACAACATGGAGGGCGGGACCCGCAGCTCCCGAAGGAAAAAAAAAATAGGTACCAAAAAGAGCCGAGATCATCGGGAAGCCCCAGATGGGGTAGTTTTCGCATCCCGCCTCCCCCAGATGGAACCCCGGTGACCAGAACCCTCTACAACCACAGCTCGAGTATGCAGGAACTAGGACTTTTCCTCAAATCGCCCGGGAGTACACCTCCCAGGTAACCTCTGATTCCGGAAGTCACACCCACAGCCCGCCCCCCCAGCGCCATATTTACAGCATTCAGCCAAACAGAAGGACAACATGGATGGCGGGACCCGCAGATCCCGAAGGGGAAAAAAAAAAACAGGTTGCAAAAAGAGCCGAGATCATCGGGAAGCCCCAGATGGGGTAGGTTTCGCATCCCGCCTCCACCAGATGGAACCCCGGTGACCAGAAGCCTCTACAACCACAGCTCGAGTATGCAGGAACTAGGACTTTTTCTCAAACCTCCCGGGACTACACCTCCCAGGTAACCTCTGATTCCGGAAGTCACACCCACAGCCCGCCCCCCAGCGCCATATTTACAGCATTCAGCCAAAGACAAGGACAACATGGAGGGCGGGACCCGCAGTACCCGAAGTAAAAAAAAAAAAACAGGTTCCAAAAAGAGCCGAGATCATCGGGAAGCCCCAGATGGGGTAGTTTTCGCATCCGCCTCCCCCAGATGGAACCCCGGTGACCAGAAGCCTCTACAACCACAGCGCGAGTATGCAGGAACTAGGACTTTTCCTCAAATCTCCCGGGACTACACCTCCCAGGTAACCTCTGATTCCGGAAGTCCCACCCACAGCCCGCCCCCCAGCGCCATATTTACAGCTTTCAGCCAAAGAGAAGGACAACATGGAGGGCGGGACCCGCAGATCCCGAAGAAAAAAAAAAAACAGGTTCCAAAAAGAGCCGAGATCATCGGGAAGCCCCAGATGGGGTAGGTTTTCGCATCCCGCCTCCCCCAGATGGAACCCCGGTGACCAGAAGCCTCTACAACCACAGCTCGAGTATGCAGGAACTAGGACTTTTCCTCAAATCTCCCGGGACTACACCTCCCAGGTAACCTCTGATTCCGGAAGTCACACCCACAGCCCGCCCCCCAGCGCCATATTTACAGCATTCAGCCAAAGAGAAGGACAACATGGATGGCGGGACCCGCAGATCCTGAAGGGGGAAAAAAAAAAACAGGTTGCAAAAAGAGCCGAGATCATCGGGAAGCCCCAGATGGGGTAGGTTTCGCATCCCGCCTCTCCCAGATGGAACCCCGGTGACCAGAAGCCTCTACAACCACAGCTCGAATATGCAGGAACTAGGACTTTTCCTCAAATCTCCCGGGACTACACCTCCCAGGTAACCTCTGATTTCGGAAGTCACACCCACAGCCCGACCCCCAGCGCAATATTTACAGCATTCAGCCAATGACAAGGACAACATGGATGGCGGGACCCGCAGATCCCGAAGGGAAAAAAAAAAACAGGTTCCAAAAAGAGCCGAGATCATCGGGAAGCCCCAGATGGGGTAGGTTTCACATCCCGCCTCCCCCAGATGGAACCCCGGTGACCAGAAGCCTCTAAAACCACAGCTCGTGTATGCAGGAACTAGGACTTTTCCTCAAAACATACAAAATGATCCATATATACAAAGTAAACCAGCCAGCGTTTCTCTCTGAAAATCATAGTTAAGTTTGGAGCACGGCCACAGCCCCAGAAACACAAGGACTTAATGCATAACCCAGCAGCTTGGAGCGAAAAGTGAATGGGCTATGCGTTAATCCAGGCCATCATGACTGTCCAGAGGGGAAAGGGTGTTGCCCCATTTGCCCTCTCCTCTCTGGAAAGAAAGATGGCGGCCACATGGGAGCCTTGTGGACAGCAGGCTTGAGCCGGGGGAGTGGGGTTTACTAAAACCTCAGGGGAAGGGGGGCGTTCTGGTCCGTCCTTCACGCCCTGCCGAGGTCACCAGTTGCCCCCCACGAGCGGTTCTCCAGCACGGCCACAGCCCCAGAAGTACAAGGACTTAATGCAGAACCCGGCAGCTTGGAGCAGAAAGGTGAACGGACTATGCGTTAATCCAGGCCATCAAGTCTGTCGGAGGGGAAAGGGTGTTGCCCCATTCGCCTTCTCTTCTCTGGAAAGAAAGATGGCGGCTGCATGGGAGCCTTGTGGACAGCAGGTATGAGCCGGGTGAGTGGGGGCGACCAAAACCTCATGGGAAGGGGGACGTTCCGGTCCGTCCTTCACGTCCTTCTGAGGTCACCAGTTGCCCCCCGCAAGCGGCACTCCAGCACGGCCACGGCCCCAGAAACACAAGGACTTAATGCAGAACCCGACAGCTTGGAGCAGAAAAGTGAACGGACTATGCGTTGATCCAGGCCATCATGTCTGTCTGGAGGGGAAAGGGTGTTGCCCCATTCGCCCTCTCCTCTCTGGAAAGAAAGATGGCGGCCACATGGGAGCCTTGTGGACAGCAGGCATGAGCCGGGGGAGTGGGGGCGACTAAAACCTCATGGGAAGGGGGACTTTCCGGTCCGTCCTTCACGTCCTACTGAGGTCACCAGTTGCCCCGCGCGAGCAGCTCTCCAGCATGGCCACAGCCCCATAAGCACAAGGACTTAATGCAGAATCCGGCAGCTTGGAGCAGAAAAGTGAACGGACTATGTGTTGATCCAGGCCATCAGGTCTGTCCGGAGGGGAAAGGGTGTTGCCCCAGTCGCCTTCTCCTCTCTGGAAAGAAAGATGGCGGCCGCATGGGAGCCTTGTGGATAGCAGGTATGAGCCGGGGGTGTGGGGGCGACTAAAACCTCATGGAAATGGGGGCGTTTCGGTCCGCCCTTCACGCCCTACCGAGGTCACCAGTTGCCCCCCTATGAGCGGCTCTCCAGCACGGCCACAGCCCCAGAAGCACAAGGCCTTAATGCAGAACCCAGCAGCTTGGAGCAGAAAAGTGAAAGGACTATGCGTTAATCCAGGCCATCATGTCTGCCCAGAGGGGAAAGGGTGTTGGTCCCTTCCGCCCTCCTCCCTCTGGAAAGAAAGATGGCGGCCACATGGGAGCCTTGTGGACAGCAGGTATGAGCCGGGGATGTGGGGGCGACTAAAACCTCATGGGAAGGGGGGCGTTCCGGTCCGTCCTTCACACCCTACCGAGGTCACCAGTTGCCCCCCGCGAGCGATTCTCCAGCACGGCCACGGCCCCAGAAGCACAAGCACTTAATGCAGAACCCGGCAGCTTGGAGCAGAAAGGTGAATGTACTATGCGTTAATCCAGGCCATCAGGTCTGTCCAGAGGGGAAAGGGTGTTGCCCCAGTCGCCTTCTCCTCTCTGGAAAGAAAGATTGCGGCCGCATGGGAGCCTTGTGGACAGCAGGTATGAGCCGGGGTTGTGGGGGCGACTAAAACCTCATGGGAAGGGGAGCGTTTCGGTCCGCCCTTCACGCCCTACCGAGGTCACCAGTTGCCCCCCTATGAGCGGCTCTCCAGCACGGCCACAGCCCCAGAAGCACAAGGACTTAATGCAGAACCCAGCAGCTTGGAGCAGAAAAGTGAAAGGACTATGCGTTAATCCAGGCCATCATGTCTGCCCAGAGGGGAAAGGGTGTTTGTCCCTTCCGCCCTCCTCCCTCTGG
Organism: Sorex fumeus; assembly: GCF_029834395.1. Taxonomy (NCBI): domain Eukaryota; kingdom Metazoa; phylum Chordata; class Mammalia; order Eulipotyphla; family Soricidae; genus Sorex; species Sorex fumeus. The sequence goes on along the minus strand of NW_026606143.1, from coordinate 6,693,033 downwards.
AAAGAAAGATGGCGGCCACATGGGAGCCTTGTGGACAGCAGGTATGAGCCGGGGATGTGGGGGCGACTAAAACCTCATGGGAAGGGGGGCGTTCCGGTCCGTCCTTCACACCCTACCGAGGTCACCATTTGTCCCCCGCGAGCGGCTCTCCAGCACGGCCACGGCCCCAGAAGCACAAGCACTTAATGCAGAACCCGGCAGCTTGGAGCAGAAAAGTGAATGGACTATGCGTTAATCCAGGCCATCAGGTCTGTCCAGAGGGGAAAGGGTGTTGCCCCAGTCGCCTTCTCCTCTCTGGAAAGAAAGATGGCGGCCGCATGGGAGCCTTGTGGACAGCAGGTATGAGCCGGGGGAGTGGGGGCGACTAAAACCTCATGGGAAGGGGGGCGTTTCGGTCTGCCCTTCACGCCCTACCGAGGCCACCAGTTGCCCCCACTAGCGGCTCTCCAGCACGGCCACGTCTCCAGTGCACAGAAACCAATTTCTTAACTATCTGACTTTCAGTAGAAATACTTTCAGGTTCAATAAGTAAAATAGCAGAAATCCAAAACCAACATTTAATTCTTGAACCCAGCTGTAGAAAGCAAATCACTTCACAATGCTTTTTCAGCTTGTCTGATTTGGGGCGGGGGGGTAAACGCTAAATAATAGTGGTGAATCTTTTATTGAAACAATGAATCTAATCAAAGCAGATAGAGTGTTAACTAGAATTCATCTGCCCCACAGGGACTGGGAGGGGTGGGGGGTGGGGTTTTATTGGGGTTCTTCATGGTAAAAAATAAGTTTTGGTGAAGGGAAATGTGTTTGATATTTGCATGACTGAGACCTAAACCTGAAAGCTTTGTAACCTTTCCCACGGTGATTCAATAAAGAAATAAAAAAAAGAAAGATGTTTTAGACCTTAACTCAGTACATACATGAATATATGCAAATATATAAAAAAGGTTTTCCCCAAACTTTACTAATCCTTCCCAAATAAAATGCCTTTTGCATATTATATTCTGTTCTATCCTATTTAAAATAATGTGTTTGACCCACAGTGACAAAATCATTTGCCAGATTCATTTTCTCTTTGTACACACAGCTATTCTACATTTTCCAACTACCTTCACATTTTGATGTAGCCAAGGTGCTTGGTAAAATATAGTTGTAGGTGCTGAATGCTTCTCTTAGGTCTAATCCCCCATCCCGAAAAGCTTCCATGTAAGATCTGATGAACTTTTTCCCAACTCACTAACTTGATACAGACATATGAGACAATCTTTGAAGCCACAATATTTAGATGATGGTACTCTATATTGAGAAAGTCATAGCCCCAGCCCAGAATCTCTGGTTAGAACACCCATTTCAGTTTTGTTTGAGTACTTTCATTATAGTTTAGGCAATATATTTACAATAGTGGTATTTATGTACAAAGATACTGCACACTGCCACTGAAGTGCCCATGACCCTACACCCATCCCTATGTCACCTCCAGTCCATTGTCATTCACTCTACAGAACCTCTATTTTTTGTTGATTGACAACTATTGTATAAGTGTATACAGTTACCTTCATTACCACCACCCATATGCTCAAGAACCTCCTTTTGAATTTTATGTGAGGAACAAATGAGCTTGTTTAATTTTAAACTGTTATATATTTTAGGTTTGTCATTAAAACTAACATCATGCTAATACAATGTTCATAAACTCATCAATTGGCTCTGCTTTTAGGAATGGCATATAACGTTATTTATAATTTTAATTTTTCCAAATAATACACTTTCCACAGCACAAATTACCACTCTGTGGTTATCCTGAACCTCCCAGAACCACAGGCAGATTTCATAATCCAAGAAGCCAAAGTCCAAGAAAATGCTAAGCAGATTGTTCAGTGCAGTTGTCAGCGTATGTCTATCACAGTTATTTGGACCCACACTTGTAGGCTATTGGTACTTAATCTAATCTTATTGTGCTTACAGTGTAGTATTTCTAAAAGTGACAACTGTAGATTGTGATAGTGAGAGGTTTAACTTGATTATTGTAGGGATTAATTACTACAGAACACTGAATAAAGCAAAATTCCCTGTCTGGGGTACAAAATGAGAAAAAATGGATTGCATTAAGGATGGTCAAAACACAATCTGTCTTTTCCCTTCATTGTATTTTACAGGAACTTTAGGAACATGTATCCCTTGATTATTTTTTAAATCTATGGACAAACTCCAGAATAAAATGATCTTGAATAAGTATAGGTATACTGACTAGTCATGAATTCCTTCATCCGCCGGGGAAACAATCAAGAGGAGAATCCAGGGGCTCATCATTATTTAACATTTCAGCCTTTCTTTATCCTTTCACCCTTCGCTCTCCCATCTTCTTTCCTATAACCTGAACAGAAAAAGTTTGCTGTTGCTAAAAACCCTAAAAACCCTTTTACTAGGACTTGATGAATGTGACCTATATTTTTTTATATTAAATTTCACCATCATCTGTTGCCCCATTCGCCCTCTCCTCTCTGGAAAGAAAAATGGCGGCCACATGGGAGCCTTGTGGCGAGCAGGTATGAGCCGGGAGTGTGGGGGTGACTAAAACCTCATGGGAAGGGGGGCGTTTCGCTCCGCCCTTCACGCCCTACCGAGGCCACCAGTTGCCCCCCGCGAGCGGCTCTCCAGCACGGCCACGACTCCAGAACACAAAAACCAATTTCTTAACTATCTGACTTTCAGTAGAAATACTTCCAGGGTCAATAGGTAAAATAGCAGAAATCCAAAACCAACATTTAATTCTTGAACCCAGCTGTAGAAAGCAAATCACTTCACAATGCTTTTTCAGCATGTCTGATTTGGGGGGGGGGGGGTAAACTCTAAATAATAGTGGTGAATCTTATTGAAACAATGAATCTAATCAAAGCAGACAGAGTGTTAACTAGAATTCATCTGCCTCACAGGGACGGGGAGGGGTGGGGGGTGGGGTTTTATTGGGGTTCTTCAGGGTAAAAAATAAGTATTGGTAAAGGGAAATGTGTTTGATATTTGCATGACTGAGACATAAACCTGAAAGCTTTGTAACCTTTCCCACAGTGATTCAATAAATAAATTAAAAAAAATAAAAAAAAATAAAAAAACAAACAAACAAAAAATAATTTCACCATCTTTGAAGACGGATATTAACAATATCTGACCCTTGTAAGCCCTAAGACTTTGAATGCATAGTCAGGCTGGAGAACGAACTTGGAGTCCTGTGGCCAGATTAGTGCTTCTCAGATTGTTAATACCAATTGCCAGGGGACTTCTTAAAGTGTGGAGTTAGTTTCCGTAGGTCTGGAATAAGGCTAAGATGTTGCATTTTTCGCACAATTCCAGATGATATCTTTGCTGCTGGTCCTTAGACCACATTTGGGGTGCAAGTTATGCTCCCTGATTAGTTAGCTCTTTACCACCACGTGCTTCAACTCTCATCTAACATAATAAAGGAGGTTTTGGATCATTTTCTGCCTCTCACATTCATCAGGTCATTAAGTTCTATTTCATAAATTGGGCCCAATGAAGGTTAGCAACCATCTCTTGTTGCTGACATCTTCGTGGTTTTTTTCTTCATATTCTCAGGCCTACTTGGATCTGGATCGGGGCTGAGCATCCTCCACCCAGATCCTCCAAATTCCAGTAGGCGGGAGTCATACCCACCAACTGGCCCCCTAGTGCCATGTAATCCCATCAACGGCCAAGACTCAGAGACTATAAAACCCAGCTCCTGGAAGCACGCGGCCACATTTGCGGCTCTGCAACATCTTATTATCTCATTCCTACTTTGGACAAACTGGCAGGCTACCAAATGTAACCTGCCCACACGGCAGAGTCTGGCAAACACCCTGTGGAGTACCCAATATACCAAATACCAGTAACAATGATGGATCTCATTCTCCTAACTCTGAAAGAGCCTTGAATATGGCACTTTATAAAAAAAATTCTCAGGGCTAGGACAAAGGAGACGTTACTGGGGCCTGCTCGAGGCAATCGACAAATAATAGGATGGCCATGATCGTGATCATGATTCTCAAAGACTCCTAAATTCCTGGCTTCTCAGGCTACTGGGTCATAATTTTGAAAATTCTTGACTTTGCTTGAATTCATTTTGAAATGTCATCCCCAAAGTTTTCTGAATATTTCCTTTTGGAAATTTCTCTAATAGATAATCTATCCCACCCAATATTTTATATCAAACTTTAATTGAAGAATTTATAGAATAGAAGGAATTTAGAGACCCAGCTCACCCATCACCTTGTGTTTTTCAAAAAAAAATTTTTTTTTATTTTTTTAAATGAATCACTGTGAGGTACAGTTACAGACTTACAAAATTTCTTGATTACTTTTCAGTCATACAATGATCAAGTATCAACCCCTCCCCCAGTGCTCATTCTCCACCACCAATGTTCCCAGTATCACCACCACCACTCCTCCCCATCCCCACTCTGCTGCTCTATTGCCGGTGCATTCCCTTTTACTCTCTCTCTCTCCTTTAAGGTGTTGTGGTTTGCAATGCAGGTATTAAGTGGCCATTATATTCAGTCTATAGTTTACTTTCAGCACACATCTCCCATCTGAGCGGGCCCTACAAGAATCCTTTACTTCCATTACCCTGTGTTTGAAGAGCATAGAGAAGTACCAGACTCATTCCTAGTATTGAGAAATCTTCAAAACAGTTTTTTTTTAAATAAAAAACCTCCATGCATCTCTAGAGAGAAATTAACAAAATGGACCTGGGAGCAGAGATCCTCTGCCTGCTCCTAGCAGCCTGGCAGACCTCCATTACCTCCACTACCTCCACTACCCAGCCGTGGACGCCCTCCAGGATGCTTTTCAGACACTCAGGTCAGGACTCACACATGACTGAAGCCCTAGAAAGCCAGGGAAGTGGAACTCTGTGAACTCGGACTCCAGGCTCAACGGACCCGGGAGCAGAGATCCTCTGCCTGCTCCCAGCAGCCCGGAAGACCTCTATTACCTCCACTACCTCCACTACTCAGCCGCGGACGCCCTCCAGGACGCTTTCCAGACTGCCCGGCCACAACATGGCTGCACGACACATCATAAAACACTTAATACAAGATTACTGCACCATATTTGAATGCGTTAAAATATGGTTTGAAGCATGGGAACACCTTTATGGGTGATTAGAGGTGCCCTAAAAGCCTCTATCCCTCTCGGAGAGGCTGGCAAGCTACCCAGAGTATTCTGCCCACATGACAGACCCTGGCAAGCTATCCTTGGTGTATTCGATATGCCAAAACCAGTAAATACAATTGGTCCCATTCTCCTGACCCTGAAAGAGCCATAAATATGGCGGCATTAAGAAGAATGACGAAGGAGAGGCCAATAAAATCTAGGGCCGACCTAGGCTGCCAAAACGAAGAAGGACAAAAATGACTGTACTTTCAATGCACATATGCTGGCATCAGATGCATCCATTGAGGACCTGATGGTGCAAGCGCAAAAGATCAAGTATGACATCATTGGTTTAACTGAGATGAGAATATGTCAATCACATTACACCGTTTTCGACACTGGGGAGGAACTGTTCCTCGGAACATGTGACAAAAGAGGTGCGGGTGGTGTCAGTGTCCTTGTCAACACAAACTTGGTCATAAACATTGATTCATTTGAATGCCTAACAACCCGAATCGGATGATTACACTTGAATAGATGTGGCTCACTGCCGACAGTTTCTATCTTCATTGTCTATGCACCAACATCCAATTATGATGAAGGAGGAATTGAGAAGTTCTACATGGAGATGGAGAAGTTCTATAAAGAAGACCAAAACCTTCTACAAGATCATTGTCAGTGATTTTAATGCCAAGATAGGATGGAGAAGATCAGCCAAAGAAATCCACATTGGGCCCCATGGCCTAGAATGGAATGAACAGGGTGAGACACTGTCCGAGTTCATCATGTCAACTAAGACCATCCGTGGAAACACACAATTCTAGAAGGCCAAATATAAACGTTGGACATGGGAGTCTCCCGGTGGACGGTTCTACAACGAAATTGACCACATCATATTCAATCGACAGTTTTGCCTGACCAATGTTTCTGTTGTCCCAAAATTGCAAACGGGATCGGACCACTGTCTCCTTTGTGCAAAATTCTACCTCAAAGAGTGGGGAGAAAGAGTTTCAAAGGTTAAGAAGAGAACTGCCAGAATGACCACCAACTGGGAGCTCTTTGGCACTATTGCGGCAACATGGGAAGATGCCGTCATTGACAACATTGATGAGGAACACATTCGACTGGTTCAGCACCTCCATGATTGTGCGAAGAACGCTGAGAGTGATAGCCCAAAAAGACGACTGTCTTCGAAAACTCTGGAGCTCATTCGCCAACGTGGCTTGGCACAAGCCTCAGGCAACTTCAAGGGAACATCCAAGCGTGCAAAGCAGTGCAGAGAAGCGATAAAGGAAGACGTCAAAGAGAGAAGAGCAGCAGTGCTGGCAGATGTGGCAGAAGCTGGGAAAAGCATTCGCAATACCGCCTGTCCTTGGCCAACTACAAGATCAAAATGTCTGCCCTCCGACATCCTGATGCTATCACATCTTCTAGAAGGGAAATGGAGAAGATTATCCATGACTTTTACTTGAATCTTTTCAATAGCCACGTTCACCTGCCCACATAGCAAATTCCGCAGGATGGATATGTCAAAAGATCGCGTGGACACCCACCTACGAGATGGTCAGACTTCTTCATCAAGACCCTGAACAATCAGTTTGAGGGTCTTCATGTTCCTAGAATGAGCAGATGCCATTGGGCTATGTTAGCACGCAAAAGGAATGATTGGAGACGTTACTGGAGCCCGCTCAAGCAAATCAATGAGTAATACGATATCAAGTGATCAAGTGATCAGTTATATCTCAATAAAAATAAATTAAAGTGACCAGGAATTTTATTACAGCAATTAAACTATGTTTAGTCAACCTGAGAATATGCACACTACTATGAAATTTGCTTTTTGAAGCCAATTAAATAATTCATCCATGCCAAGTAGTAGAATAGGATGTTAAAGCTTCATTAGAAGAAAACTTTAGTTCAAATGAGGGAGATTTCACCTTCCCTTTGGGGTTACTATTTTCGTGGTTCATCATCTTTCAAAAGTGAATACACTCCGTGCCATATTCTCACATACAGATACCACCATGATTAGAAATACCAAAAAATTCTACCTGTAGATTCCTTTTCTAACACAGTTGTGCAGTTACTTCAAAAAGAGATATAACAACCCTGTGCCTTCACTTCATGTTCAAGGAACAAGAAATGTGATGATTCCATGCACAGAAAAATAACAGTAATATCTAAGTAAGAAATTTGCGTGGTTTCAGACCCATGGGACTCTTTTCTGCTGAGCACCACGTTGTTGCTGTGATATCAATAGAGGAGCTAGCAAAAATGTTCTTCACACACAATAGGGGTTCTATGCAGGCTAGCTCCCTGCCCTCTCTGAGGTTTGAGTGGAGAGCATTTTCTCAGAACAAGAGCACCAGACTCTTTTCTCTCTTCTATCAACAGAGTCAACAGGGGTTGTCTCAGCCTTAACTTCTGGGAAAATGGGACAGGCAAAATTGCAGTGAAGTTGCCACCATGTCTAGGCTTAAATACCCATTGGTCTGTCACAGGAAATAAAGTAAAGGAGGGCTCTCCTAAAAGCTAATTAACAGGCAACTATGCTCATCTGTGATTTGAAAGAATAAAAACAAAGCACAAGCTGCCATTGATCTTTTCCATCTTCTTTGAAACAATGCAGCAAAGAGGAGTCCATCTCTTTTTACTATTATGGAGGAAATGAAGCTTCAGCTAATTCATGTGGCTCACTCACAGCCACACCAAATGAATGCAGAACTAAGGCTATACCCCATAGATCCTGTTTAGCTTCTGTATCTACTTCATGAACTTGGGAGTTTTCTATCAGTTAAAGGGTTTCCCTTTCAAACATCTGGAAGCACTGTTGACAAAATTAATAATCACACCAAACTCTGTTGGGAATTTTTATAGAAAAATAGTATATTTCACAGAATCAAACGAATGGTTAACTGATCTGATGAGCTAGACCTGGAACACTTCAAGGGCCCTTGAGAACAGGCATTCATCTAGATTTCCCCTGAAAATCAATGATATCCAGGGACTTGAAGTCAATACCTCGCCAGTGTTATCTGCTCTGTGTTCTAAAGTCCAAATTGCTGAGAGAGAGAGACAGAGAGAGACTCGCCTACCCCAAATGGATTAGAGTTTGTGCCTTCCCAAAAGTCAGTCATGGCTGGGAACAAGGGCACAGAGTATAGATCTTGCTATGGAAGTCTCCCCCGAGGTTAAGGACAGCTCTCGTAAAAGGGTGTTCCTGGTATCCTGGAGAGAGCATGAGACTGAGCAGCATCTTGGCCCAGAGAGGCCACTGAGACCAATGACCCAGATAATTTGAAATAAATGCATCCTGGTTCCCATCAGAGAGTTGAGATACAGGGCTGATAGATAGACACAATGTATAGTGCTCTAGAAACTGGTTTTAGGTCCCTCATGAGCACGGAACTGTAATTAATGGGTGGTAAATGGTTAAGGATCATTCAGTGTGTCACAAATAGCATATGTTCAAGAGCTTCTTGCTGTCAGGCCAAGCACATGGAATTTGGGATTCGACAGAACAGAGAAAGGCAAGTTATAAAGAAACAGAAACAAATTCAATCAAAGCAGTATGGGATTTTGCGAAACATGTGGGAGCTTTGTGTCTCATAAATCAGTGTTCCTCAAGCTGTGCCATATCCTGCGGATATGTTGAGGTCAATTTTGATGTGAGCTTTGAAGGAGTTTCTTTTTAACTTATAATAATTTAAGTAGCAATGTTTAAGGATAGCTTCTTAAGTATAAAGAACAGATATGAATAAATATACATCCCCTCTAATAACACCAGGGTCACACACATTCTCTAGTGGGAGAGAAAGGCTTGGTGGTCACGCTCCCTTATAAGCCTGCGCAAGCCTGAAGGAGTATATCATACATGTGGCTGTCATATGATATGATTGTTTTACATGATGTAATTGCTAATCTACCAAGACTAAGGAAGTTTTAAAGTGTACAGGGACCTTTGTGCTGCTTCAGATTTTGCTTATTGTTCAGAAAAATGACACCAAACTGGGAACTAAAGCAAATAAACTATCAAATTTGCTTTTGAGGTCACGTCACCCTCCTCACCCAAGAATTATCTAATTGGACAGGACAATGGACTTTTTCTTGGAGCTGCATTTGAGGTCTCTGGTGGGAAAACAGAGACTGTGAGATTAGATGTTAATTCTCATATATTTGTCCAGTATAGAAAAGGACCCCATGTGCTCCAGTTATATCATCTCAGAAGACTGTAATTGCCAGTTTTGTCTTTATTGCAAATTCATTTCAGCATTACTTTGATTATATATAAATATCTGTTCTTTGAACTAGCCTAACTGCCTTGTTAGTTTCCTCAATAATAAATGAGATGAATAAATTTTTTAAGCAATGTTCATTCTAACTTGGGGGGATTCATTGTTGTTGCTGTGGTATTATTGCTGGGATTGAATCCAAGGCCCTACTTGCTCTATAAATGGCAAATGTTCTAGAGATGCATCACTTGATCACTTGACATCCCGTTACTTATCGATTTGCTGGAGCGGGTGCCAGTAATGTCTCCATTCATCCCTGTCACGTGCTAACCTAGCCCAATGGCATCTGCTCATTCTAGGAACACAAAGAGCCTCAAACTGATCGTTCAGGATCTTGACAAAGAAATCTGACCATCTCATAGGTGGGTGGCCACGTGATCTTTTGACGTCCTATGGAATCCAGTCAGGAATGGCTCTAGTCCAGTGGTCATCTCCAAATCTCATTACATGTCCAGACCATCTGATTTTTGATGCCTTGGTAAACAAGACAGAATCCCTGATTCTTGACTGTAAATGAAGGTTGGAACTCTGGATTCTTTCTCTCATTTGAGTGAACAGTGATACTCCAAGCATAGCTCTTTCAATTCCTCTTTGGGAGACCTGAATAGCGTTCTCATCTTGTTTTTGTAGGGCCCAAGTGTCTGAGGCATATGTTAATGCAGGAAGAACAGTGGAATTGAAGAGATGTGCATGGAGCCGGAGCTTCTTCGTCCTCTTGACTATTTCTTTGACGTTCTTGAAGGCGTTCCAAGCCACTCTCTTCCTCCTGACGCAACTCAGGTGTCAGGTCATTTGTCATGTTGACTTCTCGACATAGGTGTACATAACTGTTGCTTTCAGAGATGGTCATTCCGTTGAGAGCAAATGGAATGTCAGGAACAAGACTGTTTCTCATAAACATTGTCTTCATGAGATTCAGCTGTAGTTCGACCTTTCCACACTCACAGTCAAAGTCGTCAGCTTTTGTGCCGCTTGGCTGATGTTTGATGTTATAAGAACTATGTCATCAGCAAAGCGGAGGTGGTGTAGTTGCCAACCATCTGTCTTCACTCCCATTCCTTCCCATTCCAGTCATTGCATGATGTTCTCGAGTGTGGCACTGAGGAGTTTCGGAGAAATGGTATCACCCTGCCAATTCCCTCTCTCGACGTCAATGATCACCTCCCTGTAGAATCGTGAGATTCTGGTAGTAAATCCACAATATAGGCCACGGAGGATCCTGATGTATTGAGTTTGAATGCCCTCTTTGGCTAGGGCCTTGATGACCGCTTCTGACTCAACAGAATCAATGGCCTTCTTTAAATCAATGACAGAGCGGCATCTTGAACTCACAGGAAACCTCAATGAGCTTAGTTACCGTGTGGATATGGTCGATGGTGCTAAATTCTCTGCAGAAACCGGCTTGCTCGCATGGTTGTCCTTCATTTAGTGTTCTTGTGAATCCTGTTCAGGATGACTCGAGTGAACAGCTTGTAGATGACAGACAACAGGCAGATTGGGTGATAGTTGCCAATGTCGTGGATGTCTCTCTTCTTGTACAGTAGTATAATCCTGCTGGTTTTCCACTGGGACAGAATCTTGCAGTCATACAGGTAGCGTGTGAAGAGCTGAGCCAGTGTACTGATGAGTACTGATGGTAGGTTCTTCAGGTATTCAGGTCTGACCTTTCTGGGCCAGGTGATGTTCGCTTCTTTATCAACGAGATGGAATGACATATCCATCCTGCGGAATTTGGTATGTGGGCAAATGGACGTGGCTATTAAAGAGATCTGAGCACAAGTCATGAATAATCTCCATAACCCTTCTGGAAGATGTGATAGATCTATCAGGACGTCGAATGGCAGTCATCTTGGTATTGTAGTTGGTGAAGAACTGGAATACAGTGTTATATTAGTTTCAGGTATATATCAAAATAATTTGATATTTGCATATATTGCAAAATAATCATCATAATAATTTATTTCTTATCTCCTATATATTTTGTAACATAACCACAGCACTATAATGCTGTAGCACTGTCCTCCTGTTGTTCATTGATTTGCTCAAGCGGGCAAAAGTAACATCTCCATTGTGAGACTTCTTGTTACTGTTTTTGGCATATCAAATACGTCACGGGTGGCTTGTCAGGTTTTGCCATGTGGGCGGGATACGCTCAGTCGCTTGCCAGGCTCTCAGAGAAGGGTGGAGGAATAGAACCTGGGTTGGCCAAGTTAGCCACGTGCAAGGCAAATGCCCCACCAGCTGTGTTATTGCTTCAGCCCATAATAACAAATTTTCTTGTTATGAGGACTTACTCTTCTAGGAACTTACAAATATGCAATGCAATGTTATTAACAAAAAGGACCATGCTGGAGATTATATATCAGTTATTTACTTATAACTAGAAAATGATAACTTTGAATATCTCCCTTCATGTATTTTACCCCAACCTTAACACTTCTGTGGCCCTCATCCTCTGACAACCACCAATTTGTTATCTTCTGTCACTTGATCACTTGACTTCCCGTTAATCGTCGATTTGCCTGAGCGGGCGCCAGTAACGTCTCCATTTGTCCCTGTCGCCTGCTAGTCTGGCCCAGTGGCGTCTGTTCGCTCTAGGAATATGAAGAGCCTCAAACCGATCGTTCATGATCTTGATGAAGAAGTCTGACCATCTGGTAGGTGGGCGGTCACACGGTCTTTTGACATCCCGTGGAATCCAGTGAGTAACAGCTCTAGTCCAGCGATCATCTTTAAATCTCATTACATGACCAGCCCATCTGATTTTTGACACCTTGGCAAACAAGACAGCGTCCCTGATTCTGGATCGTCAACGGATGTCGGAACTCCGGATCCTTTCTCTCATTTGAGTGAAATGTGATATTCCAAGCATAGCTCTTTCAATTCCTCTTTGGGAGACCCGAGTAGCGTTCTCATCCTATTTACGTAGGGCCCAGGTCTCTGAGGCATATGTTAATGCAGGAAGAACAGTGGAATCAAAGAGATGTGCCCAGAGCCGGAGGTTGTTCGTCCTCTTAGCTATTTCTTCGATGCTCTTGAAGGCTTTCCAAGCCGCTCTCTTCCTCCTGCGCAGCTCGGGTGCCAGGAAATTTGTCATGTTGACTTCTCGACCGAGATATACATAGCTGTTGCATTTGGAGATGGGGGTTCCATTGAGAGCGAATGGGCCATCAGGAACGAGGCTGTTTCTCATAAACATTGTCTTCGTAAGATTCAGCTGTAGTCCGACCTTTCCACAGTCATGGTCGAAGTCGGCCAGCATTTGTGCCGTTTGGCTGATGTTTGGTGTTACTAAAACAATGTCATCAGCAAAGTGGAGGTGGTGTAGTTGCCGACCATTCTACACTCCCATTCCTTCCCATTCCAGTCATTGCGTGATGTTCTCAAGGGTGGCACTGAAGAGTTTCATTGAAATGGTATCACCCTGCCGAACCCCTCTCTTGACATCAATGATTACTTCTTTGTAGAATGGTGAGATCCTGGTAGTGAATCCGTAATACAGCTCATGGAGGATCCGATGTATTGAGCTTGAATGCCCTGATTGGCTAGGGCTTCAATGGCCGCTTCAGTCTCAACAGAATCAAAGGCCTTCTTTAAATCAATGAACGTTAGACAGAGCAGCATCTTGAACTCCCAAAAAAACTCAATGAGCTTGGTTATTGTGTGAATATGGTCGATGGTGCTGAATCCTTTGCAGAACCCGGCTTGCTCGCATGGTTGCCCTTCATCTAGTGTTCTGCCAGTCCTATTTAGGATGACTCGAGTGAACAACTTGTAGATGACAGACAATAGGCAGATCGGGCGATAGTTGCCAATGTCATGGATGTCTCCCTTCTTGAACAGTAGTACAGTCCTGCTGGTTTTTCACTGGGACAGAACCTTGCATTCAGCCAGGTAGCATGTGAAGAGCCGAGGCAGTGTAATGATGAGTACTGACGGCAGGTTCTTCAGGTGTTCAGGTCTGACCTTGTCTGGGCCGGGTGCTGTTCGTTTCTTTACTGACGAAATGTCGTGTCGGATTTTGGAAGGAAGAACATTGGAACGACATATCCATCCTGTGGAATTTGGTATGTCGGCAAGTGGACATGGCTAGCGAAGAGATTTGAGTAGAAGTCACGGATAATCTTCTCCATTGCCGTTCTGGAGGATGTGATAGATCCATCAGGAAGTCGGAGGGCAGTCATCTTGGTCTTGTAGTTGGCAAAGGATAGGCTGGCATTACGAATACTTTTCCCGGCTTCTGCCGCATCTACTAGCACTTTTGCTCTTCTCTCTTTGAGGTCTTCCTTGATCACATCTCTGCACTGCTTTGCGAGCTCGGACGTTAGCTTGCGGTTGCCTGAGGCATGCGCCAAACCACGTTGGTGAAAAAGCTCAAGAGTTTTCGAAGACAGGCATTTTTTTGTGGCTATCTCTCTCGGCGTTCCTCGCACAATCATGGAGGTGCTGAACCAGTCGATTGTATTCCACGTCAATGTTGTCAACAATGGCATCTCCCCATGTTGCCTCAATTGTGCCAAAGAGCTTCCAGTTGGTGGTCGTTCTGGGAGTTCACTTTCTAAACTTTGCAGCCCTTTCTCCCCGCTCTGTGAAGTAGAATTTTGCACGAAGGAGACGGTGGTCCAATCCCTTTTGGGACCAGATAAATACTACCCCTACCGGGACCAGATAAATACTTCACTGGCAGACCTTTACTACCAACACTACCTCCACTACCCAGCCACCGCCACACTCCAGGACGCTTTCTGGACCTGCGCGGATGCAAAGCGTCCACGCAACACATTATAAGACACTAAATAACCATCTTCCGGAATTGCCGTATCATATTTGATAGGGTTCAAATATAGTAACATCTACGAAGGCAATTAGAAGTCCCCCCAAAAGCCTTTAGCCCTCTCGGAAAGCCTGGAAAGCTACCGAGAGTATTCTGCCCACACGGCAGAGCCTGGCAAGCCATCCGTTTTGTATTCGATATGCCAAAATCAGTAATCACAATGGGTCTCATTCACCTGACCCTGAAGGCTTCACCAACATGGCAGCATTGAGAAGGATGAGAAAGGAGTGGCCGATAAAATCTCAAGGCTGAACTAGGCTGCTACAACGAATAAGACAAAAATGATTGTCTGTACTTTCAATGCACGTACGCTAGCATCAGATGAATCCATCGAGGACCTGATGGTACAAGCGTGAAAGATCAAGCACGACATCATTGGTCTGACCAAGACAAGAAGACACCAATCTCATGTTTTCGACACTGTAGAAGAACTGATCCTCGGAACATGCGATAAAAGAGGTGTCGGAGGCGTCGGTGTCCTTGTCAACACAAACTTGGCCAAGAGCATTGATTCATTCGAATGCCTAACAACCCGAATCGGATGTTTACATTTGAATAGATGTGGCTCACTGCTGACAGTTTCTATCTTTGTTGTCTACGCACCCACATCTAATTATGATGAAGGAGAAATTGAGAAGTTCTACATGGAGCTGGAGAAGTTCTATAAAGAAGACCACACCTTCTACAAGATCATTGTGGGTGATTTTAATGCCAAGATAGAACCGAGAAGATCAGCTGAAGAACTTCACATCGAGACCCATGGCCTAGAATGGAATGAACAGGGTCAGAGACTCTCTGAGTTCATCATGTCGACCAAGACCATCCATGGTAACTCACAGTTCCAGAAGGCCGAATCTAAACGTTGGACATGAGAGTCTCCCAGTGGACGATTCCACAACAAAATAGACCACATCATATTCAATCGACGGTTTTGCCTGACCCATGTCGCTGTTGTTATCTTCTGTAAGTTGTGTTTTTTGTTATTACTACACATTTTTTAGGTTCTTCATATAAGTGGAAGCTTACAGTTTATGTCTTTCTGACTTTTAAAAAACTGAGGCCTAAGCTCTTATGATTCATACATGTTGCTTCAAATGGGAATATTTTGTTATTTTATAGTAAATAATATTCTATTGCATGGATATACATGGCAACTTCTTAATTCATTGATTGATCAATGGATTCTTAGGTTGTGTCCCAATCTTGTCTATTTTAGATAATGCTGATGCAATGAACACTAAGAAGAGGCAACTAACATTTTCACTGTCATTTGTTAGTGTTTTCATTTCCTTTAGGTGAATATCAAGAAGAAAAATTACTGAATCTTCAGTTTTAAGTTTTGAGGAGAATTCCTATTGTTTCCATAGTGGTTGTACCAGTTTACATTGCCAGTAGCATCCCAAACAGTGCACAATTGTTTTTAGTTTCTCCATATCCTCCCACACTTCATTATCTTTGTCATTTTATAATAATCATTATAAAAGTGTGAAGTGATATGTCATTGTGATTATATTTGTATTTTTCTAATGATAAGAGATGAAGAATACCTTTTATTGTGTTGGCCATCTGTCTTCTTTGGGGAAATACCTATTTATAGCCTGTTAGAGCTGTCAAAGTACACAGTATATGTACCTGAAAGTTTTTTAGTATTATAAATATTATCTCAGGAAGAAAAATATAAACAGCTTTCAAATGAGGAAATATTGTTGAGATACATGAAGAGGTCGAGTGAGGATGGAATAAGATCTTGTGTTTTTGGCTTCTGACTACTCTGACTACTCTGTAGAGCCATTAAACCATCAAGAGGAACTTGAATCCAGGACTCTTGGGGTTCATGGCTTACAACATTCCACACTTTTTTCTATGTGGGAAAATTTGATTCTAAAACGAAGCTAGATCAGGGGCACGGGAAAAGTTCAGGATTCAGAGTCAGTTCCTAAATATGCCTGATGAGTGCATGTCTCTCTCTTCCATACTGCCACATATGCCTATTTCTTTGAGAACATGTATATAGATTTAAAGAGAATTCTACTAGGCTAAAAGAAATAATACAGTAATGTGAAAAGTATGCTTATTAGGAGATGTTAGTTCTGTAAGCAATTCTTTTCCTCTTACACTTTTTCTTGAAAAAATAAACCCATTGAAGTATAATTTGCATATAATAAAATGTATCCTTTTTTTAAATGTATCCATTTTAAGTTTGATTTGTTTTGACAAATGGATATATCTGTAACATTATCATAAACATCAAGTTAATAAGCATCCCAGAAAATTCTGTTAAACTCTTTTTGCCTCCCAACCCTTAGGTAAACACTGATCTGCCTTTTATCACTTGTAGACTCTGTTTTAGAATTTCATATCCCTGAAGCCATACAGTTCATACTCATTTGTTTTTTGTTTCTTTTACTAAGTTTCGAAAGTCATCCATGCTGTTTGGTGTTGTCAGTGGTTTATTCTATTATCTTTTTTTTTGCTTTTTGGGTCACACCTGGCGATGCAAAGGGGTTACTCCTGGCTCTGCACTCAGAAGTTATTCCTAGCGGTGCTCAAGGGACCATATGGGATGCTGGGAATCGAACCCAGGTCGGCCGCGTGCAAGGCAAACACCCTACCCACTGTGCTCTCTCTCCAGTCCCTCTATTCTCTTGTTGTCTAGTAAATCCTTGTATGGAGATGCATAGTTGTTTTGCCATTCACCCTGATGGGTAATACAGAACCATCTTAAATTTAAGCAACTGTGACATTCTCTCAGCTGTGGACCTTAAAGGAGCTTTCTCTGGGCTTCTTTCAGACTTCTTCTTCCTGAGGAGGGAAGTGGCCATCCAGAACCATTACATGGTTACTCAGAACTTAATCCCTTGCTGAAATGGCTCTGAGCATGCTCTGCACTGAATATACAACCCCTTGCTAATTTCTTTGTTGAAACTTCTTTAATGTCATTAGAGGTGGAGCCTTTGGGCAGCAATTAGGTCATAAGGGCAGAATCATCATGAATGAGACTAGTATCTTTATAAAAGAATCCCAGAGAATTCCTTCTCTCTTTTCTTCATGTGAGCATAGAGACAATTGTGTACAATTAGGAAAGAGGTCCCCACCAGATAATGAATCTGACAGAGACTTGCTCTCATATTTTCTAGTATCCAGTACTAGAGAAATACATTTGTGTTTTTTACAATCCACCCAATTTATAGTGTTTTGATTAGGCTACTCCTAATGCATTGAGGCAACAGTTTGAAGGATGGTGATCTGCAGACATCAGGGTGGGGAGTATGGGGGCTTCAGTGTGCAGGGAGATTACTTAGACCTTGTACATGAGGGTTGAGCTGCCCAGGCACACTGTTCATGAGTGCAAACGTACTTATGTAAAATGAAAAGAGGCTATTGCGGAGCAGAGTCTATTTATATTCATTCTGTAGCTCACAACTGATAGGAGCAGTTATAGCCTTGGGAGAAGGAGCACAAGCAAAAAGAGTCTTGCAAAGAATGAAAATTTGTAAGGGGACACCCCCTAATTTATTTTATTTATTCATTCATTTGGTTACATACATCAGTGTTCGGGGCCTAGTTCAGACTCTGTGCTCAGGGATTGCCCTGGTGGTTTACAGAGGATCATGTCGTGTTGGGGATCTAACATATGCCTTTCACCTGGAAAGCATTCACACTAGGTCTTTGAGTCATCTCTAAGGCACGTGGCCCCAATTATAGAGGTCACAGAATAAGAAGCTTTAGAATTGGAAGTTATTTTATTTTTAGTGTTCTTTCATTCTTTACTGTCACTGATGAGAAAACTGAGACCCAGAAAGGTTAAGTGACTGCTCTAAGGTGGCAGAGTCAAAATAAAAAGCGAGATTGTTGAGCTCTTAAGAACTCTTTCAAAAATATATGTATAAACAGTGATACTCAGATTCTTCTTGCATATCTCTTAAATTATTTTTGTTAAACTGAAATTCCCATTATATATCTTGAAGTTAACTTTGAAAATATTTAATCATAAACTTAAGTTGTGCAAATAGTTTAATTTCCAGTATATTCAAGCATTGTATTTGTAAAATAAAGCCATATATCCTCCTTCTTAAGTGGAATCTAAATGCCATAGCCATTTGCCACAAATTATCATGCATTACAAACATAGGCAAAACATCCTTCATTGATTACTTGATCACTTGACTTCCCGTTAATTGTCGATTTGCTTGAGCGGGCGCCAGTAACGTCTCCATTTGTCCCTGTCATGCGCTAGTCTAGCCCAATGGTGTCTGTTCACTCTAGGAACACGAAGAGGCTCAAACTGATCATTCATGATCTTGATGAAGAAGTCTGACCATCTGGTAGGTGGGCGGCCACGTGGTCTTTTGACACCCCGTGGAATCCAGTCAGTAACAACTCTAGTCCAGCGGTTGTCTTTAAATCTCATTATGTGACCAGCCCATCTGATTTTTGACACTTGGCAAATGAGACAGCGTCCCTGATTCTTGATCATTGACGGAGGTCGGAACTCCGGATTCTTTCTCTAATTTGAGTGAAATGTGATATTCCAAGCATAGCTCTTTCAATTCCTCTTTGGGAGACCCGAATAGTGTTCTCATCCTGTTTATGTAGGGCCCAGGTCTCTGAGGCGTATGTTAATGCAGGAAGAACAGTGGAATCAAAGAGATGTGCCCGGAGCCAGAGGTTCTTCGTCCTCTTAGCTATTTCTTCGACGCTCTTGAAGGCATTCCAAGCTGCTCTCTTCCTCCTGCGCAGCTCGGGTGCCAGGTCATTTGTCATGTTGACTTCTTGACCTAGGTACACATAGCTGTTGCGTTCGGAGATGGTCATTCCATTGAGAGTGAATGGGGCGTCAGGAACGAGGCTGTTTCTCATAAACATTGTCTTCGTAAGATTCAGCTGTAGAAGATTCGTAAGATTCCTTCCTTGATAGAAATTTGGTTTTCTCCTTGAACTTGAATTTTCCTCCCAGATTCCCTAAGGAATTGTGCCAGAAGATGTATTCTGGGATGATTTTTATTTATTATTCTGTTTTATTTATTATTCTGTTACAGTTTTATGCATATACACACATATACATATTACTTGATCACTTGACATCCCGTTACTCATCGACCCGCTTGAGCGAAAATGGCGTTACTCGTTGATCCATTCAAGTGTCGAAAACGGTGTGATATGATTGATGCCTTGTCTTATAGGTCAGACCATGATGTCGTACTTGATCTTTTGTGCTTGCACCATCAGGTCCTCGATGGATGCATCCAATGCCAGCATACATGCATTGAAAGTACAGACAGTCATTTTATTCCTTCTTCTTTTTGACAGCCTTGGTCAACTCTGAGATTTTATGAGCCTCTCCTTCCTCATCCTTCTTAACGCTGCCATATTGGTGGCTCTTTCAGGTCAGGGGAATGAGACCTATTGTATTTACTGGCTTTGACATATCGAATACACAATGGATAGCTCGCCAGGCTCTGCCGTGTGGGCGGAACACTCTCTCGGCAGCTTGTTAAGATCTCTGAGAGGGATAGAGGCTTTTAGGGCAACCTCTAATCATCCTTTCAGGTGTTCCCATGGTTCAAGCCATATTTGAAACCCGTATTACTGCAATGTGGTGTGGTAATCTTGTATTAAGTGTTTTATGATGTGTCGTAAAGCACACATGGAGTGTATCGACGGCTGGGTAGTGGAGGTAGTGGAGGTAATAGAGGTCTGCTGGGAGCAGGCAGACACATATACATATAGAAATTGGAATTCCACATTGTCATCTCTGTGTCTTAACATTAAAACATTAATTTATTAAACAAATATCTCCTGAATACTTAGATGTTCTTCTAGGTGAGGAAATAGACAAATACCTTTTGTCATGTAGGTCATTTTGTGGTGAGTAAGACATTCATGCACACGATGCATGAGAAAAATATACATGGATATTAAACAGTTCTGCAATACAAAGCAAAGAAAGGAGTTATGTAATGTTAGGTGGGAGGCAGTATTTTTGTATAGGGAGGCTTCTCTGGAAAGGTGGCTTTTGCAAAAGATTTGAAGGTTGTAAAAGACATGGGTAGTTGGGGAAAGAGCATGTTACTTAGAGGGTACAGTTAACACAAGTACTCTAAGACCAGATTATGCCTATCATGTTTAGAAGACAAGAAGGCTGGCATGACTGGCATGAATCGGAAAGACGGAGACCCTAGAGATGAGCACAGAGGTTATAGTTAGTCAGATTATGTAGAGCCTTGCAGGATATTTTAAGGATTTTGAGTTTTTACGTGGACTGATCATGGAGGGTTTTGTGCAAAGACATGATATCATCTGACTTAAGCTTTAACAAGATCTTTCTATCTGCCGGGTTGAAAATAGACTGCAAGGGGGTATCAGCCAAGGCAGAGTGAGCTGTTAGGCAGGGTGCTGGTTATTTTCATTTGCTCTTTAGAGTCACTCTTACTTTCCTCCACCCTGCTCAGTACCCCAGGAAGCTGACCTCTATGGATTACATCAGTGGGTTTCTTGCTCTCTGGCTTCCAATATATTCAATTAATAAGGTGAGAGGGAGAGGGGGGATGAGATGGGGACATTCATTCTACTTTTTTCCTTCTGGTTCCTTTCCTTCCAGCTGGGTCACTGTAGGTTGGCTGTGTCCCTTCACCTTAAGCCACAGCTCCTGTGAGGTACTATTCCCTTTACAGCTACCACCCCCACTTCCTTTTTTTTAATTCTGATAACTGCTCTCCTCTACTGCTCCTTTAACTCCTAGAGGTGGATGTAGCAGCCCATATTGTGTCTCTGATGTTTCCTCTTTTCTTGTTAGTTTCTATAACTCTGGTTATATCTTTGCAAATACAGTCCCTTAATTAAGTTCTCTCTGATTATTCTTCAGCATGACATATGTCTTCTGTGGGGATCCTGACTCTTTTTGGTTATTTCTTGCTATGTAATAAAACTTACTGCCTCAAACAAACCACAATTGTTCTTTAGCTCTAGATTTTATGATTTAGGCACAAACTCCCCTTAGCCTCATGTGGCATTAACTAGGGTGGCCAGGAATGGAAGATTCTCTTCAAAGATGGCTCACTTATGGCTGGCAAGTAGGTACTAGCTGTTGTCTGGGAGCTCAGCTGGGGCTTTCAGCTGAGGGTTTTGTTTCTCCTCCAAGTGGGCTGTTAGTGCTTCTACACAGCAGGGAGGCTGGCTTCCAAAAGGCAGGAAGAGAAGTTGCCAGTTCTCTTAATGCCTATGTCTGGAATTGTTACAGCATCTCTTTTTCATGCAATTGGCTAAAGCAGTCAGGGGCCAAGGCGAGATCCAAGGGATCTGAAAGGAGGGCAATGAATATATGGCCTTCTTTAATTCGCCATGCCAACTGAGACAGGGGGCTGTCGTCATAATCCTAGTGAGAAATAATCATGGATTGAATCAGGGTGATGGTGGTAAGAAGTTATTAGATCCTGGCAGAAGTTTGAAGAGAACTAATAGGGTTTTCCTTTTGGATATCAGGTTGAAAGGGAAGATTTAGACTAATCTGTGTCTCTTGAGGTGCAGATGCTCAGACAGAAATAAACATGTAAGGATTTCATTTGTCTTTTTTCCTTATGGAAGGTAATTAGAGAGAGGTCAGGAACTTTCTGGAAAACCATCAGGTCTAATGAAAATTTCACTCTGATTGAATGTGAGAGGCAAAAAGTGTGAGTGGGAGGGTTCAAGACCACCACGAAAGAAAGGCTTAGCAAAGTCCTTGGACAGTTCTTGGGCCAAAGTTGACCAGCAGAGTAGTCTCATGTCTTCCCAGAATAAAATGATCTTAGTATCCCTGGTACATTCACATGCACATGTTCATAGAAGAAGGAGCCTCAATGCAAATATGCTCATGAATTGCCAGCACAACAATAGGGCTTGGTCAGTTACACATCCTATATGTGAGGTCTGTGAGGAGTTTCTTAATGACTGCCTCAGCAGTTAAGGAAATTTATATTTTTGATCTGAGCACCTAAAGGAAGAAAGTACCTTTACTGATTTGTGGAAGCTAGCAGAAAGAGCTAATTTGAAGAATACCACCTGAAGTATGGTTTAAACCTACTAAGAAATACCTATTCTACATCTCTAGGGAAGTATTAAATAGGCAACTGGATAAACATGTCTGAATTTGGGGAGAGATATTCTAAGTGTAGATGATAGATTAGGGTAAAACAAAGTGTTTCTAAAAATATTTTTGATGAAGCTATATTTATTAATATTATTGGTACTGAATTAATCCAAATGGCATAAATATATCTCAAAATTGGGAAAAAGGTATTTCATTAAACATTAAAGTAAAATTATATTGGACATGCATCTCTTTACAAGATATAACTGTGGCTGATATCACTTATTTCTAGAAAGAAACAGAATTCAGGATTCGCTATATTTCCATTTTCATATTTATTGATTTAAATATCCTGAATTTTTACCCATAAATTTGCAAATTAGAGTAGAAAATATTAACATTAGTTGGTTCTTTAAACACCTTCTGCAAATGTGTGCCAGAGATCCTATAGTGGATTATCATTAAGCACATAAGATGTGAAGTGTCATTCACATCTCACCTCTTAATATGTGTACTTTCATTCCTTCATACTTTAATGTTGGGATGTGTGCTGGGGTTTTATCTCCACCCTGGAGAAAACCTGTATTCTCTCTTGCTCTTTTGAGTATGTTATTCTCTCTCTGTCTCTGTCTCTCTGTCTCTGTCTCTGTCTTTGTCTCTGTCTCTCTGCCTCTGTCTTTGTATCTATCTCTCTGTCTCTGTCTCTGTCTGTCTCTTTCTCTCTCTCCCTCCTTTTCCTCAGAACTTCCAAATAAGTTTTACTTATTCTTTATACTTAAAAATATCTTTAGGGAGTCAAAAAGATAGTACAGGATTTAAAGTGTTGGTCTTGTGTGTGGTTGATCTCAATTCGATCTTGGGTACCACATGGTTCCCGAGTAGTGCTAGCTGTGATCCCTGAACATAGAGTCAAGAGTTGCCTCTGAGCACCTCTAGGTATAGCCCTCACATCACCAATGTTTTTAATTATTAGCTGGAACTTCAGGAAGTCTTTTTGCAGTTTGGTGAAAGCAAAGAATTGAATACCACCTGGCCTTCAACAAGAGTTGTTACTGAATGATTAACATTTGCTCTGTCAATACCTCCAACCAAATTTGAAATGATCCCTCCTCTTGATACCTAAAGTATTTTTGCTGTCAATAGTAGAAAATCAGTTGAAGATTCTAGAATAATAAGAATAGACCTTTCCAGTACCTGGCAGAGTGTTACTGGTAGCAAGAGTGGATCTGCATTTACATAACATGTATGTCCTTAGATTTTAGGAAAGAGGATCTGGAAGTTGAATTGCGTGGGATCCTCTTGCATAATTTTTTTCTCAAATAAAAAATGTTCGTGCTCGCTTTGGCAGCACATATAATAAAATTGAAACGATACAGAGATTAGCATGGCCCCTGCGCAAGGATAACACGCAAATTCGTGAAGCGTTCCACATTTTTCACTCTTTATAATAGCCAGAATCTGGAAAAAACCTGAGTGCCCGAGAACAGATGACTGGTTAAAGAAACTTTGGGACATTTACACAATGGAGTACTATGTAGCTGTTAGAAAAGATGAAGTCATGAAATTTACATACAAGTGGTACTACATGGAAAGTATCATGTTAAGCAAAATGAGTAAGAAAGAGAGGGATAGACATAGAAAGATTGCACTCATCTGGGGAGCATAAAGAAACAAAATAGGAGACTAACACCCAAGAATGGCCGAGATTAGTACCAGGAATTTTGCTCCATGGCTTGGAGGCCAGCCACACATGCTAGGGGCAAAGGCAACTCAGATAGAGAAGGAAGCACCAAATAAAGGGTGTTGGGAGGATCCTCCCAGGATGGGAAAATCCTGCTGAAAGTAGACTCTAGACCAAACATGATTGCCACTCAATTCCTCTTTTGCAAACCACAACACCCAAAAGGAGAGAAGAACAGAGGGGAATGCCCTTCCACAGAGGCAGGATGGGGTAGGGGGGATGAGGGGTGGGAGGGATACTGGGATCCTTGGTGGTGGGAAATGGGCACTGGTGGAGGGATGGGTATTTGATCATTGTATAATTGAAACCCAAGCACAAAATTTGTAAGTCTACAACTGTACCTCATGGTGTCTCACTAATAAAAATTAAAAAATAAATAAATAAATAAATAAATGTTCTCTAATTTCAGTTTTCACAGTACGAAGCACAGTCATTGAGAACATCCTCATATAAGGTTTTGGGGTTTATTTATAAGACCATTTGAGTAGCCCTCAAAGTTAGAAAGACAGAATGGATACTTTGGAGCTGATGTGAGAGGCCCTATTTGGGAAAGGTTTTACTCTTTATCTGGTGTTTCAGAACATGTTGAGGAATAAAACCCTAAATTTAGACCAGGAGCAGAGGTGGTAAAGTTTAGAGACAGCAAACTGTCATTAATGATAAGAGAGTGCCTTAATAAAAACTGAGGAGGGGCAGCAAGATGGAGAAAACCCAAGTTCAATTCTCTGCACAATCACATAGTTGCTTGAACACTATTCTGGGTGTATCCACTGAAGACTGCTAGTTGTGGGTCCCAAAACGAAATAAATCCCAGAAGTAAGTTAGGCTGATCTAAGTCAGTTAAAAATTGAGACTGGATGTGTAGATAGGGGATGGATTTGGTTTCAGAAATAACCCTGAAAAGTCTTGTGATGGAAAAGAACAGTTGGAAATGGAGATGGAGAAATTGTTTAATTTATAAAGCTCTATCTGTTTAGGAGATACCTATTCTCCCCTTAGGTGCCATAAAGTACTCTCCATATAAATGTCTTGCAATCGATTGTGGTGTCTCTCTGACCAGGTTTCCTGATATTTATGTTGTGAATCAGAAGACCCCAGTTAGATTTGGATTTATCCCTACTAGGTGTGTGGTCATTGGAAAACTCTATTCTGAATCTTGTTTTTGAATCTTATTTTTCTTATTTCAAACAATCAAAAAATTTGGAATGAAACTATTTTTATTTTTCCTCTTTATGAAACCATTTAACTTCTGCTAATTTTCCTGTTGTAAAAATCAAGTGGGTATCTGGGAAGTATTTTCCAAATCCAGATACATTGTAACAACTAAAGTCATGGGTAATTTGATTCAGTATCAGTGATTACCTCCTATGGACCAGGCACCACAGAGTTAGGGAGTTAATCATGGAGGACAGTCTGAGGGAAGAAGCTGCCTAGGATGAGAGCTGGGTGTGGACAAAACTCATAATAAGGGAGAATGAAATAGAGATGCTGGATGCACTGGCAAAGTGAGCTGAAGTCTCAGAGGGAGGTGGTAATGAATTTCAACTCAGGGGATCGAAGAAGGAAATCTATAGACAGCAGAGTTTGCTTGGGTCTTAAATATTGCCTGGAAATTTTCTTGATAAAAAAGTGGGACAAAGATGTCCAGAGGTACTAGCAAAATACTAATATGAGAACACATTTCTTGGAAATGCTGAGAGAACTATGGACATTTAAGATGATTTAGGTTTGATGTCTCTTTATTTTTTTCTATTTGAATTATTATTGCTATAAGCAAACATACATAATTACTTTATGGATTTCTCTATTTGTTTTCAAAATATAAATATCTATATATTCTCGAGCACTCAGGTTTTTTCCAGATTCTAGCTATTGTAAACAGTGTTGCAATGAACAAACAAGTGCAGATGTCACTTCGACTAAAATTTTTTGCCTCTTTGGAGAGCCCGGCAAGCTACCGAGAGTATTCAATATGCCAGACACAGTAACAACAAAGTCTCCAATGGAGACGTTACTGGGCCTGCTCGAGCAAATCGATGATCAACGGGAGGGCCTTTACTTTACTTTCACTTAACTTAATCACTTAACTTCCCGTTAGTCGTTGATTTGCTCGAGCGGGCGCCAGTAACGTCTCCATTTGTCCCTGTCGCGTGCTAGTGTAGCCCAATGGCATCTCTTTGCTCCGGGAACATGGAGGGCCTCAAACCGATCGTTCATGATCTTGACAAAGAAGTCTGACCATCTGGTAGGTGGGCGGCCACGCGGTCTCTTGACATCCCGTGGAATCCAATCAGTAACAGCTCTAGTCCAACGGTCGTCTTTAAATCTCATTACGTGACCAAAGATCCTTGATCGTCGACGGATGTCAGAACTCCGGATTCGTTCTCTCATTTGAGTGAAACGTGATATTCCAAGCATAGCTCTTTCTATTCTTCTTTGGGAGACCTGAATGGCGTTCTCATCTTGTTTGCGTAGGGCCCAGGTCTCTGAGGCATATGTTAATGCAGGAAGAACAGTGGAATCAAAGAGATGTGCCCGGAGCCGGAGGTTCTTCGTCCTCTTAGCTATTTCTTCGACGTTCTTGAAGGCGTTCCAAGCCGCTCTCTTCCTCCTGCGCAGCTCGGGTGCCAGGTCATTTCTCATGTTGACCTCTCGACCTAGGTACACATAGCTGTTGCATTCGGAGATGGTTGTTACATTGAGAGCGAATGGGGCGTCAGGAACAAGGCTGTTTCTCATAAACATTGTCTTCGTAAGATTCAGCTGTAGTCCTACCTTTCCACACTCACGGTCAAAGTCGGCCAGCATTTGTGCCGCTTGGCTGATGTTTGGTGTTTTTAAAACAATGTCATCAGCAAAGCGGAGGTGGTGTAGTTGCCGACCATCTATCTTCACTCCCATTCCTTCCCATTCCAGTCGTCGCATGATGTTCTCGAGGGTGGCACTGAAGAGCTTCAGTGAAATGGTATCACCCTGCCACACCCCTCTCTTGACATCAACGATCACTTCTTTGTAGAATGGTGAGATCCTGGTAGTGAATCCGCAATACAGCTCACGGAGGATCCTGATGTATTGGGCTTGAATGCCCTGATTGGCTAGGGCATCAATGACCGCTTCCGTCTCAACAGAATCAAAGGCCTTCTTTAAATCAATGAACGTTAAGCAGAGCAGCATCTTGAACTCCCGAGAAACCTCAGTGAGGTTTACTTTACTTTACTTTACTTTACTTGGGATATATTCCCAGGAGTGGTATTGCTGGGTCGAATGGGAGCTCAATTTCTAATTTATTGAGAATCATCCATACTGTTTTCCAAAAGGGCTGAACCAGTCGACATTCTCACCAGCAGTGAAGAAGGGTCACTTTCTCAGCACATCTGTGCCAACAACGGTTGCTTTTGTTCTTTTGAATGTGGGCCAGTCTCTGAGATGTGAGGTGGTATCTCATTGTGGCTTTGATCTGCATCTCCCTGATGATTAATGATGTAGAGCAATTTCTCATGTGCCTTTTTGACATTCAGATGTCTTCTTTGAGAAAGTTGCTGTTCATTTTGTCGCTCCATTTTTGATGGGGTTGGATGTTTTCTTCTTGTGGAGTTCAACCAGTACTTTGTATATCCTTGATATCTACCCCTTGTCAGATGTGTATTCGGGGATTATCCTCTCCCATTCTGTAGACTGTCT
Source organism: Sorex fumeus (assembly GCF_029834395.1). Lineage (NCBI taxonomy): Eukaryota > Metazoa > Chordata > Mammalia > Eulipotyphla > Soricidae > Sorex > Sorex fumeus. The sequence continues at coordinate 6,665,272 of NW_026606143.1, read as the reverse complement.
TTGTATTTTGATCACTGTTTCTTTGGAGGTGTAGAAGCTTCTTAGTTTAAGATAGTCCCATTTGTCTAGCTCTGTTTTCACTTACTTGGCCAGTGGTATCCTTGAAGATACCATTAGCTTCAATGTCATGGAGGGTTTTGCCAACTTTGTCTTCAATGTACCTTATGGATTCCAGTCTGATGTTGAGGTCTTTAATCCATTTTGATATTGCTTTTTTTACATGGTGTTAAGCAGAGATCTAGGCCCACTTTTCTGCATGTAGCCATCCAGCTTTGCCAGCACAATTTGCTAAAGAGACTTTCCTTGCTCCAGTTCACATTTCTTGCCCCTTAATCAAAGATGAGATGAACATATGCCTGGGGGGAGATGTCAGTATATTCAACCCTGTTCCATTGGTCTGTAGCTCTGCTTTTGTCCCAGTACCATGCTGTTTTAATTATTTCTGCTTTGTGGTAGTGTTTAAAGTTAGGGAGGTTGATTCCTCCCATTTTCTTTTTGCCAAGAATTGCTTTAGATATTCGTGGGTGCTTATTGTTCCATATGAATTTCAGGAGTGTTTGCTCCATTTCTTTGAAGAATGTCATGGGTATCGTAATAGGGACAACATTGAATTTGTACAGTGCTTTGGGAAGTATTACCATTTTAACAATGTTAATTCTCCTGATCCATGATCAGGGGATATTTTTTCCATTTCCTTGAGAACAAATGACTGGTTAAAGAAACGTTGGTACATCTACAATGGAGTACTATGCAGCTGATAGAGAGAATGAAGTCGTAAAATTTACATACAAGTGGTACTACATGAAAAGTATCATGCTAAGCGAAATGAGTCAGAAAGAGAGGGACAGACATAGAAAGATTGCATTAATCTGGGGAACATAAAGTAACAAAATAGGAGACTAACACCCGAGAACAGCCGAGATAAGTACCAGGTGATTTACTCCATGGCTTGGAGGCCAGCCTCACACTCTAGGGGTAAAGGCAGCCCATATAGAGAAGGGAGCACCAAATAAAGGGTGTTGGGAAGATCCGCCCAGTATGGGAGATGCATGCTGAAAGTAGACTATAGACTGAACATGATTGCCAATCAATTCCTCTTTTAAAAACCACAGCACCCAAAAGGAGAGAGAGAACAAAGGGAATGCCCTGCCACAGAGGCAGGGTAGGATGGGGGATAGGGGGTGGGAGGAATACTGTGATTAGTGATGTTGTAGAATGGGCACTGATGGAGGGATGAGTACCCGATATTTGTATAACTGAAACCCAAGCACAAAATTTTTTTTGTTTATTTATTGAATCACTGTGGGAAAGGTTACAAAGCTTTCAGGTTTAGGTGTCAGTCATGCAAATATCAAACACATTTCCCTTTACCAAAACTTATTTTTTACCATGAAGAACCCCAATAAAACCCCACCCTCCACCCCTCCCAGTCACTGTGAGGCAGATGAATTCTAGTTACACTCTATCTGCTTTGATTAGATTCATTGTTTCAATAAAAGATTCACCACTATTATTTAGAGTTTACCCCCGCCCCCAAATCAGACATGCTGAAAAAGCATTGTGAAGTGATTTGCTTTCTACAGCTGGGTTCAAGAATTAAATGTTGGTTTTGGATTTCTGCTATTTTACTTATTGACCCTGGAAGTATTTCTACTGAAAGTCAGATAGTTAAGAAATTGGTTTCTGTGCTCTGGAGTCGTGGCCGTGACGGAGAGCCGCTCTTGGGGGGCAACTGGTGGCCTCGGTAGGGCGTGAAGGGCGGACCGGAACGCCCCCCTTCTCATGAGGTTTTAGTCGCCCCCACACCCCCGGCTCATACCTGCTGTCCACAAGGCTCCCATGCGGCCGCCATCCTTTCCAGAGAAGAGAGGGAGAATGGGGCAATACCCTTTCCCCTCCGGGCAGACATGATGGCCTGGATTAACGCATAGTCCGTTCACTTTTCTGCTCCAAGCTGCTGGATTCTGCATTAAGTCCTTGTGTTTCTGGGGCTGTGGCCGTGCTCCAAACTTAACTCTGATTTTCAGCGAGAAACGTTGGGTGGTTTACTTCCCATGGATCACTTTGTATATAGAGAGATGTCGCGCGGCCGCGTAAGCGGCCACGTGGTTTTGAGGAAAAGTCCTAGTTCCCACATACTTGAGCTGTGCTTGTAGAGGCTTCTGGTCACCGGGGTTCCATCTGGGGGAGGCGGGATGCGGTACCTACCCCATCTGGGACTTCCCGATGATCTCGGCTCTTTTTGTACCTGTTTTTTTTTTCCTCCGGGGGCTGTGGATCCCGCCCTCCATGTGGCCCTTCTCTTCGGCTGTTTGTTAGCACAAAAATTTTTAAGTCTACAACTGTACCTCATGGTGTTTCACTAATAAAAATAAAAAATATCTATATAAATATCTAAAAATATCTAATTTTATTTTTTATTTATTTTTGTTTATTTTTTTGGTCACACCTGGCGATGCACAGGTGTTATTCCTGGCTCTGAACTCAGGAATTACTTCTGGGGGTGCTTGGGGGAACATATGGGATTCAGGGAATCAAACCCAGGTCGGCCACGTGCAAGGCAAGTGCCCTACCTGCTGTGCTATCACTCCAGCCTCTAAATATCTAATTTTAGATCAATGACTTAATAAGGCCCTTTGAGGTATTAAATTCATAGAATTTATCCTTGCTAATTGTCAGACCAAACTTTTCTCCTAATTCTACAATAAATTATTATTATTATTATTTTATTTAAGAGTATTGCTATTTATTCAGCCACTGATTGGCTGATGGAATTGTGCATGAACTCCACCTTACTTTTTTTTCATTTTGTATAATTTTATTTATTGAATCACTGTGAGAGCAGTTACAAAGTTTTCGGGTCTAAATCTCGGTCATACAATGAAACACCCATCCCTTCACCAGTGCTCATTCTCCACTCCCAAAACCCCAGTATATCCCCATCCAACACCCTACCCCTACCTGTGGGGCAGATGATTTCCACTTTACTCTCTCTCTACTTTCATCACATTCAATATTTTGACACCAGGCCCACCATTATTATTTGAGATTTTACCCGAACACTCAGATCTGCTGAAAAGGCAACAGAAGACAATTTGTTTTCTATTGCTGGTTATCAATAACATGATGTCGCATGGCTGCAGTACTGGCCTCGCGATTTTGAAATTCTGAAATTTTAACACTTAAATGTGGAAGGATTTCTTCCAAAACCTGCTGAGTTCCGAGATTTGTTCCTGAGTCTCTGGGATCATGGCCGTTAAGCAGCTTGATCAGGAGCCAGAAAGGCCATTCGTGGGCGATGACTTGGGGTCTTGCTGGGGTGTCGAGGACAGGACTGGCTCCACCCCCATCCCATGAGGCCCAAAATGTCTTGTCACTGGGGGCCCAAACCTGACTGTCCAATGGCCTCTGGAGGATGATGGCCACCGAGCCACCAGGGGGAAGCATGCGGAGGGACAACACCCTTTCCTCCTTGAGGTGGCCTGACAACAGTAACCTACTCCGTGGTCCGGATGTATTTCTGCCAAAAGCCGCTGGGTTTCAAGATTTGTTTCTGAGTCTCTGGGATCATGGCCATTAAGCAGCTTGATCAGGAGCCAGAGAGGCCATTCATGGGCTATGACTTGGGGTCTCGTTTGAACGGGGAGGACAGGACTGACTCCACTCCCATCCTGTGAGGCCAACAAGTTTCATCACTGTGGGCCCAAGCCTGACTGTCCAATGGCCTCTGGAGGATGATGGCCACTGAGCCGCCAAGGGGGAACAGGTGGAGTGACAACACCCTTTCTCCCCTGGGGTGGCCCCGTGACAGTAACCTACTGTGGGGTCCGAACGCATTTCAGCCAAAAGCCGCTGTGTTTCAAGATTTGTTTCTGAGTCTCTGGAATCAGGGCAATTAAGCAGCTTGATCAGGAGCCAGAGAGGATGTTCATAGGCTATGACTTGGGGTCTTGTTGGGGTGGGGAGGACAGGATCGGCTCCACCCGCATCCCGTGAGGCTCTGCGTGTCTCGTCACTGCGGGCCCAAACATGACTGTTCAGTGGCCTCTGGAGGATGGTGGCCACCAGGCCACCAGGGGGAACAGGCCAAGGCACAAAACCTATTCCCACCTGGAGTGGCCCAGCACCGGTAACCTACTTCATTTCTGCCAAAAGCCGCTGGGTTTCGAGATTTGTTTCTGAGTCTCTGGGATCATGGCCACTAAGCAGTTCAATCAGGACCCAGAGAGGACTTGCCTCCAATTATATAGCTGAGCTGTAGATGGTTTGTGGGTGTGTTTCCCACATACCTAACTTTTGGCCATTTACTTTCTTGGTAAACTTTGCCCCATGTTTTTGCGGTTTGGCCAAAGTCACAGCAGCAATTTTGGGGTATCTGTAAATCTGAAGGCACCATCAGGCTGCTGATGCACTCGCCTCACAGGTAAAGATTGACCTGCTGGCGGCACCATACCCCCTTAATTCTACAATAAATTATTTTAAATTTTTTAATTTTTGCACCAAACTTAGCAGTGCTCAGGGATTATTCTTTGCTCTGTACTCAGGTATCATTCCTGGACTCAGAGTACCATGTGGGGTCCAGGGAATTAAACAAGTGTTACCACATGCAATGCAAGCATCTTGCATACTGTCCTATTTCTATGGCCCCTATAGTTAATTTTGCATGCCAACATAATGGCATAACAATTTCTGAGGATGGTGTGTGACTCCTGATGTACGACTTAACCTCAAAACTTCTATTCCATCTTTTTTCTCCATCTAGGAGTCAGTATTATGTCGTAATTAGTGTATGGGTCTAAAGGATCCTGCACAGTACGATTTCATCAATTTGTACATGTACCGATTATTCACGCAAAGGTAATTAAATCTCTCCACAGCCAGTTCCTCATCCCTGGAAATGAGGTTTGATGAAAAAATAATTGGGAAGCTTACTTTTGGTTTTCATTTTTCTATGATTATCATATATAATATGATATATATCATATATAATATGATATATCATATATAATATGATAATAGAGTCTCCTACCCTGTGCCTGACTATCCTCGCCAGGGCCCAACAAGTGAAGACCTCCAGGCCCCAGCCAAGGTCATACTGAGGCCACTCTCCACACACTTGGATAAGCCTCAGGCATAACAGAACTGGCATAGGAACCCAGGTGTGTGGGACCCGGGGCTGAGATCTCCAAGCCTGCACGGTTTGGGATTGGACCTGTCAGTAGCTAGACAGTTACACCCTCCAACTGCCGTGTAACCCCAACAACGGCCAGGATCCAGAGATTATCACAACAAGCTCCCGGGAGAGCACAAGGCAGAGTCTACTACCCTATGCCTGACTATCCTCGCCAGGGCCCAACAGCTGAAGACCTCCAGGCCCCAGCCAAGGCCATACTGAGGCCACTCTCCACACACTTGGATAAGCCTCAGGCATAACAGAACTGGCAGAGGAACCCAGGTGTGTGGGAACCGGGGCTGAGATCTCCAAGCCTGCACGGTTTGGGACTGGACCTGTCAGTAGCTAGACAGTTACACCCTCCAACTGCCGTGTAACCCCAACAACGGCCAAGATCCAGAGATTATCACAACAAGCTCCCAGGAGCGCGCGCGACTATTTATTTACTTTTCTCTAAGTTTTCAGGGTACCTTTAAATATCCCACTCGCACGGCAGAGCCTGGCAAGCTATCCGTGGTCTATGCCAAATAGACCAAATTGATATGCCAAATCCAGTAATAAATGGATCTCATTCCCCTAAACCTGAATATGGCAGAGTCGAGAAGGATATGGAAGGAAAGGCTGATAAAATACCAAGGAAGAAATAGGCTGCCAAAACGAAGAAAAACAAAAATGATTGTCTGTACTTTTAATGCTCATACGCTGGCATCTGCTGCATCCATTGAATACCTTATGGTACAAGCGCGAAAGATCAAGTACGACATCATTGGTCTGACCGAAACGAGAAGACATCAATCACATCATGCCGTTTTCGACACTGGAGAAAAACTGTTCCTTGGAACATGTGATAAAAGAGGCGTCGGTGGTGGCGGTATCCTTGTCAACACAAACTTAGCCACGAGCATTGACTCATTCGAATGCCTAACAACCCAAATCGGACTATTACACTTGAATAGATGTGGCTCACTCCCGGCAGTTTCTATCTTTGTTGTCTATGCACCAACATCCAGTTATGGTGAAAGAGAAACTGAGAAGTTCTACATGGAGCTGGAGAAGTTCTATAAAGAAGATCACACCTTCTACAAGATCATTGTCGGTGATTTTAATGCCAAGATAGGACCAAGAAGATCAGTCGATGAACTCCACATCGGGACCCATGGCCTAGAATCGAACGAACAGGGTGACAGACTGTCTGAGTTCATCATGTCAACCAAAACCTTCCATGGTAACTCACAGTTCCAAAAGGCTGAATCTAAACGTTGGACATGGGAGTCTCCTGATGGACGGTTCCACAATGAAATAGACCACATCATATTCAATCAGCGGTTTTGCCTAACCGATGTTGCTGTTGTCCCAAAATTCCAAACGGGAACAGACCACCATCTTCTTCGTGCAAAATTCTACCTCACAGAACGAGGAGAAAAGAATGCAAGGGTTAAGAAGAGGACTCCCAGAACAACCACCAACTGGGAACTCTTTGGCTCTGTTGCGGCAACATAGGAAGAAGCCATCATTGACAACATTGATTAGGAATATGATCGAATGATTCAGCACCTTCATGATTGTGTGAGGAATGCCAAGAAAACCACAAAAAAACGCCTTTCTTCGAACACTCTTGAACGTATTCGCCAACGTGGCTTGGCACATGCCTCAGGCAACCACAAGTGAACATCCGAACTGGCAAAACAGTGCAGAGAAGCCATCAAGGATGACCTCAAAAACAGGAGAGCAGCAGTACTGGTAGATGCGGCAGAAGCTGGGAAAAGCATTAATAATGCCCGCCTGTCCTTCACCAACTACAAAACCAAGATGACTGCCCTCCGACATCATGATGGATCTATCACATCTTCCAGAAGGGCAATGGAGAAGATTATTCATGACTTCTACTGAGATGTCTTTAATAGCCACGTCCACTTGCCCACATACCACATACCACATGATGGATATGTCGTTCCCAATGTTCTCCCTTCCGAAATCCAACATGCCATCTCGTTGGTAAAGAAACAAAGAGCACCTGGCCCAGACAAGATCAGACCTGAACACCTGAAGAACTTACCATCAGTACTCATCAATACATTGGCTAGGCTCTTCACACGCTACCTGTCTGAATGCAAGGTTCCATCCCAATGGAAAACCAGCAGGACTGTACTACTATACAAGAAGGGAGACATCCACAACATTGGCAACTATCGCCCAATCTGCCTATTGTCTGTCGTTTACAAACTGTTCACTCGAGTCATCTGAATAGGATTAGCAGAACACTAGATGAAGGACAACCATGTGAACAAGCTGGATTCTGAAAAGGATTCAGTACCATCGACCATATCCACACAATTACTAAGCTTATTGAGTTTTCTCGGGAGTTCAAGATGCCGCTCTGTCTAATGTTCATTGATTTAAAGAAGGCCTTTGATTCTGTTGAGACGGAAGCGGTCATGGAAGCCCTAGCCAATCAGGGCGTACAAACTCAATACATCAGGATCCTTCGTGAGCTCTATTGCGGATTCACTACCAAGATCTCACCATTCTACAAAGAAGTAATCATCCATATCAAGAGAGGGTTTCGGCAGGGTGATAGCATTTCACCAAAACTCTTCAGTGCCACCCTCGAGAACATCATGCGACGACTGGAATGGGAAAGCATGGGAGTGAAGATAGATGGTCGGCAACTACACCACCTCCACTTTGCTGATGACATCGTTCTAATAACACCAAACATCAGCCAAGCGACACAAATGCTGAACGACTTTGACCGTGAATGTGGAAAGGTCGGACTACAGCTGAATCTTACGAAGACAATGTTTATGAGAAACAGCCTTGTTCCTGACGCTTCATTCGCTCTCGACAGAACCACCATCTCCTAATGCAAGGTATATATATATATATATATAATCCTAGGTATATATATATACCTAGGTCGAGAAATCAACATGATGAATGACCTGGCACCTGAGTTGCGCAGGAGGAAGAGAGCAGCTTGGAATGCCTTCAAGAATGTTGAAGCAATAACTAAAAGGACAAAGAACCTCCAGCTACGAGCACATCTCTTTGATTCCACTGTTCTTCCTGAATCAACATATGCCTCAGAGACCTGGACCCTACGAAAACAGGATGAGAACGCTATTCGGGTCTCTCAAAGAGGAATTGAAAGAGCTATGCTTGGAATATCACGATTCACTCAAATGAGAGATAGAATCCGGAGTTCTGATCTTCATCAATGGTCAAGAATCAGGGACGCTGTCTCATTTGCCAAGACATCAAAAATCAGATGGGCTGGACACGTAATGAGGTTTAAAGACAACCGCTGGACTAGAGCCATTACTGATTGGATTCCACGGGACATCAAAAGATCACGTGGACGCCCACCTACAAGACAGTCAGACTTCTTCGTCAAGACCCTGAATTATCGGTTTGAGGCTCTGCATGTTCCTAGAATGAACAGATACCTTTGGGCTATGCTAGCACGCAACCGGGATGAATGGAGACATTACTGGCACCCGATCGAGTAAATCGATGAATAACAGGGATTAAGTGATTAAGTGATCATATATTATGTGTATTTTAAAAGAAGATAAAGTGTGTAAGATAAAGTGTGGAAGTGTGACCAAAGGTCACAAGAGTGGTGATTTCTTTGGATATAGAGTAGGCTTCATTGAGACAATGAATCCAAGAAGGTTGGCAGAGCTACATGGATGAAAATACTCAGAAGTGGGGGAGCAGGTGATGGCTGGAACTTACATGCTGGTCAGACAGTGGAGAAGGGAGTCAGATATAAGAGATCAATGGATAAAGGAAGGAAAAAAGATAAAACTTCTAGTCAGAATATGAGTAAATTATGAATATAGCAGTTACACACAATGGTGACTATAATTAACAGTACTGTATGATGTCTTTGAAGGCTATTAAGAATATATATTAAAAGATCTCATCACAAGAAACCTTATCTATGTAGTAACTAAACTTATAGCAGAGAACATATCATGGACATATGTCAATGTCCATAGTTTGACTTTGTCCAACTATGTCTTATACCACTTGAACTAATACAAAACAAACAACAAACACTGTCCTCCCGTTGTTCATCGATTTTCTCGAGCGGGCCCAGTAACGTCTCCATTGTGAGACTTTGTTGTTACTGTGTTTGGCATATCAAATACATCACAGGTAGCTTGCCAGGCTCTGCCGTGCGGGCAAGATACTCTCAGTAGCTTGCCGGGCTCTCCGAGAGGGGCGGAGGAATTGAACTCGAGTTGTCCATGTTGGCTGTGTGCAAGGCAAATGCCCTACCGCTGTGCTGGCTGGAGAGATAGCACAGCAGGTAGGGCGTTTGCCTTGCACGCGGAAGACCCGGGTTCGATTCTCAGCATTCCATATGGTCCCCTGAGCTACCACCAGGAGTAATTCCTGAGTGCAGAGCCAGGAGTAACCCCTGTGAGAACTAATACAATGACAACTATATTTCAATATACGTGGAGAACATATTCCAGTATAGCTAAATAATATACACTAAATATTTAATTTTTAATATTAAAAATAATATAAAGGGCCTGAGAAATAGCTCAATAGGTTGAATACATGCTTCACATTCAGGAGGCCTGACTTCGATCCCTAGCACTGCTGGTGTGACTCAAAAAATAAACAAAAAGTAATAGAATGGAAACATCAATTTTTAATCACAGAGATGGCTAGCAGACAAGGACTTGATAGGGTCTGGAGGGGGTTTGATAGATTGTTAATGAGTGGCTCAAGATTATCTTTTCAATATGCCTGGCGCTGCCCTCTGCTCACTCTCATCCAATTAGGGAAATGCTACAGCCCCTTTTCACTCTGACACTACCTGTAGTGAAAATTTTGGGCTTGTTCAGCATGCCAGTAAGACTTAACTTTTATTGTTAGTTCACTGCACTGGTGGTTTTATCCAAGTTTTGAAAAGGTTCTTTTAACCGCAAAGGTCATTTTAATGCACTTACCTTTTTCTTGTTCTCTCCCTTCACTTTTCTTAATTCTTTTATTACTGTGTCACTGGAAATGTGTCATGGTAAACACTTTGGCAGGTGATTTGGGTGACCTGTGAAAGGGACACCATGAGGGATACAGAAAAAAGAAGAAAGCTCAAATCCTTCCTCGTTTTGTTCCCAGAGGAAGATCCCAGCATGGCCATAGCAGGATAAAAAGAGGCCATTGGTTGTAGAGTGCCTCCTGCCACATGTCCGGTAGTGCACCATACACTGCACATAAATTTACTTGTTTAATCCTCTCAACACTCATTGTGGTATTATGATCTCATCTCATAGATGAGGCAATTGTAGTTTCTAGAGTTTCTCTACCTGGTGCAAGGCAGTTTTGAAGGTGAATCTGTTCAACTGACATTTGTCCCTATTTTGCTCTCACTATCTTTCTATTCATTTACCAAGCAACCATAGAAGTATACTCTTGCTGTTCCCCTGCTGTTCTCAGACTCTTTTGCCACCAATTATTCTTAGGTGAGGAATATGGAAGTGATGTGAAGAGCAGAGCTCTTGTTCATGATCCTATAATCTGTGTCCTCTGAAAGGAGCCGTGAACATTTATCTGGGTCACAAGAGTGGTGATTTCTTTTGAAATAGAGTAGGCTTCATTTAGTGGCTTCTGATGCCACCCTCCACTGGATCACATTGATAATCTGACTGGATTTCCTATAGCATGAAGAAAGCCAAAGTGGGCTCATTTTTTTTCTTTTTGGGTCACACCTGGTGATGCACAGGGGTTACTCCTGGCTCTGCACTCAGGAATAACTCCTAGCAGTGCTCAGGGGACCATATGGGATGCTGGGAATTTAATCTGGGTCTGCCACATGCAAGGCCAATACCATACCTACTGTACTATTGCTTCAGCTCCCAGAGTGGGCTCTTAAGGAACGTGAGGGTCTAGCTTTCTGTGGCAGCCGTTGCAGCTATGGCTTCTGTGTTTGTTAGAAAGAATTTGGGTATGTAGAGAAATGTGATGATTATGGGAAATGGACTGATTAAAGGATATCAGAACTGAAGGGAAGTTAGCGGTCACATTCTGGGCCCATTCTGTTTTATCAGTGGTGTGTCTGCTTTCAAGTTGCTGTTGATTAGCCCTCTGGAGAACAGATCAAGCTTAGCTACTCCGTAGCAGGCTGAGGTGTCCCCCAGGACAGCCTGGAAGGCTCTAGTTGCTAGGAGTCCTGAAGTGGTGGCTGCCATGAGGACGACAAATCACCTCATCCAGACTGTGTTCTGTACTCTGGGGATTTGGGGAGTCCCAGCCTGATCATCTGATACCCTAGGAAGTTGTGTTTCTTATGGAAGAAAATAAAGATATTTCCCTGGTTCTCAGCTCCACTGAGGTTGGCAGAGATTTTTAAGACTGTACATCCCTTGAGTCCATCCCGGAGGAGAGCTCCAGGAAGCTGTCCTGGCAGGCTGAGCAGTAGGCTTCCCTCGGAAGCCATAACATGATACCCACAACTTCTGCCTGCACTTACCTCATTAAGTTGAAATGATCTACTAGTGGGATTAAGGAAAAATCATAAGAGGTTGGTGCAGAGACTTTCGCAAGCATCTAGCATGGTGCCTTCTGCACACGAGACCCTCTGGACTGTTGAGTTAAGAGAATCCCTGAGTTGCTCTCAGGTGTAACAGATTCTTTGCACCTTGTGGATCTGTGTGTCCTTATCATTGAAAGATTTCTAGTTCTTTATCTGAATATATTATTTTCATAAAAGTACTTCACATTAGTTCATTAGATTGCTAGTTCTTGTTACACTTCATGTCCACATTATAAAAGGACAAATTGAGAAAGAGGAAAGAGAAGCACTCTATCAGATAAGTGAGGCTTTCCCAGAAATCTCTTGCAGATCAATTTATGTGGCCATCTCTGAAGGATGAGATTGGGCGCATTTAGGATGGTATGGCGGGCCAGAGTGATAGCATAGCAGATAGGGCGCCTTGCACGCACCGGCCCGGGTTCGATTCCTCTGTCTCTCTCGGAGAGCCCGGTAAGCTACCTAGAGTATTCCGCCCACATGGCAAAGCCTGGCAAGCTACCTATGACGTATTCTATATGCCAAAAAAACAGTAACAAGTCTCACAATGGAGACATTACTGGTGCCCGCGCAAGCAAATCGATGAACAATGGGAAGACAGTGTGACAGTGCTACAGTGCTATATCTGAAGGAGCAAAAGAGTCTAGAAAGGTAAAAGTGTTTTCCTGGCCTTGACTTCTAAGGCAAAACCAGGATTATTTTAGTCAGTGTTGGAAGGCATTAGTTTCCTAGTTTTCCCAACAAAGTGCTACAAACTAGGAGGCTTAAGTGACAAAAACATAATGACTTACAGTTATGAGGGCCAGAAGTCTGAGACTGGAATGTTCACAGAATGGATTTCTTTTGTAGACCAGTAAGGAAGGATCTGTATCTCATATAATTTATGGTATTTTGTTGACAAACTTTGACATGCCTTAATGGTTCTTTGGTATCATTCCAATAACTGCCTTTATCGTTGCCTGGTTCTCTCCCTTGTCGACATGTTTTTGTGCTCAAATTTCCACTTTTCACAAAGACAGTCATAATGGATTAGGTAAGGGAGGCCCATTCTAATGACATCTTCATTTGATCATCTGAAAAGAGATTATTTCCAGATAAGTTTATATTCACAGGTAGTAGGGGTTATGATTTTAATATTTTTGGGGAGGGGAACTCCATTTCATCTGTTAAGGGCAGTTTTAGCATATGGCCTCCAAACACATCAACATCAAAAGATGAGGTCTATGGTAGACCCCTTGAATCGTTTCATAACTATGTTGACTGTAGAGTATGGAGGAAGTGACTTGCAGGGCTAGGTCATCAAAGGTCTAGTAGCACCTACTTCACTTTCAGAGTATTTGGGGATGCTATGGAAGAAGCCAGGTGCAATGTTAGAAATATGACTATAGTGAGTTTGTCCTCTTGGACATGCTGCTTGCTGGTGCTCCAGTCTTTAGCCCTAACTGAACTCCTGGCTAACAGCTTGCATTGATGCCTGCCCTACGTCTGTGCCATTTTGGGCATCCATCCCATTCAAGCCTTCAGATAGTTGCAGCCCCATATGACATATGCATATGCTGGCATATGACAGCAACCACATGAACTGTTTTCAGACAAGAACTTCTTCCTGGATTCGTGACCCACAAAATCGTGAGCAAAATCAAGCTTCTGTTTTTAAGCCACTAAATTTGGCAAGTTGTTGCCCAGCGATTGGAAAGCTAGAAATATCAGTAAGTAGAACATGAATTCTGGTCAGCCAATAAAATCAGTAGGGTCTTGGAGACTTGAAAGATCTCTCAAGAGGAGGCTGTTAATTTTCATGAAGACCCTCCATGGAGGTTTAACATATGTAGGTTTCCACAGAGAGAAGATCTTCTTCCAGACTTTATTCATGCTGAGATACTTGGTTGAAATGAACCTACTTGATACTTGATTGATACAAATTGTGACATCATGTGAATGTTCAAAGACTCATTTTTATCTGAGAAACTGTGTCAGGGTTAACTGGTAACTGATCACTGTTAACTGGCTTGCAGAAACACTGACCAGCTGCTTTGTCAGAACTGTCATTTATAATGACACTTCTTATCATTAGAAAACATGGTAATAGCTTCTATATCTTCTGTTTCATCAAGAAGCATATACTGCTCTTCTCTTCCAACTCCCATTTTATGGGTAAAGGTTCTGTGGGTAGTGTGTCTCATAGACTCTGAACTCTACACCATGGTTTTGGGTCTTGGTTTATTTCAGGGGCTCTGGGGTTTAACTCTACCTTTGAAATGATAAGAAAAAATAGAAATGTGATAGAATTTTCTAGACACATTTACGGTCATTTCTGCGCTGACTCTGGTATCTTATTCCACTATTTTTCTACCCTTGGTTCTCTGTTCCTCTGTGTGCTTGACCAGGTATTGGGACTTATCATTTCTCTTAGAGAGCTTCTTCATACTGAGCCTAATGTAAATACTTGCTGTGTTTGATCTTTATTCTATTTTCCTTAACTCCTTCACATTCACCTTCCTGCTTTACTCAACCAATAGCAGTTGCCTAGTAACTTCTTTCCCTTCTTTTGGCTCCTTCTAGAATTCCACTGTCTCATCAAGTCCTTTGCTCAGCCACACTACACCTCTCATTTTTGTTTCCACTGGGTTAAATCTATAGATTCTAAATCAAAGGGTTGTCACCTGGAGTGGGGTTTCAAAGTAGTTAGGATACAGGCTTTGTCAGAGAAGCCTGGATTCAAATTCTAGCTCTGATACACATTAACTGTGTGACACAGAGCAAGTTCATAACTTTTCAGATCTCAGTTTCCTCATCTTTAAAATGGGTATAGCAACTTAATATTTATTTTCAAAAGAGACCCCAATTTCTCTTGCCTCACAAGTTCTTTTAGCCATTATTTTCTCAGAAGACATGCCTTCCTTTTAATCCAGATGACTTTATGACTTGCCTGCAACCAATTGAATGCAGTGCAACTTATACTGTGAGTCTTCAAAAGGTGAGTCAGAAAGGGTGATGAGCTTTCTTGCCTTGCTTGCTGGAGCATTCACCAGAGCACTGAGCTGCCATGTCGGCTCTCTGGCTGCTCAGAGTCCATAAATCTGTGAGGAAGCCCAAATAAACTTGCATAGGAGGTTACCTCAACATGTTCTGAAAGTGCAGTTTATACTCATTATTGGTAAATTTTATATTAGTGAATCACTGTCACTGTCCTCCCATTGTTCCTCGATTTGCTCGAGCGGGCGCAGTAACGTCTCTACCGTGAGACTCGTTGTTACGGTTTTTGGCATATCGAATATGCCACGGGTGGCTTGCCAGGCTTTGCCGTGCGGGCGAGATACTCGGTAGCTTGCCAGGCTCTCCAAGATGGGTGGAGGAATCGAACTCAGGTCGGCCATGTTGACTGCATGCAAGGCAAATGCCCTGCCCGCTGTGCTATCGCTCCAGCCCTATATTAGTGAATCTTTTGCTTATTAAAGTTTAACTTCCAAATCAATACTTGCAGTGTTTTCATGATTCTTTGGGGGCAGGCACAGAGTTATAAATAATCTGAGGCACCTGATGCATATGTTTCCAGCTAAAGTTGAACAAGGTGATATTGCCTTCTTTAATGGGATTGGGGACCTTCCCAGAATTGCTGGGAGATCCCTGCTCTGGCCAGCAATGAGGTACTGCATAAGTTTCGTAGTTCTGTGGTGGTGGTGGTGGTGGGGTCAACAGGATTATTTCAGTAGTGTTCAGGGTGCAATATGGTGCTAGGAATCAAACTTGAGGCCTTTCACATACAAGAATTGTGCTCCAGACTATTCAGTTTTATTTTCTTAGTTTTGACACTCTGACATGCTGTTTCATCTCTTAAACAAAACAATTGTCCTTTTGTAGCTTTTCTAGTGGCATGGTTTTTGTAGGTGCTTGTGATTTTGCTGTTAAATGGTCCCCAAGTATATAACTGAGGTGCTATGTGATATTCCTAAGGGTAAAAAACTGTGATATGCCTTCCTGAGAAAAGTCCTGTGTTAGACAAGATTCCCGCAGGCACAAAGTATATTGCTGTTGTCTTTGAGTTCCTTGCTAATGAAACAACAATATATATGAAATAAGTGTCTTGAAGCAGAAACACACACAAAAAACTGAACCATATGTTGATAAGTTGATGAACATTTTGAGCCAGAAGCTAGTAAGAACCTAACCTAGGTATTTCCTCTAAGAGAAATGGTTCATAATTTGCTAATTGAGTATTTTCAGTGATTCTGGGGAAACATAACAACATACAGTAAGAATAGACTGTATATGGGCAGAGAGGGCTGTGCAGCCAGCCCTCAGCTGTTCCAACCTGAAAGCAGTTGTGCAAAATCTTTGAGACAGATAGACCAGGAGAGCCTCCTATATTCTTGATATCACCTCAGCAACTGTGGTATAATAGTCTGGATTTCAACACAAAAATTTTAAATGTCTTTTCATCATTCTATGTTTCTAATATGCATAGTATTATTTGTAAATATTTAAAAATATTTACAATAATTAAAATTATATAAAATTTAAAATATTTAAAATAATTATGTTTTGGGAGATAGTATTTGGTCCATAACTGGCAGTGCTCAGGGCATGCATCTATCTCTGCTAAGGGATCACTCCTGGAAGTTCTTGAGGGACCATATGTGGTGCCATGGATCAAATCTGGGTCAGCTGTGTTCAGGGCACATTCCTAACGAACTATGCCATCTCAGCCCCACTCCCCCAAATGTTGTGGCTAGCCTAAACAGTAACTAGAATGAGTGAATCAATATATTAGTCATAAGGTTGAAGAGAAGATTAAATGAGAGGATTTACATCATGTCAGAAAAACTAAACTATTTTAAGTGACAAACAGAAAGCTGCCATGAATATTATGAGTCTTCTGTACTCCTATTTATTTTTTAGAAATACAGATTACTACAGCTAGAAAGAGACTTTATTTTTATTTATTAATTTAATTAATTACTTTTGTCTTTGGGGGTCACACCTGGCGATGCTCTTATGTTACTCCTGGCTTTGCACTGGCACTGGCAGTACTCAGGATGCTGGGAATCAAACCCAGGTTGGCAGTATGCAAGGTAAATGCCATACCTGCTAGACTATTCTGTCCCTATTTTGGGGGGTTTGTGAGCCCCATATGGTGGTACTCAGGGTTTATTCCTGGCTTTGTGGTCAGTGTTCACTCCTAGCGAGATTTTGGGGACCATATAATGAGATGCTAGGGTTCAAACTTGGGTCAGCCACATGCAAAACACGTGCCCTACCACTGTATTATTTATTCAATCACATGGAAAGAGACTTTAATATCACTCAACTAACTCCTGTATTGGAGCAAGTATGAAGACAGAGGCCCAGAGAGAGGAACTGTCTGTATTGCACAGAATGTTGACTTTCTCTTAGAGTATGAGTTAGAAGTAAAGCTTTAGCTTTATGCCCAAAAGAAAAACCTTGTTATTGTTTCCTTACATGTTTCAATTATAGACATGCTTTGAAAAAGCACAACAGAGTAGGACATAAATACACAGAAGCCTTGGATTTTAACTTAGTCTTTTAATAATAGAGTCACAGGTGAGATAAACTTTTATAATTGGTCTTCACAAAGAGTTGTTCAGAGGTATGGGGGTTGTGCCCCAGAATATGGCTCAGTAGATACCATTGTTATTACTGGGTTTTTATTAAGTAATTGAATGAGAACTTGGTCGTGATAGCTTCTATTATGTAGCGAAAGTCAAGGGCATCAGTTTCTGGGAGATCTGGAGGTTGAGGAAATTGATGATGTCTGTAGACATAGTCTTGTAACTCTTGATTTCAGATCATGTCGATGGCAGCAGAACTTTGGACATAGTTCTATGATATACTGCAAAAGAGCCATTTTAGGGTGATACAGACAGTAGACTTTTGGTTCTATATTTCTTGGTTTAAAAGTTTTATTTTGGGTGACACAAAAGAATGTCAACAAAAGCTCGTAAATATGTATGTGTCTGGGCTCTGGGCTAGGCTGTTGAGTACCAATGATGTCATATGAATGGCTGCACACTATCCAGTTAAGGAATTCCAGGTACCAGAAAGGAAATCAGAAACTTGGAGTCAGAAGAGGTAAGGGTTCTTTCATCCTTGCAAAATATTTTTAAAGTATCTTCCCTGTAATAGCATTTGGACCTATATTCCTTACCTGCTGCATTACTAATGAATATACTATTGGCATATCTCCTTATATAACTGGCACAATCTATCATGTTGAGAAGCAAGTTGTAAGACTATATAAATTTGAAGTAATGGAATATTGTTTAGGATAAACTTGAAAAATAGAGCCAAATGCAAAACAAAACCACTAAATGGCCTTATGTTTTTTTTAATCTCGTATGACTGACTGGCCCTTAAAGGGCTTTATGAAAACTTTACGAAAATTCATCAGGCCACACAGCTGCTGGAACCACATACAAAATAGTTGCTGCTTTTGACTAACTTTCTCATGCTCTTCCAGAAATGTTCTCTTTCTTTCTGGATCCAGGTGTGCCCCCCACCTTCCACCCTGTTGATCCAGCCCCAAAAGAAATACATTTCAAATTATGGCGTTTAAGACATTGTAGAAGGAAGAAACTATTTTGGAAGACAGATCTTCTTAGGATTCCTAAATTATACCATGAACTACATTATTCTTACTGGGTGCAATTTTTCCAAACACAGACATTTGAAAGGGTAGTAAAAGTATACTAATAGGACCAAAGACCCCAAGCTAAGCATAAATTCCAAAAACATAGGCAGAATTTATTAAAATTAAACAGAAAACAATCCAGAAACTATCCCCCCTCTTAGAGTGACATGTGTAATATGAGACAAGAAATCTAAGAAGGGAGTATTTTTTTATTTTAAATTAAAATTTTTTTTGATTTTTTTATTAGTGAAACACCATGAGGTACAGTTATAAACTTATAAATTTTGTGCTTGGGTTTCAGTTATACAATGATCAAGTACCCATCCATCCACCAGTGCCCATCCTCCAACACCACGGGTCCCAGCATCCCTCCCACCCCCCAAACCCCCTGTCCCACCCTGCCTCTGTGGCAGGGCATTCCCCCTTGTTCTCTCTCTCTTCTTTTGGGTACTGTGTTTTGCAAGAGAGGCATTAAGTGGCAACCATATTTGGTCTATAGACTACTTTTAACATGCTTCTCCCACCCTGGGAGGGTCCTCACAACACCTTTATTTGGTGCTCTCTTCTCTATTAGAGCTTCCATTTCACCTAGCACGTGTGGCTGGCCTTCAAGTCATGGAGCAAAATTCCTGGTACTAATCTCAGCCATTCCTAGGTATTAGTCTCCCATTTTGTTGCTTTATGTTCCCCAGATGAATGCAGTCTTTCTGTGTCTATCCCGCTCTTTCTGACTCATTTCGCTTAACATGGTACTTTCCATGTAGTACCACTTGTATGTAAATTTCATAACTTCATCTTTTCTAACAGCTACATAGTACTCCATTGTGTAAATGTACCAAAGTTTCTTTTTTTTTAATTTTTTTAATTTTTATTTATTTATTTTTTTTAATTTATTTATTGAATCACCGTGGGAAAGGTTACAAAGCTTTCAGGTTTAGGTCTCAGTCATGCAAATATCAAACACATTTCCCTTTACCACTACTTATTTTTCACCATGAAGAACCCCAATAAAATCCCACCCCCCACCCCTCCCAGTCCCTGTGGGGCAGATGAATTCTAGTTAACACTCTATCTGCTTGATTAGATTCATTGTTTCAATAAGAGATTCACCACTATTATTTAGAGTTTACCCCCCCCCCCCCAAATCAGACAAGCTGAAAAAGCATTGTGACGTGATTTGCTTTCTACAGCTGGGTTCAAGAATTAAATGTTGGTTTTAGATTTCTGCTATTTTACTTATTGACCCTGGAAGTATTTATACTGAAAGTCAGATAGTTAAGAAATTGGTTTCTGTGCTCTGGAGTCGTGGCCGTGCTGGAGAGCCGCTAGTGGGGGGCAACTGGTGGCCTCGGTAGGGCGTGAAGGGTGGACCGAAACGCCCCCTTCCCATGAGGTTTTAGTCGCCCCCACTCCCCCGGCTCATACCTGCTGTCCACAAGGCTCCAATGCGGCCGCCATCTTTCTTTCCAGAGAGGAGAAGGCGACTGGGGCAACACCCTTTCCCCTCCGGACAGACATGATGGCCTGGATTAACGCATAGTCCTTTCACTTTTCTGCTCCAAGCTGCCGGGTTCTGCATTAAGTCCCTGTGCTTCTGGGGCTGTGGCCCTGCTGGAGAGCCGCTCGTGGGGGGCAACTAGTGACCTCGGTAGGGCGTGAAGGACGGACCAGAACGCCCCCCTTCCCATGAGGTTTTAGTCGCCCCCACACCCCCGGCTCATACCTGCTGTCCACAAGGCTCCCATGTGGCCGCCACCTTTCTTTCCAGAGGGAGGAGGGCGGAAGGGACCAACACCCTTTCCCCTCTGGGCAGACATGATGGCCTGGATTAACGCATAGTCCTTTCACTTTTCTGCTCCAAGCTGCTGGGTTCTGCATTAAGTCCTTGTGCTTCTGGGGCTGTGGCCGTGCTGGAGAGCCACTCGTGGGGGGCAACTGGTGACCTCGGTAGGGCGTGAAGGACGGACCAGAACACCCCCCTTCCCATGAGGTTTTAGTCGCCCCCACACCTCCGGCTCATACCTGCTGTCCACAAGGCTCCCATGCGGCCGCCATCCTTCTTTCCAGAGAAGAAAGGGCGAATGGGGCAACACCCTTTCCCCTCTGGCAGACTTGATGGCCTGGATTAACGCATAGTCCTTTCACTTTTCTGCTCCAAGCTGCTGGGTTCTGCATTAAGTCCTTGTGCTTCTGGGGCTGTGGCTGTGCTGAAGAGCCGCTCGTGGGGGGCAACTGGTGACCTCGGTAGGGCGTGAAGGACGGACCGGAACACCCCCCTTCCCATGAGGTTTTAGTCGCCCCCAAACCCCCGGCTCATACCTGCTGTCCACAAGGCTCCCATGTGGCCGCCACCTTTCTTTCCAGAGGGAGGAGGGCGGAAGGGACCAACACCCTTTCCCCTCCGGGCAGACATCATGGCCTGGATTAACGCATAGTCCTTTCACTTTTCTGCTCCAAGCTGCTGGGTTCTGCATTAAGTCCTTGTGCTTCTGGAGCTGTGGCCGTGCTGGAGAGCCACTCGTGGGGGGCAACTGGTGACCTCGGTAGGGCGTGAAGGACGGACCGGAACACCCCCCTTCCCATGAGGTTTTAGTCGCCCCCACACCCCCGGCTCATACCTGCTGTCCACAAGGCTCCCATGCGGCCGCCATCCTTCTTTCCAGAGAAGAGAGGGCGAATGTGGCAACACCCTTTCCCCTCTGGCAGACTTGATGGCCTGGATTAACGCATAGTCCTTTCACTTTTCTGCTCCAAGCTGCTGGGTTCTGCATTAAGTCCTTGTGCTTCTGGGGCTGTGGCCATGCTGGAGAGCCGCTCGTGGGGGGCAACTGGTGACCTCGGTAGGGCGTGAAGGATGGACCGGAACGCCCCCCTTCCCATGAGGTTTTAGTCGCCCCGCTCCCCCGGCTCATGCCTGCTGTCCACAAGGCTCCCAGGTGGCCGCCATCTTTCTTTCCAGAGAGGAGAGGGAGAATGGGGCAACACCCTTTCCCCTCCAGCAGACTTGATGGCCTGGGTAAACACATAGCCCGTTCACTTTTCTGCTCCAAGCTGCTGGGTTCTGCATTAAGTCCTTGTGTTTCTGGGGCTGTGGCCGTGCTCAAAGCTTAACTATGATTTTCAGAGAGAAACGTTAGGTGGTTTACTTCCCATGGATCACTTTGTATATAGAGAGATGTTGCACGGCCGCTTAAGCGGCCGCGCGGTTTTGAGGAAAAGTCCTAGTTCCCGCATTCTCGAGCTGTGCTTGTAGAGGTTTCTAGTCACCGTGGTTCCATCTGGGGGAGGCGGGATGCGGTACCTACCCCATCTCGGACTTCCCGATGATCTCGGCTCTTTTTGGAAACTGGTTTTTTTTTTTCCCTTCGGGATCTGTGGATCCCGCCCTCCATGTTGTTCTTCTCTTCGGCTGAATGCTGTCAAGATGGCGCTGGGGGGTGCGCTGTGGGAGTGACTTCCGGAATCTGAGGTTACCTGGGAGGTGTAGTCCCGGCATTTTTGAGGAAAAGTCCTAGTTCCCGCATTCTCGAGCTGTGCTTGTAGAGGTTTCTAGTCACCGGGGTTCCATCTGGGGGAGGCGGGATGCGGTACCTACCCCATCTCGGACTTCCCGATGATCTCGGCTCTTTTTGGAAACTGGTTTTTTTTTTTTCCTTCGGGATCTGTGGATCCCGCCCTCCATGTTGTTCTTCTCTTCGGCTCCTAAAGTTTTTTTAACCAGTCATCTGTTCTTGGGCATTCAGGTTTTTTCCAGATTCTGGCTATTGTACAGAGTGCTGCAATGAACAAACAATTGCAGATGTCACTTCGACTATACTTTTTTGCCTCTCTGGGATATATTCCCAGGAGTACTATAGCTGGGTCAAATGGTAGATCAATTTCTAATTTTTTGAGAATTGTTCATACTGTTTTCCAAAAGGGTTGGACCAGCCGGCATTCCCACCAGCAGTGAAGGAGGGTCCCTTTCTCGCCACATCCGTGCCAGCACCGGTAGCTTTTGTTCTTGTGGATGTGGGCCAGTCTCTGTGGTGTGAAATGATATCTCATTGTTGTTTTGATCTGCATGTCTCTGATGATTAGTGATGTAGAGCATTTTCTCATGTGCCTTTTTTGCCATTCGGATTTCTTCTTTGCGAAAGTTTCTGTTCATTTCCTTGTCCCATATTTTGATAGGGTTGGGTGATTTCTTCTTGTGGATTTCAACCAGTACCTTGTATATCCTTGATATCAACCCCTTGTCGGATGTGTATTTGGTGAATATCCTTTCCCATTCTGTAGGCTGTCTTTGTATTTTGATCACTGTTTCTTTTGAGGTGCAGAAGCTTCTTAGTTTAAGATTTTTCCCCATTGAGAATGATGTTTGCTGTAGGCTTGTGGTATATGGCTTTAACTATATTGAGGAAAGTCCCCTCTCACCCCATTTTGGCAAGAAAACTACAAATCATCATGAATGGTTGCTGGATCTTGTCAAATGCTTTCTCTGCATCTATTGATATGGTCATATGAATTTTATCTTTTCTTTTGTTGATATGATGGATTATGTTGATTGATTTTCGAATGTTTAACCATCCTTGCATCCCTGGGATGAATCCCACTTGGTCATGATGTATGATCTTTTTGATGAGTTGTTGAATTCTATTGGTTAGTATTTTGTTGAGAATCTTCGCAACCGTGTTCATCAGGGATATCGGCCTGTAGTTTTCTTTTCTTGTGGTGTCTTTGTTTCCTTTTGGTATTAGAGAGATATGGGCTTAATAGAAACTGTTTGGGAGAGTTTCTGTTTTTTCAATTTCCTGGAAAAGCTTGAGAAGAACTAGCAATAGGTCCTCTTTAAATGTTTGGAAAAATTCGCTAATAAATCCATCTGGGCCTGGGCTTTTGTTTTTGGGAAGACTTTTGATTACAGTTTCAATTTCCTTGATGTGAATAGGTCTATTCAGGTACTCTATATCTTCTTGATTCAGCTTTGGGAGATGATAGGAATCCAGCAATTTATCCATTCCTTCTAGGTTCTTGTGTTACGTGACATACAGACTTTCAAAGTAGTCTCTGATGATCTCTTGAATTTCTTTAGTTTCTGTTGTGATATCCCCATTCTTATTTCTGATTCGATTTATTAGGGCTCTCTCTCTCTCTCTGTTTCTTTGTGAGTGTTGCTATTGGTTTATCTATCTTATTTATTTTCTCGAAGAACCAGCTCTTGGTTTCATTGATGTTTCAGATTGTTTCTTTGTTTTCTATGTCGTTGATTTCTACTCTAAGTTTTATGATCTCTTTCCTTCTGCCTGATTTAGGCTCTTTCTGTTGATCCTTTTCTAAGGTCTTGAGCTGTGAGGTCAAGTTGTTTTTTTGCATCGTTTCTACCGACCTATGGTATGCTTGCAGAGCTGTAAATTTTCCCCTTAACACAGCTTTCGCTGCATCCCATAAGTTCTGGTAGTTTGTGTCTTCATTCTTATTTGTTTCCAGGTATCTTTTGATTTCGTCCTTGACTTCATTCCTGACCCACTCATTGTTCAGCATCGAGTTGTTCAATTTCCAGGTGTTTGATTTGGTTCTCCGTGTCTGTGTGTGATTCACTTCTATCCTCAGCGCATCTTGGTCTGAAAAGATGGCTGATACTATTTCTATCTTCCTGATTCTGTTGAGGTATGTTTTATGTCCTAGCACATGGTCTATTTTGGAAATGTTCCGTGCTCACTGGAGAAGAATGTGTATTCTTTCTTTTGGGTGTGTAAGCTCTGAATAGGTCTATAAGCCCTTTCTCTTCTATTTCTTCTTTCAAAGCCAATAATTCCTTGCTGGGTTTTGTTCTTGTTGATCTATCCAGAGGTGATAAGGCGACGTTGAAGTCTCCAAGTACTATTGTGTTGGTAGTGATGTCCTCCTTAAAATCTGTTAGCAGTTGTTTTAAATATTTAGCTGTTCCCTCATTAGGTGCGTATACATTTGAGAGTGTGATTTCTTCCTGTTGTACGTATCCCTTGATGAAGAGAAAATAGACTTCACTGTCCCTTCTAATCTTTTTCAACGTGAAATTAATGTTGTCGGATACTAGTATGGCCACCCCAGCTTTTTTGAAGGAGCTGTGTGCTTGCAGGATTGTTTTCCATCCTTTGACTTTGAGTCTGTGTTTGCTCTGGCTGTTGAGATGAGTTTCTTGTAGGCAGCAGAATGTTAGGTTCTGTCTCTGTATCCATTTTGCTACTTTGTGTCTCTTAAATGGTGAATTTAGACCGTTGACATTGAGAGAGAGAGAGTATGGTTATGGGGGTTTTGCGTCATGTTTCTGTGCGGGTGTATTGTGGTTGTAGGGTTTGTCTTGTCTTATAGTAGCCCCTTTAGGCCTTGTTTTAGGTTTGGTTTTGAGTCTATGAAGTTCCTGAGCTCCTGTTTATCTAGAAAGTAGTGTACCGTTCCTTTAATTTTGAGTGAGAGTTTAGCCGGATAGATTATTCTTGGTGAATCATTCATTTCCGTGAGTTTTTGACTTTATCTCGCCACTGCCTTCGGGCTTGGAGGGTTTCCTCTGATAGGTCTGCTGTGAAACTAAGGGGTGCTCCTTTGTATGTGATTTCCTTCTTTGCCCTTGCTGCTTGCAGTATTGTGTCTCTCTCGGCAGCATCGATCATTCTAACTATGATATGTCTTGGAGTATTTTTGTTCGGGTCTCTTTTAGCTGGCACCCTTCGGACTCCTTGAACCTGAATGACTGCATTGTGGAGCTTTGGGGAATTTTTCAGCAATGATTTGTTTGACGGTGTTTCTTTCGTTGGGATTGTTTCCCTGAGCTTCAGGTAGTCCCATTATTCTTATGTTGTTCCTCTTGGAATCATCTACTAGGACTCTGATTCTCTGTAGAGCTATTTTGAGGTCCCTTGCCACTGTTTGCTGTTGTGTGTTGACTTGGTGCAGCTGATCTTCCAGCTCACTGATTCTCTCTTCAGCTGTGGTCATTCTTTCAGAGCATCTCCAGGAACACCTGTCTCCTCAAGTGTCCATGTGTCCACTAACCCCTAAGAAGGGAATTTAACGAAACAGCAAACATTTAGTTTTACCTAGCTCTCCCAATGTTTTTTGGGGGGATGGAAGAAAACAGTGATACAACTCAAATGAGAAATGTATGTTCTTTTGGAATTTAGGTATGCTTAAGATCAAAGGGATTGGTGCCTGCTCTTCACCTGGAGAAGTCAGAAATGAAAGGTTAGCTGGAAGTGTCTAAGACCTCTACAAAATTAAGGGGAGCAGCAGAAGCAATCTATTCTAAGACCATATAATGGGCTGCGATACAATTTCTTGGTGAGGAGGGCAACAGTACTGTGGGCATGGTAGTTGGAATTATCTTTCAGAGTAGAAAAGCAAGCAGGGAAGTGTATAAGCTTGGGTTCAATGAGAGTAGAACTAGGATTAGTGGTAGGGAGTAAGGGGTTAGATCATTAAATTGTGGAAGCTGATGGGAAATCAATTTTTGTGGAACATTGCCTCTGTGACTGGTGTTGGGGTGTATGTCTCTTAGGCCAGCCAAGTCAGACAGTCATGAAGAGAAGATGGATGTGAAATGAGAAAGAGTGGGCCAATCAGGAATATGTGAGGACAAACTAAACTGGATATGTACCCATACCTGGCACAGAAATTAGAGAAGTTGAAGGAACTTCATGGCTGAATTTTCTCTATACTGAGCCAGTGTTTCAGCAGAGATACATGTGAGTTGCTGGGGAGCCGAGATCCCTATTCCCACTGCTTCCTTTTATTCTAATTTTCTCTGCCCAAACTCAGATCCATCGAGGAAATAAATTCTGGAAAATGTAGTTGCAAAATAATTTGGTGAAAGAGGGTCTAATACTGGCTATGAATTGCCTCTAAGTTGAAAGTACTGACTGAGATAGAATTCGTAAGTACCAACAAAGGTTTCTGTTTTAAAGTGAACTCAAATTCACCAGACTTGTCTAAAACGTTTTCAAGAGGCAGAGGTAATCTAGTTTGATATAGCAAGGTAGAAGGTGATGATGAATAAACTACTAACAATCATATCTTGTTTATACCCAGTTAGGTTTTAGCCTATTTAATAAGCCAGCCCCACAGATCCTCCACTTGGGTGAGTTCAACATCGCTGCATTCTACCGTCTTAGTGAGCCATTATCACATACTATTGGAAAATACATAAAATTCAATTCACATATACTCTTTATTAAATATTCTACACCACTGTATTTTTATATGTGCATATAGAAATTCACATTGATATATAGGAATGCACTTTATATACATCACTTGCAGTCTTCTTAGTGGAGACTTTATAGTGTTTTTCAAGGGTTATTTGCACAATATGAGATATTTGCCTTGTATGCTCATTGCAGAAATTAGCACTCTGTATAAAATGAAGATGTTGCTCTTCTGTACACCAAAATTCAAGGCCTAATAGGAAGAGGATAGATTGAAGAAAGCAAATGGTTTAAAAATTCATCACTATATCTAGCCCATACAACTCATCTAGCTCCTTCTAGAAAAGGTGGGTTTTCACCTTATAAAACTGTAACATGTTAGAGATGAAAGTGGACATAAAGGTTTTTATTCATCCCTCAGTTTGAGGACAAATACAGCCTCTCGAGGGTAAAATAAGGTGCCCTGGGTCATATAGTATCTTGTCATCAGGTTCAGAACTAGAAACTAAATCACTATCACAAACACTACCACCCTGTTGTTCATCGATTTGCTCAAGTGGGCGCCAGTAACAACTCCATTTATCCCTGTCACATGCTAGTGTAGCCTGATGGCATATTGGGGGCTCTTTAAGGGTCAGGGGAATGAGGACCATCATTGTTACTGTTTTTGGCATATCAAGTATGCCACAGGTAGCTTGCCAGGCTCTGCCGTGCAGGCGGGATAATCTCGGTAGCTTGCTGGACTCTCTGAGAGGGGTGGAGGCTCTTGGAGAAACCTCTAATCACCTTTACAGGTGTTCCCAGTTAGGCATATATGCAGGCAGGATACTCTCGGTAGCCTGCCGGGTTCTCTGAGAGTGGGAACTAGATAATAAGAGGTTGCACGCGGCCGCGAATGTGGCTGTGCGCGCTTCTGGCAGCTTGGTTTTATAGTTGCTAGATCTTGGCCATTGATGGGGTTACATGGCAGTTGGTGGGTGGTGTAACTGTCTAGCTACTGGAAGATGGGGGGTCTGGAACCTAAATCATCCATCAACAAATGAACTTTCCCTCTGTCTGCCACACTACCCTTCATTGTGTGAATCTAGCAGGAATGGTGAGTCTGACTTCATTTTAAGCCATCTAGGGACTGAGAAACACAAGTTGGACCTAAGCCATAATACTTGGTTCATTCTGGGACAGATAGGGAGGGAGAACTGATGTTAGGAATGACAAAGATTATTTTGTTTCAGAGATGGTTTCTCCTGCAACACAAGATTCCTAGGGTGGATCGAATCTCTTTTCCTTTCATTTATCCCCTGGGGAATATCCCACACCTCTTACTAACATGCACACATGGCTTTACTAAGCTGCTGTGGTCAAAGGCTCCAGACCGAAGCTCATATGTTTCCCACTGTCAGGAAGCTACATTGTCTTTTTAAGCAGAGTTTGCTGGGCACTCTGATCTCATGAATTTGAACTCACTCTGGGAATCAGCTTTCTCCTAAGACTCCCCTGGGGCACCCATTTCAGGGCTTGCCTCTGTAAAAGGTCGCTAAAGAGTTCTTTGTGAATGAAAATGATCATGTTCATCCACCTCCTCCTGGCCCCTGTGATTCCAGGGGAGATAGCACTCATAATTTTTCTCAGTCCTTTTGGGACAGCAGATACTGAATGTTCTTCTTCCCCCATCAGATATTGCCTTGATTTTGTAGCTTTTCCTTCTAGAGTTTCAAAGCAGGTAAAATTAAGCCTTCCTGTGACATTTGAGAACCCAGTTGCTCAGCCCCTTTAATGTACATCACTTGGTAAAATGAGAGCAGTCTCCTGATAGTTCCAAATTTCTAAGCATCTGGTTTTAGACACAGAAACTCTAGACCCCTATTTCTTTGTACCAGTTACTCAGTGTCTTACAACTCCACTTCCATGCCCAAGCAGCCCTCAGCTTCTACATTTTCTAGCCTGGAAGAATTCATTGGCATTCTCTATTTCCCCTGAAGATGATGTAAAGTCTAATAAAGTTTATGCAAAGAGCCTATGATTAGGGCGATGTTTTTTTCTACTCTGAATCAGCTTGAGGTATTTCCTGTTAAGTTGCTTTTGGAGGCAGACCACATGAAAGCCACACAAATGGTCCACTAATTGTAAGTAGGTCTTCCTCCTGGAACACTCATTTGATGCATGCTTTCTGCTCCTTCCTGTGCAGCCCAAATCCCATGAGGATAATATGACTGGCATATAAATCTCCTCACACAGAGCAGGGGAAACACTTCAAATGACTGGAGAGCATGATTTGCGTATGGAAGCCCCAGTTTGATCCCAAACACCCCATACTCTCCCCAAGAACTCTGCTGGGAGTGGCTCCAAGCACCTCTGTGTGTATCCACCCAAGCCTGCAAAGTTAGATCTTCTCATACTGAGAGCAGGGAATAAAAGTGGAGTATGCAGCAGGCCTCCAGGGGCTGTGAGATAAAGGGAAGCAAACAGTCACAAAGTCAGAAAAGAGTGAAGGCTGTGTTCTTCCAATGTATTTACCAGTGTGTGTTCCAAGTGTGTGTATATGGGGGAGGGGGTAAACCCGAATCTCTGGAGAAGACATCTTCCTTGAATATTCCTTTTTGTGTCTTCTGAAGTATCCTTAGGACTTGGGAAGAGGCCAGGGATGGCGGTGAATCTATTTCAACACACATGTGTTTCTATGTTGTTTTCCTAAGGACCTCAGGGGAATTCAGAAGGTGGAGATTCAGCCTTTGATCACAATATACTATCAAAAAGGATTTGCGCACTGATTTAATAAAACACTTGGAAGCAAATGTCTTTTCCTGTCTTCAGCTGGACAAGTCCTAACAAAATGGGTAAATGGGGATCATAAAAAGTCAGTTTGCAGAAGTAATTTTTCCTTTGGATCCAGTTTCTCAGGCAAAAGGTAAGCCCGCATGTTCCAAACTCCTGCATATATGGAATTAGACAGCTGATTCTGGAGATATGGCATATAGCAAACAAGTCATGTTAAGTATACTGAAAGATATAAAGAACTTTTAAAAGATGGGTATGTCCCATGGAGAAGGAAATGACTCAAAGTGTTGGTGCACATGCTTTAAATGCAGGAGCTCAGAACCAACTCCTGGAACCACATGGTCTTTGATCACTTCTGAGCATAGCCCTGAACTATACTAGGTGTGGACACCCCCGAATAACATTTATAAAGAAAGATGTGATAATTCTAGGCTCTTATGGATTAGACACTTCTATATAGTATATTTATATACATAAATATATATAGTGTTATGTAGATTATCATCCAACCAGCTTCTATGTTCAAACAACTGGGTATTGTAAAGAACAGCTAGTTGTTTCTAATTTTCTACCTTTGGACCTGTGGTTCTCAGAGCATGGTCCAGAAACTTCAACATCACGAAGAACTTGTCATATACTTGGATTCTTGTAGGATAATATTGATTTGTACTTGCTGCAGGACAAATAACCCAATAAACCTAAGCTTTATGTTTATTGGGTTACACCCATCACAGTGCTCCCGAGACCCTCCATTCCTGTGTGTTTATCTTTAACTTCTCCTCTGTGCTCTGCTTCCTCTTTCTGTTAACTACTTATATCCCCAAATCAGACCCTGTGACTTGTAAGATCAGATCCCTCTCAGAACTCTGGATTTTGTATTTGTAAGTAAAATATTGCTTTTCTCTTTCCCTTATGTCCTTCACATAGTTTACTTTAGAGCAATTTCCTTTTTGTATAGACACAGAAAGACAGTTAATGCTATGATTTTGTAACTTGGGAGTTAATTGACTCCAGATAATATTTATTCATGGACATCTGTAATATTTACTCAACTTATTCTCAGTTGCCCTTAGTTCCTAGCACCCCCAAAGCTGGGTCCTGATGAAGGGACGGGATGGACCCAGACCAAGCTGTAAGCTAACCTGGCATCAAAACGAGACAGGCCAATTGCCATAAAACTTGTAATAAATTAAGAACACGGTTGTGGACAAATTCTGTCATGACCCAAACAGAAGTGACTGGACAAGGACTCTGTAGGGTCTAGGAGGACTAATCTGGTCTGAGGACTATAGTCTAGGATCTATAGCGAGATGTCCCTAGGAGAGCCACCCTATAAACTTAATACAACTCTTACTGTGTCCATACAAATGGCTAGAAAGATTATTAAGAAGTAAATCTAAGATGATTGTTTATCGACTAAGGAAAGGAGAAGCATGTCCTTAGATGAAAAGCACACCCTTGAGAAGATCTCCTAGTAGAAGGAGATCTTTGCTTCATAAGAGCTTCCCCAGAAGGAAGGGATTTGCATATTCTTATTGTGCTATCTGACCTATGTGTAATTGCTACCCTCAGTATTGGTGGTTGGGTCTTTGACTGAGGCTGCAAGACTGGGCGTGGGGAGACTAGCATGAGGGACAGAAGGAGACGGGAATGAGGAGCAATGTGAGACTGGAATAGGGCACTCAGTGAGATTGGAATAGGCATGCATGGAGAATGGAATAAATGGTGGGACAAATATTGGAATAAATGGTGGCTGATCACCAACCAGCTTTGCAGCCCTGTTCCCTCCTTCAATGTATCTATTGATGGCAGCTGCAGGTCAGGGTGGGGAAGCAGCTCATGGCCACCGAACGCACATGGCAAGATAGCACACTCACTTTGTGAATACACAGATTCTCAGGACCTCGAGAAACCCTGGCATGAGTTACAGAAGTCAGTAACTTACTTGGTCCTTCAGGAGATTTGGGTGTGTGTCCAAGTTTAAGCACCACTGTTTGAGGAGAATTTGTATTCCATGCTTATTACCTTCCCAAAATAAACACCATCTGGGTCAACTGAAAATCAGGTGGAACACTCAATCTGAGAACAGAGTACACATTTCACATGTGTTCACTTGCCAAGGTTGCCTGGGTCTCTTCTCGCAGCTGGTTGTGAAAGTGGTAGCATAGAAAAAAAGAACTAACGTTGGGCACAACAACCTGAGAGATTTTTAAAAATAATTTTAATCCTGGTGAACCTTTGTTCCATGAATAATTCACCTTTTCTTTGGTTTTGGAGAATTTATTTCTTAGTAAAAAATGTTATAGTTATAAAGGGGTCTCATATTAGTTTTCTAGCAAGATAAAAGGAACATAAGGAACAGATTGTCTTATAAGATATAGTGCTGTATTGAATTGAATGTCAAGTTAATGATCAACTTTCTTTGAAGTTAGGGTTATGGAAAAACTTGAATCAAAATGATTCAATGAGGTAGAAAGGCAGCAGATTCCTTTTAGTGATTTACCTGGTAAATTGGAGTAATTCTCTTGCTGGCTGCCTCCTATACTTTCCCTACTTCCAATAACAGACCTGTAGATTATGCTTGACATTGATGATGATCACTATCTAACATTTTTTAAAAGTGAAATTTTTGGTGAGAAGCATTTTGGTTTATGTTAGACAGAAAAAATCCTTATTATTGGGAATTACGATTCTTGCATGACCTTCTGCTCAAGGAAAGAGAATTTCCCATTGTGCCAATGGATGAACACTGTACCCATGCCAACTCTTTGCCTAATTGGATCCATTAATCTCTGCTGATAAGCTAGCCACTGTAAAACCCTGACCAGTAAATACAGGGAGTGGATCAATAAACATATGTTGAAGATCAACTGGGTGTGAAGATGCTAAGAGTTTAGGGTTCATGGAAACGGAGATGCATTGCATGTGTTCCTGATTTTGAAAGAACTGAAACTTTGAACAAATATGCCCTTTGAAAAAGACCAACAAGAGGGACAAAACTTGTGGGCATTGAAGACAAGATGGAAATCTTGAGTGTGTTCTGCAAAACGTTCCTTGACTTCCATGACAAACAGCAAAAAGAATCCCCTTTCCTTATGTGAATGTCTTGCTTCTCTGTAACCTTTATGGTTGCATCAGCCTCCTACTTGCTTCTCATTCACTTTCTAGTTGGGGAATCTTCAAGGCATAAGCCCACCTCCTTGATCTGGTATTTCCTGTGCTCTCTGAATAGACTGCTCCTCTTTATACATGCTTTCCTAGCACTACCCTCTCCACATTTGTATCCTTACATGTAAGATGTGATCACCAATTAATATAGACCATATTTTAAAAAATAGATTTTAGGGGTATGGTGCTTCCAGCAGGTCAATCTGTGCCTGTGAGGCAAGTGCATCAGCAGCCTGATGGAACTGTCAGACTTTCAGATATTCCAAAATTGTTGCTGTGCCTTTGGCCAGATTCCAAAAACTTGGGGCAAAGTTTACCAAAAAAGTAAATGGCCAAAAGTTAGGTATGTGGGAGACACACCCACAGAACACCTCCAGCTCAGCTGCATAATTGAAGGCATGGCCTCTCTGGTTCCTGATTGAACTGTTTAACGGCCATGACCCCAGAGACTCAGAAAAGAATCCCGGAACCCAAAGGCTTTTGGCAGAAATGTGCCCTGTTCCTGCAGTAGGTTACTGGGGCTGGGCCACTCCAGGTGGGAATAGGTTTCGTGCTTTGGCTTGTTCCCCTTGGCGGCCCAGTGACTGCCATCCTCCAGAGGTCACTGGACAGTCAGGTTTGGGCCTGCAGTGACGAGACACACAGGGCCTCACCAGATGGGGGTAGAACCGGCCCTTTCTACCCCATCCCAGCAAGAATCTGAGTCGCCATCTACAAACAGCCTCTCTGGCTCCTGATCAAACTGATTAATGGCCCTGATCCCAGAGACTCAGAAACAAATCTCGAAACCCAGCGGCTTTTGGCAGAAATGTATCTGGACTGCATACAAGGTGGCCACCGCCTCAGAGCTTATTGAAAAGCCAGGTATGAGCCAGCGGTGACAGGGCTATTGCAGTCTCATGAGAAGGGGGACAGTACCGGCTCGTCCTTCACGCCCTATTGAGGTTATGAGTTGCCCCCCGTGAGCAGCTCTCCCACACGGCCATGGCTCCAGAGGCAAAAGAACTTAGTCCAGAGCCCGGCAGCTTGTGGCAGAAAAGTGAATGGACCAAGCATTGAACTACAGCGCCATGCCTCCCCAGGAGGGAAAGGGTGTTGCTCCCTTCCACCTCTCCCCCAACACCCCCCCCCCCGGCAGCAAGGTGGCTGATGCCTCAGAGCTTATAGGAAAGCCAGGTATGAGCCGGCACTGACGGGAAAACTGCAGTCTCATGGGAAGGGGTGCAGTACTGGCTTGTCCTTCACGCCCTACCGAGGTCACGAGTTGCCCCCCACAAGCGGCTCTCCAGCATGGCCATGGCTCCAGAGGCAAAAGGATTTAATCTAGAGCCTGGCAGCTTGTGGCAGAAAAGTGAATGGACCATGCATTAAACTACGGTGCCAGGCCTCCCCGGGAGGGAATGGATGTTACTCCCTTCCACCATCCCCCCATCCCCCGGCAGCAAGGTGGCTGACATCTCAGAGCTTATTGAAAAGCCAAGTATGAACCGGCAGTGACGGGGCAACTGCAGTCTCATGGGAAGGTTGGTGGTACCAGCTGGTCCTTCATGCCCTACTGAGGTCACGAGGTGCCCCCCACAAGCAGCTCTCAGGCACAGCCATAGCTCCAGAGGCAAAGGGACTTAGTCCAGAGCCCGGCAGCTTGCGGCAGAAAAGTGAATGGAAATGTGTTAAACTCCGGCACCATGCCTCCCCGGGAGGGAAAGGGTGTTGCTCCCTTCCGTCTTTCTCTCCTCCCTGCCCCCACCCCGCCGGCAGCAAGGTGGCCGCCGCCTCAGAGCTTATAGGAAAGCCAGATATGAGCCAGCGGTGACGGGCAACTGCAGTCTCATGGGAAGGGGGCGGTACTGATTCGTCCTTCACGCCCTACTGAGGTTGCGAGTTGCCCCCCACAAGCGGCTCTCTGGCACAGCCATAACAACAGACACAGAAACTAATCTCATAATTATCTGGCTCTTTGCAGAAATACAAAATCATCATATGATTTATATAATGACATTATATGATTCTCCTAACCAACTATAGAAAACAAAGTATTTCACAATGCCTTTTCAGCAATTCTGATTGTTGGGTGGGGGGGGATTCTAAACAATAATGGTGCATCTTTTGTCGAAATAATGAATGTAATCAATGTAGAGAAGAGTTAAGTGGAAATCATCTGCCTCACAGGCATTGGGAGGGTAGGGAGGGGGGTATATTGGGGTTCTTGGTGGTGAAAAATGAGTACTGGTGAAGGGAGAGGTGTTTCATCATTGTATGACTGAAACTTAAGTCTGAAATCTTAGTAAATTTTCCCACAGTGATCCAATAAATAAATATAAGAAGAACAATAAATAAATAAAACTATGAAAGAAAAGTAAGGTGGTAAGGTGGAGTTCATGTCCAAATCAATCAGCTAATCAGTGGCTGAATAAATAGCAGTACTCCTACATTAAAAAATAGATCTTACTATTTGTGCTTCCTTGCAGGATGCAAAGTCAATAGGGCAGGATTTCTGCTTTTATTCAGACAGTGAAAGAATTAATGGGTACATTTGTGTCAGCCAATGGGTCGAAGACAGTTTTAAAGGTCTCTCCTTATATCCCCAAAATGAGTGCAATTATTCAATGTCTGTCCCTCTCGTTCTGATTCATTTCACTCAGCATGATATTCTCCATGTTCATTCATTTATAGTTAATTTTATGATTTCATTTTAAGCCTCATAGTATTCCATTGTGTAGATGAACCAAATTTTCTTTATCCAATCATCTGTTCTCGGGCACTCGGTTGGTTTCCAGATGCTGGCTATTGTGAATAGAGCTGCAATGAACATAAAAGCGCAGAAGTTGTTTTTACTGTGTATTTTTGTGCCCCTGGAGTATATTCCCATGGGAAGTATTTGCTAGGTCATATGGAAGCTAAATTTCTAGCTTTTTCAGGAATGCCCGTAATTGTTTTCCAAAAAGGCTGGACCAGTTGGCATTCCAACCAACAATGAAGGGTAGTCCCTTTCTCCCTGCATCCATGCCAACACTGCTTGCTCTTTTTTGATGTGAGACTAATTCCCAAAAACAGTAGAAACAAGAAACAGGAGAACTGGTCCATGCTTGGATATCTCCTTCAAGTGCTGTGGGAGAAAGTTTGGGATAGAGAAGGACCACTGTGACAAAGATAGTTGTTAATGATCACTTTGCTGAAAGTAGGTAAAGGAACAAGTATTATAACCTCTCAGTATTTATCTGTATTGAAAACCATAATATCAGGAGGAGTGAGCTAGAGTGAGAGAGAGAGAGAGAAGAAAGTGCCTGCCATAGATGCAGGCTGGGGAGGGGGTGACAGGAGGGAAATTGGAGACATTGGTGGTGGGAAATATACACTGGTGGAGGGATGGGTATTGGAATATTGTATGACTGAAATCTGATTATGAAAAGCTTTGCAGTAGTATCTCATGGTGATGTTTTTTTTTAAAGTTCTCTTCTACTACATACCTTTTTACTGGACTATGGTAATATACAGAAGGTTGGGACCAATAAGTTAAACTTATTTTCTTTCAGCATAACCTTACAAAAAACATTGTACTTTGCTTCTTATGGTGCTGTAGAAGTACATGTAAAACAGAGCTAATATCACTGCTTGAAGGAGACACAAACTACAGTAATTAAAGTTAAAAATGTGCCTATTAAAGAGGCAGGTAGGTGGGTAAGTGGGAGAGAACCTTGGGAGATTGGTGTAGGGAAGATGAATTAATTTTGAAATTATAAATTTTAAAAGTTCATCCAATTTTTGGAGTAATTTTGTTGGTTGTACCTCATGCCAGGGTTTCTCATTCAATACATCTGATGGAGGTCCTGGGAATCTCAGTTCATGGCAAGTTCTTTGTGATGCTGATGTTCCTTGACAATGCTATAAGAACCACTGAGAACCACTGGACCAAAGGTAGAAAATTGGAAACATATTGCTGTGCTTTACAGTACCTAGCTGTTTGGACATAGAAGTGGTTGGATGAGAGTCTGCATAACACTATATATGTATAAGGTATAAGGTATAAATAACATATATATAAATACAATTTAAAAATTGCTATGCTCCTCAAAAGACACTGATAATGGGGCTGGTGTTAGAGTACTATGCCTGAAACTTTATTATGAATAACTTTGTAAATCATAGTGCGTTAATTAAAAATATTTTTAAAAGAAAAAGAACCACATAATCAGGGTTAGAAAGATTGTGTGCAGGCACTAAGATCCATACTTTGCATGTGGTCAATCCCACTACAGTCCCTATGAACCCTCAACAATCACAATATAGTTCTAGATCCCTGAACATCATTGTATCTGGCTCTGGAAGCCTATCAGCACTACTGAGATGTTCCAAATATCACTAGTCCATAGGGCCAAAGTGGTACTACATTATTGGGTCTTACATTGAACCACTTGTATGGCTGGCTGAGAATAATTGAGCATAGGTTGGGAGCTCCCATGACTCCAAAACTTTTTTGGCTGTTGTTTTTGGGTCACACCCAGCTGTGCTCAGTGTTTACTCCAGGTGATGACAACATTTTTTACTAAGGAAATAAATTAATTCCAAATTACGATAGCACAGTGAGTAGGGTGTTTGCTTTGCACGCAGCTGACCCAGACAACTCGAGATCGATTCCTCCAGCCTCTCGGAGAGCCCGGCAAGCTATCGAGAGTATCTCGCCCACACGGCAAAGCCTGGCAAGCTCCCTGTGACATATTCGATATGCCAAACACAAGTCTCACAATGGAGACGTTACTGGGCCTGCTCGAGCAAATCGATGAACAACGGGAGGACAGTGCTACAGTGCTACCTATTTCCTATTTTAGGAGATGATAAGTATGATGGAGGAAAGTAAGAACTGTTTACAATTCTTATTTTAAGGAATTTTTATTTATCAACAGAGTAATCAAAGGCCTCATGATTTGGGTCAGAGCCTTGGAACAGTTGAGTGAGTGAACCATGTGGATCTCTGGAGAAGAATTTTCTATACAAGAGGAATAACGGTTGCAAAAGCTCTCAGGTGAGGCATTGCCTAACTTGTCTGAGGAATAGGAAGAACACAAGCCTGGCTAAAGCAGAGCAATCAGATGAAAGAGTGGTATGAGACCATATTGGTAGGAAAAGTAGGATCTTCAAAGTGACATTGACTTCTTCTGACTGAGTTCCTAAATCATTGCAGGATTTTGTATAGAATATTGACACTAACTGACTTGCATTTTTAAACCATTGTACTGCTTGCTTGAAAACACACTGAGCTTTTGCTAGATAAACACAGGGAGACCACAAGTAAGACTATTTTAGTTTCGAGGGAAAGGTGATGGAGGCCAAATCCCCACTATTTATTTATTTGTTTATTTATTTATTTATTATTTTTTAATGAATCACCGTGAGATACAGTTACAGACTTACACACTTTCATGATTACGTTTCAGTCATACAATGATCGAGTACCCATCCCTCCACCAGTAGCCATTCTCCACCACCAATGTTCCCAATATCCCTCCCGCCACCTCCATTCCATTCCCCTCTCTGTCCATCTGTGTGGCAGGCACATTCCCTTTTTCCCTCTCTCTCCTTTGGGGTGTTATGGTTTACAATACAGGTATTAAGTAGCCATCATGTTTGGTCTGTAGTCTATTTTCAGCACACTTTTTCCATCCCGAGTTATCTCTCCAAGCATCATTCATTTACTTACTATTTTAAAGGTGAAACCAGCAGACAGGGCAATTAAATGTGAAGTGTGAAAGAATGAGGTGAGTCAAGAAAGGATGTGGCCTCACACTCAGGATGCAAGTTTTATTGGGAGGAGAAGAATGGAAAAGAATTGGTTTGGAGTGGATGTTGGAACCAGGAATTTAGTCCGGTATTGGCAGGTTTAGAAATGCTCATTTGGCATCCATCTGGCAGTGTAGGGTAGGTAGAGAGATGGATTGAGTCACATTTCTTTTATTTATATAGAATCACTGTAAAGTTACAAAATTATTAATATTTAATTTTCAGACATACAATGTTACAACATCAATCCCTTCATCAGTGTCTACTTCCTTCCACCAATAACATTGGTTTCCCTCCCACCTCATAGTCTGCTTCTATGGCAGGCACTTCTCCCTGTCCCCCTTTTAGGCACAATGGTTTACAATACTGTTACTGATAGGGTATCATGCATATCACTTTAAGAGTCACATTTCTAACCAAAAGAGCTGGTATATTTCAGAGTAATATCACCTCCTTACTCAGAGGGAAATTAGGTCATACCTCATCGATTAGGCTACTATTTTAAGCATATTACTTCGTTGGTATTTGAATGACATTGGTGGCATCTGGAAACCTATGATCATTTATTTTGTCAAAACATCACATTCCATCCCTTTTTCTATTATGGTCAGGAGGCCAGCACTACTGCATGAAATTTTTACTAGGAATATGTTAATTGAAGTCAACTTTTTTTCTGTTTTACACCCATTTCTTCTCTACCAATTGGTTGTGCATGTCTTAATTTTTATATTGTCAGTGAGACTCTTGAGCTGTTCACTATTCAACATATGTTAAGGAGCTTTTAATGTGTGGTGCAAGATCTGGAGAAAAGGATAGCTTGCTGACTTCTTGGGGTGTATCCAAGGTGAAAAACACCTCAACTACAAGGTCACCACAGGCTCTCATCTTAGACTTGCAATAGGTAGGTGACATAGAGCAAACCTCACCAATTTCTATGTCTTTTTGATCGTGCTTGCTAGAGGTTGCTGGCTGGTATGACAGAGAATACACAAAGTTGTTAACAAGATTTGGACCATAAAGACATTTTACATTTTTTAATCGATAATCTATGATCTTCAATACTGGAATCCTCAATGTTTCCAACACCACACCCATCACCAATTTACCTGTCTCTCTTCCCCAAAGACTCAAATACTCTCCTCTCATTCCACCCTGCTCAATTATTTGGATCTTTTCTCCCATGAAGTGAGGCATTAAGAATTTTTAAGGAAACCACTAGCGAGCACATCAATACATAAAACAATATCTTTACCCAAAGATGTCTACATATCACAAAAATATCTATATCTGTGACTACATTGTCTAACACTATAAAGGAACTCTGCATATCTGATTAAGTTAAGGACCTCAGAAGAGTGATATGAGTAACTTTCTGAGTTAACATGAGAATGTTTGTGTGTGTGCACATGTGTGTGTGCGTGTGTGTGTGAAACCTAAGACTCTGCATGCAAAGGGGCAGAATAATCAGAAAACATTTCTCCAGGGCTTCAGCAGCACATGCGTATCTTTTTCTTATCAGAAATATGCTAAAAATGACTTTGCATTTCCCTAACATATACCAGTCACTGTAGGTATATGTTACAAGGTCGATGTGAGGGGAGAGCTAGGTAAGGATATCAATTTTGCTATTGGTGAACCAATAGCTGCTGGTCATCCACCACCTGAGGATAAGTAAGAGTGGACAGACCTCTTACAACTTGTCATGTCTTATTGATACAGTTATTTAATTATTTATTTCCCTTTTTGGGTCACACCCGGCATTGCACGGGGGTTACTCCTGGCTCATGCACTCAGGAATTACTCCTGGCAGTGCTCAGGGGACCATATGGGATGCTGAGAATACAACCCAGGTCGGCCACGTGCAAGGCAAACACCTGACCCGCTGTGCTATCGCTCCAGCCCCTATACAGTTATTTTGCCAGTTTTTTCCCCACTAGAGATAAGATCTCCTTATACACAAGAAACTTTTGCACATCTAGCACTCTGCCCCATCCCAGCCTGCCTGACATTTCCCAGTACTTTTTCCCATTCTTGCATGTAGTTGCTTATGTTTCTGCTACTACATCCAGCCTCTTGGTTCTGTTATACTTAGTACCTTATATCATGGCCAGTCTTCCCTGCCCGTCAAAGAAGGGGTGGGGGAGGGGTAACCAGGCTGACTTTATCCAGTGTCCTTTTTCCAGGTTGTCTCACAAATGCCTGTTCTAACTTTCAATGACATGTTTCAGTTCAATCCCATTCTGAGGGGAAGGCAACTACATTTGTTGATTCCCTAAACCAGTCTATGATTGGTTACAATATCCCTCTGGGGATGCTAACATCCTAGCACTTCCTTCTTGCCAGTTTCATTTTAAGTTTCTTTCCATTAATTTCAGGGGGATTGCTTGCTCTTTGAGGCAATCTTTGTCAACTTTACACCACGATTGTTTGCAAGAAGAAGCTCTGAATATGACTTTGAATCAAGATCCACTGAGGAGATATGGGTGGCTGTGACAGAAGCTAGCATAGTCCAATAATTATAAGGGATTCACTTACAGAGCTTCCTCTTTGACAATGTTTTTTTAAACTAGGCCTATGATGCTTGCCCACCTCCTAAGAGTGCTTTTCAGGCACTGTCTTAGTTCATTAATATTACTATAAAAAAAGTACCCCAGGCAGGGGCCAGAGCGATAATACAACAGGTATGGCATTTGCCTTGTATGCAGATGACCTGGGCTCAATTCCCAGCACCCTATATGGCCCCCATGTCCTGCCAGGAGTGATCCATAAGTACAAAATCCAGGAGTAACCACTGTGTACTGCCAAGTGTGGCCCCAAAACAAAACAAAATAAAACAAAACAAAAAGTACCCCACACTAGGGAGCTTATAAGCAACCAAGATTTGTTTCTCAGAGTCTGGTGATGAAAGAAATCTTAGATTTGGGCCAAAAGATTTGGTGTCTTGTGAAAGTCCACTTGATCCTGTAGGGCACCTTCTTGTCCTGTCTTCACATGGAAGGGGCAAGGAATCACTCTGGGATCTTTTTATGAGCACACTAATCCCAGTTGTGACACATGATCCTTAAGGTTTGATTACCTCCCAAGAGTCCTACCTCTCAATACCCATCATCTCAGGGGTTGGATTTACCAGATAGGGTAGTAGCAGGGACAGAAACATTATATCCATAGCAGAGAGTAAATCACCTAGTGAGTTACCTATAGGTATCATGTGCAGGGGTTGGACCCTCACTCCAGCAGGCTTCTCACCCTTACTAAGGATTGAAATGATTTCTGTGGGTTAGACTTGGATATTCTCCAAATCCTCCAGCATTGTTAAGCTTGTCTAGAACCTGGGCTTCTTGAGAATGGAGACTTTTCCTGTTGATGCCTCAGCTTAGCACATAGTTTGCAGGTAATATATTTCGGTAACATTTAGGAAAAAAAATTACTGCACAGCTTGTTCTACACACAAAAGCTAAATGTTAATGCAGTGTTTTACTAACTGTGCTAAAATAAGCTAGCCAGCTGGTGAATTACCCAGAGGCCCTTTACTGTTGAGACTCACATGGGGTTTTGTAGCCAGCCTGAATGTCCTTTATGTAAAATCTCAGTAGTGATGTCAGGCAGATGCTCTTCAGCTTTATGACTGGACTGGGAAGATTAGATATTTACATGTTTCTCCCCCTTAACCCCTGCCATGTTCCCTTTCTCTAATCCTGCCAGGTATCATGTGCAGGGGTTGGATGTGGTTGCCATGTGTAGAGCCTAGGGCATGACTGAGCTACACCAAGATGCTAGCCAGGAAGCGTTCCTATTCAGTGGGTTCTTCGTTATCAGAAGGAGCCACAGATGTACAATGAAAGTGAGAGGCTCAGCGTTGACATTCAGTCAGTTTGGCTTCTGGTTGGAATGTAGAATAGTGCCAG
Organism: Sorex fumeus; assembly: GCF_029834395.1. NCBI lineage: Eukaryota > Metazoa > Chordata > Mammalia > Eulipotyphla > Soricidae > Sorex > Sorex fumeus. Next base: position 6,623,115 of record NW_026606143.1, on the reverse strand, counting down.
GGTCAATACCAGCATGGTTGTCAGCAGTAGGGAATCAGATACTGATGGACTGGAACATTAAACTGGATCTCTGGGTTTGAGTTTTGACCTCAAATTTATTTCTTGCTATGATTTTCCATGTGATTATTATAAAGGTAAAGGTAAAGGTAAAGGCCCTCCCGTTGATCGTCGATTTGCTCGAGCGGGCCCAGTAACGTCTCCATTGGAGACTTTGTTGTTACTGTGTCTGGCATATCGAATACTCTCGGTAGCTTGCCGGGCTCTCCGAGAGGGGCGGAGGAATCGAACTCGGGTCGGCCATGTTGGCCGCGTGTAAGGCGAACGCCCTACCCGGTATTCTCACAGAGTTCTGGTTTGTTTGTTGTTTGAATATGAAGAGAATATATTTTACATTTTTGCATACATTGGCACCGAAATGCATGTTCATTGATGTATTCCTTCATTTGCTATTCCTCTGGTGTTTCCTATTGTAGATGTTGGGAATATAACTAGCAATGGAAAGAGTCTTGACCAATTCTACCTTCTTGTGCTGGCCAGATGGGTGAAATTGAAGTTGTGTTTTTACTGACTTATGGGCATATAGGTCAGTTCTCTTGCGAGGTGGTAGTTGTTTCAACAAAAGAAAATTCACTAATTTCCTGGAGGCTTGGGAAATCCTTATCACTGGAAAGGCGAGGTCTTGGAATAATATGGCTCTTGTTTCTTTTTGTTTGTTTTTAGGGGGATTTTAGGGCCAAATGTGGCAGTACCTAGGGATTCAGCCTCTGTGCTCACGAATCACTCCTCTCGGGTTCATATGCAGAACTGGGAATTGAATTGAGATTGGATGCATGAAAGACAAGCACAAGTGCTGGCTGTACTATCTCACCAATGCTCTTGTTCCTGTTTGTTCTTTAGCACATATTAAAATGAAGTCTGATCTGTGAGTTGAAATATTATTCTCCTGCTGACAAATATTGCTTATGATATCAAACCATTATTCTGTTTAACTGAATGATCACTGACCTGGGTTGTGGTCATTATTCTCTCTGGTCCATGTTCTGTGGTTGTTTCCAGAGCATTCAACCAAGAGGAGTGAGCATATGTGGATTTTAAACAAGATCACTTGATCACTTGACATCCCGTTACTCATCGATTTGCTTGAACGGGTGCCAGTAACGTCTCCATTCGTCCCTGTTGCGTGTTAGTATAGCCCAATGGCATCTGCTCCTTCTAGGAACAGGAACAGCCTCAAACCAATCGTTCAGGGTCATAACAAAGAAGTCTGAACCTCTCATAGGTGGGTGGCCACTCGATCTTTTGACGATCAGCGGTCATCTCCAAATCTCATGTTTCCAGCCTATCTGATTTCCAACACGTTCAAATGAGACAACATCCCTGATTCTTGATCGTCAATGGAGGTCGGAACTCTGGATTCTTTATCTCATTTGAGTAAAGAGTGATACTCCAAGCATACCTCTTTCGATTCCTCATTTGGGAGACCTGAAGAGTGTTCGTATCCTGTTTTCGTAGGGCCCGGGGTCTCTGAGGAATATGTTAATTCAGGAAGAACAGTGGAATCGAAGAGATGTATGCGGAGCTGGAGGTTCTTCTTCCTTTAGCTATTTCTTCGACGTTCTTGAAGGCATTTCAAGGCACTCTCTTCCTCCTGCACAACTCAGGTGCCAGGTCATTTGTCATGTTGATTCTCGATCTAGGTACACATAACTGTTGCATTGGGAGATGCTCATACCATTGAGAGCAAATGGAATGTCAGGAACAAGACTGTTTCTCATAAACATTGTCTCTGTGAGATTCAGCTGTAATTTGACCTTTCCACACTCATGGTCGAAGTTGGCCAGCATTTGTGCTGCTTGGCTGATGTTTGGTGTCATTAGAACGAAGTCATCAGCGAAGCATAGGTGGTGTAGTTGCCGACCATGTCTCACCATTCCCATTCTTCCTATTCCAATCATTGCATGAAATCCTCAAGGGTGGCACTGAAGAATTTCGGTGAAATGGTGTCACCCTGCCAAACCCCTCTCTTGACATCAATGACCACCTCCCTGTAGAATGGTGAGATCCTGGTAGTGAATCCGCAATACAGCTCAAGGAGGATTCTGATATATTGACTTTTAACGCCCTGTTTGGCTAAGGCCTCGATGACTGCTTCAGTCTCAACAGAATCAAAGGCTGTCTTTAAATACGTTAGACCGAGCAGCATCTTGAGCTCCCGAGAAACCTCAATGAGCTTGGTTATCATGTGGATATGGTTGATTGTGCTGACTCCTTTTTGAAAACCGGCTTGCTTGCATGGTTGTCATTCATCTCGTGTTCTGCCAATCCTATTCATGATGACTCGAGTGAACAGCTTGTAGATGACAGACAACAGGCAGATTGGGCGATAGTTGTCAATGTCGTGGATGTCAGTCCTGCTGGTTTCCAATGGAAAACCAGCAGGATGGGGCCTTGCATTCAGACAGGTAGTGTGTGAAGAGCTGATCCAGTGTATTGATGAGTCCTGACGGCAGGTTCTTCAGGTGTACAGGTCTGAACTTGTCCAGACCAGGTGCTGTTCACTTCTTTACGATGAAATGGCGTGTCTGATTTCAAAAGGGAGAACACTGGGAACAACATATCCATCCTGCAGAATTTGGTATGTGGGCAGGTGAACGTGGCTATCAAAGAGATCCGAGTAGAAGTCATGGCTAATCCTCTCCATTGCCCTTCTGGAAGATGTGATAGATCCATCAGGACGTCGGAGGGCAGTCATCTTGGTCTTGTAGTTGTTGAAGGACAGGTGAGCATTGTGAATGCTTTTTCCAGCTTCTGCCGCATCTGCCAGCACTGCTGCTCTTCTCTGTTTGAGGTCTTCCTTTATGGCTTTTTTGCACTGCTTTGCAAGCTCAGACATTCGCTTGCGGTTGCCTGAAGCTTGCACCAAGCCACGTTGGTGAATGAGCTCTAGAGTTTTCGAAGACAGACGTCTTTTTGTGGCTGTCTCTCTCTTGGCGTTCTTTGCACAATCATGGAGGTGCTGAACCAGTTGATCATATTCCTCGTCAATTTTGTCAATGACGGCCCTATCCCATGTTGCCGCAATAGTGCCAAAGAGCTCCCAGTGGTGGTCATTCTTGGAGTTCTCTTCTTAAACTTTGCAGCCCTTTCTCCCCGCTCTGTGAAGTAGAATTTTGCATGAAGGAGACAGTAGTCCGATCCTGCTTGGAATTTTGGGACAATAGTGACATCTGTCAGGAAAGACCATCGATTGAATATGATGTGGTCAATTTTGTTGTGGTACTGTCTACCAGGAGACTCCCATGTCCAACGTTTATATTTGGCCTTCTGAAATTGTGAGTTACCATGAATGGTCTTGGTTGACATGATGAACTCAGACAACCTCTCACCCTGTTCGTTCCATTCTAGGCCATAAGTCCTGATGTTGAGTCCTTCAGCTCATCTTCTTCCTATATTGGCATTAAAATCACCAACAATGATCTTGTAGAAGGTGTGGTCTTCTTTATAGAACTTCTCCAACTCCATGTAGAACTTCTCAATTTCTCCTTCATCATAATTGGATGTTGTTGCATAGACAATCAAGATAGAAAATTCCGGCAGTGTAATCATCTGATTCGGGTTGTTAAGCATTCGAATGAATCAATGTTTATGGCCAAGTTCGTGTTGACAAGGACACTGAGCCCACCGACTCCTGTTTTGTCGCATGTTCCGAGGAACAGTTCTTCCCTAGTGTCAAAAACAGCATGATGTGATTGATGTTTTCTCGTCTTGGTCAGACAATTGATGTTGTACTTGATCTTTTGCACTTTCACCATCAGGTCCTTGATGGATGCATCCGATGCTAGTTTATGTGCATTGAAAGTACAGTCATTTTTGTCATTTTGTCTAGTTTGGCCGTGAGATTTCATCAGCCCTTCCTCATCCTTCTTAATGCTGCCGTATTGGTGGCTCTTTCAGGGTCAGGGGATTGAGACCCATTTTATTTACTGGTTTTGGCATATCAAATATACCACGGATAGCTTGCCAGGTTCTGCTGTGCTGGCTCTGCTGTGCTGTTAGCTTGCCTAGCTCTCTGAGAGGGATAGAGGCTTTTAAGGTGGCCTCTAATTGTCCTTGCAGGTGTTCCCATTGTTCAAACCATATTTGAACCCCATCAAAAATAGTGCAGTAATCTTGTATTAAGTGTTTTATACAAGATTTGATTTGTTTCATGGCCACAAAGTGTGAGTCTCTCCCTGAATGTCCAGAAAGCATCCTGGAGCGTGATGGCGGCTGGGTAGTTAAGGTAGTGGAAGTAATGGAGGTCTGCTGGGCTGCTGGGAGTAGGCAAAGGATCTCTGTTCCTGGGTCCGTTGAGCCTGGAGTCGAAGGTCACAGAGTTCCACTTCCCTGGTTCTATAGGGCTTCACTTGTGCGTGAGTCTTGGGCCCGAGTGTCCGGAAAGCATCCAGGAGTGTGTCGGCAGCCTGGTAGTGGAGGTAATGGAGATCTGCCGGGCTGCTGGGAGTAGGCAGAAGATCTTGTAAACAAGAAAGAGATCTAAATGTGTGTCCCAAGACTATGTATGCATAGTACAAAAGAAGACACACTGTATGGAACACATTCCTCTGGAACTCAGGATTTCTCATCATTCAGGGACATTGCTAATATCTTTCTTCATAGTCTAAAGAACCAGTTATGAGGCTATTTCTAGAGCTACTTGATAGTTTCTTTGAGTTCTTGGCTATCAAAACTTTAAACATTTGGAAGCAACCTAATTTCACACTCCCATTCTACCTCTACTTGCCTAGAGGGGAATGGGATAAACAATACATTTCTTTTTGCTATTCATTTCATCCTAATGAAAATCTTTCCATGGCAGCTCAGCAGCAGGAAGCCAAGGTAATTTGTTTATTAATTGTTACATCTATTTCTTTAATTCACACTTTTTCTTCTTTGATTTGGAAAACTTGTTTCATTCAATACAAAACTGGAAGTAAAACAGAATCTGTTTGGTAATGGTTAAGGGAAGTTTAAGCTGTGGATGAGAAGCAGAAAGCAGAGATTAATGTAGATGTAGAAATGTCTGCTCTGCTGAAGGGTCAGTCAGATTGTCATGTGGTGTGGGATTATATCTGATTTTCTATTATTGAAGGATGGGGATATGGTCAGATTGTTGGCGTAATTATTATTATGCCTGGAATTAATGGAACAACACAAGGAGAGATCAGCAGATAAGATTTAACAAGCTATTATAGTATTTATGGGACAAGAGAAAGAGAGAAATGAGAGAGTGAAAGAGAGATTATGGCAAAGTATTATAGGAACGTCACAATACTACTATAGAACTCTTTGAAAAAGAGTAAGTGAAATAAAATACCTAAATATAAATATATATTTTACTGTTTATTTTTTTGTGGGGCCAGGTATTGAACCAGCTCCCATGTGTGCAGAACGTTTTACCACTGAATAATATTGCAGGCCCTGGTTAAATACCTATTTATTGAAAAAGGGCAGTGGCATATATTATGGCTAATATAAGGATAGGATTAATTTGTCATATGAGACAGTCAGCCTTCCAGATTTGCTAAGGGAATATCTGTAGCCATTTTAAAATAAATTAATTCTTCTGGTGGAAACTCATCATGGAGCATTTTCTTAGAGAGTTGGTCAAGTTAGAAACATTCCAATCACAAATCAATGCTTGAGGATCATAGGATCCATATAAGAAATCAGCAGAAATCAATCAGTTTTAGGTTTTTCTCTTACTGGGTGACCCAAGAGTGTCTTCAGTCTCACTTTTGCCTTGCCTACAGATTTTTATGGAACAGGAGCTCTAACAGTTAACTCTGTAAATATTTTCCAAACATTTCAGCACATCTTTTTACTAGGCAATTCAAAACATATCTTCCAAACATGGTGAAAATTCATTCAATTATTTCCATGCAATTTGGCAACAAGCAGACAGAAACTTGATTTTGATGAGAAACTTGACACTTTTTTACACTGTGTTTTGTGTGTTCAGAGTCTCCCAATATCTACCTAAAACTAATACTAGAAGAGTAAGGATTACCTCTTACCTTACTCTTAATACCTCAGCATTTCTCATCATTCAGAGACATGGTAATATATTTAAGCACAATGTGAAGAACAAGTTTTGAGGCTAATTATAGAGGTGAGAAATACTTGATAGTTTCTTTGAGTTCTTGGCCAACAAAACATGCTCGAGCACGGTCATGGTCCTCCCATTGTTCATTGATTTGCTCGAGCGGGCCCAGTAACGTCTCCATCATGAGACTTGTTACTGTATTTGGCATATTGAATACGTCATGGGTAGCTTGCCAGGCTCTGTTGTGCGGGCGAGATACTCTCAGTAGCTTGCCGGCCTCTCCGAGAGGCCTAAGAACTAAAAATAAAAAAAAAGATAGACAAAGAGACTTTAGACCAGAGCAATAAAAAAGAAAGTAGGGTGCTTGCATTGCACATGCCTGACCTGGGTTCATGGTTCTTTGCCCAGAGCGTTGAGCACCTGTGGGTGTGACCCTAAAACAAAACTAAAGTGCCCTAGTGAAGCACAGATATGTCTGATCTTCATTTTAGGAACTGTAGTTGCTCCAATATTGGTGCTGATGAGTTTAGACTGGAAATTAGTGGCCCTTCCTCGACATTTTAGCATTGCATCGCATCTCATCATTAACGATAAAACTCTAGATTAAAGACAAATTTGGAGATGAAATTGGTTTTATTAAGCAATCCATGAATCAGGCAGCATCTAATCTAGCTAACTGAAAGATCCTGTCTCAAATACTTTTATTTCAATTTACTCTTTTGTATCATAATGAAGTCATGGGAACTAAAGCGCCCTGCCAATATAAAAAAAAATTGAATATTAGATCATTTTAAACAACTTCCAGAAGTCATGGAGGAACAGATTTCAAATACCTATGAATTTTCTTCAGACTTGGGGAATTTGAGCTCATGTTTATATGAGGGTCTATTTCTGAAAAAAAAAAGTATTATTGGCAAACTTGGGTTTGTAGTGCGAAATTCACTCCAATTGAAGATATACTTGTATATGAGATTTTCTTCAAGGGGAAATTTTTAAACAATTAGATGGTACAGGGGTAAAATTTCTTGAGCATATTTCTTTATTTTTCAGCTAAACAGTGGTTTGAACATCGTTAGAACTGAAGCAAAGATCTTTCAAAAGACGAAGTCATGAAATTTACATACAAATGGTACTACACGGAAAGTATCATGCTAAGGGAAATGAGCAAGAAAGAGAAGGACAGACATAGAAAGATTGCATTCATCTGGGGAATATAAAGTAACAAAATTGGAGACTAACATCTTAGAATGTTCGAGATAATTTACAAGAGGTTTACTCCATGGCTTGAAGGCCAGCCGCACATGCTAGGGGAAAGGGCAGCTCAGACAGAGAAGGGAACACCAAGTAAAGGGTGTTGGGAGGATCCTCACAGGATGGGAGATGCATTCTGAAAGTAGACTATATACCGAACATGTTTGCCACTCAATGCCTCTTTTGCAAACCTCTGTAACCAAAAGGAGAGAGAGAAGAAAAGGGTATGCCCTGCCACAGATGCGGAATGAGATGGGGGTATAGTAGGGGTGGGAGGGTTACTGGGATCATTGGTGGTTTAGAATGGGCACTGGTGGAGGGTTGGGTACTTGATAATTGTATAACTGAAATCCAAGTACAAAAACTTGTAAGGTCAACAACTTTACCTCACGGTGTTTCACTAATAAAGAAATAAATTAATTAAATAAAAAGTTTTCGATGTAAAAAAAATGATCTTTGAGAGTGTTGCCTGCTTCTGCTTGCTGAATTCAAAGCTACAGTCACTTAAATTCAGTTTCCAGTGTAACATTCCATTTTATCCAGGGCAATTATTTTTTGAATTATCAACTTGCAACCTCCCACTTAAGGGGCTGAGAGCTGTAAATCAAAGTGTAGCCGTGGGAGTGGTTCATCTAAGCAAGAGCCAATAATGAGCAACTATTATAGTTTCTAGATTTCCACTGGATAAAAGATGTCAAATTAAATGTTTTTCACAAAAGGTGAGAAAATATATCAATTTTCACTCTTTGGTTACACTCTCCTCCTTGAAAAGTAATTATTTTCAAAGAAACTGTCCCTTTAGAATAAAAGATTTTAGGTTCCATTTTGTCCTAACCCCTAAATACATGTTTGACTATAAGATGTGATTTGGAGGCTTATGGATTTGAATGGATTTTTTTTCACATCCAAGGACACTATTTGAATCATATTGTTACAAAGCCAGAGGAGATAAATTCTTTGGTGTCTTAGCTAAGTATCTCTGGTCTATGCTTTATAATCAATCACACATTAGGGAGCTTGATGTTTTAGCTCAAAGACCTGGATTTCAATCTGTGCTTGCTTCCCAGGTCTTTTCCCAGCCTCTGATTTTTCCATAAATGGATAGTGTCAGCTGAAGAAGCAATGCTACTCTTTGCCCTTGTGGGGACACTCTATGGTATGTGAACATATTTTTGAGCTCCACTTTAGAAGATAAGAAAGGATCAAGAGAAGAGCTGTGAGAGGTCAAGTTAAACTCAATCACACCAGTGAGATGGGAAGTGAGGCTGGAAGAAGCTGACTGCTACCCTAGAGTGATCCTGTGCAGACAGTGAGCATAAGACGCCCCCCCCCCCCCAACCATGGTTCATTCCTGCTCTCTGATCATGGGGCTTTGGGGAACAACCATTAGCAAGAATTTTATACTTTCAAGAAAATACAGAATCAAGTTAAATGAAAAGATGGATTATTCAAGTGTTATAAATTAGGCAAGAGTGGCAGAAACCCTAATATCTTTTTAAAAACTTTATAATCTTTTTTTAACTCGTTTTTTATTAAATCACTGTGAGATAGACCATTACAAAGCTGTTCATGATTGGATTTCAGTCATACAGTATTCCAAAACCCTCCACCAGTGTAGATTTTCCAGCACCAGTATCCCCAGGTTGCCTCCGATCACCCCCAGCCCCCCACCGCCTGCCTGCCACTATAGCAGGAGCTTTTCCTCTCTCTCTCTCTCTCTCTCTCTCTTTGGGCATTGTGGATTGCAATATTGATACTGAAACTTTATCAAAAATATCCCTTTACCTACGTTTAACTCTCAGGTCTTGTCCAGCATTACCCTAGTCTCAATGGTGCCCCCTTTCAGTTGTCTTCTAATCTGGCTCATGCCTTTTGTGCTTAGCATTATTTGATAAAGTGCTCCACACAGTTTCTGATATATGTATGTATATATACTTCCAATCAATATTTGAATGAATAAATCAATAATCAAACAAACACATGATATGCCAGGCCTTGTTCTCTAGTTAGTAAACATTAAATAGAATAGTTAGTATTCTTATGTTTTTTACTCACTTCCTAATTATAGGATTCTGAAGGGATGCTGGGATTTAGGGGCCAGTGTAGCTAAGGGTTCTTAGGGCCTGGCTGTGTGATTCTCAGTCCTGCATTGCTCACTGGCCACCAGGGCCAACCCAGAGGTGCTTAGGGATAAAATAGTGCCAGGAATCAAACTTGGGCTCTCTCACATATTAAGCATGTTCACAATCACTTGAGTTATCGTCCTAACCCTGTATACCCACCTTTTTTCTTTTTATTTGAGTAGATTTATTAAATAAATGCCTAGAAATTCATGATGTTTTTAGACTTCTTTAGTTGGACACCTTAGGCAATTTCATGCTAATCCAACCCACTATATGCAAGCTGATTTCTATTTGTGATTCAAGTAAAATATGACAATGAACCCTGGAGAGCAAATGAAAAATGATAATGACCACCCTTACACTTCAGGTAGAGGGAAGAAAAATTTTAGATAGCGAGAAAACCTGTGATATAATGATGATTGACTTAGTGCTGCTCAAATGGTAATAGTGTTATGTGGCCAATTTATTGAGGCTTAACATAGAAAATAGTAAATAAACATTGATGGAAGATTAGAGTAGGATAGACTAGAGGATTGTGACATGTACTTTAAAAAAACTTTATTGAATCACGTGAGATACAGTTACAAAGTTTTTATGTTTGAATTAAAATCAAACAATGATCAAACATCCATCCCTCCACCAGTGCACATTTCCCCCACCAATCTCCCCAGTATACCCTCCGTTTCCCACCCTCCCCCTGACTCTATGGCAGACAATTTCATCCGTACTCTCTCTCCACTTTTGGGCATTATGGTTTGCAATACAGATACTAAGAGGTTATTTTGTTTGGTCCTTTATCAACTTTCAGCACACATCTCCCATGCCTCCAACCATCATTTTCTTAGTGATCCCTTCTCTATTTCAGCTACCTTCTCCCCCAGCTCATGAGGCAGTCTTCCAACTATTGATCAATATTCCTGGACCTTGTGTCTACTGTCCTTGGGTGTCAGCCTCATGTTATGTTATTCTATACTCCGCAAATGAGTGCAGTCCTTCTATGTGTGTCCCTCTTTTTCTGACTCATTTCACTTAGCATGATACTCTCCATGTCTATCCACTTATAAGCAAAATTCATGACTTCATCTCTCCTAACAGCTGCATAGTATTCCATTGTGTAGATGTACCAAAGTTTCTTTAACCAGTCATCTGTTCTTGGGCATTCGGGATATTTCCAGGTTTGGGCTATTGTGAACAGTGCTGCAATGAACATATAGATACAGATGTCATTTCTACTATGCTGTTTTCCATCCTTGGGATATATTCCCAGAAGTGGTATTGTGGGGTCATATGAAAGCTCAATTTCTAGTTTTTGAAGGAATGTCCATATTGTTTTCCAGAAAGGTTGGAGCAGTCAGCATTCCCACCAACAGTGAAAAAGCCTTCATTTCCCCCCATATCCATGCCAACACTGGTTGGTTTTGTTCTTTTGAATATGTGCCAGTCTCTTGGTGTGAGATGACATACCATTGTTGTTTTGACTTGCATCTCCCTGATGATTTAGCGATATGGAGCATTTTTCATGTGCATTTTGACCATTTGTGTTTCTTTTTGAGGAAGCTTCTGTTCGTTTATTCACCCCATTTTTTGATGGGGTTGGAGGGATTTTTCTTGTTTAATTCTACTAGTGGAGGACGGTGACATCTTAAAACATGTCTGGTTTCCGAATGATTTATAAAAGAAAATAAATGTGTTGATATTTGGTATATATCCATAGAGGGGGCCAAAGAAGGGTCTCTTTCATTGTTCATATAATTCATTATGGCTACTAATCATCTACTATGATAGTTATTCACCATTGCATAATGCACTCATACATATAGAAATACACTCATACATATAGGAAAAAATCTATAAAAGGACAATAATTGGTTTTGTCTTCCCAACCAGAACCTTAAATTATTATTCAGCTATCTATAGTAAAGGAAGATTGCATGGGGGAGCTGGCCATAACCTGCTTTGAAGGACCACTAAGTCAATAACTTCTATCAGAAGTTAGGTGGGTATCCATTCTGGATTAGAAAATACTGTAATAGCCTAATTTTAGTTAATTATATCGTCAACTACTTTATTTCTAATAAGATTGAAATCAGAAGTTAGGAATTTACAATATGAGTACTATTTATGGGGGCATGTTTTGTGCTGTGCCCAACTGTTCTCCAGCCTTACTCCTGGCTCTTTGTTCCGGCATCACTTATGGCTGTGCTCAGAAGACCATATGTGGTGCCAGTGATCTAACCCTGATTGGCTTCGTGCAAGGTAAACACTTAAACTCTGTACTATCTCTGCAGCTTCAACATATGTGTTCTGAGGGACTCAATTCTGCAATGACAATAACTGCTCAATGTACAGGTGTTAGAGTTGGATGAGGCTAGAGAGACTGGAAAATGGAAAATAGAAAGGGTCATTTGGGCCCCTCTCAAAGAGAAGGTTAGGATTGGAGGGGAGAGATGTCAAATTTCTGAAAGAAGCAAGTGGAAATCACAGGAGCAAAAGGACTCAGGTGATGTGTTAGGGCATGAATTTAGGTAACACAGGGGAGACAGTTTTTCAAGTGTCAGGAAAGTCCAAAAGGGAGATTGACAAAACATCTGTGGGTTTTACTCTGGAAAGCCTTGAACACAGAATTAATGGGCACACTGGAAAATGTGAAAGTCTCTCTTAGTTTAATTAATGCTACCCTTCCCTCTTCTGTGTACTTAAACTAACTAGCTCAGGGAAATTTAAGAACCCAAAGGTTCATTCTTGCTTTCAAAGTTGTTGATTTGTGATTCAAGTCGTTTCATCGTCTGCTCCCCCATGCCCATTTTTGGGTAATGCCTAAGAGAGATACTTAATTCTTTATTTTCATTTCCTCTTTGGAATGTGCGCCCCACCCCTAGTCTAATTCATTGAAAATAATTGAAGAACCAAAATGTTGAAAAAGAGAGTTAATTTATTAGAGAAAAACTTAAAGTATTAATTAATGTGTTTGGGTTATTACTTAATTGACATATTTACTATTTTAAGGGCACAGTTTAAAGGAAGAAAACCCAACTGTAGCCAATCTTAGGTTTCAAATAAAACTAAGTCGCTTTGAAAAACATCTGGAACTAATGTGAATGTTATAACTGTTACCTCATATGCTGGTGTCATTTATTCTTTCACAATAAAAAATTTTCCCTTACGATTGCCCAGATCCACACATATATTATTCAGGATCTGATGTAACATGGACAGCATTTGTGGCCACATCCTCTAAAAACCACTTTAAATGGGTTTCCAGTGACTTTAAAAATAGTCCGGGTTTTGGCAAAGCTCATAAGCATAGAAGGGGAAAATGTAACAGCTTAGCTTTTTTTTTGAAAGTGGTTTTAATTTTAGCTTTCTCTTCCTACTTTTACCCTGTTGAAGAGCTCAAGCTATTAGTAGAGATAATTTTCTGGATTTCCTGTTTAAATAGATTCAAATTGACCATCTGATTTACATCCTTTAACTATAAACATTCTGTCTTTTGTATTGTCCTGATCTCAGAAGACTTACATCTGTTTTCTGCACTCATCAAACTAGTTGGTTTTGCTGATTGAATCTTCCTACAAGGCAACTGGATTGTTCCTTAATTATTTCAACTGTGACACCTCTGACACCTGTGAGCAGTAGTGTGCTTCCCAGTGGTGCCATTAAAGTCAGTTGATTCTAAATGGCAGTCAAGCTTGTTGCCATGGCAATGGAGTTCTTCTGGTCAACTATAATGGAAGTTCCTCAGTTATGCTACCAGCGATTCTCTTAATTCAGATGCTGCACGCACAATTATCCAGGCACTTGAATCCTCACTCCTAGACTGCAGTCTTAAGCATTCTGATTCCGTGAGTTTGAATATGAACCTGTATGTATAACCATCTTTCCAGGAAAGGACCACTCAGGTGGCCCATAACTTCAATCAGTGCCAAAAAAAGACTGAACAGCACACAGATGTGACTGAAGATACATGGCTTAAATTAAATGGCATACAGATAAGGCTGAAGCCATATGGCTGAAAATATGACTAAAGTCCTTAGACATCACTGGTCCTAACTCGTAGTGGGTACATGTTCAATAATTTCCCTTCTCCAAGTTGTCAAAAAATTTTCATTGTGCCTTTTTGAGATTTTTATATGTCAGTGCTTGCCATACATTTTCTTTGTGTTTACTTTTTTCAGGCTAGATTTCCCTAAGTTCAAGAGCAAAATCATCTATGAGTATTTCTGTTTCATTTGGTAAATGACCTACCAAGGGCATGCAGATGCATATGCATTCTGAGAGGTTTACAATTTCTACTTGGTACTTCTTGGGTAGCTTATTATGGTGTGTCTAATGGGGAGAAGAAATATTTATAAAACCCCCTTGAAATGATAGGTCATAATATATATGAGAAAAAAATCTGTGGTGGGGGGTGACCCAGAGAACTATTCAAGAATTATAAGAGTTTTTTGATCCATTCCAAATCTTAGATTGTTTTTCAAGGGATTAGGAGCAAACATATTGTTTTATGAAATGTAAATAATGAATTCTTTGTTAAAAATTATCATCAGTATCTTTCCAGTGTGTACTATCCATCTGGCTCTTTGGGAATCCATTGATTCTTAGAAAGGAATGAAGTGGGATGTGTGGAGAGCTGCAGTCTCAGAACTGGTTTAGAAATTAGGTGAAACTTCTTACTTGCTACCATCATGGAAAAACTATTTCAGCCACCTTAGGTGGAAGAATATCTATTCATCGATTAATTTATTTACCTTTCAGATTCTCAAAGGATCCTCCTATTGGAAGATCCTCTGAATAAACTTCTATTAAGCAGCTGCCTATAAATTTAGCTGTATTTACTCAACATATACATACTTGAAAATATCCATCAACAAAGGAGTAGAGAGAGTGCCAGGAATATTACTCCATGGTTGGTAACCTGCCTCATGAGCTGGGGGAGAAGGCAGCTTGAATAAAGAAGGGATAACTAATTCAATGATGGTTGGAGGAGTAGTTTTGGAATGGGAAATATGTGCTGAAAGTAGATAAAGGACCAAACATGATAACCACTCAGTATTTGTATTGCAAACCATAATGCCAAAAAGTAGAGAGAGAGTATGAGGGAAATTGTCTGTCATAGAGGCAGGGGGAAGGGGTGGGATGGGAAAAGGATACTGAGGACATTGGTGGTGGGGAATGTGCACTGATGGAAGGATGGGTGTACGATTGTTGTGTGACTGAAATTCAAACATGAAAGATTTGTAAGTATCTCACAGTGATTCAATGAAAAAAATCCATCATGTGTTGGGTATGGTGCTAAAAACTTAGATAAAAATAATTATTTCTTTCACGTATTTGAGACTTTTTCCCTCAAGGAAGTGCTTCAAGGAGGACTTCAAAGGACTTACACCAAATATGCTTATTTGGGTCTGAAAGCACAGAGGACAGCCCTGACCAGTGCTCCTTTGTTTAGTTCCTGGTCACGGTCACGGTCACTGTCCTCCTGTTGTTCATAGATTTGCTTGAGCGGGCCCAGTAACGTCTCCATCGTGAGACTTGTTGTTACTGTGTTTGGCATATCGAATACGTCACGGGTAGCTTTCCAGGCTCTGCATGCGGGCGAGTTACTCTCAGTAGCTTGCCAGGCTCTCGGAGAGGGGCGGAGGAATTGAACTCGGGTCGCCCATGTTGACTGCTTGTAAGGCAACCGCCCTACCGCTGTGCTATCGCTCCAGCCTGATTCTATGTTCCACTTCATGAAGTATAATTATTCTTCAAAACCTCAAAAACTAATTAAAGGGTTCTTAATCTTTGATTTCTCTTCTAGGATAATATGTTCGGATGACTTTCATTACTCCAGTTTGGTCTGATATTTTAACTTTTCCAACCCTTATTCATTTTTATGCTCAATTATTTTTATTTTATTTTGGGCATCATAATTTACAATACTTTCAATGGTAGGGTTTCATGCATAAATCTTTCTAAAATCACACCCTCCACTAGAGTGTCTACTTATAATGATGATTGTTGTAATTCAAGAATGAATTTTGCATGGAAAACATCCTGCTACTTGGAGACAATATTGGACATGAAATGCAAATGGATTGTGTGAAGAGGTAGAACAAATGTGGGCATTGGTGCCACATGAATTTTGGTTTGAATTTTATCTTGTCCAAATAATAGTTATTGGAAACTAGCTTATATTTCTTAATATCTGAATTTCTTCCTAATAGGTACTACCTCCTTGAGGAGACGCTTGTGATGATTAAATGAGTCACTCCACCTAAGGAAAGTAGATACATGGGACAGATAAATTGCTCCATAGATTGCTCCACATATTTCAAATCAGATTTCTAAAATGTGTTGGCTATAATAACTAGAAGCAAAGCTAATCTCATAACTATTTTCTTTTAGTGTCAGTCTACCTCCATGACAATTGCCAAAAACTTTCTTTGAATGGATAGCATGGTAGGTGGTCAAATTCATTCTGTAAAATCATAATGGTTAAGTACATAGTAATTCTAATTTGGGACAGTGTTTTTTGTTTTGTTTATTGGGCCACACCCAGCAGTTCTTAGGGCTTACCCCTGACTCTGCACTCAGGGATCACTCCTGCAGGATCTCAGAGAATCCTATGTTGTGCTGGGGACAGAGCTCCAGTTGATCGCAAGCAAGGCAAACACCTTTCCCACTAACACATAAGTGGATAATTAAGGTGTGATGTATATACATAAATGGAATATTATTCATCCGTAAGGAATGATGAAATCACACAATTTAGAGCAACATGGATGGAAGTGGAAGATATTTTGTTACATGATATAAGCCATAAGTAGAAGGATAAACACAGGATATTATTTATATGTGGTATTTAGAATAACTGGATGAGGAAATTCAATAGTTTAAAGGAGGATGATTACATCACCCACCCTTGGCCCAGAGTATAGGGAGGAGAAAGAAAGGAATTGAGTTTCTGGGGGAGAAGAGATAGGTGAGAAGCAACAGGGGTTGAGGGTCAAGGGGATTAAGGTACATTGGTGCTGCTAAGGAATGATAGAGCTAAATATCCAAACTACAGATTCAACAACACTGACTGTAATGGATGGAGAGAAAATGGGATTCCTACCATAATAGTGAAGAATGGGTTGTGAAGAAAAAATTGGGTACATCTGGAATAATGTTAAACCTCTCAGAGCCTCCTGCCCTTTACTTCATGGCTGACTGCAGAGAGACTGAGCATGGGGTTTGTCACAAACAGCAGGTCTAGAAGATCTCTCACTGCATGGAATAGGATGAAGTGCTCCCTCAGACCTGTGGTAGGTTTTATTTGTAAGACTATTTTTCATGGACCAGATGAGAAATTACTATCTTCTTTTAATTATCCTCAATTCTTGAGCTTTTTTTCTAAATGCAATCAGGAATTAATCAGTGAATAATTCTCCAATACCTTTTAAAAACTCACATTTCAGAATAGTCTTTGGAGTAAAGCAGGATCTTACTGTTTACAAAGTTTCTGAACTGCATATATTTCTTGTTTATCTCCTATATTATCCTGTTCAATCTGGGCTACCACAACCAAACAGAAAAGTGAGGACACATTTTTTTGGATCTTTTGTTGAAACAAAAGACTTCTAGGGAAGTTTCTGGTTTAGCAAAATGAATGAGAAGGTATTTTTTCCATATATACCCTGCCCTTATCCGTGTATAACTTCCTGCATTTTTACCATCCCTCTCACCAGAGTGCTAATTTTGTCATAATTGATGAGCCCACATTGATACATCATCACCCTGAGACCATCACTTACTTTAAGACTTTAAGACATCACTTACTTTAAGCTTGGCAATTTACCTTCTGTGGATTTTGATTTTGTTAAACATACAATGACATGAATCTTTCATGTTCATATAATCCAGAGGCTTTTCACCACCATAAAATTCATCCTTGCTTTGCCTATTCATCCCTCCATGGGGATTTTAAGAAAAGAATGAAAGAATTTCAGAGAACAGAAAACAAAAGTGACTAATTTTCTTTACTGCTTCTAAAACAGCAAAAAGAGCTGATACTCTGGTGTAGGGTGTGGTGTTGGAATACTTTTTGCATCAAACCTGCTATGACCAATATTGCAAATTATGGTGCCTAAAATAACATTTTTTTTGTAGTCTCTACCCCTCTCACCCCGACCCTGACCCTCCTATACACAACCTTGGCCGTGAACTGAAGATGAAAAAGGTACACTTGTGTTTGAGCTGCTGGGAACAAGTTCAGTGCCTGTGGGCAGCACCCGGGATTGTACTCTGAGTCTCACACTTGCAAGGCAAGTACTCTGCCACTAATCCACCCCCTCCCACACCACAGAGTTTTGAACTATTACAAAATTGCTCCTCTTTTTTTAAAATTTTTTTATTTTATTTTATTTATTTATTTATTTATTTTTTTACAGTTGTAGATTTACAATTTTTTTTGTGCTTGGGTTTCAATTATACAATGATCAGATACCCATCCCTCCACCAGTGCCCGTTTTTCACCACCATGGATAATATCCCTCCCACCCCCATCCCCCCATCCCCCCCTGCCTCTGTGGCAGGGCAATCCCCTGTGTTCTCTCTCTCCGTTTGGGTGTTGTGGTCTGCAAAAGAGGCATAAAATAACATTTTAAAAAGTGAAATAAAAGGGAAGAAAAGAAATAAAAGAATGTGGTGAAAACCAGAGTTTTAATTAAGAATATGTCAAATATAGTTCTTCAAAATTCATCATTCAAACCCATATAATGATAATCAGGCTAGTGTTTTGAAAGGTTTTCCTATCTTCCCAACCTTGTGAAAATAGTCCCAGGTCCTTGGCTAGAACATGTTTTGCCGGAGAGGAGTAAATGGAGGGGCTACTCTTACTCTTTTCATGACTTGTAATTTTGAGAGGTTAAGTATGTTTTTTTCCTGTTTTCAGGACAGAATAATGCCTCCTACTGGGGAGAGTAAACCCCCTAGTCCTCCTACTGATAAGCAGAGAGAACCCCTAGTCTGGTCTATTCCTGTGTTTGGAATGATCTCCTCTGGGGTCAACTTCTGGATTTCAGCGATTTGTGCAACATTGAATTGCTTTGAAAATCTCATAAAATACAAAAATTTTACTTCAGGAAAAAATACCGTTTTAAACGTAGGTAAAGCTTAGATTCTCTTATAGTTTCAGGAGGTTCCCGATGCCATCCAGGAAATCTACTTAGAGGTTAGAAGAAAAACTGCAAGGCTGTACAAATGCTAATTGTAATGACTTTCTTCATCTTGAAGTAAAACCAGGGTCTAAGACTAAAATATGTTTGTTATTTTTAGAAAGTAAAGGTGAAATAAAGGGCTGTTTTCAAGCTAAAATATAATTTTAAAAGCAGAAAGCCTATAGGAAGCAATATCTCAAATCATGAGAATTAAAAACGTGAAACAATGTATGGTCTTCTTTGGGGATGTTTTGATCATATCTTTGTGATCTATGTGCAATCCGAGTCTTCCTGCATGCCTCAAATAGAAATATGACTCCCTGGGTCACTCGTAAAAGAGTTACAGGAGTAGAAGAGTTGTGCAAAATATTGGGTTTTTTTTACTTTTTTAAAAAAAATTATTAGTGGAACACCATTATGGAATTACAAATTTTGTGCTTGGGTTTCAGTTATGTGCAAAATATTATTTTACTCCTTGAGAAATATCTTCAAACAATTCATCATAATGTGCATTTTAATGGACTTTGAAAGATAAAGACATGATTTTCACTTGTGGAATTTTCAGAACATATAGAAAGACGTTGCTATACAGAGGAAGCATAAAAGAATCAGGGACTGGAATCCTATGATCTTACAAAAATAGATATGTGAGGAATTGGCAGAGACTGCAAATTATATAGTTTGATAAATTTGATTATCAGTGGGTGGTTCATTCCATGTGTTGATCATCTGCAAAAAATTTTAATCCCAGTATGGCTTCTTCAGCTTGCTTTGCCTGCATTTAGCTAGCATGCGCTTGGGGAATGCCAGCAGACTTTAATATTAACTTCAGGAAAACATAATCACCAAGGTAAATCTGAAGCTGTTCAAGAATGAATCCTCCAAAGTCAGATGACACTGTTTTATTCTGAATGTGGTTTAGAATCATTCAGACTGTAAAAATTTGCAGATAATCAAGAATGGAAAGAAAATTTCTATTCAGCATGTGGAATTTTCTGCAGGTCATCTTTCACCAGTTTTTTTTTGTTCAAAATACCTGTAAGCTTCCTCAGTTTTGATATGGAGCATTGAGATTCATGTGAAGGTGTGTATCAAACACCACGAACCAGTGTGGGTTCCCCCAACTACTGTTATTAATAGCAACTGTTGATTTTAGACTGCCTCCAAATGTTCACAGGCAAAGTTGACTTCATCTACAAGAAACTATACATGTAAATAAATCAACAGTGGTAACGAAGGGTCCTAACGAGTTGAACTTCAACTATATATTGAAATATTCATTTTTTGTAGGAACTATAAATTATAATTGAAATTATTAAGGATAACAACCAGAGTTAGTTTCAGGGACCCTTTCCGTCATCAATTAGAATCATGTTCAGTTGCATGTCAAAACAGCAGTGTTAAAAATGATTTAAAAAGTTAAAGGTTCATTTATCTCTTATGAAGAAGGCAGATTTATGAAGTTATAATCGTAGGCTTCTGTCAGTTAAGTGTTTAACTGTGCTCAAAAAGGAATCTTCACCAAGATGGTTGCCCAAGCTCCAGGAACAGTACCCACCTTTGAAATTGAGTAAAGGGAAATTCTAGAGGAAGTCTTTGCTCTTACGTAATGGTCTGATCCTTGAAGATTTGCAACTTACCTTGAATTTGTTGTAAGACTTAGTGGTCGTTTTGGTGAGCTGGGAAGCACATAGTCTTTATTATGAATAACCTGGTGCTAAGCTTTAAAATGGAGAAGAAGGAGGAGAAGGAGGAGAAGAAGAAGAAGAAGAAGAAGAAGAAGAAGAAGAAGAAGAAGAAGAAGAAGAAGAAGAAGAAGAAGAAGAAGGAGGAGGAGGAGGAGGAGGAGGAGGAGGAGGAGGAGGAGGAGGAGGAGGAGGAAGAGGAAGAGGAGGAGGAGGAGAAGGAGAAGAAGAAGAAGGAGGAGAAGAAGGAGAAGGAGAAGAAGAAGAAGGAGGAGAAGAAGGAGAAGGAGAAGAAGAAGAAGGAGGAGAAGGAGGAGAAGGAGGAGGAGGAGAAGGAGAAGAAGAAGAAGGAGGAGAAGAAGGAGAAGGAGAAGAAGAAGAAGGAGGAGAAGAAGGAGAAGGAGAAGAAGAAGAAGGAGGAGAAGGAGGAGAAGGAGGAGGAGGAGAAGGAGAAGAAGAAGAAGAAGTAGAAGAAGAAGAAAGAGGAGGAGGAGGAGGAAGAGAAGGAAGAAGAACCTCTGAGCACTGCTGGTGTGGCCACCCCAAATAAAGAAAGAAGGGAAAATGGATATTAAGGCATAATTAATAATCTCTGTCACATGCTGCTTGTTCTTTATTAAAGGCAAAGCCAACAGATCTCCAGCAGGGATGGGACAATCTTATCTTATACTACAGGTTGGACTTGTGCTTCAGAGGGAAATTTTTGTTTCTTTTTAATTGTCTCTCTCCATCTCCTCAGCAAGCCCTCTTTCGTCTTATGTTAACCTTCCCCAATACTCTGACCTCAAGATGCAACTGCAGGCCAAGACCACTTGATAGGAATTAATAGAAAAAATATGAAAACCTTTAAAATTGAAAACATTTAGTGTTTCATGTAGTATACCTTTCACGTTTATCTTCACCTTTCATTATCTTTGAGCTTCTTTCAAAACTCTGTAAAACATTAAAACCTGATAATGCAAATTATTTTTCCCATAGCAATGCAAATTAGACCTGTTTACTGAGATGAAATTGATTTTGATTCGTTTTGTATATATTTGTAATTCTCTTTTAGCATGTATGTACATATATATATATATATATATATATATATATATATATATATATAATATGTCCCTGATCTGCGCGGGATGGGCACGGAGGCCCAGCTCTGGGCAACCAAGCTGAACGGCTCCTATTCCAACCAGGTACAGCCCGCCCCCAAGGGCCTGGGACCCTCTCTGCGCATACACAGCTAGCTCCACCTCCTAGAAAGCCGGTTTTCTCCCCTGATCTGCGCGGGACGGGCACGGAGGCCCAGCTCTGGGCAACCAAGCTGAACGGCTCCTATTCCAACCAGGTACAGCCTGCCCCCAAGGGCCTGGGACCCTCTCTGCGCATGCACAGCTAGCTCCATCGACATTCCCAACTCCTCGCTCAGTACCAGGGACTCTTTCAGGAGGGGCGGCCGCTAATGCGGCCGTGAAATATTTTCCCAATATATATGCCATAGGAACCATAAGCTACCTTCTTAGATGGAAATTTCTCTAGTTTAGCTCAGTCACTAGAAACACAGTAGCCAATAACTCATAAGCCTATCTTAACTCACACTGCATATCAAGCAGAATAGTAACAGTGAACGTGAAGGACTAAACCACACTTTTCACAATGGTAAAGCAATGAAAAAGCCCACCAAACTTTCTTATTGAAGAGTCTAGCCCAGATGACACCAACAGTACCGCAGTGTTAGACAACCTCTCTGACAAGGAATTCAGAAAGGAGCTACTTAGGATGCTTAGGGAACTAAAAGAAACAATGGAAAGCAATGCCAATAGAAGACAAGAGGATTTGAAGGCAGAAATGAGGAAAATGCAATCAGAAATGTCAGACCTGAAAAATCTCGTAGGCGAATTGAAAAAATCAGTGGAAGGCCTCAGCAGCAGAGTAACAGCGGCTGAGAACAGAATCAGTGGGCTCGAAGATGAAGTTCAGAGACTCTCCAGAAAAGAGCAGAAAATGGAAAAGAGACTCACAATTCGGGAACAGACGGCAAGAGAAGATCGTGATGAAGCCAAGAGGGGTAACATAAGAATTATTGGAGTCCCAGAGGTACAGGAAGAACACCTTGATGAAGAAGAAACTGTCAAAGACATCATAGCTACAACGTTTCCAGAGCTGAAGAAATCTTCTGACCACATCCAGGAGGCCCGAAGGGTACCAGCTAGAAGAAATCCGAATAAAAATACCCCAAGACACATTCTGATAAAAATGACCAAAACCTTAGGCAGAGACAAAATTCTGAAAGCAACAAGATCGAAGAAAGAAATCTCTTACAAAAGAGCATCCTTAAAATTCACAGCTGATTTTTCTGATGAAACACTCATGGCCCGAAAACAGTGGTGGGACATAGTGAAAAAACTCAATGAAATAAATGCCTCCCCAAAAATACTTTACCCAGCGAGACTCTCATTCATAATAGAAGGAACAACACACAGTTTCACAGAAAAACAACAGCTCAGGAACTTCATAGACTCAAAACCATGGTTACAAGAACAACTAAATGGGCTCCTTTAAGGCAAGAAAGGCCCCTCAAATACACCAAATTTCAACAGAACAATGGGACATAATCCCATAACAATAATCTCTCTCAATGTCAATGGGCTAAACGCACCAATTAAAAGACAGAGTGGGAGGATGGATTAGAAAATTGAACACAACATTCTGCTGCCTGAAAGAAACACATCTCAATAGTCAAAGCAAACACAGACTCAGAGTCAAAGGCTGAAAAACAATCCTACAGGCAAACAGCTCCCATAAAAAAGCTGGGGTAGCCATCCTAATATCAGACCACATCGATTTCAGAGTGAAGAAGGTCATAAGAGACAGTGAAGGCCATTTCTTATTGATCAAAGCATCTATAAATGTATATGCACCTAATGAGAGACCAGCAAAGTACTTAAAACAACTACTCATAGATTTGGAAAAAGACATCAATAGCAACACAATACTAGTGGGAGACTTCAACACTGCTTTGTCACCACTTGATAGATCAACCAGACTCAAACTTAGCAAGGACATACTTCATCTGAGGGAAACAATGGAATAAAGGGACTTAGTAGATATATACAGGACACTTCATCCACATAAAGCTGAGTACACATTCTTCTCAAGTGAACAAGGAACACTCTCCAAGATAGACCACATGCTGAGCCACAAAACATGCCTCCAAAAAATTAAGAAGATAGAGATTGTATCGACAATCTTCTCAGACCATAATGCGCTGAAATTAGAAGTAAATCACATACAAAAAGAGAAAACTAAATCAAACACCTGGAAATTAAACAGTGCTCTATTGAACAACGAGTGGCTTAGACAGGATATCAAAGAGGAGATCAAAAGATTCCTAGAAACGAATGAAAATGAGAACACGAGTTACCAAAACATATGGGACACAGCAAAATCTGTGTTAAGAGGAAAATTTATAGCTCTACAAGCATTCCTCAGGAAGGAGGAGCGAGCACACATAAGTAACCTAATCTCACAGCTTAAGAGCTTGGAGAAGGACCAAAAAAAGGAGCACAACCCGAACAGGAGAAAGGAAATAATAAAACTCAGAGCAGAGATTAACGAGATGGAAACCCAAAAAAACAATCGAAAGATCAAGGAAACCAAGAGCTGGTTCTTCGAGAAAATTAACAAGATTGATAAGCCTCTAGCAAAACTCACAAAGAACGGGAGAGAGAAAACCCTAATAAACCGAATCAGAAACGAAAAGGGGGTCATTACAACAGAAACTACAGAAATTCAAAGGATCCTCAGGGAGTACTTTGAGAAACTGTATGCCACGGAACATCAAAACCTCGAGGAAATGGATAAATTCTTAGACTCCTACAGACTCCCAAGGCTGAACCAAGAAGACCTGGAATACCTGAACAGACCTATCACCATCAAGGAAATTGAAATGGTAATAAAAAGTCTCCCCAAGCACAAAAGTCCTGACCCTGATGGATTCACTAGTGAATTCTTCCAAATCTTTAAAGAGGACTTACTCCCAATCCTCTTTAAGCTTTTCCACGAAATTGAAATATCAAAAACACTTCCGAACAGTTTCAACGAAGCAAATATCACACTGATACCAGAAGCAGACAGAGATACCGCAAAGAAAGAGAATTACAGATCGATTTCCCTGATGAACACAGATGCAAAGATCCTCAACAAACTACTAGCAAATAGAATCCAACTACTCATCAAAAAGAACATACACCATTACCAAGTAGGATTCATCCCAGGGATGCAAGGATGGTTCAACATTCGGAAATCAATCAATATAATCCATCATATCAACAAAAGAAAAGATAAAAAACATATGATTATATCAATAGATGCAGGGAAAGCATTTGACAAGATCCAGCACCCCTTTATGATGAAAAACCTAGCCAAAATGGGTATAATGGAGACCTTCCTCAACATAATTAAAGCCATCTGCCACAAGCCTACAGCAAGCATCATCCTCAATGGGGAAAAACTGAGAGCCTTCCCTCTAAGATCAGGGACAAGACAAGGATGCCCACTCTCTCCACTGCTGTTCAATATAGTACTGGAAGTACTTGCAATAGCGATTAGGCAAGAAAAAGATATTAAGGGCATTCAGGTAGGAAAGGAAGAAATCAAGCTCTCACTATTCGCAGATGATATGATACTATACTTAGAGAACCCAATAACCTCCACCAAAAAACTCCTAGAAACAATAGACTCGTATAGTAAAGTTGCAGGCTATAAAATCAATACCCAAAAGTCCATGGCTTTCCTATACACAAACAGTGAGAGAGAAGAAAGCAACATGAAAAAAACAATCCCGTTCACTATTGTGCCCCAGAAAATCAAGTACTTAGGAATCAGCTTAACTAAGGAAGTAAAGGACGTGTACAAAGAAAACTACAAAACGCTACTTCAGGAAATAAAAGAGGACATGAGGAAATGGAAAGATATCCCCTGCTCATGGGTCGGAAGACTTTACATTATCAAAATGGCAATACTACCGAAAGCATTGTATAAATTCAATGGAATCCCTATAAGGTTACCCATGACATTCTTCAAAGAAATGGAGCAAACACTCTTGAAATTTATATGTAACAATAAGCCCGCACGAATAGCTAAAGCAATTCTTGGGAAAAAGAAAATGGGAGGAATCAACCTCCCGAACTTCACACTGTACTACAAAGCAGTAATAATTAAAACAGCATAGTACTGGAACAAAGGCAGAACTGCAGACCAATGGAACAGGGTTGAATACACTGACATCTCCCCTCAATCATATGATCATCCAATCTTTGATAAACGTGCAAGTAAGGTGAAGTGGAGTAAGGAAAGCCTCTTTAACAAATTGTGCTGGCATCACTGGACGGCTACATGCAAAAAAATGGGCTCAGAACTCTGCCTAACACCATATACAAAAGTAAGATCAAAATGCATTAAAGACCTCAATATCAGGCCAGAAACCATAAGGTACATTGAAGACAAAGTTGGCAAAACCCTCCATGACATTGAAGCTAATGGTATCTTCAAAGATGCCAGGCCACTGTCTGAGCAAGTGAAAACAGAGATAGATAAATGGGACTATCTTAAACTAAGAAGCTTCTGCACCTCCAAAGAAACAGTGACCAAAATACAAAGACAGTCTACAGAAAGGGAAAGGATATTCGCCGAATACACATCTGACAAGGCGTTGATATCCAGGATATACAAAATACTGGTTGAACTCCACAAGAAGAAAACATCCAACCCCATAAAAAATGGGGCAATGAAATGAACAGAAACTTTCTCAAAGAAGAAATCCGAATGGCAAAAAAGCTCATGAGAAAATGCTCTACATCATTAATCCTCAAGGAGATGGAGAACAAAAACAACATGAGATACCATCTCACACCTCCGAGACTGGCCCACATTCAAAAGAACAAAAGCAACCGATGCTGGCGTGGATGTGGCGAGAAAGGGACACTCCTTCACTGTTGGTGGGAATGTCGACTGGTTCAGCCCTTCTGGAAAACAGTATGGACGATTCTCAAAAAATTTGAAATTGAGCTCCCATTTGACCCAGCTATACCACTCCTGGGAATATATCCCAGAGAGGCAAAAATGTATAGTCGAAGTGACATCTGCACTTGTTTGTTCATTGCAGTAC
This sequence comes from Sorex fumeus, assembly GCF_029834395.1. NCBI lineage: Eukaryota > Metazoa > Chordata > Mammalia > Eulipotyphla > Soricidae > Sorex > Sorex fumeus. The sequence goes on along the minus strand of NW_026606143.1, from coordinate 6,596,626 downwards.
TCTTTACAATAACCAGAAACTGGAAGAAACCTGAATTCCCAAGAACAGATGACTGGTTAAAGAAACTTTGGTACATCTACACAATGGAGTACTATGTAGCTGTTAGAAAAGATGAAATCATGAAATTTGGTACAACATGGAAAGTATCATGCTAAGCGAAATGAGTCAGAAAGAGAGTGATAGACATAGAAAGATTGCATTCATCTGGGGGATATAAAGTAACAAAATATGAGATTAATACCCACGAATAGCTGAGATCATCACCAGGAGGATTACTCCATAGCTTAGAGGCCAGCCAGGCATTCTAGGGGAAAGGGCAGCTCAGATAGAGACGGGAACACCAAATAAAGTGTGTTTGGAGGATCCTCCCAGGAGGGGAGATGTATGTCAAAAGTGGACTATGGACTGAACATGTTTGCCACTCAATGCCTCTTTTGCAGACTACAACACCCAAAAGGAGAGAGAGAACACAGGGGATTGCCCTGCCACAGAGGCAGGGGGGGATGGGGGAATGGGGGTGGGGGGGATATTATCCATGATGGTGGAAAATGGGCACTGGTGGAGGGATGGGTATCTGATCATTGTATAATCAAACCCAAGCACAAAAAATTGTAAATTTACAACTGTACCTCATGGTGTTTCACTAATAAAAAAAAATTAAAAAAATATGTGCTGCTTTGAATTATTCCTGGAACAGATTGTAATATCCTACTGGTTCTTTACTAATTAATGGGTTAAATAAAATTCTTGACATGTGTTCATTTTTTTCTTAAAATAATCATATTATACATTATTTAAAAATTATTCTTTATTTGGTTCTTTGGCCTATTCTGTATCTGGTGTTTTGCTACATTCAGATGTTTGGGATTTTGGGGGGATTACATCCAACATTGCTCAGGGCTTACTCCTGGTTCTGCAATCAGAGATCACTCCCGGAGGGCTCTGGGGACTGCTATATAGGGTGCTAGGATTTTAACCTGAGTCAGCTGCATGCAAGGGAAATGTCCTATGGGTTGTACTATGACTCATATAGCTGATGGTTTTTTCTCCCCTGCCAAACTTATTCTCTCAAGGTCTTCTTGCATTTTGTCATATTTTAGAGAATATCTTAAAAGGTGCATCCGATAACAATAGTCATGACAACACTTTACTGAACACTAATTAGGTAAACTTTATACAACAGCCAACTCATTTCAGTTGTTGTGGGGGAAAGAATATTCAGCCATTTGAGCAGACAGCTATAAAGTACAGAAAAAAAATGAGCTCAACATTATTAATCATCCGGGAAATAAAGTGAAGACTACAATGAGATATAACCTCACACCTGTTAGAACTATTATCATGAAAAATATAAAAATGCCATGTATTGGTGAGGATGTGCATTAAAGGAAAAACGTGAGCACTGTCAGTGGTAGTGCAAGTTGATACAGCTACTAAACATAAAACACAGTTACAATGTGATCAAGCACTTCCATTTGTGAGCATTTATCTGGAGGAAACAGAAATATATCTAAGTGCCATGCTTACCTTCCAAGGTCCCTTCAAGTGGAGTTTTGGAGAAAGGAACTCTGGCCCATGTGGTATGTCAGAAAGTGAGCCAACTCTGGGAAAGTCTTCAGTTTTCAATGCTCTGATGAGAATGAAATATAATTTATAGTATGATTTTAACAAGTTAAAGCACTTGAAAAATTTTTGAAGGAACTCTAGGTAGAAAGCAAGAAGAATGAGGTACATTTCTAAAATGGCATTACCAGAACTGCCTTGCAAGGGTTTTATGAGGATTAAATGCGATAGCACATTCAAAACATCTAGGACCCCACTGGGCCTACTTTGTGGACACCCAAAGATTAGTTGCTATTACCATCAATGCTGTTGTTGTGTTGTGTGGGTACTACTATTCAGACATCTTGAAAGAGATCTGCTCATAATACCTATCATAAGACTGTCTTTACCAATCGACATTCAGTTTCACCACTCTATATCAATACAATAGCCCTATGAATATAGCTCACTCATCTCTATTTTAAAATTTCAAATAAAGTTCCTCTGGAGGAAAACAATCATCTAATAGCATAGAGAATACACACACAATCATTTACTTGGGCAAGAGGATCATCTGTTTCTTGAATTTAGGCTTTTGTGTTAGATGGAGTGTTTTCAGCCTGCAGGACCTCACAGAGATTTTTAAAGCAACATTTACTTTTTTAAAAAGCCTATAACTAATATATTCACACAGTAAGTGTTTTTAAGAAGAAGAGTTCTTCATAAGATAAAAACTCCTGGTTAGATAAGTTTTTCCTCTTATTCTCCACCCTATCCTTTGGAGGTGACTTTATTAATCATTTTTAGACTCATGTTAAGAAATTTTGTTACACGTATAGCTGTATGTATATATATTTGATGAAAAATACATAGTATTACATTATTATGTATCATCTTGTCTATCTTAAAATTTACCAATGGAGATTATTTTACATTAGCTCATGTATTTTGTTCTTTTTTTTTTAACAATGAAATGGTAATGTTCCAGATATGTTCACATGTATTTAAAATTTTCTTTCTGGATGCTAACTTTATTTCTCTTTTTCCCCTATTACTTACCACACAGCAAAGAGAAACCTTAACATATATTTGGATAGTTGTAGGAGTCTCCCTAGGGTAGTGTGGAGAGATAATTAGACTGGTGATCATTACGGTGTGAGTGGAGGACTTGGAGTTTCCCAAAGGGATAACAACTTGAACTCTTTTCCTCAGTGTTTATACTTTTACCAAAAGAGGTGACTAAAGTAGGAAAGATGAATGATAACTTAATGTGCCAATTTGTATCAGGTTCTTCCCAGAACAGGTCATATCATTAGGCTCTTGTGAGTCGCAACATTAGAATAAAATAAAAGAAGATATTTGAAAGGCTCTTTTAATGTAAAGAATGCTATGCAAGAGACCAGTTCAACTCTGATCAGCTTTCTGTTACCAGCTGTTTTGAGGTGAGGAACAGAGGCTGAAAGTCAAGTCCTCTGTGCTTCATCCAACTCTCTCAACCATTAATTAATGAGAATTAATAATTTATTGAATGTGTTTAATTTTCCTTTATAATTGATCTATTCATTTCCATTCCCTTCTCTTTCCCAATACTTTATTTCAAAATAAAATCCATCACAGCTTGAAATAGGGAGAGTCTTATAATATGTTAAGTACTGTGTTAGGAGACTGAAGTACCATTTCTCAAGTAATTTTCACAAAAGCTCTGTGAGGCTCAGAGAGGTTAAGAGACATGTCCAATATCACAGCTGCATGTGGTTACCTGTGATCAAGTCCCAATATCTCGCTTTTACTTTTGAATTCCTGCCTGTTAACCTGGTCTTTGTACAAACTCATTGCTCACACTCTCTCTGTGAATTATGCAGGGCACTTCTTGATTAGGCTTCACAAAGTTTTCTATCCTAAGGTCTACAAAGACCTACTTCCCAGAGACTTGTCAATCCTCTAAATAGAGTGGAAATGTTAACCAGGAATTAAAAACATTCTGAATTTGGAACTTACTTAAATTCAGGAAAATTGTCTCCATGTGTCTGCCTTTCTGTGGTTACAGAGAAATGTATCCATGTGATAGTCAGGAGGAATTCTTTAGGGTCAGACTAACGTAAGTTTCCACTCTAGTTTTACCATATAACTACATGAGCTTGGGAAATGAGGTGATGTAGCTATACTCCCATGTTCATGTCTCTTAAATAGAGGTAACAGGCTAATACTATCTTCAATACCCATATAACAGGTGGCTATGTAAATTACCAGGGAGCTATTATTATTCCCTATAATTTGTAACTCGTTCATTACTCTGAACTCCTGGTTGATTAATGAGAGCTGAACCAATGGATTAAGGAGTAGGCTTGGTAGAAGAAATCAGAAGGGACAAAGTGAGAACCAGGAGATGATGTTTATTTTTTTATGAGGAGAAAGGTGTGAAAAAGAGGGGGAAGTTCCGGAGAAAATGCATTTTTAGGTAGAAAAATACATTGAATATTATCCCTAACTCCCCTACTGCAGAAAGAGAGAAGTCTAAGTAATAGGTATTAGTGTACTTGGATTCTTCACTCCATCACATAACATTTAGGCTAATGTTTTTTGGATACTGAGCAGATAAATTAAATGAGAATCTGCACTCTATAGAACCCAAACACCAAGCATACGTGGCTTAATTCTTAACATTACAGATTAATAGAGTCGAGGGTTTGAGTAAAGATGTTTTAAAGATGAACTAGTAAGTATGACTTGGAGATAGCAGAGACGTGCATGATTTGTATGTTCTGGTCCCAGATTTGATCCCTGTAACCTCATGTGCCCCAACTCACAAGCAGTGTCAAGTGTGACCTTGGTGATCCCTGAACATCCTCAGTTCTGCATCCTCCAATACTTGCGTTCAAATATTTGACACATCTGATGAAATATCATTGAAAGTGATCCCTAAAGCTCTGTGAGGGAAGGTGTCACTGCTTGAGAACCCCCTTCAAAGATGCATTACTATTTAGGGAATACTGCTTGATGTTCACTTAAGATTCTTGGCATTCTCTGATGGTCATTATTTGTTCAATCCAGAATAGTAGAGCTCCATTAATATTAAACACAGGTTTGCAATAGTTTTACATGGACTATTTCTCCCACTTGCTCTTCTCTTTGTTCTTGTTGAAATGACTGGGCACTGTAAACTTGACCAACGTGATCATCAAGGATCACACATCTGGTTGTTTTGCTCAAATATGTGGCCCTAGTGCTTTCTAGGAGCTTCTTTTAGTTGTGGTGCTTGTATATGTGCTCACATGTGATTTCATACTTAGTCATAGTGCTCACACTTTTTTTCAAGTAAGTTTTTAAAAGTTCAGTTCCATGATTTACACATGTATCCATAATAATTTCAGGCAATCAATGCTCCAGCATTGAATAATACCACCAGTCAATTTCTCTC